>NC_141688.1:116435188-117635188 GCF_964263255.1 Lissotriton vulgaris
TACACTGATGGCACCTCGTTGTCTTTTTCAGTGTCGCGATATCTACCCTCGGTCTTGGTCTTTCTTCCTCATCTCTGCTCTGATTATTCTGTTTCTTTACTAGTGTTCCTGTTCCCTGTTGTCGCTGTCCACCCTTTCCAGCTGATTGCATCTGCACCAACATCAGCTTTTCCTTAAGTTTCTTTGCTTTTGAGTCTATTTCATCGCTACAGTACCTCGCATACCTCAGAATCTCATCTAAAGGTTTGTTCTGCCAACAAATCAAATGCTGTTGAATCATCAGGCTTATGTCTGGTCGCAATCCTAGGACAAACTTCGACACAAACTGTCCTATGTCTTGGGGTCCATTACATCCAAGCCACTGTACTGTTTGAATGCTTTCAGCAATCTCTCATAGAACTCGTGAACGGTCTCTTTAGGCTCCTGAGTTGTTCGATCTATCTTAACACAGTCTATGTCTTGCACCGGTACTTTCTCTTTTAACCATGCAATTACCCTCTCGTACTTTTCCATTACTCTCTCTGATGGACCGTTTGTCTGGGCATCCCTCGGGGGTTCACAAGCGGGCCATTCGACACTAAGTTTGCATGCCGTCCACAAATCTCCGGGTACTACGATATCAAACAGAGTGTTCAAATCGATCCACAGTACCTTAGAGATCTTCACAAACCTCTCTACCTGCTTATACCACTCAACGGGGTTCTCCCTGAGCTTTGGAAAGGAATTGGTAAATGCCGCTAAATCCCCCCTACTCCAGGGTACATGCACGTAGCTTCCGTTCGCGATTTCTCGCAAAGGGAAAGCTTCCATTCACATTAGCTCTCCATCTTGGGACCTCGCAAGTGTACTCCTCCTGACGGATCCCCTCTTAGACCATCTTTCTTCCCATTTATCCAAATCCCTCCATACTCTGATACTCAGGATCAGTTCCTTTATGTGTACTTTCAGCCCAATCGTCCTGCGATCATCCAGATCTTGATCCGTGCAATTTAGCCTATGGTTACCCTGTAACGCTTTAGTTCGTGACATGCCTATCATATACCTGTCCGCCAACTCAGATAATTTTTCATGAACTGACCTCGCTTTTCGAGTAACGTCCTTAGACATAAACAGTATTTCGTCATGATCATACAGCTCTATCCTTTCCATTGGCAATGTGCCGTCTATGATTTCATCCAAGTCTGATTTTAAACTCATTACATCGAGCCGTTTTGCCTTTATCTCAGCTTTCAGTACCTCAGTCCTAGGTGGTTCGCTTACATCCCTCTCACCCCCACTACGAGCCCTACGTCTCGGTGCAGGTGAGTTATGAGGCGTCCTTCTTGTTTCTCTTTGTTCCCACCTCTCTAGATCCCAAGCTCTCCCATCCTCCCTTGGGGTATGGTGGAACATTGATCTATTCCCCATTACTACATTCTGTCCTTTCGGCTCGGTCTCTCTAGATGCGAGATAGGATCTTCCGTTCTGTTCCACATCACTGCAACTCCCTTGCTGTCTGGTGTCACTTAATAAATGGAAAGGTCCTTCACGGTCCTCCATGTTCCCGCGATCCCGTCCGTGATCACTGGATGTATGGCGAGACCTTTCGCGGCTCTCTATATTCTCGTGACTCCAATGTCGCACGTTTTCTCCCGGGACATGGTGAGTGCACCTGAAGCTATCTCGGTATTCCTGTATCTTACGTTCTCCCTCACTAAGAATGAGGCGAGGCACTCCCCCACACCCTGCACTCCTGTCGTCGCACATTTGTCTACTGCCACTAGTGGTATGGCAAGTATCTCCCTTGCTTCCTTGACTCCCTCTCTCCCACTCTGGGCTGCTTTCGCCAGCTCCGCAGTGAGAGAGGATCCTGTTATCCTGATCTCTCCATTCTGCTTCTGTTTCTAACTTCTTATTCTGAGTCTCTTCGGCAGCATCCCATTCTTTCAAATACTCCCTTAATTCCTTAAAGGTTTTCGGTTTCGGTCCCCTCAGATCCATATGGCTTCTCTCCCTCTGTTCTATCCAGGGACCCGTTGCCGAATCCAATGGGGTACTCCGACTCATTGGTCCTAGCAACTGCCTTTGGGAATTGATCGTATTATTCCTACTCTCCATCTCTGCCCTTTCCCTGTCCCATCGTGCCTGTTCCTCCTGCTGGACTCCCTCTGGGTTGTAGATTGACACTATAGGACCTATGGTAACAGGTACTTGTAGAGCATCTGGCAATTGATACGACCTTGCATGCTGTGTTTCTGGCACCTTCTGGACCACGAATCTTCCTACTACCTTCTGTACGGGACTAGATTGAGGTACTTCCTCACCTTTCTTAGAATCCCACTCTGTTACTGGGAGCGGTTTATATTCCCCCCATCTAGCTCCATCCCCTTGCTGTAGTTCGGGACTTTCGGCTTCTCTGTTGTACGGAGGTGGTCTATCTAATAGTAGCCTATCTATCAGATCCTCATCTGGCTCGCTATCCTCATCTTCTTCTAGAGGTTTCTTTTCTCCCGTAGTTTCTAGCATTGTGAACAATTTGTCTGCTTCTATTTTCTGCACCCTCCACTTTTTAGCTTCATCGTCCCATTTAGCATCCTGCACTGCTTTTACCGACCGTCTCACTCTTTCTTGGCGCCTATTCAAGCTCTTTTCGTGTGCCGTTCTAAACCATGCACTAAGGGCTTCGAACTGTGTTGGCCTCGGTAGAGGTCTTGTTGCAAGCATTACCGCTTTCAGTTGATTCAATACTTCTAGCTTAAACGTCCCGTATCTCGGAAACGTCAGTTCCTTATTCCCTTCTGTTAGCTTATTCCACTCGGAGATCCATAGTATGGAGTGTAAGCCTACATTCACTGCCATATGGTAAGCTGGTGTGCCTTCTGGTGGAGCTTCTTCTCCTGCATACAAGTTTCCTCTATCTCTCTTAAAGATCGCCCTTAAACGTTTAAAACACTTCATTTTCAAAATCTACGATTTTCCTTAATTCTCTTCCTTATTTACTTCCTGATGACAAACCACCAATCCCTACGCGGCTCTCGCTGACCAGCCTATCCCAGCGCGGTTCTACACTGACCGACCAATCTCAGCGCGGCTCTACGCTGACGTCACTCGTCCCCTCTGCAGCAGTTCCCCTCCTTTCTCAGCTCGTCTCACGGTCTTGCATGCGTTTTCATTCATACGCCGAAAAATGACTACTTCCGTCCAAGCGATCACTTTTCTCTGACTGTACGGCCACAGTCTAACTGTAATTGTCACCTCAACTGACGAGACGTCTTTCCTCTCACGGTCAGACGATCGCCTTAACTGATAGGTTACTTACACACAGTAAACGTCCGACCAGCGTCCGTTACTCATACACTCACTCTGTCACTCCCCCTATCATCGGTCCTTCGGGCGATCAATGGTACCTCATGACCCCCTTTACAATGGTAGACAATTACTCTGGGTGTTCGATACACCCGAACCACTTAAGCTCTCCTTGAACTTAAGATTTTATCCGGTTGCGCGCGCTCACAACCTTCCCTCAATCACACTACAGGCATTCAACTCCGCTTGACATTACAACACAGGTACAACACAAAACACCGCAATCTGGCAACGCATGACCCTTATACTCACTCTCGACCGACTCTGCTGCTTTTCTCTCGACGCACCGTCAGCACCGTCTTCGGCAGGGATTCTTCTTCTGGTCGCCGATGACTAGGGACCTTGGGGTAATCTAGACCTAACCTAGGTTGTCTTCCTCAAGAAGAAAACCATCCTCTGCTACCAACTGCGGGGAATGAGATTTTGATACCTTTTCTGATCACTTAGATACCTATCTCATTCATCTATTTGGATCGATTATTTTCTGTCATTGAGTAAAAGACAAACCCCGCATAGGTTAAATTAACCCCATAAACTGACGCAACTCTGAAGAACCACTTACGACTGATGAAGTTTTAAAAGTTTAATATAAAATCAGAATTAAGTTGCATATACAATCCTCTCAGGATAAGATTCAACAAGTATACAAGAACTAGAAGGAACATAAATTCCCTAAAGAACCTCAGTCTACAAAAGAATACAATTAAAGTCAATTCCAATATCAGCAGATTAAAAAGCATAGACACAAAGTGGTTCCGTTGCGTCATCTACAAAAAGAGAATAAACAAGTTAATTCTGTCCCTACTCTGTACTAGGTGACATCCCTACGTCGCAAGTTCCTTACCTAAAAAAGGTGTCAGCAGTTTGACTTCCAAAGAAGTTCAAACTCTATTAGCCTCTAATGGTAACTTATGTAGAGAAGCAGTACCCTCTCTGCCTACCCATCCGCTCTCTAAGGGTCCTCGGCCTACTGTTCTCTTGCGCTCTGCTCTTTTTCTGCGCTCTGAGCTCTTCGCTCCTCTTCCCTTGCTCTTCTCCCCAGGGTGCTGTCCCTAAATACACAATCACAGTATGGGTGGAACGCCCCTTGACGCCTACCACGTACACATTCACATGATGTCATTTCTGGCTCTTTCCATAACTTCATCTCTTCGCGTCGTCCGTTAAGTTGACCTTGCTTCGTAGGCACCATCTTCGTCTTCTTGCTGGTGACTTCATTGACATTCCAATTGACACTTTCAGAGCAAAGTCTATCACCTCAACAGACCTTTATTCTTTACGACTATGTTCTTAACCTCATTTGGTCCTGTGAACGGTCATTTCTAAACAAGACTCAAATTCCAAGCGTCTCTTATCTCACTTAGGCCATAAACTTCGTCCAACATTGTCACCTTAAATCTAGCAAGACCTTTGACTCTTGTCTCGCACATTCAGATCAAGGCTATCCACGATTCCTGTGAGCCCACTAAATTACGTACAGCGGACTACACTCCTGCGAACTCTTGGTCAGTTAGGTTAAAATCACACATGACCAAACCTTTCTAACATTCCTACAAACTCTTCTACACAGTATAACCTTTAACACACATTTATATATAATCGAATTTAGCAAAGCAATGATTATACGCGAATGCATTCTACATAGAATACAACATTTATATTCTCGTGCTTACATCGTGCTATACATACTCTGCACATTTCTTCGCTTTATGTTTCGCCACTTTCTCCTTTTAATAATTACACACGTATATTCAGTTTGCACGTTCTACTGTTCTTAAGCATTACTATACATTTCTATATTAGCCCACTAAGTATACGGGCCTTTCTAATTCTAATACTTTATAGAATAGATACAGATACATTTCCTATTACATTGGTTACATCGGCTAATTTTACTCTACAAGTGTTCCTTCATGTTACAACTTCTACGTTTATGCGATATGCTTGTGAATATGGTACATATATATTTTTTATTCAAATTGCGCTCTCTCAGGGAGATTGTTTTTGTACAGGAAGGGGCACCTTCCTGCACAAAAACAATAACTACAGGCATTTTCCTCTTTCAATGCGTGCTGTAGAATGCATCACACATTGAAAGAGGAAAAAACATTTGCAATGCAACCGGTCTCGCCTTTGGGAACTTAAAAGTATTTCACCATGCAGCACATTATCCTGGGTGTTATATCAACTGTTCTCATTTAGCCTTACACAATGCCCTGTACGTGAAACACTATAACAAGTAAGCAATGCACTGAAGCAAGCAATTGCTTCAATGCCTTATGAGTGTGGTATGTAACTACAATATTAAAATACCATGTTTGAAGAAGCAGAGGCTATTGATAATATGTACATTAAGAGGACGGACATAAAGCAAGGTGAACATATGGTTTACTGCCCAAGTTGTGAACTCTGGAACCACACAACTGAGTTTAAATGTTGCCTTCCCCACCTGAACAAAAATTAACAAATCTATTGGGTAAATTACTTTGTTTCACTGTCCGTCAGATGCCTTTTATGATGCAACCAGGAGTGCTAATAAACAGGGCGCACTACAGAACAGTGAATAATAATGCATCTTTGTTTCTTGGATCATGAGAAAGGCGTCCAAAGTCATGTTTTGACATGTTTGGTGTCAGTGCGCTTTAAAAAAACAAATCTGGTACCAGTGTTATTCATTTTATTATAATATTATAATATTTTATTCACACTCTTATCTCACTACATTACGCCATGTTTTCGAAATCCATTGCAAAGCAGAAAAGTAGCATTGAAGTGCATACTACCAGGCACTGCAGGACATAAATTATGTAGATTTTATAGTGCCTCGCAGTGTTAAACAATGTGCATGCGGCCTGTGTAGAAGATGAGAGAATGTCACATTATGCCACATCAACACTGCCTATCAGGAGGACCCTAGATAGAGGCCACTCCACGATTCTGCTGCTGTTAGATCTGTTCGCCGCGTTCGACACGGTTTCCCATAAGATCTTGCTCAGCAGATTGGTGGAGATCGGACTTTGAGATTCGGCCTTTCAGTGATTGAAGAGTTTTCTTTCCTCTCGCTCCCAGGCGGTTAACCTTTGCTCATATAGATAAGCCGCAACAGAACTGTCCAAGGGAGTTCCACAGGGCTCTTGTTTGAGTCCGACTCTGTTTAACATCTATGTGGCTCCCTTGGCCAATCTGTTGAGGAACAGTGGGTTCATCCCTATTTCTTACGCGGACGATACCCAACTGCTTTTTCCATTTGCAAAATTTACTCCATCAGTGCAGGCCACCTTCTCCTTGGGAATGAGAAATATTTCTCAGTGGATGAAGAGTAACTTTCTTCAGTGCAATGTGGGGAAGACGGAAATCATGCTTTTCGGGGAAGCTCAACTACTGTGGACCCCCAATTGGTGGCCCTCAGAACTAGGCACTTCTCCTGCCCCAAAAACCTGTGTGAAAAACGTTGGTGTTCGCCTTGAACAGACCCTCACTATGAAAGAGCATGCTGCTCAGACAGCCGGCTCATGTTTCCATGTGTTGGGTCTACTGCGTCATATCCTTCCTCTGCTCCCTGATTCATCTAGGAAGAGGCTAACCCAGGTGCTTATATTAAGTCGCCTGGATTATTATAACAGCCTTCTGCTGTCTGCAAACGAGGCCGCCCTTGACAGACTACAGGTTGTCCAGAACACGACAGCACATCTGATTCTGAACGCACCACCAAGGACGGCCTCTCGACCATTGCTCCACTGGCTCCCGATACGGAAGTGTGTACAGTTCAAGGTCTACTGTACCATCCACAGAGCCTTGTCCAACTCCGGCCCCAGCTACCTGGCAGATAAATGTATCCCTTACACACCATGGCAGCTCCTCCGCTCAGAAATCAAAAACCTCCCCACAGTGCCTAGAATCAAACGAGCCAGACAAGGTGGGAAGGCCCTATCTTATCTGGGACCCTGCCACTGGAACAAGCTCCCTGTGCAACTAAGACAATGCACTGAACATCTCCTCTTCAGGAAACAGCTTAAGACCTTTCTGTTCACCTCTGATCCCTAGCTGTTAGGTTATTCCTCACACGGCCCGTCTAGACCGCAGAGATACCCCTTCAGGGGTCAAATCTGGCACTTTATAAATACATTATTACATAAATCTAAAGAACAAATCACGCAGCAACATGGGGCAAATTTTCCTTATTCTTTTACGTGTAAATCAAAAGAAAATAATCTTTGGGATTTGAATGCTCAAAACAAACAACTCCAAAACAGAAGATAGCAGAATGCCACGTTAAACAAGTAAGCGTTGTACCTCTTACTTGATCTCCAGAAATGCTGCCCATTCACTTTCTAAAGCTTTTAGGTGTGCAACAGCCACATAGGAAACCGCATCTGAAAAAACCCAGAAGAGACTGCTCACAAGTTGGCCCTGAGTTTGTTAGTGGCAGAAGGTGACTTTAGCTTCCCCTTGCAACTTCCAGGCCAGCCCGACAGTGCGTGTGGGGGGTACCTTTGTCCCTCCGCCTTCCCGTAGATGGCTCCAGGGGTCTCTGCCTGCTGCAGGGCCTTCCAAGCTACAACAGTTTGATTTCCGGGTTAATTTACAACTTCCACATTGGAGTATATTATTTTCCCTACCTTCTAAACAAAAACCCGAGTTTAACACAAAAACGGGTATGTACATGCGCACTAGTTAAGTGGGGTGAAACTTGCCTACATGAGGGCATCAGGAAGTTCTCGACCCAATTATAGACATGATGCAGCTTTCTGGTATGTTTTAGAGGGTACTTGCTGATTGCAAGGGAGTGTTGCTTGGAAAAAGGGGGAAGGTAAGTATGACTGTGCTGCGGAGAAATATGTTTCTCCTGTTTTGTTAACACCGTACGATATAGGATATAGCGGTCCTGCGATGGCAGAAACGCTGAACACATGACTACAACACTTCCCTATAACAAATGAACCTGCATATAAAAGTAGACCAGCACAGCATGTTTGCTCAATGCATATCTGCAAAGTGGTAATGCGTTAAAAATAATGGTAGTGCTGCAAGTGCCCCATCAGGACCTATGATAGTAACACATTTAAAGTGAAAGGTATGTGCCCATATAAACCTTGTATACATGAATACTAATAGTGCTCCAAGTGCCCCGTAAGGACTTATGTAGCAACACATTTGAAATGCGCAATGTATGCCCATATAGTACTGGTATTACAAGGAAAACAAACATGCTTACTAGTCTTGTGTGTCTCGACGAAGGCAAACATGCTGGACACAAAGTTCATACCGCGTGCCACATCCACAGCTGTTTGAGGAAGGGGGCGTGGTGCCATGATGCGTCTTGACGCCCATCACGTGATCATATTCATGTAACTACGTCCAAGAAGTATCGCGCCCGTGGCAGGCATATTATAATATAAAGAAAACACTGGCATGGATGGAATAAAAAGGGCATTTGTTATAAAATGAAAAGAAAAACGAGGAACACAACCATAAATGATATTTACAGTCATGGAAACTGCATCCATGCACAAATAAACCAATGTCAAAAAAAAGAAGAAAAAGAAAAGAAAGTATGTCTGTTCGAAGGGCAGGGCGGCAGCCGATGCCCCATCCGTAATCAATGGTGAATGAAGTAGCAATTACCCATTGAGGAATAAAGCGCAGTGGTAAAAGTGTAGATGTACCCTACACAAATAGTGTACATGTACCAGCCACCCCAAAACACTAAGCAACAACACCACTGTTATTTCGAGGGCGGAGTCAGCAGCGCACAAGTCCAGGACAAACAATGCTAGCACAAACAAGCATTTCTTAATGCAACAGGACTCGTAATTATACAAGACCTATTGCATTGGAAACGGGAGAGCGGGGGTCCAGGAAGGCACGAACAGGAGGGGGATGTTAGGGGGAGGGGCAAAAAGTCACTGACTGCGGGAGAGGACGGTAGGGGGCGGGAGAGGGAACACAGGGCCAAAATTAGTTTTGGAGTAAAGGGGCCAATAGCCAGGGAAGGATATAAATGACAACATGGTCATCAGGAGGAGGGACTAACAAGCCGAAAACGAATCAAAATGCAGAATTTATGATTGAAGCCAATCAAAAATATGGCCTGAAAGTGGGCGTTGCTTTCCCTCACCATAGTGTATACTGCATGCCTTTCAAAGCGAGCGTCGCATGCACTGAAATGCCAGGCGAGACCTAAAACAAGGAGAAATGAAAACATTTCTCCTCGTTGCGCCTGCCTACGCCACCCCTAGGGTGACGTAGCAAACTGACGCATTTACAGGTTTACAATTTCCTGTACATCTGGAAATGTGTCTGGTTCCATGGGTGTTGCGTGGGAACATCCACAGCAACACCCATGGAACGCCCCTTTCACGCAAAGTGTTGCGTGTAAAGCGGCAATATTTACAAGTGTAAGAAAATTGAGAGAGACCCCTTAACACACCAGGGGAATAGGATACTTATAAACAGTGAAATCAGAACATTCCCTTGGCGAAATTGCTGAGAAATTAGGCCCAAATGTTAGTAATGGACACTACTACTAATCAATTATAAACAAAACATTTTTATATATAAAGTGTTTGAAATTTATTTGTATGTTAAAAACAAAGACAATAAAACATTTAAAAACAAATTATCATTCCATAAACATCTTATACAATATCATCACAGTCACAGTTCATCTAAAATTCCTCTACAGTTCGCAAGTTCTCATGCTACACCTGGTTTTGCAAACACAAAGTGTCAACTAAATTAAAACAATAACATGAAAAAAGTTTTGTAATTAAAAAGGGGAGAGAGACAAACATAGACAGTACAATTTGTCATGAAAGTTTGCACATCAAGACCATAATTCCAAACTCAATCCTAGACTCGCTTGATTTGTGTTGTTCACAGGATGAGCTTGATTACTTGATTGTGCGGTTTTTGGGCGTATTACAAGGGCAGGAAAAGCCACGCAGGATGGCTTTTCCTGTCCTTGTAAATATGGGGCAAAGAAATGGGCTGCAGTGCGTCACAAAAAGTGATGTATTTGCAGCGCAAGGGGCTTGTAAATCTTCCCCTCAGGCTTAAGAATGTGCTTCAAAATGCAGCACAATGGTGCTGTATTGGTATCCAGGCAAAATATATTTGCTATCTGCAGTGTCTCTGTGCGACAAGATGGATGTCCCAAATGGATATTCATATTAAGTGCAATTTTGTGATGCTCGTGGTCTCATGATTCTTCTGGGCGAAAGGGGGTTATTATAAAGTAGACCAAACTCACATCAAGCGTAATCAGAAGCTTTGCACTGGACCAATATGAATTAATACATTTTATTTTAAAGTACATAATGGAAACTGAATTTCATTGTCACATGTATGGGTCCTGGGCCATAGGAATAAAACTTGTTTTGCCCAAGACCACACAATTTGATAAAGACAGGAGACTGAAAGGTGTACCCTGGCTGCAGAGTATGTATGTTTCTGTTCAGTTAAATGCCTCATTCGGAGGCCTAAAGTGAACCTATCAAAGCTGGCAAGATGGCTGCTAGTTACGATCTTCTATTGATCTGTACTGTGAGCTGCAGGTCAATTTGACCTGCAGCTTACAGTAGGGTTTCGAATCCCGGCAAATCTCACTGAACCTTCCATTCTCATGTGGTTGGTTAATCAGATACCATTAATTTGGGTAACAGTTACACCTATATTTACATCACCTGGTGTGGTATGAAGCACTAGATTAAAACAATGTATTATTATTATAGAATCTTTGTTGCCAATCCAGAACATTTGAAAATCAATAGAAATTAACATCAGTAATGTATTATTATAATATAAATCATTATATAATCATAAGCCTTTTTAATAGTTACCGAATGATAGCAATAAAGAAACAATCTCTTTGTAATCTGTTAGCGCCCCCTTTTAATATTTAAATATTGTAAACATATCATCGTTTCAGAATGGAGAATTTTTAATACTTCGCTGAAAAAGTATTTCAGTGCCATTGTATTCTCTTTTTTATGGTGCATCTGGTTAGTGAGCATCGCTTGAAAAAAAACAATATTTATTATCTAAACATAGACTTGTGAAAGAGAGCAAGTACGAGCTGACTTTTAGATGACGTCTTTAATGAAGCAAAATTACAGCATTCCGTTATCCTTAACTGAAAGGCTGTCATTGTTTAGCTGGAATTTAAAATTTGCAAAAATACGTGACAAGAATTTTCAATTCTATTAAGGACACGGAGGCGAGGATTATGCTATCTCATTTCTTTACTGAAAAATCTCAGCAGCCAATCACTGTAAAGAAGAGAAAAATACAACTACAATACCCATGAATACATTGGGTATTAATTACATAGTAACCATAGAGTATGTACACTATAAAAGGAACCATAGAGAAACACATATCCTCTTTCTTTGTCCATAGTAACATGTCATTCGAAGAAAAAACGTCATCCCAACCAAACGATGGAGTAAAGGAGAACTTCACGAAGCAGCATTCCACTGGAAAGAAAAAAACGCGAGGCTAGCCGCAACAACAGGAAATCGTGGAACTTGAAACAGGCAGCAGGTAGAAGAAGAAGGAGCGCCCATGAAGAACTTCATTTAGGATCAGAACCTGGAAAGAAAGTCAGAATCGTAATAACCATACCCTCAAATCAATGATACATAACCAAATAGGAAGGGAAAAAAACAAGGAGCATCAATAAACAATGCATAATACAAGTGCAGAAAAGAACCAATATGAAACAGCAGAAAAATGCAAGCAAATAACATGGGTGGGATAATCCTCGCCTCCGTGTCCTTAATAGAATTGAAAATTCTTGTATGTTTGCAAATTTTAAATTCTATGGCAGGACCGGAGGCTCCGATTATGCTTGTTTAAAGCTGATCCACCACAACAGAAGCAATATCAACAATAGGTTTAAAATAGAAAGTTCTAAACACAGAGTCAGATGACCAATCAGCGGCCTTCATGATATCAAGCAGACTCACACCCAAAGAAAAAGCTTTGGAAGCCATAGCTCCTCGTGCGGAATGCGCACTGAAGATGGAAACATCAATGCCGGCTTCAAGCATTAACCAACGCACCTATCTCGCCAGCGTGGCAGGAGTTACAGGCTTAAAAGGCTTTTGTAGAGCAATAAGCAACTGGCCATGCAAATCCTGTCGAAAAGGAGCGGTACTTACCTCATAATCCTTAATGCACTGAACTACACAAAGTTGTGGATGTTGAGGAAAAGAAGGGTAAGTGACGGAAGAGGTATTACATTTGGTGCCTCAGGAGATATTAAACGTAACCCCATCAAGTGAAAAAGAACGACCAGCAAGGTCTAGAGCACGAACATCGGAAACACGTTTGCACAACACCAAGCGCAGCAACATTGTCAATTTAGCGGAAAGCTGCTTGAGGGTCAACAAAGCATTGGAAGGCCAGGACTCCAAAAAACGCAAAACCACAGAAACATCCCATAAAGCCACATATTTCGGACAGGGCGGTTTTACCAGCCGTGTACCTCTGAGTAATTTAGAAATTAAAGGATGTTCCCCAGCAGGCTTGCCATCGATAGAGATGTGGCCTGCAGAAATGGCAGAACGAAAATTATTGACAGTCCTATAGGCCAGACCCGAAGAAGCAATCGAGGCCAGAAAATTAACGATCAAAGTGATATCCGCTGAAGCGGGATCCACTTCCCGCTGTGAACACCAATCACACCACCGCTTCCAAGCTGAAGCATAACGTTTGTGTGTGTTGGGGACCAAGCTCCGCTGATAAATCTGGAAGCGTCTGAAGAAAGACCTGGGACTTTCCAGCGTTCCCCGAAATCCGCCATGCCACGAGAAGGAGCTGACACGATTGAACCAAGGGGTGCGGATTGAGCAGAGGGTCCAGCAAAAGGTTCCACTTGTGGGGAAGAAGGAAGGACGTCGAACAACTCATCTCCAGAAGAATTGGGAACCAGGCCTGAGCCCTCCAAGGAGGAGTGGTCAGAACAAGCTCCGACTGATACAGTTTTGTGCGAGCCAAAACCCTGGGGATCATCACAAGGGGGGGAAACGCATAACACAGGTGAGGAGGCCAGACCTGGAGAAACGCATCCGTGGCTAGAGCCTCCGGATCCGGACGCCAACTGAAAAACTGGGGAAGCTGGGTGTTGAGGCGAGATGTGAACAGATCAATCTGACACTGGCCTCAAACCTGGGACAGAGACCAAAACACCCGAGGATGAAGTCTTCAATCGCTGAAGTGCCTGAGGTGCCGAGAGTTCCAATTGGCGATCAGATTGTCGTGACCCGGGAGATACTCTGCAAAAACAATGATCTGCCGTTGCAGACAGAAATGCCAAAAATCCTTCGCAATTCCCGCTAGAAGTCTGGACCTCGTCCCCCCTAACTTGTTGACATACCGAACCGCTGAAATATTGTCCATGCGGAGGAGTATGCAACAATTCAACATATTCGGCACTAGACAACGAATCGCGAAAGACCCCGCCAGGAGCTCCAAGCAATTTATGTGGAGAGACAACTCCTCCTGTGACCAACGGCCTCCTGTCGAGACCTGACCGCACGGGGCTCCCCAACCCCACCGGCTGGCATCGGATTCCATCACTACATCCGGGAACGGACCAAAAAGGCCTCTCCCGTTCCAGGACTCCATGTGTTCCAACGACCACAACATCTCCCACCTCGCTTCCTCTGTCAGAGGAACAAGATCGGAATAGCGAAGTCCTTTCTGGAGATGCTTGATCTTGAGACATTGAAGAGCCCAGTAATGCAATGGGCATGGGAAAATCGCCTGAATTGAAGACGCCAGCAAACCGAGAATTCCGAGCCATGGACCTCAACGACACATTCTGTCTGGACAAGAGTAACCTCAACTCCCTCTTGACGGATCTGATCTTCTGATTGGGCAAGAGGTGCTGACAGGACGCCGAGTCGACCAGAAAACCCACAAATTCTATCGACTGGGATGGCAGGAAAAACGACTTCTGAGGATTTACCAGAAAACCCAGAGATTGCAAGAGGTCTATCGAACAAGTCAAATGAGTCCGCAATAGGGGAGGACATTGCGCCATAATGAGAATATCGTCGAGATAAACTATTAAACGAACACCTCAAGCTCGCAAGGACTCCACTACGAGACTTCTTAGAAGGAGGAGGATGTTCATGATCTGATGAAGAGGTGGAGGAGGAGGAATCGGTATCATCCTTGGAACGTTTCTCTGCAGAGCGAGCTGACATAGAAGAAACCCCAGAAGACTGAGAGGAGGCTAAGGTCTTAGCTAGCTTCGCAAAATCAGAATGGTGTGGATTTTTGGGCTATTTGGAACTGCGACCTGAAGAGGGAGGCAGCCAGCCCTGCTGTACAGCATATTCTGAAAGGTGACGTTTTAAATGGGCAATGGCGCGCACCAGCGCCTGATTAACGGAATGTTTGAACCCTTGGTCTAATGCGTCCACCAAATCCTGCTCCAGGGAACCTGAAGCTTCATCGTCGTCATAATAAAATTTGTCTTCCTCATAATAGTCACCCATGACCACACAAAGTGATGGAATTAAAGCCCACAAGAGGAAGGAAGAACTAATTGCAAGGAGCAATATCTGGGGGAGTGGAAAAACCCCTCAGCAAGCCAAAGCAAACAGGTTGACACCTGTCAAAAATGAACTTTAAGTGTGGAGGGAGGGCTTGCTGCTAAAAAGCCACTCTAGGCAAAGCCTATGCTGATTATACAGCCCTAGAGCGTTAATGGCACATATGGTGTAAGCTGGGGACTGCCAAAACGAGCTGTGGGCAAGAACTGAGAAAAACGCTGCTCCGGCGTGCGAGAGAGCCGTGTAAACACGGCAGATGCGGCTGCTCATGAAGGAAAGGCAAGAGAAGGCAGCGCGAGCTACACGCGCTTCTTCCCGATCCCCAAATATCCCACACTTCTAATGAAAGGTGAGGACGCGCAGCGCCCGCCCGAAGGAGGCGACACATGCGCTCCAAAGCATTAATACCGCAGAAGCACTACCGAATGAAAGCGCGACGCGCTGACCGCGACAAAAGAAGCGAGATAAGCACAGCGCATGAACAGAGCGCTAGGAACAAAGCGCAAGAAAGCAGGCACCAAGTAAGCAATATCACAAAAGTACAATATGAAAACAATGAGAAACGGGACTTAACTGGCTGCGGAGGATAAATGTTTCTCTATGGTTCCTTTTATAGTGTGCATACTCTATGGTTACTATGTAATACCCAGTGTATTCATGGGTATTGCAGTTGTATTTTTCTCTTCTTTACAGTGATTGGCTGCTGAGATTTTTCAGTAAAGAAAGGAGATAGCATAATCGGAGCCTCCGGTCCTGCCATAGAATAACGTGTGCTCGGTTTCCATAGTGGTGAGATGCAAAGCATCAACAGGTGCCTCTTAGCGCTCCCCGGAAGCCGGACTGCTGCACCCCCACACAGCCCTCTGCTTGTCCCGGTCCAGGACAGAGAGAGGGCTCCCTGCCTCCCTTGTGTATGATAACTGTATAATTCACTACCAGAAGTCCGTAGGGCTAAATGAATTTTTCTAAAACAGCAATCCAGGAGTACTTAAGGATACAACACTTGGTTGTCGCCTTTCATGCTCGGTAATTTGCATTATCTCAATTTTCGTTCCGGCTGTTACTGAACTGTACAGAGTTTGACAATATTTAAGTCCACCAATTTTTTCCGAACACTTTCTATTCTGTTTGACATTGTTTGACATTGTGTGCAGTATGACTTATTGAAAGAAACAACAAGAACATCCTGCCGCCCGTGCTCTTGTTCTGTAGAAGATAGATTTTTACAAATGACTTTCTCCCGGCTCACTGATAAGACCCCCTACACATTTCCAGGACATATTGTTTTCCTGCGTCATTAGGGAGTCTGTCAAGAAACTAGAAGTTACAAACCAGGGCAGAGCGCGTGCATCAACACTATCTGCTATCACACTACCATCCAAACACAAAGCGGATGCAGATCACTTTTACCGGAAGTACTTCTTATTCAGCAGCGCGTGCCATCTCCGCACCCGAGAGCATCATTGTTCCTCAGCATGACCCTGGAAGGGCGGGCCAGACGCAGGCACCTTGTCTGAGACCAGCAGAAGGGAGTCATTCATCAAAAATAAATTAGGATAATGTGGCCAATATTATTCTATGAGGCCTCTGCCCACTTCGCCCACTTCCATTAATGGTACGGTCCACTTCAACTTATGTTAGACATTTTCTCTTTTGATTCTAATTATGTTAGCAATTTTCTCTTTTGGACATCTGTTAAACACATTTGAAATGCTGTATCTTATCTTGATTTTGAATATGTTATTTATAACCATCTGGTTGGTTTAACTTTTGTATCACATTTGTCTTTTGTTACCCATGTGGTTATAAGTTATACATTGTATTCTGTATGCACTTTATTGTTTGTTTGTCCATGAGCAAAAATATTAAATCAATATATATATTTATCAAGGCTTTTGGTAGCCGAAACGCGTCATGGCAGACTGGTGTTGGGCAAAATAAAATTCTGAACACCAAAGAAACGGGTCTCGTCTCCTCCTTACTGTTTGGCTGCATGCTGACTCAATAGGACGACACATACCGCATATATATATATATATATATATATATATATATATATATATATATATATATATATTACACCACACAGAATTTGGCTAGCTTAAGCCGCTTGCAACGGCGGGCTCCCGGCGGAATCGCCACTTCCTCGTTATTATACCTTTCCCTGGTATACCACGATTTTCATCAAAAAACCAGTGCCGAGGCCCAAATGGTGCTTGATGTTAGTATTTATTTGGCTCACGAAAAAAACAACCCAACGCGTTTCGAAGCCAAGCTTCTTGCTCACGGGTAACATTGCTTAAAGCGGCCATTCTATTTAAAGTGACATGATACAAAATAACGTGCACGTGTTTGCAAGGGCATGAAAGAAATACTTTGCTACAATGTTTTCTCTTTTCACTTTGTGACAATTACAAAACGTGATTTAACAAATAATAGAGAAACACGTTCAAATAATAAAGATTGTCCTTGATGGCATTTTTACACCAGTTCGTATGCGTGTGTAAACCCAAGTGGGTAATGATTTCAGCCAAAAGGCTCCAATTTCGTGATACCTCACAGTAAGCCATAAAGTCAATCCACAAAATAATTTTCAGTCAAGTTGACGTTGTTTCTCAAATCATAGTCATTAATCAGACTGTGTGCTACCCAAGTGGGTGATTTCTAAGCAGTCACGTTTCAAGACGACATCTGTAAATAAAGAAAAACACGAATATATGCAATAATTTTAAAAAAAGTCCTTGCACCAAAGTGAATTTAAAACATTCATAGACTTCAAGAATGGAAAATGATGGAGAACAGTGAACAGCTATTAATACATTTTCAAGTTTGCAAATGAACAGCCAATTCTTCCCCCAAATTGTGCCCATTCGGATGTGTGGTGTTATATCTTATGATGTAACGGTACTCGAGTTTTCGCAGAGCCAACAACCTGTTACCACCCCTTTCTTTCTTTTCCACACAGTCAATCACCGTGAATCTCAGCAGATCAGGATTTTGGTTATGTACAGAGGCAAAATGCCTGGCCACCGGATACTGTGGATTGACATTCTTAATGGCCCTCATGTGTTCCAATACCCTCAATTTGGCTTTTTTTGTGGTCATCCCTATATAACATTTGTTACAGGGACACTGTAACGCGTATACCGCGAATTCAGTGTTGCACCCCAGTTGTTTCGTGATTTTGTGTTCTTCTTGGTCTTGGGAGATTTTTACGCTTTTACATTTATAGCTGTGTTTGCAAGCCTTGCAATTTCTGCACGGAAAAAATCCAGCAGTTTGCAAGTTCTTAGTTTTTTCCTTTATTAAGGCATTGCTTAGAGTGTCTTTGAGCGACTTTGCCTTTTTAAAGGTAACTGCAGGACGGTCACTGATTACTTCTTTTATGTCATCATCGAGTTTTAGGACATCCCAATATTTCAGCAAGTGGTGAAGAACATCTCCCACTTTTCTGACCACGTGGTCCTCTGGGTCCGCTTCATCGATGATATTTTTTGTGTGTGGAAGGGTAGTTTGGAGGAGGCCGAAGAATTTGAAAACATCTTGAATAATAACTCGTTGAATCTTAAATTTACCAGCAATATGCACAAAAGTCACCTAGAATTCCTGGACGTTCACTTGGCTGTTGTGGGTGGAGTGTTAACCAGTTCTCTCTTTCGCAAGCCTACGGCTGGCAACAGCTTACTGCATGCTGAAAGTTGTCATCCACCAAACTTGAAACGCAGTATCCCTTTTGGTGAACTTATCAGGGCTAAACGAAATTGCAGCATGCAGGAGTCATATGAAACTGAGAAGAGAGTGATGTGTAAAAGATTTTGTGAAAGGGGTTACAGTAAACATGTCATTAAGCAAGCTGAAGCTAAGGTTGAACTCATGGAAAGGAAAAATTTACTGGTTCCCAAGGCTCGCACGAATTCTGACCAGATCAGATTCATTACTAGCTTTGATAGTCAATCATGGAGAGTCAGGAAAAGTCTTGAGAAATATTGGGATGTCCTAAAACTCGATGATGACATAAAAGAAGTAATCAGTGACCGTCCTGCAGTTACCTTTAAAAAGGCAAAGTCGCTCAAAGACACTCTAAGCAATGCCTTAATAAAGGAAAAAACTAAGAACTTGCAAACTGCTGGATTTTTTCCGTGCAGAAATTGCAAGGCTTGCAAACACAGCTATAAATGTAAAAGCGTAAAAATCTCCCAAGACCAAGAAGAACACAAAATCACGAAACAACTGGGGTGCAACACTGAATTCGCGGTATACGCGTTACAGTGTCCCTGTAACAAATGTTATATAGGGATGACCACAAAAAAAGCCAAATTGAGGGTATTGGAACACATGAGGGCCATTAAGAATGTCAATCCACAGTATCCGGTGGCCAGGCATTTTGCCTCTGTACATAACCAAAATCCTGATCTGCTGAGATTCACGGTGATTGACTGTGTGGAAAAGAAAGAAAGGGGTGGTAACAGGTTGTTGGCTCTGCGAAAACTCGAGTCCCGTTACATCATAAGATATAACACCACACATCCGAATGGGCACAATTTGGGGGAAGAATTGGCTGTTCATTTGCAAACTTGAAAATGTATTAATAGCTGTTCACTGTTCTCCATCATTTTCCATTCTTGAAGTCTATGAATGTTTTAAATTCACTTTGGTGCAAGGACTTTTTTTAAAATTATTGCATATATTCGTGTTTTTCTTTATTTACAGATGTCGTCTTGAAACGTGACTGCTTAGAAATCACCCACTTGGGTAGCACACAGTCTGATTAATGACTATGATTTGAGAAACAACGTCAACTTGACTGAAAATTATTTTGTGGATTGACTTTATGGCTTACTGTGAGGTATCACGAAATTGGAGCCTTTTGGCTGAAATCATTACCCACTTGGGTTTACACACGCATACGAACTGGTGTAAAAATGCCATCAAGGACAATCTTTATTATTTGAACGTGTTTCTCTATTATTTGTTAAATCACGTTTTGTAATTGTCACAAAGTGAAAAGAGAAAACATTGTAGCAAAGTATTTCTTTCATGTCCTTGCAAACACGTGCACGTTATTTTGTATCATGTCACTTTAAATAGAATGGCCGCTTTAAGCAATGTTACCCGTGAGCAAGAAGCTTGGCCTCGAAACGCGTTGGGTTGTTTTTTTCGTGAGCCAAATAAATACTAACATCAAGCACCATTTGGGCCTCGGCACTGGTTTTTTGATGAAAATCGTGGTATACCAGGGAAAGGTATAATATATATATATATATATATATATATTTACAAATCATACATATCAGATCTTTTGCAATAAAAGAATATATTTTGGAATAATAATTACCTTTCTGGTCACACATTGTTATTGTATAGTATAGGTCCACCTTTTTAACAGTTTCCTAAATGTCTATTTGCAAATATTGCTTTTTCACCCTGATTTAGGAAACTCATTCAGGGGTACCCCTCTTTTTTACATATGCGGTCCACTTCTACCCCTGCTGCTGCCGACTGCTTGCAAGGGGAGTACTCAAAGCCTTCTTTGTTCTCACTGCCCCTCTGGCAAGTTGTTGGGTTGTTATGAGATACCAGAGGGCTTTAATAATTAGTTTAGTGCCTTAAATGTTGTGCTGCTAGTAACCACTTTGTCTTTCTAATTAATATGGACAAGAAAATCGGTAATGTGTCTGGCCAGGTAACCTATGTAAAATCTAGCATACTTGATGCTTGAAGGCTGATCAACTTTTAAAATAATGGACTGCAATAGGTGTCCTGCAAGTGAGCAAACTCACCTTCCTGAAGCGGTGCCATCAAATAGATTATATAAGGTAAGAGTGGCTGTGCACAAAGTTGTCAGATATAATATCAGCTTGTTCCTTGAACAATATAGATAAACACACATGAGCGAGCGCGTTGACTCCTGAAATAACTTGCTGACACATTCTACATCAACAGTAAGAACTTTTTACCCAATAAGTTTTAAGATATTACACAACCATCTACTTTGATCAGCTGTCACTCACCTTTGAGATCCTGTCTTGATGAAGACCCCAGCACCAAGCAATTAGACATGTCAGCCTTAGGGTGATCTTCCCCCACATTTTTTGCCTCCCTCCTCCACTTTTTCCCACCTCGTTTTGTTTGGGCTTTGGACTCTGCACACTTTACCACAGCTAACCAGTGCTAAAGTGTGTGTTCTCTCTCATTTAAACATGGTAAAATGTGCTTACATGTACTTGGCACATTTAATTTACTTATACGTCCCTAATAAAGGGGTAATACATGTGCCAAGAACCTGTACATTAATTGCTACTAGTGGACCAGCAGCACGAATTGTGTCACCCACTTAAATAGCCCTTTTCAAACGTGTCTCATGCCTGCTATTACAATTTGTGTGTGCAGTTAAGCACAGGTTAATTTGGGGATTGCTTGTGCCTTCACCTTGACAAACATTGTTCCTGCTGCTTGAGTAGGGTTTCACTCCGTCAACCAGTAACCCAATTTCCAATGCAAGCTATACAAGTGGTCAAAACAGATTCCCTATTTTGTACCAGTTATGTTATGTTATGTTATGTTATGTTAGTGCTATTTGTATTGCGCACGGCTGCTCCAGCGAAGGAGCGTCCCGGCGCACCGACAAGGTGGCGAACACAACACAACTGGGGAACAGAAATAATTATTAAGAAAATGGGGAGTGAAGGATTTAACAAAGCTCAGAAAATAAATGAGTTTTAGCGGCCTTGCGGAAGGAGAGCAGGTCACCAAAGGTCCGGAGTTTCAACGGGAGAGCGTTCCAGAGTGCGGCTGCCCGCACCTTAAAAGAGCGACCCCCCACCCGACTGAGTTTGAACCGAGGGGCTACCGCTAATTCTTGGTCTAGCGAGCGCAGAGTGCGGCCCGGGATGTAAGGGCGCAAGAGTTGGTGCAGTAAGGGAGGTGATAGGCCTTTCAGAATTTTGAAGGAAAGGCACAAAACTTTAAAGTGGATCCGCTGCCTAACGGGTAACCAATGCAAGGCTCGCAAAGATGGACCGGCCGAGCAAAACCTAGGAAGACCTACGATCGCTCTGGCCGCAGCGTTCTGCACTCTTTGAAGTCGGGTTAACTCAGCCTGGTTTAATCCTATAAAAAGGGAGCTGGCATAGTCCAACCGCGCCAAAACCGTTGCTTGCACCACCAATTGACGAGTTGCGGCATCGAAGTATTTAAGGGCAGGGCGCAGATTGCGCAGGATGCCGAAGCAGCAAGCCGCCGTCCTTTTGGTGTGGCCAACGAAGTTGAGGGAAGGGTCCAGCCAAACACCAAGGTTTTTGATCTCCGCAACCGGAGTGGGGGTCGGCCCCAGCTCAGAGGGCCACCAAGTATCTCCCCATAGGTCCGTCCGCTTCCCGAAGATCATCACCTCCGTTTTTTTGGCGTTTAGTTGGAGACAGTTGGACGTCATCCAACCAGCCACCGCCCTGAGTCCTTCTCTGAATCTTGGGGCATCCACCCCAGAGTCCCCGCTGATCGTGACCGCTAGCTGGGTTTCATCTGCATACGACACCATGGTCATACCACAGAGCTTCACAACCTCAGCCAGCGGCCTCACGTAGATGTTAAACAACGTGGGGCTCAGTGAGGAACCCTGTGGGACCCCAAGAGACAGAGGATGACATTTGGATTGGTAGGGCGGGGACGCCACGCAGAAGAAACGATCCCTGAGAAACGAACGGAACCACTGGTGTGCAGTGCCGATCACCCCTATGGTGGCACAATTGTGATTATTCTGCAAATACATATAATACCTTCATTTCAGGCATTTGTACACATGTTCCAAGCAATTATTTAGCCTAGTATCAGAGAGCCACGGCCCATGTAGGTAAGAGCAGTGGGGCTGGGAGGGGGGCGGGGGGGGGGGGGAGGGGGATTTCGACATGCAATGAGAAAAATTAATTACTTATTTGTTTCCCTCGTGGTCATCTGATGAATCCCCCCTGACCTGCCCCACCCCTCTTACCTGCATGGGTCATGGCTTCTATCAGACAAACATTTGGCATTGAACCCATCTCCAAATGTATGTCATCTGGCCCATCTGTATGATGGCTCTGCTTTCAATGTTACATCAAACAAGCATCAACAGTGTGCTCAGGGTAATCACAAGTCCAAATGTGTGCACGCCAGATAGCGCAGCAACCTGGTGATCCTGGTCTCATCCAAGTGTTCCCTGGTCTTAAAAATCAATATTATAAAACTATGGAAATGACATTATTTTAACATTAGGAACTCTTTTGAGTGTTTTAAGCACATTCGAAGCACTGGTAGGCGACCAAGCAATGTTATGAACAAATGAAAGGTGTAGGGAGAAGAGGGGAGAGAGCAGAAAGTGTCTAAAACTATATGAGGGCCAACAAATGGGTATTCACATTTAATGAGAACAAGTGTACCCATCACAAGTATAAAAACAAGACATGGTATATTGAATCCTGTGATGGGAGTCAGCATGAAGGTAGATCTATGTGATTCCTCGTCTTCACCAGGCACGGCACATAATATTTACACGCCACAAGTCTTCGGGCCATCGGAGGGGTGTACCCATTGCGGAGACAGACTGATCTTAAACCAAAGGTACACTCACATTTAAATAGGGCTGGCGAACCATTATATTGATGAAAACAGTACACCGTTGGCAATATATAAGTTAGGCCCAAAATGGAAATTAGACCCTAAGACACCGGACATGGTTCTACTTTTTTGAATGGAAGACTCAAACATCTTAGTCACCTAAATGATAACACCAGGAGGATTATGTCTGTGTAGTAGTTGTAAATGAATTATTTAATGCTACAAGTGTCATGATCACAGTCCTCAGATGGGAAGATGATTGTAGTCATTAAAGTTCCTGTCCTCAAATGTTGCATAGTCTGGGCAGATAGCCACCATCCTCCCATCCTCTCCTTAAGATTCAGAGAATTCTCCTCATGAGGGATTCGATGCTACACTGCCACCCTCTGAAATATCATCTGGTGCCACCAGGGGACAGACTGTGGGGGAACAAACTGCTATCCTATTTTAGATTTCTTTTAGTTGCTTAATATAAAGACAGCAATAGTGTCTACTGCGCTTCGATCTAAATGCTGATGGTAATCTTGTACCATAGGCTCAAGGTACTGGTTTTCGCCTTTGCTTTCATTGATTGCAATTGAGTTTAGTTTGCTGATAGTCAGACGTCTTCATCTAGAGGGGTTTACGTTGAATGACTGATAATTAGTTTACTTTCTGGGTGACTCAACACGTCCCACTATTTAATAGTAATAACAGTAATGCTTCTAATCTGGAAATCATATTGTATCCATGGTGGATAAGCCTTTGCTCAGGGGCACAGCGTTTTCTTAGTTGTTTGCCTTAGTCCCTAAGTGCTACATCAATCTCATGATTTCGATGGTCCTTGAGGTTCTCTGTGTGCAATCTTTGTCGCGTCACTACTGATGTTGGAAGCTTCGATCCTATGATATGCCTAAATGCTCTTTATCTGTTCTCAGTTGGTTATCATTTAATAGTGCAACATTTCCATTTGTATTCTCAGATCCTAAGGGTACACTCACTTTATTACCAAAAGCGAGCCATCGCCACATCTGTGACAGGGAAAATATTCTCTCTGCCACTGAAGTTGAAAACAGTGAAGTTCTGTGTGGGAAATTCGACAACCAGAAAAGGTATGGGAAGAATTATTTAATGTATGAATGTATTACCAGAGAAGGAAGCACTGAAACGATTTTCATGGTTTTTACAGACCGCGACCTCCAGGCTTGCTACTTCCTTGAAGATCTCCTGTCCCAGTACAGCTTACCAGTGACCATTGTTTCTTCAACTGACCTATCATTTAAGGAAAAAAAGAGCTCAAAATCTACTGAAAACATTCTCGATGTCCTCACTGTTTCCGAAACCTACGAGGAGCATTTTATTCTTGGACATTCAATAGAAAAAGGTAAATGTAAAAACCTTAGGACAAATAATATTGATAGCGATGCTGACGAAATTGGTGTTAATTTATCATGTATGAGATTCTGATTAATGCAAGAAAGATGAAAACCCTTATTAAGAAGACAGCAATGCTGAAATAATATTTATTTTTTCCCTCCAGATGTATCTTTGGATGTACGGACCCTTTTTTTAACTTCTTGAACTCCTTCTGCCTTATGTTTTTATGTTATAATCTGAACGCTGCCTGCTGTTCAGACCCTGCAGCCAACGATTGGGCTAAATATTACCCTTTCAGAAGGCAGTTGGGTCTTGCAAATCCTCTTTCTAGTTCCTTTTCCAAAAATAGAAAGAGGACTTTCAGGACTCCATCCTTTATACTCCTCTCTGGTACCAAATGCAGTGAGGCACATGCTTTGGCATAGAGTGTTCCATAAAAATGGCAATTCCCCATCCCAGCTGTTGAGAACTGAATTTAATAACCTTACAAAGCTGTGTGTCATGTTTGCTACTTGATTAGTTTACGTTTATTCATTATTGATTCATCATTCTGGTTTATACAATGAAATATTGGCCATGCTTAAATACTGATATCAAGTATTAATGTTGATAACAGCTATTATTACTGACAAAGCAAATGGTGTCATTTGTCTGCAGGCTAAAATATGCAGTTTTACCAAATACACAATAATGTGTTTACATTGCAGCCTTTGGAATCAGAGGGTGTTGCATTGCACAGTAAAAGGTAGTCCAGAAGTGGGTGAAGTTCTGGCCAGCCAAGCCTGTATTCGTGCATAATACTTAGGGCCCCATTAGGAAGGCGTGCGGATCCCCCCGCCAGGCCGGCAGTAGCCTCCGCCGCCTGGCGGGGGCTATCCGCCCGCCATCCATGCCGTAATGACCCCCGCCATATTACAATGGTTAGGGGGTCCGCGGCGGACGGAAAGACTGTACGACGCTTTTCTGCCCGGGCGACATGTTGACCGGGCGGAAAAGGGTTCTATATGGTGGCGGTGTCTTTCAGACATTGCCAGCCATATTAGAATGTGCTATTGTGAATGTCTTTGGAAAGGCATGCAGAGTCTGCTTTGGGGGCCCCATGCGGGCCCCCATAGATTCCGGGGATGTGGCCCTGGCTTTCAAAGAACAACGTGGCAGGCACTGCGCGGTGTCTGTCAGGTTGTGCTTTGAACAACATGCATTTTTAGCACTGCTGCAATGTTAAAAATACGGGATGCGCCCGCCACTGTGGCGGGCGCATCCTAATTGTCCCCATGGGACCCCTGCCCTTATGGTGGGCGGTCCCTTTCACCGTGTGGATGGCAGGCGGACAAAGTCCGCCCGCCATCCTAATGGGGCCCTTAGCTGGAATTGGCATTAGAAACTCGAGACATGGCATTCTTTTC
Source organism: Lissotriton vulgaris (assembly GCF_964263255.1). Lineage (NCBI taxonomy): Eukaryota > Metazoa > Chordata > Amphibia > Caudata > Salamandridae > Lissotriton > Lissotriton vulgaris. The sequence continues at coordinate 116,461,455 of NC_141688.1, forward strand.
CTCACAAGGCTGTTGGGTCTTAGTCTTGGATGTCCGTCCTGTTTATGACTTTTGAAACTGTTGTTTTCACCCAGAAATGCCAGTGACCTTAACTGGGGCTGATTTACGAAGGAAGGTGTAAATGTTCGGCGTTGTCTGATGTACTTTTTCATAATTAATAAAACAAGTTTGATCGCACGCCTGGAAAGCCACGTCAGTCCCATATTTCCAGGCCCACTGCTCCATCTGTCATCGAACTTCTTTTAGGCTGTCTACTCTCCCTCTACATACTTGTACATAGCATACAAGTTTGCATAACGGGAAGGGAAGCTTATTGGGCAAAAGCACTTCGTTTTTTTTTTTTCTCCACTGGAAGAAAATGTCCCTGTGGGGACAGCGCTTCAACATCTGGGGACCATCTGCGTCCTTCAACTCCTAGAAGGGGAGTTGCTCCTGCCTTAAATGGAGTTAATGTCCAGTATGGTCAATGGGCTGGGTTTCATTTTCTTTAGTGCTCACAAATGTGCATTTTTGTGGTTGTTCACAAACTTCCCATGCTAAACAAGTGTTGTGAAGCCCAATTCTCACTCTTTAAATTTATCTATGCACTATGGCAAAGCAATTCACAGTAGGAAAACAATTTACCACTGTAAAAATCATTTTGTGAATTCTGTGTGGATCCATTTTGATTGCCAGGGTTTACCATGGCACAAGATGAGGGTGAGAATAGTTTCGACAGACAGTGGAAGTGTTCTGCCTGTATTCTTGTTACTTGAGGTTGGAAGCTAAAGATCAGGCTACCTTTCGAAGTTCCATGAAGACTTTGTTAGCAAGGGGCTGCAAATTAGTTCTTACCGAGTCCTGCCTTTGGTGGACAGTAGGGGAAGGTGGCACTATAGTTTCTGCTGTTCAAGGTGAGGAATTCTTTCAGTCAGGCCTGTCCTTCTGTCCTTCCCTAATTGCTGCTCTAGGAACATTGATAACAGCCAGGTGCCGAGATCTCACACTCATTGTGACTGTGTTGTGGGTACTGCTGCTTGTAGCCGACCACAGTGTTACCTGTTCTGAGAAGTATCACTTTATGTAAAGGCTGTGCCTAGAGGGCAGCCTGAGAAGGACCAAACCAAACCATGCAATCGCCGTGCCGTTGACAGCACTGTTTTTAATACAGAACAGGTTTTCTCTTCTGAACATGAGGAAGTGCTACAAAGAGAGCCTAAAGATAAGAATGAGAAAGTGTTGCAGGACTCTGAACCAGTGAACAAGCACATGTGGGTAATAAACACCAGCAAAATATTTTAGGAAAGAAGAAAAAATCACTGAGGGCACACAAGGACAAGACGATGCTCAGGGCATGAATTACTAGCCTTCCACTAAAGGTTTCTATTGCCCCCCTAGACTTGCCTCATAATGTGTGCGTTTAACAGGAACAAAAGGCCCTATTAATACATTCTAAAAAGCTAAATCCTGCTTCTGTTCTGACCAGAGCGGCCTTCTTCCTTGTCCACGGGCTAGCAGCCTTTTTCATCCATTTAGGGATGATAATAGATAATGTAGATTTTTCTAGTATTCATGACGGAAAATCTTAATTTTATTAAAGACACGGAGGCGAGTATTATGCTTTCTTATCTTGCTTTATTACACACAGCAGCCAAGATAAGTAAAAAACTACAGTTCCCAGAGGGCCAGGGGACAAACTGGGCCATGGGACTGAAAAAACGTGAGAATACATTAGCCAATCACAATGAACCTATCAGATAAAGACCCTAACTGACTGCGCAGCTTCCTCTTTTCGCTGGCGAGCAGATCAAGTATAGTCATTAAACAAAGGGAAAATGAATAAAATTAAGGATATAGCCAAAGTCCAGGAATATAAGTCTTGCATCAGGGGAATCCAAGGAGAAGACCAAACAGGCGTCCAGGAGGAGGATCCGGGAGCATTGGAATCGAAGCACTTGCAGGAGAAGATCGAAGAAGGTGCAGGGTAGATCTTCTAAGATGAAGCCGGTGGCAAGGCTGGATTCGCTGTAGGGAGGGAGAACAAAAGTTAAGAAATGTTGCGGCGGGATAATACTCGCCTCCGTGTCTTTAATAAAATTAAGATTTTCCGTCATGAATACTAGAAAAATCTACATTTTATGGCAAGACCGGAGGCTCCTATTATGCTTGTTTAAAGCATATTAACAATATCAGAAGCCACAGTATGAACAGGTTTACAATAGAACATGCGAAATATGCTGTCATTTGACCAGTCTGCTGATCTCAGAATGTCTTCCAGGCGAGAGCCAGACCAAAAGGCTGTAGAAGCCATGGCTCCCCTGGCCGAATGAGCCCCGAAAACGGAGACGTCAATTCCGGCAAGAGACATGACCCAACGGACCCAACGGGCCAGAGTGGGAGAAGAGACAGGAAGATGGGGTTTAATAAAAGAAATAAGGAGTTGAGAATGAGAGGGCGTTCTGAGATCAGCAGTTCGGTGTTCGTACACTTTTAAACATTGTCCCACACACAGTTTGGGATGAGCTGGAAAATAAGGATAAAACACTGAATCCAAATTAGTCTTAGTACGTCTGCGTATCTGAAACAGCACACCTGAAGGAGAATATTGGCGAGCAGAAACATCTAGAGCCTTAACATCAGAAACTCTTTTAATGGAAACTAGACACAGTAACATAGTGAGTTTAGCAGATAGCATCTTTAGTGAAAGAACAGCATTGTCTGGCCAATCATTAAACAATTTAAATATCACTGTAACATCCCATAAAGAGGTATACTTAGCCAACGGAGGTTTCGCACAACGGACACCCTTGAGTAGACGACAAATCATAGGGTGAGCACCAACTGGTTTGCCATCGATTTGGGAATGGTATAGGGAGATGGCAGAGCGATAGAGATTGATGGTGCGGTAAGCCTTACCGGCACTGGCTTGTGAACCAAGGAAATTAATTATGAAATACAGAGAGGCTGAAATGGGATCGAGGTCCCTTTCCAAACACCAGCTTGTCCAAAGAGACCAGGCGGATCTGTATGCTTTGGATGTTCCCGGAGCCCAAGCTTGGTTGATGAAGAACGAAGCCTCTTGTGAAATGAGGACGTCAGAAGGGGAAGGCCGGAAACTTTCCAGGCCGAGAGCTGCAGGGAGGAATCGAGCATGAGATTGTGTTGTTCGCCCTGAGGATTGAGAAGTAGGTCTCCGAAAGAGGGAAGAAGGACCGGGAAGTCCACTGCCATCTCGAGAAGAGTCGGAAACCAAACCTGGGCTTGCCAGAAGGGGGCAATTAGAACCAGGGACGAGGACTGGCGGCGAGCCTGAGAAAGAACCCTGTTGATCATCAGAAAAGGAGGGAAGGCATAATGAAGATGACGAGACCAATCCTGCAGGAAAGCGTCTGTCGCCAAGGCCAGGGGATCCGGGCGCCAACTGTAAAACCGGGGCAATTGGGAATTGAGACGGGAAGCAAAAAGATCGATAGAGAAAGGGCCCCAAAGATGGGAAAGAGAGAGGAAAACGGATGGACAAAGCTTCCAATCGCTGGAATCTCGAAGAAATCTCGAGTGCCAATCCGCCACGCTGTTGAGATCTCCAGGGAGATACTCGGCAGTCAGAGAGAGATGATGGGCGAGGCAAAATTCCCATAGACTCTTTGCCAAGTCCGCCAGGGGTTTGGACCGTGTTCCGCCAAGATGGTTGATGTAGCGGACCGCAGAAACATTGTCCATGCGGAGGAGAATAGAACAGTGAATCCTGTTTTTGGAAAGGCTTTTGATCGCAAAGGAACCTGCAAGCATCTCTAAACAGTTGATGTGCAACTTTGACTCCTCTGCGGACCATGAACCTCCAGTCGAGATTGGTCCACACCGGGCGCCCCAGCCCGACAGGCTTGCATCTGATTCTAAGACTAGATCTGGGGCCGTGGCGAAGATAGTGCGCCCGTTCCACGCATCTAAATGGTCTATCCACCATTGAAGCTCGGTGCGGGACTCTGGGTCTAGTGCCACGAGATCTGAATATGCAAGGCCTTGACGAAGATGACGGATTTTTAGGCGCTGAAGAGCACGATAATGGAGAGGGCCTGGAAAGATGGCCTGAATGGAAGAAGAGAGAAGGCCGACAATCCGTGCCAGAGATCGGAGGGACAAAAGAGAGGACTGAAGAACAGATAGGATCTCCGCTTTGATCTTGGAAACCTTGGAAAGGGGGAGGCGAAGGGACGCTGCAGCAGAGTCCACCAGGAATCCCAAGAACTCCATGTTCTGAGAAGGAGTCAAAGACGACTTGTCTTTGTTGATGAGAAAACCCAGATCTAGGAGAAGGGACTGAGTCAAAAGAAGGTCGGAAAGGAGAGACTGTTTGTCCGAATTCATGAGAAGGATATCGTCCAGGTAAATAATTAGCCTTATGCCAAGAGATCGAAGATAGGCGACCACTGGTTTCAAAAGCTTTGTGAAACACCAGGGCGCGGATGATAGGCCAAAGGGAAGAGAGGTGAAACAATAGTTGATACCTGACCACTGGAATTGAAGAAATTTCCAGTGAGAGTGATGGATGGGGACCGTGAGGTATGCGTCTTGAAGGTCCAGACGGATCATCCAATCGTTGGGACGAAGAGTGTCCCTCAAATGTAAAATGGTCTCCATTTTGAAATGGCGGTAAACCACAAACTGATTGAACCATTTCAGATTGATGACCGTGCGGAGCTTCTTGTTTTTCTTCTGAACAAGAAAAATGGAGCTTAGAAAGCCTGAGGAGTCGAAGGGAAAAACTTGAATTGCTCTTTTGAGGAGAAGAGCCTCGATCTCGTTTGAAATTTGAGATGCCATCAGAGTTGAAAAGACGAGAGGGGGGGGAAGAGAAGTTTGGACGGGAGGTGAAAGGAACTCTATCAGGTAGCCTTGTACCGTGTTTAAGACCCACGGATCTGAACTGAGTGTGCACCATTTTTGAAGAAACAGTTTTAAGCGACCCCCCACAGGAGGGGAAGAAGAAAGGCTTACCTTGGTGGTTGGAGTTTTGACGATAATTTCGTTGACCTTTGCCTTTGAATCTGCGGCCACGTTGGGGATAGAATTGAGGCTTGTAGTCCTGGTTGTTGTTGGACGAACCTCTGGAGCCTTGGTTGTAGGGACGGCCGGAAGAGCGACCCCTGCCTCTGCCGGCCCGTCCAAAAACCCGAGGGGCGAAGACCTTCTTTACTGTTTGCTGGGCTTTGTCCAAAGAAGCAAAAGTAGAAACAAATCTACTAAGGTCACGAACCAGAGAATCTCCAAAGAGGAGACCATTCGCCTTGGGGCCAGGATCCATGGGAGCCAGATTAGAAAGTTTAGGATCCAATTTGATTAAGAGACCTTTACGGCGCTCATGAGTGATAGCGGAGTTGGCATTTCCTAGAAGGCAGAAGGCGCGTTGGGCCCACATGGAAACATCCTCTGCAGAAAGTTCAGAACCCTCTAAGCGGGCAGCTTCCGCTAAATCAAAGATACGGGCGAGAGGGCCCACAACATCCAATAGTTTGTCCTGGCAAGTGGTCCAAGCTTTATCCACCCCTCTGCGGGGGTCCTTGCCGAACTTGGAGAAGAAAGTGAGGAGAGGTTGGTCGATGGAAGGGACCATCGTAATTTTGTCTGGAAGAGAAGGCTTGGGACATTCGGATTTAAGTCTGGCTCTTACCGGTGCTTCCAAAGGGAGACGCAGCCTGGCAGAGATATATTCTCCCACATGGTGAGAAGGGAACCATTCGGTGGAATTAGGGTGACGAATAGTGGAGGGATCAAACATGGGTAAACCCTCAGAGTCAAAAACAGGCTCAAAAGAAAAAGAATCCAATTTGGGAGATTTAGCAGGGGGGGGAAGGGTCAGTAGTATCAAACAGGTCAAAATATTGGTCAGCGTCATTGAAATTAGCATCATCATCATCGTCATCTGTGTCCAATATAGTGGAAATTACCAATTTTCTCTTAGGAGACTCTGCATGTTTCTCTTTTTGTTTGCGTTTACCCTCGGAGCCAACAAACCCCTCCTTAGAAGGAGGCCTGGGAGGAACAGAGTCCTCAGTCAAATGCGAGGAAGACTCGCTAATCAAAGACGCTTTTTTAGGGGCACGAGATTGAGCAGAGAATTCCACTTTTTTCTGTCTGCTTTCCCCCGCAGACTGGGCCAACATTTTGGACATGATGCTTAACATTGAATTTTCCATGTTTTTTGACATTCTCTTCATAGAGACTTCTACAGCTGATTCCACTGAATTATTAATAAATTTATTTAAATCCCTTTTAAAAGAATGAGATTCCTGGGAAGGGATTTCCTCTGAGGAACTATCACGTTCCATGATACAGCTGTCAAGAGAGCCAAAAATAACACCCAGGAGGTAGGAGAGGGTTAATGGACAGAGCGGGGGCGTGTACAAGCTGTGGGCTGGGCAGAGCGTGAAGCGACGTCTTCACACGGAGCTCCAAAGGCACAGAGGCTGGAGCACAAAGCGGAGCAGCAGGCACACACAGGACGGTGACCGGATGGAAGAAGAACCCAGAAAGAGGTCAGAAGGCGCGCGAAGACGCGCGCGCTGAGACGCTACCAAAAGCGTCTGAAAACGAGGGGGGAGGGGGGGGGCGAGCACGAAGCGCCGGAGCTCCGAGTAGAAACGCGCGAACAGCGCGAAAGAACTAGCGCGAGGTCGCGCTAAACAGGCACAAATGAAATATAATACAAGCGGTCACAATAAATGCAATACAGAGCATAAAAGTACTGAGAGCAAAGATAAAGGCACTTATCTGACTGCGAGCAGCAAGAAAAGAGGAAGCTGCGCAGTCAGTTAGGGTCTTTATCTGATAGGTTCATTGTGATTGGCTAATGTATTCTCACGTTTTTTCAGTCCCATGGCCCAGTTTGTCCCCTGGCCCTCTGGGAACTGTAGTTTTTTACTTATCTTGGCTGCTGTGTGTAATAAAGCAAGATAAGAAAGCATAATAGGAGCCTCCGGTCTTGCCATAAAATTATGTTTGGCTGATAAATAGAACCGTGGGATTGTCCCATGCCTGTGTGTGATAGGGGTGTTGGCGGAGGCCTGGCTGGTTGTTGAAGGGATGCACCATTGCAGTACTAGCTGTGTCTGCAAGGCCCACATTCTTTCATGCTCTTTCTAAGCACAGAGCAGCTGTCCAGATCACCTCATGCAAACCTGAAAGAGGGGTACTGGCAGCGACGGCTCGTGGAGGGAGTTACGGTGGGGCAGGAGGGTGGGGAGGGGGAGGGGCAGGGTGGAGGTTGCTAAAAACCGGCATATGGATAATTGCAGGTAAGTAAACAATTTAATTAATAAAACGAATTTCGTAGCTCGCACTGCATTGCATTTTGCGATGCAAGGCGCACTACGAAATTCGTTTTATTAATTAAATTGTTTACTTACCTGCAATTATCCATATGCCGGTTTTTAGCAACCTCCACCCGGCCCCTCCCCCTCCCCACCCTCCTGCCCCACCGTAACTCCCTCCACAAGCCGTCGCTGGGTACTGGAGAGGTCTGGTCATTCAAGGGTGCGGCTATGAGAAGCAAAAAGAGACCTTTGTATACTTTTATGCTTGTAATCATAAATCCTACATTGGACAAAGACCCTTCTTATTTGATTTCCCTAAAGCGTTTTACTTGTTATCCTCCTGTTTTTTGCTGATTCTCTTTTCCGGGCCTTAGGACTCTGGGCACTTTTCCACTGTAATGCACTTCAAAAGAGTATGCACCCTGCCTATTCGTGCTATTAAATGGTTCTTACATGATTGGTTTAGGTGTTGTACCTGTGAGTGCCTTGTAAAAAGGTACACCACATACCCGTACTGCACTGATTGTGCCACCCAGCAGAATAGCTTTTCAAAATGTATTGAGCCTGACGTTGCAGGCCCGTGAGTGGACAGTTGAACTAATGCTCAGGTTGGCATTTCTAACTCATTAGCCAACCCTGAATGGGCCTTCCACTACCACTGGAGCACCCATAGGGTAAGCCCTGAGGGCTGAGCAAGTAGTAGGTATAAGGCATGGCCAGGTAGGGAAGAATCCAAATGAGGGTTTTCCCTGCCTTGGAGGTCGGCTTTTCCCATGGGACACCACCAGGATTTTTGTGGTTCTCTTTTAGTGGTCTTAGGTCCATGGGCACTTTCCCACTGTAAATGCAGTGTAACACATGTTAGAAAGTGGTGTGTGCTCAATTTCACTTATGCTCAGGTTGGCCTTTCTTAACCAGTGGCACATCCTGAGGGGATCTTTCACTTTCACTAGAGCACCCCTAGAATACGTCCTGAGGGATGAAGCAAATGGTAGGTGAAAGGCAGTGCAGGTACACACGTGTGTTCCCTGCCCAGGTAGTGAAGAATAACCCTGCATATTTTTACTACCTAGAAGGTTTGCTATTCCCATAGGTTAACTTGGAGGAATGGTTGAAATTAGTTCAATCTGCAATAGCGGTTAGCTGTAGAGCAGCCTTATAATTTTTCCTATCATTGGATTTGCAGTGACAAACCCTCACGTGTGGTGAAGGTGAATTTAATAGCTTATAAATGACACTTATAGAAAGTGGGCACTTCTCTGTTCTAAAACTCTTTGTATGCTTTTTAGTTCGACTCCAGTCCACATTGGAAGCTGGGTGAGTACATCTGTGCATTCCCTAGCAACAGCCATAAACATTGAGCATGCAACTGGAATGACAGACCTCTGCCATTTGAGGGCCTGGCTGGATAGATTGGAGGGATAGGTTTTGACACTTGGTCTCTGGGAAGCCAGATCAATGCCCTACTAAAGATTAAGATCTGCATTCTACTTCCTCATGATAGACAGGACTGAAATTTAGGGGAGACATCTGTGGTTCAAAGGTACACACTCTGGACCACCCCAACTTCAAAGGCACATACAATATAACTTCAGGTGCCATACTTCAGCAGGGCAGAGATGCACTTGTGGGGGACATGAGACTGGAAATCCTGGAACTGCTGGTACACACTGCCAGAGGAATCTGTTGTGCACAAGGAGGATTAATGTCATTGGAAAGGACTTTGTACCCTTCATGAATAGTGGCTGGCCTGGGCTGACTACCTGCTGCTGTGTATCACCTTGAAGTGTGCTCTCCAATGGCTTATTGACTTGTCCCCTGTTCTCTTGTGGAGGTCTCAGGGCCATCAAAGACCACCCCCATGGGAGCCACACATCTTCATATGATTCCTGGAGAGCGGTGCCCTCTTAAGTGCCCTCATCGTCTGCTGGATCCCAACTGGTAGCGCGGCGTGAGCGTGGAGCTAAGTGATGTTCCTGGAGACAGGATTGCCTTGTGTGGAACCCCAAAATGATTGCCTGCACCTAAGGAATTTGGCCTCTGCATCGTGTGGGCCTCAACACTCATAAGCGTCTTGGTGGTGAGCAGTTTCACTAGTTGCGGGAAATCGCGTGGCCCTCTTAGTTGATTATGCCACATCTCTCTTGTGCGACACGGGGAATGCTCATTTTGTGTAGTGTGCGATTCACAGATTGCGACTCTCAGAGGGGAGGGCGTACCCGTATTAGTGCCTCATTCTACCTTGTGCTGCACTGCTGAACTTGGGTCTGTGTGTATGAGACTGTAATTGTCTTCTGCAAACACATAGCAATACGCAACAGGCGTTGTGCCTCATTTCCCGGGAGGTACGGAATTGGCAACCCATCTGTGTGTGTGACCAGAATTGTCTGGTGTGTCCAGTATCAACACAAACCAGGCATTGAGCCTAATTTCCAGGGAGGTAAGGAATTTGCAGCTCTTCATTGTTTGGGACCGGTATTGACTGGTGTGGCCTGTATTAACGTGCACCAAACATTGTGCCTTATTTCCAGGGAAGTACAGAGTTTGCAACTCTTGGCTGTGTGTGACCAAAACTGTCTGGTGCGACTCGGATCAACATGTTTCGGATGTTTTGCCTCATTTCCAGGGAGGTGCTGAGTTTGCAACTTTTCATTGTGTGTGACCGGAACAGTCTGTGTGACTTGGATCAACGTGCACCAGATGTTGTACCTCGTTTCCAGGGAGGTGCGGAAGAGCAGATTTGAGTTCTTTTGTGCCCGGATTGCCTGCATGCTGCTGAGTGACTTGTGTCTGATTCAGTGCCTCCTTCTTACAAGAGGCTCCCCTGCTTCATCCCGCATTTATCAATTATTCCTTTTGTACCCTCAGTACTGCAGACCAAATGACCTCTCCTCACCTGGCCTGACGACTTTGTTTATCAAGGTATTATTGACTGGGCTGAGGAACGCTTCAGAGAGCGATTGGAAACTGGTCAAGAGACTGCGTGACCCCCCGTTTCTCGCAGAACTTTGCTGGTGCCGGAAGGCCATTTGTGTAACCCTTTTATTGAATAACTATCGCTGTCTGCCCGTTTCTCCTCTGTGCACAATTGGTAAACGTCCGAGTGGCAGCCATGCCGCTATTTGTCAACTGCTTCTTAATTAGCACCGCTACCACCCCCGCCTTCTTTCCTGGGACCCTGACTAAGTGTGACTCCGGACGCAATTTGCCTAGTATCAGGGGGAGGGTATCCTATCTCCAACCCTTTGGATGTAGGGTAGTTAGGGTTAGCTAAAAGGTGGAGGAGGGCTTGGGCCATGGGGTCCACATATATATTATCTACTCACATGACAGATATCAGCAGCATCGCATTATGGTGCAGTGTGTGTGTATGCGAGTGCGCTCGATACGGACCTGCTTGATATCCATTGCACCGCGTAGCTGTGCTGGGTGTGCGGGATTACATGATATGCGAGTGGCTGTTATTAACTACACTGGGGTTGCTTTACACGTTGTTTCCTTGGCAAAAGAATACTACGTTTGACAGTGGTTTTCACTCGTGCGGCGTTGGACCACGGTGCTGTTTAAAAGGGTTGTGATTATCTGTGCACACACATTTCTGATATCGTTGTGATCTGGGGCGCATCCTATAACTGTGTGGTATTGAATTGTAATAATAGCCAGGGTGGGGCTACATCTGACAATGTTTAGAGGTTCACTGCATAAGGGTGCAGGGGGGAAAGTAGGATCTTTCCCAAATTTGCATACTACTGATGTCATTTTAACATGGTTGGGTCTAGTAATGCTAACAATATTTCCAAATGTGATTTATGCCTACAAAACATGATGTTCATTTTGTGTTATTAATATGTGTGTTGAATACAAACTTTATTTACATACAACACGTGCAAAGTCTCTTTTGTGACCCTCAGTGTATTTATTGTGTGAGAGTGCCAGTGCTTTCCACATTTCCTCTGTGATAAGCCTGACTGCTCAGTGCCAAGCTACCCAAGGGTGAGTGCAGGTTATACAGTGAGTGTAATCACCCCCACCCCTGACGGGAATGGTAGGGTCCGCTTGGCTACGGCCTTGCCACAGCCAACCAGAAAGTTACAGTTCCAACATCCTCCTTTCAAGAAACATACAGTAGCAAGCTAAAACTAACTAAAAAGATAACAATGTTAACTGCTATCATCCAAATTAGCTACACACTTAACACCAGACTAACAAACCAACATGCACACTGGCATACGGACACTCAACAATAAAACAGCTTAGTTATACTAGTGCATTCACGTTCACCAACTCAGACAACCAGATAGACGGAAATACAGAGACACACAACTCATATCTGGAAGTGAACATAAAGCTGTGCAACACAAATAAGAAATATAGAAAAAGCAACACACTGAAATACACATACGCACAGCAACTGTAGACAGACTGCCACAAACAGGAAAAATTACACTTGTTTACGGAAACACAGAAAAGCATAGACAATCACTCAAACACAACCAAATATCGAGACACAGCAACAAACAGGGATGCACATCAAAAGTAACACAAAGATCAGCACAACAACACACAATCAACACAGGGACAAACAGCAACACAAGGACAGAAATACTCATGCACTCTTCGGTTCCCAGGTCCAAGCAGCAAGTGCCACTGCCAGAACCCTGGAACCCTTTTCTACCTAAACATTCTACACTCCACATTCCATTCCAACAACACCCAACGCAAACATCAGAAAAGGCAGCCAAGCACACTGACAAATGCAGACACTGCAACAAATGAATAAAATACATAACAAACAGACCCAAAGCAAAACCATCATACTGAAAACTATGAATCCGTACAAAAAGGAGCACACTAACTCACACAGCAACACACGTACATGCATAAAGACACGCAAATACACATCAACACAAGAATGCAAATACAGAATCCATCTGCTACATATAGATGAAATTGTTAATATTTACTCATATAAACACATACTCAAAGCTACAACTAGAGACTCAAAAACAACTTCAGCCCAACCCAGATTAATACGCACATAACCCATCCCTTTCACAACAGAGTATCCAATCGTTATCTGTTCCATCATAAAGGACACAGTCCCCTTAAGTTCTCCCACTTCTCGGAGAAACAAATCTCTCAGCTGACTTCCCAAGGCTACATAATTTCAGAAAACAATGATAAACAGGTATTGGCAAAGCCAACAGGTCGGGCCTTGGCTATCCTGCAATATTATTTACTTTGCTTTTTTCTGAATTATTAATTAAAGTTGCACAAGAAATAAAAAGTAAAAAAAATGCAAACACTTGTAAAAGAGTAAAAGGTCTGGGCTAGTTTAAGTGAATATGTTCTTTGATATTAATGTCTGTATGTTGGATGGAATAAAGATGCATTTATATATAGAGATAAATGCAAATTTCAGGTGCCACCAAACCTGTATGAGGGCAGTGAAAAACAAACCGGCAGAAAAACCTTTCACTTGTAAAAATGCTTATCTATTCCGGTAATCCCACATCACGTTTTAGCAATTGTTTTATTTTTCCTAAAAGTACCAAAAATGCAAAGAAATATGAGCTAAAGAGAAGGAGGTAATGATTATCTCATACTTGCCAAAGAACAGCTTAAGGTGTCTGCTATATCATGGCAAATACCCTGGCACTCCCTTCACTAGATACCTCTTGTGTGCAAGACAAAAGTGAAACACTCTCCATTGTGACTTTCACGTGCCCTTCAACCCTAGGACGCCTTTCAGTGAGATTGTTCTCCCTGACCAAACCCTTTCCATTAGGGTCAGATCTATACAACATCCACTTTGCACCTCAATAGCTCCTATAGCTCCTATCTAAAGTCAATGTTTTTAAAGAGAAGTGTGGCTCACTGGTTAGAAGCGGCAGACCCTGAAGCAGAGGTCGGCCCGGGACCAGGGTTCAATTCCCGACGCGGCAGGGTCTTGGGTCAATGTCCACGGACTCGATAAATCTCGCCTAGGTGCCTACGCTAACCATGGGTCCCACTCTGCAACTCTGGGCAATAGCTTGCTTAATCTTCACAACGGCCCTCGCAGCCCCGGGGATGCCTGGCTTCACCTTGGGGGTGCCCTCTCACAGGGAAAGCCAGGACGGGTTCCCCAGCGGTATACAGCGCCAGGACGCCACGTAAGGAGGTAACAGTGCGTTTTACAAGTATACATACATTACATTAAATGAAAGTAGTGATCAACTGCAATCAATCACCTCAAAATGTACAGTGTGGCACACCTACCCTTCTCCCAGTGGCCCTTGTTCCCTCTGCACATGGAGTGTTTATTTCTGGAAAGTTGACGATTCCATATTTGAAGTGTGCTCTGGGTTTAATATGCAGTGCGAGATGACACTACCCAGCATGTGACCGGCTCCAAATTCTTACCGGACCTGCCCTAAATAATGCCTGTAAGGTAGGAGCCAGCCCAACAGGCATCAGACCAGGTTAGATCAATGGCCAGTCTGCACCGAAACAAATAGAAGTCCAACTAGAATTCACAGAATAACAGCTTTGCCCCCCAAAAAAGCTAGTTTTGCCGAGTTACACAAGCCACAGACTCTTGACAGCTTAAGGACATGGGCTTTCACCCACCCCATTATCTATCTTATCCTTATAAGCCAGGGCATTTGCATGTTTACATTTGAATATAAAAAAGTATTGTGTAATGTTCACCACCCTCAGACAAAGGTAGGGAAATGGCTCTAATCCCCTTTGCATACAGTAGCACATTAAACAAAGGTATTGTTTTACTATCAAATAGCCCCATCAAGAAACACCTTCAGCCAAACAATGGAAATTATATTTTGGGACTTGGGTTGTGTTTTTGAACACACGATTACCATCCTTTGCATAAGGCGTGTCACACTATCCTTTACTAAACGTTTTCTGAACTTGCAAATATTAGGGAGAACTGTAGCAGCATATGTCTACATGTGTTACCTTAATATACTGTTGTTAATTAGCACTTTTCAACCACACAACTTGCCATTTGCTTGGCATCACAGACTATTGATTTCTTGCTCGTGGGGCCTTAAGTCCTATGTGCAGTGAAAAGTTAGTCCTAGTGTAAGTTGCATGGGCGTGAGTGATTTGGAAAGCTGGAAAACATTTCTTTTTAACAAACAGCTTTAATAAACCTGGTTTCAAACAATAATTTTGGTGTGCCCTTTCAGAGGTTTCCTGCTTCGAAGTTCACGTTAATGTTTGCAACCTAGGAAAGTCACACTGTTCAGGCTGACTCTAGAAGAGTAAATGGTGTCCAGTGCCAGCCTGCCTCTTACATTCCTTTTCTAAAGGTTAGCGAGCAGAAGCTGCTTTCTGGTGTGCCCCAAAGCTTTAAACAGCAGATGCCAGGAGACGGCCTCAGAAGCTTTTCAATTCATATGCCGGACTCACCAAAGCCCACAAGTGAGTGATATGTGTGAGGCAGGCAGGAGGAACACATTGAGCCAGATAATGCTAGCTGATTGTGCAGAGAGCAACCACAGATCTCCAATGATAAACTCCCCAGGCGCACACATTATGCATGCAACAGTAATGCGGCTGAGTTCCTAATCCAGTGGCAGCAGGGGCAGGGTCAAGCAAGCTTTGCACCAATGATCCACTAGCACTCACAGAGGACTGAGACATAGTATAGATGATACAATGTTTATCCTAATTAGTTGGATGTTGCCAGTATTATAACAGTGTAAAGTTGAAAGCACTGTGGTGGGCGGAAGCAAAATGAGAATGACATCTGAACAGACAGATGAATGAAGAGGTTGACCTGAAGCCCCCATATGTGTGTGTGTGCATGTATATATTTCAATCTAAACCCGCTGCTAATGCAGGAAAGTGCCCCAACACTGCTCGGGCTTACCACAAAAGAATTCACTGTCAAACCACTGGACTCCAATGATCTTCTTCCACAGAATTTATTAATTTGCACCTTACCGACGCGTTTCGACTTGTATGCCTTCCTCAAAGCAGGTTGCAAAACGAGGGACTAGTGCAGCAGGTTTAAATACCAGCATAGTGATTTCTATTGGAGGAATTGAGTGGCCCCAAAAATAGGACTGTCACAATATAGCGTCTAAACATCTATATTGGGTAATGAATTCCCAATTGGGAATTATAAGTGCATGGCTTGTGTTGCATGTCAATTTGCCACAGAAATCTATCTATACACCCTCAATGGAACACCTGTTTCTCTTAAAACTCTCACCAACTGTAAGACCACGAATATCATATATTTAATCTTGTGTTCTTGTAACCAGAGATACACAGGAGAAACTTTGCGCTCCATGACAATTCGGCTTACAGAACACAGGCCATCCATCCGAACCCAAAACATCAATGCCCCACTAGTAAGCCAGGGTTTCACTTATTGTCAAACATAGTCAAGTTGTAATAACTAGTAGCTCGTGCTCCAAGATAAAGTGTCAAATAAGAGTCTATTCTCTGAAAGTTCGGATTGGCATGGGTTCCCATCATCATGGGAATGAATCAGCAGTCTTCTCATTGTGCCACTTTAGATCGATATTCCCTCCAGTGTATCCCTCAATATGTCTATGTGGGCCCACAGTATTTCACATCTCCCAGCACATACCGCAAGCATGAGGTGCAGTGCCTTCCGCTTGGACACATAATAATACCCGACTCTGTCAGCGGGTGAGCCAGGCAGTGTTTACTGCATCCAAGTCTCCAGTGCCTAACTATGCTTTCAAATACTTGCTAGTGTCCAGTTGTACAGTGCAATACTGCTATCTTCTGTCCTATATATATATATTCACTGAAAAAAACATAGGTTTCAGGGATGTTATAGTTAGAAACTAGCATTTAAAAAACCTTTAAAAATTCACTGAAATAACCATAGGTTTCGGGGACGTTAAAGTTAGTTGGACATTTCACTCGTAGAAAACCAGAGAAATTAGTCTGTTATAGTTAGTTCAGCTAACTATAACTCGTGCCCCCGCAATGCACTGCTGATGACATCACATATTACATCATTCATGACATGGTCAGTGACATCACTGATGACATCTCAAATGACATCACTGTTGACATCTTCCGGTGACTGTGTTTCTGAAAAGTTTAAGTAAGATATATATATATATATATATATATATATATATATATATATATATATATATATATATATATATATATATATATATATATATATATACTGCTCGCGCAATGAGGACACCGCACCCCACAATCGTTTTCACCTTTTATTGTTCAATAAGCAGCAACTTGCTCGATCGGGCCATTGCAAACAAAGTCTTTTCGCCTCTTGCCATACGCGTTTCAGAATAAGATTCTGACAAGTAAGAGTTCGCTCAGGTGTTCAATTATAGCCGTGATGGGCGGGAACTTGCTTTGCATCCTGGTTGTTGTAGTCCAGGTGAGTATTGATTCCTTTAGTAGGAGCCGCTTGTACTTCTCCTCCAATGGCCCGATCGAGCAAGTTGCTGCTTGTTGAACAATAAAAGGTGAAAACGATCGTGGGGTGTGGTGTCCTCATTGCGCGAGCAGTTTCTTATGGATAATATGTGGTCGGCTCTGGCCACGAGGACCACCACTCTGCTATCGTAGCAGATCCCAGTGCCTTGTTGGAGAGGCGCTGTGTTGGGAACTACAAACCTGTTCAATTTAGCACAAGAGAAGCAACAGGCTGATCGTGTCCTTTGCAACAAACCGATGGGAAATACAATTTAAAAAATAAAATTGTAAGCATCGGGGGGCCACGTGCCCCTGCGCCTATTTAAGTAAAGCCCTGGGGAGGAGGCAATACTCAGGGCCTGGGGGGGCCTGGGAGGCCCCCCGCATCTCATTAAACAAGCCCCAGGGAGGAGGCGGTCTCCTGGGCTGCAGGGCCCTCCATTTGCCCCCGCTATATAATTTGGCATTGCCCCCGGGACCTGGCCCACCCATGGGCTTTCCGATAACTTACTTAGGTGTCCTGCACTTGTTGACTGCTCCACTGGTATGTGTCTCTAGAGCAGAAGCTGTATTAGTATCAATATTATTCGAATTGGAGGAATAATAGAGTAGACAAGGTCTCTTGATTGGGTTCAGATAACAACAAAGTGGTGGTAGAACCCTGTGCTGGAGAGACCCCAGAATGGAGAGGCAAGCAGTGTTCAGCAAGTTCAATCTGTGTACTGATAACCCCCATAACCCGATAAAGCATCTTATTAGGTATAGCAACTGGGGACACTCTGTCTTTTTCCTCTTACCCATATTAATTTAGCTCAAAGGCTGGAGGCACAGTTTGACTCCAAAAATACAAAAGGAAATACACCTTATACAACAAAGAAGTTACAAGAAAACTAATAGCATCCAGCCTGTAGCCCTACTTGGAGCAGTAATTCTCCCTTCCAAAAAGGCCAAAAAGTCAATATAAGTTGCCAGCAAAACTAACTTAGAAGGACAAAACCTACCTGTTCTTAAACAATAGCCCTTAGTGAGTACACAGCCGTAAATAATTAGTTGAGGCTTCTCAGTACTGACAGAGAAGCACAAATGCAGTTTTAAACCACACGGTCTGGCAGTTTAACCATTGCCACAACACAAAACAATTGGGAGGCCCTGCAAGCTGCTCAACAAGCAGGGTGCGATAGAACCTGTTGCAACAATGAAGATTTAAAGTCCACCATAAGTCATTGGCCGGAGAAACAGCTAGAGAAAGAAAGAGGAAATGTACATTTGCTCAAGATTCCTGACAATGACTCTGCGTGGTCCAATCACACACCCAAGGGGGGTGGCCCTGCTTTGTCTCCTACTGGCACTGACGGCCACAGGATGGGTCCACACTTGGACTGGAATGTGCCTGCACCTTGGGACTCCAAGTGCGCCTGTAAGCTCTGGCCACAAGTGTTGTCAACATTGCAGGGCTCCTCCTTGCCCTGAAGGATCTTGGGACATATAGTCTCTTCAAAGAAGCAAAGATTGCGCCCCCATTCTGTGGGACTCCAAGTGCACTTATAAGCACTGGACACAGGTGCAGGCCACATTGCAGGGCTCCTCCTTGCCCTGGATGATCTTGGGACAGGTAGTCCCTTCAAAGAAGCAAAGAGTCCGACCTCCATAAGCCAGATACTCAAAGTCTGCTTATAAGTGCTAGCCACAGGTGCAGTCAATGTTGCAAGGCTTCTCCTTGCCCTGTAGGATCTTGAGAAAGATAGTCCCTTCAAAGAAGCAATGATTCCAGCCTCCCAGGTGAGTGACTCCAAGTGTGCTTATAAGAGCTGCATGGCTACAGGTGCAGTCAACATTGCAGGGATCCTCCTTACCCTCTAGGATCCTGGCACAGGTAGTCCCTTCAAAGAAACAATAATTGCAGCCCGCACTGCCGTCCCCAAGTGCGCTTATAAGCACTGGCCACATGGGCAGTCAATGTTGCAGGGATCCTCCTCACCCTGTAGGCTCTTGGCACACGTAGTGCCTTCAAAGAAGCAATGATTGCGCCCCGCGCTGAGGATCCCCAAGTGCGCGTATAAGCGCTGGCCACAGGTGCAGTCAAAGTTGCAGGGCTCCTCCTTGCTCTGTAGGCTCTTGAGTCAGGTAGTTCCTTCAAAGAAGAAAAGACTGTCATGAGTGTTCTAATATGTGAGGTCATAAGCAGTGCATTGCGGGGGCGCGAGTTATAGTTAGGTCAGGTAACTATAACTGCTGAATTTCACAGGTTTTGTACAAGTAAAATTTGAGCCTAACTATAATGTCCCTGTAACCTTTGGATTTGTCAGTGAATATATATATATATATATATATATATACATATATATATATATATATATATATATATATATATATATATATATATATATCCATATATATATATATATCCATATATATATATATATATATATGAACAAGGGAGCTAGACTCCCGAAACGCATAGATGTATATATATATATATATTCATTGTAAACTGGTTTAACCCTCTGCTTTGAGACTGTCCGAGGTTTTGTATCTTCAGTTAAAACCAACCTGCAATATGTCTGATTCAAGTCCAGTATTGAAAACACAGTTGCACCACAGAGGAGTGAAATTAGTTTGCTCTTTTTTGGCAACAGGTGCTTTTTGATTATACTGTTGAAATTCAATGCTGAGAGGTCCAGGCATAAGTGACAGCTGTCATTGCTGTTTGTAGCTCTTTCCTTGTGCTCAATAGGACACCTAAAAAAGTTACATGGCACTTTCCTCTGTTCTCCAGTCAGAAACAGAATCATTGTTAAGTCTTTGGTTACATGCTAATTTGATTCACATATCATCATGTAACACTCACAATCGATACAGATGTATGTCTCCTGCAAAAATGGAAAGCCTCAGTCGTTTCAATAATCTGTTCCTTACAGGGCTTCCCAGTTGGAAATCACTTTCAATAATCTATTCAAAAAATATCACCACCTACGCCTGAATCAGTTTCCTTGGGATATGTTTTTCTTGGGCATCCTTTTCACCTGTGAACATTAGTCAGTTTTCAAAATGCATTCTTGGTCTGCGAGGATACGCCTATATGTGCACTTCTGTTGAGTAAACGTGCAACGTAAATGCACTTTGTAATATACACTTGAAATCTGTATTTCATCCTTGTCCTTGCAAAATGGGTCATGGCTGAACATAGGTTTGTTATATATTACTCTCACTATAAAGCACCATTAAGGGAAAAAACTTTAATAAAACGGTTATACGGGAAGAGTCCATCACGATGTAAGGGACGGATCACTGAAAGAGTATCGATGACACAAATATAGACTTACCAAAATACAGAAAAAAAACATATAGAATGCAAAAATATCGAATCCCTATCTCAAAACAGGTAAGTACAAAAATATCGAATCAAAAATATCGTTGTAAAAAATATAGTTAGTCAAAATATCGAATTTTTTTAAATGTCTTAAAAGTAATTGAAAATTAATGAAATAATAAATATAATTAACTTAAACATACTTAAAATACTTAAATAACCTTAAAATTAATAAATATTTAATGTAAGTTAAAAAAAATACAATTAAAATTTTTAATACATATATATATATATGAACATAATATTAATAAAAAATATATAATATTTTTACCATAGGATAGCAGGAGGGTTAAATTAACTATTAACACTCCAGTGGGTGCAACAGTAGAGAAATCGTTGGATAGCGTAGCGGTAAAAATTACTATTCCCACTCCAGTGAGTGCACCAGTAGGGAAAGCGTTGGATAGCGGGAGGGTAAAAATTACTATTCCCACTCCAGAGAGTGCAACAGTAGGGAAAGCGTTGGATAGCTTAGGGGTAAAAATCACTATTCCCACTCCAGTGAGTGCAACAGTAGGGAAAGCGTTGGATAGCGTAGGGGTAAAAATTACTATTCCCACTCCAGAGAGTGCAACAGTAGGGAAAGCGTTGGATAGCGGGAGGGTAAAAATTACTATTCCCACTCCAGAGCGTGCAACAGTAGGGAAAGCATTGGATAGCGTAGATGTAAAAATTACTATTCCCACTCCAGTGAGTGCAACAGTAGGGAAAGCGTTGGATAGCAGGAGGGTAAAAATTACTATTCCCACTACCAGAGAGTGCAATAGTAAGGAAAGCGTTGGGTAGCGTAGGAGTAAAAATTACTATTCCCAATCCAGTGAGTGCAACAGTAGGGAAAGCATTGGATAGCGAAGGGTAAAAATTACTATTCCCACTTCAGTGAGTGCAACAGTAGGGAAAGCGTTGGATAGTGGGAGGGTAAAAATTACTATTCCCACTCCAGAGAGTGCAACAGTAGGGAAAGCGTTGGATAGCGGGAGGGTAAAAATTACTATTCCCTCTCCAGAGAGTGCAACAGTAGGGAAAGCATTGGATAGCGTAGAGGTAAAAATTACTATTCCCACTCCAGTGAGTGCAACAGTAGGGAAAGCGTTGGATAGCGTAGAGGTAAAAATGACTATTCCCACTCCAGTGAGTGCAACAGTAGGGAAAGTGTTGGATAGCGGTAGGGTAAAAATTACTATTCCCACTCCAGAGAGTGCAACAGTAGGGAAAGTGTTGGATAGCGTAGGAGTTAAAATTACTATTCCCACTCCAGGGAGTGCAACAGTCGGGAAAGTGTTGGATAGCATAGGAGTAAGAATTACTATTCCCACTCCAGTGAGTGCAACAGTTGGGAAAGCGTTGGATAGTGTAGGGGTAAAAATTATTATTCCCACTCCAGTGAGTGCAACAGTAGGGAAAGCGTTGGATAGTGAAGGGGTAAAAATTACTATTACCACTCAGAGAGTTCAACAGTAGGGAAAGTAAATACTTCATATATGAATTAAAATAAATTAAATATTAACACCAATTAGTTAAAAGTAATTAACAACGTAATATAATATAATATAATAAATAATCAATTAAAAATACAAATACAAATTTATTATTAAAAATAATTACCTATTAATACAAATTATTTACCAATTACCAATTGCTTAACGATTAAAAAATATTTAAAAATTAAAACAAAAAAACCCAATAACTAAATAAAGAAATTAATTGATTACAATTAAATTACTTCCCACCCTATTTCCCTATAAACCCACAACCCGCAACAGAAAATAAATTAATAAAAGTAACATAATTATCAATTAATCAATTCTTAAAAATTAATTACCAATTATATTTCAATTAATTACCAATTAAAAATGTAATTAACAATTAATTCAAAATAAATACCAATAAATAAACTAAAATATTTAATGAATTATAATTATAATTAACTTACTTCCCACCCTATTCCCCTATAAACCAACAACCCGCTACAGAAAATACATTAATAACATTAACATAATTTTCAATTAATCAATTATTAAAAATTAATTACAATTACATTTTAATTGATTACCAATTAAAAATTAATTAACAATTAATTCAAAAGAAATACTAATAAATAAATTAACTTATTTAATTAATTATAATTAAATTACTTCCCACCCTATTCCCCTATAAACCCACAACCTGCTACAGAATTATATTACGCAACAATTAAATACCATAACATTAATTAATTAAAATAAATTATAAAATAAATATACACTTTTCACACATATACTTATATAAAAAACACTTTAAAAAATTGGATATTATTAAAAAATCGATATTAACTTACTTACCCCAAATTCGATATTTTTGTTGTCTATATTCTATCCATTCAATATTTTGGTTGTCTATATTCTGTTCATTCGATATTTTGTCCATTCTATATTTTGAATTTCATATTACTGCTATTCTATTTCATATTTTTGTTGTCTATATTCTTTCCATTCGATATTGTGTCCATTCTATCTTTTTAATTCAATATTAATGCAATTCGATATTTTTAACTCATTATTTTGACTGTATACCGTAAGGGACCGCTCTGAATCCAACACCATTCGCTCTGTAAAATTAATGCCTCCTTCTAGTTAGAAGTAAGCCTGGAAGGAGTTCATGGGGTTCTGTTATGTGAAACTCAGCGAAGTGCAAAAAAACTCTTCCGCACTGCGTGGAGCTCCGCAAGAGTGCATTAGATGAATGCCGTTCGCAGGGATTTTCAGAACCAGGTGCTTGTTCGCATTGTGCAATGATCGTGTACTGCACCATGCACAGTGCAAGCGGGCGCAGCTTCCTTTCTGCCACAAGAGTAGATTTTTTTACTCGAGTGGCAGCCTTCTCAACCCAAACGGTCGCAAGCATACATGACCACTCGCACTGAGAAATCTGACCGCCTGAGTTGAGCAATCTTGCGGCGTGGTTGATTTTCCACGCTCGCTAACTTGACGTTGACGATCGTGAACAAGAGAAAATCTCACGGGAAGTGGATTTTCCCCACTCCCGCTCGCCAACTGGATGTGAGGAAAAAACTAATAGGAGCGGAGTTTTTTGGAACTCCACGTAAACTCCACGTAAACACTCTGCAAAGAGTTCACTGCACTGCCCAGATTTAGTTAGAACCCAGCATATTACATGGTATTGGGTGGCATATATATGCAAAAGTACTCATATGCAAAGCCCCATCTTTCAGTAATAGGACTCCTCAAATTCAGTTTTTAAGGAGCAGCCTCCGCATTAACGTGCCCTATAAAAAGAAGTTTGCATCAATCAAGAGATCAGAACAGGTGAGTCTTTTTTGGGTGTGTTGTGAAACAATCTTTTCAGTGCACTTCCCACAAAATTGTTTTATCAATAATTATTAAGTGCAGTGACAAAAATATTGAGAATTAGACAAAGTTGAAGAGGAAACAGTTTCGCCTTTTGTCAAAATAGAATATGATTGCATGGGAAACCATGAGCAAGCTATACTCTTTTCTGGACCTCTGGTATTTAACTGCATTAAATTTCCAGGTGAAAAGTGACCCATCTTTAGTTCTCCTGTAAAGGTATACTGTGACTGTCTTCGATTGGGCTCTTTCTGAGGCTGAAAATATTAAACCCATGATTAATTTCACACAAACACAGCTGAGCCTCTGAAGCCTAATAGTTACATCTGCTGCCTGCTTGAATACAGAATACAGATGTGCTTAATTAAAAACTCGCTCAATTTGATCACTTGGGCATCCATACAGACATGTTGATTACATAAATTCTACTGTCTGACTGAATTTGTCACCCCTTGTTGAGAGACCGTGAAGTTATTTTTGATGTATTTTAAGTTCTGACTATGCAAAAGAATACATTATCTCGGACGCCCATGGCCAGTGCTACTGAATGTCGGCGGGCCGAATACCAACACTGCATAGTCTTGATTCCACTACCAGACAGTCTCTGTCTCTTTATCTCAGGGGTACAAGTTCCTACGTTTGTCACATTTTTTCCTGCCTTTTTTCTTCCTCCTCTTTCCCTTGTGTTTTTTTTCTTTCTTTTTCCCTAGGTCAAAATTAGAGGAGGAAAATAAATGCTGCTACCCAAAAATAAGTGCTGATGGGCCCCACTTGCAACGGGCTCAAATTAACTGCTGTTTTTAAGGCACACACTACAAACTGAATTGTCTCCAGAGAACTTCAGACAACATAGATCAAGAAAAACATTGCCAACCTGAAAGGTGCTTGAGCATGATTCAGAATCATAAGCATCTAATTTCTGAACAGGAAAATCTTAAGCTGTCACTGAATGGTTTAAAATATTTTGAGAAGGGAACTCTACAACTTGTAATCAATTAAACCACCACCGCCATTACCACAGTTATCTCTTTACAAGATAAATAAATACGTAAATAGCAAATAGATGTTTGATTCAATTTAGCAAATGGAGATTTAGACTAGGCACAAGTGTGACACACAGGCCTGGGAGACTACCCCAGAGTGAATGCATGAACACACAGCATGACCACAAAACGTCATACAATGTTATGTAGATATTTAATACAGTTACTCATGATAATTTCTTTAAATAAGGCATACATATTTCTCTCTTCTACAAAGAAATCGTACAAATCGAGACACCAATAGTTATTCCGATGTATATGAAAGACATCAAGCTCGTGATAGCAGAGGGATACCTACAGGACAGCGCCGAGACGTGGACCACCGTATGCAAGCACTACGACCGCAAAGTGCAGGCTGAAGGCCTGCTGGAGCACTTCATGGTCGAAGGTAGGTGCTTTTCAGTGATAATAAGAAGCGCTGGACTCTATGCACCCATAGAAAGGCCTCAGTTCACGAATGATTGGGAAACTCATGTTTTGTATCTATTCATTCAGATAAGCCACATGTATAATTTTATGGTACAGATTAAGGGTTAGTAGGATACCTACTCATAGTCGTTTTTACTAATGTACCATGTCTAATGTGGCATGGGTTACAGTGTGCCTCCAGGATATACTTTTGAGAAATACTTTCATAACCTTCATACAGTGATATTTTTAGGTTTCATTCATTTTTTGCAAAAATATCTATTACTCAGATTTCACAGATTTTCTGAAATGCCCACAGAGCCCCACTGTCAATACTATTACTGAAACTACTAGTTGTGCTACTTCTAGACCGCCTGGACCTCGTCCCGAACGGTTGCTCCCCCACGCTCCCTGGCTCCTGCTTGCAATCTTCTTTCCAGCGCCCACAGCTGAAGCGCTTTCAATCGGCCCTCGTGTGTGGTATCGTAGCTCTTATGATTCTTTAGCTTCACTTATTCATAGCGCTTTGTGCTTTGCTCATTGTGGTAGCGCTTTAACATAACTGCATTTGCTCACAGCTGAAGCACCTTCAATCAGCCCTCGTGTGTAAAATCATAGCGCTTTGTGCTTAGCTCATTTTGGTAGCGCTTTAACATAACTGCATTTGCTCACTGCTGAAGAACCTTCAATCAGCCCTCGTGTGTAAAATCATAGCGCTTTGTGCTTAGCTCATTTTGGTAGCGCTTTAACATAACTGCATTTGCTCACAGCTGAAGCACCTTCAATCAGCCCTCGTGTGTAAAATCATAGCGCTTTGTGCTTAGCTCATTTTGGTAGCGCTTTAACATAACTGCATTTGCTCACAGCTGAAGCACCTTCAATCAGCCCTCGTGTGTAAAATCATAGCGCTTTGTGGTTAGCTCATTTTGGTAGCGCTTTAACATAACTGCATTTGCTCACAGCTGAAGCACCTTCAATCAGCCCTCGTGTGTAAAATCATAGCGCTTTGTGCTTAGCTCAATTTGGTAGCGCTTTAACATAACTGCATTTGCTCACAGCTGAAGAACCTTCAATCAGCCCTCGTGTGTAAAATCATAGCGCTTTGTGCTTAGCTCATTTTGGTAGCGCTTTGACTTAACGGCATTTGGTAGCGCTTTTACATATTCGCAGCAGTATTCAGTCCTTTGCGCTTTCACTGCTTACAGTGCATTCCTTCATAGCTGGCATTGTACTGTGTTGGTTTCGATTCCTATCCCTCCCACCATTTTGTTATTGTGCTTTCCCCTGGCCCGCCTCCCCGCTACCGCCTCCCAGCTGACCCGCCCATGCTCCGCCCCTCCACTATCTATTAAAAGCAGATGTCCCAACGTGCAGCGTCCACGCGCTACGGCCGCGCCGAAGGTGCGCCAAAGGTAAGCCCGTCTACGCCCATCCGCGCCTGGACCGCGCCCAGCGCCAGACCCACTGGCCCCCGTACCACCCACCCCTCCCGCATTACTTACGATGCAACCACCCTCCTAGCCCTTAACCCCGGCCGTCCCCCCAACTGCGTCCATGCCGCTCCTGGACACACCCATGGACCCTTCTCTTGCAACTCCTGCAAGTTCGACGGCACCAAGAACAACTCCTCATCTACGAACACACAACAGATATCCGACACCAACCACCTAAAATGCATCCTGCTCAACACCCGCTCGGTCCACAGGCACGCAATCGACCTCTGGAATCTACTAGACACCATCTCCCCGGACTTCGCCTTCCTAACAGAAACATGGATGAACGCCTCATCAGCCCCAGATATCACCATTGCCATCCCGGAAAGCTACAAGATCATCCGTAAGGAACGCACCGACCAAACAGGAGGAGGCATCGCTATCGTCCATAAGAACTCCATCCGCATCTCAACCAGCTCAGACATCAACCTTGCCAGCGCCCGAACACCTTCACTTCCAGATCCACACCGACCCCAAGACCACACTCAGAGGCACCCTCCTCTACCGGCCTCCAGGACCCCGTGCACAATTCAGTGACGACATCACTGACTTTATCACCCCACACGCCCTCCCCTCTGAGGAATACATCCTATTGGGAGACCTCAACTTTCACCTGGAAAAGAGCAATCACAGCAGCGCCACCACCCTTCTGGACAATCTCGACAACCTCGGACTCAAACAACTTGTCACTACCCCCACCCACATTGCAGGTCACACACTCGACCCTATCTTCACCTCCAGCAAACATGTCTCATTCAGTCACACCACAGCTCTTCATTGGACGGACCACAGCTGCGTTCACTTTATCTACAATAAGACCACAATCCACAACCATCCTCAACCCACTCTGCGAAGAAACTGGAACAAAATCACCATCGACCAGATCTCCTCATCGCTTCTTCTAAACCCCCCCCGCCCACTCCTCAAACCCCGACCAAGCAGCCATTAACCTCACCCAATGGCTATCCAACAGCGCCGACATCCTAGCACCGTTGAAAAAACGTCAAATCAAACTAGGCAGCAAAAACGCCTCCTGGTTCAACGATGATCTTAAGAAATCCAAGAAACTCTGTCGCTCCCTCGAGAAGGCCTGGAAAAAAGACCCAAACACCAGCACCATGGACACCTTCAAAAACGCCACCCGCATACACCACCAACTAATCCGATCTGCCAAGAAAGCCGCATTCAAAGACCGACTAGATAACAACGCCCACAACAGCAAGGAATTATTCAACATCGTCAAAGAATTTACCAACCCATTAGCCAACTCCAACGACATCCCCCCCTCTCGAGCCCTCTGCGACTCCCTAGCTTCATTCTTCCACAACAAAATCGCAGTCATCCACAACAGCTTCGACAACCGACCCGGAGACCAACCCACCCAACCTTCTGCAGGACCTTCACCCCCCTTGAACATCCTTAATGACTGGAACCCAATCTCCACTGAGGACACCATCCGCCTGATGAACTCCATCCACTCAGGATCCCCAACTGACCCATGCCCTCACCACATCTTCAACAAAGCAGACTCCATCATAGCACCACACCTCCGAGATGTCATCAACTGCTCCCTCAACTCCGCCACCTTCCCGGAAAGCTGGAAACACGCAGAACTCAGCGCCCTTCTGAAAAAACCCACAGCTGACCCCACCAAACTCTAAAACTACCGCCCCATCTCGCTTCTTCCATTCCCGGCCAAAGTCATCGAGAAAGCTGTCAACAACCAGCTCGCCACCTTCCTCGAAACCAACAATTCCCTCGACTCCTCACAGTCCGGCTTCCGAGCCAAACACAGCACTGAAACCGCCCTCATTGCAGCAACAGACGACATTCGAACTCTACTGGACAATGGAGACACAGTCGCCCTCATCCTCCTCGACCTCTCCGCTGCCTTCGACACAGTATGTCATAGCACCCTTTTACAGCGCCTCAGAAACGTCGGAATCCAAGGAAAAGCACTGGAATGGATCCCCTCGTTCCTCACCGGAAGAACCCAGAGAGTCCGCCTCCCACCATTCAAGTCAGAGGCCACTGAAGTCATCTGCGGCGTGCCACAAGGATCGTCACTCAGCCCCACCCTCTTCAACGTATACATGAGCCCCCTTGCGGCCATCGCTCGCCAACACAACCTCAACATCATCTCCTACGCTGATGACACTCAACTGATCCTCTCACTCACTAAAGACCCTAACACTGCCAAAACCAACTTACACGAAGGAATGAAAGAAGTAGCCGAGTGGACAAAGCACAGCCGTCTGAAACTGAACTCAGACAAAACAGAAGTCCTCATCTTAGGCACCTCCCCCTCCGCCTGGGATGACTCTTGGTGGCCAGAGGCCCTTGGAAAAGCACCCATCCCGACGGACCATGCACGGAACCTGGGCGTCATCCTGGACTCCTCACTCTCGATGACCAGACAAGTCAACGCCGTTTCATCATCTTGCTTCAACATTCTTCGCATGCTCAAAAAAACATTTCGCTGGATCCCCACCGAAACTAGAAAAACGGTCACCCACGCACTGGTCACGAGCCGCCTGGACTACGGAAACATCCTATACGCCGGTACCACCGCAAAACTCCAGAAAAAACTCCAACGCATCCAGAACGCTTCAGCCAGGCTCATACTAGACATCCCGCGTAAAGAACACATCTCTGGTCACCTAAAAAACCTCCACTGGCTCCCCGTAAATAAGAGGATTACTTTCCGCCTCCTAACCCACGCACACAAAGCACTTTACGAACTTGGACCCGAATGCCTCAACACACGACTGTCCTTCTACACCCCCTCCCGCCAGCTACGATCCTCCAACCAAGCCCTTGCCACTGTACCTCGCATCAACAAAACCACCATGGGAGGTAGATCCTTCTCCTACCTGGCAGCTAAAACCTGGAACTCACTTCCCACTCACCTTCGCCTTACTCAGAACCACCTAGCATTCAGAAAGCAACTTAAAACTTGGATATTCGACAAGTAATTCCCCACCCTTCTTCAAGCGCCTTGAGACCCTATGGGTATGTAGCGCGCTATATAAATCTCTTGACTTGACTCTTGACTTGACTAGTCATGATAACAATAATATAGATGGAAGTCCTGCAGTACTAATCACAACAACTTAATGACTATAATGCTATTACAAAAGTCCACCCACTTACTGTAGACGTTTCAACAATAAACAAGGAGAGACAGCTGCCATCGTCAATATCTATCATAATGGTATCATCCTAATCCAATCCAACAACCACAACCTCAACTTGATCGATCACATTTTTCCGCTCATTAAAGAGAGTCACTCTAGTATGCCCCTCCTCCTCATCCATTGATGCGGATGTCTTCAACTCCTATCCAACTCCCGAATTTAGGCAGATTTCCCAGACCCCAGCCCACCGACATTACCTTCACACCTCATCGACAACCCCACAACACACGCCACCTTACAACCACCTCAAGCAGTAACAGCACCAACTCTCTCACCTTCACTCCTCACCCAGCATTTCGTCCCCTCCATCCCCCCTCACCTTCACTCCCACCACCCCCCTTCAGCTTAACAGCCCCTCCAATTCCGCATTGGATCCCAACATTAACACCCCCCAAACCACTCACCCTGCTCTCCATATCTCACCCCCACCTCGCCTTTACTCACAGCACCTCCCATTGGCCCGTCAGCACCACCCTTACCCCCACTGCCCTGGTCACTGCTGTATCTAATGTAATCACTACACAGTCTACTCCCTCTATCCACCCATCCAATAATGAAACTATCACGCCTGACTCCAGACTTGACCTGATACTATCAGCACTTCAACAAGTCAAATCGGACATCCGAACCCTTCACGACCTCATTTTACAACAAACCAAGTCCACTTGCAGTAAACAGGAATACAATCTGTCCCCTATCCCCAAGAACTATAGTCACATCCAACGGCGCCCTGTAAACTCCCAAGCCCATAGGTCTCCACGTTGGAGCACAGTCCCACACCTTAATGCCTCTTCCCGCCCTATCAGGGGGTTAAACTGTGGTATCTATGGTTCTGTCTATCTATACTCTCTCCTGTCTCTATTGCTTAGAATGCTCCCTCTAGGTTCCTTGCTTAGTGTTCTACCCTTGTCAGTTACTGCCTGGTTCCTGTACAGAGCTGACGTTGCTTCGTGTCTGCTGTGAAGGTTACTGAATAAAGAACCAATACTTAACCAGCCTCATTCCTGCCTTTGATTGGAATCTGGATTTAACATTTGGCGACGTTTGGGATTTTTTTTCCTGAATCCTTCACATTCTCAGCACCCACTGAAGCACTGGGAGGCCTACTCGACCATCTGAAGGCGCAAGAACTTCTTCAACAAGCAACGCGCTTCCTCTTCAAAAGGTCCTATGTAACTTTTAAATTTTTGGCTGTTCTTACCGGTCCTGCGCCACCTTCATCTCGTCTGCGCACCTCTTTACCCTCGAGCGAGTCTTCCTCGAGCGCCATAGACTCTACGTTCCCTTCCTCGAGCGAGCTTCAGCTTGAGGATTCCACTCGAACGTACCTGTCTGAGTCTTCTACTCCGGCCATCTTCGTCCCTCCTCCCAGTCAGCCTCCGCGCACGTCACAGTTCTCCGCCTGGTCCGTGACGGAGTGACGCGCCTCACGTTGTTTCACTCCTACGTGACTCCATATTGGTGAAGGTCACGCAAGTCTTCTTTCCTCATTTGCATGCGCAGTCAGTTTCATGCGCTCGTTTCTTCAAACTCATCGTTTTTTTTGTCACGTTGAGCTACGCATTCGTCATCATATTTACAGCGTTATTTCCATTTTTATCCATTTTTCATTACGCTGTCCTGGATTTCAAGCAACTTATTTGATTTCAGGTTTGGTTTTCGTCTGTTCAAGTCTTTGCTTCTGCTTCTACCACGGCACATCTCCTTGATTTCTACTCGATGATGTGCACATCTTACCAAGTACTTTAACCCTTAATTGACTGACACTGTTTTTTTTCTTTCGTTTTTTGTGTTTTTTCTTGTTCTGTTTGTTTTATTGTGTTCTCTGCACACATTGTTGCCTTGACATGTCTCAAAATATTGTCACTCCTCCTTATTTTCTTCCTGATCCTGGTGTACCTAAAACTAAATGGAAACAATGGTTCAAGGGTTTTGGCAGTTACATTATTGCTTTAGATGGTCAGAAATATGAACCAGACAGGAAATTAGCCTTACTCTATAACAGTCTTGGAGCAGAAGGTCAACGCATTTTTGACCATTTACCTGTTTCGCCTCAACCTCATGAAACTGAGTGGGATTGTTTTCAAGAAGCTGTTTCTAGGTTAGCCAAATATTTCATTGACGAAACTAGTGTTGTGGTAGAGCGTCACAAATTCTATACCAGACATCAATTTGAGTATGAGTCAATTGATACTTTCTTGACAGAACTTAGAGTTTTGATAGCAACTTGTGAATTCGATGGTAATATTGATTCTTACCTCAGAGATCAAATAGTAGTTAACTGTTATAACAAAAAGGTCCAAGAGAGATTGCTTTGTTGTAGGGATCCATCTCTCAACGAAACTCTTGATCTTGCGAGAGGAATCGAGAGATCTGTCTCTTCTCAAAGGGTTTTGAACAAAAGTAAAGGTGATAGTTTAACTGAAACTGTCAATGCTCTAAACATCAAACCTAAACCTTCCCTATTTAAAAACAAAGATGCCAGAGAACCTAAAAAAAGCTTTGCATGTTTCAGATGTGGTTCTTCTTCACATCTTGCCAATTTCAAAGGTTGTCCGGCTCTGAGTAAAACTTGTCTCAATTGTAAACGTACTGGTCACTTTACCAGAGTATGTAACAGAAATCCTGTAAAAATTAATGCGATTGAAAATGTTGAGTTTTCTGAACCTGAGAATGTATGTACAGTTGTTTCTTCTAAAAAGATTGTTTTGTACATTGATGCTGAGTTGGATGATGGTGGTCCCATCTGCGATATCACCATTGGTGGCACAGTGATCCAAGTGACGGTGGATTCTGGTTCTCCGATCACCTTTGTCACTGACATTTTGTTTAATTTACACTGGA
This sequence comes from Lissotriton vulgaris, assembly GCF_964263255.1. Taxonomy (NCBI): domain Eukaryota; kingdom Metazoa; phylum Chordata; class Amphibia; order Caudata; family Salamandridae; genus Lissotriton; species Lissotriton vulgaris. Next base: position 116,493,890 of record NC_141688.1, read on the forward strand.
ATTCTTCCCAATTATTCCCTCCTGATATTCACACCATTTCCTTTGGTGGGCATTCCATTGACATGCTGGGATTCTTCAATGATACCATAAAGTTTGAGGACAGGTCTATTTCTACCAAAATATATGTTGCTAAAAATGGGTACAACATTTTGGGTTGGAAAGATCAGGGCAAATTCGGCATGGTTTTAAGACCAGGCACTTCTTGTCCTATCTCCTTAGTTAATGTTTGTTCCTCCTCCAATCTTGACCTACACCAACTTTTAGCCAAACATAGTGCTCTTTTCAGGGACAAGCTGGGTCTTGTTCATGACTTTGAGCATCACATTGTTCTCAAAAAGGATGCCATTCCTGTGGTCCATAAAGTCAGGAATGTTCCCCTTTCTGTTAGGTCTCAACTCAAATTACACTTGGAGCAGCTATGCCTTGACAAAGTTATTGAGCCTATTAATTCTTCAGAATGGGTCGCCCCCATCGTTATCGCGAAGAAAAAGGGTAGCAAAGACATTAGACTATGCATTGATCTAAGGTCCTTAAACAAAAACATTTTAATAGATTGCTTTCCCCTGCCCAAAATCCAAGACATGTTGGCTCAACTTGGTGATTCTAAAGTTTTTTCGTGTTTGGACTTAAGGTCTGCCTATCACCAGGTTGAACTCTGTGAAGACTCCCGTGATTTGACTTCCTTTAATACACCTTTTGGTCCCTATAGGTTCTTACGCATGCCTTTTGGGCTTGTGTCTGCTGCCTCTGTCTTCCAGAAGCTCATGTATAAAATGTTTGGCAATTGCAGCAATGTGTTGGCTTACCAAGATGACATCCTCATTTATTCTAAGTGTGATGATGACCATTTAAAGAAACTGTCTGAGGTGTTGAACATTTTGGAAACCAATGGTTTTACTGTAAAGAAAGAAAAGTGCAAGTTCATGGTTGATAGCATTGATTATCTTGGCCATCACATTTCTAGCAGTGGCATCTCTCCCAAACAAGACCTTATCAAAGCTATTGTCGATAGTCCCAGTCCGGAAAACAAAGATCAACTTAGATCTTTCCTCGGTGTTTGCGAGTATTATTCAAGATTTGTGGATTGTTTTGCCTTGCAAACTGAACCTTTAAGAAAATTGCTCAGAAAAGGTGAAAAGTTTGTTTGGGATGATTCTCTTAACAAGACTTTTGTGCACTTAAAGAACCTCATTGTTCAAGCCCCCTCTCTTCATTCTTTCAGAGATGATATTCAATCTATTGTCACGGTGGATGCTAGTGGCATCGGTTTAGGGGCTGTCTTGTCTCAGTTGGTTGATGGTGTGGAACAGACAGTTGGCTTTGCTTCCAGATCCCTTTCTTCTGCAGAGCGCAGATACAGCACCATTGAGAGGGAAGCTCTGGCCTGTCTTTGGGCAACCAAACATTTCGAGACTTACCTCTGGGGTAGAAGATTTATTTTGGTGACCGACCACAAACCCTTGGTGTTCCTTTTGTCTAACAAAGACCACAGTAATCTCAGTCCTCGTTTAATCAGGTTACTCTCAAGGATGTACGATTTTAATTTCTCTATCTCTCATATCCCTGGTGGTAAAAATACCCGTGCTGATTTCCTCTCTAGGTGTCCCCTTAAGGATTCTGATAACTCTTCTTCCCTTTGTGAGGACTCCGAATGTGTTGTAGGTATGGTTGATGGTTTGTTATTCTCTGAGAATATCATCAGCAAGGATGAGTGGTTGGATTGTGTTAAATTAGACAAGGTCCAAAATGTACTCAAGGGTCATGTCATCAAGGGCTGGCCCGATGACAGGAATCTTGATTCTGGTTTACGTTTATTCGCCATAGTCAAAGATGAACTTACTGTTGAGGATGATTTTTTGATGAGGGGCTCTTTGTTAATTCCTCCCAACAAACTCAAACTGAAATTGTTGAATTTGGCTCATTTGGGTCATTTAGGGATCACCGGCACCAAGAAAAGGTTACGACTCTACTACTGGTGGCCTAATCTTGATAGTGATGTTGAAAATTTTGTGGGTAGGTGTTCCTGTTGTTTTGAAGCTGACAAGTCTCTCAAGCTGCGGAATACTCCCCTTATTCCTGTTCCTTATCCTCAGGGCCCCTGGGAGAAACTGGGCATTGATTTTATTGGTCCCATGTACAACTTGAAGCCTCATCTAAGATTCGCCTTAGTCTTGGTGGATTATTTTTCCAAGTGGGTTGAGTGCAGGTTCATGTCTGATCCTTCCACGGTTGGTGTCATTGATTTTCTGGAATACCTCTTTCACAGAGAAGGTATCCCTAAGTTTCTAGTCTCTGACAATGGTGTCCAGTTCAAGTCCCAGGTCACTCAAAAGTTCTTATCCAATCTTGACATCAAACACTTGACTGTTGCTCTTTACAGTCCACAAGGAAATGGCATGGTTGAAAGGGTTAACAAAATGCTAAAAGACACTATCCAATTAGCCTGCATGCAAAATCTGGATGTTTCCAAAGCTGTTAAAGAAAGGTTGTGGAGCTATCACAACACACCCCATTCCACAACTGGTATTACCCCTTTTGTCTTGTTAAAGAAACGTTTTGGCTCTTCCAAGCTTAGCCCCCCCTGGGTCCTTGACAAAACAAAGGTAGATGGCAAATTACCTAATGTTGATCAGGTTCGCAACATGGTTGTTTCTATGCAAAACAAGATGAAAATTGCTTATGATGACAAATTCAAAACTAAAGTGGTTTCTTTCAATGTGGGTGATTCCGTCAAAGTCAAAAGACCTCTGAAAAACAGTAATCATTCTTCAAAATTCTATCCTGCTTCTAAAGTCATCAGAGTCTCCAAGAATGCTGTGTTACTTTCTAATGGGAAGTGGTGGAGCAAGAGAAATGTCGTTAGTGTTAATCCTTTTGTTTTCAAGGACTTAAAAGACCAGGAGGTCAGCAACTTTTCAGTTTCCTCATCTTTGGATTTTCAGCCCTCCACGTCTTCTCATCAAAGAGACTCTTCCTTCATTCCTGGTGTTGATGATCTGGAACTTCCTGGTCCTTCTTCCTTGCTGTTGGACCAATGTTCTCCTTCTGACGTCATCAATGATGTTTGTGCCTCTAATGTTCATCCTGTTGGTTCTGATTCCCCCTCCAATGTCATTTCTGCTCAATTCAATCTTCCTCCTGCCCTCAGGCGGAGTTCTCGTAACACTTCTGTTCCTGCCTACCTAAAGGACTATCATCTTTAATCTGTTTCTTTTCTCTCTTCTCTTTTCTTCTTTCTTTTCTTTTCCTTTTTTTTTTTTTTTCCTTGGAGAAGGGAGATGTGTGGTATCTATGGTTCTGTCTATCTATACTCTCTCCTGTCTCTATTGCTTAGAATGCTCCCTCTAGGTTCCTTGCTTAGTGTTCTACCCTTGTCAGTTACTGCCTGGTTCCTGTACAGAGCTGACGTTGCTTCGTGTCTGCTGTGAAGGTTACTGAATAAAGAACCTATACTTAACCAGCCTCATTCCTGCCTTTGATTGGAATTGGAATCTGGATTTAACATAAACCCTCTATATGACCCAGATCTAGGGGACCTCCTTCACTCTTACGAGCGGTCTTACCCTCGTCAGTGCCGGGGACTGCCAGTCAGTCCAGTTAGCCCGCCTACAGACTCCTGAATACAACCCATTCCGATCAACATTCATAGAGCCACCAGACTCAACTCTAGAGGCATTGTTGAAAATAACCTCACTAGAATCCCCATCACAGCCGAACCCACCACAGTATCCACTCTGCCTTTGCTAAACTGTATCCTACTAAACTGCAGGTCCGCCTCTAGACACGCAGCTGATTTGGCTGACCTACTCATCACGAACAAACCAGACATTATGATCCTAACAGAAACCTGGCTAAATGAAACATCTACTCCCATCATGGACATCTTGCTACCTCCCAACTATGACATAACCAGACTAGACAGAACCGACAGGCCTGGCGGTGGGATAGCCTGCATACACCTGATCAGCCTTACAGTGACCAACTCTAACGCCCCTGCTATATCATTGTGCGAATACCTATACTTAAACATCGCCAACAATAACAAACAAATATGCTCTTTACACGTCTCCTACCATCCGCCGGGAGACAACCTCACTTTCAGAAAACACTTCATGGACATTCTAGCTTCAAATGACAACCAACATATTAAGCAAATTTTTCTAGGGGACTTCAACCTTCACTGGGACGACCAAAACGACCCAGGGGTAAACAGCCTCAAAGCCTTCCTCACGGACCTCAATCGCGACTAAATATGTAACAGCCCGACACACGACAAGGGTGCAACGCTTGACCTGATAATCTCCAATGCGAACTCCACTCAGCTCGACTCGATACCCCCTTGCGACTGGTCTGACCATCATGCCATTACATTCCAAATCTTGGAAACCATTAAACGACTCCCTACACAACCCCTGAGAACTAAGATCTGGAAGAGAAATCTGAAAAACGTCGGATCTGACCTTACAGCCTTAGCTAATTCTAACCCTCTCAGCCCCCCGGAAGAACTGGCTGATGTACAGGAGCTGACAAATCACTACTTTCACTCCATGAACAACCTCCTAGATAATATTGCCCCGTTGCAACTGAAAAGAACCTCCTCAAAAGGCTCTAAACCATGGTACAATGGGAGACTAAATGAAGACAGACGCTGAAGACATTACTCTTGGAGTAATTGAACGATGCTGGAGAGCTACACCCTCAACTGACCTCCTCAAACTTCTAAGAACATCCAGAAACGCTTGTTTTAGAAAAATCAGAAAATCTAAAATCGATTTCTTCAGGTCCCAACTAGACCTAGCCAAGAACCGCCCCAAAAAACTATTCAATCTTATCAAAGCACAAATCAAGAGTTTACCTAAAGTACTCATTGCCAACCCTATCTCTATTCTCAACTGTGATGAATTTGCTTCCTTCTTCGCCTCTAAGACAGAATCAATAAAATCAGATCTACTCAAGGACCTGATATCCATATCAGACTTGAAAGAGATGGGCATCACTGCCCCTAACCTGTTCCCCAGATAATGACCTCCCTTTATTTAAACTAAAAAGCAATGCATCCTGGGCCCACTTCAACGCTTACAGCGAAGACACCATATTAAAGACGCTAAATGCACTAAAACCCTCCAATCACTTCATCGACCTCTGCGGCGAACTACATTAAATAGTTCATTCCTCTCTTACTACCCCTCTGGACAAAGATCATTAATACATCCCTTCTCCAAGGATCCATTCCAGACATCCTGGAAACGGGGCAGGTCTCGCCTATTCTAAAGAAAACTACAGCGGACCCCTCAGACCCTAATAACTATCGTCCGATCTCTAACATTCCTATGTTAGCCAAACTCCTGGAAAAATGTGTTAACATACAACTGAACAATCACATTGATTGATGCAACCTGCTTAACCAATTCCAATCTGGCTTCGGAGCAGGTCACAGCACAGAATCAGCAATGAAACTTGTATTAGACGAAGCCTGTCTGCTAATCCTACTCGACCTGTCATCAGCCTTTGACACCGTCAAACTCGACACCCTGCTGGATCTCCTGAAACACAGAATTTGTATGTCGCTAAATGTATTTAACTGGTTCGCCTCCTTCCTCCAAAACGGATCCCAAAGATTCATGGTCAACCAATCCCTGTCCATCCCCTCGCCCGTCACACTAGGAGTTCCACAAGGCTCCTCCCTCTCTCCCACCCTGTTCAACCTTTTCATGGAACCTCTTACTGATCTTCTCAGCCTCTCCAAGATTCACTTCTACATGTATGCTGACGACACCCAAATATACATCAAGATCCACTCACTAGAGGACATCAAATCTCTCAACACCACACTTCAAAAAACCCAAACTTGGCTGGCCGAAAACCATCTGAAACTTAACTCCCTCAAAACAGAATTCCTTTTAGTCGCTCCCCCTAACAAAACTCACACTATCCTCTACTGGATGAAGCATCTAACATCTCTTAATGGACAACCGCTCATAGTCGACTCAGCGAAATCTCTTGGGGTTACGCTGGACAGCAACCTAAATATGCAGATACACATCAGCACCTCAACAAAAGGAGCCAACTTCCACCTAAAGACCCTGCAAAAACTGAAACCCTATCTGCCTGCCTACGATTTCAAACAAGCAGTTCAAACCCTAGTTATCCCCCACCTGGAATATGGAGCAGTAACCTTATGCGGCCTCCCAAGGTCATCGACAGCCCCGCTTAGAGCCACCATCAACTCTGCTGCAAAACTCATCACAGGCTCTAAGAGAAACGCTCACATATCCCCTGACCTGAGAACCCTCAAATGGCTACTGTTTGAAGCCAGAATTCATTTAAAAATCGCTTGTATGACACACAAGGCCCTCTACCACAACGCCCCACATTACCTAGCTCAGAAACTGGTACTCTCAGCGGGCAACAGAGTTTCCAGGAGCGCCAAGACTCTTCTCCTTCAACCTTAACGATTTGCCAAGAAAAAAACGTATAACCGGTCCTTTTCTGGTATGGCTCCAAGAATATGGAAGGCTCTGCCCAGCGAAACAAGAATTAACCCTTCAACTGCCTCCTTCAAAAGAGAAGTGAAAGCTATCCTCCTGTCTTAATTCACGTGAACTCTGTCTATTCACTGGAGTTTATTTTTTGCTGTTTCTTGCGCTCATATTCGTCCTTCTGTTTATTTTTGTTGACACTAGCTTAGCACTGTCTCCTCTTGATTTGGAACTATGTTTAACCTACCCACATTGCTTTTTGTGTGTCCTACCCTCTGCTTGACTTGTAAAGCGCTCTGATATTCGCGAGAGTCTTGTCCGCGCTATATAAAACCTTCAAAATAAATCAAAAAATAATAAAGAGCAGCATTGGATTGCTGGGCCTGAAGGTCTACAGCAATCATCATATGTTTTGGGTGTGAGGATGCCTTTCATGCTTCAAAAAAGAGTTAAAAATGCTCGACTGGCAGAATATTTGGGGCATTCTTCATAATTTCCACAATTTAAAAGGCACTGCTTGCCATCGTTGCCACCTCACAAGTGTGTTTGACGGCGTCATCAAGAGTTGTCAATACAGGAAGGAAGACACAAATCTACAGCCACATAATGAAGTAGGAAATCTGCTTGGATCATGATCAATATAAGGACTAGTTTTTTCCTTTTGTGCGCCAAAATGGGTAAACACATTTCGTGCTATCAGGAGCAGCATGTCTTGATGCACATGTTTGCATGTCTACCATACTGCGTGCGGAATATCTCAGAGAGTTTATATGAAATCAAACTTATCCATCACCGGTATGCTATTGGGAGATATAACAAGCCACTGGATGTGGTTTCTTCTTCTATAGAAAATGTTTGAAAGTTGCACATGAGAATGAGTTGTATGTGAAGTTGTAAAAACAACAGAGTGCCTCTTGCTGTGGAGCACTAGCGCTTTGTAGTAGGGTGTTGATGTGCTGCTGTGGCATCCTCATGCAGTGCTCGCTGGGGAAAGGGCAGTCTGGTGTGTGGCAGTCTAGTGCTGGTAGCAGGCAGAGCTATGATTTAGGGGGTGGTTGTGCAAGTGCAAGTTGTGTAAGTGAGGCATGCCTGTGCAGTTATGTGAGTATTGTAGCATGGCAGAGCGGGTTTGGCAGAAAGTGTGGTGGGTGCTAGTGTGTTGATGGTATATGGTAATGTTGAGGTATGGGATAGTTGCCAAGGGGCCCTTTTGCCCTTTACAAGGGGTGTTAATATGGCGCCAGGTCGTAGTAATGCAGTGGTGATGTGGAAATCATACTGTCAGGTAGTTATGGTGTGCTGTGAGTAAAAGCAGTGCTGGAGGTAGCGTGACATTGTGGCGGTAAAAGTGTCAGTGTTATTGAGGGGCTGACTGACCAGTGTGTGTGTGTTGCATAGGCAGTTTTGCATTGGCGGAGGACGGTATCTGTTGACGGGGAAGTAGTAGAATGGGAATACGTTTTAATTGCTGTGCTAGGCAGAGGGAATGGAGTGCTGAACTATACTGTGATGTGGTAGTGTGGTGCTCGAGAAATTTGATTCTGTGAGGTGCTAATATGGTGGAGGGGAGTGCCATGTGGTGACGTGAAGGAGTAGCAGTGTGGTTGTGAGGGTAGTAGTGGTAAAGTGGAAATGCTGGCTAGTATAGTGCTGAGGAAGCGGTAGTGTGATGGAGTGGGCCATGTAGAGATGAAGGTGAAGTTATCTATGGCATATGTAAAATTATATTTGTTAGTAATATTTGTAGTAAAAACAACAGTTGATGGACAGAATGCAGAACAATGTCATACGTTCACCCCACTACAGAGATCTGGGCCTAAATCCATCGTTTTCTTTGCACTCCACACCACCCCAGTTCAGACATGGCCATATGCAAATCAGCCTTGACTCTGTGCCACATGGAAACAGTCCAGCCCAAACTGCCAAGCCATGTCTTCCCTGGACCGGAATCAAGTATCCTAGGACCAGTTTTTGGCTATCACCCGTCATCAGCCAGGATAGCTTGACTCCAGTGGTGCGGAGAGCAAGGGACTCACGTCTGAGCATACCTGTCCCACTCGGGGTGACAAATGCATAAACAACAGTTGATGGACAGAATGCAGAACAATGTCATACATTCACCCCAGTACAGAGATCTGGGCCTAAATCCATCGTTTTTTTGCACTCCACACCACCCCAGTTCAGACATGGCCATATGCAAATCAGCCTTGACCCTGTGCCTCATGAGAACAGTCCAGCCCAAACTGCCAAGCCATGTCTTCCCTGGACCGGAATCAAGCATCCTAGGACCATCATCAGCCCGGATAGCTTGACTCTAGTGGTGTGAAGAGCACGGGACTCACGTCTGAGCATACCTGTCCCACTCGGGACTTCGGGCTGGACTGTTACCATGTGGCACAGGGCCAAGACTGATTTGCATATGGCCATGTCTGAACTGGGGTGGCTTGGTGAGCAAAATAACGATGGATTAAACCCAGATCTGTGACTGGGGGCGAATGTTTTGCCATTGTGCAACATTCCGTCCATCATCTTGTGTGTTTTAAGATTTGTAGTAGTCTGGAGTGAAAGTCGTGGGGATTAGTCCGGAGCTGAGAATTGACAGTCTGGAAATGGTAGTATACTGAGTCATGGTTTAAGTGTGGGTTTCGGGTCACAGTGTGGTACTGTTGGAGAGGTGGATTGGAGCTGTGAGAAGGTTGTGTGGTGATGTAGAGCGTTAGATGGGTTGTTTACTGGTGGAGATGGTAATGCAGCACTGGTTGTGATCAGAGTAGTTTGTTGAGTGGTCTAAGTGTGGTGGTGGGTAGTGTGAATATGATCATGTCAGTGGTAATATCAGTGAACGTGTAGTGCTGTGCATGATTTGTGTCATGCTCTGGGATGGCAGTGTGTCAGATGATAACAGTACACTAGTGTTCAGTGAGAATGTTGTAGAGGGAAGTGACAGTGCTGAGGAGATAGTAGCAAGGGGATAGTAGCATGGTGGTTGGGGACAGTAGTGCAATTTTGGGTGAAAGTCTAGTTTTGAGTGGTGATAGTCCAGTCCTGATTAGTAGGAATGTGGTAATTTGTGGTGGTGGTGCTTTGGTGTGATGTGTAGAGCGATGGAAGTGATAGTACAGTAGGGGGGGGGTAGAGTGCTCTGTTGTTGGTTGTTTGGTTGGTGTGTGATGCTGGTAGGTGCCAGCCTGCCAGTGTGGCTGCGAGTGTTTTTGTGTGATGTAGTAGTGAGGCGGTGGGGCTGAGCAGGAGAGGAGTTAAAGTGGTAGTTTAAAGTGATGAGGTAGTTTTAATGTGCTCATGTGCAGCAATGCGGTATTGTAGCTGATAATCTTATGCTAATCTCATTTACACACCATGAATCACCATTATTAAGCATCATGGCGAATTCTATCTCTGGGATCCCTCTTGTGCAGATTCAGGAATGTCTGCAATTAAACTGAAGAAACCAGTTACTAATAGTATCTATTGTTTTTCTGCTTTGTGATTGTGCGTGGTTAGAAGAGAGTTTGCAAAGGCGTTACATTTCAAAATAAATTCTGTCATTTAGTGTGATAGTCAAATGAGTTTAATCTAGGAAGATCTTTGTGATGTTTTATGTGCATTGATGGATGTGCCGTTGGACTTTCCATTTTTCTCTTGAATGGGGGAAAGGGCCAATTGTCCATTTCCCCACCAGAATCTAGTGTTTTCTCATGCATACATCTAGACACAGGTCAGTGTCTTATAATGAGATTTTGAACTTGTAAGAGTGTGCTTTGTTTATCTCATATTATCTGCTTGTCCTTAGGTTGTAATTGGTGTGGAGGGTGGTATGGCCATCAGTTTAGCAGGATGTTGCCAATTATATGGCTTTGATGCCAAACTGAGCTCATGATTTTAACGAGGTTTGGTCTAGCCTGTGCTATTTGAGTATGACCATTTGTACGTAATATTGGCATGATTTAAGTCGTTTACTGTTGGGTATAGAATGCTGTTGTTTGTTCAATACTGCCAAAATATGGATTATAAATCGAAGATGTCTTGGACCCCAGTGACATATTGTTTGTGGAATTGTTTTGTAGGTTTAAGATTTAGATGATTACAGGTGTCAAAGTTACTCTCCAAAACCAGACTCACTTTTATACTTTAGTACAATGTAGAGCGGTTCCTTCTGGAGTGAGTAGTCAACACTGGTTTGACTGTGGTGAACCGAACAAGGAGGAAAGCAGGAGGCGAGACACTGCGCACTTCACACTCACACAAATTCAACAGCAGTTATGTGGTTAGTTTAAAAAAATTAATTAATAAACAACTGAATATCAAAGTAGAGAGAGGGAAAACTGGAAACAGCGTGTCTGTGTGTGTGAGAGATAGAGGAGGTAGTACGAGTGTGTGTAAGAGAGTGAGAATGTATGTAATCTGTAGAGGGATACTAGAGCCTGAAGAATCCTAGGCGAGCATCCTCTGGTAGTATTTCCACTTAGGCCATAGCAATCAGCGCTGGGTACCACAAGCTAGAGTGAGGTGGTGAAAATTAGGATTGGTTTTAGGGTACACTTCGCTTCATTTTTAAGGTTCTCTGAGGTTCTCTGAGTTCTGGGAGAGCAGAGTTAGGGTTTAAGGAAGCATGCTCTTCAGCATGCAATATGTCCTTCCATACTCCACGAATACATTAGGGTGGCCTGGGCTAAACTATCTCAGTATGGGTCCTTAATAAGTTTGCCTAGTTGGAACCTCTATGCTCTCAGCCTGACTTCAGAATGGTCTCACGTACAGGTACATTGGAATGATGGACTCAGATCCCTGCCTCCATTGCTCTTGGATTTCAGGACCTTAGACTGCTAAGCAGGAATGACTGAATGAGAGTATGAGTGTGACAGTGAGTGCAGTGCATGTGTGTTGTGCAACATAGTCTGTATGTGAGAGGAGTGACATAGTACTAGGCTTAGGCAGAACACGCGGGGTTTCACTTCAGAGAATTCCGTTGAATTACATGAAAACTCTGCAAGATTCAGCGGAGTTCCATGGGCAGAATCAGCACATTGCACTGCTTGCACTGATTTTTAGTGCCGGGAGCATGTTACGCACTGTAAAATCAGCATGGACGGCACCACGCGGTGCGCTAGAGGGCGTTGCTTCATTGCTGGCACTCAAGTACATTTTCCACCCGAGCGGCAGCTTTCTCACTGCGCATGGTCATGACAATCCACATTGGAAAAATCTTGCCAGATGCCATCCCGGCGCCCGCAAATCGTGCTAGTGGACACCATTTCTTGCTCACCAATACACAGTTGGTGAGCTGTGTGTGAGAAAAAAGCCCACCACGCAGTGTTTGGTAGAGTTTTTCTGTACCTTCATATAACAAACTTAACATGGAGTGGGCAAAACTCCGCAAACTTTGCCAGCAGAACGAAATTTAATACCCATCCCTACATAGGACACAGACTCCCGTCCATATCACTGTAGGATTAGGAGATCATGACCTGCTTGGGGAGCATGATCAAGTGAGCATTGTGAAGTACCTCTTCGAGGAGGAAAGGACCCATGGCACAAACTCCTGCCCATTTCACTCTAGTATTTCAAGGTCTTCTGATGCTAGGAGAGTGTGGATCTGTGAGAAGGTGAGAGTAGCACAGAGCCTACAGGGCAATGTTGTGTAGCGTGTCAACGGGTAAAGACAGTGTCACAGGTGTCTCTGTAGAAACAAGCATAGGATCATTTTAAAATGTGAGCGGTTGAGCTGGGGGAAGATTATTGTTAAATACAGACTTTTCATGTGTGGGTAAATATTGAATATTATTGTTGGATTTACACCATGAGTTTAAAAAAATACAGTTACATCACAACACTTGAGAAGAACATTGGCTTAGTGAGTGTACACCCTCACGGGTGATTAGTCGCATCATACAAATCCAGATTAATTGATTGATTGAAATGAAAGAGTGCAATGTCTCATTGGGGTGCTTCAGGGGGGAGGCAAAAATAGCCCTAGGCAGGACTGTCTATAGGAGTGAGTACAGAGAAGCAGTCCACAGCCAAAACTATCACCCAGGATGGTTCCCTTACACAAAATCTGAAGACATGCATGCAATATTTTATGTGGTCTGTTTCCTAAGAGACCCCTCAATTGTACTTATAAACGCACTCAATGTGATTTTTCTGGTAATTGGGGGATGGTAGGAGGGTTTGCAGTGGCAAAAGCGGAATAACATTGCTTCAGGTGGTTGTGTAGTGTTGGACTGCGGTGGTAGGGCAAAGCTGGAAAGTGATATTTTAGAGTCATATGGTGTTGCTGTGGTGATCAAAATGGTAGCATGGGGGTGGTGTCGATAGTAGTGCATATCACCACATGTTGGTACAATAGAGTGCAGTCCTGTGTGTAAAATAAATGAAATGTGATTGTGTTAAGTACATGGGCATAGTGACCCTTCACTTTAGTGAACCTGTAAATATTCAGACATAGTTAGCACAGCTGCATAAAGATCAAATCATGAATTTAAGCTTGAAGAAGATGTTTCCCTACTTAATCCATAAACATTACAGATACTTAAAGGTTCAGGTTTTTTCACAATTTGACAATTCTGTGAACCATCACTCCTTCCTGATCTTGTGCTTGCGGGTTTGCTACAAAATAAATTCTCTGTCTTGATCCTCCATGACCGGGTGAACCAACTGCTTGTATCCAAGTGAGTTTTATGGCCAGTCGGTCTTGAAAGGTGCAGGTCTTGGTCACCACATCCCATTGACATACATTGATTTTTCAGTTACCATTGTTTCCAATGGCTTAAGAAATTTGGTTTGTGGAAATAATACTGGGCCATGTGCTCGTGAGAGAATAGAGCAAAGAGCTCCTCAAAGTAGCTTTGTTCTTTTTTTGTTGTTTTATTGTTTTCTGTCCCAGGGAAGAGACTAATACACCTCTCCGCTGCGCCGTGTTATGTGTGAGTAGCTCTACTTGTCTTGGTTTTTACTCTGCATTCTTATACTTCTAGAGCAGCTATGTTTTTCCCCACTTACAAGTAAAGCTAGGACTAAATGCCAGTTGCCCTGCATTTCCTCCTAATTAAATTAGTGAAACAAAGTAGAAGGCCTTACAAGTAATTTTGTAGTTGGACCCCCACAAAAGCTTCCGACAAGTCAGTTTACCACAACGTACAGTAATTGCTGGATATTAATCCAAATCTCAGATTAATAATTTCCAGAACACGCCTAGTACTTCATGATGAAGACAACACGTCCAGGTGGACCTGCTTTTCGAAGGACATCTTGAATTCCATGAATCACTAGGGTGAAAGGCAGAGTGACTGTGTGCAGTTGGGTGCACCAGCCAGAGGCAACACATGAGTTAGGTGGGAGTTAGCAATGCACCTTCTGGTACCCACCATTGAGCACCGCGTTAGCATTCACTGGTGCAGCTATCAGCACAGTGGCCCAAGTTCCTTAAGGGGACAAGAAATTAATGACACAGACAAGGAACTGGTCCATGAGACCGATGTCAGCTTCCCGATAACAGCATTTTTCAACACTTGTCATGGTCACCTAGGAAGCAGCATGGAGTGGACAACTTCCACTCTCTGCGCAGTACTGTCTGCAGACTGGTCACTAGTCACTGATACGTTTCTTTGTGAGTCACCTTGAGACTCTCGCGGGTTAGTAGTTGCGCTCAACAAACACTGATTGCTGCGAAACACAAACACAATGCTGTCCCCTGTGGCACACACAGGCTCCCGAGGTGGACACTTGAAAGGTAACTCAGTTCAGTTGCAAAGTCAGCCATGTTTCTGCGCGCTGCCTTTGTGAACCTGACAAATGTCACTTAGCTGCACTTCTAATTTTCCATAGGTTTCCATGACTACACATTCTTACTTTCGTCAATATTCTTGTACGAGTTCTCTCAAGAAAATGCAGCTAAACAAGTTTCTCTCTGAGCTTTAATACTTGGTTAGTTCTTCTTCTCACCACACATTCGAACGGACTCTCCATTTAATAAACCCAACACAATGCTGGCGTTCTGGAAACTACCTTCTTTCAATATTACAATCTCAGAGAACATCAACCGCATTATAATTGAAAAGAGCTGCAAAATAGTTTTTGTGGTGTGCCACAATTCCAAAGGAATATTTAATTTCTACCGAGCTGCATTCGCTCTCATGCACCAAAGCTTGTTATGCATAAACTACAAATTATATGTTTTATGTTTATGTACTTTGCAGCAATTAAACACCAAGTAAACACCAGTAGTGCTCCCTGTGAGGAAAATTATAGCAGGCTTAATCATTGAGTGATGAAAACAGGAAGGCAGGAGAGTGAGGCAAGTTCAGATGAATTGAAGGGGGGGTCAGAGCAGGCACAGAAACCTGCCAGGCTCCAAATTTGAGTGCAGATCATCAGATCTTGGAGAGACACTCACAGAATCTCTGAAGAACACAGGAGTGAATAGGTGTGAGCATCAATTTTCTCCAATGGATGATGTGTGGGCATTCCACTAACGTGACTGCCAAGGAAAGCAAAACACGAATCGATATGTGAGTTTTTTGGTATTCGCACATTTTTGGCAGGCACTTTCCCACCCTGGATATGGTCACAAGTTTCCTCCTCCAAAGAGCAACCATAGAGGTGGCTGGAAAATCCTTAATTCAAATTATGGCATCTACATCAACGCAAATCTGGAGATAATGTTTTTGAATGAGACAAAAAAGAAGCTCTCTTGAAACAGGATTGTTCCCCTTGTTTTGCACGGCCGTTGCAGTGCAGTTCTGGGCAACTGCTAATTTCTTTACTCAACAATGCTGCCCTCCTGTAAAAATTGGATTTTTGTCAGGCTAGGGCATGTGTCAAAGCCAGGCAGCAACCACCACTCTAGTCAGGATAAGGGACTTACAATCCTAAAATAACCCCTGCTCACCCCCTTGGTAGTTTGGCACGAGCAGTCAGGCTTATCTTAGAGGCAGTGTGTATATCATTTGCACATAACCAACAGAAATACAGCGTAAGCACTACAAAAGGACACCACACCAGTTCAGAAAAATATCCAATATTTTTATATATACGTAAGAAAAGACCCAAAATGATAAAAATCCACAATACAGTACTTAAAAATCAGATTATCCTGCTTACACGCGGTAAATGGGTTCCGATTTGTTAGAATTCGAAACACGGGCACCGATTAAAACTTTTTTAACAAGCCAGCTCAGACTTAAATGGGGATGCCTTCGTCTTCCCAGTCTTTAACAAATGCTGCTTCTTCTGGAATAGACCGATACGATTCCCGCGTGTAATCTCCGTGGTGTTCAATAGACATTTCGAATTCTAACAAATCGGAACCCATTTACCGCGTGTAAGCAGGATAATCTGACCTTGTTAGATTGAAATATTATGAAGAGATAGATATATCTACTCGCTGAAGTGACTATGCATAGCATCCATCAATAGGATCGTGTAATACAAATAAGACTTGGCAATTCGACCTATAAAAGACTGCTAGCAACAGGAAGTACGTCCTATCAGAAAGAAGGGAGATATCTATCCCCTATATTTTTATAACGCCTCATTTTAAGTTATCTGGGGAAGACAGCTAATATTTTTCCTGAGGAAGACGGCTGTATGATATTTGGCCCGTCGAAACGCGTTGAGGATTGGGGGAGAGAATCCACTTTATAATTAAAGGAGTATTCTGACTGACGCTGAATATACCTTTTTGAGTATCTCCCCTGGTTTAGCTTTAGGAACTTATGTGATGAACTTTAGAGTATAATTTGTTTCCATATATTGTCTGTTTTCCCTTGATTGACATACTTTTTAATCTGTTTTTTAACTCCATTTTTAATTATAAAATAAAACTGTGAATTTTGAATTTATTTGTTGTTTCAGAATTTGGTTTACCATTGTATTGCTCTGAGTCTGCCTGTAATGTTGTTGTACGTCATGTTATTTTGTTCTGATTAATGTGCCCAAAGGGTGTAGTGTAGTTCCTAGTTTCCCACTAGGCCCTGCGCATTGGAATAACATAAACAGTAGTATCGACGTGGAACTGCTTATATTCCAGGCCTCCACTGACTATGCTAAACTTAATTGGGTTGTGTTACCAACTAGCTCAGAGGTCACTGGAAACTTTCTTCTCTGCATAGGAAGTGATCAGCTTCCCTGGCACAGACAAGAAGGGATTCAGTTTTCCAACAACCGTGCAACATGACAACTTTGCTCCTCAGATCAAGAGTCGATCTCTAGGGTCGTGTGAAACAATAGACATAGATTTCACTCAGTCAGTCTAGTGCAGTTTACTTTCACAGTATGTAGAGAATAGAGAGACGGGCGTGTATCAATAAAGGTTAACATTTATTGAACAGTCTTTCTTCTCGTACAAGAGAAATGTATTGCCACAATTGCAATAATTGTTATTATAAAAAGTACGTACAGTAAGATAAGTATTGCGAAATAGAACTGTAAAAGCATTGATATGGTTTCTTATCCATACAATGGTTTAAGAGTAATAAAACATATATACAGTCATATATACATTAGGCTAACATACTCAACTGGTGCTTCTAACTAAGCCTACCCCAGTGTGCCTGACCTAAGCCTAACACGTGAAAGGGGAGCAAGTAAGTAGCTTTAAGTTAAGTTGGTTTTGCCAAGGTTTGTTTCAAGAATTCTCGTCTAAGGGTTTAGTCAACACCATACCTCTGAATAGAATGATGGAGGATTGGTATCTCCTTCAGGGGTCTCTCTCGATATCCCAGTCACCCGCGAGGGTAAACCGGAAGCGCCGGGACTGGATTTCTCTGCACGAGAAATGCAGCGGCTCTCTTCAGCGCGTCGAGGAAGGAGGGGTGACAGCGTCCGCGGGCAGCTGGGCTGGATGTCTTCGCAGAGGACGGCTGCTCAGCTCCTTAAGCGTACTGCACCATAGTTCGCGCTGTAGCGGCGATAATGGTAATCAGCAGCTTCACCACCACAGGATAGCAGGCTGCAGCGACAGAGTGCTAGATTTACCAACACAGGGTCATGCAGGCTGCTGGCTTCAGTAGCTCGTACATCAGCAGGCAACAGGCTCGCATTGCTTAAGGCAACGTTGGTAATATTTATACCTGACAGGTGCCGGGTTTGACGCAAGTTTGCTGGACATAAGACGTCAATTAAAGATGTCACTAGGAAGTGACAGTTATCAGTTGCTCATTAGAGTTCCATTACTAATCAAAACATAGCAAGCGGGGATTTCCAGGTTTGCTAAGTTTTTATCTTGTTGAAGAACTCGGAGTGTTATCTAGGAATATCAGATAGTGACTGCTGCTCTGTCATTGCACTAATTGGTCGCAAAGGAAGTAGCAGAGAGTCATGCTGGAATGTGGCTCTGTTCGTGTGAGGCCAGAGATGACTTTTCAGAAAATCGCACTTGAACGGTTATGCCAATATAGGGAATAAATGGATTTATAGCCGAATAGGGGCATAAGGTCACAGTATCGATCAGGAACCTAGATAAGCACGCAACACCCACTCCACGTTTTCATGTCCATCAAAATTACTAAAACTAAGCAATAAGATGCATGTGTAACATTGCCCACCCCAAAATACATAAATGCATTCGAAATAGGCGTACTTGTAATACATGGAATTTAGGTACTGTACGTTTTTTTAAAGCATAGTAATCATTCAAAAAAGTATTGCATATGAAATCAATGAACGATTATGCAAAAAGAATTACACATGAAGTATCTCTGACAGAAGAAAAGCGAGATAAATCATCACATAAAATGCATTGTAATAACATGTGTGCTAGAGGCTGGTGTTATGTTGTTATGTCTCTAGATGTGTTTAGAAATAGAAGTGTGAAGCTTCTGTTCTCTAAGAATAGTTTTTACGTTAAGCAAAAAATTGTTCGTGCCAAAAAAAGGTCAATATTAGAAAAAATTGTCCAATTCAAAGAAAATAGATTTCCAAAGCTCTTGGCAGTTTTTGTTGATCAAAACTGAAGGCCGAATTCAGAGTTCATGGGAACGCTGTGTGTCGGAAAGCTTCTCAAAAGTTATTGTTTCTCTATGGGTGAGAACATCGTATCAGACAGGCTCTCAAAGAATTGGTCTACAAAATCAGGTGATAGTTCAACCAAATTAGATAGCGCTGTAACTTGGCAGGTGTGAGAATGATTGCTGTCATCGAAGGCAGGACCAGCAATGCTCACAGAACGTTGTACCTGGATGATGTTGCTTTTGTCACTCGCTCCACTGTTACCACTTGGCTGTAGTACAGGAGTCTCCGCAAATGCCGTCATCAGGATTGGTAGCCGCTGGGGACAACACAATGCGTGAGCCGTTATTGGACTGAGCAAAGTATCGATGTCCATTGGTACTGCTGATGGAAGTGAAAGACAGATGTCCAACACGCATTCATCGCCGCAAAGCATACACCGTAGCACAGGTAAAATGCAATTTTGCCATATCGGTCTGAATGAAAGGAACCAGGTCATGTTTAGATCTCTCAGCCTGGCCAATCCGAGGACGTTAGTTATCCTGTCCCGGTAGCGCATTGCTAGGATTGTCTCTTCCATTCCCATGGGAGCTATGTCTGAGCCGAGGCTTGCCATAACGTAGCAGGATGGTCAAAAATAGAATCCCTGCAATGAGTCCCAAAAATAGTGGTATGCCGCCAAAAATGGAGTGCACAAAATTAGGAAAGATTCCCAAAATTGTCTGGAAGGGTGTTAGCAGTCCCGTAAAGACTGTCTTAAATATGCCTGGGATGCTTGTTGCACTAGACATGTTAAGGAGTTGGCTGAACATTTCTACGAAATGCACGGGGCAATTTGTTGATAAAAGGTCATGAACCTCAGTAGCCGTCCTTGCGACTAGAAGATCATACGTCTCTTTAGATGACGTTATAGGCACGGTTGTCTGTAAAAGCACAGATTTCATTTTGCTTAATGTATCAATTCGTATAGAATAGAGATTCAGACGAGGCCAGAGGGGAGTCACTATGTCTGGAGGCCCGCACGGGAACAATGCTTGCATACAACATTTGATCATGGACGTAACTTGTACTAGATAACTTTTCCCTGGCGTCAGGCCACAACATCTTTGATCCGTTCTAAGAATGTAACTCCCGTTTGCGAGTTGCATAAAGAAGGGCTCTATCTGAGTTGCAGGTGTGACTAGCTGGTGGCATGAAAGGTTGTTTGAATTTCCATCACATGCTCCGTGTAAATTAATACCCTGACACAAAAGTATACCGCTTAGTGAATGTTTACAGTTGTTACCACTAAGAAATACATTTTTATCACTGTCACTATAGCAAGAATGAGTGTATGGTAATTTCCATTCGGATTTTACATATCCTTTACCCAATTGTTCATACTGGCCAGCAGGTATGTACTCAAGGCACTTTTTAAATCGGAAAGTTGTAATCGGAATTGTGATAATTCCGTGTATTATCCATTCAATGACAGGACTCTCTGACATTGTCAATGGTAATCTCTTGAGTTTTTCGATGCTCAGGATTGTATAGTCTGCTCCTTTCTGTGCCAAACTGATCTGTTTATCAGTAAGGTTAAAACTGGAAAATAATGACGTTGTGTTGATTAAACGCCAAGGCACATAGCCTGAACGAAGATTTTGCAGCGTCCAGCCTAATTCTATAATAGAGCGTAATTGAGACTGGCCATGTTGTAACATTAGCAAATCTCTGTCTATCACATCAAAGGCAGAGGATACAATATTGTCCAAAGAATATATTCTGGAAGACAGAGTCATTAACCCATTGTCTACCACAGAAAGTGATTTCTCCAAATTAATACGATCAATTTCTCGTATTTTTTCAGCAGTTTCAATTTGCTTTACTTTCCAAGCCTCGTTGTAAGCAGCATAGATACTGGTCGCTATGAAACGCTTTTGACGCTGTTTGCGTGGTCCAAGAATGAAATCGCGCAAATCAGCACCATCTTTTAGTAAAGACAAGTGTTGCTTAATTTCAGCCAGTGTGGACGAAGTTAGCCATTCTAGGCAGAGTTTCCCTACACTGTATGTTGTTATAATCCCTGGATGTTGTCTCTGGGAGTATCTAGAGTCTAATCTGGTCATTTTTAACCCCTGTGTTTTATTCAGGAACCTATCTTGACAGCTATTTGTGTCTGTAGGCCAGATTAACCACTTTTTCCAATCAGGATGTGTTCTGTTGAAATGTAAAATTTGTGACACGTCTAACTCAATATCAGCTGTTGCATTTTCTGGTATTGGCTTTGGAATAGACGGTGTTTTAAGGTCTTTGATCTTAGCTAGGCCAAGACAAGATGTTTGGTGTATTGTGTCATTTAAAAACAACATTTGTTCTGGTATCATGCAGGTTCTAAATAGTGCTTCTATGCCTTGCACCTGCCAATCTTTTGTACCCCAAATTGTTTTCGTTTCAATATTATTTTTCCAATAATCAAAACCAAATGTCATCATTTTGTCATAAAATGCTTCTGAATATATCAATTTAGAATTTGTCAGCATTGTTTTCATTCCTGTTTTATCTAACAGTTTATAATAAAACGTTTCTGCATCACTGGTGTTAAACCCTGAGAAGTATTTGAATTTCTCAAAAAATGCTTTAGAACTGTTTTTAGGTGGTGTAGAACAATGTTCCCATTGATTATACATAAAAACATTTCTAGGCTGTGCAGATTTATGCAAGTAATGATCCCCATAGTGGGTATAACAGAATAACTGCTCATAACTAGATGAACCTTGTAAATAATCATGATCTGTGAATCTAGCTGACATTACTAAATCAGACATCATGTCATTAATACTGTTAAAGTCCCAATCATCAGAGAATGTACTTGGTGTCATAAAGTCACTTAAGGAAACCTTTAGTTGATGAGGATACTTCAGGATTTCGACCGGACCATAGATCTCATAGTCTGTTTTCTCCCATACTACCCCACCAGGTATTGGAATTGCTGCGACATTTACTGTTGACAGTTCTCTTTTCTTCACGTGGGATGATCTGTGTGGTTTCAGGACTAGGTAGATGTTCTGACTTGCTGTGTCCATTCAATTGTAATGAACTTTCCTAAAATTAAAACTAAAATTAGGCAGAGTAGGAGTATGAATACCCCTGAGATAATCCAATGCTCAATCAACGGTGAATCCAGATATAATTCTTTGATTTGTTGAAGGAGTCCTGTTGTATTTTCTTTGGAATACTTTTTTGTTTCTGGCATCACTTCGGGGTCGTTTAAATCTTCAGAGAAGTTGTCGAAGTTGATGAAATAACCAGAGGCAGTTCTGTCAATTGATGGGATTGTTCTTTCAATCTGTCTCTCGGTAGCACTTTCTGATGCCACATCATTGTAGACTGGTGTTGTTTCTTTTTTTTTTTTTTTTAAATTTTTGAAAACCTTTATTGGTGCATCAAGGAAAAGTACAAATAGTGGCCTACAACCTTCAGGCCGGCCACAAATACTGTTGAGCACAGGTAAATGCAATATGTTGACGCGGTAGCATAGCAATAACAAATAGCAAGCAGTCAGCGGTTACACTGTAGATCACGTGCCATCGCGCCTCAGGAGTAATGAAGGTTAATTTTAAAATTTTTCATAGCAACTATTAGTGTCCAACTATTCTGTATCAATAAAATAGAGCACAAACGAAAGAAAAACACAGGGTTCATGCAGACGTGAGATAGCTGTAGCGACAGAGGCATAGACAGCCCAGCTAACCAGGTAACAAACCCCCACCAGGCGGCATGGCGGCTAGAAGGTATGCAACAAAGATATCAGTCCCTAAGACCCTGACAGATATTCACCACCACCCGCCCGCCAGTAACGTCGACACGAACCCAAAATAGGAGAAAGAAGAGATAAATTAAAAAGAAAAAACAAGGCACCATAGGAACAGAAAAGAAACGAAAAACCCATCCCTCCACCCCCACCCTACACGCATGCGAAGGCTATGGCCTACCCCCCCCCAGCAGCGCGTCTGTCGCCCCATAAACCCGAAATATAGAGTAAGAGTAGAAAGGAGAGAAAGAAAAAGATATAATGTCACCTTTGATATAGGGAGCAAGAAAAGAGAAATCCAATCTAAAACTCCCACGGAATACCTAACCCCGGAGGAGGGCCATTATTTCAGAGTCCCGGACTCCATTACCCGCACAAAACCTACAACACATCAACAACGTCAGAGCGATTACAAAAGTCATCGCCATTAAGATGGAGGGATACACAGGTAGAGCCCCTACGTACATCCAGACAGCGTCCCATCCCAAGTCCCCCCCGTCAATCAGTAACAAGTTCAAGACCACCACCAGTAACAGTTGTCCCCGGACTCCCAGCCCACAAATACATCCATCTAATTAGGAAGAAACAGAAATCAGGCACAGCAATTGCAACCCGAAATAAAATAAACATGCCAAATAATAGCAATTACAGTCTGAAATAGGGGGTTACACAAATGTATCAACACCAACAGGTCGGCAAGCGTTCCAGTCCGGGTCACAGTCAGTCGATCAGGCAGAATCAGCGAAAGAGAACACTTCAGCCCTGGCCTGAACGTTAGAACCCTCCCAAGCATGGGCGCCTCTGCGAGTACACCGCAGGCAGAACAAAGGAGCAAGATGGCCGCTCTTGATATAGAAGGAGCAGAGGGAGAGGAAATGAGTGTTCCCAGTCACCGTCCACCACCATGTCCACGATGACAAGCGCTTTTCCCACAACAGAACTGCACAAACACCAGCATTGCAAAAAAGGCCGTGATAGCACTGGCAGAGGCAAAGTCTCAGGTGCCGGAGTGAGAGGAGACTTTGTAGCTACAGCTTCGTCAGTGAGGGAACCTTCAATACAGTAGCCAGGGACAGAACGTTCCACAGTCTCATGCAGCAACATTGTATCCACCGCGAGTGGAATGAAAGGCAATAGGGGATCAGCCAGCCGCAGTCGTTCATAGTGAGAAACAGCTCCTTCAATCTTTCGCTCCAGCTCTTGGGTGTTACGTTGCCATGTCGCCCCTAGTTCTGCAAGGGCCATCAGGATGTCTGCACAGTTCAAGGCTTTCCCCAGCAGCGGCCGGTGGGCACTGTGCAGCGACGCCACCGGAGCATCTTCCAATTCGAGAGTAGGCAGGGCAGCAAGTACTGGGGATATGGGAACCTCCGCCTCACCGGTTCGGCAGACAGGCGCCATCACCGTCCCCGCAGTCAATCCACAGCGGAGGGGGGGGGGCGACTCAATAATCAGCAGGGACAGCAGTTAGAGCCACCAAAGGCGACACGGCTCTTAATCCGGTACCCGTACAGTGTGAAGGCCCCCCGCGATCTCTGTAGGTGCGGGTGATACGCGGCGGAGGAGGCGCCCCAAGATGGAGGTCGCTCAGGGTGATGGCCGCACAACAAAGGAAGCGTCGCCACACTGCCCCAGCCTCGCGAGTACCCACTCCACCGCCGAAGGTAGCCTCGCCAGTCCGCCCACCTCTGCAGTCATCCACGGATCATGAAACGGCGGCTCCGCCTCAGCCCGTCCCACCGAGCACGACCAGCGGCGCCCGGCGGCGGCGATCGGGGCAGAGTCCGGGGGCAGAGCCGGGAGTCATCAAACCATCGAAATCCACCCCCAAAACAGCAGGGATATTGGCAGGACGCGGTCGGCATCCACGCGTTCGTGGCTTCATCTGCACGCGTTGTAGGTAAGAGGAAATGTCAGGATTTTGTAAGAATAACAGGCGGGTTGCGGAGCCGGGAGCTCACACGTCCGGTCCGTCCGCCATCTTGGCTCCTCCCCCCTGGTGTTGTTTCTTGACGAACTGTTTCAATCTATCTGTGTTTCAAGAGGCACGAGTTCCATGGCATTATTGCATAGTCCTTCATTGTGCACTGCAGGCTGATCGAATGTGATGAGTCTTTCAGTTTGAACCTCTTGGATTGTTGCAAGTTTGGGTATTCTGTTGTTTCTTGGGAGTCCACTGGGCCTACTGTTGATTATAGGCCACATGCTTGTGGTTTTACCAGATCGATAGACACGACTCTGTTCTCCTTTTTACCAGCAAGGGGCGGTAGCACAACTGATCTTGTTCCGGTGACTGCCAAGACAGGTACTGCTTTTCTGTAAGAAGGCCCAAATTCCTTCTTAACCGCGATCTTTTCTCTGACTAGATCCCCAATCTTTGGAATCCAGACAGGCCTTGCTGGGGCTGTTGCGGGTGGTGCCTCGTCAGTGGTACTTGGCTGTTGCTTTAACTTTATGTTGCGTAATGATTTTCTTGTTTCATTCAGTTCCTGTAAAACAGCCAAACGGTCTTTTACATCAAACTGCGTTGTTTCTTCTTGTACCACTGACATCTGACTATCGAGGTCCTGAACGCTCATTCTAATTCCGAACAATAGTTCGTATGGGCTGAAACCTTTTAGAGAATTTCTTGGCATGTTGTTAAGACTAGTCTGGACACTTATTAAATGTTTGACCCACCCAGCGCCTGAACCTAATACCTTCGCTGTTATAGATTGCTTTATGTCCCGGTTTTTTTCTTTCTACCACACTATTCCCTTCGGGGTGCGACGGACAAGAATACCGCAACCCAATTCCCATGCTAGCCATGGCCTCCTTATAAGCTCGAGAGCTAAAAGCAGGACCCTGGTCAGAATGGAACGTGGTAATTGCGTATGTGCCGATAAAGACTCGCAAATCTTTTATAACCGTTCTAGCGTCAGCCGAGCGCTGGTGGCCTCATTTTTTAAGTGCTTTTCGTCTTAACTGTTAATAGGACACAGGATGGGGTGTAGGCAGCGTTACGCTCTTTCTGACTGGTAGCCGGTAGCAAGGTTCGCTACTGCGATCCCTATTACAGTTTTCACAGTTGTTTGCATATATTTGGTGTTCTACACTCATTCCCGGCCACCAGAATACTGATTGTAATTCAGTCAGTGATTCCTTGATCTCTCTGTGCCTTAGACCCAAACCCATGTGTGCGTCTGCTATTAAAAATATTCTCCTGTTCATGTTTGGAATTACTCTATCCCCCACTCCAGGGATTCGAGCAAAAGGAACGGAGTTTGCATCGATTATGTATGCACAATTGAGTGGATAGTTTACGGGTAGTGCTGCACAGTCGCCTTTTACGGTCGTTTTTACTGCCAGCATGGTTTCCCCGTCTATGTACTTATCTGTACGCTTTTTTGTGGCTACGGAAGCCGGGTTAGTTGCTTCCGCTTTGGCTGTATTAGCCAATGAATTCCCTGCAACGTGAACGCCATCACGTTGAAGACTCTGTGCGTGAATCACGTGAGTCTTTTGTAGTTCTTTACTTAAAAGAGCTACCTCGTTCCAGAGCAATTTATGCTTTATTGTGGCACCTGTGTCATCTTTGTAGTCGTTTTCGATCCAACTCTGCAGTTTATTGTTGTAAGAGTTGACGCAAAAATGAGAATCGCACACTATAAGTGTGGGGAATTCGCGTTCTGCATTTTCGAGCGCCATCTTTAAAGATCTGATTTCAGTTCTCTGAACCGAACTGTTTCTTACAGATTCAGTTTTTGTTACTTTCTGTCTGAATTTACCGCACAGCCAACGACCTTTAATGATCGCACATGCTGCATCGTAGGATTTTCTCTCTACGTTGAAATGCTGTACAAAGCTATCTGTATAGATTATACAGGCGTATTGTGGGAGAGGCAGAATTTCGATTGGCAGAGGATATTCTTCTTCATATTCTAAATCATTCAGTTTTTTGTATTGCGGGGCGAAATAGTATTTCACGTCTTCCGCTCCTAGAGAATCTATGCACTGTATCCATTTTGGGTCCAGTGACACTGTAGGCAGGTTTACTGGGCTGAATAGCGCCTCGAAGGCGGATTCTGCTGTAAGGATATTAATCCGTTTGCCGTGTGCTAGTTCTCGTTCATTTGCTAATGCGATTTGCACTGCGTTCACAGTTCTTTCTGTGTGACTGAATGTTTTTTCTGCTTGTGTGTACAAGTGAGATTTAATTGAAATTGGTACCTTTTCTCCCTCATTAGAGGTTAGGTACGTGAATCCGCATCTTCCTGGGATGACTCGGATTACAAGATCGATCGTATTGTCACGTGTATCTAATTTTGTTTTTGCTAACATGTCTGTTTGCAGTGATCTAAAAATTTCTGTGTGTTTTTGAGTCCAATTGATTTGTTTTAAATCAGGTTTTATTAGTTCGTAGAGAGGTTTAACCCTCTCTGCGTAATTTAGGATGTAAGTTCTTCCGAAATTCAGAAAACCTAGTATGGATTGTAAATTCTTCAGCGTTTTTGGAGCTTGGAGTACAGCGCACTTCTCTAAGAAGTTGTCCGCTAGGCTTTTCCCTTCACTTGATAATTCGTACCCTAAAAACAGTACTGTCAGATGGGCAATTCGGGACTTTTTAAAGTTGAATTTGTAACCCTCTGCTGCGAACCCAAGTATAATGGTGTTCACTCTTTTCAAGTGAGTATCCAAGTCGTCGTCTGTGAGATAAATATCATCTACGTAAGATAATGCTTCATCATCATAGATTTGTAGTAACTCTGTTACCCTAGCTGAGAATAGTCCTGGGCTGTTCTTGAACCCCTGTGGGAGTCGACAGAATTTTTCTGTGACCCAAATGCGGAGAAAGCGGTCAAATATCTGCTTTCTGGTGCAATGTTTTGACAAAAGAAACCATTAGAAATGTCTAATGTCGTTTTGTATTTTTTCCTAACTATGTTATTCATTAGGGCTGCACTATGCGAGTTTTGTACTGCAAAAGTTTTGCAACATGTATTAAGGTGTCTGTAGTCCAAAACTAGACGATATGAATTGTCTGGCTTGGAGACAGGAAACAAAGCATTGTTCATTTGAGAGGTGCATGTTTCAATCACCCCCTGGTACTCAAGTTGATCTAAGATCTCCCTGACTTGTTTTTTAGCTTCTTGCTTTATGGGATACTGCCGTTGGGCAGTTGGTTCACTTTTTAGTTGGATTTTGTGAGGTGGTGAATCCTCATCCCATCCTACATGATTTTTATATAATGCAGGTGCCTGGGCCACTGCCCATTTCCTTGCATATGTATATTTTTTATGAATCGGAATGTGATTCGAGAAGGCAGGCATAATCACTTCTTCGCCACGAGGGCACTCCCTGACAAACTCCGGGGGCCAATCTTTTTCAGCTAACAGAATATCATAGCCTTTTGAGAGCTTATCCCAAAATAGACCCTTAATTTTCCTAGTCTTATCACCCTCTATACGCAATGTTATTTCGTATATTTTATGGGGCTCGCTAAGTCTGGCGTCGGCAGTTTCAACCTGAATGTATTCATTCGTGTCCACTGTATCCAGATGACTCATCAAGATCTTGCGCGCTATACTGATTTCTGCTGCACTGTCCAACATTGTCAATGCCCACTCCCCGTTTTTCAACTGTGTCCTCAGTATTCTCGGCATGGTTGATTACTCTAATACTGGCTACCTTCTTTTTAGGAAATTGAGATTTCTTATTTTGAGCAGGTTCCTTGTCTTTGGACTTGGTGTGCTCTCCTGGGTCTGACCGTCCTCTTCTTTCCGAATTCTGTGGAAGAGATCGAGAGGGACGTGTATCAATACTTTGATATCTATCAGGTTTTTTTAGATTATCCCTATTTCTAAGGTTATATCTTTTCTCAGAGGGCTCCCTCTGGGGAGACTGGCGTTCTTGAGTCGGAGTTCTTTCCCTCCGTCGAGGAGACCTTCCTCTGGACTGGAAAACTTTTTCCTTGGGAGTGGATTGTTTATTTCCATCCCAGCTCTTTTTAGGAGTGTTTAAATTATTTTTAATAAATAATCCTACTAACTCTCTATAAGCTTTAGTTAATTCTCCTATGTTAACTAAGAGATCTTCTTTTGACATTTCTGCAATGTCAGGATGTGGTGTGTAGCTGGCTAGAACCGGCCACGTTGCTCCTGGTCTACCTAGTGGACCGAGCCTAGTTATGTGATCATTGTGTTTTAGGGCGCCATTAAACCAGAGCAGGTGCTCTTGAAATTTAAGTGGGATTTCAATCTCCTCGAAAGGAGCGTACTCTCCCGGAGGTTCCTCTATTTTGTAATAGTGAAACTCTTTTGTTATAGCGTTTACCGCTGGAAAGTTTATCCATGAATAGAATACCTCTGTCTGCCGATACTCGTGAGCCTCTATCACGAAAATTACTGTACCACCTTGAGGTGTCAGTCCGTTTTCTATAAGTTTTAAAGTTATAGATCTTCTTAAGTGGACCGGGATGATAATAGCATCCGGGTCTGTGTATTCGGGACCTTGATGAGTCGCATCTGCTGCGGCCCCAGAGGTTCCGTTTTCTGGCATTGTAAAAATGCGAGGTTTGCAGAGTAGGTCTCCAAGGAGACAAAGATTAGGTGCACAATATTTTGGAACACTGTATCCTTCAACGTTGAATAAACCAGAGCTTTACATAGGAATCTCTTCCTACTAAGGTCGGGCGGATTTTAACCTTTCACCCACTCCAGACGTCTATTGGAGTATTTACGGGAGAAAGGGGTGTGAAATATGCACGACTGAGTTACTCTACAAGTCTTGCGTTAGTTTATCGCCTTACCAAACGGTTGGGCGCCATGTAGTGTAGTTCCTAGTTTCCCACTAGGCCCTGCGCATTGGAATAACATAAACAGTCGTATCGACGTGGAACTGCTTATATTCCAGGCCTCCACTGACTATGCTAAACTTAATTGGGTTGTGTTACCAACTAGCTCAGAGGTCACTGGAAACTTTCTTCTCTGCATAGGAAGTGATCAGCTTCCCTGGCACAGACAAGAAGGGATTCAGTTTTCCAACAACCGTGCAACATGACAACTTTGCTCCTCAGATCAAGAGTCGATCTCTAGGGTCGTGTGAAACAATAGACATAGATTTCACTCAGTCAGTCTAGTGCAGTTTACTTTCACAGTATGTAGAGAATAGAGAGACGGGCGTGTATCAATAAAGGTTAACATTTATTGAACAGTCTTTCTTCTCGTACAAGAGAAATGTATTGCCACAATTGCAATAATTGTTATTATAAAAAGTACGTACAGTAAGATAAGTATTGCGAAATAGAACTGTAAAAGCATTGATATGGTTTCTTAGCCATACAATGGTTTAAGAGTAATAAAACATATATACAGTCATATATACATTAGGCTAACATACTCAACTGGTGCTTCTAACTAAGCCTACCCCAGTGTGCCTGACCTAAGCCTAACACGTGAAAGGGGAGCAAGTAAGTAGCTTTAAGTTAAGTTGGTTTTGCCAAGGTTTGTTTCAAGAATTCTCGTCTAAGGGTTTAGTCAACACCATACCTCTGAATAGAATGATGGAGGATTGGTATCTCCTTCAGGGGTCTCTCTCGATATCCCAGTCACCCGCGAGGGTAAACCGGAAGCGCCGGGACTGGATTTCTCTGCACGAGAAATGCAGCGGCTCTCTTCAGCGCGTCGAGGAAGGAGGGGTGACAGCGTCCGCGGGCAGCTGGGCTGGATGTCTTCGCAGAGGACGGCTGCTCAGCTCCTTAAGCGTACTGCACCATAGTTCGCGCTGTAGCGGCGATAATGGTAATCAGCAGCTTCACCACCACAGGATAGCAGGCTGCAGCGACAGAGTGCTAGATTTACCAACACAGGGTCATGCAGGCTGCTGGCTTCAGTAGCTCGTACATCAGCAGGCAACAGGCTCGCATTGCTTAAGGCAACGTTGGTAATATTTATACCTGACAGGTGCCGGGTTTGACGCAAGTTTGCTGGACATAAGACGTCAATTAAAGATGTCACTAGGAAGTGACAGTTATCAGTTGCTCATTAGAGTTCCATTACTAATCAAAACATAGCAAGCGGGGATTTCCAGGTTTGCTAAGTTTTTATCTTGTTGAAGAACTCGGAGTGTTATCTAGGAATATCAGATAGTGACTGCTGCTCTGTCATTGCACTAATTGGTTGCAAAGGAAGTAGCAGAGAGTCATGCTGGAATGTGGCTCTGTTCGCGTGAGGCCAGAGATGACTTTTCAGAAAATCGCACTTGAACGGTTATGCCAATATAGGGAATAAATGGATTTATAGCCGAATAGGGGCATAAGGTCACAGTATCGATCAGGAACCTAGATAAGCACGCAACAAGGGAATCTCTTTTTTGACAAAGGCAGTAAAAATGTAGGCAGATTTCAACCGATGACCTTTAAGTATTGCCCTGTGTTAGTCGCCTCTCATACCACTCGAAATTATCAAACAAAGAGGCAGGCGCTGGAGACTGGAAGACAGGAAACAGAAGTTTATTCCGTCGGAGCAGAACACATCAAATCGGACAACAGGGTATCGTCTCGAGGTGCTCTAACCGCATCTCTGAGGCCTGGCCTCTTATACACAGGTTTATGGTTTTATTGCATGAGACACATTCTTGTTAATACTTTGATGTACGGAAAGACATCCTCGGAATCCCCGCTTCAAGCCCGTTCCCACACACATCTACAGTAGAAGTCCCCACCCCGATCTCAATAGGTGATGATTGTCGCGCAGCTGGACATTCCGCCGGTTCCCGGAATGTGTGCGGCTGATCGGATCTCATGGGGTGGGGGCTTTGATCAGTCGTAGATCCTTTGAAGAGGGACAGCTTCCTACTGTAGGGGGCAATAAACTGCATCCGCAGGACTAGGTGATGGCCTGGGATCGGATCGGACTATCGGGAACATGGGAAGGGGTTCATCAAAGGATGCGTGATCATGAAAAGGACGGAGGGAGACGTTGGCCGGGTATGGGATGTGGCTCTGAGGCAGGGTCGCGCTGAGGGGGTGGTTTATGGCCCAGGCATGTGAGAGCGGGGGTTGTCAGTGCACGGGGGATGCTTGCGAGGTCAGAGAGGGAGAGAGAGAGACGCGCTGGCTATCGGCAGTGGGCAGAGAGGCCATGGCATTCAAAATGGCTGCTACTTATGCGCACATATGAGCCTGGAAAAGGGACAAGATGGCGCCGATAATGTTTACGCCGCAATCTAGATTTTAACAGTGCCAAGGCGTCGTCGTGAAGCAAGGCAGAGTGCAGTGTCCACAGGTTACGGTGCGAGCAGCGGCTCAGTAGCGGCATAAGAAGGCGGTGTCGTTGAGACCAGGGTCACGGTGCGGCGGTGCCCTCTGCCGTGCCGTCAGGACACAGAGTCAGCAGCTGGGTCGTAGTTCAAGTTCAGGTATTTGTAAAGCGCACTGCTCACCCAGAGGGTCTCAAGGCGCTTGGGAAAGGGGTTCATTATTTGTCGAATAGCCAGGTTTTAAGTTCTTTTCTGAAGGAGATGTGGTTTTGAGTAAGGCGGAGATGAGTGGGGAGCAGAAAGGAGCAGCAAGGAAGGAGAAGGATCTGCCACCCATGGTGGATTTTCGGATGTGCGGGACAGTGGCGCGGGCTTGACTGGACGATCTTAGTTGGTGGGTGGGCTTGTAGAAGGATGGTCGAGTGTTGAGGCATTCGGGTCCTAGATTGTAGAGGGCCTTGTGTGCGTGGGTGAGAAGGCGGAATGTAATTCTTTTGTTGACGGGAAGCCAGTGGAGGTCTTTTAGGTGTCCAGTGATGTGATCTTGGCGAGGGATGTCTAATATGAGTCTCGCTGATGCATTTTGGATGCGTTGGAGTTTTTTCTGTAGTTTTGCTGAGATTCCGGCGTATAGTGTGTTACATTAATCCAGTCGACTCGTGACCAGTGCGTGAGTGACAGTATTTCTTGTCTCGAGGGGGATCCAATGGAAGATCTTTTTGAGAATGCGAAGTACGTTGAAGCAGGAAGAGGAGACTGCGTTGACTTGTCTGGACATTGAGAGAGAGGAGTCTAGGATGAAGCCAAGGTTGCGTGCGTGGTCTGTGGGTGTGGGTGCTGTGCCCAGAGCGGAGGGCCACCAAGAGTTGTCCCAGGCGGAGGGGGAGGATCCTAGGATGAGCACCTCCGTTTTGTCTGAGTTGAGTTTTAGGCGGCTGTGTTTCATCCAATCGGCTACTTCTTTCATGCCTTCGTGAAGATTTGTTTTGGCGGTGTTAGGGTCTTTGGTGAGGGAAAGGATAAGCTGGGTGTCGTCGGCGTATGAGATGATGTTGAGGTTGTGTTGACGCGCGATGGAGGCGAGTGGGCTCATGTAAACGTTGAAGAGGGTGGGACTGAGTGAAGATCCTTGTGGTACACCACAGATGACTTCAGTGGCTTCAGAGTTGTACGGGGGGAGTCGGACTCTTTGGTTCTTCCAGCGAGGAATGAGGTGATCCAGTCCAAGGCTTTTCCTTGAATGCCGATGTTGCTGAGGCGTTGTATAAGGGTGCTCTGGCAGACTGCGTCGAAAGCGGCGGAGAGGTTGAGTAGAATGAGGGCCACTGTTTCACCGTTGTCAAGTAGTGTTCGGATGTCGTCAGTTGCTGCAATGAGGGCGGTTTCGGTGCTGTGCTTGGCTCGAAACCCGGATTGAGATGGATCGAGGGATTTGTTGGATTCAAGGAAGGCGACGAGTTGTTTGTTGACGGCTTTCTCGATGACTTTGGCCGGGAATGGGAGGAGGGAAATGGGTCGGTAGTTTTTAAGTTCAGAGGGATCTGCTGTGGGTTTATTCAGCAGGGCGCTGAGTTCGGCGTGTTTCCAGCTTTCTGGAAAGGTGGCAGAATTGAACGAGCAGTTGATGACATCACGGAGATGGGGTGCGATGATGGAGTCTGCTTTGTTGAAGATGTGGTGGGGGCAGGGGTCAGTTGGTGAGCCAGAGTGGATGGAGTTCATTAGGCGGATGGTGTCTTCAGTGGTGATTGGTTCCAGGCGCTAAGGTTGTTAGTTGGCGGCGTACGATCTAGGAGGGGTGGGGAGGGGTGAGCGCTGGGAGTAATATGTAAGCTGTTGTGGATGTCGGCAATTTTTTTGTAGAAGAAGCAGGATAATGCATCGCAGAGGTTTTGGGAGGGAGTGATGTCGTTGGATGCAGCGGTGGGGTTGGTGAATTCTTTGACGATGTTGAAAAGTTCCTTGCTGTTGTGAGTGTTGTTATCAAGACGATCCTTGAATGCTGATTTCTTGGCGGATCGAATCAGTTGGTGGTGTTTGCGGGTGGCTGCTTTGAGGGTGGACATGTTGACAGTAGTTGGGTTTTTTTCGCCATGTTTTTTCCAGGGTGCGGCAAAGCTTCTTGGAATTTTTTTAATGTCATCATTGAACCAGGGAGCCTTTTTGCTGGTTGATTTGATCTGGTGTTTTTGCAGGGGTGCTAATTCGTCAGCACTGTGGGTGATCCATTGCTTGAGGTTGGTGGCCGCTTGGTTTGGGTCCAATGCGAGGGAGGGAGGGTTTTGGTTGAGTGATGTGAGGAGTTGGTCGGAGGTGATTTTGTTCCAGTTTCTCCGAGGAATAGGTTGTGGGCGGTTGTGGGTCAGGGTGGATTTATAGCTAAAGTGAACACAGCTGTGGTCCGTCCAATGGAGAGCTGTGGTGCGATCGAAGGAGATGTGCTTGCTGGAAGTGAAGATAGGGTCGAGCGTGTGTCCGGCTACATGAGTGGGGGTGTCAACAAGTTGTTTGAGTCCGAGATTGGCCAAGTTATCCAGAAGGGAGGTGGTGTTACTGTCGTGTTTGTTTTCAAGGTGGAAGTTGAAGTCTCCTAAAAGAATGTAGTTATCGAAAGCGAGGGCATGTGGGCTGACGAAGTCGGTGATGTCATCGCTGAATTGACTGCGGGTACCTGGAGGTCTGTAGATGAGGGTGCCTCTAAGTGTGGTCCTAGGGTCAGTGTGGATCTGAAAGTGGAGATGTTCGGCGGTTGTAAGATTATCATCGGAGCTGGTCGTGATTTTGATGGTGTTCTTATGGATGATGGCGATGCCTCCTCCTGTATGCTTGGTGCGGTCTTTACGGGTGATCTTGTAGGCGTCCGGTATGGCTATGGCTATGGCGATGTCGGGTGCTGATGATGTGTTCATCCATGTTTCTGTAAGGAAGGCGATGTCCGGTGAGGCAGAGTCGAGTAGGTCCCAGAGCTCAGTGGCGTGTCTGTGGACCGAGCGGGTGTTGAGTAGGATGCACTTCAGGCGGTTAGAGTCGGGGCTGTGTGTAGAGGGAGGGGATTTGGTGAGGGGCCTGAAGCAATTGAACTTGCAGGAGAGGCAGGCGAAAGGGCCGTGGGTGCGACCTGGGGTGGCTTGGCAGCATTGTGGAGCGCGTCCGGGGTTGAGGGCGAGGAGAGTTGCGGCATTATATGTGACTCTAGTGGGCTGGGAACGGTGGGGAACAGGGGGTCTGGCGTGGGCGCGGTCCAGGCGCGGACGGGCGTAGACAGGCTTACCTTTGGCGCACCTTTGGCGTGAATGGGGCGCGATCGCTGCGCGTGAACGCTGTGCTTAGGTCCTTCTGACATAAATGGAGAAGTGGAGGGGGAGCTGGAGGCGGGAGTGTAGGGGAAGGGACGGGCTGCAGGCACAACAAAATGGACGAGGAGACAACAACAGGACCGGGTAATGCGAGCTGGCGGTGGAACAGGGGCACAATAAATGAAATATGCTAATCAGGCCAAGCAATGCGGAGATTTCACAGTTCAAGTAATCTAAGCATACAAAGTAATGCTGAGCGCTACGCAACAGAGCGGGTGCAGATCTAAGCATACAAAGTAATGCTGAGCGCTACGCAACAGAGCGGGTGCAGATCCAATTAAAATAAATTTCCATTATGGCAGTGGTGGGGGAGCAGCGCTACGATACCAGTAGCAGCGCTATGGATCCAGGAGGAAGGGTGGGGCGACCGCTTCACACGGAGTCAGGCAGGTCACGGAGGTTCCTCAGCCGGGACGTTCCTGGTGTGTAGTGGGAGAATGGACGAGGAGACAACAACAGGACCGGGTAATGCGAGCTGGCGGTGGAACACGGGCATAATATCAATTAAAATAGAATGAAAGCAATGCGGAGCGTTCCTAAATGAAATATGCTATCCAATTAAAAGGAATTTCAATTATGGCAGTGGTGGGGGAGCAGCGCTACGATACCAGTAGCAGCGCTATGGATCCAGGAGGAAGGGTGGAGCGACCGCTTCACACGGAGTCGTAGACGTCGTCGAGTTGCTTTTCCTCTGTTACAGCACAAAACACACAGTCTGCAGTGCTGCGGGCAGAAGAGCTTGAAGTCTTTGTTGTTCCTGAGACTTCTTGAACAGGGGGCAAGCTCTATCTCAAGCTCTTCTAGAAACTCACAAAGCAGATTGCAGAATGTTCAGTCCAGTCCTTTCACTGCCCAAGACAGAAGCAGCCACTGCAGGCCAACAATGCAAAGCACACAGCAAAGTGGTAGGTCCTCCTCACAGCTTCTCCAGCTCTTCTTCTTGTCAGTCTTCCTGATCCAAAAGAGTTCTAAAGTTCAGGGGTCTGGACCCCAGTATTTGTATCCAAAAATCCTTTGATCCTCTAGGCAGAGGGTGTCTGTGCCCAGCCAGAACCAGTTCAGCCTTCTCTGGTGTGATTTCCTGTCAGGGGGTGGAGACAGCATTGTCAGAGGCAGACCAGGCCCTTTCAGGTGCAAGGAAATCTCCTCCCTCTTCCCCATAGCAGCTCAGGTCAATCCTGCCATTTCCTGACCTACGTAGACTATCGGGAGCCACCCTTGCTTCCTAGCCATCTGTCATCCAAAACTCAGACAGGCAATCCACATTCCAGGAGAGGCACACGGGATGATTGAGCAAGAAAATACCTACTTCCTAAAAGTGGTATTTTCATACATAGAATGTAAAAATCACATTTACTAAAAGATGCATCATTACAATCGGAGTTCAGGCATACTAAATGTTATCTTCCTGCCTAATTCCTGTCTAGAAGATGTTATGAACAAACTTCCCATTCTGTCCTATGGGGAACATGTAGTCTTGCAATAGTGAAAAACGAAATTGGCTGTAATTCACTGTCAGGACATGCCACACACACACACACACACACTGCACCCTGCCCACAGGGGTACCTTGGGCCTACCTTAGTTGTGCGTGACATGTAAGAAAAGGGAAGGTTAGGGACTGTCAATGGTGTGCACTGGCCAAGTCGACATGGCAGTTACCAACTCTGCGCAGACTGCATTGGCAGGTCTGAGTTACTTTTTTAAGGCTACTCACCTGGGTGGCACAATCAGTGATGCAGGCCCAATAGTACCATTTGATTTATAGGCCCCGGCACACTCAGTGCACTTTACAAGGGACTAACAAGGAAATCAAATATCCAATCATGGAAACACGAATACATAACACAATTTACACAGAGAGCATATGCACTTTAGCACTGATCAGCAGTGGTAAAGTGCCCAGAGTCCTAAAACCAACAACAGCAGGTCTGGAAAAAATAGGAGGAAGAAGCAAAGGGTGGGGATGACTCTGCAAAAAGGGCCATTTCCAACACCTCCCCTCCTTTTCCTGTTGCTGAAAGTCCCCAGTAGGAACACAAGGAGTAACTTCAGCAGTCTACATAGGAGATCACGTTGCCCATATTTGTCAATTAACTATTAAGCACCTGCATCAGATTTTATCTTTGTTCAGCCGGGCAAAACATTTGTGCGTATTTACATATTCAAAAAAGTGAAGGGTCAAATATGGCAATTTACAAACTAAAATGACCTCCCACACCTCCTCCCCTCTTCTTGAAGTCCACAAGAATCTGATGACCTGGTTTTTAATGACTCAACCTACCCTAGGAAGACGTAGCGACACACACCTGCTCAACACTAGGATAACCTCACGGGTGATAGTGCACTTACCAAATACACATAGCATAACAAAGTTGTCAAAGAACTAACTATTAAATTTGCATCTGAAAATATAAGTGCAATCATCAAATTACAATGCTTGCAATAACATCTTTGTTTTGGCATCTTTACGTTGTGACCCAGTTGGGGAAAAGATGCCTCTTCATGGGCATAACCCAGTGAGCCATGTGGAACCAATATCTTGTACTGATGAAAGAGAGTACTCCATGCAAAAATTAATTTTGCTGCTGGAGCACTCTCCATCTCTTAATAAAAAAGGCAATTTCCTTCTCTTTTCTTGCATTTTGGTGGCAGGCCTAAGGAATTATCACTTCTTCTTGAGAAGTCGGCATTAGTCTACAACATAAGCCTCATTTTTCTATTCAAATGCAAAATACAACGTCTCTTAGTTGAACATTTCACTTCCACCATATGCAACTTTGAAACTGTGATAAAGTCATTATTTTTGCCCCGAACACCCGCATGCTTTGACTGATGCTGGTGGTTACTGACATTGATTGTGCCCTGGATTCTGCTAACCACGCCCAGGTCACTGCTCTGTTTAAAAGGTATATGATAATTAAGTGCCATTACAATTGTTAAAATAGGTAGGGGTAGGCAGTAAGAAAGTTTGAAGAGTTTTGCCACTCTGTGCTCCATTTGGAACACTGAGCTCTGCAAAAACTCTGCCAACCATCGGCAGAGCGCAGTTTACTTCCACACTCACCACTACTCTCAGCAATCCCGCTGTGGGGGACTTACTTGTGGAAACAATAGGGGTTCTTGTCTACCAAAGACCTTCATCAACCAGGGGGACTTCAACCTTCAACCATTAGTGCGCCAGGAGGCACCTTTGCAGAGTGTTTGAGAAAGGGGCGGGCCTCGTACAAGGTATCAGCAATCCCACTATGGAAGACTTACTTGTAGCAACAATAGTAGCTCTTGGCCGCCAATGATCCCCAGCAGCCAAGGGGACTTCACCCCCCAATCATTAGTGCGCCAGGAGGCACCTTTGCAGAGTGGTTGTGAAAGGGGGCGGGGCCTCCTACAAGGTATCAGCAATCCCACTATGGAAGACTTACTTGTAGCAACAATAGTAGCTCTTGGCCTCCAGTGATCCTCAGCAGCCAAGGGGACTTCATCCCCCAACGATCCTCAGCACCCGAGACTTCATCCTAAAACCAGTAGTGCACCGGATGGACCCTTTGCAGCCTGATTGAGAAGGGGGTGGGCCCTCCCATGAGGTCCCAGCAATCCCACTGTGGTGGACTTAATTGTGCCCTCTATAGGGCTTCTTGGTCTCCAACGTCCCTCAATGTCCAATGGTACTTTTTCCCTCAACCAGTAGTGCGCCAGGAGGCCCCTTTGCAGAGTGGTTGAGAAAGGTGGCAGGGTCTCCAACGAGGTCTCTACAATCCCACTATGAGGGACTTACTTGTGGCAATAATAGGGATTCTTGGCCCCCAACGACCCTCAGTGGCTATGGGGACTTCATCCCCCAACCAGTTTTGCACCAAGGCCTCTTGGCACAGTGGTTGAGAAAGGGGGTGGGGCCTCCGACGAGGTCTCAGCAGTCTGGCTGTAGGGGACTTACTTGTGGCAACAATATGGGTTCTTGGCCCCCAACTACTCTGAGCTTCTAAGGTGACTTTATTAGGGGTGTCCGAGCAATACGAGTTGTTCAGCAACTCAACAGAATTCCGGTGGGTGAAACTCTGCGAGCTCCGCCCAGGCCTAATGACACCTTATCTGTAAGCCCTTAGTATATGGTAGCGCTTGTAGGTTGAAGGGTCCAGCAGATTTAATGCACTTAAGTGTAAACTGATATGTGGCCTGCCGTCATTTTAAAAGTCAGCGTTGTTTTGTTGGCTGCATTTAAGTTAATATTGTATGCACATTTGGCTTTGGAATTAAGGTACTTCCAAAATCTTAAACTACCTTATTTATATGTATATGTCATCCCTAAAGTTTCCCATAGCTGTCCCAGGGGTAAGGAGCCTTGTAACTGTAAGTCGGGACATCATAAAAGACGTTTTATTTGCCCTAGTGAGGGAAAAACCATTGATTTCGTATTTCCCAATTTTAGTAGATTAGCTCCATAGGCTAACATTGATACTTCAAAGTGTCTCAGTTATTGTTAGAATAAATCCAGCAATTTTGCCAAGCTTAGATTTTTTATAACTATGACAAATTAATTGACAAAACTTGCTTTTCTGGTGTGCCTAAATCCAGCTCTAGAGTAGCTACTCTTGATTGGCCAGCCATTGACAGGCTAAGCCAAGATGCTCTGGTGAAGTGTGAAGTTTGCTTAGAGGAAAACATTAGACGTGGTGGGAGGAGATCTGCAAACTGCAGAGCAAAAGGCAGGAAGGGGACTGGGCAGCCAAACTGGGCTTCAAAGAGGGAAAGACACTTTGGACAGGACCCAGGCCCACCGATACTTCTTGCACCCCCAGCCAGATTGGAGCCCCTGTAATTGAATTAGCATATGCCTGTACGGGGAGTGTTAGGGAAAGTTAACCACACCGGTAGACTTGGTTACCCATACCTTAAAGTCCTGGAGAGATTTTCTCCATTTTGTTTTTATAGAACAGTGCTTTCTGGAACAAGAATTTGCCACACTTCAGGGGAAGAGGTCATCATTGAGGGTTGCACTCTGCACCCCATTAGTCACGGGTGTCCCCTTGCTTGCCATCCCAGAAGCCTGGAGTAATAATGGAGACCTGCCCAGCAACTCAGATACCTGCCTGAAGAAACAAAAAGCAGGAAGACTTTCCTGCTGGAACCCTGGCCTGCACCAAGAGAACTGCCCTCTGAATGACTGTACCCGTTGCACACTTTGGAACTACAGCAAAGAAGGACTTTGCCTTGCACTAAAATTTTAAGCAGTGGACTCCCTGAAAGAAGTAGGTTGACAGAGCTCCACCTGTATCATCTCCACCAAGAAGGAACCAGCTGACCACCTTTAGGTGGGCTTTAAATGATTTGGAGTTCCCAGGTGCGTTCTGGGAACTGTAGTCCGGACTGTCCAAGGAGCTACTCAGATTCTGGAACCTTAGCTGGTGTTGTGTTATGTTATGTTATGTTATTAAAATATTTATTAAGCGCACTGTCACCGATTGGTTTCTTGGCGCTGCGATCAACAGTAGCATAAACGTGGATGAAGGGTGGAGAGTTATTGAAGTGCTTTTCTGAAGAGCCAGGTCTTCAAGGCTTTCCGGAAAGAGAGAAGGTCCTGACAATTCCGGATCTCCAGAGGAAGGGTGTTCCATAGGCAGGGGGCAAGTGTAGCGAACCTACGGCGCGCTTAAGTTTGAAAGGGGGCGTCTGCAGGAAGCTCTGATGGAGTGAGAGTAGGTTTCGGGATGGGATGTATCTGGTAATTAGTTGATTAATGAATTTGGGGCTTTTGCAGTACAGGGATTTGAATATTATACATCCAGTTTTAAAGGCACAGCGCTGGGTGACTGGAAGCCAATGCAGTTTCCTGAGTAGGGGAGTAGCTGCCTGTTGCCTCGGTTGATTCAGGATTAGCCTCGCAGCGTGGTTCTGTACCATCTGGAGGCGTTTAGATAGGTAGTCGGGAAGACCTAGATAGATGGCGTTCGCGTAGTCCAGATGGGACAGGACAGTGGAGATCACGACCTGCGTGATTGCCTCGGCCCTGAGTAGACGATGGACCTTCCAGATTTTTTTTTAGCTGGAAGAAACACTTGGAGACCACCTGGCCTACTTGTGCTTTCAATGAAAGATCACAGTCCACGGTGACTCCAAGTGTTTTGGC
This sequence comes from Lissotriton vulgaris, assembly GCF_964263255.1. Taxonomy (NCBI): domain Eukaryota; kingdom Metazoa; phylum Chordata; class Amphibia; order Caudata; family Salamandridae; genus Lissotriton; species Lissotriton vulgaris. Next base: position 116,534,822 of record NC_141688.1, read on the forward strand.
CGACGAGGAGGGTGTCGGAGCTTGGCCCAGTTCAGAAGGCCAGTAGTGAGGGCCCCAGTACTTGGCACTGTCCCCGGTCAGGACTAACTCAGTTTTTCCCGGGTTCAGTTTAAGCTGGTTTTGGTCCATCCATGATTTAATGAATCTCATGGTAGACTGAAAATGCAGTATGGAGTTTTCAGTGTTGTCGATGGTAAAAAGCAGTTGTAAATCATCGGCATAGTTGAAAACTCTCACCTGTTCGTCTCTAAGAGTCTGGATCAGAGGGAGTATGTACAAATTGAATAGGTGGGGTGACAGGGAAGAGCCCTGTGGCACTCCACAAGTGATGGATTGTTTGACACCTACTAGCTCTCCGAGACGTAATGTTTGAGTGCGGTTTTCCAAAAAGGACCTCAACCAGCAGGCCGCCAAGCCCCGGATGCCGGCCTGTTCGACACGGCCGGCATTGTTGTGGACCAATCAAGAACCCAAAAGGACCCTCTAGAGGCATCTCCAGAAGTTTGAGGTGATTTGGAGCATTTTGACGAAAAATCTGCATAAGCCGACCGGCCCGTCGCTGAGAATCAAGCCACCGACGTTGAACCGTAACCTGGCCTGGAATTCAAGTTTAACCTGCTAGAGCTCCGGAAATTTTCATCATTGGCAAGACTTCCAAGAATGGATTGAGGCATCCCCCTGAAGCAAGCCGCTGTCGTTGAACCCAAATTTGGCCTGCCGAGGAGATCTGTTTGATGTTGAGAGAGAAAGCTAAAAAAAAGTCACTAAGTCAGAAGGTAAAAGGTTGACTGGGCCCTATTGCTCATTATTTCCGACCCACGCTTCATCGCTATTGGCGTGAAACTTTGACTTTGTCCAGGTCTAGTTTTACCAGATGTCCCACGTTGGTGCTTTTGGCTTTTAGGCACTAGAAATTCATATCTCTAATTCCCTATATTACATTTATGTCATTTTGGATTCATTTTAATATTAAAAATATATCCTATTTTGATAAATTGGTGTTGGATTTTTGTTGTGTGTTGTGTCTTACTTATTTAATGTATAAATGCATTACACACCTGTCTCCTGCTCGCAGCCAGCTACCAAGGATTGAGCAAGGGAATATTTATTGTATTGAGACCTTGAATGGACCTTATATTGTACATTGTGACCTTACTCCTAGTGTTAGGTGCCTACCTACATCTACTAATAAACTGCCTTCCAACAGAAACATTCTTTTTAATTGTCAGTTTCCCCTTGTGTTCACAGAAATCTATTTGCTGGACAAGAACAACATGTCTTCCCAAGGGAACACTTATGATGAAATCGAGAGGATCTATATTGATATTCACTCCTCTGAGTTTCGAAGTCAGCTGGGTCCAATGAAGCCAGTCCCCGAGATCCCGCCAGAGTACTCGACCAATCTAGAAGAACCAGTGCTTCCGGATGACCTGCACGAGCTCGATGTCCAGCAGGTGTGTGACTGTCTGCAGCTACTCAACATGGCGGAGTACACAGAGGCTTTCCAGCGGGAGCAGATCGACGGGCAGCTCCTGTACGAGCTGGAAGAGGCCGTCATGGAAAGCTGCCTTGGGATGAACAAGCTGCACAGAATCAAGCTGCTGAAGTTCAGGGATGGGTGGAGGCCGAACGTGAACAAGAAAGTATGGAACGTTTAAAGGGGACGACGAGTGTTTCAAACATAAAATAGGATTTTTCTTACTGTCAAGTGTTTCCCCTATGCTGGATTTGCCTTTCAAATACTTTTATTTTCTTACATTTAACTTCTTTGTATGCACTAAGCTCTAATTTTGTAGATTGCTATCAACCTATGCAACAGAAAATGACACCATAGGAGGACCGATGTAAACAACAAGGACCCCCTGTTCATATACTGAATTTGTAATGCAGGGAAATAGACAATGTGCGAAAAAGGAAAACACAATGGATGGTATAATTAGGGAAAAGGACAGTATGTAAAGCACAACAACCAATTAAAAATTACAAGTTCGATTTATTTATAAAAAAATACATCATCATCTTAAAAAACAAACAATATAATGTTTATACAAAATTTCACAAAATTATGTATGAGGGGAATATTTGTAACACAGTTATACACAAAAACATATAAAAACATTGGTGGCGAACAATAAAAAGCATCGACGCGCGTTTCGGCGTTAACAGAACGCCTTCATCAGGAGCCACATTCAATCTAATGAACACAAGATGGGTGTTCTCTATTAGTTCTCGGATAAATCCAACATCTGTTTTCCTGGCGGAACTGTGTCTCACCTGGCTAGGAGTGTTAGTCCATTAATGCTGAATAACCGACCAATATGTCAAGTTACGTAGGAAGACTAGCAAGGTTCAGATGGAGCAATCTTGTTAAAAAAAAAATATATGGTATTGTCAGCATATAAGTGTTCACAACCGAGGAATCCTATTTAGTCCTGGTGCAGTACAATCGTGCGGAAATACAAGGAAGGCGAGCCGTGGCTTCAACCTGTCAAAAGCTAAGAATGCCACAGTCTGTAGTCTTTCACAGCCGTTGGAATACGCGTGCTTTTTCCGGGAAAGATGCAATCCGGGGGGTGACTTCAACCTGCGGGCTAACTAACATTTCCCAACGGCTGCGGGACGCCAATTGAAGCTTGAAACGCGGCGCCCGCAGGTTGAAGTCACCGCCCGGATTGCATCTTTCCCGGAAAAAGCACGCGTATTCCAACGGCTGTGAAAGACTACAGACTGTGGCATTCTTAGCTTTTGACAGGTTGAAGCCACGGCTCGCCTTCCTTGTATTTCCGCACGATTGTACTGCACCAGGACTAAATAGGATTCCTCGGTTGTGAACACTTATATGCTGACAATACCATATTTTTTTTTTTTTAACAAGATTGCTCAATCTGAACCTTGCTAGTCTTCCTACGTAACTTGACATACTGGTCGGTTATTCAGCATTAATGGACTAACACTCCTAGCCAGGTGAGACACAGTTCCGCCAGGAAAACAGATGTTGGATTTATCCGAGAACTAATAGAGAACACCCATCTTGTGTTCATTAGATTGAATGTGGCTCCTGATGAAGGCGTTCTGTTAACGCCGAAACGCGCGTCGATGCTTTTTATTGTTCGCCACCAATGTTTTTATATGTTTTTGTGTATAACTGTGTTACAAATATTCCCCTCATACATAATTTTGTGAATTTTTGTATAAACATTATATTGTTTGTTTTTTAAGATGATGATGTATTTTTTTATAAATAAATCGAACTTGTAATTTTTAATTGGTTGTTGTGCTTTACATACTGTCCTTTTCCCTAATTATACCATCCATTGTGTTTTCCTTTTTCGCACATTGACCATAGGAGGACCGCGCATGCGGTCTGGAGATGCACCCAAAAGGAAAGGTGTAAAGTAAAAGATTTCATTTTATTCTGCTTCCAGCAACAGATGCACCTAACACGCTGCTACTGCTGTTCCTACGAATAGTATTGTTATCACTAGCCCGGCCACCACATGTTGTAATACTACTTCTACTACAGCTTCAACTGCTACTAACCATAGTATTCATACTGTCATTGTACTAATATAACTACTATACTACTACTGTCACTACTGGGACTACTATTAGTGGTACACCATGTAATCTCACTCTGCACTACTCCCAGTGACTGGTCATTCTACTTCTATAAGTAGTATTGTGGTGGTATTCCTATTACTACAAGCAGTATTCCTTTAATGGAGGCTATATCTGGTACATATAATACACGTCAAATTGCCAGTAGTGCTAGTGCCACAAATGTTCTAATTACTATTGGCCCTTCTCATAGTAGTAGTAGTGCTACCGGTGCTACTATGGGCATTGGAACCACTTCTGCAAATACTACTACGCTTATAACTATTGATAAAGGCATACCTCTAGCTCTACTTCAGCTTTGCTTCTACTGCTGATATCATCAGTACCCTGATTATCACTAATAGTAACTCTATTAGTATAAGTTGCAAAACAAAGAGACACAGCTGCACTACTGTTACTGATGCTAATAGTAGTAAAAGTACTTGTACTAGTAGTCTTACTGTGAGTAGTAGAAGTTATAGTAATAGTAATACTCATATACCTATTAGAATTGAAGCACAAATATTATTTGTAAAACCAACAAAAATGGTTCTAGTAAGTGTACCATCAGTGATAGTCCTACTAATATGGCAGCAGTACTAGTGAGAGAGTATTGGTAATAGGGATAATATTACTGGTACTAGTAGTATGTATTGTGAGACTAATACTTTTAATATAGTTGGCATGATATCACTAGCAATAGCAATTGATGTAGGTAGAAGTAGCAGTAGCTCTCATATTGCCAGGAAGGCATTCAATATTGATAACAATAACAGTAGTAGCATAGGATTAAAAAGACCAGTACTACCAACACCTTTAGTAAAACAGTAAGTAGTAGCAGCAACACTAGGATTAGTCGGGGTAGTAGTAGTGGTAAAAGTAGCAGCAGTAGTAATAGTAGTAGCAGTGGTAGTTGCAGCAGCAGTAGTAATAGTAGAACATGCAGGACTACCAGCAGAGGCGCAACTAGAGCCAAATGTCGGGGGGGGGGGGCTAAGAAAAAAATTTGGGGGGGCTGAACCTTTAATCAGTAGGCAGAGTGGAGCTTCAGGGGCTCTTAGAAGGGGTGAAACAACTGCAAGGCCTAATTAACATTCAAATGGTCTTTTAAAGACCTGTGAAACGTTCAGGTGCGACTCTGTGTGTGCCCGGGATCTGTCTCATCCCGGGCTGCACACACGACGGGGGGGCTGAAGCCCGGTGAGTCCAATGGGTGTTGCGCACCTGACTACCAGCCCTTTAGTAATACAATCAGTAGTGGCAGCAATAAAAGGAAAAGTATGGGTAGTAGTAGTGGTAAAAGTAACAACAGTAGTAGTAGTAGTGATAGAAGAAATAGTAGTAGTAGTAGTAGAAAGAGCAGGCCTACCAGTATGTTTATACAACAATCTGAAGCAGCAGTACTAGTATAAGTAGGGATAGTAGTAGTGATAAAAAGTAATAGTAGTAGTATCCTTTTAGGCCTCTCTGAGATGTTTGACAGCATCGACCATGATATACTCTTTGGCTGTCTTCTCTCTAATGGAATCAAGGGTTAAGCATTTACCCTTCTTAAATCTTTTCTCACTGAAAACAATTTGTCACTCTTGAAGCTTTAAACTCTTCCCTTTCACCTTACCTTATGGAGTTCCCCAGGGCTCTTTTTTGAGCTCTACCCTTTCTGTTCTTTATGTTACCCCCACTGGCCACATTGATCAGGTCTTTTGTATTTTCAGCAGTAGCCTACGCGGATGATACCCAAATCTTAGTCTGAGTGGCCAGTGATCCTGCAGACACAGCCACACGTTTCCATAATTGCATGCTCCAGGTTGGAAAATGTATGCCCCACCATAGCTTGAAGTTTAACTCCGGTCAAATGGAGGTTTTTCTTTTTGGAAGGAATACCTCTTTTTGGTCCCCTATGTGGTGGCCTCTGGAACTCCGCACACTCCCTACCGCAGTTACAAAGGTCAAGAATCTAGGGATTGTCTTTGATAATAAAGTATCGTTCGAGGGCGATGTTATTCCATCACCTTCTTTACAATAAACTTCTCCGAAAAATCTTCCCATTATCCCGATGTACTTACAGAAAAACATGATATCATCCCTCATTCTTTCAAGAATCGATTATTGTAATGCCCCATTTGTCAATATCCTGAAAAAATGCCTTAATAAAATTAAGATCTGACAAAATGCATCTGCTCAACTACTTTTGGGCATTCCCAAGTGTGAATCTGTTTCCTCCCCGCTCACCCACCTCCATTTGCTTTCCGTCAAGAAGGGCATCCGTTTTAAGGGCCTCTGGATTGCCTTCAGGGTGCTTCACGGTAGCTGCCCGCTTATCTCAGGTAAAGATTTCGCTGGTAAATCCCTCGCGATCACTCCACTCTGCTGGACCTGGTTGTCCTTAAATTTAATAGATCTCAATGGGGTGGTAGGAGCTTTGTGAACAGTACATCACGACTCTGGAACTCCCTACCCCTGAACTGAAAACGAAAACAAATCTGCTAGCCTTCAGGAAAGCCCTAAAACATGGCTTTTTAATCAGTAGCTTCTCTCTCCCAACCTGCCTCAGTTCAATTGGTTATCTTCTTCTGAGCCCAGCGGCTAGGCACCCCTTGGGATTAGCACACTCTCATTTCATTTTATTTCAGTAGTGATAGTAGTAATCCTAGTAGTAGTAGTGGCAGTATTAGTAGAAAAACAAGGACTATCAGCATGTTTATAATACAACCAGTAAAGGTAGCCGAGCTAGTACACCTAGGGGTAGTGGTAATGTTAAAAGTAACAGTAGCAGTAACGACAAGTGACTAGAAAAGATCCCCAGGTATGTTTGGAGGCATGATCTCCAAATATATGTGAGTACCTATTTAGATGAGTAGCATGAGCTGGCGGTGCATATGTTTGAGTGGCAGTGCCTCTGAAAGGCTAGTATGGCTGGGCAGTGCCAGTCATACACCAGGCAATGTTCACTTCTACTTCTAATTCCTCTGTCACTATTTCACTGTGTGCTTTTAGTTTCTTAATGTCTCTTCCTCAAGCACCCAATCAGGGTCTATAGTAAAGTCTGTTTATTAGAGAAAAAAACAAAAGAGAGTTGTACCTTTCTGCACTGAGTGAAAGTTACCTCATTGTAGCGCCGTAGATAACCCCAGTGTGATGCCACTATGGTGCAAATAATTTACTAGCTGAATGTAAAATAGTTTCAGAATATGCATGTAATGTACACATTTTTATGTATATAAAAAACTGTTTACCTATTTTTTCAAATGCCTGTGGTGGATAGTAACATACTGATTTTAGCGCAACAAGAAGCAGCTCCATGAAATTAAAATTAAAATGATACAGGAATAACATGTAATGAAAGTTGTGTCTGTCTGTTTTATTTATTTATTTCATTTATTTATTAAGTGCAGCATTCATCCGAAGTGGATATCACGGCGCTAGGAGAGTGAGATCCATAGTGAGGAAATGTTAGGGGCCACTGTGTCAGGAACTAAACCCTGGGGAACAGATGAGTATTCAGCTTTTTTCTAAATGACATGTAGTTATCAATACGACTCATTATTTGGCGGTAGTTTGTTCCATTGAATTGCTGCCTGGTGGGAGAAAGAGCGGCCCCCTGCCCTGGCTTTGTTAATGCGTTTGGTCTTGGTCCATACCTGGTTGCACGACCTTAGATTCCATGTAGGGGAACAGAATTGGAGTTTATCTTGTAGAATTCTGGGACCGCAATGGTGTAGGGCTTTGAGTGCATGGCTCAGGAGCTTGTATCTGGCTCTTTGACGCAGGGGCAGCCAATGGAGCTCTCTCATGTATTCTGATGCCGAGCTATCCCTGCTTTTGTTGCACACCAGTTTGGCAGCCACATTCTGGATTACGTGCAGACGGGAGAAAAGGTAATCAGCCATGCCCACGTACAGCGCATTCCCGGAATCAAGTTCGCCTTTGAGTAAGGTCTGTGTGATGGTTTTCCTACATTCCAGAGGGATTAATAAGAAAAGCCTTTTAGGAGTTTTAGTGTAGGGCAGCTTTTCCTGCACAGTGCCGTTCGAATGCCCAGGTTTTTTGCCACCTGCTAGGGTGCAGGTACAGATCCCAATGATTGGGGCCACCAACTTGCATCTCAGATCAGGTGGGCTCCCCCAAAGAGTAGGATCTCTGATTTATCAGCATTCAATTTCAGTCAGTGGTCTGACATCCGGACCGCCATTTCTGAGAGGCAATTGTTCAGTTTGATCCTGGTGTCCTTATGCATTTCTTCAAGGGCTATCATCAATTGTGTGTCATCCGCATAGGAGCAAATACTGAATCCCCATTTCTTGCTGATTTTAGTCAGAGAAGATGCATAGGCATTAAAGAGAGTGGGGCTCAGGGAGGCTTCCTATGGGACGCCATAGTTGATGGTTTTTGGGTTGGAGGAGAAAGGGCCCTTTTGTACTGTTTGTGTTCTGTTGCTTTGAAAGGAGCTGAACCACTGAAGGGCTTTAGAATGTATACCCTTTTCATGTAGGGTGCTCTGCAATAGGCCATGTGAGACCGTGTCGAAAGCCGCCGATACGTCCAATAGGATCAGGGTGGCGGCTCACCCCTGATCGTTTAAGGAGCTGATATTATCTAGGACTGCCAGGAGTGTAGTTTCAGTACTGTTGGTGGCTCTCAAGCCAGTTTGAGATGGGTCCACGAGTACGTTGGTTTCGAGATAGTTAGACAGTTGTTTGTTAACCTACTTCTCCATTCCTTAAGATAGATATGTGAGCTGGGGATTTGGTTGGTAGTTTGCTGGATTGTGGACATCTGTGCCTGCTTTCATCAGTAATGGAACCACAATGGCCTATTTCCAGATCTATGGAATACAGCAGCGTCCAGAGATTTGTTGAATTGGCGACTTACATGAGGACATAGTGCCAAAATGATCCGGAAGAAAATGAAGTGAGGGCATGGGTCAAGTGGGGACCCCGATTTAACTTCGGCCATTGCTTTTGGGATCTGTTCTTCTGTAAAAGGGATAAAACTGCTAAAATGGGATTGAGCCTCAGGGTGAGGATCCCGCGGATTCCCATTCGGTCTCGGCTGAGGAGGGATGATTTCTAAATGAAGATTATATCTCGCTGATTTTGTCGGAGAATTTGCTGATTTTCCTTCAGCATTCTTCTGAGGGGGGCAGAGTTTGAGACATGCTTGCTGGTTTGCATAATTATTTTACTATTTTGGAGTGCTCTTTGGGTGAGTTGCTGCTTCGCGAAATAGGCCTTCTTAGCATTTTTAATGGCATTGTTGTAGATTCTCATTTCTACTTTAAATGCCAATCTATCTTTATCCTGTTTTGACAGTCTCCACTGTGATCTAGTGTTTTACACTTTCTTTTTAGTATCCTGTGTTCAGGCAGGTACCGTTTCTAAGATGGTAATCTCCTGTTGGGTTTGTGTCTTAATCTGGGCGTACATTGGTCCAGTATGTTGGAGATCTCAGTTTGAAGGCTATCAGCTCCCATGTTCACAGGGACTGTCCCTGGGGCATTTGGATCACTTAAGGAAGAGTGGTTTTCAAATTAGTCTGGAGTAACCACCCTCCAGGCTCTCTTTACCGCTGATGACGAAGTAGTGAGGTTTGTTGGTGTTGTTGGTAGGCTACGGGTGAAGGAAATTAATTAATGATCTGTCCAGGAAAGGTGCCTGACCTCTAAGATATGGGTGGATTTTGTGTTAGAAAATAGGAGATCTAGGGTGTGCCCGGCAATGTGTTTGAGTCCCTTAACCCATTGTTTTAGTTGCAGAATTCGCATGTAATTTTCCATGTGTTTAGCCATGGGGTTGTTTTTTTTTTTTAATGTTTACAACAAGGGGTGGTGAGGGACAGAGTCTCTGAATTAAACAGAATACTCTCACCCAGTCAAGAGATCAGGGCTAGATCCAACACCGTTTTTTAGCTCACTGCACCATCCCAGTTTCAGAACCTGGCTGTATGCAAATTAGTCTGTTCCTGTCCCAGTGCATGATGGGAACAGGGCAAACCAAACTACAAAAGCCAATTCTTACACTGGGAAGGAAACAAGCTACCGGGGACCGGTTTCTGGCATTTCAGCCTCTTCGGCCCGGCTTGCTTGAATCCTGATGGTGCAATGAGCAAGGGACTCACATCTGAGTATACCCTTCCACGCTTAGGGTGGACAAAAATATTTACAACAAGGGGTGGTGAGGGACAGAGTCTCTGAATTAAACAGAATACTCTCACCCAGTCAAGAGATCAGGGCTAGATCCAACACCGTTTTTTAGCTCACTGCACCATCCCAGTTTCAGAACCTGGCTGTATGCAAATTAGTCTGTTCCTGTCCCAGTGCATGATGGGAACAGGGCAAACCAAACTACAAAAGCCAATTCTTACACTGGGAAGGAAACAAGCTACCGGGGACCGGTTTCTGGCATTTCAGCCTCTTCGGCCCGGCTTGCTTGAATCCTGATGGTGCAATGAGCAAGGGACTCACATCTGAGTATACCCTTCCACGCTTAGGGTGGACAAAAATATTTACAACAAGGGGTGGTGAGGGACAGAGTCTCTGAATTAAACAGAATACTCTCACCCAGTCAAGAGATCAGGGCTAGATCCAACACCGTTTTTTAGCTCACTGCACCATCCCAGTTTCAGAACCTGGCTGTATGCAAATTAGTCTGTTCCTGTCCCAGTGCATGATGGGAACAGGGCAAACCAAACTACAAAAGCCAATTCTTACACTGGGAAGGAAACAAGCTACCGGGGACCGGTTTCTGGCATTTCAGCCTCTTCGGCCCGGCTTGCTTGAATCCTGATGGTGCAATGAGCAAGGGACTCACATCTGAGTATACCCTTCCACGCTTAGGGTGGACAAAAATATTTACAACAAGGGGTGGTGAGGGACAGAGTCTCTGAATTAAACAGAATACTCTCACCCAGTCAAGAGATCAGGGCTAGATCCAACACCGTTTTTTAGCTCACTGCACCATCCCAGTTTCAGAACCTGGCTGTATGCAAATTAGTCTGTTCCTGTCCCAGTGCATGATGGGAACAGGGCAAACCAAACTACAAAAGCCAATTCTTACACTGGGAAGGAAACAAGCTACCGGGGACCGGTTTCTGGCATTTCAGCCTCTTCGGCCCGGCTTGCTTGAATCCTGATGGTGCAATGAGCAAGGGACTCACATCTGAGTATACCCTTCCACGCTTAGGGTGGACAAAAATATTTAAGCCCTGATCTTTGGACTGGGTAAGAGTGGTCTGTTTAACTCAGACACTCTGTTCATCACCACCCCCTTTTCTAAATCGTTTTTGGCCACTATAGGTGTGGCAGGGTATACTCAGACATGAGTCCCTTTCTCACTGCTCCATCAGGATTCAAGCAAGCCGGGCCGAAGAAGGCTGAAATGCCAGAAACCGGTCCCCGGTAGCTTGTCTCCTTTCTGGTGAAGAATTGGCTTGGTAGTTTAGTCTGCCCTGTTCCCATGATGCACTGGGCCAGGGACAGACTGATTTGCATATAGCCAGGTTCTGAGCTGGGATGGGGCAGTGAGATAAATAACGGTGATGGATCAAGCCCTGATCTTTGGACTGGGTAAGAGTGGTCTGTTTAACTCAGACACTCTGTTCATCACCACCCCCTTTTCTAAATCGTTTTTGGCCACTATAGGTGTGGCAGGGTATACTCAGACATGAGTCCCTTTCTCACTGCTCCATCAGGATTCAAGCAAGCCGGGCCGAAGAAGGCTGAAATGCCAGAAACCGGTCCCCGGTAGCTTGTCTCCTTTCTGGTGAAGAATTGGCTTGGTAGTTTAGTCTGCCCTGTTCCCATGATGCACTGGGCCAGGGACAGACTGATTTGCATATAGCCAGGTTCTGAGCTGGGATGGGGCAGTGAGATAAATAACGTGATGGATCAAGCCCTGATCTTTGGACTGGGTAAGAGTAGTCTGTTTAACTCAGACACTCTGTTCATCACCACCCCCTTTTCTAAATCGTTTTTGGCCACTATAGGTGTGGCAGGGTATACTCAGACATGAGTCCCTTTCTCACTGCTCCATCAGGATTCAAGCAAGCCGGGCCGAAGAAGGCTGAAATGCCAGAAACCGGTCCCCGGTAGCTTGTCTCCTTTCTGGTGAAGAATTGGCTTGGTAGTTTAGTCTGCCCTGTTCCCATGATGCACTGGGCCAGGGACAGACTGATTTGCATATAGCCAGGTTCTGAGCTGGGATGGGGCAGTGAGATAAATAACGGTGATGGATCAAGCCCTGATCTTTGGACTGGGTAAGAGTGGTCTGTTTAACTCAGACACTCTGTTCATCACCACCCCCTTTTCTAAATCGTTTTTGGCCACTATAGGTGTGGCAGGGTATACTCAGACATGAGTCCCTTTCTCACTGCTCCATCAGGATTCAAGCAAGCCGGGCCGAAGAAGGCTGAAATGCCAGAAACCGGTCCCCGGTAGCTTGTCTCCTTTCTGGTGAAGAATTGGCTTGGTAGTTTAGTCTGCCCTGTTCCCATGATGCACTGGGCCAGGGACAGACTGATTTGCATATAGCCAGGTTCTGAGCTGGGATGGGGCAGTGAGATAAATAACGGTGATGGATCAAGCCCTGATCTTTGGACTGGGTAAGAGTGGTCTGTTTAACTCAGACACTCTGTTCATCACCACCCCCTTTTCTAAATCGTTTTTGGCCACTATAGGTGTGGCAGGGTATACTCAGACATGAGTCCCTTTCTCACTGCTCCATCAGGATTCAAGCAAGCCGGGCCGAAGAAGGCTGAAATGCCAGAAACCGGTCCCCGGTAGCTTGTCTCCTTTCTGGTGAAGAATTGGCTTGGTAGTTTAGTCTGCCCTGTTCCCATGATGCACTGGGCCAGGGACAGACTGATTTGCATATAGCCAGGTTCTGAGCTGGGATGGGGCAGTGAGATAAATAACGGTGATGGATCAAGCCCTGATCTTTGGACTGGGTAAGAGTGGTCTGTTTAACTCAGACACTCTGTTCATCACCACCCCCTTTTCTAAATCGTTTTTGGCCACTATAGGTGTGGCAGGGTATACTCAGACATGAGTCCCTTTCTCACTGCTCCATCAGGATTCAAGCAAGCCGGGCCGAAGAAGGCTGAAATGCCAGAAACCGGTCCCCGGTAGCTTGTCTCCTTTCTGGTGAAGAATTGGCTTGGTAGTTTAGTCTGCCCTGTTCCCATGATGCACTGGGCCAGGGACAGACTGATTTGCATATAGCCAGGTTCTGAGCTGGGATGGGGCAGTGAGATAAATAACGGTGATGGATCAAGCCCTGATCTTTGGACTGGGTAAGAGTGGTCTGTTTAACTCAGACACTCTGTTCATCACCACCCCCTTTTCTAAATCGTTTTTGGCCACTATAGGTGTGGCAGGGTATACTCAGACATGAGTCCCTTTCTCACTGCTCCATCAGGATTCAAGCAAGCCGGGCCGAAGAAGGCTGAAATGCCAGAAACCGGTCCCCGGTAGCTTGTCTCCTTTCTGGTGAAGAATTGGCTTGGTAGTTTAGTCTGCCCTGTTCCCATGATGCACTGGGCCAGGGACAGACTGATTTGCATATAGCCAGGTTCTGAGCTGGGATGGGGCAGTGAGATAAATAACGGTGATGGATCAAGCCCTGATCTTTGGACTGGGTAAGAGTGGTCTGTTTAACTCAGACACTCTGTTCATCACCACCCCCTTTTCTAAATCGTTTTTGGCCACTATAGGTGTGGCAGGGTATACTCAGACATGAGTCCCTTTCTCACTGCTCCATCAGGATTCAAGCAAGCCGGGCCGAAGAAGGCTGAAATGCCAGAAACCGGTCCCCGGTAGCTTGTCTCCTTTCTGGTGAAGAATTGGCTTGGTAGTTTAGTCTGCCCTGTTCCCATGATGCACTGGGCCAGGGACAGACTGATTTGCATATAGCCAGGTTCTGAGCTGGGATGGGGCAGTGAGATAAATAACGGTGATGGATCAAGCCCTGATCTTTGGACTGGGTAAGAGTGGTCTGTTTAACTCAGACACTCTGTTCATCACCACCCCCTTTTCTAAATCGTTTTTGGCCACTATAGGTGTGGCAGGGTATACTCAGACATGAGTCCCTTTCTCACTGCTCCATCAGGATTCAAGCAAGCCGGGCCGAAGAAGGCTGAAATGCCAGAAACCGGTCCCCGGTAGCTTGTCTCCTTTCTGGTGAAGAATTGGCTTGGTAGTTTAGTCTGCCCTGTTCCCATGATGCACTGGGCCAGGGACAGACTGATTTGCATATAGCCAGGTTCTGAGCTGGGATGGGGCAGTGAGATAAATAACGGTGATGGATCAAGCCCTGATCTTTGGACTGGGTAAGAGTGGTCTGTTTAACTCAGACACTCTGTTCATCACCACCCCCTTTTCTAAATCGTTTTTGGCCACTATAGGTGTGGCAGGGTATACTCAGACATGAGTCCCTTTCTCACTGCTCCATCAGGATTCAAGCAAGCCGGGCCGAAGAAGGCTGAAATGCCAGAAACCGGTCCCCGGTAGCTTGTCTCCTTTCTGGTGAAGAATTGGCTTGGTAGTTTAGTCTGCCCTGTTCCCATGATGCACTGGGCCAGGGACAGACTGATTTGCATATAGCCAGGTTCTGAGCTGGGATGGGGCAGTGAGATAAATAACGGTGATGGATCAAGCCCTGATCTTTGGACTGGGTAAGAGTGGTCTGTTTAACTCAGACACTCTGTTCATCACCACCCCCTTTTCTAAATCGTTTTTGGCCACTATAGGTGTGGCAGGGTATACTCAGACATGAGTCCCTTTCTCACTGCTCCATCAGGATTCAAGCAAGCCGGGCCGAAGAAGGCTGAAATGCCAGAAACCGGTCCCCGGTAGCTTGTCTCCTTTCTGGTGAAGAATTGGCTTGGTAGTTTAGTCTGCCCTGTTCCCATGATGCACTGGGCCAGGGACAGACTGATTTGCATATAGCCAGGTTCTGAGCTGGGATGGGGCAGTGAGATAAATAACGGTGATGGATCAAGCCCTGATCTTTGGACTGGGTAAGAGTGGTCTGTTTAACTCAGACACTCTGTTCATCACCACCCCCTTTTCTAAATCGTTTTTTTTTTAATGAACATTGAAGTCCCCTATTACTACTATGGGGCCAATTCCGATCTGGGTCGGAAAGAACCCCGACCGAGCCGGATTCGGGGTGTTTTCCAACTGATCCAGACTCCTGCAGTCCGACCGAGTACGATGCGGCCGTATGCTGTGGGACTCCCATGGAAGTCAATGGGAGCCGGTTGTACGATGCGTACATGGGCTTCCATTGACTGAATCGGCACATCGCAGACAAGTGCGCCCCCTACAGTGGGTACGTGTCAGTGCCATCTGCACCGTACATGCCTGTGTTGGGGAGACCCATGGGTTTCCCCCTGTGTCTGAGTCTTAAGGCTGTGGGTAACGGGGGGTCCGACGTGGACCCCAAAAGTCCAATTCTGGGAGCTATTCCAAGCCGGACGCTCCAATTCAATCCGGTTGTTCGAATCGAGCATCGTACTAGCTCGGTCATGAAACGTCCCCATTGCGCGCCACGGTTTGCTTGTTACCAAGTCGTACGGAGCGGTTCGGACCGGAACCGATTCGGACGGAGATTTCGCGCTTGTTCGCATCGTACTTTGACGTCAGGACCCGTGTACGGCTCAGACGGAAATTCAGCCTCCGAATCGGGTCCGCTAATGCCAAACCCGAATCAGTGCCCTTCCGACCGCGATCAGAATCGGCCCCAAAGTGTTTATGTTTCAAACATGAAAAGAACAGTTGAGCGAGCAATTGTGCACTGAAATCTAGTTGGTATCCATGGGGATTATAAATTACTGCTCCCTTAAGTGTTTTGTGCTCACCTCTGGATACTTTAAATGCTAGGATCTCATGTTCCCCAAACTGCGCCACTGCTGAAACAATCCTTAAACAAAATGTCTATTCCTCCACCCTTCCGTCCCGGTCTATCTCATTTTATTATTTCATAGTCAGCAGGTAGAGCAGTGGCGACACAGGAGAGTTATTATCGTGAAGCTAGGTTACTGTGATGAAGGCTAGATTGGACTTCATCTCAGTTGTAATGTCCCACATCCCGGGTGAGTGTTTGGTTACTGACCTTGCGTTAAAATAAATGCAGTTCAGTTGGAGACCAGACTGGTCATCAATTCTTCAATGGGACCAAACTGGCCGTGCCTGGCTGCACCATTTGCAACTAAGGCATGAAAAACGACCCTCCATGTTCCCTTGGTAGGCTTTAGTACAAGGTGCCTAGTTGCATGGCGTATAATTAGCTAATTCAAGGAGTCTTTCCCTAAAGTAGAAGCGATATCCGCTGTGATCTGATTTGGGAAGTGCAGTGGTGCTGGCCCCTGTTCGGGCACGAACGGGCACAAACGGCCTTGCCTTTAGAGCACCTTAGGGTGCTAGCGGCGCGGCCGTTGCCCCGTTTTTTATGGCTGCCCTTGATTTGCATTCAGCAACTAGACTGCTGACCCCACACAATGCTGCTTCCGGTAAGTTCCGGTTTAGTAGCACCTCAGTCGCAATCTCAAGCCCTCCAAATTGCACTAGGTGCAGGTAAGCCAAGATACGCTACTGAGTAAATTTCAAATTCATTCAATTTCAAAGTTATGCCAGTTTGTGCAATAGGTCTGTCGATGAAAGTGCATTGGTAGTATGCCAGATACAAAGACAATTTTAAAACAAGTTAAGCAATTTAAAACATTTAGGTGAGCTTTCTCACTTCGGGAATAGCAATCCTTGTTCTTTACTGCTCCGCGGCCCCGTTTTTATGGCTGCCCTTGATTTGCATTCAGCAACTAGACCGCTGACCCTTAACAATGCTGCTTCCGGTAACTTCCAGTTTAGCAGCACCTCGGTCGCAATCTCGAGCCCTCCCGCCCTCCCAATTGCACTAGATGTAGGTAAGCCAAGAAACGCTACTGAGTCAATTTCAAATTCATTCAATTTCAAAGTTATGGCAGTTTGTACAATAGGTTCGTTGCTAAAAGTGCAGGTTTAAAAAACAGGTTGGTAGTATGCCAGATACAAAGACAATTTTAAAACAAGTTATGCAATTTAAAACATTAAGGTGATCTGTCTCACTTCCAAAATAGCAATCCTTCATATGCTCTAAACAAAAAAGTACATATATTGTGCCTTCCTGACTGTCAGTGATCTGAAGGTAGTGGTAAAAATGACTTCCATGTCAACGGCACCACCGCAATAAGTGGCTGAGTTGGTGAGAAACATGAGCCATAGGGCTGTATTACATATAGGGGCATATTTACCACCGAGTTGCGCAGCACATCAAAGCAAGTTTCCTTGCTGCGCTGTGCTGTGTGACAGGGAAAGGGCAGGAATGTGCTGTATTTAACATAATATGGCATTGCCTTGTCTTTTATCAGCACTGGAGCACAATGTGCTGCTAGCGCCTATGCAGGCACCCATGCACCATCTCCCTCTTTCTATGTGGGCTGCAGAATGTAGCACACATAGAAAGAGTAAACAACAAGGAGAAATAAAGATATATTTCCTTGTTGTGCCTTCCCTGGGGATGCGTAGCATTTTGACGCATTCCCAGATCTACCAGTAATGATAAATCTGGGAATGCACCATAATCCATAGGTGTTGAGTGAGAACACTTGTTCACTGACAGAATATTGACAACTAAAATATCCCCAAACCACATAGAGAAAAAAATATCAATGTAAGAAATATAGTTGTAATAAATAATAAATATTCTAAATAATGAAATGAATATAAAAAATATAAGCATGTTTAATATACATTTAAACAAATATAGCAAATACTCTTAATTGAAAGCAGTTAAACACACATACATAATATTTAATATGTATATATTTACTTTTAAACAATTACTAAACTATTCATTTAAATTTATTTTATTATTTTAAAATTATATAAACATTTACAAATATATATATATGTATATATACAAATAACATAAAATCTAATTAAAAAACATTTTATTATATATTAAAACATTAAACTATTTAAACATCTTTACAACAGTAGGGAGAGTGTTGGATAGCAAAGGGGTACAAATTACTATTCCCACTCCAGTGTGTGTAACAGTATGGAAAGTGTTAGATAGCGGAGGGGTAAAAATGACTATTCCCATTCTAGTGAGTGCAACAGTAGAGAAAGCTTTGGATAGCGGAGGGGGAAAATTAATACTCCCACTCCAGTGAATGTTACAGAAGGGAAAGTGTTGGATATCGGAGGTGTAAAAATTACTATTCCCACTCCAGTGAGTGCAAAAGTAGGGAAAGTTTTGGATAGCGGAGGAGTTAAAATAACTATTCCCACTCCAGTCAGTGTAACAGTAGGGAAAGTGTTGGATAGTCAAATTACTATTCCAACTCCAGTTAGTGCAACAATAGGGAAAGTGTTGGATAGTGGCGGGACAAAATGTTCTATTCCCACTCCAATCAGTTTAACAGTAGGGAAAGTGTTGGATAGCATAGGGTTAAAAATGAAAATTCCCACTCAAGTCAGTGCAACAGTAGGGTAAATGTTGGATGGAGCAGGGGTAAAAAATACTATTCCCATTCCAGTGAGTGTAACAGTAGGGACAGTGTTGGATAGCAGAGGAATAAAAACTACTATTTCCACTCCAATGAGTGCAACAGTAGGGAAAGGTTTGGATAGCGGAGGGGTACAAATTACTTTTCCCAGTCCAGTGAGTGCAATAGTAGGGAAAGTGTTGGATAGTGGCAGGATAAAATGTACTATTCCCACTCCAATCAGTGCAACAGTAGGGAAAGTGTTGGATAGCGGAGGGGTAAAAATTAATATTCCCACTCCAGTCAGTGCGTTAATAGGGAATTTGTTGCATTGCGGAGGGGTAAAAATTACTATTCCCACTCCAATAATTGTAGCAGTAGGGAAAGTGTTGGATACAGGATGGGTAAAAATGCCTGTTCCCACTCCAATGAGTGCAACAGTTGGGAAAGGGTTGGATAGCAGAGGGGTAAAACTTACTATTCCCAATCCAGTAAGTGCAACAGTAGAGAAAGTGTTGGATAGTGGCGGTATAAAATTTACTATTCCCATTCCAATGAGTGCAACAATAGGGAAAGTGCTGGATTGGAGAGGGGTAACAATTAATATTCCCACTACAGTCGGTTCAAAATAAAAACAAACAAAATATTAACAACAAAAACATTTAAAAAACTAAATAAATAAAATATATATAAATATGTTAAAAATGTAAATACAAATATACTTAATATTTTTTAAAAAGTTAAACATAATATAATGTTAAATACATGTGACAATTACCTACAAATATTATATTAAATAAAATAGAAAATCATTTTCAAACAAATACATATTTTTAATTACAAAATATTTAGAAGCAAAAACATTAATTATTACATAAATAAACTTTTTTTTATTTCGTACTCTATATCACCACACAATTCACCAACCACATCTAAATGTAAAAAATATTACTTCTATAATTAACATAATTAATGTCCAATGAAAGAAATATTATTAATTAAAAAACTAATTAAAACTCACAAAAATGAATTAACTTCCCAAAATTTACCCCTACAATCCCCACAATGCACAGCTAAAATTAAACTGTTGAAAAATGAATTACGAATTAAAAACTTATTTTCAATTTCTAAACTAATAGCATTCAACAACTAATAAATAAAGTAAGTAAAATTAATTTACTTCCCTCCCTTCACCCTATAAAAGTAAAACCTACAAACAACAAAATATAAACAAATACCCTAATTAAATATCAATTAATTATTTAATAATAACGATCAACTAATTATTAATGATTAAACATAAATTACTTCCACCCTTTACTCCTATATACCCACAACCCACACCTAAAATTAATTACTAAATGTCCATATTTAATCATCATTTAATTAATACTAATTAACAACTAATTGATAATTAATTATAAATAAATTACTCGCTAGCCACACTAGATTAAGTATAATTCGCACCTTCTCCATGCAATGCGTATACACTATCATATTATATCACTTATAGCTTGTTAAATCATAGCATTTATCCCAACATTCATGATATCTCAAATTACATAATTTATGAGATGAGTGTGCATAGTGGAGGACCATGTTATAGTTAATTTAGGCTGGCTAGCAAGTTGATAACACTTTGGGGCCCATTAGGATGTTGGGCGGATTGCCCCCGCCAGGTTGGCAGTAGCCACCGCCAGCCTGGTGGGGGCAATCAACCCGACATCCTTCCCTGAATTCCCCCCCGCCATATAACAATGGCGGGCGGGACTGCAGCGGAGTAAAACACCGCCCGCCACTTTTCCGCCCCGGTTCGCCTTGCTGCCAGGGCGGAAAAGGAATAATATGGTGACGGTGTCTATCAGACACCGCCAGCCATATTATGATGGGCTTTAGGCAATGCCTTTCCGTGGCGGCAGAAAGGCAGGCGGACTTCACTCTGGGGGCCCCGTGCGAGCTCCCAGAGTGAAGGAGAGTAGGGGGTGCACACGGGGGGGTACCTGTGGTACCCCCCTGCATTTGCATATTCAAAGCGTCAGGCACCGAGCGGTGCCTGCCGCTTTGATTATGCAAATGTAAAAGTGTTTTTTAAGCATTGTGGCGGGCGGTGCTGAGAGCACCGCCCGCCACAATGCTTTACATGCAGGATGTGTCCGCCACTGTGGCTGGCACATCCTAATACCACCCCCGGGACCCCCGCCCTTATGGCGGGCAGTCCCACATACCGACAGGATGGCGGCCGGACAAAGTCCGCCCGTCATCCTAATTACCCCCTTTGTACAGAGGTGTGTGAGTTATAGTAAATTTCAGGTGAAGCATATATTACATATTTTCAGTTACAACTATAAAGTTATAACTATGACTTTTGAATTTCTACTGTTTGTGTAGTTTAAGTTGGTTTTGTTTAGAAATAATAACTTACGTTTTCCTTACTATATCTAATCCTAAAGCTTTGGTTTTTATTAATTGAATTTTTATGTTGTTTTCAAATTAAATTTCTTTCTGAGAAGATGTGGCACTAAGGAAGAAATTGAAGGGCTGCGTTCTATGGGATTTATTTCTTTATCACCTGGACTAAAAAAAGTTAATTCCAAACATGTTACATGCAACCTATGTGACAAAGTTTATCCTGTGGGAACATTAAACAATACCACAGGAATGAGAACTCACCTGCAGGCAGTTTATTTCACCAGGTTGATGCATGTCTAAAGAAGGCATCAGAAGAAGAGAGAAGAGTCCGAAGCAGGAAGAGCAGCAGCAGCCACTACTTTGGTTAATGAAACATCTTCGACTTCTTCTCCACTACCACCCGCTTCATCTGTCCCTCCAATAGCACCTTCTTATTCTTCTGCTCCATTAGCACCTCCACCAACACCCTGGTACCGTGGTGCCAATACATCTTTTCTGACAGAAAGGTGATATAATACAGCAATATGGCAGTACAGAGATATACTGTTTTCTATGCCATATTGGCATTGTTGGAGAGAGATATATGATCACCCAAGGGTGTCTACCAATATTTGCCAAGTTTTTCAGGTATCAGAAATAATAAATAACCTAAGAGTATAAGGTAAGTTAAACAAGTACCTTATGTTGGCTTCATAGTAGACAGTAAGGTTATAATAGACTACTACCGCGATATCTGATTGTATATACATAAACATAACACAACATAAATCCGTCATTGTTTTGCTTTTTATGTGCTTTCAAACAAAACTAGCATTTCTGTTACACTACTATGTCATCATTTAGAACATTTGCAGTTCAAGATGATCATATGGTAGTAGTCATCATGAAACACTCTGAAATAGCAAATTAATTGGATTGTAAAAAACACATGTATATGTTGTGCATTTCCAAATGTTAATATATCTAATTATTTTGATATATGTGAAAGCATAGAAGAAAGCAATACTTAAAGCACAATTTTAAAAATGTTATCACCCCTACCATGCTACCCAATGACATGTCTTATGAATTATTGAATTAAAACTCATAAGTACCATTTCCTGGAGCAGCCATAGCGATCCATACAGAAATGTACCTGTTTTATGTAGAAATACAAGAGGTGATGGGTTAAAATTATCTATTACTCTGTTATGTCTTTCAAGAAGAAATAGCACTGAGGGTCATATTAGCAAGAACCTCGTTACAATTATCTCTGTTTTAGCTGCAGGAAACTGACGCTAAAACAGTGATAT
Organism: Lissotriton vulgaris; assembly: GCF_964263255.1. Taxonomy (NCBI): domain Eukaryota; kingdom Metazoa; phylum Chordata; class Amphibia; order Caudata; family Salamandridae; genus Lissotriton; species Lissotriton vulgaris. The sequence continues at coordinate 116,556,643 of NC_141688.1, forward strand.
TGGGCTTGCTAATATGCGTTATAGAATTTTAATAGAAGCCCAGGGTAGATGTCTTGCACATCTAACCTGGGCTTCTATTGGAAGTCTGTAACGCATATTAGCAAGCCCATTATCGCCGTTTTAGCAGCAGTGTCCCGCCGCTAAAACTGCGATAATTTTAACGATGTTCTAGCTAATATACCCCTGTATTCCTTTGCAAAAGTGAAGCAAGTCTTGTATTTGTCTGTGTTTATAGCCCACATTCTGTTATTAACCAATCAGATAATGCTTTACTTGTTTATTTTATTACTTATCAAGTTTTCTATTCATCTATTTGTATCCTTTCTAACATTTGTTAAACGTCATTGCTAAAGACTAGTTTATTTTATTACTTCATTTTGGTTTTTGTTAGTTTTGTTATTTTTTATATTTCAATAACTACTGCAATACTTTCTGGAATACATTCAAGAAATTACTCTGGTACATCATAAACTTTAAAATAATACATACATCAATGAAAATACCTTTGCCTAAATCTACAGACTTTTCTGAATGACTTCATTTCTTCCTGTATGTTACAAAAAGAGTAATAAGCTACAATTGACGTTAAAACACAGGACAAAGACAAAGTGTGAGCTAAATAATATGGTTGCTTTTTTATTTTGCAAGGACTTTGCTTAATGAAAAATATGGTGTTTCGTCATCGGCATGTACTGTGTTATGCTGAGGCCTGTGTCCCTTGTTACTTAAAAACAACCAAACAAATTTGGATCAAATAGAAAGAATTAATTTTTAAACACCATAATCTAAATTCCTGCCAAATTTCATGTAAATCCGATCAGCCATTTTGTTGCTACATCTTTTTAAAAAGTCTATAGAAAATGCATTGGTGCAAAACCGTGTTTTGGACACCCCCTTTTATTCTTTGCACCCCTTTAACTAATCTTCATACAACTTGGCATCATCAGCCAATGTAGAAAAAAGAATAGGTCTGCAAAGTTTTCTGGAGGTTCATCAAACAGTGATAATGATATTAGCAAGTACAAATCTGAGGAATTCATATTTCTCTGAATCCTACATATAACTACAGAGCTCATCTTACTTTAAAAGAAGGTCACTGAAAAAACAAAGATTTATGTTAAGTTATATTTAGGTGTTGAAATAACACACAAAATTAAGTTTAAAAAACAAAAAGCTACTGAAATTCACCACTAATAGTTTACTGAGCTTGCTATAAATTGGGCCCCCGCCATCCACTGCTTTTGACTTCACATCGCTTGTGACAAGTTAAATCATTGATGAAAACACTTATGACATCTTAAACTAACCACTTCAAGACCACCTCAAGCTCCTCTTTAAATGCACTTTTCTCTAAAATGGCTGGTCAGATTTATATCAACTAATGATAAGCACGCTTTCTGAGAAAAGTTCTAACTTTTTGCCAAATTTGTAATATCGTTCAGCTCTCTTTACTTGACCCTCGCTTGATGGACCATCCTGAAACTGGATTAAATTTGTTTTGGAAAGTATTCTGAAGTTTCATCCAATGGCACCAAAGTAATTAGCAAAACAGAAAACTTCTCTTAATATGGAAACTCTGGGTCTCTGTTTTTCTCACTATATATATATACAAACGGCATTCACGTTGTTTCCTGAGTGCAGACCACAAGCTGTTTCAAAATGCTCGTCCCCCTTTGAAAAAGGCCGAAGTTAAGGCCGAAATGCATTAGGACTGTTGGGGTGCATTTTTAAATAAAGAATGATTCCTGTCTCCGCGACGTGTGCGGCTTATTTCTTTCCGTTCGGGAAAGGTTGATGAAATACAATTTTGGCTTGGTTCAGCCACGGAGCAACGCACAGCTAAGCAAGTGCGCCACCACTACCTGAAAAAGGACCACAGGAGAAGAAGGTGAACACTACAGGGTAGCGGCTGCCACCTGGGACCAGCCTCAGGTATTAGCCCCCAGCGAACTCGAAAATAGCAAGCAGGGGATTGCGGACTAAGACAACACCCACTGGAGGGTAATTACAAAGGCTGACTTCAGGAACCACAATGCCTCACATCGCAGTCATTGCGGAATCCACTAGAGGGTTAAATAAAATTCAAACGGCATTTGCCTTGTTTCCTGAGTGCAGGCCACAAGCTGTTTCAAAATGCTCGTCCCCCTTTGAAAAAGGCCGAAGTTAAGGCCGAAATGCATTAGGACTGTTGGGGTGCATTTTTAAATAAAGAATGATTCCTGTCTCCGCGACGTGTGCGGCTCATTTCTTTCCGTTCGGGAAAGGTTGATGAAATACAATTTTGGCTTGGTTCAGCCACGGAGCAACGCACAGCTAAGCAAGTGCGCCACCACTACACGAAAAAGGACCACAGGAGAAGAAGGTGAACACTACAGGGTAGCGGCTGCCACCTGGGACCAGCCTCAGGTATTAGCCCCCAGCGAACTCGAAAATAGCAAGCAGGGGATTGCGGACTAAGACAACACCCACTGGAGGGTAATTACAAAGGCTGACTTCAGGAACCACAATGCCTCACATCGCAGTCATCGCGGAATCTACTAGAGGGTTAAATTAAATTCAAACGGCATTCACGTTGTTTCCTGAGTGCAGACCACAAGCTGTTTCAAAATGCTCGTCCCCCTTTGAAAAAGGCCGAAGTTAAGGCCGAAATGCATTAGGGCTGTTGGAGTGCATTTTTAAATAAAGAATGATTCCTGTCTCCGCGACGTGTGCAGCTCATTTCGTTCCGTTCGGGAAAGGTTGATGAAATATATATATATATATATATATATATATATATATATATATATATATATATATATATATATATATATATATCAAGTTAAGAACGGCGTTCCTCTGCGAACTCTCAGGGACAAAAGCACACCGCAGGCAGTAGTCCAAGTAAGCAGGGTTTATTCACGCCATAAGCCCTACGTAGGTGTTTTTGTGCCTGAGAGTTCGCTGAGGAACGCCGTTCTTAACTTGATATTGATTGCAGGCTGCTCCGCTGGCAGCCAACCACCCCTACTGAAGGCGAGGGATTTCTGGAAGGAGCGTTGTCAATGTAATATATATATATATATATATATATATATATATATATATATATATATATATAGAGAGAGAGAAAAACAGAAACCAAGAGTTTCCATAGGAAGAGAAGTTTTCTGTTTTTCTAATAACATATATATATATGTAAATAAATATATACATATATATATATTTTTATATATATGTGTATATATATATATATATATATATATATATATATATATATATATATGCTCCAAGGTTGTCCACTAGACATAGAAGCACTCCAGGTGTCCATGAGCCATTTATTGGTAAAGAACATCAACAGCATGCCAATACATAATTCCAGCTTCATGTTGTTGTTTCGCCTGACGCGTTTCAGTGCCCTTCGCACTTTCCTCAGAGGCTCAACATTCTTAGCAGGCACAGCTGAACCACCGCTCTTAAATGCACAGTTCACACCCTCAAATGGGCTGCTTCAATAAGCATGGGCTTTATGGGTATGTAGTTCATAGTTAAACTCCCAAATGGGTGCCTTTAGTTAATTGCTGGTGAAAAAAGTTCAAAGCCCTCAGATGAGCCTCAGCATGCCGTTCTGTTCATTAATCCACACCCGATGTCCCACATACCGGCTCTGTAGAATGTGAAGCTCGTGGCCACCTGGCTCATGGACACCTGGAGTGGAGTGCTTCTATGTCTAGTGGACAACCTTGGAGCTTCTATTTTTTCACGCGTCAGTCCAGCCGTGATTGAGGCACTACTTCGCTAAAGCAGGGGCCACGAGCTTCACATTCTACGGAGCCGGTATGTGGGACATCGGGTGTGGATTAATGAACAGAACGGCATGCCGAGGCTCATCTGAGGGCTTTGAACTTTTTTCACCAGCAATGAACTAAAGGCACCCATTTGGGAGTTTAACTATGAACTACATGACCCATAAAGCCCATGCTTATTGAAGCAGCCCATTTGAGGGCGTGACATGTGCATTTAAGGGCGGTGGTTCAGCTGTGCCTGCTAAGACTGTCGAGCCTCTGAGGAAAGTGCAAAGGGCACTGAAACGCGTCAGGCGAAACAACGACATGAAGCTGGAATTATGTATTGGCATGCTGTTGATGTTCTTTACCAATAAATGGCTCATGGACACCTGGAGTGGAGTGCTTCTATGTCTAGTGGACAACCTTGGAGCTTCTATATATATATATATATCACCTCCTTATGGCTCCCTCCTTTCCCAGGTCGGCTCTGCAATTGTGGTCGCGTCGCTCCCGCAGTTGAGCCCAACTGCTTTCTATTCCACAAAATTTCTCCCCCTCGAGGCAGAAAAACGGAGTCGCATTCAAGACAAAATCCAGCACAGCGCAGTAGTTAAGTTTCCTTCGTGATTTTATTCATCCATGGGGTCAGAAAAACAAAAAACCAACGCGTTTCGACAGCGTCCGCTGTCTTGTTCACGGTTAGTTTGTGTGTGTGACTCACAATGTTATGAAACATTTCCTGATACTGCAGGCACCGCCCACTTGGGTATTTCACAACAGGCATTGTGGGAGTTGTAGTTTTTGGTATTTACACAGATAAGGCGTTTCCAAAATTTAACAAAACTTAACAAACATTTATGTGCTCTTTCCCAATATTTACAATTACCAATTTCATGCCTCATTAATAATTTATATAATCATTTGAAACGTTCACATAATTTAGCAGTTTCCTAAAGCAAAGCAAAATCCTGCCCTCCAGTGGGCCAATTTACCTTCTGTTGACGGCATTGTGGGATTTGTAGTTGGGAATATTTACATCGTCAGAGCCTTAAACTTTGAATCAACATTTCTATGACTGTGTAATGGACCATGTGGTACCGCAATAAGAATAAAAGGATTTTTACATGGTTGTTACATGTGTCGAATATATAAATCCCGCCCTCCGGTGGGCTAAAATACAGTTTGTTTCAATTATGATATGTGAGTTACTGTACCAAAAAGGGTGAAGGGAAGTGATGTGAGGGGATAATAATATAAAACAAGGTTTTAAAATTTACTGGATAAGAGGGAGGAGGCGGAACATATATAGCTAGTATGGAGATTAAGTACTTTTCAGTCCGCTACAAGTGAATATAAAGTTCTTCCGACTGGTTGAGGCCCAGCGGGGTCATAGTTCTGAAGGATAGGATGTGTCTGGATTCTTTGCGTCTCAAAAGTTTTTCCATGTGGCCACCCCTGTCAGAGAGAGCCATTGTTTCCAGACCCCAGAAGCGCAATTGCTTCCAGTCTCCATTATGTTGAGCCTCCATGTGTTTGGCAACAGCGTTGCTCCTGTCCTTATGGATTGTTGCCCGCACATGCTCCAGAATTCTTTTTTTTAATTCACAGATGGTGCTGCCAATGTACCTCATGTTGCAAGGGCACTCAATCATATAAATTGTATACTTGCTATTGCAGGTTATGCATTCTTGGATTTTCCAAATTCTTTTATTTGGCATTGTTAGTTCCGTGGTGGGTTTTGCAATTTCGCATACCTTACAATTGTAGCACTTGATGAAGCCCCGCGTTTGTAACCAATTTGTTTTCTTCTTCGTAGTTTGGAAATGACTGTGGACCAGCTGGTCCTGTAGATTTTTCGCCCTCCTATATGTGATTACTGGATGGTTGCCCATTTTCTGACCGATTGTTTGGTCCAGTTGGAGGATTTTCCAGTTCTTCCTCAATATGTGGTTTATTTGTTTAGCTTCCAAACTGTAATCCAGGATTAGCCTGATGGGTTCCTCCTCAATATTTGCCTGTTTTTGTTTCTTTTTTAGGCACTCTGCTCTTTATGTTTGATTGGCCCTTTCCCAGCATCTTTGTACAATTTTTTTATTGTATTTTTTTTTTTGAAAACGATTTATGCATTTGGAACTTTGATCTTGCCATTCCGTGTTTTCACTGCAAATTCTTCTCAGTCTGAGGAATTCCCCGTAAGGAATGCTTGAAATCAACGATTGCTGGTGGAAGCTGGTTGCTTCCAGCGTGGCGTTAGTTGCTGTGCTTTTTCGATGGAGTGTGGTTTGTATCTGGTTGTTGTTGATATACACTTCTGTATCCAGGAAAATAGCTCGGTCATGGTTTATGGTATGGGTAAATTTTATACAGGAGGTGCTGTTATTGAGAATGGTAAAGTATTCCATGAAATTTTCTTCCCCTCCGTCCCATATGATAAATAGGTCGTCAATGAACCTTTTCCAAGTGATAATATGCTTGGTAAATCTTTCATGTTTTTCATGCCAGGCTGTTTTCTCCTCCCACCACCCCATGGCAGTGCAAGCGTAGTTGGGGCTAAAGGAAAAGCCCATCGCGGCTCCATTCTTTTGTCGGTACAGTTTGTCCCCAAACATAAATATATTGTTTGTTAGCACACTTTTTATCATTGTTAGGAGCATCTCATTGTGCTTCTGATAATGAATATTCCGTTCTCTGAGAAAATGGTCGCATGCCTGTAGCCCTAGGTTGTTATCTATGTTGGTATACAGGGCAATCACATCCATAGTGATCATGATATAATGAGGTTGCCAGGTCAATTGTTCCAAAACACCGAGAAAATCGGTTGTGTCCTGAATGTACGAACGCAGCAATTTGACATGCGGACTTAAGTAAAAGTCAATAAAGTTCGACCAGGGTTCCAACAAGGATCCATTAGCTGACACAATAGGTCTCCCTGGCGGTTTAGTGGCATCTTTATGTATCTTCGGCAGAAAATACAAAGTTGACGTTCTTGGAAAATCCACTGTTAGGTATTTTCTTTCGTCGGCATCTAGTAGCCCCTCATTCTCCCATTGGATTAGATTTTTGTCCAAATCCCTTTTTATTTGGTCTTGTTGGTTCGAATGGAGACTTTCATAGTATGTGGAATTATTCAGTTGTCCCATGGCTTCTTCAACATACAAGTTTTTATTCCACAGGACTATATTTCCCCCTTTGTCCGCAGCTTTTATTTCGAACGATTGGTCATTTTTTAGGGAGATTAGGGCTTCTCTTTCTTGTTTGGATAAGTTGTCTTTTCCGAATACTTTGGTTAATTTATATAAGTCGTGAATGACTGCCTCTTGGAAGATGTCTATCTTGTTGCCAGGTGCTAACTGGGGATAGAATTTGGATTTCGGTTTTAAATTGCTTGTTCCAGCTCCTAGTTGGGTTATGGCATTATCCAGACTGATTTCGTGACCTTCCTCTGCATTGAGGTTTAACACTGTCATGTATGCCTCCGCTTGTCTCACTTGCAGAGTTGAAGTGGGCTTTGTTTGTATCTTCGGTATTTTAGGTTTGTTTTTTCGTTCCTCGAAGAATTTTGCCAGTTTAATTTTTCGTATGTATAGGTACAAGTCAATCCGTGTTTGTGCCAAATCCATCCGTTGAGTTGGGCAATAGTTGATTCCCTTCTTGAGCAATGATGTTTCTGCTGCTGTGATTGGTCTTCCTGAAAGATTGACTATTTGTAAATCCTCATTTATTTCCCCTTCTTTTGTTTCATTAATCTTGTTTCTGTGCCCAATTTTTCGGATGTATTTCCTCCTGCGGCTTCTTCTTGTTGCTGGTTTGCAAACTTGGGTCTGGGTTGCCATGCTCTTCCCCTTCCTCTTGCTCTGCCACGTTATTTGTTTTTCTGACCCCATGGATGAATAAAATCACGAAGGAAACTTAACTACTGCGCTGTGCTGGATTTTGTCTTGAATGCGACTCCGTTTTTCTGCCTCGAGGGGGAGAAATTTTGTGGAATATATATATATATATATATATATAATATATATATATATATATATATACATATATATATACATATAGAGATACATATGAGCCAAAGGAATGAATTTATGATTGCAAATGGATTTGGAGTGACTCGTTATTTCACCATGATCGGATAACAGTTGTCTTTTTGCATATATATATATATATATATATATATATATATCTATACTACTATTATAAAGAGAGAACACAAACCTTTGAGCCAGGTAAACTCGAAAAGTACACCACCAACCAAAACACCCAAGACATCTTTGAAAACCTCAGGGCAAGCAGAAGGACATAGGCTAAAATAAAAAATATACGTTGTTTAAAAATTTTTTAAATAAAAATAAAGTAGTCCCTTGCAAATAGCGCCGGCCGCGACGTCTGCGTGATGACATCATTTGCGTTTGCGCTCCCTGGCAACACTTCCGGAAATGGGGCCGAAGATCGCGACCTGCTGGGAGGACTGCCGCGGCCCTGCTTGCTGCTGGGCGAAGTGGCGGCCTGTGCGGGCGGGGCGCATGGAGAGTGGTGGCCTGTGCGGGCAGGGCGCCTCGAGAGTGGTGGCCTGTGCGGGCAGGGCGCCTCGAGAGTGGCGGCCTGTGCGGGCAGGGGGCCTCGAGAGTGGCGGCCTGTGCGGGCGGGGCGCCTGGAGAGTGGCGGCCTGTGCGGGCGGGGCGCCTGGTGAGTGGCGGCCTGTGCGGGCGGGGCGCCTGGAGCGGGTCCGGCGGCTCAGGTAAGGATCAGGCTCTCCGGGACACGGGCGGGAGGGGGCCGGGACGGGAGGGGGCCGGGGGCAGAAGTGCATGCAAGCCTCAATGCTGCCCCCAGCCCCTTTCTGCCCCAGGCAACGCTGGGGCGGGCTGCTAGTATATATATATATATATATATATATATATATATATATATATATATATATCTATTGCTGTTTTTTACCACCTGAACCTGATCAAGTAAAGAATTGTCACCTGATCTTGTGGTCCGTCTCCTGCCTCGCCGGTCCGAGGGCATTGGAGGTGTCTGTTGGGACTTTTCGTGCATATATATATATATATATATATATATATATATATATATATATATTACCCACTGGCGGTCGCCAGTAGGTAGTTATAGTTAGGACCTAGTTTCCATAGGAAATCCGCAACATTCTATTTGGAATAACTTTGGCGCCGGTGGACGAATCTTCGCAAATTTCTCCAAGAAAATGGCCTGCTCTGCTCCGCTCCTTCCCTGAAAGTTATATATATCAACGAATACTCCACAGAACCTTCGGCAAGCAGCTCAGCAACGCCGGCGAAAAAGGAGATGGACCACAGGCTCAGGTGCGATGATTTATTCTTGCACAACAGAAACAGCTACGCGTTTCAGGCTACACGAGCCCGTGTTCACACTGCAAGTTAGTAAAGTTTTGTCGCTTTTTTATATGCATAGTTGTGCTCACCCTCATTAGAGACATCATTAATCATGTGACCATAAAAAGTGAAAATATACTACATTTTGTATTTTCACTTACGTTATCATATCACGAAAGTTTTATATCTGCATGCATCAATGCAAAGAGTATATATAGTACAGTGTAATACAAGAATATCTATTAATGATATTATATATCTCGAACATTATTTACACTATGTTTCAATTTCATTCTGTCTGTATAAATACATTTAATGAAGCAAAAAAATATATATATCTATATATATGTATAACTCATTTGTACACATCTTAATATCCTTGATTATTTTATACAAATATAAAAAATGTGACATATATACATTATATTGTATGATCAAAGTAGTGCAAAATTTTAGCCAAGCAGCAACCAATTTAAAGCGCAGAAAACTGTGCAGATTTTGTGCAAAGAAGAAGCATATATAAAGTGAAAAAAACTGTTTGATTCATGAAGCGTATCAATTTTTATAACAATATCAGAGCCCTGATATGGATTTGTTAAAATCATATAAATAACCTTCTAAAATTCATCAAAACAGTAGTAATAGATTAAATTGGATAATAATATAAATAGGGACAATAAATATATACAAAAAGTTTTATATAAAAGATCATTTCATACTATATACAAGTTGTTATCAAAAAGACATCATATTTACAAAGGCACAGTATATGAATATATTCAAAATTGATGAGCTATAAAAGTCGGACAGATAATCTTTGGTAAACTCTCCTGCTGCTCGCGTCTCATATATACATATTATTAAGCCTCAATATTAGGGAACCTATATATTGGGAATTAATTTTGTTAAAAGATAATTATGCACATAGATTTCGCGAATAGTAGGCTAGATCTAGATAAAGATAATAAAAATTATACAAGTGGATTGGTGCAGACTATGTCAAGATATTGGAATCGCAAAGATCAAAACATTACAAGAAGCTATGCATTTCTTCCATATTATTTAGTCCATTTGGCCATTTGCTATCGAATTCTAAAATCATTTTGGTCTCAAGTTGTCTTAATAAGCGCTCACGATTGCCTCCTCTTTTTAGTTTAGAAATGGCTCCAACAACATAGTATTTTAAACAGGCCACATCGTTGTTATGAACATTTTTAAAATGCCGGGCCACCGGATAAGCCGGATCACTATGCATTATAGCTCTTAAATGTTGTAATATTCTCACATGCACCTGTAGCTTGGTGCTTCCAACATAATTCAAGCCACAGGTGCATGTGAGAACGTTTTACAGTTGAAGTTACCTCTAATGGGCACCTCACATGTACTGAATGGTGTAGAGTAATGAGTCGCATTGAGACCAAATTTACATGCTCGGCAGCTTGTACATTTTCTGAATCCATTAATAGACTGCAACCAAGATAATTTTTGTTTCGTTTCTGGTGCTGCCTTATCCAAGACAGACCCCATATTCTTGGCTCGTCTAAAAGTAATAGCCGGATTCTCGGGAAGTCTGCCATTGAGTACTGTGTCAGATAGAACAATTGACAATATCTTTTAGTTTTCTTCCCCCACTGCTAAAGGTTGTTATTAGTCGTGGGCATTCATTAGCAGTGTTGGAATTAACTACAACATCAGGAGTTTCTATTTCAACATTTACCACATTGGTCTTTTTAAACAAGCTATCCCTGGATCTAAGTTTAGCTTTATTGATAGCTTGTTGTAGAATTATATCCGTATAGCCTCGTGCCTTGAATCTTAAAATCATATCATTAAGACAGAGATCAAAATCTTGAGACGAACTGCAGATCCTTTTTAATCTCAAAATCTCACCCTATGGAATGCTCGATATAAGGTGCTTAGGATGCATACTAGTCGCATGAAGAGTAGCATTTCCAGCTGTGGATTTTCTGTGTAAGATTGACTTGATAATTTAATTTTCAATATATATTTCTACATAGAACTCTATTCTGTTTTTGTTTATGTGAGATGTGAAGTGTAAATTGAGGGAATTTTGGTTGATGTCTTTCACGAAGTTCGAAGCTTGCTGTTCATCTCCTCTCCACAGAATGAAAATGTCATCTATGTATCGGAGGTAACAACCGATATTGCTATCTACCGAATGTTCCCAATGTTCAGTAGCTAGAACTGTTCCTCCCACCAGCCAACATGTAAACACACATAGCTGGGGGAGAAACAGGATCCCATTGTAACTCCCCTCAATTGTTTAAATAAGTCTTTACCAAATACAAAGATATTGTTATTCAGGCACCAATCAATCAAATAGACAATCATTTTGTTATGTTCATAGTATTCAATACTCCGACTAGATAAAAAGTGTTTGACAGCTTCAAGCCCATGGGAGTGATTGATACTTGTATAGAGAGACTCTACATCTAATGTTATTAAAAGCATGTTGAAATTCTATTTTAAGTCTTGGATTTTACTTAAGAAATCACGTGTATCACGTACATAGCTAGGTAATGTTTTAACAAAGTCTTGTAGAAAATAATCTACATATACTCCCACATGTTCTCCCATACTGTTGATGGCAGATATAATCGGTCTGCCGGGAGTTGGATTTATTAGCGTATGTACTTTTTGAATTAAGTATAGAGAAGGCAAGACAGGGAATTCTATATTCATAAACTTATATTCTTCAAGAGAGATCAAGCCTTCCCTGCGCCATTGCGCCAACATCTTTTGTAGAGTTTCTTTGGCTTTTGCATATTCCTTTTGATTTGTCTTTTCATAACAACTGTTATCATTTAATTGTCTATTGGCCTCCTGATTATAATCTTTTTTAGGCCAAATAACTAGGTTGACGCCTTTGTCAGAATTCTTGACTACAATTTCGTTATTTTCTGCAAGTTTTTTCATCAGTTTAGCATATTCTCTTGTCATATGTAGATTTTTCTTTCTCTTTTTGTTGTTGATAGATTGATACAACTTCTTGATATCATTAGTTACGTACTCATGAAATACATCGATGGAATCTTTAGGCATAATAGGTATGAAGCTTGATTTAGTTTTGATGGGACTCATGCCAGCTCCTTTTTGGTGTATGTCAATTTTATTCAGTCTGGCCTGCGTGGCCAAGTCAATATCAGATTCAGATGATCCTGTGGAATCCTTCAAATCATGCATAGTTAGTAAAATGTGAGCATCTGAAGAAGAAAAAGTTGCCTTCCGCGATTTTTCACCTTTATCTATTTCGGATTCCACTGTATCCTTAACGTCTTTCAAGGCAAAATAGTTTTTCAATTTGAGTTTTCGGATGAAACAAAAAACATCAACTTGTGTCATGGCATAATGAAGACTTTGAATAGGGCAGTAATTTAGCCCAAGAGACAGCATTTGTTCTTCAGCTTTACTAAGGGTTACTGTAGATAAATTGATTATAGTTTTATCCCCTATTGCCTGTTGCCCCAAGTGCTTTAATTCTTCTTCTTTTTTGGCTGATTTTTGTTTGCACTTGCGTCTCCTTTCTTTTCATCTTTTGTTTCTTCTTTTTTTGTTTGTTGCCTTGTCAACATCGGTCTTAATGTTTGGAGTCTCTCCTCCACTGAAAAATCCAGCTCTTCTGCCAAATTTAATCTGGTTATTGTTTGCTGATGGGAGAGTTCAGATTCACAGCTAGATTCACTGTAAGAGAAATTGAATCAATAAAAGACAGGTCTTCATTTTCATTACTTCTAGTATTGGTATTATTACTTGTAGATACATTCTCTGGTGGTGCGATACTTTAGCTTTTTTTGCTACTGTATTCCTGTCATTTCGTCACGTTATATTTACGGGCAAAAGGAAATATTTGACCATTATTGTAGTCATCTTCGTCACGTGCAAATTTATGCGCCTTTCTAAATTGTATCTTTTCCTCGTGTTTCTGTAGTCGGTCAATCATGGCATCAAATAATCTTTTTATTTCATCATTGGCTCCTCTTTTATCAATTTCAATGGTTAGAACCTCAATTTCTTCCAGGATTTTGTCCCGATCAATGGCTGCGTATTTGATTAAAATATGTACCAAATTCATTGAAGCTGATAGGTTGCTCTCGCCCCACTCTTTTAGCATCTGACACTGAAAAAACCAAAGGCTATATGGATAGGCTAAAATGTCAGTGACAAAATAATGTTTTAAACTTGCAGCTAATTACCGCACATATTACATCACTCATTACATGTTCTATGACATCACTGTATCATTTGCATTAGCGATGACAAAACTGTGCATGGCGGGGGAGCAAGTTATTGTTACCTCAGTATTTCTAGTTTAAAAAATGTATAAAGTAATATTTCATTGCTATACATACAGTCAATCCCCTGCTGTAAATGTCCTTTGGGCTGTGGCCACCCCCCCTTAAGCAACCAATCCCCTGCGGACAGCCAACCCGGTCACGCACAACAGAACGGCAAGCCCCATGGCCAAACCCCTCACTTGCGGACAGCCCTATGCCACACACTACCTTCTGCAACACCAAAATATCAAAAGTGAGCATATTGGCTTTTGTTAAGGGGTGAGCATATCAATATATATAAACAGGGGCGGCTCCTCCGCAATGGTGGAGAAGTATCGGCTCACTGCCTCAGAGCCAGCAGGTGAAAAACAAAACAATTACCTATAATCATTTTATATTTCATTTGCCGGCTCGGGCCATCATGTGCAGAGAGGGGTGGGGCCAGGGCATGGAAGGGGGAGGAGGAGTACTATGTGCACTTTTGAATGCGCATGTGTGTTTCCCAGGCCGGCCAGAACACACATGCACACTTAGTTTTCTCCAGGTGAGGTGTATTGAACAGCTGGGCTAGGGAAACAGCAAAGACTTTCTGGTCTGAGCAGAGCGCCTTTTCAGCCCACACAGGCTTATCCCCGTGCTGCTCTCACACCATGATAGCAGCACAGTGATTGCACAGAGAGTCTAATGCTGCTCAGTGCCTGCTAGGCCCAGGAAGTCCAAGGCGCGGGTGCCGGCCAGCAGCTTCAGGAATGTGTTTAATAAAAATATGTATTATCAATCTGCCCTCGCACATGCTCCCCCTCCAGTGCTCCTCTACCACCCACCAACTCTTCATTGGGCCGGTCCGCCACTGAATATATAGCAGATCTATTATCTTTCTCCAAAAATAACCAATATTTTTCATAAAATGCATATTTCATTCACACAATTCAATAGTTATTAATATTAGGAAATATTTAGTCAACTAAAAAAAACTTTCTTCTTTTTACATTGTTTTTATTATTACATTTTGTGTAGAAAAAATGTCAGAAAAATAGTCAGAGACTTATTGTTTGTTTTAAAAAATAAAATAATCCAAGTATGTCTCTGAGTTTTGACTTCATCATATTCCAGCTAAGAGAATGCAATCATGAAAACAACCACAAGAGGGCTTTTCACTCCAGCTGAAGAGCATAGAGCTCCAGCTAAGAGTGCTTTAAAAATATCAAGCAAGTTCTCCTGGGGTCATAGATTTAATGACACAGGAGACGTTCTTTTTTTTTAATGATGTTGGGGGGCTGCTCGACTCCCTACAGCCTCCTACAACATTTAAAAAGCTTGATGCTGCTTCTCCCGATTCAAGGGGTACAAAAGGGGGTGGTGATGGACGGAGCATCTGAATCAATCAAACACTCACACCCAGTCAAAATATCTGGGTTTAATCCATCACCGTTCTTTAGCCCACTCTGCCACCCCAGTTCAGACATGGCTATATGCAAATCAGTCTGACCCTGTGCCTCCTGTGAACAGTCCAGCCCGAACTGCCAAGCCATGTCTTCCCTGGACCTGAAACAAGCTTCCGAGGACCGGTTTCTGGCATTCCAGCCGTCTTCAGCCCGGCTTACTTGAATCCAGTGGCAAAGTGAGCAAGGGACTCGCGTCTGAGCATACCCTGCCACACTTATGGTGGCCAAAAGCGGTACAAAAGGGGGTGGTGATGGACGGAGCATCTGAATCAATCAAACACTCACACTCAATCAAAAGATCTGGGTTTAATCCATCACCGTTCTTTAGCCCACTCTGCCACCCCCTATATGCAAATCAGTCTGACCCTGTGCCTCATGGGAACAGTCCAGCCCGAACTGCCAAGCCATGTCTTACCTGGACCGGAAACAAGCTTCTGAGGACCGGTTTCTGGCATTCCAGCCGTCTTCAGCCCGGCTTGCTTGAATCCAGAGGCAAAGTGAGCAAGGGACTCACGTCTGAGCATACCCTCCACACTTATGGCGGCCAAAAGCGGTACAAAAGGGTGTGGTGATGGACAGAGCATCTGAATCAATCAAACACTCACACCCAGTCAAAAGATCTGGGTTTAATCCATCACCGTTCTTTAGCCCACTCTGCCACCCCAGTTCAGACATGGCTATATGCAAATCAGTCTGACCCTGTGCCTCAAGGAAACAGTCCAGCCCGAACTGCCAAGCCATGTCTTCCATGGACCGGAAACAAGCTTCCGAGGACCGGTTTCTGGCATTCCAGCCGTCTTCAGCCCGGCTTGCTTGAATCCAGTGGCAAAGTGAGCAAGGGACTCACGTCTGAGCATACCCTGCCACACTTATGGCGGCCAAAAACTGTACAAAAGGGTGTGGTGATGGACGGAGCATTTGAATCAATCAAACACTCACACCCAGTCAAAAGATCTGGGTTTAATCCATCACCGTTCTTTAGCCCACTCTGCCACCCCAGTTCAGACATGGCTATATGCAAATCAGTCTGACCCTGTGCCTCATGGGAACAGTCCAGCCCAAACTGCCAAGCCATGTCTTCCCTGGACCGGAAACAAGCTTCCGAGGACCGGTTTCTGGCGTTCCAGCCGTCTTCAGCCCGGCTTGCTTGAATCCAGTGGCAACGTGAGCAAGAGACTCACGTCTGAGCATACGCTGCCACACTTATGGCGGCCAAAATCGATACTAAAGGGGGTGGTGATGGACGGAGAATCTGAATCAATCAAACACTCACACCCAGTCAAAAGATCTGGGTTTAATCCATCACCGCTCTTTAGCCCACTCTGCCACCCCAGTTCAGACATGGCTATATGCAAATCAGTCTGACCCTGTGCTTCATGGGAACAGGCCAGCCCGAACTGCCAAGCCATGTCTTCCCTGGACCGGAAACAAGCATCCGAGGACCGGTTTCTGGCATTCCAGCCGTCTTCAGCCCGGCTTGCTTTAATCCAGTGGCAAAGTGAGCAAGGGACTCACATCTGAGCATACCCTGCCACACGTATGGTGGCCAAAAGCAGTACAAAAGGGGATGGTGATGGACGGAGCATCTGAATCAATCAAACACTCACACCCAGTCAAAAGATCTGGGTTTAATCCATCACCGTTCTTTAGCCCACTCTGCCACCCCAGTTCAGACATGGCTATATGCAAATCAGTCTGACCCTGTGCCTCATGGGAACAGTCCAGCCCGAACTGCCAAGCCATGTCTTCCCTGGACCGGAAACAAGCTTCCGAGGACCGGTTTCTGGCATTCCAGCCGTCTTCAGCCCGGCTTGCTTGAATCCAGTGGCAAAGTGAGCAAGGGACTCATGTCTGAGCATACCCTGCCACACTCATGGCGGCCAAAAGCGGTACAAAAGGGGGTGGTGATGGACGGAGCATCTCAATCAATCAAACACTCACACCCAGCTTCTCCCGATTCAAGGGGCACCACCAAGCCAAACAAAATATAAAAAATAAAGCCTTACAGGGCATTATGGGTCACTCATTGTGGTGAGCAGTGAATAATAAATACATACAAAATGTATTGATTTAAAAAAACAGTTACTGTGAGTGTCCCGTCCCGGTGCCCAGTCGGGAGACCCATATATTATTTTTATAAGGGAAGGGGACGTGTGGCCCCACTCCGCGAGCCTCTCCAGGCCCTGGCGACCCCATTCCCAGGGACCATGGTGATTTATATGAATTGAGCTTGTCTGTCTCCAAGAAGATTCTGACTTCAGGAGCTGCTCCCTATCCCCTGCTCACCAGCATGTGCCTGCTGATTGGCCCACTTCTCCCAAGCTACCCTGAGCCCTCCTCTCACACCTATACAGGCCCCTGGAAGTTTGTGGAGGAAGCCCTAAGAGAGCCACCTCTATTTTGTTGCTCCAGCTTCTCTGTGCCCTAGTAGCCCAATGAGCAAAAAACAAAGACGGTGGTAAAAACACAGACTTTGTGCTGTGTATTCTTGAAACTCTAAAAGTGCGTATGTCCTCTACCCATGACTGTTTAAATTTACCTCTTCATTTCTGTGCTTTTGTACTTTAAAACTGCAGTTTTTTCTGCCTTTGACTGTTCAAATTTCTCTCCTAGTTTTCTCCTATACTGTGCTAGGGCCTGTTGAAAGTAATCCACCTCCACCTCCCTTTTGTTTAAGCAAGCTAAAAAGGCAAAATACACCTCAGAGGCTAAGCAGAGTGTGTTTAAGAGACTGCTTAATCGGTTTTAGGGTTCTAAAGTGTGTGTGGCACTCATTTTTAGCTAGAGAAGTGATTTAAGTGTGCAAAAAGCAGTATTATTGGTGGCTTTATATTTAGCCTTTCCTGCATTGCTGAATTGGGACTACAGAGTGCGGATTACGCCTGTCTGTCTCCAAGGAGATTATGACTTCAAGAGCAGCTCCCTGCCCCCTGCCCACCAGGCTGTGCTTAAGGTCTCATGCCACTTATATAAGTTTCCTATTGGTTGTTAAATCTTTGATCTGATTGGTTCCTCTATCTAGGGTTTCTATTTGACTTAGGGATTAGGGTTAGAGTTCTGATTGGCTGATAGATCTGGGGTTCTGATTGGCTCCTACGGTAAGGGTTCTCATTGCACTCAGGGTTTCGCTTTTGATTGTTTGCTAGGGCTATGGCTGTGAATGGTTGAAAGGACCTGGTCTCCTATTGGTCCTAGGTCTTAGGGCTAGGGTTCTGATAGGTTGGGTTAGGTTTGGGTTCCCATTGGCCAAAGGTCACCTGACCTCAGACTATTTAACCTTAGAGCTCAGGTTGTCTGAACCAGAGCATCTCAGCTAACGGGGGAGACGACAACGGCATTTGCCTGTTTGCGCCTGCCAGTACAGGTCAGGGTTATGGCCAGAAATTCACCAATCCCACCTTAGGCCATCAACATCCACAAACATATTAACACACTTACAGCAAATGCACTCTGCTCATTTACCACAAACAGACCGTAGCTACATTTCAACGTCCCTACAACCACAACAAAGCCTCACAAACAACATCTATACATCCTTCTACCCCAACTTCCACAAAATGCCACCTTCACTCTCAAACAAAACACCACTCTGTCCTATACCACTAAAAAATCCACACATCGCCCACACTATACATCATTTTTAAGCTATCCAGACTCACACACCCTACCGTATTCATACAAACCAACATCTCTACTCTCTACTTACTCCTAACAAACCCCTTTCATTCACCACCAAACCTATGCTCAGCCCTGCATCATATCATCCACCAAACCTCTCCTCCTCTTTTTTAACAAAGACACACAAGCAAACATTCCTTAGACTCCACTCAACCACACATATTACCTCTTCCAGCTATACAATCTAACACAAAGACTCATAACTTTTGTCCATCACCTTTCACAACCCACATACACTCTTATCCAAAATACATCACCACCCCTTTACCATTTATCTTCCACTCACCAACAGTTATTTACACACAAATCCTTCTCAGAGAACCACTACATCAATATCGCCTCTCATTCGTCCACAAAAACAAAACATAACACACACAACAGCACAACAAAAATCACACAAGCACAATCTCATAATTCACAAATTTGAGACATACACCCACTCCCACCTGCATGACTACACAAATAATGCACATCCTAGACCATCTTTACTCCCAAATTCTCTATCTTCACCAACTACTACCACAAATACTCTAACACAACACTCATTTATCACTTCTCACCCATTGCACAATTTAGAGCTTTAAAACATGATCCACGTGCCTCACAACCATGCCTCACCATCACTTCTAACGCATACATCTCCCACCCTAAACAGACGCAAACAATATAAACAACATGCCACTCTTCATAAATTTGCATCTACATGTCCATTACACAACAAGGCTATTCTACAAAAGCAACATAGCTCATCAAATCACTCTTAACCACCATCTCCACCACCTACACACGCAATCCCAATAAAGTGCCTTCTAAGCCTGTTGGACAAGGAATATGATATAGAAAAACAACACTATTGCTACCCTTATACAGTTAATACCAGCACTAATGTGACATATGGTACAAGTTCAAAAAACACTGCTTTGAAAGTCACACCACCACCGAAACACAATCTCTAAACTGTTTACTAATGAATGCTCAATCATTCTCTAAAAACAAGCACCACATCTACGACCAGCTCACTGACACACAATCTGACTTTCTCTTCATAACTGTATAATCGTTGGGGGATGGCATGGCTCCAGTGCTGCAAGAAGCCATTCTTCCAGGCTATCAAATTATCATACAAAATTGTTTAAGCAATAAGAGATGGTGGACTAGCTGTTATTTTCAAGCAAACTAAAAATCTCACCGAAGCTGATGACATTTCCATTAAAAAGGTTGTGTGGCCCTCATCACTAGATGCAGTTGTACGCCAACTTCCTCCTGTAACTTCCTCCTCCTTTACAGACCCCCACCTAGCAATGCAACATTCCCAGACATGTTTCTAGACACAGTTTCAAACCTTATAACACTATACTCCAAACTATGCATTCTTGAGGACCCAAGCATTTGGTTTCCAAACCAATTATGCCCCATCTAAAAACTATCATCACTGGCCTAGTGACACTGAACCTACTTTAAATCGTACACAAACGCACACAGATCGCTGGATACATCCTTGAAGTAATTTTTGCGAATCCAGAACTAGTTACCTTTAAAACGATTACTCCAATCACATGATCAGACTACTATTTGGTTGCTTTCCAACATAAAACACCGGAAACCAACACACCTAAGACCTGCTTATATGCATCCACCTATCAAGAGTGGCACAAACTCAATTTTGATTAATTAGAAACACAACTAACATACAACACAGATCTAGACACAATAAATTCCATTCAAAACCCTTAGGAGTGGCTACAGGAAGCTTTGATATCCAAATACCACTAAGAACAAAAACAAGACAAACGAAAACAAGCAGCTTGGAGAAATATAGTATTAAAAAGGTAAAACAACAAATTAGAAAGATGCAATGCAACTGGCCCAATACAAAAAGCAATCAAGGCAAACTTCAATACACGCAAACCTAACAGAATATAGAAATCAACAATCAAAAAAGCTTTAAAAAAGGTACAAGTGAGAATTTTATTGTTTTACTATTCTACCGGTTAAACTTCCATGGGGCTTGGTTTCATCAGTTGGATACTATGGTCAGGAGGTTAATATGGGATGGAGGTAGACACAGGGCATCGTTGGACACTCTTCGCTGTCCTCCTGACACTTGAGGGCTGGGGGCTCCCGCTTTTGAACTCTATTATATATCTGCTGAGTTACAGTGGGTATCATATTGGTTGGTGGGCTCTAGACGGGAAGAGGTGGGACAGAGAGGCCGACTTACTACACAGGTGGCACTACTTGCTAAACTGCTAGCTCAAAAGGTGGAGTTTCCAAGACCAGGGGTGCTGCTGTCAGTGGCGCTGGCATGTTGGAAGCACTGTCAGCGATTAACTGTTCCACTATACGCCCCAGGCCTACTGTTGGTGGGTTTCCCTCATGACTATCCGATTACGGACTAAAGTAAGCCACAGATGACGGTGTGGACGGACTTGGGGTTAGCTACATTTAGGGACTTCAAGCAACTGGAAAGATTTAGCACTATGTAGCACATAAAAACCTACAGTGCCTATTGGGACATCTGGTCACACTAGACCGGAATAAAGTCAAAGTTTCAGGCCGACCGCAATAGAGCCCTGCATGACTACCCCTCACGATAGGTCTTGGTCAAAGTTTCTACTTTCTGACTTAGAAATTTTCAGGAGCTTTTCTTCCCGGGGTCCTCAAAGATCTTTAGCATTCTGGATGCGGTGAGGGTTTGCCGGCTTTCCTTGCAAAGAGCACCCGGTCAAACTTATGGAAGTCACACCCTGGTAGGTTTCCAGCAGGACGAACCAGAGATCCACGGCGGCTCATGGTTGAAGTAGGGTGGCTTGACTCTTGCAGTTAGTCCCGGTCACCACCTATACGTTTGGACTTAGAAACTTTTACTGAGATTTTTCTTGTGAGGTCTCTCAATGCTCTTCAATAGGCCGGATTCAGTAAGGTTACGCCGGCTTGGATTTCCAACAACTCCCATTCAAACTCTAGAAGTCGAAACTCCAGAGCTTCTCAGGTGGACTTTGCTGGACGATGAGGGTCGCCGGCTTGGCTGGCCAGGTTGAGGCAGTCCACTTATGGAGCTTTTTTCCAAAATTGCTCCAAACTTCTGGAACTTCTTCCTGAAGTTCCTTCGAGGGTCACAAAGTGTCCAAAACGTACTCTATGGGTCTGGAAGCTATAAGATGGTACTTTAATGTTTTGGACTTTAATTCCCATAATCCACTTGGACAAAACCCTTACAAATCCACTGGTAGTATTCCAGGCTGGGGATCCTTAGTGGTGGTGGTCCTGGTGAGCTTTGTTAACCTGCAGCTTGTAGGGAGTCCACTCTTTGGTCCTTTTGAAGCAGGTTTTATCCATGCGGCTGTAGTTCCAGGTTGTGCAGCAAGCCATGTCCGTCAGAGTACAGGGCCTGGTTGGTGCATATCAAACGTCCAGCAAGGACCCTTCTTCCTCAAGTTTCAAGAAGCAGACCTGAAAGGGCTCTGCCCCTCTTAGATACTTTTTTTGAAAATTCAGTTTATTGAGAGATTTCACAAGATCATACAGCGTAACCACATTCCAAGAATATAATATAATGATGCCCATCTTTATAATAAACAACATAACTATAACAAATAATAATAAGCCGCACATAATAGGTACATTCCAGTGATCAGCATATACCGTACATGCACATGTCACTTTACTGCTCTCATGTCATAGTTACATCTTCCGGGTATTATAGATCTCTGGGAGGAACCCTGCCAGTGGTAACCTAGTCAGAGTTCTGTTCTTGCTGAGTCCACAAATACTCCCTCAGTTCCTTAAGCCTCATATCAGCTTTTGGGCGTAATCGACTATCCCATGTGAATAAAACTTGCCTTTTAGCGTACAGCAGCACCACCCTTACAAACCTTCGCATTACAGCCTTAATCTGGGGGAATTATTCCAATAAGCACTCCAGTGGTGTGCACTGCAGCACCTAACCTGCAGCACCTGACCCGTCAGGATGTGAATAAGAGTAGTTACCTTCTCCCAGAATTGGAACACCACCTCACATTGCCATGCAAGATTAAATAAATCAGCCCCATCTTGCCCACTTCTCTAACAGCAGGCCGACTCCCTGAGTCCCAATCTGTGCAGCTTTTTGGGAGAGTAATATACTTGATGCAGAAACTTCAGATGAATGATCCGCAAATGGCTGTTCGACATCAGCCGCCCTGTCAGCATGCAGATCTGCTCCCACTCCTTTTCCATAATCTGGGGGGCCAGCACCGTATTCCAGCATTCTAAACTCCTGTCCTGTCCTGGGTCTGTGTCTCCCTGTATTGCCTTATAAAGCTTAGTTATGACCTTCCTCCTAGTTGGAGCAACTATCACCAGTTGTAGCGCTTGCAGCTTTTCCGGTTCATCAGGGAAAGTGGTGTAATGTTCCCTCAGAGCCTGTTGTAACCTGTAGCAAGTGTACTGGAATAGTGGCGTGGGGTTTTGTATATAATCTAAATCAAGGGTACTCATAGTACGGCCCGCGGGCCTGTGGCGGCCCGGCAAGCCTTTCCTGGCGGCCCGCGGAACCCCGAGACATCATATCTGTGTTTTACGTTTTTTTTTTAAGTGTCTGCAGCAGCGCGAGAGACTCTGCTGCTCTGTGGGAGCTGACGATCGGGCGATCCAAGCAATGGCCAGAGTAAAGCTGCAGGGGCCTAAGAAGAGGTGAAATACAAAGGCCACATTAACATGCAAATGGTCTTTTAAAGACCCATTAAGAGCTCGGGTGCGGCTGTGAGTGTGTGTGCGCCCCGGCTGGCACACAGGCAGGGTGAGATGACAGAGGGAGTGGGAGGGAAAGGGAGGGGGAGGGAGACGGAGTGGGAGTGAGGGAGTGAGTGTCAGAGAGCGTGAGTGAGTGAGAGGGAGTGAGTGAGTGAGAGGTAGTGAGAGTGAGTGAGTGAGTGGGAGTGAGGGAGTGAGAGAGAAGGAGTGAGTGAGAGGGAGGGAGTGAGTGAGTGAGGGAGGGAGTGAGAGGGAGGGAGAGGGAGTGAGAGAGAGAGGGAGTGAGAGAGAGAGAGGGAGTGAGAGGGAGTGAGAGGGAAGGAGTGGAAGGGAGGGAGTGAGTGAGAGGGAGGGAGGGAGTGAGGGAGTGAGTGAGGGAGTGAGTGAGAGGGAGGGAGGAATAAGTGAGTGAGTGGGAGGGAGTGAGAGGGAGGGAGGGAGTGAGTGAGTGAGTGAGATGGAGGGAGGGAGTGAGAGAGAGGGAGTGAGCGAGAGGGAGGGAGGGAGTGAGAGGGAAGGAGTGGGTGGGAGGGAGTGAGAGGGAAGGAGTGGGAGGGAAGGAGTGAGAGGGAGGAAGTGAGGGGAGGGGAGTGAGGGAGTGAGTGAGAGGGAGTGAGTGAGTGAGTGGGCGTGAGTGAGTGGGAGGGAGGGAGGGAGGGAGTGAGAGGGAGGAGGGTGTGAGTGAGTGGGCGTGAGTGAGTGAGTGAGTGAGTGGGCGTGAGTGAGTGAGTGAGTGAGGGAGTGAGTGAGAGGGAGGGAGGAATAAGTGAGTGAGTGGGAGGGAGTGAGAGGGAGGGAGGGAGTGAGTGAGTGAGTGAGATGGAGGGAGGGAGTGAGAGAGAGGGAGTGAGCGAGAGGGAGGGAGGGAGTGAGAGGGAAGGAGTGGGTGGGAGGGAGTGAGAGGGAAGGAGTGGGAGGGAAGGAGTGAGAGGGAGGAAGTGAGGGGAGGGGAGTGAGGGAGTGAGTGAGAGGGAGTGAGTGAGTGAGTGGGCGTGAGTGAGTGGGAGGGAGGGAGGGAGGGAGTGAGAGGGAGGAGGGTGTGAGTGAGTGGGCGTGAGTGAGTGAGTGAGTGAGTGGGCGTGAGTGAGTGAGTGAGTGAGAGGGATGGAGTGAGTGAGAGGGATGTAGTGAGTGAGAGGGATAGAGTGACTGAGAGGGATAGAGTGACTGAGAGGGATAGAGTGACTGAGAGGGATGGAGTGACTGAGAGGGATGGAGTGACTGAGAGGGATGGAGTGACTGAGAGGGATGGAGTGAGTGAGTGAGAGGGATGGAGTGTGTGAGTGAGTGGGCGTGAGTGAGTGAGTGAAAGGGATGGAGTGAGTGAGAAGGATGGAGTGAGTGAGAGGGATGGAGTGAGTGAGAGGGATGGAGTGAGTGAGAGGGATAGAGTGACAGAGGGATGGAGTGACTGGGAGGGATGGAGTGAGTGAGAGGGATGGAGTGAGTGAGTGAGAGGGATGGAGTGAGTGAGAGGGATGGAGTGCGTGAGAGGGATGGAGTGAGTGAGTGGGAGGGAGTGAGTGAGAGGGATGGAGTGAGTAAGAGGGATGCAGTGTGTGAGGTAGAGGGAGTGAGTGAGGTAGAGGGAGTGAGGTAGAGGGAGGGAGTGAGTGAGTGAGAGGGAGTGAGTGAGAGGGAGTGAGTGAGTGAGAGTGAGAGAGTGAGTGAGCGGGAGGGAATGAGTGAGAGGGAGGGAGTGAGAGGGATTGGGAGGGAGTGAGAGGGAGTGGGAGGGAGGGAGTGAGAGGGAGGGAGTGAGTGAGTGGGAGGAAGGGAGTGGGAGGGAGTGAGTGAGAGGGAGTGAGAGGGAGTGAGAGGGAAGGAGTGGAAGGGAGGAGGGAGTGAGGGAGGGAGTGAGAGGGAGTGAGTGAGAGGGAGTGAGTGGGAGTGAGAGGGAAGGAGTGGAAGGGAGGAGGGAGTGAGGGAGTGAGTGAGAGGGAGTGAGTGAGAGGGAGTGAGAGGGAGTGAGAGGGAAGGAGTGGAAGGGAGGAGGGAGTGAGGGAGGGAGTGAGAGGGAGTGAGTGAGAGGGAGTGAGTGGGAGTGAGAGGGAAGGAGTGGAAGGGAGGAGGGAGTGAGGGAGTGAGTGAGAGGGAGTGAGTGAGAGGAAGGAGTGAGTGGGAGGGAGGGAGGGAGGGAGTGAGAGGGAGGGAGGGAGGGAGTGAGAGGGAGGGAGGGAGGGAGTGAGTGAGAGGGAGGGAGGGAGTGAGAGGGAGGGAGTGAGAGAGAGGGAAGGAGGGAGTGAGAGAGAGGGAGAGAGAGGGAGTGAGTGAGAGGGAGGGAGTGAGAGGGAGGGAGTGAGAGGGAGGGAGTGAGAGGGAGGGAGTGAGAGGGAGGGAGTGAGTGGGAGTGAGAGAAGGAGTGAGTGAGAGGGAGTGGGAGTGAGGGAGTGAGTGAGAGGGAGTGAGAAGGAGGGAGTGAGAGGGAGGGAGTGAGAGGGAGGGAGTGGGAGGGAGGGAGTGGGTGGGAGGGAGTGAGTGAGTGAGTGAGTGGGAGGGAGTGAGTGAGAGGGAGTGAGTGGGAGGGAGTGAGTGAGAGGGAGTGAGTGAGAGGGAGTGAGTGAGAGGGAGTGAGTGGGAGGAAGGGAGTGAGTGGGAGGGAGGGAGTGGGAGGGAGTGGGAGGGAGGGAGTGAGTGGGAGGGAGTGAGAGGGAGGGAGTGAGAGGGAGGGAGAGGGAGGGAAGGAGGGAGAGGGAGGGAGGGACAGGGAGGGAGGGAGAGGGAGGGAGGGAGAGAGACGGAGAGGGAGTGAGACGGACAGGGAGAGAGAGGGAGTGAGGTGGAGATAGGGAGGGAGAGGGAGAGGGAGGGAAAGGGAGGGAGACGAAAAGGGAGGGAGACGGAGAGGGAGTGAGAGGGAGGGAAAGGGAGTGAGACTGATAGGGAGTGAGATGGAGGGAAAGGGAGGGAAAGGGAGGGAGACTGATAGGGATTGACATGGAGGGAACGGGAGGGAGACTGATGGGGAGTGAGATGGAGGGAAAGGGAGGGAGACTGATGGGGAGTGAGATGGAGGGAAAGGGAGGGAAATGGAGGGAGAGGGAGGGAAAGGGAGGGAAATGGAGGGAGGGAAAGGGAGGGAGACGGAGAGGGAGTGAGAGGAAGGAAAAGGGAGGGAGACGGAGAGGGAGTGAAGGGGAGGGAGACGGAGAGGGAGTGAGAGGGAGGGAAATGGAGAGGGAGTGAGAGGGAGGGAAAGGAACGGAATGGAGGGAGAGGGAGGGAAAGGGAGGGAAAGGGAGTGAGACGGAGAGTCAGAGGGAGGGAGACGGAGAGGGAGGGAGAGAGAGGGAGGGAGGGAGGGAGAGAGAGAGAGGGAGGGAGAGAGAGAGAGAGGGAGGAAGTGAGACAGAGGGAGTGAGACAGTCAGAGTGAGACAGAGGAAGACAGGAGAGAGGGAGGGAGAGGGAGGGAGACCGAGAGAGAAAGAGAGAGAGAGATGTGTGTATGCCGGGACGGCTTAGTGGACGAAGGCGTCCGCTGCAGTGACCTGTGATCAACCTCATGGTCAGTTTTATGTTGTTGCTCTAGCCCCGCCCCTCCCCCACTGACCCCGCCCCCACCGATGCGGCCCTCGGACACAAACCAAACTGTAAATTTGGCCCCCGAGAGAAAGTTTGTGAGTACCCATGATCTAAATCAACACCGGTGATGTATTTCCCTTCAGGGTACAGGTCCCTGATTAGTGTAATTCCCGCCTCTTTAAGCTCAGTGACTGGGCAGTGTTCTTGGGCCACAGAGAAGGTAGCATGCCCTGCTATAGGCAGTGCTGGCGCGTATAGGAGAAGCTTGCGTTTCTGCCTCCTAATCTCCTGCTGCGCTGCCACCGTGCTATCCAACGTGTTAATTTCGTTTTTGGGCATCAGCCTTTCAGTATGGGTGATAATACCGCTCAATTGAACAGGGTGGGCGTCTCCCTCCTCTACAGCCACATGTGGGATGAAATCATGGGGTTTAAACCAGAAATATGCATACTGAGCTTGCCCTCATAGATTGTATGCATAAAAGTCCGGCGCGTTGAATCCCCACCTTTCATATGTCAGTGTTAATGTGTGGCAACTAATTCTCGGTTGTTTATTTACCCACACCAATTTCAGCAGCTGGGTTTGGATCGTTTAAAAAAAGTGTTTGGTCAACCGGATGGGAATGTTGCAATCTTTATTATTGCTATGCATTCCGACAGGGACAGCGGTAGACAGACCCATTGGTCGATCTGCTGCACTAGCGTAGCTTATGCCCGACCATATTTCTCCCTAATCACGACCTCAGGATCACGGTGGATCCACACCCCTACATATTTGACCGGGTCTTCAGACCACACCAGTGGATATTAAACCCGAGGCGAGGTGGTGATTGGCGTTAAGGGGATGATGACAAATTTCTCCCAGTTTATTTGAAGACCTGAGAATAAACCAAATGTAATGTTTTCAAAGATAACCTGGGATAAATAGCGCTGCGGTTCGCAAACATAAAGTAACATGTCATCCGCATATAGAGAAATCCCAACCGGTCTGTTGTTAAAATTTAGTGCTGCAGCTCTGTTACATTGCCTCATCTTGCACCCCAGAGGTTCCAATACGATAGCAAAAAAGAAGAGGGAACAGGGGACAGCCCTGTCTGGGGGCCCGTTCTATAGTAAATGGCTCAGATGTGATCCCACTCACTCTAATTCTCGCTGAAGCGTCAGTATATAGTACCTGTATGCAACTAATCCCATTCTGTGTAGTATATGCATCATATAGCGACACTCTATAGAATTGAATGATTTTGCAGCGTCTAGGAGCACTGCAACAGCTGGCAAGTGAGGGTTTAACACATGGAACAGAGCAAAGATGGTGCATAAATTCAGGGAGGTAGATCACCCCGGAATAAACCTGGATTGGTCCGGAAGCACTAGTAGGGGCATTAGGGGCTGCCTTTTAGTGACAAGGATCTTCGCTAAAATATTTGCATCCGGATATATCAGAGATAATGGGCGATAAGAGTCACATCGTGCTGGGGGTTTATCCTTCTTCAGCAGAGTGATGATTAGGGCATGCAGCAAGGAGGGAGGGAGACTGCCTGACTCATGAGCCTCTGCATACATTTCTATCAGGTGTGGTATAAGTAAGCCTGCATACTCCTTATAGAACTCCGCTATAAGGCCATCCGACCCTGGAGCCTTGTTCTTTGGCAGAGGGAATATAGCCCCTTTAAGATCTTCATCAATGGTCAAGCTTAAATATTTTCTATGAACATCAGATAACCATCCGCAGGCTGTATCTTCTAAGTATTCATTCATAGCGATCTCATCCATCCCCCCTGGGTGGAGTACATAGAGGCATAAAATCGCTGAAATTGCTCTACTATTGCGTGTTGAGTGTAATGTGGCTCCCCATCTGTGTCAATGATGTGATCAATGGGGGGTTATCAGTCCTATCACTCAGTCTATTTGCTAAGTTCCTGCCCGGTCTCCCACCTTGGCCATAAGCTCTGGCCACTTGTCGCCTGGACAAATACTTTATTTCTGTATCTGCAAGAGAGTTATGCTCTTCTACTTTCTCCTGAATTTGGGCTACTATCTCCCTGGTGGGTGTGTGTTTGTATCGGGTCTCTAGCTCCCCCAGCTGCTTCTCAATCATCTGCAATTGTCCCCTAATGTCCTTAAGGATCCCCGACAAAGTACTTATACACACCCCCCTGATCGTCACCTTAAAGGCTTCCCATAAGGTCGCCTGGCTGTCCACGGACCCCGCATTTAATTCAAAATATTGTACAATAGCAGATCTGACAGTGTCAGCATGAATTGGGTCCAGCAGCACATCCACCCTGAACTGCCACATGAATGGTTTGTGTGGAGTATCAGGCATGGCCATTTCAAGGATGACCGGGTTATGATCTGACAATGTCCGTGTTAGTATGTGAACCTTCTCTACTCACGCATTTGCCTCTTCACTAAGCAGCCAGTAGACCAGCCGAGACCAACTATTAAACGCTGGGGTTATATGTGTACCCTCCAAAACTCTCTTGTTCTGCAGGCGCCAAGCGTCCACTAAGCCCATCTCTAACATGACATTGCTTATGCACTGTGCCACTTTAACCGTGCGGGCACCCACTGGGTTTGATTTATCCACTAGTGGATTGATATGGGTTTTAAGATCTCCCCCCCATATAAGTGCCGCCTCAGGCCAAGTGCGAAGTACATTAAACATTTGCAAAAAAGGTGTTGTATCATCCACCACAGGACCGTAAATATTTGCTATTGTTACCATCGCCATCCCCAATTTGCCGCAAACCATAGCCCAATGGCCCTCTGTGCCCACGCAAGTCTGTATAGCCTTGAACTGCACCTCCTTCTTAATAAGAATTAGGACCTCCTTGGCATAAGTGGAATACGACGAAGCCAGTCTGTAAGTCGCCCACCTACATGCCACTTTACCTTTTGTGTGTTTACTCAAGTGGGTCTCATGCAAAAGAGCAATCTTTACATTGTGTCTTTCAAGCTGAGCCAACACTTGCCTGGTCTTCTTAGGTGTATTTAAACCCCAGACATTCCAGGTTATACATTTAAATATGTCCCCTTTCATCTATGATGGATATCAGAACAGTAGGGAAAGCTTACTATTCCAGAGCACATGTACAGATAATCACATGGAGCACATTTGACATTGTAGTACCAATTGTCAAAAAGATTTTCCCTTTGGATAAACTTATATGTTGACCACAGTTCAAACCTCAACATGCATACAACCTAATAGTTTCAATATCACATACTAGAAGCAGGAAATAATAAGCTTAATACAGTCATACAAAAAATGTACATTTTATTTTTGTAGGTTAAAAACAAATGTGAATTAATGAAACATAAATATACACACAAACTAAAAAAGGGACAGTGCAGAAGGGAAAGTATCCCAATTAAAACAAGAAAATACACAGGGTTTTTTGGATAGGTGAGTTCTACTCCGAGTTGCACGTTTTTACATTGACAATCACTGGAGTTTCTTTGTTCAATTACTCAGTGTATTTTCATAAAAATGCATCGACGCGTTTCGGTTTTAAGGCAAATGATTCCAAGCCAAAAACCTTCCTCAGGATTAAAATTTACAGTGTCCCATTAAAGACAAAGTATCTGAAAGTAAAAATACACAATATCAACAATTCACATTAAAATACAAATATACATCACATGACTGTACTAGAAAGTCTTATTAAAAACAATGCTGCTTCTAAGTGCATATCAACACTAACATATACATTATACATTCTCAACATTCAACTGTGATCCACTTGAACCTGGAATAAACTAAATCTTTTAGTGTATTACATAATCACTAAAAATGACACAACCGATAGGTTCATGTTTACAGCGCTAGGAAACACATTTCATCGTGTTCAATCTAAATCTGTATTGTCACATCCGGAAACATAATGACTTTAAAGGATTGTGAAACTGAGGGCTAGACCATAAAACTAAAATTATGCTTTAAGTCAGCCTATGGGACACGAGAGTGAGACTTTCAAAGATAAAT
Source organism: Lissotriton vulgaris (assembly GCF_964263255.1). NCBI lineage: Eukaryota > Metazoa > Chordata > Amphibia > Caudata > Salamandridae > Lissotriton > Lissotriton vulgaris. The sequence goes on from NC_141688.1 coordinate 116,587,427, forward strand.
CGCACTATTACAAAGTGTACACACAAGGCTATACAAGGTGTATATGCAAAGTATATATCACACTATTACAAAGTATATATACAAGGCTATAATGTAATTACCTTTTAACTTCACAGAATAGATAAACTTCACGATGCTGCAATAAGTCAGCAGTTTTCCAACTTTTTTCCTACGGAAATTAGCCATAATTAATGGTTGTCAAACATATTGTGGGCTCATAGCAACCTATTGTTGGCTCAAAACAGGCATTGCTATCATATTATTGGTCTATTACCTGAAAGGTACAGCACTTTGTTGCGACGTATTTACCTTTTAAGTTCAAGGAAAACTAGACGAGCCATGAATAGGCTCGGTAGACTTTGCTCTCACATTATAGAAACTATTTACCAAAGAAATTTATTACATGTATATTATGGTGCATATTCTTTCATCTATATTCGCATCCTCACTTCAATTAGAATGTCACTGGTTATAAATATGTGCAATTATTTCAAAAGGCAATCGCTACTTTACAGCTCCCTACTATATATTTATCTTTATTTCAGTTTAGGATGTCACCGGATATACACAGGTGCAATTGATTAGAAGGCACTCACTACCTTCCAGTATTTTATGTCTACATTAGGAGCCTAGAAAATATTCAGGCTAGGTACTCTATCACGTTTCATTAGGACCACCGTTCAGATAATTACCTCCGAGATTTATCCGAGTGCCTGTAAATATCCAATGCACCTCCTGTTTATTTCAGGGTATTACGGAACGTTAGTAGAGAAACGGGGAAAATCCTCCAGTTCTCAAAGCAGCCAGACCGCCTGCAGTCTAACAATAAGTATATAGACACACAGGGTCAGAGAGAAATGTGCCTATGATTATCGCATATAAACTCTAAACCCCTGAATGCACCCAAATACCTGCTGATTCAAGATCCAAACGGCAACGTGGGGTCCTGCGTCCTCAACACCGCGCTATCGACTGGCCGGTGGAGGATCGTTTTTATAGAAATGCAAACGCGCGAAATGTTTTGCATTCGGGACTGACTAGTGTCCGGTTCAAAGAAAACACTTCCGGTATGGCATCTGACAAGGCAGATATAATAGAAAACGGACTAAATCCTATGTCCATGGCGTATGAACTGCCGAAGTGTTTCTAAAAATGGACTAGGGTGTTAAAAATAGGCATAAACAGTAATGACCAACATCGGGTCGGTTTAACCGGCTTCAAAGGTGGCCATATCGATCTATTTATTAGTGTTGAGCCTAACTTGTTCAGTTTTGAGAGGTATTCCTATTTACTCTAACCATTAAACCCTCAAACCAAACAATGTCAAAACAACATTTCAATCGGCATGTTACGATTGCTCAATATAAATGCATGTTAGATATTTTGAAAAAATGCATTATCGTTGTATTCATGATCATTAGCTGTTTCAAGTGACAATCTATTTACCATATTTCGAACACATATTGTGCTTCAGCCATATACCTAACATCAGCCATATACATACCATCATACTCCCCTGATACATTTGTATCAATCTATCACTACATTTTCATTATTTTCCTGATACATTTGTATCAATCTATCAATACATTTTCATTATTTGCAATCGCTAGTTTTTTCAAGTGACAGTTTATCAACCATAGTAAAGCAAAGCACATATTGTACATCAGCACTATACACAGCACAATGGCTCCCTAACACATCTGTATTAATCCTACCGTCAGATTTAACAAGGATATCTAAGCATTCCATGGTGTAACATAATGAACATCTAAACATAATGTTAAATAATTGCTATACATATCCATTGTATAGATCACTAAACATCATAGTTATATATTAGATTATGAATCCGACTACAGAAGCATGTACACGCTTTAAGGTATAACACATTATTCAAAAACATTTAAACTTCTCGTGATATTGTAACAGAGCATTCCCTTTTATCAGTCTCTATGTGTTTGAATTTCATTTACAAAACACTCGATGTTACAATGACCACAGTATTTATGTGTTCATTTCTACGGACATGGGACATTATGAAGGTCTGATGAGACGCTCCCATTCTTCTTTAGAGTTCAAACCCTTTCTGACTGTATTGAGGAGCGAAATATACCATTGCTCACGTGCCTTACGTTTTAATAGCATGTTTCCACCTCTTTTTCCAATGACAATTTTTTCGAGAATGAACCAAGAGAAATCATTTTCTCCATGTCCAAACTCAATAAAATGCTCAACTAAGGGTGCGGTTACCTTTTTTGTTTTTATTGCTGACCTGTGTTCCTGGAATCTTATCCTAGCTTCTCTGCCGGTTTCTCCAATGTAGCCCAGGCCACATGGGCATTGCAGTAAATATACTATGTTTTTACTCTTGCAATTCGTAAAGCTCTTAGCTTTCAGTACATGGGTGTTAAACTTGATCTCCTTAGTTTGCAAGCATTGGGGGCAGATATTACAGGTCCCACACTTGTAGTTTCCCACTACTACAGTGTTATCCAAGCTTCTTTGACAGAGATGTGATTCTTCTCTGTATGTATGTACTAAAAGATCTCTAAGGTTTCTATTCTTTTTGAAGGCAAATAAGGGTTTCTCCAGTTTAGTGGATTCATCATGGTTGAGAATGTGCCAATTCTTATTAACAGCATTTTTAATCTGGTTACTAAGATTTGAGAATTGGCTTACAAATACCACCTTCTTCAGGGGTTCTTTGTGTTTCTCTTCTTTGCCTCTGACTAATGTATCACGGTCATAAAATCTAGCCCTTTTTAGGGAATGTGTAAGAAGTCTTTTTGGATAGCCCCTATCTTTGAACTTGTTTTTCAAAATTTCAGAATGTCTGTAAAAATCATCAAGATTTGAACAATTACTCCTAAGTCGTAAAAATTGACTAAAAGGAATACTTTCCCTCTGGGACCTAGGATGGAAGCTCGAGAAATGTAATAAAGTATTCTTCGCTGTAGGTTTAGTGAACAGTTCGACCTCCAAAAAGCCTCCCCCGTCTTTTATGGTAATATCTAGGAAATCAACCCTGGACGTACTATAAAAGGATGTAAATCTTAGGTTAGGATCCCCGAGGTTTAGCCAACTGAGGAATTCCTCCAAAAGGTCCGTAGAGCCTTCCCAAACAAAAAATATGTCATCAATGTAGCGGTACCAGCCCGCTACATTTTCAAAAAAAGGCGCTAACTCGTTATAAATATGTTTGGCTTCAAAAGCTCCAACATAAAGGCATGCCAGGCTAGGGGCACAAGTAGCCCCCATGCTGGTCCCTTTTAATTGTTTAAAAAGGTCTTCCTTAAACAGAAAGACATTATTCAAAAGGATAAGACCTATACATTTCACAATGAACTCCTTGTGTGCTCCTCCGAGATCATGAGATTCCAAAAGATCATCAATCACTCTCACTGTATCTAACTGAGGAATATTTGTGTAAAGAGACTCAATGTCTAATGTCACTAGACACTGAGTCTCCCCACAAAATTCCCTGCCCTCAATGAGTGATATCATATGGGCAGAGTCCCTCACATAGGACCTAAGGGCACAGACCATAGGTTTTAAAAAATGGTCAACATACTTACTCATAGGTTCAAGGAGAGAATCTATGCTGCTCACTATCGGTCTCATTGGGGGGTCAGAAAGATCTTTATGGACCTTAGGAAGGCCGTATATAGCTGGTATCCTAGGGTCAGTATTATTTAAAAATTTAAATTCATCTTCACATATCCAATCATTCTCTTTTGCTTCATTGAGGAGAGCTAAACAGTCCTTAGATATCTTGGAGATGCTACTAGCCTGAACTCTTGTATAGTTTTCCTTAACATCAAGAAGTTTGTACATTCTTTTCTCATAATCATTGGTATTGAAAATAACAATGCCTCCTCCCTTATCTGCCGGTTTGATAGTAAGGGATTTGTCATCTTTTAAGGAGTTAAGGGCAGATCTTTCTTGCATACTGATGTTCTGAGATTTCTGTCTTTTATCTTTACATATTATATTATGGATATCGCTCTCTACTGCAGTCTCAAAGGCTTCTATGTTCTTATTTACCATAGACAATGTGGGGGTAAATGTTGACTTAGGTTTGAGGCCTGATATATTTATTCGTTCTCTAGGTTCCCTATCTTCAAAAAATCTTCTTAACCTGACTTTCCTAAAAAAGGAGCGCATATCTTTTTCTAGCTGGAATTGGTTTACTTGAGTACAGGGTACAAAGCTAAGGCCCTTGCTAAGAACAAACATTTCTGTCTCATTCAAAGTTTTGTTAGATAGATTAATTACAGGTATTCGGCCGGTCTCCAATAGCGTTTGTTTCTTGTACTTATGTATTCCTGTTGTTGAGGAGGGCCCCGGTTGTATTGTCCCCTCCCCGAGTTCCCGTTGTAGCGCTGTCCCCTCTTTGGGCGGGATCCTAAAAAAGGCCCCTGATCTTTGGGATAATTTCTTCCCTGTTCCTCTCTTTGCAAACCCTCATCCTCACTGCTAGAACCAGAAGATTCAGAGAAGGTAACCTGTTTTCTACCTCCTCTGTTGTATATTTGTTTATTTTGTGGTCTATCCCAATAGGGTTCATTCTTTTGTTGGTAATAATTTTCTTGAAGAAAAGGGTAGACTTTCTCAACAGAGAATTTTTCTATATCTTTTTTCAGTTTATTGGTTTTCTTATTAATAAGATATTCGCTATATCCTTCCACATCTCTATTAATATCTTCCAGTTTCTTTTTAGCTTATTCAAGGGCAGGGCAGTTTTTTAATTCAGTTTCCAATTTATCGATAGCCTCTTTTTCCAGTATAATCAAACCTTGGGCAGTTTCAATAATAAGAAGCATCCAATCTCGGCTGCATCTATTGGATATCATCGTCCAAGTATCTAGAAATTTTTTATTTTCACAAAAAAGGCCAGGCTCATTCCGAACCTGTAACCCTATTGGAATAATGCCAGATTTGATATATTCGCATAGGAAGTCTGCATGAGCTTCAGTGCGTATCAATTTCTTTTTAAGATTAAGGAGCTTCCCCCAGTTTTCACCTTTTCCAGTGACTACTGTGATTTTATTTCCATTTTTGGTGCTAATAATTCTGTTAAGTTGGTCTTCGCTGAACCCAAAGGTTCTAAACTGATTCATTTAATTTTTATGTCTTACCGACAAATAGAAAGAAACTCTCCAGCCACAAGGACTGTGCTCAATATCTCTAACAAAAGAGAGGGACCCAAACACTCCAAAGGGACTGGGTACCAAAAGACAAACTGTCAAAAAGATTTTCCCTTTGGATAAACTTATATGTTGACCACAGTTCAAACCTCAACATGCATACAACCTAATAGTTTCAATATCACATACTAGAAGCAGGAAATAATAAGCTTAATACAGTCATACAAAAAATGTACATTTTATTTTTGTAGGTTAAAAACAAATGTGAATTAATGAAACATAAATATACACACAAACTAAAAAAGGGACAGTGCAGAAGGGAAAGTATCCCAATTAAAACAAGAAAATACACAGGGTTTTTTGGATAGGTGAGTTCTACTCCGAGTTGCACGTTTTTACATTGACAATCACTGGAGTTTCTTTGTTCAATTACTCAGTGTATTTTCATAAAAATGCATCGACGCGTTTCGGTTTTAAGGCAAATGATTCCAAGCCAAAAACCTTCCTCAGGATTAAAATTTACAGTGTCCCATTAAAGACAAAGTATCTGAAAGTAAAAATACACAATATCAACAATTCACATTAAAATACAAATATACATCACATGACTGTACTAGAAAGTCTTATTAAAAACAATGCTGCTTCTAAGTGCATATCAACACTAACATATACATTATACATTCTCAACATTCAACTGTGATCCACTTGAACCTGGAATAAACTAAATCTTTTAGTGTATTACATAATCACTAAAAAAGGGACAGTGCAGAAGGGAAAGTATCCCAATTAAAACAAGAAAATACACAGGGTTTTTTGGATAGGTGAGTTCTACTCCGAGTTGCACGTTTTTACATTGACAATCACTGGAGTTTCTTTGTTCAATTACTCAGTGTATTTTCATAAAAATGCATCGACGCGTTTCGGTTTTAAGGCAAATGATTCCAAGCCAAAAACCTTCCTCAGGATTAAAATTTACAGTGTCCCATTAAAGACAAAGTATCTGAAAGTAAAAATACACAATATCAACAATTCACATTAAAATACAAATATACATCACATGACTGTACTAGAAAGTCTTATTAAAAACAATGCTGCTTCTAAGTGCATATCAACACTAACATATACATTATACATTCTCAACATTCAACTGTGATCCACTTGAACCTGGAATAAACTAAATCTTTTAGTGTATTACATAATCACTAAAAATGACACAACCGATAGGTTCATGTTTACAGCGCTAGGAAACACATTTCATCGTGTTCAATCTAAATCTGTATTGTCACATCCGGAAACATAATGACTTTAAAGGATTGTGAAACTGAGGGCTAGACCATAAAACTAAAATTATGCTTTAAGTCAGCCTATGGGACACGAGAGTGAGACTTTCAAAGATAAATCGCACTATTACAAAGTGTACACACAAGGCTATACAAGGTGTATATGCAAAGTATATATCACACTATTACAAAGTATATATACAAGGCTATAATGTAATTACCTTTTAACTTCACAGAATAGATAAACTTCACGGTGCTGCAATAAGTCAACAGTTTTCCAACTTTGACATTAGACATTGAGTCTCTTTACACAAATATTCCTCAGTTAGATACAGTGAGAGTGATTGATGATCTTTTGGAATCTCATGATCTCGGAGGAGCACACAAGGAGTTCATTGTGAAATGTATAGGTCTTATCCTTTTGAATAATGTCTTTCTGTTTAAGGAAGACCTTTTTAAACAATTAAAAGGGACCAGCATGGGGGCTACTTGTGCCCCTAGCCTGGCATGCCTTTATGTTGGAGCTTTTGAAGCCAAACATATTTATAACGAGTTAGCGCCTTTTTTTGAAAATGTAGCGGGCTGGTACCGCTACATTGATGACATATTTTTTGTTTGGGAAGGCTCTACGGACCTTTTGGAGGAATTCCTCAGTTGGCTAAACCTCGGGGATCCTAACCTAAGATTTACATCCTTTTATAGTACGTCCAGGGTTGATTTCCTAGATATTACCATAAAAGACGGGGGAGGCTTTTTGGAGGTCGAACTGTTCACTAAACCTACAGCGAAGAATACTTTATTACATTTCTCGAGCTTCCATCCTAGGTCCCAGAGGGAAAGTATTCCTTTTAGTCAATTTTTACGACTTAGGAGTAATTGTTCAAATCTTGATGATTTTTACAGACATTCTGAAATTTTGAAAAACAAGTTCAAAGATAGGGGCTATCCAAAAAGACTTCTTACACATTCCCTAAAAAGGGCTAGATTTTATGACCGTGATACATTAGTCAGAGGCAAAGAAGAGAAACACAAAGAACCCCTGAAGAAGGTGGTATTTGTAAGCCAATTCTCAAATCTTAGTAACCAGATTAAAAATGCTGTTAATAAGAATTGGCACATTCTCAACCATGATGAATCCACTAAACTGGAGAAACCCTTATTTGCCTTCAAAAAGAATAGAAACCTTAGAGATCTTTTAGTACATACATACAGAGAAGAATCACATCTCTGTCAAAGAAGCTTGGATAACACTGTAGTAGTGGGAAACTACAAGTGTGGGACCTGTAATATCTGCCCCCAATGCTTGCAAACTAAGGAGATCAAGTTTAACACCCATGTACTGAAAGCTAAGAGCTTTACGAATTGCAAGAGTAAAAACATAGTATATTTACTGCAATGCCCATGTGGCCTGGGCTACATTGGAGAAACCGGCAGAGAAGCTAGGATAAGATTCCAGGAACACAGGTCAGCAATAAAAACAAAAAAGGTAACCGCACCCTTAGTTGAGCATTTTATTGAGTTTGGACATGGAGAAAATGATTTCTCTTGGTTCATTCTCGAAAAAATTGTCATTGGAAAAAGAGGTGGAAACATGCTATTAAAACGTAAGGCACGTGAGCAATGGTATATTTCGCTCCTCAATACAGTCAGAAAGGGTTTGAACTCTAAAGAAGAATGGGAGCGTCTCATCAGACCTTCATAATGTCCCATGTCCGTAGAAATGAACACATAAATACTGTGGTCATTGTAACATCGAGTGTTTTGTAAATGAAATTCAAACACATAGAGACTGATAAAAGGGAATGCTCTGTTACAATATCACGAGAAGTTTAAATGTTTTTGAATAATGTGTTATACCTTAAAGCGTGTACATGCTTCTGTAGTCGGATTCATAATCTAATATATAACTATGATGTTTAGTGATCTATACAATGGATATGTATAGCAATTATTTAACATTATGTTTAGATGTTCATTATGTTACACCATGGAATGCTTAGATATCCTTGTTAAATCTGACGGTAGGATTAATACAGATGTGTTAGGGAGCCATTGTGCTGTGTATAGTGCTGATGTACAATATGTGCTTTGCTTTACTATGGTTGATAAACTGTCACTTGAAAAAACTAGCGATTGCAAATAATGAAAATGTATTGATAGATTGATACAAATGTATCAGGAAAATAATGAAAATGTAGTGATAGATTGATACAAATGTATCAGGGGAGTATGATGGTATGTATATGGCTGATGTTAGGTATATGGCTGAAGCACAATATGTGTTCGAAATATGGTAAATAGATTGTCACTTGAAACAGCTAATGATCATGAATACAACGATAATGCATTTTTTCAAAATATCTAACATGCATTTATATTGAGCAATCGTAACATGCCGATTGAAATGTTGTTTTGACATTGTTTGGTTTGAGGGTTTAATGGTTAGAGTAAATAGGAATACCTCTCAAAACTGAACAAGTTAGGCTCAACACTAATAAATAGATCGATATGGCTACCTTTGAAGCCGGTTAAACCGACCCGATGTTGGTCATTACTGTTTATGCCTATTTTTAACACCCTAGTCCATTTTTAGAAACACTTCGGCAGTTCATACGCCATGGACATAGGATTTAGTCCGTTTTCTATTATATCTGCCTTGTCAGATGCCATACCGGAAGTGTTTTCTTTGAACCGGACACTAGTCAGTCCCGAATGCAAAACATTTCGCGCGTTTGCATTTCTATAAAAACGATCCTCCACCGGCCAGTCGATAGCGCGGTGTTGAGGACGCAGGACCCCACGTTGCCGTTTGGATCTTGAATCAGCAGGTATTTGGGTGCATTCAGGGGTTTAGAGTTTATATGCGATAATCATAGGCACATTTCTCTCTGACCCTGTGTGTCTATATACTTATTGTTAGACTGCAGGCGGTCTGGCTGCTTTGAGAACTGGAGGATTTTCCCCGTTTCTCTACTAACGTTCCGTAATACCCTGAAATAGACAGGAGGTGCATTGGATATTTACAGGCACTCGGATAAATCTCGGAGGTAATTATCTGAACGGTGGTCCTAATGAAACGTGATAGAGTACCTAGCCTGAATATTTTCTAGGCTCCTAATGTAGACATAAAATACTGGAAGGTAGTGAGTGCCTTCTAATCAATTGCACCTGTGTATATCCGGTGACATCCTAAACTGAAATAAAGATAAATATATAGTAGGGAGCTGTAAAGTAGCGATTGCCTTTTGAAATAATTGCACATATTTATAACCAGTGACATTCTAATTGAAGTGAGGATGCGAATATAGATGAAAGAATATGCACCATAATATACATGTAATAAATTTCTTTGGTAAATAGTTTCTATAATGTGAGAGCAAAGTCTACCGAGCCTATTCATGGCTCGTCTAGTTTTCCTTGAACTTAAAAGGTAAATACGTCGCAACAAAGTGCTGTACCTTTCAGGTAATAGACCAATAATATGATAGCAATGCCTGTTTTGAGCCAACAATAGGTTGCTATGAGCCCACAATATGTTTGACAACCATTAATTATGGCTAATTTCCGTAGGAAAAAAGTTGGAAAACTGCTGACTTATTGCAGCATCGTGAAGTTTATCTATTCTGTGAAGTTAAAAGGTAATTACATTATAGCCTTGTATATATACTTTGTAATAGTGTGATATATACTTTGCATATACACCTTGTATAGCCTTGTGTGTACACTTTGTAATAGTGCGATTTATCTTTGAAAGTCTCACTCTTGTTTCCCATAGGCTGACTTAAAGCATAATTTTAGTTTTATGGTCTAGCCCTCAGTTTCACAATCCTTTAAAGTCATTATGTTTCCGGATGTGACAATACAGATTTAGATTGAACACGATGAAATGTGTTTCCTAGCGCTGTAAACATGAACCTATCGGTTGTGTCATTTTTAGTGATTATGTAATACACTAAAAGATTTAGTTTATTCCAGGTTCAAGTGGATCACAGTTGAATGTTGAGAATGTATAATGTATATGTTAGTGTTGATATGCACTTAGAAGCAGCATTGTTTTTAATAAGACTTTCTAGTACAGTCATGTGATGTATATTTGTATTTTAATGTGAATTGTTGATATTGTGTATTTTTACTTTCAGATACTTTGTCTTTAATGGGACACTGTAAATTTTAATCCTGAGGAAGGTTTTTGGCTTGGAATCATTTGCCTTAAAACCGAAACGCGTCGATGCATTTTTATGAAAATACACTGAGTAATTGAACAAAGAAACTCCAGTGATTGTCAATGTAAAAACGTGCAACTCGGAGTAGAACTCACCTATCCAAAAAACCCTGTGTATTTTCTTGTTTTAATTGGGATACTTTCCCTTCTGCACTGTCCCTTTTTTAGTTTGTGTGTATATTTATGTTTCATTAATTCACATTTGTTTTTAACCTACAAAAATAAAATGTACATTTTTTGTATGACTGTATTAAGCTTATTATTTCCTGCTTCTAGTATGTGATATTGAAACTATTAGGTTGTATGCATGTTGAGGTTTGAACTGTGGTCAACATATAAGTTTATCCAAAGGGAAAATCTTTTTGACAGTTTGTCTTTTGGTACCCAGTCCCTTTGGAGTGTTTGGGTCCCTCTCTTTTGTTAGAGATTGTAGTACCAATCACAGTACCGTCGGCTTAAACAATTAGAAAATTCCCTCCCTCCCCCCACCCACTTCAGCAGCCACAATTTGCCAAAGGCCTGCCCCTTCAGTAACTCTCAACTCAACAAAAATAGCATGAATCGATGCATCAGGTGTGGAATTCCCATTAGGGGTCGCGGTGGCAAAATCCACTCCCTGATCCAATAGGGAGGGGGCCATCGTCGTGTCTGCATGGTCCACTACTTCGCCCAACCCAACAGCTATTCATGCTGGGGCATAGTATAGGATATCTCATGGAGACCCCGCCTCCAACTACCAAACACATGATATGGTATATTGCAGTATACCAACAAACCACCTCTCCAGATAAGCACTGTTTCTCTACCCAGCAAGGACATTCACCTATTTCTGGCTTTTATATGTCCATACATATATACGGCACCATAGGTGTTATTCCCAACAGATAAGGCATTTCGGATGTACCACCTTAACAACATCCTAGGCCCAACCATTTCTAGTTCGCAAAGTAATTTTTCTCAGCACAGAAGGTAGCCGCAGTCACCTCACAACACACTTGAGAAACATCATAGGAAACCTAGTGTCTGAAATATGAGCTCCTAACTACTCAGTCGTCCACATCCCAAGTATGACCTGGTGGGCTCTTTTGACGGCGCAGGGACCTGGCATATTCCATTGCTTGCTTGGGGTTTGTGAAAAGCTTAGCAGCATCCGCTTCTCCGATACGCAGCCGCGCCGGATACAGCAAGGCATACAGAATTTGTTCTTTCATTATCATCTTTTTTACACCTTGAAATTCCTTACATGCAGCCTGTACCGCAGCAGTAAAGTCTGGGTAGAACATGAGCATGTTGCCTTGATAGTTGATGATGCCCTTTTGACGAGTGACCCGCAGAACAGTATCTCGATCCCTAAAATTCAATAATCTGGCGATGATCGGTCCTGCAGGGGCCCCCGGGGGCGGACGTGCCTCCAGTAATCTGTGCGACCGCTTCACCACGAACATGGGCCATAGGTTGTCTGCACCACAGATGTCACGCAGTACAGTCTCTCCACATAGTCTTCGAGACGCACCACGTTGGTGGACTCCGGCAGGCCCAAAATCTGCAAGTTATTTTGCCGCGAGCGCGCTTCAATGTCCTCACTCTTCGCCTTAATAACGGCTAGGAGTTTCGTGATGTTGGAGGTCTTCGTGGCAACTTGTTGCAGGCTATCTTCAGCGTCGGATATACGCTGCTCCGCCTCCCCAATTCTCACCGCTTGCTTGTCCAGCTTAGAAGTGAAATGGTCCATTCAGCCATGAAGAGCTTCTATTTTCCAATCAATAGCTTGCAAACTGGCTTGGATGGCGGCCAATGATTTCTCGAGCGCCGGGGAGGGCTGTGCTGTTGATTCCAGCTCTGAATCTGAAGCCGCATTCTGTAATGATTTGCCGCCCTTGCGGAGCTCAAATGTGAGCGGCTGATTTTTCTCTGGCTTGCCCATATTAACTTTACTAGCCTTATTCCTGGCTACACATAGAGATGTACAGTTCTCAGCCAGGGACAGTTCTGCGTGTATCAGAGGCACTCACGTCGTGACTCTTCACTACTCTGATACCCGTCTTTGCAAAAGAGACCCCGCGTGCCTCCGACCCTTTTGCTGTACCTAAATACTTCTGTCTTCTGTGCTTCCACGCCGCTGTGGATTTAATAGCCCCAGGCCTATGTGCACCTCCAAATTTGCTAGGCCTCGGGCACCCAGCAGGCGTTTTCCAGTGCTCACAGGCGTATGCCCCAATCAAGTGAGTTCCAGTGTGGCGGGAACAAGTCAACTGCACTCCCTATGTTCACTTATCGCTGTCATCCACTCCAGCATTTTAAATTAAGATTGGCATCTGCTAGCAGCCCCTCGCCGCCTGCGATCTCTGGTGTGCCATATGTGTCTCCAGACCGCTCTTTGCACTTCACAATATGGCCTCTGTCGCGCCCCTCTAATTATGATGGCTGAACGGGGCAGTCTCTGTAAGGGATCGATGAGGTTTCTCCGAGGTGCGCGCCGGGGGTCTTCCTTCAGCGCTGCACGGGCAGTTTTCGGCCTACCAACTTTATCGAATCCGGCCGCTCGCGTATCTTCTGGTGCCGGGCACTCCGCAGGGGCCACGCAGACAGTCATGGTACCATCCAGCGCAGGCCCCACCGCACTTCCAGCAGCTTGTAGGCGCCCGGGCCATCCACGTTTCGCCACAGCTGGCCAGGCTCTCCGTCGCCTCCCTTAGTACCCAGCCGATGTAGCCTCACGGGTAGCACAGGCAAGCAGTCCAGCCAAGCTCATGCGGCCGACATTACAGCGTGGTCCACATGAGCTGCAAAGAGTATGCCCTCCACAGCAAGCCACACTACCCAGGAAAGCCTCGTTAGTCAGCCCTCGTTGTCACTAATGCAGTCACACACATCAGAACGATGGATGGCGAAGTAGGGGAAGGATCACTGCAGGATTGTTGACGGCAGCCGGCAGAGAGACACTACCGTGCGGCCATCTTGCCGAACGCCAGGCCACACCTCCCCCTCTTAGATACTTATTCAAAGTACTCTGGGTCAAGCAGGAGGACACTCCTGTCAAATGAGGTACCGGGAACACCCCAGAGTATGACCATAGTCTCCAAAGTGTGGCACTATAACTTCCCAGAGAGCACCATTTATCCAAAATTCAACATTATTGATTTTTCAGCAGAGAAACAAGAGCTGGCTAAGCCAAACTTCTGGATAGTTCATCTCCATATTGTCCCACCTCCTTGCATCTGCTAATTCCTTCTTTAATCTTGCCATCTGGCTGGGTTCATAGAGTATGGGCATAAATGAAACTGGCTTCTCTTGCATGTCTCCTCCTTCTATTGAAGATTATTGTTTACAAATCCTCTATCTGCTCTGGCATTCCTATGTAGCAGAACCCTGTCCTCCCAGAATGGCTCCTTGACCCCAGGGTCTACTTATCACCTCAGCAAAACTGCCAGAATAATTCACTTAACTCGGACCAATCAGGACAGACCACTGGAAGGCTGAATTTTGCCTTACAGACAAGAAATTCTCATTACATCTTGGATAAAATCTACAATAGCATATTGTTAGATTTATCAATACTATTCAAGGAAGTCCTTGAATTATATTTTTATGACATCCTTGAAGTTAGGTACTATGTAATAGCTTCTTGCCATGTTAACATTTGTTGCTGGTGATTATAAACCATCTTTTATAAGGAACCTGCACATATCCACAGGACCCCGCACCCTAGGGAGTTCTAAATATGTAAAAATATTGCAGATCCTCACTCCACAGTGCTCCTAACACAAAAGACGATTTTGGGAAGAACTTTACTACAATGTGGGGAGGGAAATGTGTAATTTGACTAAACCCAAGGCATATAAAACATTGTTTATAAAGGGCCTCCTTATACATACATTTTCCCTCCACTGGGACACCTAGGGGAGATCCTGGGTGTACCTATTACTTTTTTAGTGCCTCAACCACCAAAGTCGAGTTTGGGTACAATTGCATTTTAAAAGCAGTCATGTAACACAGGGCTGCTTTTAAACTATCCCCAGGCCTCAGCAGTGCACACAAAGGGCTGCTGGCCTCTAAGCTGCCATGCCCTGTTATATACTAGAGACTTAAAGGTAGTTTTGATCCCCCTGCCCTATTATGTACTAGTGCCTTATAGGGGAGGTCATGCCAATCATAGGGGTACCTCAACCCATGGTGTACCCTGGTGTAAGAAGGGGTATTCTAAGAGTGTTTTAGTATAGCACTGGGCCTGGTTAGGCGGAGTCCAGGGACAGTGAGAGTCAGTTACCACCAGTACTAGTCAGTAAAAAAAATGGAGGTCCCCTGGGCACAAGGATGACTTTGCAACACTGGGCTATTAGGATTATATGACATTGAAGAGCAAATTATGCAGCAAGGTTTTCTTACATGTGAACAAAAAATGCAAATTAGCAGGTACACTGTCTGGCAATATTATTTGCGTTAATTTTACCCAGAAACAACATTATTTATGAAATTTGCACATTTGCAAATTATGCAGCATAATATGTGGTAGATGCATTAAATCCATAATGACGTGCTCAACATTGCAGTCACAGGATCAAATGAATCATTTTGCCATCACTATTGTCCATTGTTTTATCAAAAAAGTATTCTTTAAAAAAAAAAAAAAGATTTTCAGTCGTAGTTGCTAACAGCCCTCTTGCAGTGGGCATATCTTGGTTACATGTTTTAAGTCATGTGTCAATTAACAGTTAGCTATAAACAATAAATCAACTTTCATAATGCACCCCCCCTCCCGTTTTCCATTCTCTTGAGTTGTGCCATTGTTCAGCATAGTTATTAAGCTTCTGGGTAGTGGTTGGTCCCTTAGAATCTTGCCAATTAAGTTCTCTTACCTATCAGGGTTAGTCTCCCATTTAATAATTACCATCACAGTGGGGGAGTAAGGGGAGAGGGTGCAGAGTATGTTGGTGAGCAGGCCATGACACTCATCTCTTCCCAGCTCTCCCTGTTCTTGAAGCAGTGGGGTGGGCTCATGGTGTGTGATCCTCTGCCTGTGACTCTGGATGCTTTAAGCAGAGGGAGAGGCCAATATATAAGGAGACCTGCCCAAAGAGAACAGGATCAGGAGTACCAACAGAACCCGGCTCCTCAAGAATACAAGCGAACCAGGAACAAGGTGTACTGGCACTAGAAAAAACCCCTATTATAAACCTATTCCATAGAACGTTAACAAATATTGAACAACAAGTTCTAGGGATGGGCTTTAATTTTGTGCCCACAGCAGGCATCAACAAATTCCAACTAGAGAAAGATCTGAGAGCCTTTTTCCCAAAAATTTGCCTACGTCGTTTCTTTGAAAACAGACCAACCAGGGAAGCACCACAAGACTCTGGTTTAAGGACCAAGTCCACGTTCACCCCAAGTTTAGGGATGGTGGACAAAAATCTTGAGATTTTTGAATCAATTGTAAAATTAGAAATAGTAATACTACTGAATAAAAAGCACTTTCAGGAGTATAATATTACAAAAGCCCAAAAAGATGCTATAGATTCTCTATCCAAAGACACGCGTATAACAATCAAACCCGCGGATAAGGGTGGAGGAGTAGTAGTCCTTAGCACGGATGACTATGACCAAAGAGTAATGGCTCTTTTATCTAATGAACTACACTACATGAGAGTGCCCCAGACTAGACTCAACAGCCTAAAAAAAGATGTAGCAACATTGCTCCAACAAGCACGGGTGAAGGGAGACATAACTGAAGAGGAATGGAAATTCCTGAATAATACAAACTCAAAGACTCCGGCCTTTTATGGGCTTCCAAAAGTCCATAAAAGCCTAGATAATCCCCCTCTCAGACCTATTGTTGCATCTATCGACTCTCTGTTAGAACCTTTGAGCAAATACGCTGATAGGTTCCTTAAACCTTTAGTGGAGAAGCAGAAATCGTATATCAGGGACACTGCTGACATGATAGCTAAAATAGAAGGAATGGAATTTGATGGAGAAAATGAACTCATGGTGACTCTCGATGTAGAGTCACTCTACACGAATATACCTCAACAAGACACCATTGAGGTAGTTAAGACCCTTCTGGAGGAGACTGAAATTGTAGGAGGAAGTAATGAGTTCATAGTGCAATGTGTCTCTATGGTACTCCTCAACAACATTTTTTTATTTAAAAAGGACATCTACATCCAACGTAAAGGGACAAGCATGGGCGCAACCTGTGCGCCGAGCCTGGCCTGTATATACGTGAGTATGTTTGAAAACAAACATATCTATAATGAAGTAAGCCCATACTATGAGAATATCCAAGGCTGGGCACGCTTCATAGATCACATCTTCTTTATATGGCTTGGAACAACAGAACTCCTTGAAGAATTCCTATCTTGGCTCAATCTAGGGGATGTGAACCTAAGATTCACAGCTGCATATAATAGGTCCAAAGTTAACTTTCTAGATATCTGTATAAAGAGTCAAGATAAACAACTTAAGGTAGAGTTATACAAGAAAGAGTCTGATCGCAACACAGTGTTGCACTACAAAAGTTATCACTCGAGAAGTCAAAAAGATTCTATCCCCTTTGGGGAATTTCTCCGTCTTAGGAGAAATTGCACCGAAATAGATGACTTCTACAGGCATGCAGGAGAGATGAAGTAAAAATTCAAAGAAAGAGGCTACCCCAAAAAATTGATTGACCACTCTTTGAAAAGAGCCCAATACTATGATAGGGACTGCCTGCTGACCAAAAAAGACAGAAAGAAGACACAAGAAAAAATAGTGATGGTGAGCCAATATTCAGTGGTGGCCAATCAGGTGAAGAACATAATAAACCATAATTGGAAAATTTTGAATGATGGAGCAGAAATGTCTCTACAACGTCCTCTATACGCGTACAGGAAGAACAAAAACTTAAGGTCCAACCTAGTACATACTTATAGGGACGATGTAATATAAGGTCAAACTACCCTAACAGGAACTAGAGCAGTAGGGAATCACAAGTGTGGTAACTGCTGCATATGTGAATTATGTATAGTTACCAAAAAGGTGGAACACAATGGAGCTATACAAGAAATCACCACACTTAACAATTGCAGAACCAAGAATGTGATATATATGATCCTGTGTCCATGCGACCAGGCCTACATAGGGGAGACGGGCAGAGAAGTGAGGTTGAGAATAGGAGAACATAAGTCAGCAATCAAAAATAATAAGGAAAATGCACCACTAGTGGCTCATTGGAAAGAACAGGGACACAGTGAGAAGGACCTAAGATGGGTCATCCTAGAAAGAATAAGGGAACAAACCCGATCAGGAAACAGCATTAATAGAAGAAAACAACAAGAACAATGGTTCATGGTAAAATTCAATACCATTAGGTGTGGCCTGAACTCAAGGGAAGAGTGGGAAGCCCTGATATGAATGAGAAAAACCAGAAGGAAGTTGTAGGAAGACAGGTATACTGAGGTCTTATACACAGGTTAGAAGGGGAATAGAGAAGGCAAGTTTAAGAACATACCCAATAGATACACATAGGATATACCACAATCCAAGAGAACATAATGTTTGAGCATCTAAACCTATGGGGAAAGGGAGCAGGATCCTTACAAAATAGGGGCATCGAGAACTTAGAGCAAGTACCCTGTTGGAATTACTTTCAACATAAATAGGTATTAAAAAAACGAAACAGCGTCTAAAATAGTCCCCCCGGGTCACCATGTAAAGTATTTAAAATAACGAGTAAAAAGAAGGAGAGACTATCCGACACGACAAAAAAAAAAAAAAATCAGGGTATGTTTATAAATTTACGGAGCTGAAACAAAATACTTAAATATAATTAGTAATAGATGGGGCGATGATATAACATACAACAACAGGCTGAAATAAGTGTTGGTTGAATGAATCTAACACACGCAACCACACTGTAAAATAATAGGAACGCCGTTCTAAGATGGCGCCACTATATGTGAAGAATCCGCCGAGTGAGCGCATGCGCGCAGCCCAGGCGAAACCAATCTATCAAATTTAAACTTGCATAAATACAGCGCGCCCCGATCCTCGGCGTTGAAGGCGAAAGAACGAGGCAGAAACGCGAATCCCGAACGTAAGAGGTAAGAGAGGGGAATCAAATAGACTTAACATGTAGACGGACAAGTCGGCCCATTTAAAAACGGGTTAAAGGGTGTAGCTCGGGTGACAGAGTAAAGCTATATTTATAACGCGGACAACAAACCCCGATAGCAGCGCACAGAGGTGGGAAGGGATAAGTAGACAGACAAACCCTCGCAGCGGATATAATGGCAATATAAATGGCAAATGGAAACGGGGATAAAGAATAAAGCCATACCAAATGCGAATAGAAAACTCCTGAGATAGCAGCGTGCAGGGGAGGGACCGTTTAAGCAAACAGATAAACCCACGCAGCGGATTCCTTGGCAATATAAATGGGAACAGGGAAATATAATAAAGCCATACTAAACACTGAGAGAAAACCCCTGAGATAGTATACCAAGAAGGGAGATAGATAAACAACTAAAACTAGGTAAACCAAAGTAGCAAAGCCAATACGAATAAAAATAGGCAATTTGATTTCTAAGATGCACACATATATATGTACATTTGTTTACCCCGACAGCACATATCCAGTTCATTGACGGAGTTATGCAGATATATGCCCGTTCAAGAAAGGTTTTATAAACTTTTAAGGTAAGGTAATAAAAATTGACCTTTACCGACTGTACCATTGGATGCATTTAACTACCGAGGAGTGGGGGATACAGTCCTAAAGAGTGCTTTGTTCTCCATTGGTATAGATACCCACACAGGTGGCTAAAAGGAGTGGAAGCATCCTCATAGATCTGTAAAGGATAGAAGAGGTTCCCCACCGTTCAACCCAACAATCGTGAAGAGGTAAATGGCCCTAACTTTCAGATTTTTGAAAAGGGTGGGACTGAAAGAATAGATGTACTGACAGTGTCCCATGTGCTCTCATTAGGATGAACTACACCTCAGACTAGAAGCCAGGAACGGAGACTCAAAAAGAACATCCATAGGGGTGCTCTGTCTTACACCTATATGGTAAGAATGTGTTTGTCTGCAATGAGTAGACGTCAGTGAGGACCTTATTAACACCTGACAAGAAATTTAGTGGGACCCTTATACCCATTCCTATTTCCACACCAAAATGGAAACGGAGGGATATTATCCATAAACTAATGTCCGTAATGAAATGCTTGAACCATACAGAGGGAAATTACATGTGTAGAATGGAAAATGGGAGTCTCTCTATATCTTGTAAGTCTAAACGTAAACAAATGAACCCTGATAGTGGGCAGAAGGACAAAAGAGAGATAAATCGAAACATTAAAAATAACATGTGTGAGAGAAATTGAAATGGGTTACAGAACCATATGTACCTATGTGGTCAGAGCCTTAGATCATGCTATTGTACCAAGATCTGTTCAAAAATAGTGAAATCTTGCTTTTCTCCCCGTGTATTCACAGAAAGGGTGTTAAGCATTATTCATTGAAGCCGGTGACCCCAAAGACGGCAGTCCTGAAGAAGGTGCTACAGTATCTAATGTTTTCTGCACCGAAACGCGTCAACGCATTTTTTCATATATAGAATCCAAGTAGGGTCCAGTGAGCAATTGATACACATACATAAATGGTACTGTTGACGTCACTTCTACATTAACTAAGGACCTTTGGATCCAGAAATTAGTAGTGGCAAAAATATCAGTAAGCCACAGTGAGTGTAGGGGGTTGTTTGTTTTATTTGCTGATCTGTGATTCAATGAAATATCTTCCTGTGATACTTGTTCTTTCATGACTTCTTTGTTTTAAATTTAATTTAAACTTGTTTATATATGTAATGAACTATTATAAATATTTGTTTTTATATTTTCAAAGAGTGTTCTTTGAAATTTTAACCTGTCATTTTGTGCTAATCCTTTTTTGTATATGCTTTTATTCAAAAAAGACTGTGAACGTTCTAATTTTGGTGTGGAAATTAACATTTTGCGAATATAGTGTACTGAACTAGTCTTTCCAGTTGATGTTTGAATGCTTAAACAGATGGGTATGAAAGTATAGCAAGTCCATATGTGAGTGTGTACCCAGGGATTTCTCTTTGACTGCTTTAAATTGTCAACCAGTGCCTCCCAGGCTCTGGCTCCATCTATCGAGCCAGTGCCTATCCTTGCATCCCCCATTAGTACCTCTCCTTCGATTCCCACCAATTTCTCAAATTCTTTCTTCCAATTTTTGACACAAGGTCCCCCTGGCTTTCTAGTTCTGAGTGATTTTCCGTTTAGCTAATATGTAAGCCAGGTCCTGCAACCTACTTGTTACCCTTATTTTAGAAGTATGAGGGAACCAGCCCAGCAGGCAGTGACCTGGTGTGCAAGGAATTTCCTTCTGTACTGCCCTCGAATTTGTCCATTAATGTTGGAACTGAGGGCAGTGGCAAGCCAATCATATGAATTAAGTCTGACCCTATGGTCCCGCATCTTGGGCAAGCGGTGGCTGTCGTGTTAAAGAACTTGCTAATACAATCTGGCGTGAGGTAAGTTATATGAAGTATGAAAACATTGATGAATTTGAATCGAGCATTTCTGGATATCTTGGGTATTCTCCCCAGAATGTCAGCCCAGTTGGTCTCAGGGATCTGTACCTCTAAGTCTCCCTCTGATTCAGCTCTGAGTATGCCTAGTGGCAGCACAACATATGGCTCGATATAAGGCTGATACTGCCCCCCGAGGCTGTCGCCACATATTGGCAAGTTTTGTGGGGTTGAGGTTCTTCCGAGGCCGTTTTCCAGTGTCTGAGGAATACTATTGTCCCTGCCCCATGGAGGAGGAATAGGCCCTGTGGTAGGCTGAATTCCATTCTCAATTCCTTGAAGGGGAGCAGCTCCCCATCCTAGAAAAGAACCACCACTTTTGTCGCCCCTGCAGAGTTGAGCATGGAAATGGGGAGGTCAGGTGAATAAGGGATTTTCTAATCAGAAACGTATTCATGAAAAGGTAAACCTACATTTTCTAGTTGCAATAAGTGCACATTATTAGCTGCAATTGAAGAAAACTGCCTTCAGCCAGTCACTGCATCCATCCGTGCCCAAATGCCGAATATACATTCTCATCTCTTTTGTTAAAAAAAATGAACATTTCATGAGTGATCTACTATGTGGGGTTATAAACAGTACATGGTAGGGTGCAGGTCATAGTTTGCTCAGTCAACCATAACTTGTGAATTTCGGTGGCTTTTTGGTTTTTAATTATTCGTTTTTTATCTCAAATCAACAGGTAACATAATGTCACCTTTGCTTCTTTCAGTGAATGTCTGTTTTTTTGTAATGTAAGCTAGGATGTTTTGCTTTCCTTTATTTTGCAAAACAAAGATAAGCACATAGCTGAAGGTATGTGCCAAGTCTTAGATACAGACTACTATTGGAAATTCTAAAGAAACCCATGCAGGGAATTACTTGCAGAAATCTCTCCCCTTCTTCAATATGGGCACGTGGAGGGTCGCATAAGATAAAACGAATTTGAATTTCCCTTCAAGATAGCACTCAGGATCCTGGAAATAAATCTTCTACCCAACATCCACAGGATCTCCCAAAAACCTCTGGGTAGGCCAATTGGCTAAGGTATTGGCTCCATTTTGGAGTCCCTGTCTAAATATGGTGATTTTGTTTCTTGAAGTCATTTCCTGAAAACACTTGGTCATTCACAAAGTGCACAAAATATTTTATTAACTGCATAGAAGACATGGAATTTAATACAGGCAACACGTTTCTTACCCCCACATGCATCAATCTAGGATTTTGCATTTCTTAAATAGCGAAAATTAAGGAATCGCTATTTAGGAAATGCAAAATGCTATGCATCAAGAAATCCTAAAAGTTTTTAGGATTTCTTAATTTTCGGAAATTGCGATTCCTTAATTGCGAAGTGCAATTAAGGAATGGCATTACATTGATTCCTATGGGCCTAGAGGCCCATAGGAATCAATGTAGTCAATTGGAAGGCAGTAGCAAATTGCGAGTGGCACTTAGAAAATTTCATGGGTGCAGGGGGGGGTCCAAAGGACCCCCCCCTGCACCCCTGAAATGCAATTGAAAGTGCATGTTTCACACACACATGTCCTAAGGACATGTGTGTCTGTAACTGGACAGTTTAAAAAATGCATTTTCAAGCATTTTTAAACAATTTCGCAAATTACCACGAGGTTGAACCTCGTGGTAATTTGCACTTCCAATTTGAATAATCGCAATTTTTTTTTTAATGATGCATTGCTTTTAAGGAATCGCATATTTGCAATTCCTTAAAAGCAATCGTATTTTTGGAATTCGGTAAAAATACCGAATTACTCAAAAATGCTTGATGCATCCCAAACACACATTTAGGAAGTGCAAACGGCCGAATTTACCGATTCGCACCGTTTGCACTTCCTAAATAGGTTGATGCATGTGCCCCTTAATTCTTTTGATCTCATTTCACTATACACCAACATTCCACAGTAGTAATTAAACTATACCTAGATAAAAGTGAAAGACCCCACCAGGATCCCACAGAATTCTTCCCCATACTGGCCCTTACCAGAAATTACTTCTTAATCAATGGCAAGTAATTTCTTCAAATTAAAGAAACTGCCGTAGTTGTTCATTTGCTCCAGAAATGGCAGTCCTGTATATGGCAAAATTCGAAGAGAAATTCATTTTTAACAGCAACCCCTTCATCAAGAAAATAACACCTGTTACAGTTATATTAACACTATTCAGTATTTGGATGAGCCCCCATGATGAACTACAACAGTTTGCTGAATGGCTGAACGGAAGAACAGCTGACATTAAATTTAACATAACGTGATAAGAACAAGATTAGATTTTTGGATATTATATGTGGGCTCACCTGCTCAACATACTCACTTGGACCCATATATTTATATATATATTTTTAAACAGGTAAACCTACACTCAATCAATTTTAGATTTTACCAATCAGGATCTATACCATTTGTCTTACCAATCCAAGTCATCGATACCTATAGTCCTAAAGGATCAAGGGAGTTAGCAAGAAAATAGGCAGTAAAATAACGTTTAACATTTGGTAAATAACCACAAACTCGAAAAAAAGTTAAAGTTCATTATCTAAGTAAATCTTTTGAATATTTGAAACAATGAAATTAATAATTTCTTATTTTATTCAGAACGATGAAGATCAAGAACAACATATGCAATAATTTTGAGAGAAATATCATTAAGTAATTCGACAAAGGGGGGGTAAAGAGAAAAGGAAAAACAGAACAATGACAAATCCACACTTTATAGTTACCTAGAGTGGTGTAGTGACCAACCCTGGTCACAGGCTGAGTCAAAGAATAAGAATGCCAAAATACAGGTGTCAGCAGGAAAGAACAGGTGCAGATCAGAATCAGGACAGGTTCAGACCAAATTGGATCAGGACAGGACCACCACAGGCTAAGATCAGCACCGGAGCTAAAGTTCAAACGCCAGCGTTGTAAACCCTCTCTGCAGCTAACAGTCAAACCTCGATTTGGTCATCGAACTCCTTCCCAGAACCCCGATTGAGTTACCGAATCTTCTGACAGAGTGCTCCGCCAGCAACTCTCCTCTCGATCACCTATTGAGTGCGTTGGGTCAGTGACAGGTCAGCTAATGGGACAAGTCAGACAATCTAACTAGCTAAGTCTACCCTAGTTATACTATTTTCCAGGTCAGAGTACCACCCCCAAATGTTGCAAATGTGTGAATCCCACAATTGTATTGGACAATAGGACGAGGTGTAGTCATCACACCATATTAATATGAGGTAACTTGTCAATCATGTATTCAAATGTTCTCTTCCATAACTTTATCTTCCCATGTACTTTTATTCCGCCCGGTAGTGAAATGTAACAATAAGATATTCAAACAAATTATTCAATTTCAGCCTCCTCTGGCATGGTGAGGAGTTCACTCTTCTCATAGTTCTTGCCATCCATGTCAGAATGGCATGGGTTCAATGCCACAGCTTCAGTGGCTTAAAGTTTCTTTCGCACAGGCGCAGTCTCTCCAGAGATGGAGTTCAGCAGTACATTTAGGCCCAAATATGATACATGCAAGAATAGAAAAGAAACAGTTTTAGAGACACAGAATAAAATGAATGCACTGTATACCACTTTTTTCTACTCTATTCTCCTTATTTTATTTACACTATTGCATTAAAAATTTAGGCAAAACAAACAGCTTAGCCAAGCAGGCATGTAAGCTTCTTGCACGTTAGAACACAGAACAGCCATCTTAGTTCTAGTGGGCAGAAGCAAAGGTTTTCCCACCAAGCATGTCATATGAGTGTGACAGACGCATGCGCAATAGAAAATCCTGCATAGCAGCAGCCATTTTAATGCAAGCGGATTATAGTTAGTAAAAGCACATTGACAAGCTTCCCCTAGATACCTAATATGTTGTGTAATGCAATATTAATATGACAAACATGTTAGTTAGTACATTAATATTATTTTCGAGAGGGTTGAATATAAGCAAGTCACTTTACAGGTGCAACCTTGCTCCATCATAATGATACCATCAGGGGGACATCTAACCACAACCTTATACACCAAACCAACAGACAGGAACAGTCTGTTCAGATATGACAGCAGCCACACTCGAACTTCGCATGATAACTTTCCCTGTGGGCAATTCTTAAGAATTCAGAGAAATGTAAGGAAAAAGACAATTATTTCAAACATGAAGAAAAACTTAGAGGGAATCTAGCTGAGAGAGGTTATCCTAAGAAGGTTTTAAAGAATGATCTCAAAAGGCCTTTGTTTACTCAACACGAAAAACCTCTGAAGCACAGAAAAAAACAACTTGATGCAATAATCTGCGTAACCACCTTTTGTCCATCAACAAATCAGTTCAAGAAGATGATTAAACAGAATTGGCACATCCTCTCCACATCAAAAAATCCAATTCCTCACCCCATGTTTGCTATCAAGGAAAGGCACGACATTAGAGACCAAAGTGTTAGAGCGTATACCATGCCTACAAACCAGATAAGGGAAACCATCAAAGAACTTTGCCACTTCAACCAATTGACAACATAAATGTGCAGAATGTACGTGTTGTGATCAAACGATTGAAGTTATCACACATGAGCACGATCAAAACAACACACAAAGTTTTTTCAAACTGTAAATCCAAAAAGTTGTATATGGCGTCATCTGTCCCTGCAAAGAGCTGTATATGGGCCAGATGAGTTAAGAGATCTGTAAAAGAATTGGCCTGCACAAAACTCAGATACAATGTAATATGACCACAGCTCTACCCATGGATCAATTCTAAGATCCCTTCCACATAGGACAAGATCTAAAACGGACTGTAATGTATGTCATTCTAAAAGATCCCAGTGGTGGGGACACAGAATGAATACTATTTAAAAACATAAATAAGAAGCCATGAAGTATAACACAATCCTCTCAGGTCTCAATGAAATGTCTGAAATACAAGGAAAATGAACTAGTGATCTGTGTACCTCCACTTGACTCCTCTTTCCATTTTTTAATTTAGGTGCAAAGTACTCATCCTTGTGTACCTACCTGCAGCTTTCACAGCAGTATCTAGACTGATTAAGGAAGGTCCTCCCCATTCAAAAATAAAAGCCTTAGGTTCCCGGCCCCTCCACTTTTTAATAGGACCTGTAAGCCTAATGCACGTAATAGTAAAATTTGCATGAGCACATCGATCAGACACGAAGCGTGACTCCAATGGTAACTACAACTCCTAGGAGAATATAGCACCCAGCAAGTCGAATTATATGTCCCGTTACTACACTGTTTTAGAGGGGGATAGCATGGAGGTCTTGCGGGACCTACGAGGAACTCTAAAAAGCTGTGCGAGTATGTGCCTACTGCGACCTTCCCACATTTCGAATCCGGAGCTTGCTTCATTTTCCTTGCCAGAGAGCTGAGTGTTACCTACACCATGGAGTAACTATCTACTCCCGCTTTTATGCTGTCACACAGCAGTAATGGTCCAACTCTCCTTCTTTCTCATATTTCTTGGCATTTTAGGACACAATGCTCACAAGTCTTTATGCACCAACTGAAATTTCCCTATAGGCAGCGGCTGGCTAGTTATGCTCAGGTGAGCATTGATTTAGGCGTAACATTTTTTTTTAGACTTGTTTGGTTACTTTCATTTTGATACAAGGTGACCTGAGCAGTGGCGGCTGCCACACAACTAAAGTGAGGCAGTGGGGGGTGAGGTTGTGGGGAGGATAGGACGGGGAATTGAGGGTAATAATTATATTTTTAAAAATGTACTTCTCGCTGCCCGACTCCAATGGCCGCCTCAGTGCTTCTCTCCCATCAGTGTCTATGAAAGCACAGGCTCCCCACCCAATCCAGACGATGCTCTCATGCTATGATAGCAGAGCCAAGATTGGTCTGAGCAGCTTGGTCTACCGCTCAGACAATGATTTGGGACCTGCAGCTTTTCTTCAACCAGGCTGTGCAACACTGCTGGGTTGGAGAAATAGAAGTGTGCATGTCTGTTTGGCAGGGCTAAGACGGCTGGCCAAGCTTACATGCTCACTTCTACGTGTACACCACTCCTCCTTGTCATGGTCCCGCCCCACACGCATGCACACCTCAGCCAGAGCAAGTCACAGAAAAATAAAATGATATTATTGTTTTAATATTATTGTATTTTTCTGTGACTGACTCTGACCAGTGGGGTGATGCTCCTCCACCATTATGGGGAGGCATTCCCTGGACCTGACACTGGTGTCTCAAATATGCATGCTTTGCACACTTTTATAATAACACAACACATTATACTACTTCATTCTAACAGCAAGTTTGCTGTTTTTTCAGGAAATATGCTCCCATCGACTGTCTATACTGAGGTCTGCCGTTTCCAGTCCACAATCCCACATGATAACAGGTTCATAAATCGAATGACTACTCTTCCCCCTCCTCAGTCACTTCACCACTAGTCTTAGGGCCTCTTTTATATCTCCTCCAGGAAGTGCCCTTAAAGTTAAATTGCATTCCCCACCCATTGCAAACGTATTCTTTTCCTATTCACTACTCTACTCCCTGCAGAGTATTTTTACCAGCCCATATCCTGGGAAGACTTTGAAAGATTGTGAGGTAGAAACGCATTGCCACATACAAGAACAAGTGAATTGAACATGAAGGAATAAAAAACACCTCTCTGAGGCTTGACTTTTTATAAAGCAAAGCAAATCCTTGGCTATATTGACCCCATCCATTGACTATCGAACATTCAAAGTGGGTAACTAAAGGCAATATTGAACTATCCCTACAAAATTCCTTCTAAAAAATTGACAATCGCTCTGAATTCTGATTGTATTTTACACTTGAATGCCCTACATATATGTTTTCTATTATTTTGAAAAACAACTACAAGCCAGCATAATTGTTCATTTTAGTGTTATGCGCTCAATATCTTGCTCTATGGCACATTCCTCACATAAAATGTTTGATGTTTAACAAGTGATGGTAATAATTGACAATGTGGCCACTTCTATTATCTGACAAATGGATACAAATGTAACTTTGAGCAATTCTTTTGGAGGTTAGGGATGGTTTAGGCAGAGAGCAGTGTAGAAAGACATTAATAGAAGCAGTCACCTCTTCTATATATTTTTTCTTTGTGACCCAGACTCTTCTTTATATCGGCCATGCACCGACTTTGTCCAGATGCAGTGAGCCGTTGGCTCCAGGGCCGGGTCCTGCTCCTAACAACCCCATGGGTGGCCAACCCCACGCTGCCCATGGCCTCTGACCTGGTCCTGACCCCAACTCCTCTCCCCATGGACAACGACCTCCTCTTTGGCACGCAGCCTGCATTCTCTTCTCCTTTTCTGAATATTTTTGTTGGTTATTGCGGCACTCCTGTGGTACCAGACATGCATTTTTCCACATCATGGTACCCCGGTACTGTGCCGCATCCTTGGGGAAGCTTGCACCATACTGCTGTACCAGTGTGTGCAGGCCGGCAGTACTGTAGTATCTCAAAGGAGGTACACACTGGGCCTTGTAGATGGACCGTGGTACCCGCAGCCTAAGTATTTTTTTTATTTTTTATTTCAACTCGGTCGCTCAAGTGCCTGGTGTCACGGAATCTCTCCCCTGCATCCTATACCCTCTTAAAAACCATGTTTTCAACATGGGGACTGAGTCTCTGAATCCTAAATTGGTGGCCACAGCATTTTCTTCCCAGTTGCTGCCAGCTAATCAGATACCTAACTTCTTCAAGACCAGTGCCACACTACTGAAATAGCCTAAGGGAGGAAAAGGAAGAAAAAGTTCCCTCAGCTATTAGATGGCTTTTTGTTTTTAGTGTTTTATACCTCTGACTCCCGGGGTACCCACTTGTTAGATACACCTAATTCTTTAACCCCTTCGTGTCTAATGCAAACATCTCTTTAAACACTAATTTCTCCAAAATGATAGAATAGGTTTACAGCAAACCACAAAATGGATGCTTTCTAAGTAAAGATCTAACTTTGTGCACATTAAGATGTAATTTTGTACAGTCATTTATCTGTATTGGAGAGCAAAGTTTTCTATGAGAATTGACATAGGGAATTAATGTTTTGTTACTCCCCCTTTTTCTTGGACCCCACAAAACCTGCACTTTGTTTGGTAAAGTGTCATGCAAAGTCCTAAAACAGAGCCAAGCTTTGATGGAACAAAAAACATTCTTCAGATGGAAATTCTGACCTAACTGTAACAACTCAGTGGCGACAGCTACTGTATAATGTATATTTATAAATGCATAGAGCAAGCATTGTTTGTAGATTTTTTGTGATTAACTCCAATCAGATGTTATTTTTTTTAAGTTTGTTTAGGACACAATATTTTTACCAGATAATAGCTAGTCCACTATAGGGTTAGCAGAACATAGTATGCAAAAAAGCGATGGAAGGAATGCTTTAATTAATCTCGGCCTCTGGTAATTACTCGAGACGCCGCCCAGTCCATCATTATTATTTTGCACTCCATGTCGCCTCAGTTTGGACCAAGCCATATGCAAATCAGTCTTGACTCTGCTCCAATATGAACTGCCAAGCCAGGTCCTTCCTGAAATAGAACACTTGCAACCCAGGACTGGGTTTGCCCTGGTTATGAGCTCATCAGCCGGGTATAGCTTGGTTCAAGTGGCACAGTGTGCAAGGGTCCCACATCTGGGCAATTCCATCCTACTTAAGGACACTTGTGCAGGGAAAGATCTGATTGCTACTTTTAAAGCTCATAAAAATGTGAAGGCCATTTCTTCTTTATAAATAACGAGACACATCGACTTCGCAAATGCAGGTTTTATTTAGGATTTCCCCAAACCCACTCCCTTTCTCCATCCATTTTCATTACTTTTTAGGTCTATAGTGTAACTTCTTTCCCTTTGCTCCTTATTCACCCTTTTATCGCCCCTGCCAATTTGTCAGTGTCCCACCTTACTCCAATGCCCTGGTCACCCGTTTTTTCATGGAATACCACCATTTTTACACATTTTCAACATGAAGAAAGCTCATTTGACAAAATCAGGCTGATGAAACTTCATGGAGAAATGTCAAAATGACAAAATATTTTTTTCACGAAAATATGTTTTTGAGGAAAAGAAATAGATCACAAAAGGAAAGGTAATTAGATAAAAGAGGAAGGGTGTAGAGTATGAGAGGGAAGTATTGGTGAGGTAGGAGAAGTAGTAGAAATGCGATATGCCTCACACTGTATTGTGTTAGAGTTATTGGCATTGTAAATGTAAGAATAAGCCGTGAAAGATCTTGTGCATGTCGTTGCAGTGGGCGCCATTACTAAATGGTTTGGTTTATAGAAAATAGCTATAATGTGAAAGGCATCTTGTGATGGAAATTGTTCTTGGTGATTATATGAACACTAAATAATGGAGCTACCAGTGCGATTTTTACCCAAGGCTGCCTAATGTTTAGTGGCGCTGGGAGGAGCTGCCAGAGACTGGAAACCTTTGGGAAGAAGGGGCCAAGGCTGACTGCAGAGGGAGAAATGGGAAAAAGGCAAAAAAGGTTATTATTGGAAATATTTTGAAAGTGTTTTACGGACTGAATTTTTCAATAGCAAATTCAGATGAAGCACTGTATTCAGAGAATCATCTCTAGTCGCTAACAAACATGCACCATTAGAGTCAACGTCAGCTCAGAAGGGAACTAACCCAACATGAAATAGAGTGTGCTCCTCATATGACACTCGTGTGAAGCGAGTGTAGGGGCTAGGAATGGTGACCAGTAATGCGCGTTTCAGGACATACCGCACATTCAGTAGATAGCATCAAGACAGGATGTACAGCATGAAAAGGCACAGAAAAACAAAAAGAAGATAATAATAACACATAGCGCTGTGCGCTGACTAGGTCTGCTTTTAAAGGCCACGACCCCATGAATCTTATGATTCCAAAGTGTTTTCCACTTTGTTCATGACACTTGCACCTCTTCTTTCTCTCCTCCCCTTCGAGGATGCTGCCTTGAAAGAGAGGACACACATGTCCAGTTTTTTTCTGTGATGTTGTCTGTGTTATGCATCTAAATTAAAGACACCTAAATGATGTGGCTTGGTGATACTAATAAAACTAGCATTGGAAAATACAATAAATAGCTTGGCCCTTTAAAGTCACAACCTCTTGGCTTTGCCAAGACTTCTTTGTAAACATATAACTGGAATTTGACATATCCAAAAGGTATCACCGATGGGACCTTATAAGTGTTTAGCCATAGGACCATATGAGCAAGGAACTATAAGTGTTTACCCAGGCAATATTGGATTTTTCTGCAAGTAAAATCTGGACCATGTGTGGGTAGACCAGGCTGGTTGTAAGTGGGTGGAACTGTATCCCACCCGGTACTACCACTCCGCACAACTTACAATACGAACCTTGGGAGGTAAAACTGCCTGGGGAAATACTGTTCACATTTGGTCAAGTCCAATGCCAGGAGGGATGTAAGGTGTGAACCCCCGCCCCCCTTTACTGCAAAATCTGCACCGACTTGGATTTTGAAGACTTTCTGTGTCCCATCCTGGATTTGATACATGACTCAAATGATGGCATGTTCACATCAGTAAAGAAAAGTATGCAAAATATGTCACTGCTCCGTGGCACATGCATGGCAGGAGGCATGCTTCTGATGTCTGCATGCGCACAGTAATACACGTACACCTATATGTAAGCAAACATTGACCCATACAAATACCTTGGAACACCTAATGTTGCATCACATAATAGAATCTGAAAGTTCACACAAGTCTACCACTGATCTGAAGTAAGATGGCACGTGAGGGGGATAAAACGATAAAAGTGTAACCGACATGTTCCATCAGCCATCAGTGATAATACAAAACCTGTAGAAGACACAAGGTAAAAAGTCACTGGAATAACAGAGCACAGCCATCTTTGTCTCCGGTAATCTATGCAGTTTTATTTATGTGGAGCACCCAACAAAATAAGCCGTACATTTGTTCTTAACGTTTTAGGCTACAGAATGAGAATGGATGACACATTTCTAAAATGGATAGTTGTTCCCAAGCCTCATTCCAACCACTGGCGGCACTATGCTGCCTGCGAAAGGCGTGGGCAGGGTCTCGCCTCGCGTGGCACGGCAAGGAAACTCGCAGTCATATTAAAAGAAATATCACCAATGTAACGGACATGCAGAAGCGTGACATCAACACAAACAAATATTACCAGTATAGCGGACACAAAAGCGCAACATTCGCAAAACAATATATATTTCCAATGCAGCAGACATGAAAGCCCAACATTAACAAAGAAAACAAGCACTGTTAATACCAAAATAGGATCTGAAAATAAATTACTCTGGCTTGGCAAAGAGGCAGTGGGACTACGAGTAGGTAGAAGAAGAAGTACATGCATCAAAGCGGATGGCCACTAATCCAGGGGAACTAATCTGCAGTTGAGCAGTGCTCCTCAGCTACAAACAGAAGTGATGTATCGGGTGCATGAATCAATTAGGAGGCAGGGAAGAAAAATGACGCTGGGGTCAACCTATGGTAAGCAGCAGGCGGGATTACAGTCCTTTTATTGAATACAACATGTCTTGCAGAGAGCACATATGCGCAGCCAGGCTCCACCTAAAAAGGGAGCAAAGCAGAAGGGTTAAAGATGAATGGGCAGTAAGGGAAGGTAAAAGAACAGAGAATTCCCGGGAGAGAATACAAGGAGGAAAAGAGTAGGGGGTAGAAAAGACACCCTAAAAATGAAGGTTAAGAAATACATTTTTCTCCAGAATGATTTTGTTAAACTGTTAAAATCCAATATTAAAGACACCTTGTTAAATAAAGGTTCACTGACGCTCATTCATCAGAATCCCTTTCTTTAAGTATGTGTTTCATTGGAAACATATACAACCTTTTTCTTAACTAGTTAGTCTTTCCATTGCATCGTCCCTGTCTGTCTTCTGACTCCCCCAACCTCCCAACCGCTTAACCTCACTTTTTGGAGGGGCCAGGTTGGCTCTTTGTACCTTAATCAATATGCTCTCCGGGATATTCCCTGTCCACTGTGGTCCTATACCTCTAAAAACCGGTCCTCCAATTTGTTTGCTTACTTTTTTAGACATTCAAGTTTTTAGTAAATATGAGATTTCTATAAAAGCTGATATTGATACTTTTTAAATGAATTTGTATATGTTAAATCAGAATGAAATAGGCTTTATGTGTGCTGTCACAAACAGAACTCATGAGCAAAGTAAGAAGATGTCCAATCACTGTTCATCGTGCAATTACCACACTACGCATTGTTGTATTAGCATAAATGCCATTATTAGGACACTATTGTACTTCAACAATGTCTCAAACTTCTGAATCTGAACATAAAACCTGACAGTTGCATTGTACCTGCACCATTCACAAATCACCCGCTTTCAATTCCCAAGTAAGTCCATATCCTTATCTTCATTCTTCCCCCTTTACTCACTGACCTCGTTCCATCTACTCAGTCACTCCCTCATTTGTCCTACAAACATCCTCCATTGAAGACCCTTTCCTTGCTCGTCGTATCCTGCGCACCACCTTCAGTCACCTCTACTCCCCCCCACCCCTACGGTGGATTATACCCGCATGTGACTTACAATCCCCTAAAATACCGTCTACACCCTGCAACCTGCCCTAAATTGGCAACACACTCTAATGGACCACCATCAAAACCTCTTAAATATAGGGTGTGGACCTCACAAACCTATCTCCTTCCCGGTAGTATTCAGGGTCAGGAAGAATCAAGATACACCCTTCCTGACACCGCGATATAGCCAGTCACGGCTGGCATGAATCGAGGGTGGGGAATCAGGGGGGTCGCGAGGTGAGGGGGTGAGGGGTTAATTTAATTAACCCCTTCCACACTCATGACGAGCTGGGCTCGTCATGGTGTAGCCTCCTCAAACACTGATGACGAGCCCAGCTCGTCAAAAAACAATGTAAAAAAAGAATTTTCAGCACAGAGGGGGAAAACGCATAGCAGCCATGGAGTTAAAAAAAACAAAAAAAAACTTGCCTCCGGTCCTGGACTCACGTGCCGCTGCTCCTGCTCTTTCTACTAACAGGAAGCAGAAGCAGGCAGCCTCCCTCTCCTCTCATAAGCCAATCGCAACACTGCAAATGGCAGCATTGTGATTGGCTAGGACGCCGTCCTTACAGACGTCTAATGGGAGGCCGTTTGAAGAAAACGGAGAGTGCTATGACTGGTTTTGTTGGTCCTGGGCCCGCCAAACAGTCAGTGCCCATAACATTGGGCTAGTCACTCCTCCCCGACCCAACCAACCAGACATACCCTTCTTCTGCTTTTTCGCAGTGCGAGAAGCAGAAACGTAAAATGGTATTTGTACCAATTCACATTTCTGCTTCTCCCACTGCGAGAAAGCAGTGAGGCGATGCTCCGACGCCCACGTGGAGGAGCCACCCCTGATGTAGCCCTATTACCAACCCCGCCCATTACCCCTAACTAACCCATCCCCACCCTGTCTTGTGCTAAGCAGGAAGCACGCCAGGGGAAGACAGGTCTGCGACCTTCACTTCCCCAGGGGGCCAACATTCACTGAAGAGACACAGCGAAGTCGGCAGCAGACGCTGGTAGTCACTGAAAGCATGGAAGACGTTGGAAGAACTTGGGTCACAGAACAATTTGATCATTCCATAAACAGTCCCTAGGAACTTTGCAGTCCTGCCAAGCGTCACGCAACAGGTGTGACGCTCACGCATTTCAGTGCGGTGATCCGCATCACCGCACTGAAATGCCAATGTCACGCATTTTTGCCACCTGTGCCAGGCGCGCCAGTAGCTCCTGTGCCCTCTCTGCTGTTCTGAGAGGTGCTGCTCTGCCCGACAGAGTGCCTAAACAGTTAACGAGACTGCAGCTAAGCTCTCAGCTCTCTAGTGTCAGTGGCGCGCTACAATGTATCTCTCTCTGCTCTGCGGAGCTGCCTGCTGTCCCAACTTTTGTTGACCTGGAAACTTAGTGCTGCAAATTGTGTGGCGCCGGCGCGGCTACCTCAGACTCCTCATCACAGTCTGCAGGGGGGTGGGGGCGGGCTGCCTGTCGACTGGAGTCCGAGACTCATAACTAATAAGTAAGTGTCAGTCACTTGTCCCCATGCTGCGCACGCGACGCCGGGTGTCTGGTACTGGTTTTATTTATTATTTACTTTCTATGTTAAGCGTTATTTATAGCGCGACTTTACCTCGGGGTGTAGCGCTTCACAATTGAATAGGAACAGACTGTAGTACATGATGGGGAGAAAATGATAAGACAACCCATATTACACAAAAGCAAACGTTAATTACACGAGGCAATACTAAAGTGACAATTGTGAGCAAACAAAATACAAGATATATCAAACGGTGCCTTACAGGAGGAAAAAGTGGCATGCGTGCAAGTAGAGCCTTATACTGCACTAAATGGCAGACAGCAAGCACTCAAAGAACAAACGTTACATAGGCAATGGTGGCACTTGTGCGTATCTGAAGCAAACAAAATGTACGAGGTAGGCAGGATTGAAGAAAGTGATGTACTAAAGACTAAAATCGGTGTTGACATACTTTCACGCTGACGTCACTATCAGTGCCTGCCAATAGACAGCGGGCGGGCGGCAATTGAATGGTGCACTGTAAACTAGCCTACTGAAAAATGAGTTCTGCAGTTATTAAGTGCGAGTCCGCCCCCGAGGACCCCATAGGGGCCACCGTAGTCTGGGCGGCTGAGTCACGTGCCTACTGCGGTGCTGCCTGTTTAGTACTGTTCGTTTCCGGCCTCAGAGTACGCGACCCCAACCCAGGACTCCTGACAGATGCACAGCAGACGGTCACCAGAAACAAGTGGGGGCCGCAGGCGGCCGATGTGGTAATGAAGCTGCTCTTTTGGCCATCAGTGTATAAAGTAAGTGTGTGTCCAAGGGAAGCCCTGGCCTCATAAAATAATTAATTGAAGAAAAAAGTTGCGGAAAAAGTTTAAAGTTCAAAATGTTTTAATTGCCTTGATTTGCAGCCTGTGCCTGTCAGCAGTTTATTATATATTAAGCACACAAACTACTGATGATTAAGGACTCGAGTCGGAGCGGTGGTTCGAGGGAGCGGCGAGTAACCAACAAATACAGCTCATCGCGCAAGAAATCACTGTCCACACTTCTTCAAGGAGCAAGAAAGGCCACTTTAATTTAAGACAGGTGCATAATACATTTCATGAACACATTCATTATTTTTTTATTTCATGACATTTCAATCTACACAGTATGCCTAAACTCC
Source organism: Lissotriton vulgaris (assembly GCF_964263255.1). Classification (NCBI taxonomy): domain Eukaryota; kingdom Metazoa; phylum Chordata; class Amphibia; order Caudata; family Salamandridae; genus Lissotriton; species Lissotriton vulgaris. The sequence goes on from NC_141688.1 coordinate 116,623,861, forward strand.
CTACCTAACAGAACCCGAAACTAACTCTTGCCTAATACCCCCAGGATTACCCAACGAGCTACCCTTCAGGATGGCCAACCCGCTCCAGGCTGCCCACCCCACTAGCAAAACCGCCTCCTACAAAAACAGACACACCTGCCTTAACAGTGGCAAAGCCAGAAGACCAGAGCAGCGCCTAGAGCACCGCAAGTAAAGCCTAACTAAAGGAATACAGGGAGGGTGGGTGGGGCAAAAAGGAAACCTCCCTTCCCCAGCCTCGCTACGCACTTCCCTAGTCAGCCGCCTGCCTTCCCTTTATGCCCTCCCCTAATCACCCCCACCTGCTCCCAGATCCCTCGCGCGAACGCACCCAGGGAAAGACCAGCTCGCGCCTGGCTCTCCCAGGGTCCCCCCTCGCGCAAGAAATCACTGTCCACACTTCTTCAAGGAGCAAGAAAGGCCACTTTAATTTAAGACAGGTGCATAATACATTTCATGAACACATTCATTATTTATTTATTTCATGACATTTCAATCTACACAGTATGCCTAAACTCCCTACCTAACAGAACCCGAAACTAACTCTTGCCTAATACCCCCAGGATTACCCAACGAGCTACCCTTCAGGATGGCCAACCCGCTCCAGGCTGCCCACCCCACTAGCAAAACCGCCACCCAGGAAAACCTTTAGCGTTTTCCTGCCCCACCCAAAGGAGGAAGGGAAGGAGCACACCATAACTGCACCTGAAGAACTTTAGCAATCAAATCTCTGAGCTCCAGAAGGTAAAAAGAAATCCCTAAAGTAGACAGATGGACCCCGTCCTCACAGAATAAATGAGTCTCTGAAACTTTCAAATGATGATGAGCCAAATTTTATATGCATAAATGATTACAAAAGAGTCTCATTGTTCTATTCACTTTGCGTCTTGCCTTCTCCACGGCTGAATAGCTCCTCGCCCCATTCCATTGTAATCGAGGAACGAACTCAGTCCATATCACCATGGTACTCACCCATGTGGTTTTGATGACTTCCAGGTCTTGTTTCATTAATTTTAACAGGGTCAAACCAGAGAGAGAAACTAAGTCGTTTTCCCCAAGATGCAACACCAATAGATCCGGAGGGCCCCCCAAACCCTTTGAAATTAGGGAAGCCAAGGCGGGAAAGAGACCGCCCCAGCGCATGCCCCCTGTGCCATGCCAGGAGACTTCGTGCGTCAGACTGCTTAAACCAAGGGATCTCCCACAAAGCTGACGTGCAGCGGCCACAGCGGCCCGTTTAACAAAAGAGTGCCCCAGGATCCACACCCTCCGTTTGCATCTGGCGACTGAGGGCCAAGGACCTAGGAGAAAAAGAAATGTTAGGCAAGGCAAAGGAGGACTACTTTCTTACATATTTCTCACAACATCTGGAGCGCCAGCGCCCAATGCGACGAATCTGTGACCAATCCCACCCCAACCTGGCGGCCTCTGTCGCCGCCCCAATCCGGAAGGAATGAGTGCCGAACTGAGAAGGATCCCTCCCCAGGCCCAACAACACCTTACGGAGGACAGCTAACAACTGAGAAACAAGGATGGGGCTTCCATCAGCATGACAAAAAATTGCCCCCGGGGCAAAATGCGGAGAAGACACAAAAACCTCCCATTCCCCCACAGGGCAGCAAGCAGACACTCCACTCCTACCCAGAAACACCCACTTACCCCTCCCCATCTGATCAGTTTTGGACATCCTTAGCCACAAAAGCACCCTGTCATGCTCCACCACCACCTCGCTACTGGTCATACCCACTCTACCCCTCAAACCCAGCAGTTCAGAGGCCCGGAATGCACCAAAGAATAACCACACAAAACACAAACGACATTTGTGGCACTCAAAAGCATCATAGCAGCACACCTCCAACTGCGATACAAGCAGCTGAAGCAAATCAAAGGTCACCGGCTGCCGTAGCTTTTGACCACCGGCTTGTAGCCTACCCAACCCTTTCAGAACCTTACGAACCAACACCCCCCCAACAGGATCCCTCCCCCACCAAAGCTGACCATAGAAAGACACCCCGGCTAACTTGCCCGAGATGGTCGTGTGAGAGAGGCCTCGGTCCGCTAAATGCAAAACAAACTGCAATAAGAATTGTTCATCAGATAACCCAGCCCGGACCGTACCCCCCATCTCCTCACCAAACTGCAAAAACTCATGCCAGGCCTTCAAATAGCTCCGCCGTGTAGAGACAGCCACTGAATGTTCAACCAACTGTTGTACCCTCAATCCCCCAAGTCCCATACGTACTGTGGGATCGCCGTCGGTTCCAGGTCCGCCCCAGGAGCCAATTTGCGGAATTCGGACCACTGAAAGCGAGATAAAGAATCAGCGATGCAATTAGTGGCCCCAGGAACATGCCTAGCCTTAAAGACAATATTCAGTTGTAGACACCTCAACATGAAGGCTCGCAGGAGCCTCAATACACGCAAATCGCTGTCTATTAACCAAGTGCACTACTGCCATGTTGTCCACATGGAACAATACGGAGCGATTCTGAAATTCCTGTCCCCAGATGAACAGAGCAACCAACAACGGGAAGAGTTCCAAAAACGCAATACTGCGACCCTGATCTTTCCAATGCTTTGGCCAGCCTGCCGCGCACCAACGACCTTCCCAAAAAATGCCGAAGCCGTGCGCTCCCGATGCATCCGTGAAAAGCTGCACCTGCCACACAATGTCCTCATCTGCAAAAAACAAGGACACGCCATTGAAATCTTGCAGGAAACTCAACCAGATAGTCAAATCAGCACGGACAGCAGTTGTAATGCGCACCCGATGATGGGGCAGGCTGGCGCCGGACATCGGGAGGCCCAGACGTCGACAAAATGTCCGACCCGCCCGTACAACCCGGCAAGCAAAATTGAGGTACCCCAAAAGCTTCTGGACTTTACGCAGTTCTAATTTGCGTTCACCCAACACCCATCTGAGGAAATCAGACATCTCCCGCACTTTAGCAGCAGGCAACCTCGCCATCATAGATGTAGTATCAATTTCAATCCCTAGGAAAGTCAGGGATGTACAAGGACCTTCTGTTTTATCCGGCGCCAAAGGGACGCCTAATTCCGAAGTCATATCCTGAAAAATTGTCAAAGCCGACTGACACTGGCCAGAATGACCCTCACCAATGAAAAGAAAGTCATCAAGGTAATGGCAGACCAGAACATGTCCGCTGATAAAAGTGAATCGCCACTGCAAGAATGTACTGAAGGTCTCAAAGAGGGAACATGAAACCGAGCAGCCCATGGGTAACACTTTATCGACATAAAAACAGCCACCAAAATGCATGCCCAAGAGACCAAAATCCCAAGGATGAATGGGCAGGAGCCGGAAAGCTGACTGAATGTCACTCTTTGCCAGCAAAGCCCCAACTCCCGCCGTGCGAACGAGCCGCAAGGCGTCATCCACGGAAGCATATGTCACGGTTGAGTCAGCTGGGTCAATGAAATCGTTGATGGATGCACCCTCAGGCCAAGACAGATGGTGTATAAGGCGAAATTCCCCCACTGCCTTTTTCGGTACCACACCCAGCGGAGAGATGATCAAATCAGGGAGGGGGCAACCCAGAAAAGGACCAGCAATCCGACCCGCTGCAAGCTCAGCATCCAGCTTCTTCTGCACAACCTGAGGGCACTCCTTCGCAGACTTCAGATTGTCAGACCACCTGCCCACCCGCGGACCCTGGTACCCAATCCGGAACCCAACTCCGAAACCCCAGGACAGAGTCTTAGCAGCCTCAACGTCCGGGTAGTCCTCCAACCACAAATCCAAAATGTCCTGCTTAATAGGAGTAGGAGCCCTTGTGTACAAATTGATGAGGTTGTCCCCTGCCCCCCGAACCCCCCCCCCTGGTCTCCAAAACGCTGTCCGGGAAAACACTGCGTGAGAGCATGCCGGCCTCCGCACTGTGAACACTCATGTTTATATCTGCATGCTGGCCGGTTACACGAACCCCTGTTAAAATGCCAGCACGCTCCAGAGGAGGAGGACTGCCCTCTGCCCCAACCCCCCGCCCCAGGGAGAGCGGGGCGAAACTGAAAGGGCCGATAATGCACCGGCTGCCCGCTAGCCGTGTGGGTCGTAGCAGGCGGTTGAGCAGACGCCATCCACTGTAGCCACAACTCCGCGTCGACCTCACCCCAGGAACGCTCTGGGAACACACTCATACAAGCCCGGAACTCCTCGTCGTACGACAACCATGCAAAGCCCCCAAAATAACCATGGGCCTTACGGATGACGTCCGCATATTTGAACATGTCCACTGCCTTACTCGGATGACGCTGGCTATACACGCTGGCATAAATTAAAAAGGCCGAAGTCCAATTCTCAATAGACCTCGGAACTCGAGGCCTCCGAGCCAACTCCAACTCCTCCTCTTTCGACCCCTCCTTAGCTTGTACATCTCTATGGAGAAGCCGAAAGACATCCACATATTCACCATTCCATATGCGAGTTTTGGTTTTTTCAGACAAATGAGACCCCAAAGGCATCCCCACTCCAGAATAAGGCAACTTCTTTGGCAGGATACTATCCTCCGTAACTGGCTTGGGAACAGCCACCCCATCCCCATCCTTAGAAACTTCCCCCGTAACTTGCACATCAGAAACAGTCAGACTCACCGGCCGCTCAAGCCTCGGTGCCAGAGCGACTCGCTCATGAACAACCACATCACCCGTACCTATTGATCTGGTACGCTTCGCCGGGAGACTCTCCCCTGGTTGCCAAACGGCCCACCAACTATCCTTACCTCTTGGCAATGGTGCCGAATTCTGCGGAACTTCAACATGAGCCCCTCGAGAAGGTCGACTCCTTGCTGTCTCCCGTACTGCTGCGTGGCCCGCACATGACTCCTGCAAAATACGAGAAACAGAGGGTTGCCCCGTCCCACCCCTCTGGGCCCGTGCTGCCAAAAGCCCAACCTCCTTGTCACGCAATTCCCCTTCTTCCAAATCATCATCTTGTACATTCACATTTGAAACATCCTCAGAAAATGAAACTTCTGCACTGCCACTTGGCAGCGCCCCATCACCAATTCCCCCATCATAAAACTGCCAGTCAATGTCATGAAAGCTCCGTGCGCGCAACGCTGCAGAAGAGAGATCCGCTCCAGATGACTCTCCCGTGATCCCGCTACTGGAAACAGCCGTAGGGACAGTTCCCGAGCCCGCAGAACTGGCCAACAGCCGCCCAGCTGGAGACGCGACATGAAAACTGCGGCCGCTCAAGCCAGATTGTGAAGAACCTGCAAACCTGCCACTCCCCAAGGAGCCAAGTGAAACCGTCCCCAAAGAACCAGCCACCGACGCAAACCCGGGGGCACCACCTAATCCGGGGGCTGAGCTAACTGGTGGAGCACTGGGCATCTCTTGAGAAACCGGGTACAGAACCTGGCTGGGAGCAGTGGACACCCCCCATCTGCCCGAATCCATCCCACCATACACCTGAGACAGCTGCGGGTCAAGGCGGGGGCCAGCAAGACCGGGGGTCGTGGACCCATGGGACCGGGGGGCTGGAGGGGGGGGGGCACATCATTGGGCAGTACAGCCCCAATGGGGGGGGGGCACTGTTGGACGGAACAGCAAGGGGCACCCCAACAGCAGGGCAACCTACAACCCCACCACCAGGCATAGGGGGTTGGGCCAGCCCCAACTCAGCAGGCGCAGGGGACAGCAGATAACATTGGCCGTTCACCCATAAACAGGGAGAGGCCCCCTCAAGTATCCCAGAAACCGGGGTGGGAGAGCCCCCGAACACCTCGGCCTGAGCATGGACCCGGGGGAGGCTCCTATGTTCGAGACTCCTCCCCCGGCGAGCACCAGGCCCCACCAAAGGCTTCCTAGCCTTCCCCGGTGGGGCCCCGCCCAAGCGCTGATTTGGCCGGCCCACGGAGCGCCCCCGCCTCCCCCCGGGCGCCCCACGCAAGCCAGCACATTGCAATGGTAGAACACATACCTGCTGGTGGGCGCCCGGGTCAACCGGCGGGGGCTCCAACACTGCGGGGGCCAGGGCCGGCATGGGCTGCGCCGCCGGCATGGCAGCGTCTCCGTCTTCTTCCTCTGCTACCTCCGGGCCGGGTGACTGACAAGCAGACACCGCCCGCGACACTCCCCTCGAAGCCTTGCGAGGCGGGGGGCGGGACAACCCTACCCACGCCTCCGCCGGCACTCCCTGCCGTAGCAAGTCCTCTCGTCCCGCCGCACACAGGGTCTGGACAGCCCGTCGGACCTCCGCCGCCTCCTCCATAATCCCCCTAAGGTAACGCGACGCCAAAGGAGCAGCAAAAAGGAAACCTCCCTTCCCCAGCCTCGCTACGCACTTCCCTAGTCAGCCGCCTGCCTTCCCTTTATGCCCTCCCCTAATCACCCCCACCTGCTCCCAGATCCCTCGCGCGAACGCACCCAGGGAAAGACCAGCTCGCGCCTGGCTCTCCGTGGGTCCCCCCTTCACTGTGTCTGCAAAATCAGCCCCAGCCACGTCACGTGTCTGCACAGGGTGCAGCTTTTATTATAGCACAAATGACAACATACGATACCTCTTTTTTTATTTAATTTCTTTAGAACTATACATAGCTGCCAAGGTTTGAAATTGCATTAACTTGCACTGCGCACATCCTGAAAGACTCTGCCTGGATCCACGTGCGACAGGGAGACCCTGGAGTAGACTGATGCTACTTGATTGGTTGCAAGGGAGCCTGACATTTACAGTATGTGCTTTATTTATCTAAGACATCTAGATACACAAACTGCGACCTTCACTTCAGTATTCGTGCCCTGTCCTGAATGTAGACAAACACACACAGCCTGTATACACAGCACACTTGCATTGCTGAGTGCAGACACTAGTCAGAGACACAATCTCTAACCACTAGGCTACTTTTTTATTTTTCTATGTTGTGCGCAGTGCAAGCTAATGCACAGACAGGTTGTACCTTGACATTATTGTATGGTAATGCGCTTCTCCATGGGATTGTATACGGTTAAAACTTGGTTATTTGTAGCTTTTATTCAGATGACTAGTTAAACTCCTCTTCCTTGCTTGATTTTGCTCGCGAGTGTCACTCATAGTTGTTGAAATGTCACTCATAATTACACTGAATTTGTGAATATGTCACACATAGCAATTTCAAACCTTGGCAGCTATGACTTTGTGTTCGATGTGCAGTACCCATAATGCTCCAGTCACTAAACAAGGGCCATTTTGCCAGTGACACACTAAACGCACATTATTAGCACAATACGCATGTATTGTTACTGTATATAAATATATTTATCTTCACGTCCCTGCTCTTCACACTTAAATATATAACATTAGATCACCGACATACCTTCTAAAACATACCATACTTTCTTCTACAATTCTGCAATACGTAGCACTGTGCCGGTTTGCTTGATCGCTTCTTAACGTAGGAACGTTTTAGAGAACATATCCCACCGAAAAATGAACTTAATTTCAGTGTTCATGTGCCCTCTACTGATGTTTTATGGGTACTACTCCACAACAGAGCATAATAACTGTAAAGCAGGGTTTGTCATTTGACATCAAATTGTTGTGCATTTAATTATCGCACATTTGTTCGTATTTTAAGACTCTACCCTATAGTCTTACTGGAGCCTTTTTATACAACACTACTTCGGCTCTTCTCTATATGGCAGCGACTTTCCTAAACACCTGTTTGGGGACACTTTTCTACGTTCAGGTGACAAAGGCCATAGGTTCAATCAGCCTTCAGCCATTTGGTTGTACCTTTTGCTCGGATATTAGTCAGCCAGTGTTCATGAGCCATTAGTCAGTATTAAATGCCATTCATGACATATGAACTACTGCCTGTGCATTGACGATTTCATTGGTACAATCGGTGTATCATTCAACATAGAGAGGGGAGCCCTATTGTTTTTTCTTTGTGTTGTGCATATGAGGTTACCACATGTTTAGAATCTCCCTGAAAACTCTGTTATTTAAGATTGAAATGTATTTATTGTTTGCCTCCACTTCTAGTGATGTGCATGCATACACGTCTATTCTTAAAAATGCTAGGGAGTAACGAAAATTACATTTGATACCCTTTGATCTTGGTTAGATCACAGGAAGTGGTACAATATGACTCATGACCTCGAATCTGAAGAGAAAGTGATGTCACACAGCCATAAACCTGATGCGATCACAATAATTGACATTGCTAAAGATATACAATAACTGCATGACTCCTATAACACAGAAAATATATATTTTAGATACCACTTACTTTAGGGTCCTGAAATAGTCCTTGAAAGTAGTATGGTGTGATAATTGCCCTGAATGGTAGCAGACAAATGAAGCGAGTGAGACAGAGCTCTTCTAGGGGTTCTCAGGAGAGGGGGACATTTTAAAGCAAAATTGTTGCAATACTTAGCTAAAAGGCCATAGACTCTGAATTAAATATTGTTGTACTTTCATGGTGTCCAAACCAATGAAACATGTCGCTCCCTAGGAGGTGACCAAATATTTTTCAAAATGTGCTTTGTGCGCCCTTACCATACATGCCAACCCTTGTGATTTATGCAAGGGGACTGCAGATGTCAAGGCTAGTCTCCCACCTCCTGATTATTCCAATTTGGATTGCCAAATCATGATCTGCTGCAAACTAGGCAAAAGTGAATAGTTCAGTGGCAGCTCGCATAGGGTGTGCTGCGGGGCGGTGAGCCGGGGGAGGGGCAGGGTGAGGGGGTAGTAAACACAGACATACGACGGAACAGAGGAAAGTAATTATTACAAATCAAATCAAATTAGGTGTTTTCTAAGCGCGACTACTCACCCGTAAGGGTCTCAAGGATCTGGAGGTGTGGGGGGGGGGTTCGCAGGTTCCAGTCAATCAAGAAGGAGGTCTGTCGAAGAACCAGGGTTTGAGGTTTCTTGCGAAGATGGGGAGCAATGTTATCTGTCTGAGGTGGAGCGGAAGGTCGTTCCAGTCACTGGCCGTGCGGAAGGAGAAGGAGCGGCCTCCCGATCTGGTCTTTCTGGCGCGGGGGACCACGGCGTATGAGAGCTGGGCTGATCGTAGGGACTTTGGAGTGCGTGGAATTTGAGTCGGCTGTTCAGGTATGCTGGTCCGGTATTGTGGAGGGCCTTGTGAGCATGGGGTAGCATCTTGAAAGTGATTATAGCTTCGATGGGGAGCCAGTGGAGTGTGCACGAGTGCTGGGTGATGGGGCAGTGGCTTGGCAGGTTGTGGACCAGTCTTGCGGCAGAATTTTGGATGTTCTGTAGCTTGCAGGTGCGGTTTTTGTTTATTCTGGCATAGAGTGTGTTGCCGTAGTCGAGCCTGCTGGTGACCAGGGCATGAGTGACGGTCTTTCTGTGTTTGAGGGAGATCCATTTGAAGGTCTTACGTAGGAGGTGGAGGGTGTGGAAGCAGGAGGACGAGACGGAGTTGGTTTGGTGGTCCATGTAGAGCTCTGAGTCCAGGATGATTCCCAGGTTGTGTGCGTGGTCCGTGGGGGTGGGCAGGCTTCCGAGGGCAGGTGGGCCACCAGGTGTCGTTCTAGGCGTCTGGGTTTAAGCCCATGATGAGTACTTCTGCTTCGGGTGTCGTCTGCGTGTGACACAATGTTGAGTCTATAGGTTCTGACGATGGGGGCGAGCGGAGCCATGTAGACGTTGAAGAGCGTAGGGCTGAGGGAGTGGGGCTCCGCAGGTGGTAGGTGTAGGGTCTGAGAGGAAAGGGGGGAGTCTGACCCGCTGCGTTCTGCCAGAGAGGAAGGAGCGGATCCAGTCGAGGGCTTTGTCTTGGATCCCTGCGTCGTGGAGTCTGCGTATTAGGGTGCGGTGAGAGACTGTGTTGAACGCCGCTGAGAGGTCGAGGAGGATGAGGGCCTCTGTTTCTCCTTTGTCCAGTAAGGTACGGACGGGCAGACTGCGAGTTTAACTCTTCTGCTCACTCGCTTTCCTGCACTATAGCTGTAGCGCTATTTTAAAAATTCCTTTTTGCTCATTTACACTCAATTGCATGACGAATTGTGTTGTATGTATTTTTAATTAAATTGCACCCGTTTTAATTCCTGCACTGTTTCCCAGTTCCCCTGTGCCCTGTTCCACCGCGGCTGTTCTGTGCCGATTGTAGTGGAGGGCCAGGTCGGGCGGCGCCATCTTGAGTGAGGCCCGGTCCCTGGCTGGTCGGGAGGTAGCGGTCCAGCTCGGGGAGGGGCTTGGGTGCTAAATAGACCCTCTGTTCTCCTGATTCTCGTGGCTGATCTTTGTGGTGGCAGCACTCAGAAACGCTGCTGGAGAAAGACGGGCAGACTGCGAGTTTAACTCTTCTGCTCACTCGCTTTCCTGCACTATAGCTGTAGCGCTATTTTAAAAATTCCTTTTTGCTCATTTACACTCAATTGCATGACGAATTGTGTTGTATGTATTTTTAATTAAATTGCACCCGTTTTAATTCCTGCACTGTTTCCCAGTTCCCCAGTGCCCTGTTCCACCGCGGCTGTTCTGTGCCGATTGTAGTGGAGGGCCAGGTCGGGCGGCGCCATCTTGAGTGAGGCCCGGTCCCTGGCTGGTCGGGAGGTAGCGGTCCAGCTCGGGGAGGGTCTTGGGTGCTAAATAATGGTCCCCCATAGGGCGCGCAGCGGTCGCGCGCAGCGGGCCTGCCGTCTGCGCGCCGAAGGAGCCCGTCCGTGCCTCGGATGGGCCCAGGGCCAGCCATGCTGCTCGGCGACCTTTTGGGATCCCTTCAATAGAGAAACGCAGGTACTCACGCTGTGATCTGTGGAGTCTGGCTCCCCCTGCTAAGGGTTTACCCTGCCCACGGGTAGTCCCTGACTGTGCTCTGGCTATATGCCCCCACTGTGGCTTCTTCCCCCAACCCTCCCTTTCTTCACATCTAGTCAATAACGTCCCTGCCCCCAACATCAGGGCGGGTTTGATTAATGCCAGATCTGCGGTGAGGCATGCCGCTGATATTTTTGAATTACTAGGGGAAGGCCAGTTGGATGTATTGTTCCTCACGGAGACGTGGATGACTAACACTTCCGCTCCTAGTGTGGAACTTGCTGTCCCCAGGGGTTTTAAGATAGTTAGGGTTGATCACCCCCTGGGTAGAGGGGGGGGAGGGTAGCAGTTGTTTTTAGGGAGGGGTGGAGCTTCACCTCTGAGCCTCCGATTGCGGATGCTGGGGCAGAGGTTCTTCATTTTTTAATAAAAACTTCTCCTCATTTTACCTTGGGTGGATCTTTGATCTATAGGCCACCGGGCCAGCCTAACCATTTTCTGGATTCCTTAGAAGAATACATAGTGCCGCAGGCCCTAAGCTTTCCCAAGTTTCTGCTGGTCGGCGACTTAAATATCCATATGGATGTTCCGGACGCCCCGGAAGCCCGAAGACTTGGTGAAATCCTCGAGCTTGCTCAACTTAATCAATGGGTTACTGGTTCAACGCATGCGGGTGGTCATTTGCTTGACCTGGTCTGCTCTAATTTTCCCATTCAGTCGGTCACTGTGGAAAAGACTACATGGTCGGGTCATGATTTGGTCAGATTCATGTGGGAAATGCCCGAACCCAGCCTCCCACCTCCCATCAGTCACCCCCAAAAGATTAATGTACTCGAGTTCAGACAGGCTTTGTCCAGTACCCGCCCAAAACTTAACACACGTTTGGACGTGGCAGTCTGTGAGTTTAATAAGTGGGCTCGAGAGGCGACTATCGCCTCTACTAAGCAAAGTACGGTGTGTAGAGCTAGGCGCTCTCCCTCCCAACCCTGGTTCTCCCCTGAACTGAGAGAGCTGAAACTGGGGTGTAAAAAATTAGAACAAGCGTGGAGATGTGGATATAGCTCTGAGGCTAAATCCGCTCTACGACTCGCCCAGAAAGATTATTATACAGCCATCAAGGTAGCTAAGGGGAATTTTTATGCAGGGCGTATTGCCAAGGCTGACAACAATAGCAGAGAGATCTTTGCTATTGTTAAAAGTTTTATGTCACCTGTGGCTGATGCTATTCCACTCCCGTCCTCTGCGCAATGGTGTGAGGAGCTGTCCTCCTTTTTCATTACGAAAATAACGAGGATCCAGCAGGACCTTCTAGCGGCTCTCCCAGCCGATCACCTAGCTGCTGATTTGGGCCCTTCACTATGTCCAAATCCTGGACAGCAGTTTACGAACTTTGCGCAAATTGCGGAGTGTACCGTTCTCCCTCTCCTTCAGTCCCTGAAGTCTGGCTCCCCAGCCGATCCGTGCCCGGCCCGGGTGCTGTCGGAGGTGGCGGAAACAGTCTGCGCTGAGATCACGCAGATAGTAAACCTTTCCTTGGCCACTGGGGAGGTGCCGTCAGTTTGGAAACAGGCCAAGCTGCTGCCGCTTTTGAAGAAACCTGGATTGGATGTGTCGGTTCCTGGGAACTACCGTCCCATCTCCCTTCTTCCGGCACTTACGAAAATTTGTGAGAAGGTAGTTCTTCAACAACTGGAGAGCTTTGTTGACACCTCTAATGCCCTCCATCCCGCTCAATCAGGCTTCAGGGCGGCTTATAGCACTGAGACGGCGCTGGTGGAGATGACTGAGTCAATTCGGGAATGTCTGGACGGAGGTGGCAGAGCGGTCCTAATTTTATTGGACCTCTCTGCCGCGTTCGATACCGTCCCCTATGAGCTCCTTCTCCACCGGTTGTCGGCCATTGGTATTGGGGGGGTTGTCCTAGACTGGCTATCCTCTTTTCTGTCCGACAGGACTCAGCAGGTCTGGATGCCTCCTCACGCCTCTGAGCCTAAACCACTGCTTACAGGGGTTCCGCAGGGGTCTACTCTTAGCCCCCTGCTGTTCAATGTCTATATAACCCCCCTGTTTTTTTTGGCAGAACAGTTTGGGGCTAAGATAATAGGGTATGCAGATGATACCCAACTGCTGTTTACCTGGCCGGATGATAATCTGGACACATCGGTAGTTCATCTGTGCTTGTCCGCTGTATTTCGCTGGCTAACACAGGCCCAGTTGAAATGCAACGAGGAAAAATCCGAAGTACTTTTTTATGGTTCCTTCCCCACCTCGTTCAAGAATACACTGTGGCCTCCAAACATTCCCTGCCCGAAAGAGATGGGGAGACCTGCAAAAAACCTCGGCATCTGGTTCACAGAGGATCTCAGATTCGGGGTCCATATTAAAAAACTTACAGGCACCTGTTTTGCTACTCTGAAAATGCTCCGCAAATTCTTCCCTCTGCTCCCTAGGGATGCTAAGGAGACGGTTGCTAGAGCACTTATACTGGCTAGGCTGGATTATGCAAATGCATTGTTTAGTGGCATCCCGGCCTATTTGGTGAAACGCCTTCAAATTATCCAGAATGCGGCAGTCCGACTCTTATTTAACATCCCGAGATGGAAGAGCATTCGCTCTGAGATGCGCACGCTCCACTGGCTTCCGGTTGCTCAACGCATTCTGTTTAAATCACTGGTGCTTACGTTTCGTGCCTCCCATGATCAAGGCCCCTTGTATCTGAGGAAGAGATTTACCAGCTATGTCCCTGTACGTACCCTCAGATCCTCCACCCTGTACAAATTGTATCTTCCCCGCTTCAAACGAGCAAGACTTGGCGGCCAATCAATCTCAGTGATCGGGGCCCAGGCCTGGAATGCTCTCCCGCTCCAGCTACGTTCTATGTCCTCAGTGGCTGATTTTAAAAAACATCTGAAAACACATCTGTTCAAGAGTGTAAGTTAAGTTTCCCTCGTGTGTCTCACTGTCTGCCTCTCCTGTACCCGCGCCAGGATACTCTCCAGTAACGGAGCGCGCTATAAAATGGTTTATACATACATACATACATATACATACATACATGTTGTCTGTTGTGACAAGGAGGGCTGTTTATGAACTGTGTTTTTTTTCTGAAGTCTGATTGGGAGGAGTCGAGGCTGTTGTGCTCTTTGATAAATGTAGCGAGTTGGCTGTTGATGGCTTTTCCGATTACTTTTGCTGGGCACAGGGAGATGGGGTGTTGGTCCAGGCTTCGGTAAAGAATGCTTCGTCCGGGATAGTGCTGTCGAGGAGGTCCCAGATTTCGGTGGCATTTTTGTGGAGGGATCGGACATTGAGGAGGATGCATTGATGGGTCTTCAGTTCGGTTGTGTTCTTGCGGGCGGATTGCGCTGGGTCTGTGGTCTTGGTGGTGCTGCAGGAGTACCGGCAGCGGTGACAGCTGAAGGGTCCGTGGGTGTCCGCTGGTGATGCTAGCTTGCAGTTGTTGTTGCGTCCTGGGTTGAGAGCATGGAGTGCCGCTGGGTCGTAGCGTTGGCAGCACAGAGATCCAGAGTTCCTGGTGCTGGTCACAGTCAGGTCGTGGATGGGCGCAGGCGGGCTTGCCTTTGGTGCCCCGGCAGCGCGGCCGCGCAGTGGCCGCCATTAAGTAGGGGTCGGGGAGAGCTGGACGGCTGGGAGGCGGGAGCAAGGAGGGGAGCTGGATTGGTCCGGTCACACTGGTCGTGCTGTGGGGGAGGGGCCACGGGTGCAGCAGCGGCGGGAAAAAAAGGTCTAAAAATACAAAAGGAAAAAGGCAAAAAGAGTGAGAAAAGTGCAAATAAGACAGTAAAAGTGCAAGAAAGAGTGGAAGAAAGACACAGAAGACACAGGAGAGTGAAAGGTTGAGATTGAGATGAGGGTAAAAAACGAGTGAAAAACGGAGGAAAGACACAGGAGAGTAAAGGGGGGAGCTTGAAATGAGGGGAAAACGACAGAAAATGGAGGTGAAGACCCAGATGGAGAATGAAGGGGGGAGATAGAAGTAAGGTAAAAAACAAGTGAAAAAGGAGAGAAAAAGCGGAGCAAGAGAATGGAGACAGAGGTCCACTAGACCACCAGGGATGAGGTGCAGGTGAAACCTGCGGGTGGAGGAGGGCCTCGAACACCAACACTCGAGAGTGCAGGGGCACGGGGAAAGGCTTGGCTTAATGGTATAGCTGCGAGGGAGGGAGAGCAATTTCACTGATGATGAGTCAGTGGTCTTGCTATTACGTTCCTCCATTCTGTTGTATGTCCGAGTTTACTACCCCCCCACCCTGCCCCTCTGCTGCCCCGCCCCATCGCCACACCGCCCCGCAGCACGCCCTATGCGAGCCGCCACTGGAATAGTTGATGCCTGTCACGCACGCTCCCATCTCCCCCTACAAGAATTACCTCTGACGTGATGGTTAACGCTTTGTAATGAATTCTTTGAACCGAAGATTGGAGCGTGTGACAGGCATCTTTATTTTTCACAGTTTTACATAGCTCATACAAAGACAGAGTTTAGAACGCTGTTTTTGTTTGTGCTATGTTATTAAACTTTTTAAAAAAATGAAATGCTGTCACGATACACACCAATAGACCCGATCCGGGCAGATTGCCTCTGCTTCAGTCAAAGTCAATGGGGTAAAATACGTTCTCTCGACTTTTTCTTTTTTAAACCTCCCCCTTACCTGCTCTAAAATGTTGACATGTATGCTTTAGATGTCAAAAATTACCTTAGTGTGTCCTGGATGTCACCTTAGGCCAACAATTACAAACAATAGTGCTAGAAATTTAGTTTTAATGGTGCCCGTTTACCAAGAGTGACCCCATGTAAAAAATTACCTCTTGTATGTCAGGAACAGTATTTTGTCAAGGTTGCTCCCTTCCCATATGCCACAGTTGTCCTCCCTTATGATAATAATTAACATCCAATATGCTACTAACTGGGAAGGGATGCCCACATGCCAAGAACTTCCTGTAGTGCAGCAGCATCAGCGTTTTTCCATGGATGCCCCAAATGTCAAGAGTTAGCTCTGGTATGCCAATACCAGTGTATTAGCATGAGTGCTCAATATTCGAAACAATTACCTCAAGTATGCCAGTGCAAGTATTTTTGTCACAGGGGCCAGTCATGCCAGTATCAGTATCAGTGCCATTATTTTTGCCATGGCTGCCTCTATGAGCGAAGAATTACTTTCGGTATGTCAGGGCTAATTGTAGACTTCAAGGCATAACACAAGTCTTATTCACACTCACCTTCACTCACTCAAACTTATTCTCGCTCATTTATTTGCATTCTCTTGCACTCATTTATTCTCACTTGCTCTCTTACACTCACGTTTCCTCCCACTCACCCATTATTGCTAATTTGCACTTACTCATGATTACTCTGACTCACTCACAATTTATCACTCATTCGCATTTGCCATCATTTTTACTCTTACTTCCTTATTCTCACATATTGGCACTTATTGTCTCTATGTATCATTAATTCATGCTCACTCACATCCACTCATACTCTCACTCACTCTTATTTTCTCACTCAATCACACTCATTTGCTCATACTTTTAGTCTCATTCATCGTCACTGACTGACTCCTTTATTTCCACTTACAGTTACACCCACTGCCAAACACACTTGGGGCTGATTACGGCTTTGGCAGTCCCGGAGCGGGGCACACCACTGCCTGCTCTTGCACTGCCAAAGTCGACCTCCCACCAGATTAGGAGTTCATTATTTTCTGGCAGGCAGTCCTTTGATGTTCCCATGGCAGTGCCTTTGAAAAAGGGACTGCAATGGGAATGCCAAAGCAAGTTCTTGCACAGCATGGACCATGCCGTGCAGGAACTGGGCTGCATGCAGACAGGGGTGCATGCATCCCCATGGTATGAGGCACCGGGGGCCCTGTAGGGCCCCCTTGTTTTTCTCACTGCCAGCAGTTTCATTGTGTGAACACTGCCATGAGACCACCCGCAGTACGAAAACTCGTAATATGCTTCGTGGGGCTGCAGCGGCTTGCCAAGCATATTGCGACCTCACATCGCCGCGCCACTGCCAGGGAATGTGGTTCCCTGGTGGTTACAGCGATGCCATGGAGGTCCGACCACGGTAGATGTAATATGGCAGTTGGACCACTGGTGTGGCGGTTCTTGCCCGCCACCCCACCTCCACCATGTGTTCGGCAGTCCATCGTAATCAGGCCCTTAGTCACAGCCTCCTACACTTCCTCACACTCATTCTTATTCATTGCCACCCACTCACTCTCACCCACTTGCAACCACTTTTACTCTCACTCACTCATTCTCATTCCCTGACTCACTTTACTAATAATCATTACTGACACCCAATTTCAATCACTCTCACTCACTACCTGTTACTGAATCTAAGTCACTTTAACTTCCACACAATTGGTCACACACACAGACGGACACAAGCTCATACATAAGCATGCTGATTCTCCTACACAAAGCCTTCTCACCCTAAACCATGCATACAACATACATTTAAAAGCCTTATTACTTACCTATGCTGCCAGGGAAGTTATCTTTCCAGCTGCTGATGTTCCATTTTTCATTGTTTTTTTAGTGAACAATATATTATTCACTAATGTAATTTAAAAATCGTCAGTAAACAGGAGGTGGGAGTCCCTAAATGCCCATAATGGCAAATTGCCTCTGTGTTCTTGTTACTGATTTTGCCACCTCTTGTCACATGGCTGAGTTAGGCCCTGGAAGAAACACGGCCATTTTATGTGCACACGTTTCTTAAGTTGCCTTCTTTTCTAAACAATTACTTTTGACACATATTTGCTTGTGTGACAGTGCACGATTAGTTTCTTTGAAACCATATTGCTTACATTTTCAACTTCACTATCATGACACCTTGAATATTTAGTACAAGTCCTTAACATACATTGTTCAAATGTTGTTGTTTGTTATTCGTTCGTAAGACGACATGGCTTTCACAGGAGGATAAACTATGACGGTCTGGATGAAGCCTCAGCACATAAGCATGGAAACTGTTATTATATATAAACACACATGTCATTGTTCAAATCTGAAGGCATTCTGCTGTCACTGTGAGGTCGCTGTATGCCTGAGTCTCAGCCCAGCTGATTCCTGTTTTGCCTCTGCGAGGAGGTATGTCCAATGTCTGGCTAAGACGGGGACCTGAACAAAGTCACCTACAGGTAATAGGGCGTTAGATGATCTAGTCAGGGAATTTGGCAGATCACCTGCCCTAGGCAACTAGGTTAGGGAGCAGATAGTAGGAAAACATAATACACCGTACATATATGCCAGCATACGTACATTGCTTTAGCACAATGGTGAAATTGTTTATCCGTTTCACTGTTCACCTATTGCTAATCACTATCTGCTTTAGTCCATTAATCATTGCAGAGCATATATTTTACACCAAATTTGCAATAGTTGAATAAATATTGAAATGCCCCTTTGCATATTTCTTGTGCATCTCTCTGGGGATGCACGAATGACTGAGCAAAAAGGTTCTAGATCTGTTACCACGATTCCTTGGGGAGTCAAGGCTGTCATGCTCTGAGGTTGCCCAATCCATTTGTTACTTTCTCAGATTTAGGGGTACGTGTGATGGCACAGTGATCTGGCAGGACTAATGGCCAACATATCCAGAGGGGGTGCATAGAACCAGTCTGGCACTATCCAATTGTCTATGAAGTCTACAAACGCACAGTTCGTACTAAGAAAGTAGAGGCCATATGACACTTTAAAGTTAGGGTTTGCAAAAACAGTGCCAGGGGTTGCAAGGAGCAAGTCAGGGTTCATAAATGATGTTCATGTGTGCATTGGCCAATTTCAGGGTTTTTCTTCAGGTCCCAAGTCAGCCAGTGGTCATCAACTATTTTTCACTAGTGCCCAAGAGCCTCGCAGCATAGTCAGTAAAAAGTAATGCTTTTTGGGATGAATTCTCCATGAGGTGATGTTAAAGAGCAGTCATATAATACATATAACAAGTCATGTACAAAGGCTTTTGAGAGGACGCCAATGGCCACAGCATTGGATTTGGTCAGAATTTTTCCATATGACCTATGTACACTTTTCACATAATTGAGCTCTTATTTCCAATTGTAGGAATTTTGTAGTTTATGCTTTTGCCAGCAAGCATGGCTGAAAACATGGGTTACTGTAAAACTCAGAGAGCACAAGTGAATGATGCTCCAAATCCACTTGCAAATCCATCTCAGGGAAGGAAATGCTTGCAGTCCTTCCAGAATGTTGGTGTTCTCTGAAGAGAGGCTTTGCATGCATTGCGAACATACAACGCAACAGCACGCTAACAACATACTACATTTACCAGAAGGCTATGAACTCCCACGTAGCTTTCCATATGTGATGTCATTGTAAATTTCTGTGTACACCATCTCTCATAGTGCACAGTGTCTTTGCTAGATTGTCATGATAATATGTTACTGCAGCCAATATCTTGCTACTCCTAGGATTTCCGATGAACAAAAATGCCGTTGGGGTTGTTAAAATGTCCTTGGGAATGTTTTGCAAAACATTACCTACACAGAGCAAAATGTTACCTTCTCTATGGTTGATACTGCAGCAGCCATCAAGGCCCAGAAATTAGGATATAGGATATGATCGCTTCTGATCTTTATCACTCCAACCTCGATATATAGGTACTTTACATTAATAAACTGTACAATGCAGTCTTGCGGGGAGGCCCAATTCCAGAATCATGGTTGGGAGCTGAGATTGCCCCGTTCATAACAAAAGGGTCCCACATTGAAACAGGCAACTATTGCCCAATAAGTTTATTAGATAACTTGCAAATAATATTTTGCAAGCAGGTCTTAGATAAACTTAATGAGAGCATATTGGACAATTGCATTTTACGGGAATTCCAAGTGGGCTTTAGATGTAAAGTAAGTACAATAGATCAGCTTTCTTTTTTTCAAATGATAAATTAGAAGATAGAGACTATGTGAAGGAGCAATCTATACGCTGTTAATGTGGCAATCTATGGGGCTGAACTGTGGTGCCACAGTAATGTTGAAGTTTTTGCTCCACCAGAGAATTTCTTCATAAGATCACTCTTGAGGCTGCCACAAAGCACCCCCTTGCTACCTCTGTTGCTAGATTTAGATTTAAAATCTATAAGTGAATGTGCAACCCTGAAACACTATTTTTTATTGGGTCAAATTATGGCGCATTGAGGTACTTTCGCATTTTAAAGCAGGTCTTCTAGATGCTATTACTAGACCGCAAGCGTTTAAAATTCTGTGGCTGAGGTATATCAAAGAGACTCCAATTAATCTTGGGCTAGGAGAATTCTGGTCCATTACAGCCTATGATCCCTATAGTTCACCTCTTATACTGTAGAATAATTTTTGGTCCCAAGCAAAGCTCAAAAGAGTGAACTCTTCCTCAATGGAGAATATATCTGCATCTTTTTTAAACCAACAGTTTACTTACAAATTTAAGGAATTCTTAAATTATTTGCTAATCCCTCTTCCAAGAAAACTGTACATACAACTTGGACCAGTCACTCTTTCTTTAGCATCCTTTACAAAAATGGGTAAGACCCAAAAATAGACTATGATAAATGTCCTGCTTGTACTAATAGCAGTAAAACTCTTGAACATTTTTTTTTTGGGTCGAGATAGAAAGTGTATGCTCTGTCTCTTCGATTCCTGCTGTAATCAGTCTGTGTGCTACAGTAAACAAATGATGGATGGAATGCTGACAATGCAAACATTCTCCCCAGTCAAAAGATCTGGGTTAAATCCATTGTTCTTTTGTCCACTACGCCACCCCAGTTTGGACCCAGCCATATGCAAATCAGTCTTGACCCTGTGCCTCATGGGAACAGTCCAGACCGAACTGCCAGGCCAGGACCACCCGGAATTGGAAACAAGCATACTGGGACTGGTTTCAGGGTATGTCACCCTTCTCCAGCCAGGCTAGCTTTAATCCAGTGGCACAGTGAGCAAGGGACCCACGTTTGGGCATACCCATCCCACTTAGGGCAAAAAGTGTTACAGTAAACAAATGATGGACGTAATGATGACAACACAAATATTCTCCCCCAATCAAAAGATCTGAATTAAATCCTTTGTTCTTTTGCCCACTATGCCACCCCATTTTGGACCCAGCCATATGCAAATCAGTTTTGATCCTGTGCCTCATGGGAACAGTCCAGACCAAACTGCCAGGCCAGGTCCTCGCTGGACCAGAAACAAGCATCCTGGGACCAGTTTCAGGGTATGTCACCCTTCTTCAGCCAGGCTAGCTTGAATCCGGTGGCACAGTGATCAAGGGACCCACGTCTGGGCATACCTATACCACTTAAGGTGAAAAGTGTTTCACTAAACAAATGATGGACGGTATGCTGACAATGCCAACATACTCCCCCAGTCAAAAGATCTGGGTTAAATCCATCGTTCTTTTGCCCACTATGCCACCCCAGTTTGGACCCAGCCATATGCAAATGACGTGTGTCTTGGGCTCCAAGACTGATTTGCAAATGGCCAGGTCTAAACTGGTGTGGCATGGTGAGCAAAAGAATGATGGATTGAACCCAGCTCACTTGACTGGGGGTGAATGTTTTGATTTGTTCTGCATTCCGTCCATCAATAGTGTGTTTTATTTGCTTTCTCGCCCTTAGTGCACCAGGTATGCCCAGATGTGGGTCCTGTGCTCACTGTGCCACTAGAATCAAGCTATCCTGGCTGAAGAGGAGTGAAACCCCGAAACCGGTCCAAGGATGGTTTTTTCCGGTCCAGGGAGGGCCTGGCTTGGCAGTTCGGGCTGGACGATTCCCATGAGGCACTGGGTCATGACTGATTTGCATATGGCCAGGTCTTAACTTGTGTGGCATGGTGAGCAAAAGAATGATGGATTTAACCCAGATCTCTTGACTGGGGGCGAATGTTTTAATTTGTTCTGCATTCCGTCCATCAATTGTGTGTCTTTTGTAATCAGTCTTTGGGCTTCAATTGCCATTGCTCTTCATTTGTCTATGTCAGTGTCCTTTAAGCATCCTTGCTTGCTAGTGGTCAGTCCTACCTCTTTGTCCCTCTTTTCTCTCTTCTGTACCTCCCACAGATCAGGGACTTATTACTGTCTCATTCAGCTATGGGTCTTTGTCTGTTCTATGTGGGACTCTTTTTTTCTTGGTTTCCTACTCTGTTTCTATTTGACTGTGTTTAGCTGCAGTGCACTAGCTGGTTACATCAAATATAGCATTCTTCCTCCCATCTCCTCTTAATGCCACAGTTGTGTTACTGCTACCTTTTTTAATGCTGCCTTCCCATCTATGGCTCCAGCTCCATTGCTTGTATTTTCTTTTATTAGGCTTTTTGCACTATGTGATCTCTACCAACAGTTGTGCTTTTTATAGTAGGATATTTGCTTAGTTTGGGCTTTCTTTTAAGGTGGACTGGGATTGTTTTTATGTACCGCCTGTTAAGGGTTTACATCCCGCCCCCTCTCTTTCTTGGCTTTTCATTGGTTCCTGTGCAAGCCATTTACTTTTCCTCCAGTCCTATTGGCTGTAGCATATTTTCCTGCATTAGCCAATGCTTGTTTAACTTTACCTTTAATTTACATTACCCAGTCTTGCTGCTTTTTTATGTACATTTGTAAAATTAAATAGCATGGGCTCAGTGGCAATTAAGTGATTTGCCCAGATTCACAGGATGTTGAGTCGCCGCTGAGGCTCGAACTCTGACCTGCAGGTCCCGAGTCAGCAGCTGTTAAGCAGCCCTCATTGGAGGAGTGGTTGTGTAGTACCTATAAACCTATATAGGATTTGCGCGTTTAGACAACACACACTGTAGGATTGGTGTCCAGACTGATTCTAGACACCCCCACCGGACCCCTCTGAAGCAGGAGAGAATAGTTCTTGGCAACTATCGAACATGACAACTCTGTCCCATCCGGGATCTGGGAAACAGTGCAATACTTTTTGCTCACTCACTCATGCTCATTTTGTCTCGGAGAACAACCCAAAATAAATGGGGGAGACGTTTTCCAATAAGTATTTATTGGACCAGCCTCATTCTAGTGTAAGATAGGTGTGCTGAAACAACCATTAGATAGAAAGAGATATAAATGATCGCAAGGATGGTAGATTTCTACCATAGTGCTAAAACAATGAATATGGGGAAGTATAAAAATACATGACAATAAAATGCGTACTTCTATGATGCAACTCGAAATAGATGTACCTACGTGTACCTAGCATGTATGTAGATGTGGAAGCCAAGAATCCCTCCAGGATAAAGTCAACCCCATTACCTAAAGTGAGAGACTGTGGGATCCCATCTTGGTCTCGAGATGGACACCCTGCAAGGGATGTCAGACCACTGCGAGGCGGAGTGTCTGTGTGCGTGCAGGATCCTCAGCGTCTCGAGTCAGTGTGTCAGCATGGAAATCCTTTTCTCCTCCCTTGCCTCAGCAAAGATATGGTGTTTATATACCCAATGTGGTATCCCCAGGGGATATACCGTGCTGTGTCATGTCGGACTAGGATGATGGAAGGAATGATCCTTATACAAAGATATTATGAAAGAGATGGTAGTCCTGCTGTGATTCCAAGAATCCTCATGCATAATGAATGAGGCTAGTTTTCACAGAAAACCCCTTGTCATTTAGACATTTACCTAACTAGGTAAAAGGTCAGTGCTAAGAACCGTTATGTAGCGTAATGTCAGGGGAATATAGCTACCTGAGCCTATATCGGGTACCTGTATGAAACATAACCCCTGCAAGGGATTTGCCTCCTGCCCTCTCTCTTTCCTGGCTTTTCCGTGGTTCCTGTGCAGGCCACTTAGTTTTCCTCTAGTTCTATTGGCTGTAGCATATTTTCCTACACTGACCAATGCTTGTTTAATTTATCTTTAATCTACATTACCCTGTCTTGCTGCTTTTGATGTACATTTGTAGAATTAAACAGCATGGGCACAGGGGCAATTAAGTGATTTGCCCAGATTCACAGGATGTTGAGCCGCCGCTGCGGCTCGAACACTGACCTGCAGGTCCCGAGTCAGCAGCTGTGATTCAGCCCTCATTGGAGAAGTGGGCGGGGAAGAGACGGGCTGCTATGTGGGCTTGTTCCAATCAGTGTTGGTCTCCTTTTCTCTCGTAGATCCCATCCGCTTACTTTCTAGGATCGGAGCACTAACTGCTCCCTTACTACTCAGTGCTGATTGCTCACTGCACCATCATTGTAAAACAACTTTGATCTTCACACAAATCGTCTACATTAACATACTTAAGCAGCCATAAATGCACACTCACTCTGCAAAGCTCTTAATCCCTATGTCAACGACACTGTGCCAGAAACCTGTGCATCTTACATATCTTGGGAGGGCGGGGGGGCAAACCACACCAAGTCAATTAAAAGGCTGCTTTATTGAAACAGGTGCATATCCTAAATTATTAACACTGGCCTTTGCTTTACAAAACTAAAACCTCGCTATACATAAAATACCTGACCCCTTGTTCACCCCCACCCCTACGATCCCCACATCAGAACCCCTACCCTGCAAAATACAATAAATAACATTACATAACAATATTATTACACAATATTGCACACTATAGCATTTACAAATCCTAGCCCTACCTGCCTTTATGCAACTGTAGCTAATGAACCTCTAATCTAAACTTAGCCTACCTGGTTACCCTTTCCCTGCTCCTGTTCACAAACTCCCCACACTTAACAAGAAACTACAAAAACTCCAGCCAAACTTGGCCAACTTTCAAACAACCTGTTTCACGCTACAAGTATACAATATATCCAAACCCCTATGAACCTGTTCCAATAATCGCCTCTAGGGAAAAAAACTAGCCTCGATAAAAAATCCTCCCCACAAACCCCAAAAACCAGGGTGGGAGGGCGGGAACAAATACCTAACTGCGCAACACTCCCAGCCACCTGGTCACCAAACCTAAAATGATGGCTGGCAGTGCGTGAAAAACCTCTAAATAACCTTGGGCTACATATCTGGAAGTGGGCTGCAATTAGGCTAATCCCAATGCAGCCCAATGGCCCCAAAATGGCAGCGCTCGTCCAGCCCCACCCCTTCCCAATCTGCCCGGGTGGCAGACCTTGCGGTGCTCAGCTGCGCCCCAAAACCCTCTTGGAGGGAAGGGGGAAAGCCACACAGAGTAAATGTTTGTGTTTGTAAAAGGCTGCTTTATTGAAACAGGTGCCTATCTCAAATTATTAACACTGGCCCTTGCCTTACAAAACTAAAACCTCGCTATACATAAAATACCTGATCCCTTGTCCTCCCACACCTACGATCCCCAAATCAGAACCCCCACCTTGCAAAATACAATAAATAATATTACTTAACAATAATATTACACAATCTTACACAATATAGCATTTACAAATCCTAACCTCCCATGACCCATATCCCTACCTGCCTTAATGCAACTGTAACCAATGAATCTCTAATCTGAACTTAAGCCTACCTGGTTACTCTTTCCATTCTCCTGTTCACAAACTCAGTAACTGGACATAATATCGACTACATAATATCGAATGGACAAAATATCGACGGAAAAATATCGACATTAACAAAATATCGACTATAGGAATATCGTTGTAAAAAATATCGACTGCAAAAATGACCCAAAAATATCGAATACAAAAATATCGACTCAAAAATATCGACTAGACAAAATATCGAAATATAGTGAAAGTAAAAAATATCGAGAAAATGTTAGAAAATATTAATTTTATAAAATAATATATATATTATATAAATAAATAGTACCTAATGTTTAGGAGCGGGTTGTGGGTTTATAGGGGAATAGGGTGGGAAGTAATTTAATAATAATTAATTAGTTAATATATGTTTGGTAATTGTTTTAATTAGATTTTAATTGGTAATTAATTAATATTAATTAGTTAATTGTTTAATTGATTAATTTGAATATAATTTAATTGATTAATTGATCAATTGATTATTAATAATCAATATTTTTACAAATTAATTTGTATATGATTTTAATTGATACATTGGTTATTAATTAATAATAATTAGTTATGTATTGTATTAAGAATTAGTATATTATTTACATTTATTAATTGCTAACACATTAATTATAATTAGTTAATGATGTAATTAATATATTGCATATCATTTAAATAAATTAATTGGTAATTAATTTATAATAATGACTTAATTACATTAATTTTATACATTTAAATGTAATGTGTTAATTAATGTTGATGTTAATTAATTAATTGGAATTAAACAATATTAATTAATCTAAATTATTATTATAGCTAATGTGATAATATATTTTATAATAGTTTTTTAAAAAAAAATTTTTTTTTTTTTTTATTTATGTTTAATGTTTTGTTCATTATTATTTATAGTGTTCTGGCTTTGTTTCATAGTTTTTGTTATAGGTTTATTTTTTAGGTTTCTGGGTCATTTTTCTAGTCGTGAGTAAAGGTGTATTTAGTGGGATTTGGAAATTTTTTACGTTTGTGGGTAAATGGGTATTTTTAAGGTTGAGGGTCAGTTTTCAGTTTGTGGGTAAAGGGGTATTTGTAGGGGTCAGGGTCAGTTTTCAGTTTGTGGGTAAAGGAGTTTTTGGGAGGTTCAGGGTTAGTTTTCAGGTTGTGGGAAAAGGAGTATTTGTAGGGTTCAGGGTCAGTTTTCAGTTTGTGGGTGAAGGGCTATTTGTAGGGTTCAGGGTCAGTTTTCAGTTTGTGGGTAAAGGGGTATTTGTAGGGTTCAGGGTCAGTTTTCAGTTTGTTGGGAAAGGAGTATTTGTAGGGTTCAGGGTCAGTTTTCAGTTTGTGGGTGTAGGGGTATTTGTAGGGTTCAGGGTCAGTTTTCAGTTTGTTGGGAAAGGAGTATTTGTAGGGTTCAGGGTCAGTTTTCAGGTTGTGGGAAAAGGAGTATTTGTAGGGTTCAGGGTCAGTTTTCAGTTTGTGGGTGAAGGGCTATTTGTAGGGTACAGGGTCAGTTTTCAGTTTGTGGGTAAAGGGGTATTTGTAGAGTTCAGGGTCAGTTTTCAGTTTGTTGGGAAAGGAGTATTTGTAGGGTTCAGGGTCAGTTTTCAGTTTGTGGGTGTAGGGGTATTTGTAGGGTTCAGGGTCAGTTTTCAGTTTGTTGGGAAAGGAGTATTTGTAGGGTTCAGGGTCAGTTTTCAGGTTGTGGGTGTAGGGGTATTTGTAGGGTTCAGGGTCAGTTTTCAGTTTGTGGGTAAAGGGGTATTTGTAGGGTTCAGGGTCAGTTTTCTGTTGTTGGGAAAGGAGTATTTGTAGGGTTCAGGGTCAGTTTTCAGTTTGTGGGTGTAGGGGTATTTGTAGGGTTAAGGGTCAGTTTTCAGTTTGTGGGTAAAGGGGTATTTGTAGGGTTCAGGGTCAGTTTTTAGTTTGTTGGGAAAGGAGTATTTGTAATGTTCAGGGTCAGTTTTCAGTTTGTTGGGAAAGGAGTATTTGTAGGGTTCAGGGTCAGTTTTCAGTTTGTGGGTAAAGGGGTATTTGTAGGGTTCAGGGTCAGTTTTCAGGTTGTGGGAAAAGGAGTATTTGTAGGGTTCAGGGTCAGTTTTCAGTTTGTGGGTGAAGGGCTATTTGTAGGGTACAGGGTCAGTTTTCAGTTTGTGGGTAAAGGGGTATTTGTAGAGTTCAGGGTCAGTTTTCAGTTTGTTGGGAAAGGAGTATTTGTAGGGTTCAGGGTCAGTTTTCAGTTTGTGGGTGTAGGGGTATTTGTAGGGTTCAGGGTCAGTTTTCAGTTTGTTGGGAAAGGAGTATTTGTAGGGTTCAGGGTCAGTTTTCAGTTTGTGGGTGTAGGGGTATTTGTAGGGTTCAGGGTCAGTTTTCAGTTTGTTGGGAAAGGAGTATTTGTAGGGTTCAGGGTCAGTTTTCAGGTTGTGGGTGTAGGGGTATTTGTAGGGTTCAGGGTCAGTTTTCAGTTTGTGGGTAAAGGGGTATTTGTAGGGTTCAGGGTCAGTTTTCAGTTTGTGGGTAAAGGAGTATTTGTAGGGTTCTGGGTCAGTTTTTAGTTTGTGGGTAAAGGGGTATTTGTAGGGTTCAGGGTCAGTTTTCAGTTTGTGGGTAAAGGGGTATTTGTAGGGTTCAGGGTCAGTTTTCAGTTTGAGGATAAAGGGGTATTTGTAGGGTTCAGGGTCAGTTTTCAGTTTGTGGGTAAGGGGTATTTGTAGGGTTCAGGGTCAGTTTTCAGTTTGTTGATAAAGGGGTATTTGTAGGGTTCTGGGTCAGTTTTGGTCTTTAGGGTGAAGGGGTCTTTTTAGTGTTTTGGGACAGTTTTGGGTATTTTAGAGTGCTGATGTATAGTTTAACTTAACAGTGAAACATTAAATTTATTACAGGAAAATAGCTATTATTATAACTTTACATTAGTACCCTTTATTTAGATAAAAACAATTTATGTATTAGCATGTTTCCAGACAGTAGCTATAGTGGAGTTGGAATTCTAATTATTAATTGGTTGGTGTCCAGCACCATTAGTAATATTATCAACACTGGAGTTGGATTAATAAAAATACATTGGTTAGTCTCTACCACATTTTATGGTATTACCTTGAGTGTAGTAGGAATAGTAAAATAATTTTTGCTACTGTCCTGCAGCTTCTATCATTTTAGATTGACTGGAGTAGTAATAATACATATAAAATTGGTCAGTGTGCAGCACATTTGTATACATTTGTTCATTACTGTATTTTAATAATAAAAAAGAATGCAACATAGATGTTTTCAAATTAGTTTATTAAACAATTTTTTATTTTTTTATTGTGTACTACAATAAAATCAAACACAAATATAACATCACATTTTTTTTAACTTTTATTATTCACACAATACCATCTTTACATTTATATACATGTGGTCAATGTAAAAAATTATTTGGATTACTACATTCTTTCAGAAAATTTTACATATTCCCATCAGTCATTTACAATTTAAAGTATTTATATAGAAATACATTAAACAATGATTTGTTATATATTTCTTACATTAATATTTAATAATGTTAATATTAAATATTAATATAAAAAAATATATAATACATTTTTCTTTTTAACAAGTAACATGACTATTATTACATTTCTTAGGATAAATTGAAATACAAAAATAAATTTTCTTGGTGTATAATTCACACAATGTTGTTTTTACATAAAACATATAAATCGCTTTGGTTGTAAAGTTTATAATTGTATAGGGAAACAATATGTTTAATTATAATATCTGGTATTTATTAAATTGTAGTAAAGCAATTATATAATTTTGTTATAATTAGAAAAAATTATATAATCTTTTTTTACTAATTAATAAACATAATAATTATTTTATTAATTATTATTATTAATAATTAATAAACATAAACATTCATTTATTATTAACAAAAATATATACATTCACACATAAAATAGAGATTTTTTTCAGGCAATTCTTTATATACTAAATGGTTCTACTTGTTATATTAATAACAATAAATAAGTTATATTATTTATCATTATTAATTATTCCCATAAACATTTATAATGTTTTATTATAATTATACACAAAATTATTCATATAAATATACAGAATAACTAAATATTTACATCTTTTATTCAACGTTTTACATAATTATTTAATATTATTAATATATAATACATATTATATATTAATTTATATTAAATATATTATTTTTTTTAAATAAAGGAAAATTGTCATGAGTATAGTGCATTAATTTGTTACATTATACATGTGTATGTATTATATATTTTATATTTCACATTGTTTATTCTATTATCCCTTTACACAAATGGGTTAAGGGGACTACTTTTTTACCGCGTAAGGTTATTGCGCTCCATTCAGGACTGGAGAAGCTCGCGGTTGGGAGTTGCTTCGCGTGGAGAGAGGTAAGGTTATTTTTAACTATAAATTATAAGTAAGTGGTCATGTTTGAGGGTGTAATCAAACTCTGTAGTGTTTTTTGGTGTATGTATTATTAGTTTAAGTAGCGTTTGGGTGAAAAGTCTCCGTTATAGATGTGTCGTGCTTTTTTTCCTTCACGTCTAATTTTAAGTGTTCGGAAATGTCTTCTTACATGGTTAATGTTAATTGTTAGTATATTTACAAATGTGAAGGGGGTATTTGTGGGTGGCTTTCGTTATGTATGTTATTTTACAGGTTTCGGTTCCTCGCATGAAAACTACATGGAAGGAAGCGTGTTTTTTAACGGAGAAACAAATGTTTAAGTTATTATGCTTATATTTTGACTTTTATCTCCTATTTTTCGGGTTTGCCAGGACCGGTTTTTAAACTTTTTAAACCTTTTTCGGGTTTTTTGGAGGGTTTCGAATCGGATTGATACATTGATATGTGTGACCGTTTTTTTTAAATAGTGTGTATATAACTTTAAATCCTAACGTGTACACACTACTGTTTTCGGAATTTCCTGGAGCGTTTTTTTACGTTTTACAATTTATTTTCGGGTTTTTGAGGGTTATCCCATATTGGAATAGTAAGATATTGGATTGGATTGTATGGATTGATTTTTCCTTGATTGCGTCTCTCAAGTCCAAAAATTGTAAGTATTTATTTTACAATTTTGATTGGGTGGGAAATGTCGATTTCTAATGTTATGTGTATGATATAAAAAATTATAAACATTGCATATTTGTTACAAATTTTTTTACATAACTTTTAAAAGTTTGTCAAACAAATATGTTTTATTTATAATTCATTATATATGTTTATGACATGTGAATTTTATTAGTATTGTAAGAAGACATTCGTATATTTACTTGACATTTTTATAGAAGACTTTTTGCTATTATTGCCAGGTATTCTAAACCTCTAGTTGTAGGGTATAATGTGACTTGACTTTGAAGTAGTCGGAACATTTGTTGGGTTTGTTTAGTGAGTTTGGGCCCTATTTGTGACACTGATTGTTCCATTCTTAGTTCCTGATAGCTTTGTTCTTTTTTCAAAGCTTCAAGAAGGTTGTGGAAAGTGGGTTTGCCTCTGTTTGTAGTTGCTTGGAAAGCATTATGCCACCCTTCAACACTATTGTTGGTTTTCGCCTCTTGGTTTAAAGTACTGAGATAGACATTCCACCAAGGGATTTGGAATTTGGGCTGGCGTCGATGTCCTGATCTGTGCAACCTTCCCACCCAAGTGTCTTCAAAATAGTCTAGCAATGGTGTTAGCTTATCCTCATTCCTCTTATAATATGCGCTGTCAATTAATAAATTGTAATGTTCAGCAACATCTGTAACAGGGACGTAGGCCAGGGCTATTAACTTTTTAACTTGATAGGCAAAGGTGCTATCTGTAGAGTATAGTACACTTAAAGTAGATTTTTGGAGATGCCTCCATATACTCTGATTAAAATGATAATAGCAACCCTGGATTGCTGTGTGTGGAAATGTTCTCAAAATGCTATTTATCATAGCTAATTCGAAATCAATAATTATTTTTTCGGGAAAATAATTATTGATTTCCGTTTTGAGAACATTTAAAATTTCGGTGTAGGTTGTTTGCTGTTTGTTGGGTAGCAAACAGTAAATGAAAGGTATGTTAGAATGATGGTATAAACCGTGGATGGAATACAGTTGGTAAAAAGGTTTTGGGCAGGGTTTAAATGTTCCATCCATCATCCATTGGGGACACTGTTGGATTTTTCGTAAATTACTTGCAGTAGCAAACATAATTATTCTGTTTGTACTGCTTTCATTATCAAAAAGAATAAATTTATCTTTATTGTGTGTGATGGCCATTTCGGGTGAAATAATAATTTCTTCAAAACAAGTTGGGTTGGGTTGGGTTGTGCTAGTGAGTCGTTTGGTGCGTGCAATAGTGCGTTTCAGGGAGTCAATAGAGGGTAGTTGCCCTGAAGCATGGGCAGGGATTTTTACCAGTTCTTCTTTAAGTATTTGGGTGGTGGGTTTGTCACTTTGTGTGCTAGCACTTTTAATACTTTCTAAGGCATCTCTAATTTCAATTTCGGTGACATTTGGGGGATGATTATGTTCTCTAGTAAATAGCACATTAGTTTCCTCGGTAGTGGCCCTCCCATAACATTTGTTGGAGTAGTATTTTGTACACTTCCAAAAAACCTTTCTACCACTTTGTCTCTCCTGATTATACACATAACCCATGTAGCATAATAGCAATTTATTTTTCTGAGACATGACAAATTCTGCACCTTCAGTCATTTTGATTTACTTGTTCTAGGAAAGAGTAGAAAGAAACAAAATCAGTACACATTTTTTTACTTATGTGGTGCTAACATCATTAGTGATGCATTTATACTTACAGTTAATCAAAGTAGTAGTCACAGAAGCAGAAATGTCTTTTGAATGATGGTCTTGTATGTATGTCTTTATTTGCTGTTGGTATGAAAATATAGAAAAACAACGTTAATGTTTATATATAACAAACGTATTTCCTACTCAAAAGCAGTTGTCATTTTTGTCTACTAGTGCATTTGATGTAAGCATTACATATACTTACTTGTTTAAATAGTAGAATAGTAGTAATTGGTGGAGTTCATCAATTTAGTACAGGTATGATCTGTAGAGTAGATAGAAGAAATAAAAGCAAAATATTAAAATTTTAATACTGAACTGTTTGGAAATGTAACAGATTTAAACGTATACTAACTTCTACATATGTCGTTTTATTTGTTGTAGGTAGAATAGCTGTATGATGTATTCAGAATATCTGTAGAGGAAATATAAAATAGATAAGATGTTGTTAAGAACATAGACTGTGTTATTTTCGGCAGTTTTAGAGAAATGATAAATATACTTACATTTTTTACAAGGCTATTCTTCTATATTGGTATATTTTGTGTAGGATGTTTTCATATGATATGTAGAATAGATGTATGATGTTTTCTGAATATCTGTAGAGGCAATTCAAAATAAATAACATGGTGTTAAGAATATAGTTAGCGTTTTTTGTGCCCACATTTTAGGAAATAACAATTATACTTACATTTTTCTGAAGGGTATTCTTGTGTTTTGCTATAGTTGATCTTGGATCTTTCAAATGATCTATAGGGAAGATGTAAAAAGCAAGATATGTTGTTTAAAAATGTGCATTAATGAAATTTGCCGTTTTATAACAAACACATCTATACTTACATGTGTAATTAGGGTAGTTTTATCGTTTTTGCTGTAGAAATAGCACAATTTCTGTATATCTGTAAATATAATGTTAATGAAAAATAAATACTTTTGTAAATTAGTGTTTAAAAAAAGCAGTTGCTGTGTAACAGAGAATTATAATATACTTACTATCTGATTTTGCACATGAAGAAATATGACCATGTAATAGGAATTGAGTTGGAGTAGTTTCTATCAGAAAAGTAGGAAGACATGAAAATAAAATAAGTGTAAGACTTAAGAGATGTAAGGAAAATAGTGCACTTCTAATTTAGTTTTCTACAAAAATGCTGTGTTACTTACTTGATTAATTAGCTAGTAAGCTGGATCTTTAAAGATGTTTATTCTGCAACAAAATCTTCAAAGTGTTGGCATCTACTTTCCAGAGAGGTAGCAGCAACAAATGGTAGAATGCATGTAGCCCTTTTATAGTATATGTGTTATGTGTGCTTTGATTTGATTGGTTGTAGGATGTAAGGAAGCATAGTATAGGCTAGTTTGAATTTTTTTAAGTTAATTGGAGTGTTTGTTGATGTGAGAATGGTGGTATGTGGTTGTTCCCGCATTAAAGCAGGTTCGTGTTTAAATGAAATATATTTATATGTCAAAATAAGTAATGAAAATGTTAGTTAAATGCAAAGAATAATAGAAAATGATAAAATGCATGTAATAGAATGTATAGTAAATGTGGTTTAATAGTAATTTTATGTAAGAAACAGGTATAATATGTGAAACATTTTTTTTAGTGAGAAATGACTTTTATTGATGATAAAGATGGTATTTTAGAAAGAAAAGTGTGCAAACATGAACTCGATATTTTTTTTTTAACGATATTGTGGTAGTCTATATTTTTGTAGTCGATATTTTTGTAGTGTTAGGGCTAATTTCATGTCCAACGATATAATTGTAGTCGATATTTTTTTAAGCGATATTTATGTATTCGATATAGTTAGTACTCGATATTTTTTACTCGATATTTTTGTAGTTTGTGTAATAGGTATAGTAAGTCGATATTTTTGTCGTCGATAATTTGTCAACGATATTTTGGTAAGTCGATAATGTGTCCGTCGATAATATTTCAGTGATCCCACAAACTCCCCACACTTAACAATAAACTACAAAAAGTCCAGCCATTCTTGGCCAACTTTCAAACAACCCCGCCACCCAGGAAAAGGCAGGAGGGTAGGCGGGCTCGCCGCCTCCTTGTTTTCCAGCCCCCCCGCCTCCTAGGTCAGAATCCCTGCTTCCCCCTGCCTCCTAGGTCTGAAAGTCCTTTCAGCATCTATGCACTCCCAACAATCTGGCTAGGACTTTCCTAAGTTCTAACAAGTACAAATCCATGCCCAGCCTGGATAAATGGACCCCATCACCTCTGAAAATATCCGGAGTATCATATTTGACCAGCTGTTCCGCGCTACTGCAGGAGCGCCTAGCGTGTGGGTAGGTTTGCAAGCTTTGGGCTGCACGCATGATAGGGTACCGTACCTTACTGTGCTGCCCCACGGGAACAGACTGCGGGGCCCTTTAGGGACACCTTTAGGGTCACCCCACTACTGCAGAACCACTAGGCCGGCACCCTTACAGACCCAGAGAGGTTGTATTTACTCCTTTTTCTTTTCTTTTCACTGTGTAGTACTGTTAATTTGAGGTCCTGAGGAATTGCAAATTAAGCAAGAAACATGTCGACCTGACCAGAGGGTTTGAGGTAGTTCCACTGTGCCCTTACAGTCTCTACCTCCCCTCCCACCTATTAACCAAGGGAATCAGTCACGCAAATAAATGTCCTTGTGAATTGATTTACCTTTTTTAAATCACTATCCCCACACGACTACACCTTCACCTTACCCCTCACACGCACACAACCATTGGCTGGAACAAAAGAACTCCGACAAAGAGCGCCTTTTAGGCGCCCGTCAGACATTGCAGCGCCAGTCTGATGAGGAGCAAGAGGCCAGTGATGAAGCTTGACATCTAGCTCGCTGGGTGTGTGAGGCCTCTCAGTTCCAACAAGGGAGCTTTCTGCTCCCTGCCTCAACTCTCCTAATATACTAACACACACACTCCTTCTTCTAAGTTCTCTGGGAACTTTGTACCTTCTGCATTCCGTTCTATCATATTTGATGTCCCTGTGAGGAATCCTAGAAAACCCTAACTGGCGACAAAAGCACACCATCTCTGTATTTAGCTTCCTCCTGGCTTTGTCCACTGCCCCTGGATTCACCGCTCCCCTCTAGACCCTACGCAGCTCAAAGGATAGTCCTAAGGACAGCACACCCAGACCACTGACGCCTGATCAAGTCCAAATCATGTTTCAAGCATCTCATCAATGCCAAGCCTGTCTCCCTAACCATGTCATTCTCACTGAGATGAATGACCAATACGTCGGGGCACCTACCAGCCACCAAAATCCCACTCAAAACCTGTAGCAACTTCTTCCAAAGCATACCCCTCTTTCCCCTCCAACAAATAGTAAACATTTCTTTATTAAACCCAAGATTCTCCCTGAAATAGCTGGCGTGGCCCTGGACCTGAGCCCTCTTCACAAGAGAATGACCCACACTCCATATGGGGACCCATCACTGAACCTGAAACGAAAAAGAGGAATGTACACAGGGAAAACACATGACCGCGCTACAACAACCCTGATGCGCTCCTCAGATAACGCTGGTAACAGTCACCTACCCAAGTTCATGATGTCCCCACACCCTCAACCCCGATTGCTCGCTACTGATACTACCCCGATCCTAAACAAATGTGTCCCAAAACCTTTCCCGTCAATTCTTAGCCCTGCCAGCGCTTTCTTCAATACAACCAAGAGCTGGGTAGCTTTCACCACCCGACTGTCTGTGTGTTTCAAAACCAACATAAGCTAATCTGGGGCCACGGACCTCCACCTCACCCCCCACCTGTACGGGCAAGTCATCCGTGCCACGACAGCCTGCATAGAAACCCATTTATCCCCACCCCTCTGATCAGTCTTAGATTGCCTAAGCCATAAGCTGACTCTACCCCCACTAAGGCAGACCTCACTCCATAACAGCCCCTCTTCCATTTTTGAACCCAACAGTTCCAAGACCCGAAAGTCCCGAAAGTACATACATGCCATTAACGTAGAGAAGAGAAAAACTTCCAGACTATCCTAGCATATCCCCGGCAATGTCCACAAAACCCTCTCCAATAGTTTCCATGACAGGGGGTTCCTCACCCGGGATGCCCGTCCACATTCCCGTGCCCACTTTTCCAACATGTGTGTTCCTATTTCCCCCATGGATGGTGCATAACCCCACAAAAACTTCCCAATGAAAGCAATCCCTGCAAATGTACCCGCTATTGTCACCTTTGTAAGTCCCCTCTCAATCAGATCCAAAATAAAACGAATCACATCTTCTTGTCTGCGCGCCGGCGAAT
The DNA here is from genome assembly GCF_964263255.1 of Lissotriton vulgaris. NCBI lineage: Eukaryota > Metazoa > Chordata > Amphibia > Caudata > Salamandridae > Lissotriton > Lissotriton vulgaris. Next base: position 116,660,150 of record NC_141688.1, read on the forward strand.
CCCGCCGCCTATCACCAGAGCGTAAAAACTCTTCCCATGCTGTCCCGTATGTTACCTTCGTAGGATGCCTTCCAAAGAAGAGAGTTTCCCAGATAAACCAGAAAGGACTGGGTATAGACAATTGAAAAAAAGTGGGGTTTCCTTTCTGTGTTCTTCAGTTAGTTATTTGACCATTTGGCACAATGCAGATATATCCAATCAATTATTTAACATGATATGAAAGATTATTCAAACTCTATAAATTCCTCATTTCTCTCAAATTTATTATAAGAAAATAACCTGAATAGATTTTTACAAAACACAATTAAAACAATGTTAAAAACAATATGCAATCAAATGCTCAGTTCATTAATGTTCAAACTATACACATTTCTAGCTTGAGTTATGGGTCTTCGGTTGCAAATATTACACACATTTAATATAAGGCATGAACAATTAATACAATTTTATACAATTTCATACGAATAAAAATCACATGGAGTCCTTATGTCGACGCGTTTCCGTGCTTGGGTATAAATCGAGAAAACACCTTCCTCAGGACTGAACTTTATTAAAAACCAGGTATCTTCTTTCTAAAACAACGAATACATACAATTAGTCTACAATTTTCCTAAGTGAGAGAATGAGTCCCTACTCTTACATGTCATTTTACTATCTGCATAACTTACATCTTTTTACATTTAACCAATATTGAATTCTTACTTTTTATTAGCTTGTTTCTCAATTATATTTGTGGGGTACTGGACCAACAATTCTACTTTCTAGGTCCTCTTCGTGGGTGTATTTCATATATCTCAACCACGGTGCCTAAAAGAATAGGTAGACATATGGCCAAAAAGAAGTTTTTATATTTTTTGTTCTTAGGTTGACCAAAGGGTTTAGTTTTCCCAACTAATGCTTTGTTGCTCTTACTTACTTTACTTACTGCAGTCATAGCTTTTGCATCCCCTTCACACTTGATTCAGTGATTATACTACTAATGCCATGATTTTAACCAATGCAGAACATATAAACTAAAATGTTGTATAATCACTAAATCTAGTGTGAAGGGGATGCAAAAGCTATGACTGCAATTCCAACAATAAAGTAAGTAAGAGCAACAAAGCATTAGTTGGGAAAACTAAACCCTTTGGTCAACCTAAGAACAAAAAATATAAAAACTTCGTTTAGACCATATGTCTACCTATTCTTTTAGGCACAGTGGTTGAGATATATGAAATAAAATACACCCACGAAGAGGACCTAGAAAGTAGAATTGTTGGTCCAGTACCCCACAAATATAATTGAGAAACAAGCTAATAAAAAGTAAGAAATCAATATTGGTTAAATGTAAAAAGATGTAAGTTATGCAGATAGTAACATGACATGTAAGAGAAGGGACTCATTCTCTCACTTAGGAAAATTGTAGACTAATTGTATGTATTTGTTTTTTTAGAAAGAAGATACCTGGTTTTTAATAAAGTTCAGTCCTGAGGAAGTTGTTTTCTCGATTTATACCCAAGCACCGAAACTCGTTGACATAAGGACTCCATGTGATTTTTATTTGTATGAAATTGTATAAAATTGTATTAATTGTTCATGCCTTATATTAAATGTGTGTAATATTTGCAACCGAAGACTCATAACTCAAGTTAGAAATGTGTATAGTTTGAACATTAATGAACTGAGCATTTGATTGCATATTGTTTTTAACATTGTTTTAATTGTGTTTTGTAAAAATCTATTCAGGTTATTTTCTTATAATAAATTTGAGAGAAATGAGGAATTTATAGAGTTTGAATAATCCTTCTTGTCATGTTAAATAATTGATTGGATATATCTGCATTGTGCCAAATGGTCGAATAACTAACTGAAGAACACAGAAAGGAAACCCCCCTTTTTTTCAACCTTCGTAGGATGCGCCAGTGAACCTAAAACCAGCTCCAATATCCTGTGTTGCCTACATACCACAAATGCTGCAGCATATGGGTTGGGGTCCTGTCCGCGTCCTTGGCTAGCCCACGGAATCCCACCCACTGTGAACGAGTCAAAGGCTATGTCATTGTCCACACCCTGCACATGCACTGCACGAAAGGCAATATCATGCCGTAAGCAGCCCAACACAAACACCCTCAGCAACTTCAAGACTTGTGCATCCCTAGCGTGACTGGCGGTTCACAATTTCCACTACCGCCATGTTGTCAATTCTGAATGTTACCTTCTTGTGTGCCAGCTGTTCCCCCCAAAGAGTGACCGCTGCCACCAGAGGGAAAAACTCCAGAAAGGAGATGCTCCGTCCCTCTCCCGCCCATTCAGGGGGTCTCTGCTCAGCACACCATTTACCTTGCCAGTATAGTCCAAAACCCTCCCACCCTGCTGCATCAGAAAAGATTTGCATATCCCAAACCATGCCAACCTCCCACATCAGGGGGATGCCATTGAAGTTCTGTAAGAAAAACGGCCACATTCTCAGGTCTTCCCTCACCCCGGCCGACAGTCGCACATGGTGATGCGCAGATCTCTGTCCTGCTAGTGCCCTGCCCAGTCGCCTACAAAACGTCTACCTTACTCTCACAACTCGACAAGCAAAGTTGAGGTGGCCCAATTGCACCTGAATCTCCGTCACCATAACCTTATGGTTTGACAACATTGCCGCCAGCAGCCCCAACATTTGCAGATTTTTGTCCACCGGAAGGCATGCCTACATCACTTTAGAGCCCAATTTAATGCCCAAGAAGGCCAGAGCGGTACAGGGCTCCAAAGTTTTTTCCGGTGCCAGCGGCACGCCCAATTCCTCCACGGTCTCATTGAACCTGTCCAGCGCCTTCTGGCAGTCCGTGGAGTCTGGGGTGCCCACAAAGAAAAAGTAATCCAGGTAGTGTGTTACTCCTTGGTGACCCATCCGTTCCATAAACAACCATTGCAGGAACGTGCTGAAACATTCAAAAAGTGCACAAGACATAGAATCACGTCCATGTACTTAAACATGGCCACAGACCTCTCGGAGAATTTCTCACAGTACACACTTGCATAAATAAGGAATGCCGCCGTCCAATTCTCTATCGTCAGAGGCACCTTCGGCCTTTTTGCCAACTTATCTTCCTCCTCTTTGGACCCTTCCTTTGCCCTGACTTCTCTGTGAAGGAGCTTAAGGTTCTCAATGTATTCTCCCTTCCAGATACGCTCCTTAGTTGTCAACAGTAAATGCGCCCCCAATGGTTTTGTGATACCCATATACAGTGAATGTTTTATCTTCATCTCCTTACTCTCCAGTTTGTTCTATGTCTCCCCATCCCTACCTCTACCATCACTTTTGTATCTACCCCGGCCGCCTTACCTGTGCCCTCTTCTGACCCCTTACCTGGGTCAACCGTCTCTGCCGTCACCCTCTTGTCAGTCTTGCTACCCCCTTTAACCCCGGACGCCTTTCCTGTGCCCTCTACCAAACCCTTACCTGGGTCATCTGTCCCTACACCCTCATCTATCACATAAGTACCTTTGCTCAACCTACCCCCTGCCCCCGCATCTCCCACATCCCCCCATGCCCACTGACCCTGTAAAAGGGCCCAATCTTCCCGCCTGTTTACCTGGGGCTAATGATTCCGCTTGAGGCTTCCTTGTCCATCTTGCCGAGGGGGCCGCCCTGTCCTCCCAGCGCGATGCCCCACCTGTGGGCTCCGCCTGGCATTGTGACACCTGAAAGACACTATGTACACCATTACTTGGCCGCCCTCTCCCTCGCCCTCTCCTTCTCTCAACTCTTCTTCCTCCATGCTATCCTCCTCATAGTCCAGTTCCTCCTCCCTACCAAAACAGGCCCTTGCAGCCGGGGTGCCGACTACACCCTCCTATCGACACTGACATTAACTTTCTCGGTGAGCCCGCTGTGGGCCTACTTCTGCCAGCCACAACGGGATCCCCCGCCAGTACAGGGGACGCCGCCCGAGGCTTTACCCTCTCTTCTCCTTGGCACCACTGGGCCGCTCCCAGCCCTACCAAGTCTGGCACCCCATGTCGCTCTGCCACCTGCAAAAGAAAAGCATGGTCTGGTGGTCTGGGCCCCACTGTCTTCTCCAGTCCATCCCAGCTCCGCTTCCTGCCTATGCCTAAGGTGCTAGCCGCCCACGCCCTCCGCACCGAGCTAAGATTCACCACCTCCTCCCAGTCCCCTGAATCACCCTTTCCATCACTCCACTCCCAACCTGCTACACCTGTGTACCCACTTAACTCGGCCCCGTTTCCTCATCCAACAGGCCAACACCCAGCTCTACCTGCCCCCCCCACTGACACCTCAGGCCTGCAACTCTTCTCCCCCCCTGCGAGCCCGCTGACCCCTCTCTCTTATGGCTCCCCTCCAACCCGCCACCTCCTTCACTCCCTCCGCCCATGACACAAAAATGTCTATGCAGTCCTAGTCCTTCTCGCTCTCTTCTGAATCAATCAACAGGGGATACACCCCTCTTTCCTCCTCAATCCCTCTCCCCTCTCCCCTCACCGCCCCAACATCCCCTCCATGCCCAGCCTCCAATACACGCTCCCCGCCCCCACGGTCTCTTCCCCTCCCTTTCTTAATGCCCCCCAGTGCCCAGCCCTCCCCTGCCCAGGCTGTCCAGCTCCCTCCCCTGCCCCCTGCCCCCTCCAATGCCCACCAGTCATGGTTGCCCCTCTCCCCCACTCCCTGCAGCTCTACCTGATGAGCAGTAGACATTGCCCTGCCGGCTTTCCTCCCCCACCCTCTGGATCCCCCTTTGGACCACGGGCCACTCTCTTCTCCTGTGAGCAGCCCGATCAGCCTGGGATCGCAGCGGGGAAACATGCGGCCCGCTCCCCCGCCGTACCTTCCTGCTCACTTTTGCTGCTGTAGAAGGGCCCCCCCCCACTCCCTGTTGGCGCCTCCTCATATCCTGGGGTAGCGCATTGCAAACCCGCGCTGTCCCCTCGCCATTCATCATGCTCTGAGAACGGGCTGCTTCTCTCACATATGAGCGGCCCCAACCATATGCAACCCTGGTGGGGAGAAGCGAGACGCGCCCCCTGCCTAGAGATCCCACCTCTCCCACCCGACGCCCCAGCACCTCCCGCGCCCCCACAAGAACCCGAAAGACCCATCGTGGTCACACTCCTGGTATCCGCGCGGCCCCTCAGACTCACCTTCACTTTGCCTGCTTTCGGGGGGCGCACAGGCCGCGACGGCGGCCCCCAACCCGGCCAATGCATGCCTCACTGGGCGCTTGGCAGTGGATGTCTCAGGCATTTGAGATCGAGCCGGCCGGCTTCACTCTGCAGCTTCACCGCCTCAAAAACCCGGTAATCCCCTTCAGCCATTTTATCCACCAACTCTGCAAATGACACAATGACCCAACTCACCTGCTTCCACACTGTCAATATGCCTAACAGACAAAAATCTAACTGCGCAGTGCTCCCAGCCACCAGGTCACCAAACCTAAAATGGTTGCTGTGAGGGCACGAAAAACCCTTAAATAACCTTGTGCTACATATCTGAAATTGGGCTGCAATTGGGCTAATACCAATGCAGCCCAATGGCCCCAAAATGGTCACCATCGTCCACCCCCTGCCCCTCCCAATCATCCCGGGGGGCAGACCTTGCTGTGCTCGGCTGCCCCCCATAGCCTCCTTTTCATCTGCACACTGCTGCAGCTTCACAACACCACGAGAGCAACTTCAACACACTCCAGTATGTCCTTCAGAAGCACTATGTCAACAGTACTAGCATCCATTTGTTTGGGGGTAGTTAATAGCGTTTGGACAGCACCAGTGGCAGCAAGCGGTATATAAGTGCGGCAGTAATAAAAAAGGAATTGCAAAGTGCATCACAATTCAGTATGCCTTACTGAGCATGTTTTGTTTGTGATTCTCAATGTGAAATCCTTTGTAAATAATTACTGTATCTTTGAGCTCACATTGATTGGCTTCAGGATGTAGATTGTCAGTGAACCAAATTAGCTGGGTACATTCCTTTATTTCTGTGTATCATTCATGGCGGCATATACACGTTTAGCTTCTAATAAAAAAGTACTATACTATACTAATAATATATGGCGATATGAGTCAATATACATCCTGGAACCATTTGCCTGCCAGTGACATATACATTACACTTAATATATCTCACTATAATGTGTATGGGTCTCGACCACAGTTTTTTTTTCACTTCAACATCATGTCATACAGAAACGAAAATAGGCAGCAATTTCAGAATATAATCTTTGCAGTGCACAGATAGTTTTGTTCATATGATATTTCTTTTTTAGTTTAGAAAGCTTTATTGAGCCAGATAAACCAAGTAAAACATCATTACAGAATCACAATTAATAAGAGAAACAGGCGAAGAAAAAAAAAAGGCATAATACAATAAGAAAGTGAATAATAAAAAGAGCAAAAACCCCAAAGGGGGAATATAAACAATATACTGAGGGAAAATGCATTTTTTAAAATTTTATGGAGATGGGAAGGAAAGAAAAGGGGGAGAAGGAAAGATCAAGAAAAAAAGAGTGAAAGAAAGGCGAGAAGAGAGGGGGACAGAAAGTAGGAGGATAGAGAGAAGGGAAGAAAAATAAGAGAAGAAGATGAGGCATATTACGGTTGGCGTCTGGAAAGAAATTTGGTTAAGGGTAACCATAACAAATCTCTTTTGATTAAAAGGGAGGTAGTTGTAGCATGTGCACGATCAAGTCTGTGATGATGACATAATAAATTCCACCAGGCAGTAGAAGAGATCTTTGAGGTATCTTTCCAGTTTGATGTAATAATCTGTAAAGAAATGGCTTTGAACAAACCTATAAAATTACGAACATTGCGTGAAACACTCCAAATAGGAGAGGAACCACCTAGAAAAATATGAACAATTTCAAAGGTATGATTGGATTTAAGAATTTCATTCAGCTTGCACCATATATGCTGCCAAAGAGAAGTGATCAAGGGCCAATGAAAAAACATATGAAACAAAGTGCCATAAGGGTGAGAGCATGACCAACAATGGCTGGAGTCTAGGACCTTAAACTTTAAAAGTCATGTGGAGTAAGAAAAAGTCTATTATAAAAGAAAAAAAGGGTCTGAGTGGTGCTAGCTGAACGAGAAACAGTGTGGATTTTAGACCATATAGACTCCCAAATAGGAAAGGAAAAATCCTGTGCTAGATCCTTTTCCCATGCAAGTTCAGGTTTGGATTTGAGGCAATCAGGAATAGGTCGGGAGAGGATCTTACAAATGGTAGCCGCTTTGTGCGGGGAGGTAAAAACTAAGGGAGTGGAATCAGTTGGGACAACATCAGATAGAGAGGCGTGGAATGAGGAGAGTGTAGTTACGGCTATATTGAGGTCAGAAAACTGAAAAGAATGGGTGAAATATGAGATGAGGTGCAGAATGTGGGTATATCAAGTACAGAACCGTCAACAAAGAGATCATCTCAATACATAATGCCTTTGTCAATCCATTCCTTCCAGAATAGGGCCTTGTTATTAATCTTCAGAGAATGATTATACCATAGCGGGGTAAGGGAGTGTAAGTGCGCCTGAGAAAATGTAGAGCGAAACAGTGAAAGAGAAAGTGCCCTAGAGAGCTTAAAAGTGGAAGAGAGAAAATGTTTTGGAGGTTGAGACAAATGGATAGCAGCAAGAAAAGGGAAAGGCGATAATTGGGCTTGCTCTAAAGCACTCCATGCAGTGGGAAAAAGGGGGGGCGAATCTGCAAGAAATGGCAAAATTTGCTTTAATGTGAAAGAAGAATGAAAGCGGACAAGGTTGGGAAAATTTACACCACCTAAATGCTTTGGTTGTTGAAGGCGGGAGATGGATAACCTGGGTTTACGGTTATTCCAGAGGAAACGAGTAAGAATACGATTAATCTGAGTAAAAAAAATAAGCCGGAATAGAAATAGCATGGAAAGGTAAAAATTAATAATAGGGAGAAGCATCATTTTAACAGTTGCCAATCGACCCCACCAAGATAAGAATATAGGGGACCATCTCTATTAAGGTGTAAAGCTTGGAAAGAATATCTTTATGATTGATTTTAACAGTATCTTTAATGGACGAGAAATATAAGATACCTAAACATTTGATACTAGTTGGATTCCAAGCAAAACCGGAACCAAGAAACATATGAGCAAGACAGTACTTGTTGAGAGGTAAGACTTCAGATTTATCAATATTTAACTTATAACCAGAGACTGAAGAATATTCAGTGAGTAAAGAAAAAAGTGCCGGTAGGGAAGTAGTAGGATTAGATATATAAAGTAAAGTGTGGTCAGCATATGCTGTGAAGTTGATGTCTAATGATTTATAAACAAAACCGGAATAGGAGGTAGAAAGACGAATCTTCTCAAGGAAGGGTTCTAATGCTAAAATGAAAAGAAGGGGAGACAAGGGCAACCTTGACGAGTACCCCTGTGTAAAGGAAAATAAGACGACTGAGAACCATTAACCCAAATGGACGTGGAAGGGGAGGAATATAATAATTGTATGAGTTTACTGATATGCAGACTAAATCCATGCCAGCGGAGGGCCCCAAACATAAAATCCCAATTAGCCCTATCGAAAGCTTTCTCAGCATCAAGAGTGATAACAGCGAGAGGTGTTGTCATTTTGGAGGCAAGATGAATAATATTAAGGAGAGCTCTAGAATTATCTGTGATGGATATACCCTTAATGAAGCCTGACTGGTATATGTTGATGAGATCTGAAACAAAAGTAGATAAACGAGAAGCTAAGATGTTGGCATACATTTTACAATCAGTATTGATTAAGGAAATGGGTCGATAATTTTTACAAAGGGAAGAGTCTTTATCTTTTTTTGGGAAGTAAACATAACAGGGCCTGGGTGAAGGAGCCTTTAGATTCACCTGCAGAAAGAAAAGAAGATATTAAGGAGGATAGGTGAGGTATCAGACAATTCTTGAACTGAAAATAAAAACGGACAGTAAAACCATCTGGACCGGGAGATTTGTCTTTGGGTAAGAGGGTAATTGCTTGTAATATCTCTTTCTCAGAGATGGGAGCATCCAGAGAAGAGAAATAGAGAGTAGAGGAAGAGGATTTGGGTATATTGTGAAAAAAGGAATCAATTTGAGAAGGAGTCGGGGTAGATTCGGGTGTGTATAAAGAAGAGTAATACTGAACAAAACAATCGAGGATCTTGTCATCCGTACAATGACGAATCCCAGCAGCATCTGAGATAACAGCTATTTTAGATTTTTGTTTCTTAATTTTAAGATAGTTGGCAAGAGACCTGCCCGATTTATTGCGCCCTCCATACATCTTGGAATTACATTTTAAAAGATGGTTGCAGGCACAAGAAAATGTATTAAATTGAAGTTTAGCTTTGACAAGAGAAGGAAGAGCATCGGGAGAGTTGGACGTATAAAAAAGGTGCTCTAGATCTTTAATTTGTTTAAGGATAAGAGACGATTTAGAGAGGGCCAATTCCTTTTTACGCGAAACAAAATCAATAATAAAGCCTCTAGCCGAAGCCTTAAATGCATCCCAAACAAAATGGAATTGAGAGGTGAAATTAAGATTAGTACGAAAGAAATCATCCATAAAAAGAGTGAATTGGTCAACAAACTGAGGGTCCAAAAGAAGAGAATTATTGAAACGCTGACAGCGAGAACTGGGAAGAGGGGAGGGTAAATCAATATCAAGAATGACTGGGGCATGATCGGTAATTAGAATAGAGCCAATTTCAACATTTGTCAGGAATTGAAACATGTGATGGGTGAGAAATATATAGTCAATCTGGGAGTATGAACCATGGACAGGGCAGAAAAAGGAAAATTCCAGGGTGTCAGGGTGAGAGAGTCTCCAGGAATAAACCTCTAGAGGAAATTGCACTAGAAAAGGACTTTTGCATTTTATTAGGAATATACCTGATCTGGGGTTTACGGTCCAGAAAAGGGTCCATTAACTGGTTACAATAACCTCCAACAATTAAATCAACACTAGTGTGCGAGGAGAGGAACGTAGAGAATTCAGTCCAAAAAGTAGGATCAATACCATTCGGACCATCAATATTGAAAAGGATAAATCAGCATCATTAACTTTGACATCTAAATACAACCATCTACCATGAGAGTCAGAAATCTAATTTTTTAACTGAACAGACAACGATTTATGGAACAAAATAAGAACACCATTCTTATTATTAACTGACGGTGAACAGAAAACATCACCCATCCACTGTTTGCGCAGAGAGGAAAGATCTTTTTGTGAAAGGTGGGTTTCTTGCAATAAAGCAACTTGCCATTTTAATCTGGCTAAGTGAGATAAAACCCGCTGTTTTTTAATCGGGTTACTAAGGCCTTTAACATTCCAAAAAATGACTCGAAGACCTTTCATTTAAAAATAAAAAGGAAGGATAAGCATGAAGAAGTAAAGATTGAAAAATGGAAAAAATAGGCAATAGCAGAAGAGAGAGAGCCTAAAACGAAGAAGAAGAGAAAAACCCATGACACAATGAGAAGAAAGAAGAAAACAATGGAGAATGGAGGCAGAAAAGAGGAGGCACAAGAACAGAAAGAATGCCTTGAAGAAAGAAGAAGAGAGGGGAAAAGAGACAGTAGAGGAGAAAAGAAGTGGGCGTGGGAGTACACAGCTCCCCTGAGAAAAAGAGAGAAGAGAACCAGAAGGGCTTCAGCCAAACAGGACAAAGAACGTGAATAGCAATAGAGTGAGAGCGGGATCAACAGGAAAAGACGACCACACAATAAAAGAGAACGTCAGAGGCATGGTCTCAGAAGTACGTAATAAGGGAAAGAAAGAGAAGATACAATCAGAGAGGGAGACAAAACATGATGATAAAAAACAAATGAAGGAGACTTACCAAATATTTATGAAGGGAAGGCAGTGAACTGGAACGAATAAGATGAATAACAGCACAGTACAGTGAGGAAAGCGAACAAAACCATAACACTTGGAGAAGAGACCTATAAAACAAGATAGGAGAACACAAACATAGTATACTGAGGAACAAAAAGACCAAAAAGTATACAACAACAAGAAAATACATTAAAACATTAAGAACTGCTGTGTTCAAGTGGAAAGAGAACCTAAAACAAACACAAGGTAGAAGAACAGAGACATATTACACTGGGGAATTATAGAACGGAACATCGTAAGACAATGAACAGTGAGCAAGACGTTAAAGCATGAAATTAAAATGTTAAGGACTGCTGTGGTCCATAGAATCTTCCTTGTGGGAAGTGATGAATCTTCGAAGATTAGCCGGGTTGTCGAGCTAAAAGATCTTTCTTTATAGGTAACTTTGAAGAAGCACGGGTGGATGAGGCCATATCTAGCGTTCATGGAACGAAGAGTAGGACATAAGTCCAAGAACTCCTTGCGACGCGCAGCAGTCAACTTTGAAACATCCTGGGTGAAGAAGAGTTTGTGGCCAGACCAAGTTAACTGCTTGTGCTGCTTGGCAGAGTGAAGGATGGTCATAAGATCAGAGGAGAGGAGAAAATAAGCTATGATGCCTCTGGGTTTTGAAGAAGTAGAAGAATTTTTAGGACCAAGGCGGTGCTCCCTTTGAATAATCACATCTAGATGCTTCGGCAATCCAAGAATAGGTAAAACTTGTGACTTCAAAAATTGGATGATGTCAGACCCTTCCGAATTCTCAGGAACACCCTAAATGCGCAGATTATTGCGCCTATTATGATTCTCCAAAATCCTCAGAGGTTTTCTTGAGCATGTCGACCTCCTTAGAGAGGCTGGCAACCTTGGCAGCAACATCTTGGGCATCACTAATTTTCTGTTCAACATCCGAAACCCTCTTATCAAGGTTGGACCATTTATTGTCCAATCTCTGTAGGGTGGTTGTAGTATCCGCCATAAAAGGGTGGATGAGGCGTAATTCCTCCATGATGTCTCCAAAGTGACAGGAAGTGGAAATTTAGACGGAGGAGGTTCTTTCTTGAGTCGCTTGCCAGAGGAAGCAGGGTCCTTGTGCGTAGTTGGGGACGCAACTTTTACAACGCAAACCATTACAACGCATTGCGCTGGGGAGGGCTCTAGGATAGGGAATAAGTTTAATTTACTATCCAACACCTTCCCTAGTGTCCGCGGGGACTGGAGTTGGAATAGTAAACTAAACTATTCACTATCCAGCACCCCAAAGCGCTATGCGTTGTAAAGGTTTGCGATGTAAAAACCACGTTGTAAAGGCATGCGTGTGTAATGACCAGATTTTCAGACCAGATAGAACCAGCTCACTGAGCAACACCAACCTGGCCAAAACGTAACCACCTCCCTCCTCAGGACCATCTATCCAGGCACCTGGGTACCTACCTGAGGATGGGGAACTCACACTATACAAGCTCATATCATCAGAAACACCACTAAATCTATAGGGATTACTAGGAATACTCACTGATTACTAAGGACATCCATGCCCTACACCACACTCATACCTCATAGTCTCGCGACCACATGGGTCCAGACTAATCTACCCTGGGGCAGTTCTGATTATTTACCATTACACACTGATTACCATCAGTGCTCACTCGACACACAATCTGGCGTGCCATACACACTGCTCACCCTCAGTGCTCACTCGACACGCAATCCGGCGTGCCATTCACACTGAGCTGCAGCCCCAGTGCTCTTTGTTTATCCGGTCCACAATCCGGCGGACCTAAACACCGTATCCCCCCGGTGCTCATTCACTTACAACCCGATCCGCAATCCGGCGAATCTACACCCCAGTCTCCTACCTGGAGCTCTCTCTAACGCCACTTACCAATGACGACCACTTTCCTATGAATACCTTCAGCTCTCTGTCTCTCTATGTTGGGAAGTCTCTCTCACTATTCACTAAGGATTCGCTACTACAATAATATTATGGGATGGCCGAATCACTAGTGTCAATAATTCCCTAGCTCAAGGGCTCCTCTCTCTCCCTAATTATTCAAAGGTTACTTACCGGATCAGGGGCAGCATCTGTTCTGGCTGTAACCCCTGACTAGAAGGAAAGGTTACCTGTGCTTTAAGAATAGGAGACACTCACTGTATGATTACCTGATTAGAACGCTCTCTATCATAAGAACAACACATGCACACTAGTTCACTAAGAACTGGGGTATCTTTATTACAATAACAATAGAAAAGGATTCATATACAGATCTGCGGGGTCTCTATGACTAACAGGAACTTTAACACACCGCTGAAAGAAAAGGATTAGACATACAATATAACAGGGGCAATGTTATCTGCAGGGTCTCTGTGACTAACAGGAACTTTAACACACCGCTGGAAGAAAAGGATTAGACATACAATAGAAAGCACTAATATAACAAAATCGATAGCACCTGATTAGTATGAAGTCTTGCTCTAGCTGTCATCTGGGCTCCTCTCTCGTCTGTACCTTAGCTCATCTTAGATTCTCTCCTGCACTCTTGGACACACATCTGCGCTGATTACTTTGCACTGGACTCCTCTCCCCCACGGACTCTCTCCACCTTCCGACTTCAATCTAATGGTTTCTGCCGCTCTGATAACCATTCGTTCCACTAGCTTTTTCACTCTGTTTAAATGTCTCTGTGCCAATGTCCAATTAACTCCAGCTGCTCCCACAGATTAATCCACGATATAACTTCAGTCTCTTCTAAAAGGCATTACTTCAGACTCCAGCTATTCACAACTCCTCCTGATAAGTAACTGCTTCTGACTGCTTCCTTCAGTTCCAGCTCACTGACTGTCTGTCTGTCTTCTCTCTGTTCCAAGCATCTTCTGTCTCTTCTCCTCCTGCAACTCCACTCACCTCCTCTGCGCCAATTCAACATAAACTCTTTCTGATTCTCCACTCCTTCTGCAACTCCAGATCAACTGCCTTCAGCTCAAACTCTTTCCGCTCCTCCAACTCAACCAACACTCTCCGCTCCTCCAATTCAACTCAACTAACTGACTCCGTCTCTGCACTTCACGATTATAGAATGCTCTTCCCTCATGGAAATTTCCAACAGAGGGCTGCCTCCCACCAAATTCCCGTGCCAGCTCCAGGGCCCCTTGCGCAGCCGCAGTGACCATCTGCATGTTACGTTTGGGCCCAAGAGACAAACACATTCCTCGGATAAGAACCAGTCCTGGCTGGTTTTCCTCTAGCACACAACAGCCTTAACTATAAACATTACCTTTCCCCTTGAAGAATCTCAGCTCTGCAGGGATAGAAAGCAAAATGGAGTCTCTCTAGTTCTGGGCCTTGTAGGCCTGAGAAGGCTGAAATAACCCTTAGCTCTGTCAGAGTACCTACATACCCTCTACTATAGGCAAAATAATGAAAGGCAAAGCCAATAGGCAATAGATGGATTAGAGTAAGGGATCTATCATCATATAAAGCAGCTATCCTCTTCTAGGTCTGGAAAAAATGGCTTCAAAGGGCCAACACATCTAAGAATACGGATCCTAGATGTGAGCAAGCTTAAAGTCTTTATCACTCCGAAATAGAGCCAAAAAGCCTGTCAAGACATTCCACCCTTAGACTTTATCTTGCGAACATCTATAAACAACAACATCCAAGGAAACAAACATCAACATAATCTATCAACAAAACCAAAAACCAAAAGGCTCTCTAAAATAAATGACATCTTAAGGAAATTCCACCTAAAACTTAATGTAGGGAATACAAATCTAACAACCAACTGAAAATAAATCAAAACACCCTTGACCTGAATGCTGAAACATAACTAAAATTGATCTGGTAACAACAGAAATCAACCAAAGCACCCTCGAACTAAATGTGCCTCAACTTCTAGTGATAACTAATAAAATCTATTGATGTAGGGACATGTTTGTAGAATGAAAACAGCAAGGGGCCTAAATGGGGCCTACCTACTTCGGTCAACTTAAGAACTAAATGTACCTCAACTTCTAATGATAAAACAACAAAGGGCCTAAATGAGGCCTACCTTCTTTGGTCAACCTAAGAACTAAATGTACTTCAACTTCTAATGATAACTCATGAAATCTATTGGTGTAGGGCCATGTGTGTGGAATAAAAATAACAATGGGCCTAAATGAGGCCTACCTACTTTGGTCAACTTAAGAAAGAATTTGGTGAAATCTGACAAATAAACATGACAAAGGGTCCTCAAGGTCTGGGCAAACATTAATAATAGATGTAGGACATAACCTGACTAAAAGACACACCTCCCAGGACAACTGAAAGTTTAGGGTAACCACCCTTGGAACTAATCCCACTGTTCTAATTAAGAGTTGATGAAACAAAGTGAAAGTGGAATAACAGGAAAATAAGGATAACCCCATTCCTACAAATAGCTGGTGTAGCACTATGCATATCAAGCATGAAATCAGAAAAAAGTTATCTAAATGTGATGCATATATAAAAGATACATTTGAACCATGCCAAAGGCAATAGGCAAAGGTCATAAGTCATCTAACTCGGGAAACAGTTTGTATCTACCTTCTGTATCGATCTGTGGAACACATGTGTGCACCACCATTTAAAAGATTACATTCCTTTCATTGGCAAAACTGTTTTGCAGAAAACAGGAAAATTATGGAATAGGTGAAAGATAAACCAGTGTATCAATAATAGAATAGCATAGCATACTAAAGGTAAAATATATATGAGCACTGCATAAACATAACAGAACAGTGATATTTTCAATTGGGGCCTGTTTGTGGTAATTGCAAAAGTGGCATAATGTCCATCTGAAAAAAAAAACATGGGAAAAATGCAATGCTCAATTATAACCAAATAATCATAGCACATGACTCGTGCAAAATTTAATTTAGGGTTCAAGGCAGTCAATTGTGGATTCATCAGCGTAGGTCACCACCCTTCATCTTCATCTGTATCCGGTGCCAAGGAAGCACTTCCTCCGATCTGGTCATTAGTCACCAGCTCCCGCCGTTCATCCGCCACCAATCCGGTCTGGTCTGGTTCCATCTTCCAAAAACAACAAACTAACATAAAAAAATGAAAACAAAAAAGTAAAATAACAAAGGGAGTGGGAGGGGGGTGGGCCGACGCACACACCAAACACCACAACCCAACAACCTGAAACGAAAAAACAAGTATCATTAATCTAGCAAAAATAAATTTTCCATTTAAAAAGCACCCCAAGTGCTTTTTATTGTCGAAAGAAACCTCCTAATTAATATAAAAAAAAAAATTATTCTGAATTCAAGGAATAATTTAAATCATATACTTTTAAATTTGTTTGGGCAAAATCCAATTTTGTCATACACAGCCAGAAGGGCTGGGGCCTTAGCTACTCCTAATTCATCTGAGAGACAGCCCCTCCCTTCAGAAAGATGTTCGCGCTCGGAGTTTTGAATCCGATCCAATCAAAATAAGCAGAAGCCAGGCTACAGTGCGATGTAATTTTGAATCACTGCCAAGTGCTGATCTCATTGCAGGAGCAAGGCTGCTGCCAACCATTCTGTCCAAGCATCTCTAATCTCTAGTCAGGGAAGCTCACTTAGGCCTACTGTATTTATCTAACTCCAAGGGCCAAGCGTCTGCCAATTATTCTGCATGTGCAAGGATCCCTTATCTGAAGTCCATTAAGCTGTCTGCGCCGACAGCAAGGAAGAGCGACTTGACCCCCCCTTACATAAACATTTCTCCGTGGAAAGAAATTGGAATATAGCCAAGAATAACAAGCTGGCTCACTCTGCTCTCAGAAGTTACACACTGGGCCTCCTCCCTCACAAAGCTCCGAGCTGAGAACTGGTGCCTGGCTCATATCAGCCAAGGTCATTTCAAATTCTTTGTAACTCAAAACACATCTGTTCCCAGGCCAGAGAGCTAACCATTATTCTCTAACTAACCGAAGCAAAATTAAAACGTGATGAAAAGCATCCTAAAACCAATAATTAATAAGGACATATTTTTTGCAACTAAGTCACATGCTAGCATTTTAAAATAAATCTATCATAAAAACAGCTACTGGCTGAAAGGGAAAAATATTAGAACAACATTGCATTTCATTTTCCATTTTGAAAATAACATGAGAAGTAAAACAAGGGGTAACATGTAATTTTGCATTGCAGAACCAAGAATTGATAATTTAGTGTGCAAGCTATTCTATTCAACCTATCAAAAAGGGCCAGATTCAACATCATTTTTTCTTTAAATAGCCAGTTTTTCAAACTGAGTGGGTTAACTTTCACACGCTATTCTAAGGCGCAGCTTGCATTGGGAAAAAATAATCATGTATATTTTCTAGAACACATTTTTTTTAAAAGCACACGGTTGCATTTCACTAATTAAAAACACATTCTATGATGGGTCTGTTTTTATATTTTCGTTCTTCACAACCGCTAACGCATTAATTAAAGCATCCTCCGTGCAAACCCTTATCTCAATCCGACTGGTTGATTTATAACTTACCGACCTCTAAGAGTCAGACACATTAAATCATGTGTTCCAAGGCAAACCCACACTAATTCGTGGACGCATTTCAAAAAGAATGTTAAATGAACAAAGCTTTTCTCTCTGCGCAAGATGTTACCATTCTGTCAGCAAGCTGACAAAGCACATAGGTAGAACCCAGCAACCAATGAAAGTCAAATCAAACCATCATTCATCTAAACACTCACTGACTTTTAGTGTCAGCCCACATAACCATGCATGTTAAACAGCATGTTAAAGTAAAAACTGCCGTCACAATTCAAGATATTAACCCTTTGGCAGCTCAAACACAATCATTCCCCAATGTCTGCAGTACATGGGAAATTCAAGAACTTATCACTCCACGTTTTCAAATAACACGCGCGCACATCTACAAAACAATTTCTCCAAGCACTTGAAAGAGATCCAGCTCTCTCCTGCCTAACGCAACAATAGCATGCTCTGTACAAGCCATATCCACTTGGCGCTATTCACAAGCCATATTTACAAGAAAGTCAACAAGTTCAAAAAATGACATGCTCCTCACAAGGAGTATATGCAAGGCGCAATTCACAAGGAACACAGCAAGTCAAAATGAGAACATGCTCCTCACAAGCCACATTTACATGGCGCTATTCACAAGCCATATTAACAAGAAAGTCAACAAGTTCAAAAAATGACATGCTCTTCACAAGGCATATATACAAGGCGCAATTCACAAGGAACACAGCAAGTCAAAATGAGAACATGCTCCTCACAAGCCACATTTACATGGCGCTATTTACAAGCCATATTTACAAGGAGCTATTTACAAGGAACTCCACAAGTCATATTACATTGAACACATTTCACATTGCACAGCATAAGCAGAGCAGGGCCAGATTCAACATCATTTTTTCTTTAAATAGCCAGTTTTTCAAACTGAGTGGGTTAACTTTCACAAGCTACTCTAAGGGGCAGCTTGCATTGGGAAAAAATAATCATGTATATTTTCTAGAACACATTTTTTTTAAAAGCACACGGTTGCATTTCACTAATTAAAAGCACATTCTATGATGGGTCTGTTTTTATATTTTCGTTCTTCACAACCGCTAACGCATTAATTAAAGCATCCTCCGTGCAAACCCATATCTCAATCCGACTGGTTGATTTATAACTTACCGACCTCTAAGAGTCAGACACATTAAATCATGTGTTCCAAGGCAAACCCACACTAATTCGTGGACGCATTTCAAAAAGAATGTTAAATGAACAAAGCTTTTCTCTCTGCGCAAGATGTTACCATTCTGTCAGCAAGCTGACAAAGCACATAGGTAGAACCCAGCAACCAATGAAAGTCAAATCAAACCATCATTCATCTAAACACTCACTGACTTTTAGTGTCAGCCCACATAACCATGCATGTTAAACAGCATGTTAAAGTAAAAACTGCCGTCACAATTCAAGATATTAACCCTTTGGCAGCTCAAACACAATCATTCCCCAATGTCTGCAGTACATGGGAAATTCAAGAACTTATCACTCCACGTTTTCAAATAACACGCGCGCACATCTACATAACAATTTCTCCAAGCACTTGAAAGAGATCCAGCTCTCTCCTGCCTAACGCAACAATAGCATGCTCTGTACAAGCCATATCCACATGGCGCTATTCACAAGCCATATTTACAAGAAAGTCAACAAGTTCAAAAAATGACATGCTCCTCACAAGGAGTATATGCAAGGCGCAATTCACAAGGAACACAGCAAGTCAAAATGAGAACATGCTCCTCACAAGCCACATTTACACGGCGCTATTCACAAGCCATTAACAAGAAAGTCAACAAGTTCAAAAAATGACATGCTCTTCACAAGGCATATATACAAGGCGCAATTCACAAGGAACACAGCAAGTCAAAATGAGAACATGCTCCTCACAAGCCATATTTACATGGCGCTATTTACAAGCCATATTTACAAGGAGCTATTTACAAGGAACTCCACAAGTCATATTACATTGAACACATTTCACATTGCACAGCATAAGCAGACGCAGCAAGTAATTTAATGGGCAATTTAAAAGCATTTTTCACACACATTTGTACAATTGGACCATCACAAAGATGTAATTGGCTCCCTCATTTAATGTCACCCTTCAAGCTTGACAGTTCAAACACCAAGATGAAAAGTATTTCTTCCACCCTGCATAAGTCAAATGCCATGATGTACTGCAATCTCCTTACACTGTAACTGTTCAAGCCCATAGGCCAATTTTCGTGCCAA
The DNA here is from genome assembly GCF_964263255.1 of Lissotriton vulgaris. Classification (NCBI taxonomy): domain Eukaryota; kingdom Metazoa; phylum Chordata; class Amphibia; order Caudata; family Salamandridae; genus Lissotriton; species Lissotriton vulgaris. The sequence goes on from NC_141688.1 coordinate 116,679,764, forward strand.
GTGCAAACCATCAAGATAAAAACCAATACAGCGCACACAGGCTTCGTAAACTGTTCGTCGACGCCAGATGTAATGACCAGATTTTCAGACCAGATAGAACCAGCTCACTGAGCAACACCAACCTGGCCAAAACGTAACCACCTCCCTCCTCAGGACCATCTATCCAGGCACCTGGGTACCTACCTGAGGATGGGGAACTCACACTATACAAGCTCATATCATCAGAAACACCACTAAATCTATAGGGATTACTAGGAATACTCACTGATTACTAAGGAAATCCATGCCCTACACCACACTCATACCTCATAGTCTCGCGACCACATGGGTCCAGACTAATCTACCCTGGGGCAGTTCTGATTATTTACCATTACACACTGATTACCATCAGTGCTCACTCGACACACAATCTGGCGTGCCATACACACTGCTCACCCTCAGTGCTCACTCGACACGCAATCCGGCGTGCCATTCACACTGAGCTGCAGCCCCAGTGCTCTTTGTTTATCCGGTCCACAATCCGGCGGACCTAAACACCGTATCCCCCCGGTGCTCACTCACTTACAACCCGATCCGCAATCCGGCGAATCTACACCCCAGTCTCCTACCTGGAGCTCTCTCTAACGCCACTTACCAATGACGACCACTTTCCTATGAATACCTTCAGCTCTCTGTCTCTCAATGTTGGGAAGTCTCTCTCACTATTCACTAAGGGTTCGCTACTACAATAATATTATGGGATGGCCGAATCACTAGTGTCAATAATTCCCTAGCTCAAGGGCTCCTCTCTCTCCCTAATTATTCAAAGGTTACTTACCGGATCAGGGGCAGCATCTGTTCTGGCTGTAACCCCTGACTAGAAGGAAAGGTTACCTGTGCTTTAAGAATAGGAGACACTCACTGTATGATTACCTGATTAGAACGCTCTCTATCATAAGAACAACACATGCACACTAGTTCACTAAGAACTGGGGTATCTTTATTACAATAACAATAGAAAAGGATTCATATACAGATCTGCGGGGTCTCTATGACTAACAGGAACTTTAACACACCGCTGAAAGAAAAGGATTAGACATTCAATATAACAGGGGCAATGTTATCTGCAGGGTCTCTGTGACTAACAGGAACTTTAACACACCGCTGGAAGAAAAGGATTAGACATACAATAGAAAGCACTAATATAACAAAATCGATAGTACCTGATTAGTATGAAGTCTTGCTCTAGCTGTCATCTGGGCTCCTCTCTTGTCTGTGCCTTAGCTCGTCTTAGATTCTCTCCTGCACTCTTGGACACACATCTGCGCTGATTACTTTGCACTGGACTCCTCTCCCCCACGGACTCTCTCCACCTTCCGACTTCAATCTAATGGTTTCTGCCGCTCTGATAACCGTTCGTTCCACTAGCTTTTTCACTCTGTTTAAATGTCTCTGTGCCAATGTCCAATTAACTCCAGCTGCTCCCACAGATTAATCCACGATATAACTTCAGTCTCTTCTAAAAGGCATTACTTCAGACTCCAGCTATTCACAACTCCTCCTGATAAGTAACTGCTTCTGACTGCTTCTTTCAGTTCCAGCTCACTGACTGTCTGTCTGTCTTCTCTCTGTTCCAAGCATCTTCTGTCTCTTCTCCTCCTGCAACTCCACTCATCTCCTCTGCGCCAATTCAACATAAACTCTTTCTGATTCTCCACTCCTTCTGCAACTCCAGATCAACTGCCTTCAGCTCAAACTCTTTCCGCTCCTCCAACTCAACCAACACTCTCCGCTCCTCCAATTCAACTCAACTAACTGACTCCGCCTCTGCACTTCACTATTATAGAATGCTCTTCCCTCATGGAAATTTCCAACAGAGGGCTGCATCCCACCGAATTCCTGTGCCAGCTCCAGGGCCCCTTGCGCAGCCGCAGTGACCATCTGCATATTACGTCTGGGCCCAAGAGACAAACACATTCCTCGGATAAGAACCCGTCCTGGCTGGTTTTCCTCTAGCACACAACAGCCTTAACTATAAACATTACCTTTCCCCTTGAAGCATCTCAGCTCTGCAGGGATAGAAAGCAAAATGGAGTCTCTCTAGTTCTGGGCCTTGTAGGCCTGAGAAGGATGAAATAACCCTTAGCTCTGTCAGAGTACCTACATACCCTCTACTATAGGCAAAATAATGAAAGGCAAAGCCAATAGGCAATAGATGGATTAGAGTAAGGGATCTATCATCATATAAAGCAGCTATCCTCTTCTAGGTCTGGAAAAAATGGCTTAAAAGGGCCAACACATCTAAGAATACGGATCCTAGATGTGAGCAAGCTTAAAGTCTTTATCACTCCGAAATAGAGCCAAAAAGCCTGTCAAGACAGCGTGGTAAAAGCATGCGTTGTAACGTCATACATCCGCGTAGTTGAGGCTGCGTTAGAAGCTTTTGAATTAAGTGCATGTTCCATTGTGACAGGTACCAAGAAAATAAGAGTACAATGAGAGTGAGAGCATGTCACCTATACGTATGGACGAAGAGATGTCACAGAAGGTCGCATTTATGAGGAAAAATGCGCTTGAAGCCAGTGACGCACTTTAAAAGAGCAAAGCTGAGGTAAAAAATAAGTCCAGAAGGCATACATGGGTTAACGAGAGAAAAATGTCATATAAACACAATGGTAGACAAGGAAGTGAGACTGGCAAGGATATTTCTTAAAATTGGAGTCGGAGAAGTCACTTCTTTAAGAAAAACGGGTGAAGAAGAAAAAAAGAAAAACAAAATGGCCGCCGTTTTGAGGTAAACAGCATTTTCGCACTTTTCTACTGGAAAACGAGCATGTTGATATTTTCAGGCATACCCAGCAGCAAGTGATGGTTTCCGATGCCGAAATCTGCTGTTTTGATGCAGAAACGCTAGCTAGAAAAGGAACCTTCGTAGTTGAAGCGCCGCCGAAACCGCGGTGCTCAAGGGGGCGCAGCCATCTTTTCCGCCGTGTTGCGTGCCCTTCATATTATGTTTCTGTTTCCATGAAAACCATACACCTGCCTGAAGCGTGGATCAGAAGAAACAGTATAGCATGCTGCGTGTCCATGTGCCTATACTTACACGTCCGGTGAAACTGAACACAAAGATCAGAGCTGTTTACTCAGTTACAAAGAGTGCAGATTCTTCTGACCAGAGACCCACAGTCCCCAGCAAGTGTTTACTGTTTAAATATGTCCTTAAACTAACACATACATACCTATATTTTTTATCAATTAAGCTGAATTGGGTATTTTCTGTATGTGAATGCCATAGCCCCACCTCCTTCATCGATAAAGGCACATTGACATCATAAAATATGCATTTCCTATAAGCCACGAATGGAAAGCATCCACAACTCCATTTAAAAGCCTTCATTTAGTTCTACTCTGGGAAGTACGTTATTTATTCACTCTGTTGCATGCTGTGCAGGGTGGAGAAGGGACTATCAGCTGATCCTCTGTCCTTAGATAAGGAGGTGTGCTCTCATGGTCTCCAGAAAAAGAAGCTTCAGCACTGAACCCAGAGCTGTTTCATATGGATTGACAGAGTTTGAGTCCAGACTATGAAGTGACAGAGACCTGCAGCAGAAAGTACTGGCAATAGAGCCAGATCTGATGGAAACGTCTGACTTTTGAGATAGTTTTAGTGCTTCATGATTGCTTCCTCGGGCGTAGCTTCCACTGGTGCAGCAGGTATCCTGTACTCGTCCCGCCTCTCTCATATGGTTAACTTCAGGTCTCCAAGCACAGTTTCTTTCCTGTACCTTGTCAAGGTTTCCCTCTCTAAAGTCCACACTATCCTCCTCTTCTCAGGGTGTCTTCTGCGTACACAGGTGCTCCCTCTGTATGCGTCTGTAGCCTGCTCTCCCTTTTTTTCTCTCTTTCTCACACACTTTCTGCTCCTCTGTCTCAATTGTATTCACCACTTCCTAAACAAACTACCTATCTTATCTCTGGCTTCCTTTAAATCTATTCTGTACAGTTCTCACCCCATCAATTCACCATGCCACATAATTACCCTACACAAATGCACTATACACCACACAATTCCACAACGAACAATTCCAATACAACCCACATAATACCACTACACAACACATACATCCACTACACTCCAAATCAAAATTCATAAGTAAAAGACATGGTCATTTACAATGCCAATAGCTCTAGCTCTCGTAAATGCGAAACCTATTGCATTGCAAATGCTTGTTTCTTGTGTCCAGTGTACAGGCAGGAGTGATTACAATGGACTGGGCCACTTTATTTAACCTTGGGGATCAGACACTACTAGGAAAGCAGCGCAGAATTGCAGCTTATGGTGGTGTCCCCTCTGTCCAAATTCCTCCAAGCAATCTGGTCAAAAAGACTACAACAACTCAAGCACTGATTAGGAAATTGCACCTTTGGTAAACTTTTAACATGTATTAATTTTGTTCTGGCTACTTGTCTGATAGAATAATGCTTACCAATCTACTACTTCATTTAATAAAATATTTTTTATGTAAGTTTTATCTTTCAAGATTGTATTTCATGATGTATTAATATTTTGTTTGTTGTTGATGAATTCAACAATTCGAACTGACAAATAAATAAAGACATTGGGAATTCGAGAATTTTGAAAGACGAATCAAGTTGTGAAAACTGACTTCAAACTATTGGAGCGTATAAATAGAAAACCTTTCACAGCCTGTAGGATTATCGCTGTCACCACTGTTATCCTGTAAAGGAAGGATTCTTAAGCCAGATCTATCTTTGCAAATGGCATACTTTACTGATAATGCGCAAGGTATTCACATTCCCAATTTTATTAATATTAGGAATTACAGAATAGTAACATTTGTTGAATACTTTACTGTGGCACACGGACCAAGCAGAAATGATAACTCATATTCCACCGAGTGCACAGTGACAAAGCTTCAGGTCGTTATCAAATGCATTTCATAAGCACTGATGAACTCATTAAAGATAATCATTTCTTGTTTGTTGAGTTTCAGGACAACAAAATTCCATTACAAAGTACAGAGAGTTGGTTATGCAGCGACATTCGCTAATGCAAACTCACTTAGTTTTACAGTTTAGTTTAGTTCCGGGCTTTTTTAGGTGGTTACTAAAGATATTTCTTATTGCCTTAGATATTTCTTATTGCCTTTAGACAAGTCTCTACACCTCACAGGCTTCAGTGCCCTGCAGAAGTGCTAAATGTCAGGGTCAAATGTCTCAGTTTCAATTCTCATGCTATTCTTCTTTCCCCATGTTTAGCACTGGCCCCATTTGTTATGTGTTTTTATGACCATGACCATAGGTGTATGTAGTGAAAGACAAAAAGGTGCAGTAATTTATTGGATCATGAGTTCAAAGCTGGTGCTTTCTGACAGCTCCTCTGTTAATTCATTGGTTGTGAGGGAGTCCATTTTATATTAAATCTTTACTATGGCACAAACTAATAATTGAGGAAAATATTCCAGATAGGGAAATATGAAGACATATGGTTTTATTTTCAAACTGTTGCATGTAAAAAGTAGTATGAACTGTTATTATATATAACAGTCGTTGAACATTGCCTGTTGTCTTCATGTTCGGCGGTCGCTTCTCTTCAGGAAGACCAGTGGATCACCTACCTTTGTTGGGCCCATGCCTGAGGGATCAGTGGAATCATGAGGTGGTGAAAGGAAAAAACGCCCCACAAAATAATGAAGAAAAAAAAAAGGAGGGTTCTGAGGGAACAATATACATGGATGGCGTGCCTGAAACACCACCAGAAGCTTCAGACCGTTGCAGAGTGGTGTTGGGAGGAAGACCTGCCATACGAGAAGGTAAACCCATCACGGAACTTGATACCAACCTGAGTATAGCATTTCATTACAAGACCGGAGGTTATCATTATGCATTATTCCTTTAATGCAAACTTAACACCGCCACTTTGAAGTATTACATCACAAATGAAATTGTTCTAGAACAGAATATAGCAAGACCCGAAAAGGCATGCCCACAGTACAATATGCCTCTTTTAAATGCGGCTCCACACAGATAAGTATCTCCAATTTTGTATCTGTAATATCTTCATATTGTTGCCTTTCTTATATTTATTGTATACAGGTTTCCAATTTACGGAAACGTTCTCTCTAATTCATAGTCATATGTCTTTGATTTCCTAATATTAATTGCAAAAGCTTTGTGCTAGGTTATTTTAATATTGGGCAACGCCTACACAGTTCTCCCCCCTGTAGAGGGGGTAATTAATCCTTCAAACTGTTTTTATGATTTGGCTAAATACTTTTATCAAAAAAAATATATATATATCTTCTGCTACTGTTTAGCTTAAAAGAACTGGTACATTATGCCTGATGCTGAAGCTGATGGACCTGACTCCCCTAATCCTAATATTAGTTCAAAAATGATTTTATTGAGAAAAAGTTTAGGTGACTAAACACAATATACAGTATAAATTGTACATCATCACAATCCAAGCTCATTGCATAGAGAATAAATAAATTGGACTAATAATACAAAATGGGAAACAGAAAAATACATAATAAGTGAGGAGAAATATGTATGTACCAAGCACTAGAAAGAAACTAATGGAACTATTAGGGAATTTAGGAAGGTTTAAAAACTTCCTGTTGAGAGGGGTCAGGCAAGAATGTTGTTTTTCACTGGTATTGATAAAGATTGTGAGTGAGCCCGTTTTGAGGCCATGTGGGGTGGCTATACATAGGCAGTCTCAAATCTGTTATTATGGGAAACAGTGTACCACCAAGCCCTATATGAGATGTTCGAAAAGTCTTTCCAATCGACAGTAATTTGTTGAAAGGCAAATGCCAATAATAAATCAATAATCCTGACATTGATTGAAACATCATTCGAGATGGAAGAGAGACTGCCTAAGAAAATGTGCGTAAAAGAAAAAGAATAATTCGTATTGTACATTAAATTAATTTGAGACCATACTTGCTTCCAAAAACTTTGTACATGTGAACAGGTAAATAGCACATGAAACAAGTCAGCATTGGGAGAAAAGCAAGTCTAACATGTATCTGTGTTGGATGAGAAACATTTACATAGGGTAGCTGGTGTAAACAAAAGCCTGTTATAAACAAAAAATAGTGTTTGAGTGATTTTTGCTGCTCTAGAGGCTTTACGCAATTTGGTCCATATACCTTTCCAGAGTGTTGATGGCCAGCATGTAATAATATCTCACTTCCATGCCTCTTCTATTTTTGTCTTCTGTCATCCGGTGTCTGTATCCTGCAAATATTTATAAATAATAGAAGCTTTGGGTGCGTTTGCTAACAAGGTATGGAGACTGGTGGGGGGTTCTGAGGTCTTGGGACTATCGAACGTAGTGGGGAGGTGAGAGTAGGTGTCCAACACAGTGGTTTTGAGTAAGATATATTTATAATGAAAGGAGGTCGGTAAATTGAATAACTGTCTGAGTGTAACAAAAGGCATAAATTGTGATTCTGAGAATAATTGATGTATCCATTTTTTTTTTTTTTTTTAAATATATTTTTATTGCAGGAATTAGTACAAGTTACTTGCTGACATCCAATTACAAAAACAGTGTCAATATTAGTAAAGGGGACCACATCAAGAAGTAAATTGGTTACACAGCCTGTCAGCCCACATCCCGGAGGCTGGGCGGCGCCACCTAATGTCCCACACAGTATACTCTGATCGTCACGTGATATCAGCCAGGAGTAATGTAAGTCTTCATCTGCTTTTCCAAATAACTATAATAAAACTCCCCCCCCTCCCTCGCAGTCTAACCCCCTCCGGAGGGCCCGAGCCAAACGAACAATAACGTTACCGTCCCAATGAAAATGAAGGAGCAGCGCCTAGCCCTCCTGCCTCCCCCCACCCCCTTCCCACCCTTCCCACCCACCCCGCCGTTGGTGTGTTGAGCATACGTCTAGAGCTAGCTGTAGGGAACAACTCCTATCATAAAGGAGAACACGACGAAAGAAGGTCAGTGGGCTGGAGTGTGTGCATCATTATCGCTATCTGAGTCGCTGGAAGTGAGGTAATCTCGCAGGGCCTGCACCAGTGTTTCCCATTCCTGCGCCGCCTCTAACATCTTCTCGTTGCGTTGCCGCGTTGCTAATTGGTACCTCAGGGTGCTTTCTCCTGCTGCCCATTTCAAGAATTCGTTGCGCCATTTAGTGCCCGTTGGACCAACTCGTGCCTTCCAGTGTCTAGTGATCTCACGTTTTGCTAGCAGTAGGCCCAGGTCAATGAATTTACTCGAGAGCTTGTTCCTGGGAGTATGGGGGAACCAGTGCAGCACTCCAGCCGCGGCATCCAATATCAGGTCCCTCCCAGTCACCTCCTTAAGAGTATCCCCTATCGCTGACCAGTAAGAGGACAGCGCCGGGCAAGACCATAGCATATGTATTAAAGTAGCTGCCGGCGTTCGGCATCTGGGACAAACCGCCGAGTCCGAGGCAAAATATTTCCGAATTTTCTCTGGGGTCAAGTAGGCCCGGTGTAATATATAGTAGTGGACCAGTTGAAACCGGGCGTGACGAGTGCCCTTCCATGCACGGCGCACCAGCTGGGCCCATGTAGTCTCCGGTATATCCCTCCCAATATCAACTTCCCATCTGGTTCGGAGGACCTCCAGGGGGGGTAGCCCCGCATTAATCAATCTGGAATAGAGACACGTTACCGCTTTGACTGTCCCAGCCGACATCATGACGTACTGGCATGCCTCCGACGTAGGGGGTTCCTCCTGTCCGGTCCGCCAGTGCGCCTGCACCGCCCTCACCACTGCCGCATGTAGAAGGAAATCGCCGCGAGGAACATCAAAATGCTCCAGTATCGACTGGAATGGCAACAAGACACCGTCCTCATACAGATCCCCCACCACCTGCAGCCTTGCATCTTCCCAGACCCTCAACCGGGACCAATCACCACCGTGTGGTAGGGCAGTGAGCATCCCCAACGGGATCTCCGGAGCATAGGGGCGCCTCAGCTGCACATGAGCATGTACTCGGTTCCAGCATGACCGAATGGCCCGTTCCTCACGTGTGAGGTCTCTCAAGGCCAGCCGTTGCCGTAAAGCGATATAGGACAAGACGTGCCTAGGCATGCCGCGCCCTCTCTCGTCCTCCGGTCCCCGGAATTCCCGCGCAACTTCTTGAGTGTAAGTCTGTAGTTGGGCGGCTAGATAATAGTTCTCAAAGTCCGGCACCGCTAACCCCCCCTCCGATTTTGGTCTCATTAGGGTCCTAAGCGCCACCCTCCGGCGACCCGACCCCCAGAGAAATGATACCAGCATAGAATTCAGGGTCCGGAAGGTGGCCGGAGGGATCCAGAGCGGGAGCGTCCTAAAGTAATATAATAGTCGAGGGAGCGCTACCATTTTCAGCAACGCGATACGACCGGCCACCGACAGCGGCAAGGTGGCCCAAAAGCCCATGGTGCCTCTCAGCGCTCGGATGCAGCGAGCAATATTACCGTCTAAGACATCCGCCTGGTCGTGGTACACATAAACCCCTAGATATTTTAGGCAGCACGGTTCCCATCTGATCTCCCGGTCGGTTGCTGGTTGGGGCTCACCGTGTCGGATCGGGAACAGACAAGTTTTTGCCCAGTTCACCTTCAAGCCCGAGAGTTCTCCGAAGGTGGTGAGCGCCGCGTCAGCTCCGGTCCGGGCAGCATCGGCATCCTCTAGGAACAGCAATAGGTCATCGGCATAGAGGGAAATAAATTGTTTCCCCGATATGGTCTGCAGGCCCCCAAAATGGGCTCCAGTGCGGATCAACAGCGCCAGAGGCTCCACCGCAAGCGCGAAGAGCAGGGGAGACAGGGAGCACCCTTGTCTCGTGCCCCGGGACACCGAATACTGCCGGGAAATCAGTGGGCCCGATCGCACCCTGGCCGTTGCCGAGGCGTACAAGACCGCTGTCCACCGCAGGAACCCCTCCCCCACACCAAAACGCGTCAAGACTCTGTGGAGGTATGCCCACTCCAGGCTATCAAAGGCCTTTTCCAGATCAACTGATAAGACCAAGGGGCAAGGTGCTCCTTCGTGGGCTTCCCCTAGGATTCGAAATAGGCGCCGGATGTTCATTACCGTATTGCGCCTGGGAATAAAACCCGCCTGATCAACATGAATCAGGGAGCTCATGTGGCCCAACAGCCTTGATGCCAATATGCTACTCAGGATCTTATAGTCGACCGTGAGCATCGATAACGGTCGGTAGGAGGTCGGCTCGTTACCCTCCTTGCCCGGTTTGAGGAGCGGGACCACCAGAGCCTCGCACATCGACTTCGGTAGGTGCCCCAAGCGTTTCGCCTCCCGATATACCACTAGCAATTTAGGGGCTAGGAGGTCCACGTATGTGTAGTAAAACTCCACCGGAAGTCCGTCCAGTCCCGGCGTTTTATTCCTAGCCATCCTTTTAATGGCTCCTCGGATTTCTCCCAGCTCTACATCCCTCCCCAAGTCTTTCGCCTGTTCCGGCTCCAAAGTGGGGATTGGGAGCAACTGCAAGTAATCATCAATGGGGGTGGTGTCCTGCGACATCCTACTACGGTAGAGTTCCTCATAATAGCGTAGGTAGCAGTCGAGGATCTCGGGTTGGGTATACACCTCATCGCCCTTCTCAGTGCGCATGGCCATCGTGGGGGTGGTGCGTCTCGAGGGGTTAGTCAGCCAAGCCAGGAGCGCCCCCGACCGATCTCCCTCCGCCAATGATCTAGTTAAGTAGACCCTATAGTCGAAGCTCCGAAGCCTTTCTACTTCAACGGCCACCGCCTCTCTAGCTGCCAGTGTTTGCTCCTGTAGCTCCGGGTTACCGGGACGGCGAAGTACTACCTCACGAAGTTTCCGATCCGCTTCAGCTAGCTCGTCCAAGATAACTTTGCGCATCCCCACCTTCTTTGCTATACAGTAACCCCGGACCACCACCTTGAATGCATCCCACTCCGTGGCTCTCGACCCGGCCGTACCTGCATTCACTACAAAATATTCGGTAATTTTGTCCTCTAGCTCCGTCCTAAACACCTGATCTTCCAAGATCTCGGGTCGTAGCTTCCAAGTAGGGACAGCGGAGGTACCCGGAGACCACTGAAAGTCAACTAGCAACGGGTTGTGATCGGATAGAGTCCTGGACAGATATTCAGTCCTCACCGTCGCGGCTATAAGGTCCGCCGATCCCAGCAGCCCGTCCAGCCGCACGTGTAGTTCGTGCATTCCCGAGAAGTGGGAGTAATCCCGGGTATGCGGAAGCTGCGCCCGCCATAGATCCGTCAGTCCCCACTGGGATTGCCACTCCCTTCTACCCTTGGCCACCCGACGGACCGGGGAGTCCGGGAGGGGGGGGTGGGAACGGTCGAGATCGACATCCACCACCGAGTTAAAGTCCCCTCCCAATAAGAGGGGCCCCGAAAAACAGTGGGCTAGTGAGCCCGACAGCGCGGTCAGAAAGGAGAGTTGGTCCACGTTGGGCGCATAAATGCAGCAAATATTCAGGGCCCTGCCCCCCAAATTACCTGTGATGGCCACATACCGCCCCTCCGGATCCACCACCGATCTAGTCACCTGCAAAGGTACCCCGGCTCTCACCCAAATCAGTGCGCCTCTCGCATAAGCTGAGTATGTCGTGTAGTATACCTGCCCTCTCCACCTACGCTGCAACGCTAGTCCCTCCTGCTTTGTGAGATGTGTCTCCTGGAGCATTGCTATCTGCACTCCCCTGCGCACCAGATAGGCATGGATCTTGTGCCGTCTGGACATAGTGTGTAGGCCCCGCACATTCCAGGTAATGCATTTTAGGTTGGATGCTTCAGCCATTGTCCCTCAAAATCACAGTCAGGTTTCCCCAGCAATGCTCAGGCTTGATCGGACCGCTTCGTAGACACACACCATTGGCAGTCGCCCCCCTCAACAACAACAAAATACCCCAAGAACCCCAACTCCCACCCCACCCCCCTAGAACAGGTCCCGAATTGTGCCATCTAGGCCCCATCCAAACCATTACCCCAAGATCCCTCTCCCTCCCAACTAACCTGACGGTAGCCACCGCAGGTGTGCCTTAAGGGCTGAGTGGGGGACGAGCGTCAGCAGGGGGCCGTCACGCACCTGCGCTACTGAGACGTAAGTGTGCCCCAATCATTTATGGCCCGAATGGGATCCAACCCCAGCATCCTCCCACATCAATGAACCAGAACTCCTACCAAAGACCTCCTCGCACACATTGTCTCGCCCCACAACCGGAGTTAGCTCACCCAGGGTCATCCTTGTCCATCCAGCAGGCCCTCCGCCGAATCCGGGGTAATCATGGGCAGAGTCACACTGTCGGTTTCCGAGTTCTCCGAGTTCTCCGTGTCCGATCGATGCCCACCTGCACCAGTCTCCGAGTCTTCCACACCCGGCCCGCCCTGTGGGCCAGACAGGTTGGAGATCAGTTCCAACACCCCTCGTCGCTCCGTTGCCGTTTCCACCGTCGACGGTCTGCTCGCTCTGCCACGGTGATTCCGAATCCTCTTTGATCTCCGCTGAAGACCCAGCTCCGACATAGCCTGGGAAGAGGAGCCAAGCCCGTCCTTGCCTGCCCGATATAACTCAAGCCAAGCGCAGACATCCTCCGGGTTATCGAAAAACTTGGTTGTGTCGTCCAGTATGATGCGGAGTTTCGCAGGAAACAACAGTGAGTACTGGATGCCCTCACTTCGGAGTTCCCGCTTAACCGCCAGGAAGGTGGTACGTTTCCGCTGCGTCTCATAGGAGTAATCTGGGAAAATGTTCACCTGGCTGTTCTCCACCTGAAATGGGTCATTGTGCCTGGAGGCGTCGAGGAGATGATCCCTGTCCCTATAGTGTAGCAGTCTCGCCACCACTGGGCGTGGGGGGCGGCCCTGCTGTAGTGGTCTGGCCGGCACCCTATGGGCCCGCTCCAGGGTGTAGAAGGAGGATAGTCCCTCGGGCGCCACCACCGTCCGGAGCCAGTTCTAGAGGTATGACACCATGTCGCCGTTTTCAACTTTCTCTGGAAGGCCCACTACGCGGATGTTGTTCCTTCTGTTGCGCCCTTCCGCGTCCTCCGCACGTCGTTCCAGGTCTCCGACGCGGGCCAGTACATCTTTCATAGTGGCAGCCAGAGTCTTTTGCGCAGGTTCAATCGTTCCCACCGTGCTCTCTACCTCCTTAACCCTGTCCGAGAGCTTGCTGTGGTCCGCCCGGAGCAGTCCCAGACTCGTCGCCACCTGTGCGATGTCCTGTTGGAGGGCAGACCGCGTGTCCGCAATTGCCTCGAGGATTCTGTCGAACTGTAGCTGCAACTGGGGGCTCCCCGGGTTCTCTGGGGTCATCTTATCGTCTTTATCGGCTGCCTCTGTGTCCGAAGTGGCCGGGGCTCCCCCTTTGGGGCCCCTCGGTTTCCCCATAAGGATCGCGACCTCCGGCAGGGGTTACCGAGCCCGGGGGTCAGGGAGGTCCCACACCCTGCTGTCCGCAGGCCCGCTCTGATGTCCTCCGCCGTCAGTTGCCAGCCGTGCCCCTATAAGATGACGTGGGGGGGGGCGGAGCTCTAGACCCCTTGATGGTTCGCCGCGAGCCCGGTCTCGGGAGCCCCCAGGGAAGAGGGTAAGCCAAGGAACAGTGGGCGCCGGGAGATTGCGCTGCCTCTGTGCTCGCCAATGCCACCAGCCGCCACCGCTGAAAGTGCGTGCACCCGGTCACAAGCACTACGTGGGCCGAATCTCACTCGATTCTCCGCTCCCGGTATAAGTTTCAGGCTGTGGGGCTCCCACCTGCGCACCCTCTCGCCTAGCGGCGCTGAGTGGAATCAAGCGCCCAAGTAAGGCACCGCTGCTAGCTCCGCCGATCTCCGTGCCGCTAGCTGAGCTGGCGTAGGCTCGGCAGACGTTCCCTGCCCTCTCCGCCAAAGTCCTGGTGTAAACGAAGCCCCGATCTCAGCTCTCCGGCTCCGGGTGAAGGTGCGATGGAGAGGAGCAGTCCTGGGTCTCGTCCGGACACAGCTGTGGCACAGTCTACAGGGACGGAGCGGGCGCCATCTTGAGCACCGCTCCGTTCTTTCCGCTGCTTCCCGATCCGGAGTCACCAGCCGCTTCCCGGGTCTCCCGAAGGGTCCTCCGTGTCGGGTGCGCCAGCCCCGGGCAAAACACTCGAGATGGGGGAGCTGAGGTGCTCGGGAACCGCTCTTATCAGGATTAAAGACGGCACCGTCTCAGAGCTGAGCGATCAGGCGACCTCCGCCATCGGTGCTCAAGCCACGCCCCCAGAATAATTGATGTATCCATACCAAACCTTTTTTTCTCCAAGCCTTCCAGTAAAATGGTTTGCCGCGAATCAGCAAATGTTTATTATGCCAAATTGTTGAGTTTAAAAAGTAGTCTCTAGCACCGTGCGTAGAATGAGGGGGTAAATCAAGTAGTTTGGAAGTATGTTATATGATAGGAGTTGAAACGGATTGCGGTTTGCATGAAAAAGAAAGATATTCACAAAATGTATACGGAGATAGGAAAAGCCGTTCCGTTAAAGTCCAGAGAGGGCAATCATTTGTAGAATCAAGCAACCAAAGAGAAGCGTGGCGCAAAAGGAAAGTTTTCTGATAAGCTTGAAAATCCAGACAATTAACTCCTCCTTCTGATTTGGGACGGATTAATTTTAGAAAAGACATTCAGGTCTTTTTATTACTCCATAAGAAGGAAGATAAAGTGGAGTAAATTTTTTTTTAAAGTTTAGTTGTGATTGGGACCGGGATATTTGAAATAGTATATAAAACTATGGGTGTTAACATCCTCTTTATTCTATCTAAACGGCCCCACCAAGACAAATACGAGGGCAGCCATGCCCCATGTAGGGCATGCCACCGTGCGGTGACGTGGGGCGGGGGAGGGGCAGAGTGGGGGTTGTAATATGTGGGAAACAGACGATTTCAGGTAAGTACCGAAAAAAAGCCAACTAATTTCGTTGCGCGAGCTGCATCGCCAAATGCGATGCAGTACAAAAGTAGATCTGTGGTGATTTTACGTGCACATTTTCGTTTCTTTGCAACAAAATTTATGATAAAATCTCTTGCCGACGCCTTGAAGGCGTCCCAAATAGTTACGAGTGATAGCGACTCAGTGTGGTTTCTTTCAAAGTAATCAGTGGAGAAAGAGATAAAAGATGCAGAGAATTTGGTGTCTAAGAGAAGAGCGTTATTAAAACGCCATTGTCTAGGAGTATTAGTTCTAGGTAATATATCAAATTCAATGGAAACTGGTGTGTGATCTGATAGGAGAATAGGACCAATATCTGCATATGTAAGGGATTGTGAGATGGTATGGGAAACAAAAATGTAGTCAATTCTTGAATGAGTATGATGTTTTGAGGAATAAAAGGAGTATTCTCTAGTGGTTGGATTACAGAGGCGCCAAGCGTCAAGCAATTTCTATTGAGAAATAGCATGAGTAAAAGATTTATGCGTTTTGTTAGGGATAAAAGCCACTTTAGAATGTCTATCTAAGAAGGGATCTAACACTTAGTTACAGTCTCCAGCCATAATGAAATTATCCTCAATGTAGTTTGAAATTCGCTTTGCTAGGTCAGGCCAAAAGGGAGCATCTCCTTCTGTAGGTGCATAAACATTAAGCGATAATTTACCAATAAGCCATCTCCCTTCAGGATCAGCTTTGTGCGATCGTAAAGTGACTGGAAGGGATTTACGGCATAAAATCGCAACACCATTACGTTTACCATCCCCTCGAGAGAAATAAACCTCCCCATCTCAACCCCTTTTCAATTTTAAAGACTCAGTTTCTGTAAGATGTGTTTCCTGTAAGAAAACAATATCAGCGTTTAACTTGACTAAATGTGACAGAACCCTCTGTCTCTTAATAGGAGAATTTAATCCCCTAATGTTCCATGAAACCAACTTAAGTGGCATGACATACTAACACAAAGTGCAAAAAACATATTAGAGCAACATTCCAATTCAATAAAGTGAGGACGTCAGCAATAAAAGAATCTAAACTTGTAATTTCAAAGTCTATTTCAACGCATAAGTATTGGAAAGTGATTAAAGAGAGGTAAAAAGAGGAGCCAAGATGGCGACCGGAGCGGACTCGTAGGCTCCCGGCTCTGCCAGCCTGTTACCGCCGCTCCGTGATCCTGGCATGAATCCTGATGCATTTCACTAACGGATGAAGGGCGGCGGGGCGCTGATTCCAGCGGTGTGTTCCTGGTCTCTCGACCTGCCCGGCGGCCGGAGATAGCCGCGGTAATGCCCACAGCCCGGGAGCCCGTCTGCACAACAGCTCTTTGCCGTTCCCCGGAGACCTGATGGCGGCCGGGATACCTGATCGGCGCTGACGACCTAACACCGGTGGGGACCTCGCGATGCACAGTCTGTGCTGCGACGAATACGGCGATTGCAGAAGGAGGCCAGGAGCGAGCGCTCGTTGAGCTGAGGCACCCTCTCGCAGCAGATCCTTTGTTTGGGGCAGGTACGGGCGGAGAGTGTTGCACGGCCATGTTTGATAGCCTGTGCTTGCCTGGCCCCGCGCCTCGCTACCCCCCTGGTACGGGGCGCCTCTCCGCGCTGTGTGCCTCGCTAGTGCTGTACTCGGCAATGCTTTAGCCCTGCAAGGACGCTCGCCTGGGCCACGACTATCCTGTGTTTTTTCCCCGGATTTTCGCCATGGTGGCTTTGTTTGAGGCTCCGAGGAGTGGGGGAGGGCGCCCGTCCCTATCACTGGCCTATGTTGCCCCGCCTGCGCTGGAGTCCGAGTCCCGAATGCCTTCCTTGGGAAATGGGAGCCGGGGGCTTCAGCCTGCAATATCTCTTAAGACCCTCCTGACTGCCCTGCACGACCTCCGCGCTGATATGCGCCAAGGCTGCCAAGTGCTGTGGAAGAAGATGGACGACATGGCGTCGTCGCTACGGCGGGACTGCAATGTACTGAACCAGCCAAATCTACCCTCATCTCCGCTTGCGCTTCAGGGCGATACAGTGTTTCCTTCTGCCGACTTGACAGAGGTGCCCGCTCCCGAATTTACTGTTACCCGAGATTGTCCGCCTGCTGCCTCACTCAGGGATACTTTGTTTCTCCTTTCACCGGAGAGTGCAACATTGTTGAAATATTCATCGCGAGTGCCTTGGGACACATCTAAACCATCGTCGACCTCATTATCGGCTCCTGGGTTGTGTCTTCTGACTTTGACTTCGGAGAGCTTGTACGCTCTGCCGGTTCCCAGGGTACCCACTATTACAGTTGAAGGAGTTACTGTTGGATCTCGACGGCCATTTTGCGTTCCTGCGACACTCTCACTCTCTCTGTGGCCATATTGTTTCACTGCTTTGCTGTGGCTCTGCCTGGTGGGCTTCCGACGTTCGGGACAGGGCTGATGACTTTTCCCTTATTGACGCTGACTGTCCGCCTGGTTGTGACCCCGGACTGAAATACTTGTTGATGTGTTGATTGTGCATTTAGTGAGACTTCTACCTATTTCGTACTGTATTCCTGTCATGCGCGCTGGCCTCTCCCTGCATCTCAAGTCGCAAGTATTGTATTATATCATTTTTGGTCCCTCTCTATGGGGCGACTGTTATTCTGTGGGCGGGCTGCTCTGGGGAAAAAGTTGCGGTTGGTGGCTGCTGGGCCTGTACTTGACTAGCCGGGGGGGCTCCGGACCGGAACATTAGCATGACGTAGGGGTTGTGGATGACTGGGAGTCCGGGAGTTCTGGTGTTGTAGTGGCTCCTCCCCGCTTCCTTCTTTTTGGGAGTGGTAGATTAGCTCGTTCTTCTCTTCCTCCCTATATTCAAGTGTTATAATACTTCACTTTTTGTTCCTTTCTTTCTTCCTTTCTACGTTTTCTTGCTTTATCTCACCTTTTACTTCTACCTCTTTTCTTCTCTTCTGTATTTCGGGTTTAAGGGGCGACAGACACTCTGCTGGGGGGGGGTAGGCCATAGCCTCTGCATGTGTGTAGGGTGGGGGGTTACATTTTATTTTTGTTAGTTTCTATGGGACCGGTTTTTGCTTCTTTTCTGTTTTTCTTTTTCCTCGGCCCATGTTCAGGCATACTGGGTGAAGGGTGGCGGAGTGGGTATGAGTGGGTGGTTGGGATTGCTACCCTGTAACGTGAACATTGTGTGGCCATCCTGCCCGGTCGGGACTGCTTGTTGAGAGGTGGATTGTGCGATTCGTAGATATTGTCATGTCCCACCTGCATGGTCCTTGCTCTTCTTTTCTCATTTTATGAGTACGGAACACTACGACCTGATTTTACTAGTTGCACAACAAAAAAAACTTGAAAACTTAACCTTAAATACTCCTGTGTCATGGTCTTACGGCAATTTCCAGTCTGATTCCTGCTTACTAGCCGCTGTGCAGCTGTACTACTATGTCACGTATTGCATGCCTTGGTGCTATATGAGAGTTTGTGGCCGGCCGGAAGGTTGTAGGCCCGTATTTGTACTGTTTTTCGTGCACAATAAAGGTTTTCAAAAACTTTAAAAAAAAAAAAAAGAGAGGTAAAAAGATTGGAAGAGTGAAGCAAGCTTAGAATAGCTGGAGATATATAGAATACGTAAGCAGAAGCAGGAAAAGAGAAAAAAGTAAGTCACCTGAGAAAGAATACGTGTGAAATTGTAGTGACAAAGAAAGAAGATAAATTAATAAGTTACAAAACACAGAGGGCTGACTAAACAGTATTTGCGCACTTGGGAGTGGGCACACCACTACGCCCTCCACTGCCTGCTTGCAGAGTAGCACCCCCACCTGCCGCCCGCAACCAAACATAAAATGTTAATAACTGAAATGCGAGAAAGCAGTGGGATGACACTCCTCTGCCTGAAGGATGCCTACTTTACCATTCCCATATCTTACAGCCTAAAGGTTACCTCCAGTTCAAATGAAATCACCGTCTTTTTCAGTTTCATGCACTTCCCTGCGGCTTATCCTCAGCTCCTTTGTGTTCAACAAGTTAATGAGAGTGGCTGCATCCTTTCTGAAAAAGAGGGGGATACAGTTAATTGTTTATCTAGATGATATCCTCATAATGTCCCAATATGATTCTCAGATTTTAAAGGATAAAAAATTGCTGGGAAATCTTCTAGAGAGTTTGCATTTAAGAATAAACAAGGTTTCTTCCAGGTCCCTAGAATCTTTGGGTTTTACAACAGACACAATAAAGACCCTTCTGTTGACAGAGAAGGAAATTACCAAGATTCGAAAGGAGGTAAGATGTGTGTGAAAACAGGACTTTATAATTTTGAGAGAACTTGCCAGGCTCCTAGGTCTCCTTTCCTCTTCTATTCAAGCCATATTTCATGGGCCATTATTTTATCGAGCCATATAGAGGGTGAAAGAGAGAGCTCTGCTTTAAGAGGACATGAGGACAGTGTGATACTAGATCAAGATGCCAGATTAGAGTTAGACTTGTGATTTGGGAACACGAATCCCTGGAGTGGCAGGGCAATCTTTGGGAGTTCCCCGGAATATATCTTAGAATCGGTAGCAGGCCTTCATGGCTGGGGTGCACACCTGGGCAACCAGAAAACAGGAAGTTTATGGTCTTATTTTGAGAGGTCCCACCACATAAATTATCTGACGTTGACAGCAGGTCTCTAGGCTCTAATGAGCTACAAACTCTCTCTACAGGGCAGAGCTGTCATGTTAAAACTGTACAATGTGTCTGCAGTGGCATACATAAAGCGATTTGGGGTACAAAATCATCAGCCTTGTTGGCTTTAGCCAAAAGAATTTGGATGTTTTGTCTAGAACACAAGATCAGCTTGAGAGCAGAGTATTTACTGGGGAAAAACAATATTGCAGCAGATTGGAACTCGAGGTTCTTGAAAGACTGCAGCGACTGAAAGCTAAACGAGAGCCGCTTTAGATGTCTCTGTCACTTATGGGGTCCTTTCAAGGTGGATCACTTTGCAAGTAGGTTGACATTTCAACTGAAGTAGTTCAGCTGGATGCTAGGCAGTTGATGTGTTCCTGCAACCCTGGAAGGGAGCCCAAGCTTACGCCTTTCTCCCGCAGCTAGTGGTTTCCTTATCACATCTGGCCGACAATCCTGACATCTTGAAATCCTGCCTGGCAGATGTTCATACTTGGATGGGAGATTCCTCCCTTAAGTTAAACGGCTCAAAAACGGAAATACTGCTGATGGGGAGTAAAACTACCCTTCTCCCGCCGCTCAGCTGGCCGGGATGTATGGGCGATCCCCCGGCTCCCAAGGATGCGATCAAAAGCCTTGGAGTCTGGCTGGAACCAGACCTGTCTTTCCGCACTCAAGCCAAGAAAACAGCAGGAGTATGTTATGCCCTGCTCAGGTCGGCTCGGAAAATCTTCCCCCTACTTCCGGTAACATCGAGGAAGTTGTTGATTCAGGGCCTCATAACATCTAGACTCGATTATTGCAACGCCATCTTCTTAGGCGCCCCTGAATCAACCTTTAAGACTCTTCAACAGGTCCAAAATGCAGCGGCAAGGCTGCTCACGGACATTCCGAGGAAACAATCTGCGAAACCAGCACTGAAGGCACTGCATTGGCTCCCCGTGCGGGAGAGAGTGACTTTTAAAGCACTCTGTACCGCTCATAAAATTCTTGCAGGCAAAGGTCCCCTTATTCTAAAAAATCTAGTGACTCCCTACAAAGCTGGCAGAACGTTGCGGTCAGACACAAAACATCTCTTGATGGTGCCCAGAGTCAAAAAGGCCCGCACTGGTGGGAGAAGATTTTCATTTAACACGGCAAAGCTCTGGAACTCGCTTCCTCTAAAACTCCGAGCTGAGCCCTGCACACTGCGTTTCCGCAAGGGTCTTAAAACCTTCCTGTTCCCAGCATAACGCCTTGATGCTGTTTCCTTACCATCCGATGTTGTCTTAAAGCGCCGGGACGCCCGAGGGTAGCTGCGCGCTATATAAGATTTAAAATAAATAAAAATAAAAATAAAATAAATTGCAATGATCCAGAGGGTTCTCCAGACGAAACGACCGGAGCAATGTTCCCTGGTACTAGTAACTCCCTTCTAGCTGACCAAAGCTTGATTTCCAACCACCTTGGAATTGGCCTGCAATATTCCCTTGCTTCTACTGGCAGAGGAAGGCCATTTAAGGTACATAGATGGAAAGAACACCCTCTGGTTTAGACTGGAATTTTGAACCTTCTTACCTGGGAAGTTTCAGCCGATCTAGTGAGTTGTCAGGTCTTTCGGGAAGGACTGAGGAGCTCCTGGAGGAATACTTGGCTCCACGTACCCACTATAGATACAATGGAATATAGAAAACTTGGTTATGCTGGTGCTTGGATCCTGTACAAGCACCTATAGTGGAAGTGGTTAATTTCTTATTAGAACAGTTTGATTGGGGCCTTAGTTATGAGTCACTTAATTGTTACAGACTGCAGTCTCAGTAGGACACGTGCTAGCAAATGGTAGAAGCATTGGGAAAAAAATTATAGTATGTAGAATTCTTAAGAACATTAGGTGAAGGTGACCCCCAGACATAGATATGAAACCCTTTGGGACGTTGAACTAGTCATGGATCTTTTCACAGCATGGGCTAGTACAGATATTTAGATTGGAAGAGACGTCCTATGAAACAAGCTTCTCTTCTCTGTTTAATTTCCTGCAGTTGTGTATCAGATGTTAAAGCTTTAGAGGTAAGTAACAGGGTTTACGATGCCTTTGGAGTGAGATTTGAAATCATTAGAAGAACTAAGACTATGTCAGATGCAATTTTAAATCCTAAGTTTGACTCTAGGAAAAGTTTTGCGTAGTAGATTGCATGAGAGAATATGATTCCAGAATGAGCAAGCACTGTTCTGTTGGTGT
This sequence comes from Lissotriton vulgaris, assembly GCF_964263255.1. Classification (NCBI taxonomy): domain Eukaryota; kingdom Metazoa; phylum Chordata; class Amphibia; order Caudata; family Salamandridae; genus Lissotriton; species Lissotriton vulgaris. The sequence continues at coordinate 116,701,564 of NC_141688.1, forward strand.
TGAACAGCTACTTATCTCATTTGTGAATTTTTTCAAGGCTATAACTACTGCTTCAATAGCAAGGTGGGTTGAATGGACTATGAATTTGGCAGATGCCGACATTAAGAAGTTTCAAGCACACTCTATGAGAGGAGCTTTGGCTAGCCGATTCTTCTGGAAAGGTCGAAGATTAGAGGACATCCCTAGGGCTGCTGATTGGTCAAACTCTAATACCTTTGCAAAACAATACTATTCACTGATCAAGCACATGTCGGATGTGGTTTCACAGGACTACCAACATGCATAATGGTAGCCTCCGGTCTTGTAATGAAATAGTGATTCTCCTAATAAAATGCCAAGAGAATCTGGATTTCATCGGACATGGAGGCTAACATTGTTGTCCCACCCTCCAATCCCTGGAGCTGGTTGAAGGGTTTGGATAACAACATAAATAATAATTAAAAAGTAAAAGAAAATCAACCAATACAAAACTAAAGGAGTTTAATAAAATGTAACATTTTAAAAATTCAATATTGTTATATACATTGTATTTGTTTATGTGCTATTTATTTAGAATACGTTACACCTATAGAGGATGTTCTAATATTTCTCTTCAATTTCAGATAATTCACAGTAGTTCGTGTCTACATGTATCCATCACCTGGAAACCTCTATGAGTGCCTCTTTCCTTGGTTCTGCAATGCAAGTTCTTCGTTGTTTGAGGAGTTTCTTCATTTACTGTTGTGCCATATAATTTTTTGGACTTCCATAATACATGATGGAGAATTTTGGACTGCATCTCAAAGAGGCAGATTGTACTAGAAGGATCTAGCTGTATTTTTTTCTAGATCAATTTGTTTGTGATGTAATACATCAAAGTGGCTGTAATCCACGTGAGATCCAGATTCTCTTGGCATTTAATTAGGAGACACAGGAAAACCACAAAACACACGAGCAGAGGAGAGGAGATCACATTTCCTCCTCCTCACAATGTATGACCCCCACAAACTCCCTCCACTCCTGGTGTGGCTCAGGCTGTGCTCAATACTGACATCACAGCGACAGTTAGGGAGCATTAGACTAATATCTAGCAAACTAGACCTGAGACACTGCCCACCATCCTACTGATCAATTAGCGGGCAACATACCAGAGGAGAAAACTGTTTGTTTCAGCAGAGTGGCAAGACAGGATTTGGGGCTTTGCCCCCCCACCTCACCATTTATGTAGTACATAGTGGACCTGTGATGACCATCACAAGGAGAATGCAGAATGGGGAAGCAGAATAAGCCCTGGAAAAGACACCAAGAGGACCCGATAAAACAGATGTAGGGTTGGATTGAGTGGTTGTAAGGAACCCAGACCACTCCTCTTTTGCTGAGCCTACACCCCTAACCTTCTAAAGTCATAACACACCAAAAACTATGGAACCTTCAGGGAGCAAAGTGTCCTAAAAGGATGCCAAGAAGCTTTGGTGGGGTTGGAAAAATATAAAAGACGTCTGCATTGAGAGGCAAATGCTCTGGTGAAAAAAAATAAAGAAATTGCAGCGCATAAAACATAAGAAGTCGACCCGGTAAGCAGGGGGGGCTCTTCCACTGGCATATCTTTACTACCACCTATTTATTTAAATTCATGAGGATGCTGTTTGATCTCATATCGGCGGCAGCAGTATTCCAATGAGTGATGGAAAGGAAGCTGAAGGGAGTGAATAGAATAGAAATGCACCAGGATGATGTATTTGTATATGGAGTGAATATGGGCAAACATTACAAACGAATGCTGAGGTGCCCCAGTGATTGTAGAGAATGTGGGCTGACTTTAAAGGCTAAAAAAGTGCAGATTTATTCTAGATGAGATGACCTACCTTGGACATAAAATAACACTTCAGGGTTTAGAGTCAATAAGGGATTTGGTGGACATGATTGACAACCTAGCCAGTCTGGTGTCCAAAGAAGAAGTTGTTAAATTGCTTGGTATATTATAGTGAATCTGCCATTAACTTTAGCTGAAAAAAACAAAAAACATGAGACTACTGTTAAAAAAAGGGAGCAACATTTCAATGGAATGCTGATTGTGAGTGAAATGTGGAATGTATGGCAATTGGATCAGATAAATGTTTGAACAGATAATCATGAGTGTTTTTTAACTGGGGGTTCTAGTATTTTTTTTATTGTTTGCTCTGTATTTTATTATTTGGTTTAATGTTATTGCAATGTATAAACTGTGAAAAATGTTTTTATGCATTGATTGTGTGCACATTTTCGGAATATTTCTGATATTTTAATTAATTTAGAAAAGAAAACTTGTTTTAATAAAACAGTGTAAGCATTACATTTAGTGCTGATTAGTTGTATGGTGTGGCTACTGAAGAGGTTTTTTTGAATGACTGTGTGAAAGTGTATGAGATTTTCCTCCAGGGATTTTCTAATTTGCTTAGTTGTCTAAAGAACCCTGTTCCCTGGAACGCGTTGGGTTATCTCTCTTTTTATTCACGTGGACAAGATAATGATCAAGACCAAGTATGTGTATTTTGGAGAGTCAAGAATGTCTTAGCTATTCAAGGTGAACTAGTACTGAGAGGTACCAGATTAATTCCACTAACATCTCTGAGAGACAGCTTGGTCTCTTTTCCACATAATAATCATCTAGTAATTTCTAAAAGAAAGATACAGCTCAGACAAAGTTACCGGTGTCCGGATTGAAAATCTAAGTTGAGAGATCTGTTAGAGAGTGCATGGAATGTATGAATGCTGACAAAACACTCAAATGTAGAGTGAAATCAATGGGCATGTGGGAAATACCAATGGAACCATGTCAGGATGTTGCCATAGATATCTTGGGACCTATTAGATGCGCAAGTTCTGGTGGGTATGTCATTGTATTAATTGACATGTACTCAATTTGGCCAGAAGTGGGAATCACCACCTCAGTAGAAAGAGTAGATATAATCAATTTCCTTGAACAAGTTTTTGAGAAGGAAGGATTTTCTTCTGCCATTTTAATGGACAGAGGGCTACAATTTGTGTACTGGATGTAGCGTCCTTCCCAGTCCGGTAGCATGCAAATGACCACGGCACACACGGAGCTCTGTAGTGAACGTCTTTATTCTTCAGAGTGCAACCATTAACTAACTGTACACATTGTGTCATGAACTTTATTAACCACACCCAAATTATTACATCATTGTTCCTTGGAGTCAATCAGGGATGAGAAGGGTCCCGCTTTACATATTTACAAAACACGATAGCTCCTCCTCTGTAAAATAAAAAGCATAGATATTATACATATAGATCAAGGATCCTCAATGAGTCATCGAGGTGCTTGAACCAGTCTTTCAGACCTAGTCATGTGAGGTTGGTGAAGCGAAGGAGTAGGGGTTGCCTCAGGCATCAGGGATGCAGAGGTAAGCCTGGGAGGTGGCTCTCTAGACTTTCAGGTGGGCAGGTCTCACTTCTGACATCTGGAGCCAACGAACATCGAGGTAGGTGCTTGAAGTGTGATGAACCTATTGTGATGGACTTTCCGGTATATTGAGCGGTTACCATTTTTTGTTTGCTCATCATGACCTTCAAGGGTTCAGCATCAAACAGAGTAACAGATTTGCTTTTTTGTTTTTGCTTGACCAGGACCCAGTCTCCCTTTATGAAAAATTTGTCACGGGCACTTCTGCGTTTATCAGCATAGGTCTTCATTCTGGACTTGTGCAAGGAATCAGTCGTACGGACCTTGTCCACATCTGTCGACCTATGAGTGGTCCATTGCGGCACTGTAGTTCTCATGGCTCTACCAAACATTAAGGTGGCAGGGCTTTCACCTGTAATGGAATGGGGAGTTGATCTATAGGCACGAAGGGCTGAACATAGATCTGATTTGAGATCACTTCCTTCTGGCGCATCGTGCTGAATTACTCTCTTCAGGGTTCCCTTGAAAGTTTCGACAACACTGTTGGCCGGTGGCCAGAGAGGGGTACTTTTCTAATGTTTGACATTCATGTTAATGAGAACAATTTTAAACTCTCAGCTGTTGAACAGTGGGCCATTGTTGGACTTAAGAATAGAGGGCTATACACATGTTGCAAAAATGTCATTTATTGTCCCAATGACATTGTTGTGTGTGGTTGACGACTGGTCTTCCATCAAGGAAAATTGTGAGTACTCCTCAACAACTACCATTGGATGATGTCCATTGTTAAGAATCCAATTAAATCAACTGCAATCCTCTCCCACACCTGCTTCAGGAAATCAGACATAACTAATGGATGTTGCGTTGTTTTGCGAAACAAGCAGTTGCACAAATGTTAGGTATTTAATTCTGTTTCAACTCTTTCGTCAAGGTGAGGAAACCCTACTCTGTCTCGAAGAGCTCTCTTGGTGGCGACAATGCCAAGATAACTGTCATGGGATACTTCAATGACTTGGTGTTGCAGACTTTCTGAAATGACAATTCTAGAACCTCTTAATGTAATGCCTTTTTGTGTGACAGAGAGTTTCTCACTCACATTTTTTAACTTTTCCGCAAGAGGCCGAGAGTGTTTCTTCCAAGATTGCTGGGCAATAATGTCTTTGATAATAGATAGATCTCGACCTGTATGTGTATCAGCAAGAGTTTGCTTCACTGAAAGAGCTGCAGGTATGCTTGACTTGACTATAAAGTTGACATATGCCTCAGCAGCTTTAGGTGTTGTACTGTGACACTGTACTGGCACTTGTGAGAAGTAGTCAACAGGATTCTTACCTTTCCCTGAGTGAAGCACAATAGTGTAATATACTCTTGCAGGCGCAACCTGTTAGGGGTGGTCGGATTTGACCCCATTCATAAGTGTTCAATATAGATTCCACAGGGCGTAGAATGCTCAGTTCTATAAACCTTCTTGTGTCCCTGTGAGACTTTTGTACCTTTCCCTAAAACCTCTTACTGGGTAAGTCATGGTGTTTTGAGACGCTCCCTAGGCAGCTGAAAAAGGAAGCTCACCCGCGAATCATTGCTTGGCTTACTGTTTGGTTAGTGACCACGCCTCCTCTACTCAGCGTTCTGCTCCGTGAGGTTCCCGTAGTGTTCTGAGATCCTGCTTTGTCTTATTGATCCCGTTTGTGCTCTTTTCCAGCTCCTGAGATTTCCGCCTTTGGGTCACTGTATTTTCTGTTCCTGATCTGTGTCCTGCCTGTTGTTTTTCCTCCCGCCGTGCTCCGTTACCTTTCCTCTTCTCGGCACGCCCTTCCCCGGTGCCTAGCGTCTCCTTCCGCCTGGATTCCCCGCCTGCCCTTCTCTCCTCTTTGGTGTCAGTTCCTAGCTGGCAATTCATCTCAGTGTTTAGACTCTGCGGTCACTCTTGTGATCGAAGGGGTTTTGTGTATGTTTGTTGTTTGCGCTCCACTCCGTCTTGAGTTTACGAGTGGAGCGTGTCTGGTCTATCGCGTCTTGTTGTAGGTACGCCCACTCCGTTCTGCTCTTCAGTTACTAGTCAGACGGGGTGTGTCTATTGTCCGTGTTTCATGTTATTTGTTCCCTTCCTCCACTTTGTCTTAAGCTTATGGCTAAACTCCAGCGTACGCAGAACGCAGCCACCCGGCTCCTTATGAACCTCCCTTCCAGAGTGTCAGCCAAACCAGCGATCAAGGACCTCCACTGGCTTCCAATACGTCAAAGGGTGGAATTCAAGGCCCTGTGCACTGCACACAAACTGCTCAACGGTCTTGGCCCTGCTATTCTGAGAAACCTGGTCACTCCTTACAAGGCCCACAGGTCCCTTCGCTCGGATAACGAGCGTCTGGCCAACGTCCCCAGATACAGGAAGGCACGCACCGGCGGCCGACGCTTTTCTGTTAAAGCATCCTCTGGTTGGAACTCACTTCCCCGCTCGCTGCGGCTGGAACCCAGTCATCTCATCTTTAGGAAAAAACTGAAAACTCTGCTGTTCCCGAAATAAAGCCCCCTTTCCCCTCTGGTCTCCACAAATGTTACAGCGCGGGGATGCCTCTGGGTCACCAGGCGCTCTACAAATCGCTAAATAAATAATAAATAAATAAATGAGCCGGAAGAGGGGATTGTCTGTGTTATATGTTTGTTACTCGCTCCACGCTGTCTTAAGTTTATGCGCTGGAAGTGGGAGTTTCTGTATCACTTTGTCTTTAGCTTTATAAGTGATACTAGTGTCATCAGCTGCACTTGTGGCCCCCAGTCCTGCTCTGTCTTCAGTTTATGAGTAGGACTGGAATTGGTGCATTCTACCTTGGAGATATCCTTGCTAGTTGTCCCCCAGGTTCTCTGCTGTATCTCCTGGTTCTTGCCTGGACTTCTAGCTTAAAGCCCTGACACTCACCTGTGAGGTAAGTGGAATGTTATTTTGAACACTTGTGTATCAGCCCTGTAAAGTACTGGTGAGGTTAGTATTGTTGTACATTTATTTTCCAGTCTCCTCCCATCAAGACTGCAGCTACGTCACCTTGCTGGGGGAGAGTGGTATACTCCCTGGGAAAATTCCCCCCACACTTTTTGGTAGCAGCTGCCTTGTAGCGAAGTTATACCTTCTCGCTTTGGTAGTTGTTGTCTGGAAGTGTGTGGGACATTCATCTTTGCTCCTGTGGATGAACAGCCTCCTCACCCGAGGGGGATCCTTGACAGAAAGCCAAGCCCAAGTATATCTAGTTCACCCGAGCAAAGATGAATGTAGACCCGAGTGTGGGTTCTACAGAACATACTCCTTCAATGGAAGAGATCAATGCCGTAGTTACCAGTTTACAACAGGAAGTGGCAATGTTAAGAACAGAGAACCTGAAGTTACAGGCAGAGGTAGCCCATTTACAAGCTCAAGATACTGGGGCTGTGGGTGGGACTAATGCAGGAGCGGTACCCAAGAGAAATTATATTCAACCCGCCAGGTTTTCTGTACAATCACCCACTGTTAGTTCACCTGTTGAAGCGGCAAATGTAGGCCCTCCTGTACAAGTTACGGTGCACACACCTAGTCCTGTTCCTTTAGCCATGCCAGAGAGATTCACAGGAGATAGTGCCAAGTTTAACAGTTTTATGACTCAGTGTCATCTTCAATTTAAGTGTAAGCCAGCAGCCTTTCCAGATGATGCATCAAAAGTGGCGTTTATTCTTTCCTACTTGGGAGGAAATATTTCAGAATGGGATGTCCCTTTGGTAGAAACAGATGATCCCTTGTTGTATAATTACAACGACTTTCAGCTCAAGTTTAGAAGTCTGTTTGCAAAGCGCGCTTATATGCAAGCCAGTGACAATGCCCTGCTTAATCTTAAACAGGGGTCCAAAGATCTTCTCACATATATAACTCAGTTTAACCGGCTACTGGCCGAAACATATTGGCCTGAAGACAAGAGAACATCTTTATTCTATAGAGGGTTGTTAGATGAGTTAAAGGACATACTAGCTCAAATAGTTAACCCGCCTGAAGATTGTCCCTCATTCATTGAACTCACTGTCAAACTCAATCATAGACTACAAGAGAGAAGAGGAGAAAAGAATCGTATTGGATTCCCCAGGCTGGTCCTACAGAAAAATGATAAAAAGGAAATAAAGGATATACCTGAACCTATGCAAATTGGGGGAGTGAGGGGACCTATATCAGACGAGGAAAAAACTAGAAGAAGGAAGAATAATTTATGTCTATACTGTGGCAAGAGTGGCCATTATGCCAAAGACTGTCCCAACCGTCCTTCTAATAATTCCAAGAAAATTGCTGGTGTTCAGGTAAACTAACGAGCTTGATGAATGAGGAGATCGATTCTTCAAGTACCAGCCTTTGTCAGATCTCTCAAAATCAAAAGACATTGATGAGACCGGTGAAACATTTTGTATTAAATATCACATTAGTGGTCAGCAATCAAGATAGACATCATATGACTCTTCTTTTAGATTCTGGAGCAACTGGTAATTTCCTTGACATACAGCTAGCTCATAAGATGAATATACCTTTTGTGGCAAAAGAGAAACCTGAACCTGTCAAGTCGGTAGATGGCTCTGAACTTTCATCAGGATTGATCAGTCATCAAACACCTCCCCTGCTCCTGGTCTGTGGTAACGGGCATTCCGAACACATCATCTTTGATTTGATAGATACACCTAATTTTGGTGCAATATTAGGAGTTCCCTGGCTCCAAACCCATAATCCAAAGATTGATTGGGTAGACAGAACTGTGACGCTTAAGTCACCCTATTGCATGATTCATTGTTACCAAGAAGCAAGTGACAGTTTACACCCATTATGTTGCTCAGTCCAGTCAGCAGTTGTGGCTTCCGAGATACCAGACATCTATGCTGAATTCCAGTCTGTATTTGATGAGAAAGAAGCCACTCAATTGCCCCCATATCGATCCTACGACTGCTGCATTGATTTATTACCTGGGGCTGAACTTCCTAACAGTAGAATATATGCACTGACTGCAGCAGAAACCGAATATTTAAAGAACTATCTAGATGACATGTTACAAAAAGGGTTCATCAGACATTCAACATCCCCAGTATCCTCGCCCCTTTTTTTTTATACCAAAAAGGGAAGGGGGCTTGAGAGCATGGCTGGACTATAGGGCATTAAATAAGATTACAATAAAGAACAAATATCCATTGCCGCTCATCCCTGTGTTATTGGATCAAGTAAGAGGTGCAAAGATTTTTACAAAGATTGACTTAAGAGGAGCCTATCATCTAATCCGGATTAAAGACGGTGACGAATGGAAGACGGCGTTTCGCACAGAATTCGGGTTATATGAATACTGCGTGATGCCCTTTGGGTTATGCAACGTGCCTGCAGCCTTTCAATACTTTATCAATGAAGTGCTTCGAGAATACCTTGATGTTTTTGTCATCGTATACATAGATGACATTTTAATATTTTCTCAAACAGAAGAAGAACATGTGGTACATGTTAAAAGAGTGTTGCAGAAATTACAAGAAAATAACTTGTTTGCCAAACTGGATAAAACCACCTTTCACACGGATACCATTGATTTTTTGGGATATGTGATTTCTCCTAAAGGGATACTTAATGATCCTAAGAAGACAAAGGCATTGATGGATTGGCCTAGCCCGACCTCTGTCAAGGAAGTACAGTTCTTTCTAGGATTTTTTAACTTCTATTGGAGATTCATAGACCATTTTTCAGAAACCATTCTTCCTTATAACCAAGTTACTCAAGAAAGGAAGCAAGTTCGTTTGGAACGAAGAAGCAGAACAGGCGTTTTGCAATCTCAAAAAGAAATTTATGTCTGCCCCCATTATTCGGCATGCGGATAACACCTTGCCATTTTTTTGGGAAGCCAACGCTTCACAAGCAGCTGTTGGTGCGGTTTTGTCGCAGAGAGATTCAGGAACAGGACAACTTCATCCGGTGGCCTACTTTTCTAAGACGTTACTCCCTGCTGAACAAAATTACACCATAGGTGAAAGAGAACTCCTTGCCATTAAATTATTCTTTCAGGAATGGAGACATTATTTATTGGGATCTCCACATGTTATCACAAAATTTTCGGACCATCGGAATTTACAGTTCTTCAAATCTGCAAAAGCTCTGACCCCAAGACAGATGCGTTGGGTATCCTTCTTTAGTGAATATGATTTTATAATCACATATAGACCTGCTGCCCAACTTGGCAAAGCTGATGCTCTCTCTAGAATTAACAACTCTAGCATAGAACACATGAACAGCACACCTCCTATCATCCCAGAACATAAAATCATTGGTGCTGAAGAACATCATGCTCAATCCTTTTTGGATATTTTAAGAGAACAATATGCCCTAATCGACAAACAAGAGTGGATAAAGAATCCATTGCATACAATCAAAGAAGGTTTATTGTTTCATGACAACCGCTTGTACATACCTTGTCCCCCCTTACATACTCAGGTATTAGACTGGTGTCACAATAGTGTACTCGTCGGACATCCAGGAGTAGCCAAGACAGTTAGTCTATGTCAGAGATGGTTTTGGTGGGATACTATCATCAAAGACACAACGACTTTTGTGAAAGCTTGTTCAGTATGTGCTAGGCAAAAGTCTTCGCATTGCGCCCCCACAGGGTTATTGAAGATCATACCAGCTCCTCCCAAACCATGGCATACCATTAGTATGGATTTTATCACCGAACTGCCAAGTAGTAAAGGGTACAATACCATACTGGTAGTGGTGGACATGCTGTCCAAAATGGCTCATTTTGTTCAACTTAAAAAGATACCAACATCACAAGAATGGGTACACATTTTCCTAGAGCAGGTAATACGTCTACATGGTACTCCAGCAGTAATATTTTCAGATAGGGGTCCTCAATTTGTTTCCAAATTCTGGAGAGGAGTCTGTTCAGTGTTACAAATGGATCATAGATTGTCCACTGCCTACGATCCTCAAACGGATGGTCAAACGGAAAGGACTAATCAAACACTAGAACAGTATTTACGTTGTCTATTGACCAATTTATCATCCACTTGGTTGGAAGCATTACCTTTGGCAGAATTTGCTTATAACAATTCAACACATTCAGCCATAGGAGTGTCCCCTTTTTACTTCAATCATGGTCAACATCCTGGGTTCCTTCCTATTCCCTTCCCTACCGATCTCGACAAAATACCTGCATTGAAGGAGCATCATCAACACATAAAGGTTGTATGGGAAAAGGCCATTCAAGAACTGAACAAAGCCAAAGAAAATATGAAGTATCAAGCCGATAAACATCGCAGAGAGGAACCTCAGTATAATGTAGGGGAAAAAGTATGGTTATCCACCAAGAATCTCAGACTCCCCGGGTCCAAGAAATTACAGCCTCGCTTCATAGGTCCCTATCGCATTCTTAAAGTCATAACCCCAGTGACTCTCAAATTGCAGTTACCACCACACATCAAAATTCACCCTGTGTTTCATTGTTCCCTTCTTAAGAAATACATTCCCCCTTTGACCCCTGAACCACCACCTCCTCCTGTAGTGATCGAAGGCGAAGAAGAGTTTGAGGTACAACAGATCCTAGACTCTAGAAGGTATAGAGGCAAACTCTGATACCTTATAGATTGGGTGGGATATCCCCAAGAAGACAGAACTTGGGAACCTGCTGAGGATGTACATGCTCCTAGACTGATCAGGAGGTTCCATAGATTACATCCGAGGAAACCTGGCCCCGGCCCCGGGAGGGGGGTTTTGAGGGGGAGAACTGTTTGGGGTGGTCGGATTTGACCCCATTCATAAGTGTTCAATATAGATTCCACAGGGCGTAGAATGCTCAGTTCTATAAACCTTCTTGTATCCCTGTGAGACTTTTGTACCTTTCCCTAAAACCTCTTACTGGGTAAGTCATGGTGTTTTGAGACGCTCCCTAGGCAGCTGAAAAAGGAAGCTCACCCGCGAATCATTGCTTGGCTTACTGTTTGGTTAGTGACCACGCCCCCTCTACTCAGCGTTCTGCTCCGTGAGGTTCCCGTAGTGTTCTGAGATCCTGCTTTGTCCCATTGATCCCGTTTGTGCTCTTTTCCAGCTCCTGAGATTTCCGCCTTTGGGTCACGGTATTTTCTGTTCCTGATCTGTGTCCTGCCTGTTGTTTTTCCTCCCGCCCTGCTCCGTTACCTTTCCTCTTCTCGGCACGCCCTTCCCCGGTGCCTAGCATCTCCTTCCGCCTGGATTCCCCGCCTGCCCTTCTCTCCTCTTTGGTGTCAGTTCCTAGCTGGCAATTCATCTCAGTGTTTAGACTCCGCAGTCACTCTTGTGATCGAAGGGGTTTTGTGTATGTTTGTTGTTTGCGCTCCACTCCGTCTTGAGTTTACAAGTGGAGCGTGTCTGGTCTATCGCGTCTTGTTGTAGGTACGCCCACTCGGTTCTGCTCTTCAGTTACTAGTCAGACGGGGTGTGTCTATTGTCCGTGTTTCATGTTGTGTGTTCCCTTCCTCCGCTTTGTCTTAAGCTTATGAGCCGGAAGAGGGGATTGTCTGTGTTATATGTTTGTTACTCGCTCCACGCTGTCTTAAGTTTATGCACTGGAAGTGGGAATTTCTGTATCACTTTGTCTTTAGCTTTATAAGTGATACTAGAGTCATCAGCTGCACTTGTGGCCCCCAGTCCTGCTCTGTCTTCAGTTTATGAGTAGGACTGGAATTGGTGCATTCTACCTTGGAGATATCCTTGCTAGTTGTCCCCCAGGTTCTCTGCTGTATCTCCTGGTTCTTGCCTGGACTTCTAGCTTAAAGCCCTGACACTCACCTGTGAGGTAAGTGGAATGTTATGTTGAACACTTGTGTATCAGCCCTGTAAAGTACTGGTGAGGTTAGTATTGTTGTACATTTATTTTCCAGTCTCCTGCCATCAAGACTTCAGCTATGTCACCTTGCTGGGGGAGAGTGGTATACTCCCTGGGAAAATTCCCCCCACACTTTTTGGTAGCAGCTGCCTTGTAGCGAAGTTATACCTTCTCGCTTTGGTAATTGTTGTCTGGAAGTGTGTGGGACATTCATCTTTGCTCCTGTGGACGAACAGCCTCCTCTCCCGAGGGGGATCCTTGACACAACCCCCACCTCTCAATGCGAGGGGGCATCTTGGCGTTAAGATTCCCAAAAATAGTAAGTAAAGCTTGGTGGTCAGTGGCAAGGGTGAAGTGTTTTCCGTTTAGAAACAATATAGAAAGTGTTCACAAGCCCACAGCTAGACTTTCTTCCTAAGGTAAGGAATAAGCACTTTCGATCCACGATAGACTCTTACTCGCATTAAGACACAATGTGCCTTTGTGAGCTGTTGTGTCCACTGTTCTGGCCAAGGATTGCACTCAACGCAACTGGACTGGTGTCTACTACAACCTCAATATGAAGTTTTGAATCTGTAGCTTTCTCAATTGCATGTTTGATTTTCTTAAAGGTTTGGTCGCATTCAGTTGACCACTGGAACATTCTTTTTTGTCAAGACTTTCAACGGGGCACTAACTCTGATGTTCCGGGTCTAGTTTGCGCTATATAAAACTCTAAAGAACAAAAACAAAACAAAAAACAGTGGTTCCAGTTATTTGTCAACAGCTTCCTGCAAGTTTAAAGCATATTGGCATATATATTTGAACAACAGGCCGAATGTCCCTATTGATATGAAGTTACACTTTCATGGTTTTAAGCTTTCCTAAGCCATGAAACTATGATGGGAACTGACTTACTATGTTGGCATGTGCATTTATGTTATAGTTGATGGAAATCCGACCCATGTCTGCAGCATTACTGAAACATGTACTTGATGAAGTACCATTAAGAACATGAATCAATGCTTGTACCTTTGTCTTCTTGTACCGCATCGTTGCTACAAATGATCCTTGACTTTGTGATGGCATGGAGGCAGCTCAAGTGAATGCTTTTGTCCTCAATGGTGTGAGACGGGGCACTGGCGAAAGTTCATTGTACTTCTCTGCCAACATGATGGTTATCGATGCAGCACTATAGACGATAAAAGGAATGGAACAACCATTCACTATTAGTATGATCTTGGACCAATGTCCAAAGGAACATGGTTCTTTCATGTGGTGATCACTCTTGGACCTGGACCCTTCTCTGTATGAAACCCACTTGCTCACGTTGTTCACCATTCAATACCACGATCACCCAGTCATCTTCTTTACTGTCGCTTGACAATGACGTCGAAGACCCATTGGAAGATGAATTCAACGATGATCAACTTTGTTTAGTTTCCACTGGTCTCTACTGGTGCCGCCGCTTAGTCTTGTGGGTATGGCTAGAGGTTTTCTGGACCTTTCAGGTATCCATTTTCTCTTTTCAATGTGATGCAGTCGGTTTCTCTTTCACTTTGCAAACCGTTACAAAATGGTTTTCTTTCCTGTAACCTTTGGCTGTTTGTCCATTGGGGGACATTTACCTTCATGTGGAAAGTAGAATCTTTCTCTTTGGCTGTGAGTAATTATTTTGTCTCCAATGGTCGTCACCACTCGCAACCTTCCACATTGTACCTGGTTTTCACTGCCTTTAGCATTATGTGCCACCTGAATAATTCTTCTTTTGGTGTGTTTTCCTGCACCTGTGCTCCTCTGTACCTAGTTGTCGCTGCCTTTAGCTCTTCCATACTGTTTGTATGCTGACTCTGTGTTATGTTGCCGAGCAGTACCTTTTCTTTTGGCCTTACCAGCAGGTTCAGGGCTGACTGTATACACAAAAAGAGGGGGGACTAGGAGCTCAAATAAGAAACTAGAAAAGGAAAAAGAGGTCCAGTGCCATTGCTCCCAAGGTCAAATCTGTCAACACAAATAGGGTCAAAAGTTCCTCAAGGGGAGTATACCTAAATGTAGGATGCTCCAAAAGAAAGATTAGAGAAATAAAGATAAGTCTGGTGGAGTGGATTTGCTCTTGCTCAAGACTTACAAGTGGAGTTGTAAGAAATGTGTGGAGTGAAGTGAATACTACTCCTTGGTAACCTAGTGCCCTCAGACAACCTTACGATCGCCCTGGATCATCATTGGGCATTGCTCCTCGTGTGGGCGGTGCTGCAGTCTCTCACGGGCCCCACAAGGGGGCTCTTTAGCGGAGTTCTTTTTTTGGAGATGCCGCAGTTGTGCATGGGAGTCTGGGGGCCTAGCCAAAATAAGTGGTGAGTGTGAAGAAATTAAAATAACCGTGCAGTGCCCTCAAACTAGTTTATTCAGGGGTCTGTAAGGTTAATTAAAAGGGGGTGAACCCTGGAGTATCCCTATGGAATGAATAATAGGGGCGGTTGTCTAACTAAATGCTGCTCTCAGGGTAAGTGCTCAAGTGGGGGTAAACAAATTATTCGGACGACATGTTTCACATGTCTGGTGGTCCCTAGTGGATCCAATCGCGCTTCTTCAGGACCATATGATGTGAAAAAACAACAACCTAGTTTTGTTATTGCAGGTGCCAGGCCTATTGCCCGTGTACCCGCTGTACCTTCATCGTCAAGGTGAACAGCGTCTTATCGCTGAAAGGTACGGTCACTGGTTGTACCATAACCCAACCTAATCAGTCTCAGGTCTGGACCTCATCGACGTCGGCTTGCCTGTTAGGCGAGGGAGCGAGTTGTCTCCCTCAGCGGGCGTCTCTGACTCCTACCCACGGCAAGCTCGGCGTCGGAAAGAAAGCAGATCTCTCTCCTTACTGCGTGTTTATTAGGTGTCAGCGTCGGTGTCTTCCCGTCAAGGGCTGACTGTGACTGAACTGTTTTTAGGGCCTTCGCCTTCTACAAAAGCCTTGCCCTGGCTGGAGCGGGGCTTTGACCTCACATAAGGCAACTGTCAACGGTTTCACTTCGATTGAAGCGCAAGTGGCACACACGAGGTCCACAGTTTGCTGGACATCTGCAAACTCTCAGGGAGAGCACCCTCATTACTTCGGGTTGCAGATCCCCTGAATGTCAGTTGTGGTGCCCTCCCCAGCCCTGTAGCATGCAAAGGACCAGGCCACACACTAAGCTCTGTAGTGCACGTCTTTATCCTTCAGAGTGCAACCATTAACTAACTGTACGAATTGCATCAAGAACTCTGGGTAGCATCCAACGTGTAATCACGATGAATGCGGGGACCCCCCCTCCCTCTAACTCACCCAGCACCTTAATCACAAAGAAAACTAACCCCCCCTCTACAGTAAGCGTACCCATAGTTGCCCTACCAAATCCTACCCCCTTACCCCTTCCAAGGCAACTTCCTCCCGTGCCCTCAGTGCGGAAATCAAAGCCGCCTGTGCCAACGACCATAACGAGGCAAGAAAAGACGCCCACCAGGACGGTTGACTGTCCCCACCAGAATGCTAACAGCCTAAACTGGTCAAATATAGTTAATCTTCCTCCAGAGGCGGCGGCCCATACTGTAATTTTGACCGGGGTCTCTGAGCTTTCTAACTCTGCACCAGAATCCTTTGATTGTTTAAAGAACAAAGTGATTAGCTGGTTGAATATTCATAGGCCCCTCCCACCGAACCTGAGGGGCGAAATATTGATGGTCAGGATGATCCCCTGGGTGGGACATACCACAAAGAAAATAAAGGGTGATTGCATTTTGGTAAATTTTAGGGATTCGCAGATCGTTTCCCACATTTGTAACTGGTTGGGGAGCTCTGGAAACACAACCATCCAACTGCTACCGCTGTCCTTTTTCCATCCAAGAAATCACAACTTGTATTCTGGGGTGAATGATGGCTGGACAAGGGTGGGTTTCGCCATTGATGGGACAAGGTATAGGCCTATGCGTCACGATATACAAACATCGAGCAACTATATACATGCCAACAGGTATAGTTGTCTTGATCAGGTAGACTGACTTCAGCGGGATGAATGTACTGGGGAAAGAATAGGGGTGGCCCCCCACACAGCTCAGCTGGGGACAGTGCTAGATATCTCTGATGCTGGCAACCTTACCTGTGTCCATTTATCCTCTGACCGGCCAAGTACTACTAGTACCTTAGAATCCCCTAAACAATCGCACAAGTGGAGGTGTGGCTCACTGGTTAGAGGAGGCAGACCTGGAAGCAGAGGTCAGCCCGGGACCAGGGTTCATATCCCGGCTCGGCGGGGTCTTGAGTCCTAAAAGGTCCATGGGCTCGACAATTCTCGCTCCGGTGCCTACTCGATTCACGGGTTCACACTCTGCGACTCTGGGCAATAGCTTGCTTAATCTCCACAACGGCCCCTCGCAGCGGGATGCCTGGCTTTTACCTTGCGGATACCCTGCCGGGGTTATCTCACAGGGCAATACCAGGACGGGTTCCCTAAGCAAGGGCTTAGAGACCAGTTGGTGATTTGCGCTATATAAATTCCTGTACATTTACATTTACATTTACATTTACATCCCCGGGTCGGCATGTATTAAAAATCCTTCCTTGGAATATTACATCTCAACATGCCCCAAATTCGGGGGTTTTGGTAGAACAGGTACACTCGGCAGGGGTGTTATCCACCAACCAAGATCAGGACGATGAGTGCGAGGTGGGGAGAGTGCGGAGAGTGCCTAGTTTGGGCCCAAAAAGGATGAAGGTTCTCTCATGGAACCTCGCAGGCATTGCTAATAAAATTGATTGCAGTGACTGGGGCTCCCTGGTGGGCAGTAAGGACATCTGTCTCTTTCAGGAGACTTGGGCTAGGGAATATTACCCCAGGGCGAGTTATGCAACTTTCTATGTCTCTGCTAAAGTGGGGAGGCAAAGGGAGGCCGTCTGGTGGACTTGCAATATGGGTTGCTACCCACTTGGGTTGCACAGCGGAAAACATACCAACTCATTCGGAAGACTTCCAATGCGTTCTTCTTAAATGGCCACATGCCTATAAACTAGCAATTGTGAATGTCTACTCTTGTCCAGTGAGTGTGTCTTTGGAATCACCCACTATAGATGAAGTATCTCTTTTTCTCGGACTATTACCCACTGACTGTAAGATTCTGGTGGGAGGGGACGTCAACTGCCACTTTGAACCATTACATGGACTAAAGGAGGGTGCCCTGATGGCTGAGGACGACTATTGGGGGATTCCCCTCTGCCGATCGCCTAGTCTGAAATCTTGGTCTCCTTTGGCGTTACAGATTATGTCCCTTACCATGAACTGCGCCCTGAGGGCTTGTAATGGGCGCACTCCATCTGACAGCCCTCAGTGTGTACCTTCAACAGGAAGGGCCATGAATCACGCCTAGACTATATCTTTGTGGACACTAGCATGTGGTCTAAGTTCCTGGATTTCAGAGTGACGGTGAGAGCTGACAGCGACCACAATGCTCTCTGTCTAGAAATGGTTTACCCAGGGCCTAAAGAAAGCACATCATTATACGTTACTGATCAAGGCACAGGGGCTTTAGCATTATCCAACAATAGACGTAGGGTAAAATGGGAGAAATTAGTTAACTCTGCAGAGTGCATCACGAAAATCTATGACCTGGCGCTCCCAAGACTAGTCGAAATGGACGACCTGATTAACCAACCTATAGATACAGACTTTAATGAGAAATTTGGGCAAATCCACGCAGATCTAGTTGACAAGCTAGGAGAGGTCTTCTACCCTGTGTCCGTTAGAAGGAAGAAGAGGACACCATCCTCAGCCTGGTATAACTCAACGTGTAAAAAGATCAAGACTGAGCTGATTTCAATGGTCAAGTCTGGCACTAACAAACATAAAATACATGAGCTCAGACGGAAATATAAGGAGGCAATTGCCCATGCCAAGTCTGAATGGGATTGGGAAAGATGGCACAATCTAACAATGGCCCAGGATCAGGGGAACTGAAAACTGCTGTAGAGCCAAACATCGCTGCTTCGGTATGGGAATCCCACTTTAGCAAACTGTATCAGGATGGTCCCACTATGCCCATAGAGACAGTCTCCGACACCCCTCTGGATCAAAATGAGCAACTAGAGTTCACTCTGGGTGAGGTTCTAAACGCAATAGGGAGACTTGCGTGGGGGAAGGCTCCAGGCCTAAATAAACTGCCTGGAGACTTATTCAGGCACCAACCAGAGATCTGGGGTCCCTATCTGCTCATTATTTTTAATTCAGTCCTGAGGGGAATGGAGATCCCCAGTACTTGGTTGGGTGCAGAGATAGTTCTGATTTTCAAAAAGGGCTCTCCTCTGCTCCCAGCCAACTACAGGCCGATCAGCCTATAGATGTACCCCAAAAACTTTTTGCTTGTCTTCTGCTCGACCAGCTCTTGGATTGGATGGAGGACAATGAGATCCTTAGCCCTCTCCAAGCAGGATTCAGGAAGAACACATCCACCATGGATCAGATTGTTTGCCTCGTTCTTCTTTTCTGGAAACCTGCAAGGATCGAGGGGGGAAGTCTGTACATAGTGTTTGTGGACCTGAGGTCCGCATTTGACCTAGTACCACGTGAGAAATTATGGGCGGTCCTAAGGGAGTTAGGTGTTCCACCACAGCTCCTGGATGTAATAATTAGGCTGCACAAACGGAATTTTGCCCAGGTCAGGTGCGGGAGGGATGGGGCATTGTCATCTAGGTTCCCAGTTGACAGGGGGGTGAGACAGGGTTTTGTCTTAGCACCAACCCTGTTCTGCCTCTATGTCAATGGCGTAATATCTCACCTTGACAACGTCAACAACAATGACACCCCAGGGTTGGCAGGCAGGAGGGTTCCGGCAATCATGTTCGCCGATGATACTCTCCTGCTCTCCAAATCCCCTATGGGGATACAACGGATATTGGACGGGTTTGTGGACTTCTGCAGAGCCCATGGCCTTGAGATCAATGCAGACAAAACCAAGTTCATGGTATTCAATCCCTCGGCAACAACTAGGCCAAATCCAACCTTGGGATCGGATAGGCTGGAGAGGGTCACAACGTTCCAGTACTTGGGGGTAACCCTGCACGAAAATCTATCTTGGGGTCCACAGATAGCAAGATCCCGTCTAAAGCTAACGCAAATGGCGGGGGCCATTTTGAAGGTTTCAAATTCCTCAACCTTCAAGCCAGTTAGCCCAGCACTGGAGATGTATAGAACTCAAGCCAGAGCAGCCTCATTATATGGTAGTGAACTGTGGGGCTATAATGCTGGAACCAAACTCATCAAGGTAGAGACTAACTTCCTCAGACGGTTGGTGTCCCTACCACAAAGCACGCCTCTTTTACTATTGAGGCTAGATCTGGGCCTCCCCTCTATAGGGGATGAGCCAGCCCTAAAACTATTGAGGTTCTGGCACAGGCTATGGTCTACTACCGAACTGTACCACTACAGTCAAGATTTGAAGCATGTCCTGAGCTATAGTTGTTCTGACAGAATCCCATGGCTGGCCTATGTAAAACGAGAATTCCTGCGACTAGGCTTGGGTGATTTGTGGGATGATCCCGAAAGAGGCTGCCTTGAGGTCTCTCGCAAATCGCTCACTAAGATCTTCAAGGACAAAAGCCTAACTACGCTCCTTTGTGCCCCTAAAATTGGCACCCGCACTGAACAATTTTTGGTTTCCAAAAGTTCATTCCAGTTCGAAGAATTTATGGACATTGTTTTTCCTACTACCGCAAGGAAACTTTTTATTCAATGGAGGTTTGGTACACTGCCCATTAAAGACTTTATAAGCAAATGGTCTACACCGGACGATAAAACCTGCCCAGGGTGCAGCGCGACTGTGGAGGACGAAATACACGTGTTGTTTTTTTGCCCTGGCTATAGCAGACCAAGAAAGCACTGGCTAGTACCTCTGTGCAGGAATCTAGGCTTCAAACACTGTTTAAATTCGTTTAGAATTTTAAAGTCAAGCTCTTTACAATGTATTGTATTTGCACTATCTAAGTATTTATTGGCTATGTGGCTGAAAAGGAAAAATATGCTGAAAGCTAATCCCTAACTGTGAGAAGAACTGCATTACATAGTATCTTGATTCCCCTGGACGCTGACAAATAATGAATGAAGTTAATTTCCGTTTCCTTGCAATTGGTGTAAAATTGGTGTTAAACTGTATCTTAATGCTTCTTTTTAACTTGTATTTTTATGGCACGTTGATTTTACTGTTTTTATGGCATCTTTTATGGCTTTGTTGGCCGAAATAAAGAACTTTTGGATTGGAATGGCATCATGAACTTTATTAACCCTACACAAAATATTATGTCACTATTTTACAGAATCCATCAGGGACTATAAGGGTCCCACTATACATCTTTACGGGACAATATACTGGGAAATGGAGAGATTTCTTAGGGACAGAATAATCAAACACAAGACATCAGCACTGTACCATTTCAAAACAAATGGCATGATAGAGAGGCTCAACAAAGTGTAGAAGGAAACAATACAAAGATCTTTAGCAAGCAACTTGTGTTGAAAGAATGAACTCATTGGAAAAGTAAAATAATTACAGAATGACACCTCACACAACAACAGGGATCACATCTTTTGAGGTATTTCACAAAAGAAAAGCCAACACTTTCATTTGCCCTTCATGGTTACATTGTACAGAAGATGGAATGCGTGTGGAACATGATAGAGAAAAAAAATGAAAGAACTAGAGAAAATGTCTGAATGGAAGGCAGAATTTGAGAGTTGCAAGGCTGAAATGGGACATTGGTGCAAGTTGCTGATGTTGTAAAGATCAGAAATTCCTGAATAGGGCTCCTCAAAATATAAATACAAATTATCTGCTCCTTTGGAGATAATAACAATTTTTAATAATGCTGTAAGGACAGAAGAACATAGAATATAGGAATCTTAATAGAGTTGTAAAAGTACATTATCATTTAAAAACGCCCAAGGGCAAAGTAAATGATGAGAACAAACATAGTGTGAGGAAAAGTGTACGGTCGTGGGAAAGACCAAAATTGCCGAACTATTATTTATAGAGTATTAGAACATTGGAATGTTGGGAGCTCCATTACAGACAATGGAGTGCTCCCTGCTTCTACGGCCGGTAAAGGCCCGCAGAGCAACATTCCAATGTTCTACAAAGGCTTCTCGAAGCTCGAGGGGATTTATATCCCCTCGAGCTTCGAGATCCCTTTGTTTAAATTGTTAGAACATTCTGCCCTCTAGTGGCAGAATGTTCTAATAGCCTTATAGCCCTTCGTAGCAGGGCTATACCGGCAATTAAAGTCCCGCTGTCTCGTTAAAGTCCCTCGCCTTCGGCTCGGGCCTTTAACGATTCAGCAGGCCTTTAATAGCCGGTATAGCCCGCTACGGCGGGCTATAGGGCTATAATACATTCTTCAGGTATTAGGTTTTAATTACAGCATAACATATAATTAGTTTGAGAAACGTATTTTCTCCTTTGTTGTATCAGGTTCAGGTACTTCTATGTTTCTGTTTTTTGTTTGTCAAGAGGAGGGAGATGTGTGGCATCTGCTTGGAATGCTTAATCACTGGTTTGTTATCTGCTGATAATGTTATGTGCTGACAATAGAATCTCTACACCATGAAGCTCCATGGAACTTGTGTGGACCCTGGTATCCACAGAGCTCTAGGTCAGCCTAAGAATATGGGAGGATGAGGATTCAAACGAGAGAAGAGGGGTGGAGCAGAAGCAAGCATTATGGCTCAGGTGTTCCACTCTATCTGAAAGTATCCAAGCTGAATTCATCGATACAGACTCAAGTAACTTTTTTTCAAAACTGTTCACTGAAATAACACGAAACCCCCCAAAAAAGTTCAAGGAGAGGGCTAAAGAGTAACCAACAGGGAATTAAGTTTCAGAGAAATTGGAGACAACTTAGAAAGAAGTGTAAAAAGAGTCGCCGTGCAGCAGGAGATCCACCCCTGAATGCGGATACTGAACAATATTAGTGACACGACCAGCTAAATACTAAGATACGATTTACAAAAGGGGGGGGTGGTGATGAACAGAGTGTCTGAGTTAAACAGACCACTCTTACCCAGTCCAAAGATCAGGGCTTGATCCATCACCGTTATTTATCTCACTGCCCCATCCCAGCTCAGAACCTGGCTATATGCCCCTTTTTGTAAATATTTTTGTCCACCCCTTTTTGTAAATACTAAGATACGACATGCTAGTGACTAACCCTCTAGGGGCAAGTTGGATATGTTGACTTTGTTGAACAAGAACATGATGGGACAACTACAAGGTTTGTTATCAGGGGCCTGTAAGGCAATCAGGAAGTTCCAGTAGGGCTGGTTGGGAATGTCAATGTGTGGGACGTTTTCTTAGCTGTGTGAGACCTTTTTATTGCCAGATGGACCTGATTTTACTGTTGATGTCCTTAAATTACCACAAACATTGCCTGCAGCAAGCACAAATGCATGCAAACTCCCATACCAGCAAACTAACTATGCAATAGTAGGCATGAGCGGGAAATCCGTTATGCCCGCGGATTTTGCGGATTTTTGGGAAATCCGCAATCCGCGAATTTTGCGGATTTCCCGCAAAATCCGCAAAAAAAAATCCGCGGACGTAACGGGTTCAAAAGTTGAACCCCCACTCATGTAACTATTTTACAATGGCGCCAGCAAGCTGCCAGCGCCGTTGTAAAATAGTTACAAAGTTAGCTTGCACAGGAACCACTAGATAAAACGAAGCAGGTGCTGCTTTATTTTATCTAAGTGCTTCCTGTGCAAGCTAACTTTGTAACTATTTTACAACGGCGCTGGCAGCTTGCTGGCACCATTGTAAAATAGTTACATCATACATGCCACATTTCAGAAGCACCTTTTCCTCCCAAGCTGTTATTTACAGAGGTTTATATTTTTAGGGAAAATGTTGATCTATTCAAAATAAAAAAACAATTCTAAGAGGTATTGTCAGTTCTTGTTTTTTCCATAAGGTGCACAGAAATATGTTATTAGTCTCAGTCACAATTTAAAAGGCACACAAATATTTCATACACTGTACTACAATAAAGCAGAGTTATCTAACCATCACCATTGCAATACCTGTTCTTATGTTTTGGCTCATACTATGCTGTTTTTGCAGCTACTTACGCAATGGCAGGCAGAGAGAGGGTGATGCAAGTGCTGTGCACCCCCCACCCGTGGGCTTTCCAGGGCGCACACACAGCCGGCATGTCTGTTAAGTAGGCTGGGCACATTGTGTTCGCACGGGTTTCTGCAAGTTCGCGAGGGTTTTGTACAATTTCGCAATTTGCGAAATTGTACAAAACCCTCGCGAACTTGCAGAAACCCGTGCGAACTAAAAAAAAATCCGCAAAATCCGCGAGAATTCGCGGATTTTGCGGATTTTCGCAATCCGCAAATTCGCAAATCCGCAAATTCGCGGATTGCCAATAAGCAAAATCTGCCCATGCCTATGCAATAGCCTTTACAAGTTCAAAACTCCCCAACTTTCAAATGTGGGCCTTTTTTTGTATAGATAGAGGTGTGCAGTTCCTATTGTGGAAAGAAGTCGGATTTGCTGAGGGATTCACGTCTGAGATCTAAACCTTCAGGAGCAAGGGCCCTCACACACCGCAAATGGAGTGATTCTTCATCATAGGGCGCGCTTTGTTGGGCCGGCGCTGCAATGCCCAACGGACCCCTCAAGGGGGCTCTTTGCCAGAGTTCTTTTGATCTGCCGTAGTGAAGTGTGAGGTGCTACGTGGTAGTGCTGTCAGTGATTAGTGTGGTGTATTAAAAATAACTTGAGGTGTTAACAAAGCAAAAGTTTAATGTATGGAACCCGTGGTTATGCTAAAAACAGGTATAGGCCTTGGTGGATGTATTGATCCAAGTTGACTTTAAATATTGGTGAAGGTTGACATGTTTCTTGCCATGAATATGTCAAAAGAATGATCAAGGCAATTCATCAGGACCTTGAAAAGTGAAAACTAAACT
Source organism: Lissotriton vulgaris (assembly GCF_964263255.1). Classification (NCBI taxonomy): domain Eukaryota; kingdom Metazoa; phylum Chordata; class Amphibia; order Caudata; family Salamandridae; genus Lissotriton; species Lissotriton vulgaris. The sequence continues at coordinate 116,725,743 of NC_141688.1, forward strand.
ACTCATGGGGAATGTGAGAGAGAAGGGTGATGACTAGCTGTTAAGATAAAGAGTCCTCTCTAAAAATATTCTCAATAAAAACAGTTTTGTTGTTAATGCATGGGCAGAGGGCAGATCATGTATTGGGAAGGTGGGCAGTTCTAAGATCACAGTATGGAGTTGTGAGGTGGGAGGACGCTGGGGCAGTTTACAGATGTGCCATCTGCGATGACAATAGAGGCATCGGCAAAGCTAAAAAGAGGAAATATTAGATAGACTCCATTTGTAGAGGCTACAACTTTAAATAGTAACAAATCCTAACCATGGCACAGTCCTTGACATGCAAGACATTAAATGTCAATGGATTGGGCAACAAAATATTAAGGGAGCTGGTTCAAGGTGTACTATCCATCAGATGTCTTATATAGTATACCTCTGGGGGATGCATCTGAAGGGACCACAGGGAAGAGGAAACACCTACAGGTTTTCACGGTGAGTTGCTGCAAACATCGGGAGCACTGATGACATGCCTCTGGGATACACTTACACTACCTGGCAGCAATTTTATCTCAGCTGTGACCATGGGGGTAGGGGCACAGCCAATTTGCAAAATTGCCCGAGACATTAATTCCAAGCTGGCTACATTCTCTCAGGGCAATGGGAAAACTGACATATGGAGGGATCTACATGATGTTGAGCAGTGCTTCTCTTACTATTAAGGGGCACACAATTTTATTCAAGAATTAACTACTTCTTTACACCACATGTATCTATTGAGAGAATCACATACACTAAGGGAATCTCCAACCACCCCTCTCTAGTGATAATGTTACAGTCAGTATCTAGAAAAGCAATTGGACCTGTAGACTAGTATCATGGAGCCTCATGAATCTGAAAGAAACTATCTCTCACAAGCAACAGAAAATTACTTCACTAAAAATGAAGGGAGAATTGACAATGCAGTTACACTCTGCGAAACCTACAAAGATGTAATAAAGGGTGGCCTCATCAGATAAGTCAGGGGGTGTAGGACGGAAAAGTCCTCTGCATGGTACAGACGTGTACCCCTGCCCTGAGTGCCCAACTGTACTATTGTCTGGATCCCTAATGCTCATTTGTTTACATAGGAGAACACAGATCATGTGTGTGAACCATGACATAGGCCTGTCTCATGGATTGCTAGATTGCGATCTTGGGAGGGCGCCTGAAGTGCTACCCTTATAGTGGGGGAAGGATACAGCCTTCACCAGGAGTTAAACAGCACAAGTGCAGTGGTGGCAGCCTACCATGTAGTGATCAGTAGAAGTGAAAAGGACCTTTTTACCCTGTGTCACTGGAGTGAGGCCTGTAGGCTCACTCATCTTTTTAAATGTTCCGCTGATGTGTGTTTAACTCAACCTTGGCAATGATGGCGGCGCCCCCGCAGTGTCTCACCATGAGAATAGAGGTTGAATCCCAAAGGACATGTTCCAAGTTTGCCAGGTGGGGGACGACATCGATAAGTGGTTGGCAGTCTATGAGGAGGATGTGAAGGTGCACCAGGTCAGCGTGAGAGTGCATAGGGAAATAGCTGTAGGAAATTCCCAAAAGTGGGGGGCATGGGCTCCACCAAAAGAAGGAAGTGGGGTGACAAGAAGAAGGAGTCTTCTGCTCACCCTAAGAAACACTCCCCAGGAAAGTGTCAAACCTGAGTGCCTAGTCCGGTCCCCTGAAGAAAACTTCCCCAGACCAGAGTTTGCAATCAAATTCCCAGAGACGTTATGAGTGTTATGGGCCCGGGCACTACAAAGGAGATCCCAAGTGTCCAGAAAGGGTGGCCCCACCGGCTAGAGGAAAGGTTCCAGTGGTGGCAAGCATAGCCATAGGGGAGGAGGTGGCTCCATGCAATTAAAGGAAGTTTCATGGTGTTACCCTAGTATCCCTGGGAGACAGTGAGATGGTTCCCTAGATCCAAGTGCCTGCGAATACAGCAAAGTATAGGCAATGGATCATCGTCAATGGGTAAGGGATTGAAGTTCTGCGGGATACAGGGGCCAGTATGACTATGGTAAGGAGTCAACTGGTCTTCCCAGAGTAGGTAATCCCCCAGGCCACCCACCAGGTGGTAGTGGGCGGACAATAGGGAGGATCATTTCCCGGTGTCCCAGGTGCTGTTTGGATGGGGGAGGGGGTCAGGCTTGTTGAAGGTTGCCATAAGATACTCCATGCGAGTGGCTTGTCTGTTGGATAATGACCGGAAGCACTCTCTGGAAGGAAATGGAGCTCCAGGCTCATGTGGAGATGTTGGCACGACTGGATCTGTGCTAAAATAAGTTCCATTGCTAATGTGGAGAAGTGTGGCTCAGGGGTTAGAGGGGGCAGACCCGGAAGCTGAGATCGGCCATGGACCAGGGTTCAATTCCCTGCATCGGCGGGTCTTGGGCGAAAAATTCCACGGACTCGATAATTCTCGCTCCGGTGCCTTCTCGACTCACGGGTTCACACTCTGCGACTCTGGGCAATAGCTTGCTTAATCTCCACAACGGCCCCTCGCGGCGGGATGCCTGGCTTTCACCTTGTGGATACCCTGCCGGGGTTATCTCACAGGGGAATACCAGGACGGGTTCCCTAAGCAAGCGCCGGGAAACCCACTGCGGGTAGCTGTGCGCTATATAAGCTCAAATACATTTACATTTACATTTACAATCGAGCTAGAAGCCAGAAGGGGCTCAAGTCTAGATCAATGGCCCAGCTCCCGACTGCCAAGAAGGGGAGAGGCTGAGTAAGGGTAAGGCCTGCCTCGGATTGTACCTCTATTCTCGTGGGATGAATGGGGAACGGGTCACAGCTACCCTGGAGTCCAGTGAAGAGGGCATTACTGTCCCTGGTGTCCTATCTGAGATTGCCGGACAGGGAGGATTACTGTGGTTCACCGAGAGAGTGTCCCACCCTATAACGACAAGTTGAAGCCCAAGCAGTCGGTGATGATTCCAGGACTCATCACCTATAATGGGAGGACAAACTGTACAGCAAGTCTAAGGCTCCAAGGCAGAAAAAGTGCAGGGCCCTGGTGATTCCCCAGTGCTATTGGCCCTTCCTATTGGTATTGGCCCATGAAATTCTCCTGGCAGGACATTTGGGCCAGGACGAGACCTTTACCTGGCTTGCTTCTCACTTTTATTGGCCCAGACTCGCGGTGTCCTCAGATGCATTCTGCAGGAGCTGCATTACCTCATAACCTGCCAGGCCAGAGGTAATATGGGGCAGAAGCTTAAAGCTCCTCTGAATCCCTTACCCGTCATTGCCAACCTATTTGAGCAGATGGGCATCAACATAGTAGGGCGTAGGGACCCACCCATGGCCGCAGGGCTAGTGCTGGTGAATCATGTTGCACGCTACCTAGAGGAGATCCCTTTGAGGACCATGACCGCAATGTTGGTGGCAAAGGCCCTGATGGGGATTTTAACCTGAGTGGGATTCCGCAAGGAGGTGGTGCCTGACCGAGGCATGAACTTCATGTCTGCATACATGCGGGCCATGTGGAGGGAGTGTGGGTGACATATAAGTTCTCCACCCTGTACCACCCCCAAACCAACAGGTTTGTGGAAAGATTGAACAAGGCACGATCCGAGGCACATCACAGGCGCTGAAGAAAAAGTGTGATGTCCTAATTCCATGTCTTTTGTTGCCTAGTGGGAGACCCCTCAGAAGGAAGTGTCTCCCAAGAGAACTCCCTGGGATGTAGTAAGCTACATGCTAGTCTTCTGTAACCAAATGTCCATGTTGTGGAAGCAAGCCTCCCACAATTTAGGAGCCAGCCGGGATGTCATGAAGGAGTGGTATGACAAGAACACCACCCCAGTAGAATTGACACCAGTGCAGAAGTGTGGGTGATGGAGGCTGTGAAGTCGGGAGCCCTTCAGAACTGATGGGCTGGGTCGTATAAGGTGATCGAGAGGAGGGAGGAGACCACTTACCTGTTGGATCTCAAAACCCCAAGGCTGCCCCTCCAGGTACTGATTGCCAAATGCCTCCAGCCACACTTTGAGAGGGCAGAGGTTACCATGCTAATGGTGACGGATGGGTAGGAGGAAGAGGAAGGTGAGCCTTTTCACAACCTCCTGGACTCTTGAGAGATGGATGGGTTGGTGGAAGGTGTAATCCTATCCCCCACAATAACTCCTGACCAGCAGAGGGATTGTCACTGAGTGTTGGAACAATTTCCCCCTCTGTTCTCCCTTATTCCAGGGACAACCCATCTGGGCACCCATGATGTGGACACAGGCAATGACCTCCTTGTCAAGAGCAAATCTTACTGGTTGTCAGATAAAGTGAGAGCTAGAATCAAAGCAGAAGTATCTACATAGAACCCTCCAGCAGCCTCTGGTCCAGTCCTGTGATTCTGGTGCCAAAAGCCACTCTAGCAGGCACCACACCTAAACTAAGGTTCTGTGTAGATTATAGGGAGCTGAACTCAGTGACCCGTACAGAAGCCCAATCAATTCTGCAAGTGGATGAGTTGATCGGCAGGTTGGAGGCGGCCCAGGATTTAAGTATATTCGACCATACCTCTGGGTACTGGCAGATCAGCCTCAATGAGGGATCCAAGGTGAAAACTGCCTTCTCCACTCTGGAAGGGCAATACAAATTCAGGGTAAAGCCCTTTGGACTCAACAAAGCCCCCACCACCTTCAAGAGGCTGGTAAACCAGGTCCTTCCTGGTATGGAGGTCTTCTCAGCTGCTTATCTGGACGACATTGACATCTTCAGTAACAGTTGGGAGGATCATCTCTTTCACCTCAAGGAAGTACTTCAGGCCCTGCAGGAAGCAGCAAGCAGGCTTTACTATCAAGGCCAATAAGTGCCAGATAGGGCAAGGATGGTGGTACACTTAGGAAATCTGGTGGGCCAGGGTAAGGTGCAACTCCTCCAGGCCAAGGCTGAGGCTATCCTGACCTGGGAGCCACCAAACCCCAAATGTTAATGTTAATGTTAATGTTAGCCACACTTTTAGAGCGCACGGCTACCCCAAAGGGTGTCCCGGCGCTTTAGCAAAGAGGCCCCTAGAAACAGAAAAACCAGAAGGTAAACAAACTGCGGAAACGCGGGATACTAGGTGAAGAGCAGAGTCTTCAGCTCCTTCCTGAAGGCCAAGAGATTATTTACTTTCCGGAGGGAAAGAGGGAGTGCATTCCACAGGCAAGCTGTAACGTGTTGGAAGGAGCGACCTCCCATCCTCACACGTTTGGCCACAGGAACCTCCATTTTGGCCAGGTCCGCAGACCGCAGAGACCTCCGTGGCACATAGAAGGCAGTACGCTTCCTCAGGTAGAAAGGGCCGGTCGCATGGAGAGATTTAAACGCCAATGTAAGGAGTTTAAATTTAATTCTCTCCGCGATTGGTAGCCAGTGAAGCCTGGCTAGGAGCGCTGAGGCTCTTGCTCTCCTCGGCAGCCCATAGATGGCTCTGGCCGCCGAATTCTGTACGACCTGCAACCTAGATAACAGATATTTAGGAAGGCCCGCGAAGAGCGCATTGGCATAGTCCAGGCGTGATCCCACCAACGCCTGAACTATATTCCTGCGGTACTGCAGAGAAAGCAGGGGCAGAAATTTTCTAAGCATCTTGAGGATGCTGAAGCATTTCCCTGCAAGTCCCAGGATGTGGGGACGAAAAGACAGATCATCGTCAAACACCACTCCGAGATTTTTTACCTGAGCTGATGGTGTCTCAGGGGGGAACATGTCCTGGGGCCACCACGACTTCCAGTCCGGGTCTGGGGCACAGCCAAAGAAGAGCAGCTCAGACTTGTCTGAGTTGCATTTCAGGCTGTGCCGCTGAAACCACGCAAAGACTGCGCTCAGACAGTCCTTAATTCTGCCGCCGTTGAAGACCTCTCCCTTCCTGCAGGTGAACAAAAGCTGGGTGTCATCAGCGTATGAGATGACCCGGGCCCCGAACGCCTCCGCTACCTCCGCTAGAGGGGCCATGTAAATGTTGAAAATGGTGGGGCTCAAGATAGATCCTTGAGGCACCCCCACCTCCAGCGCAGGCATTTCGGTCGAGAACGGCGGAGCCCAGATCACCTGTCGGCGGTCGGCAAGAAAGGATTGAAACCAGTCCAGCACCGTCCCACGCAGACCAATCTCCCTGAGTCTTGAGAGAAGGCCTGCGTGTGGGACGGTGTCGAACGCCGCCGAAAGGTCCAACATGACCAACATCGCCCGTCCCCCATGATCGAGTGTCTCCCTGATGGTGTCCGTGACTTCTACCAGAGCGGTCTCCGTGCTGTAATTTGCACGAAAGCCGGACTGGGAGTCATGCAGCAGATTGTTGTTTTCAATAAAGGTGGAAAGAGTAAGCTGAACATGTTTTTCCAACACCTTCGCCAAAGCAGGGAGGAGGGAGATCGGACGATAGTTAGCCCATTGCAGGGGGTCTAACAGAGGCTTCTTGATCAACGGCAGGATGAGTGCATGTTTCCACTGTCGTGGGACAACCCCCGAGCTCAGTGAGAGATTCAGCAGGGGGTTCAGCAAGCTGTTCAACGCTGAAGCCAGCCTGCCCAGGCATTTCGCCGGACAGGCGTCCAGTGGCGAGCCAGATTTCAGCCGTGATAGCAGCTCCAGCGAAGTTTCGCAGGACAGCTGAGGAAAAACAGATAATGTGGGCCCAGAGTCATCCCGACAGGGGTCTAAAATGGTGTCAGCCATACGGGAGTCCACAGATGGAAAAGTGGCCTGAATCTTTAGGATTTTGGTCACAAAAAAGTCGGCCAACTGTTTAATCCATTCCTCCGTATGTGAATGAACAGGGGTGGCTACAACTGGGTTCACAAACTCCTTCACAATCCTAAAGAGTTCTCGACTGATATTATCGGCTTTATCGATTCTCTGTTCAAGATAGCTCTTCTTTGCTAAGGCAATCTGTTTGTAGTACGCCTTTATCGCGTCTCTGTATTTCGTTTTCTCCACCGGCTCATAATTGCGCCGCCAGCGCCTTTCCAACTTCTTACATTCTTGACGCATTATGCGTAGAGTGGAGGAAAACCAAGGGGCAGAGTTAAGATCAGGGGCTGTTTTAGCAGCCCTCAACGGGGCCAGCTCCTCGAATCTTGCCTGCATCCAGTTCTGGACCAGGATTAAATCGGCTTCCAGAGCCCCGGTCAGTAGACACGGGTATTGGCCAAGAGCATCGGAGAGCATTTCAGCTGTCACAAGATGGAAAGCTCTGGACTGCCGAGACCCTACCTTTAGAGCCCTTTGGCTAGATTTAGAATCAAGAATTAAGGCAAAGTTTAGCAGATAATGATCTGACCAAAGGACCGGGATTTGAGGGGACGCCTCAATAGGCATAGAGGAAAATATAACATCCAACGTGTGGCCTTTCACATGAGTGGGGCTGTGGATAAAAGGGGCTAGTCCTAACATCGCCGTGATATCACGAAGCTTGCCAGCATCAGCGTCAGTAAGACAATCCATATGAATGTTTAGGTCGCCTAGTAGCATGCAATGCGCAGAGCGCATGCATGGTACAGAAAGGGCCGACTGCAGATCCTCAAAAAAGGACCCAATAGGACCAGGAGGTCTGTAGAGGAGAATGCCGGTACAGGTCTGAGACGCAGATACGTGGAGCGTAAAACCTAAGGCTTCACAGCCGGCAATGTTGTCCACCGCAAAGGAGGAACAAACAAAAGCCTTGTCCACTATCAGAGCTACCCCGCCACCTCTTCCCTCCGTTCTATCCCTCCTTAAGATGGTGTAGTTCGGCGGAACAGCACAGGCAATGTCAGGTTCCGAACCCACTCCCAACCAAGTCTCAGTTAAAAATAAGCAAGAGATCTTGGACTGCGTGAGATGATCCCAAATATCTAAGGAGTGACGAGGGAGGGACCTGGTGTTAAGCAACGCGCAGTGGCAATGTTGGGGAGGGGTAGGATGAGCACAGGTAGATGGTCCTGTGGAGTGCCAGTTGCACACGGGGCAACCTTTGCCTAAGCGGCGGCCGCCAGGGAATAGGACCGGACAGGCCGAGCAAGAGGGGCGCAAAGCATACAAAGTAGCAACACTGTACACCAACATCCCAAAGCTACAAGGTGGCACCTGTAGACAAGCAAGCAACAAGCGCCGACAGCCAGAGTCCAGCCTCGTCCGCCTCCGAGACGCGGACGAGCGCAGACGGGCAGGACTCTGGCACGACTCAGGCGCAGGGAAGGCGCACCGCTGCGCGTTACCGCTGCGCGCTACCAGCGAGCATTAAATAGCGTCGTCTCGGCGTCCCAGGTGACCTGGACGCTCAAAGATGGCGCTCGCGCTTCCTCCCAACGCAAAATGGCGCTCAAACCCACCGCCTCCCGGAAACCCGGACCCGCCAAACAGCGGTGGTGATTCCTGAATTAAGGTGCAAGGTAGGGGCCAGAATGCGCGTTTAAAAGCAGGGGAGAAGGCACTTAAAATAAACAAAAATGGAGAAAAAACGGGAAGTTTTAAAAATAGCCAGCAGAGAAGGCGCGCGACCAGCGCTCACAGCAGCAGGGCACCAAATAGTATTTTCGCCCTAAGGGGCACTAAGCAGGCTCACCTTCCGGTCAGCTCGCCCTAAATAGCGTCGTCTCGGCGTCCCAGGTGACCTGGACGCTCAAAGATGGCGCTCGCGCTTCCTCCCAACGCAAAATGGCGCTCAAACCCACCGCCTCCCGGAAACCCGGACCCGCCAAACAGCGGTGGTGATTCCTGAATTAAGGTGCAAGGTAGGGGCCAGAATGCGCGTTTAAAAGCAGGGGAGAAGGCACTTAAAATAAACAAAAATGGAGAAAAAACGGGAAGTTTTAAAAATAGCCAGCAGAGAAGGCGCGCGACCAGCGCTCACAGCAGCAGGGCACCAAATAGTATTTTCGCCCTAAGGGGCACTAAGCAGGCTCACCTTCCGGTCAGCTCGCCCTAAATAGCGTCGTCTCGGCGTCCCAGGTGACCTGGACGCTCAAAGATGGCGCTCGCGCTTCCTCCCAACGCAAAATGGCGCTCAAACCCACCGCCTCCCGGAAACCCGACCCGCCAAACAGCGGTGGTGATTCCTGAATTAAGGTGCAAGGTAGGGGCCAGAATGCGCGTTTAAAAGCAGGGGAGAAGGCACTTAAAATAAACAAAAATGGAGAAAAAACGGGAAGTTTTAAAAATAGCCAGCAGAAAAGGCGCGCGACCAGCGCTCACAGCAGCAGGGCACCAAATAGTATTTTCGCCCTAAGGGGCACTAAGCACAAATGGGTGACAGGGCCTTCTTAGTCCTCACTGGGTATTACCGGGGGTTCACCAAGGGATATGGCACCATTGTGACCCTCTTGATGGACCTGTTTACCTGTTTTCAAAGAAGCAGCTCAGAAATGCAGGGGTAGATTTCCAAGAAACTGGCGTATCTGTAGAGATGCGTCAGTTTGCCTGCGCCAGCCTCAATACCCTTCCGCCACCATGGATGCGCCGTATTTACAATATGGTGCACCATGGCGTAAGGATTGACAGATGCATCATAAAGTCTGACGCATCTGTTGATCCAAAAGTCACGCATTGCTGGAGTTGTGTCGCAAGCTAGACGCAACTCCAGCAATGCATGGGGAGGCCTATACTCTTTATACTGAGTCACTCCTTACACCTGCTTTAAGCAGGTGTACGGTGTTGACGCATTTCTATCCTAGAAGTGGTGCAGTGAAATCTGGTAGATTTCAAGGTGTCACTTCTACGAGGCTTTCCTACGTGGGAATGCCTACCCTGCATACATTATACCTGACGCAAGTATAATGTGACGCAGGGCTTTACAATGTAATGCATTTCCCCAGTTGTGTCACTTTGTAAATTGGACGCTTTGTTTACGCAGCCACTGCGCCACAAAATTGATGCAACAACGGCACAAAAGTGCCTCAAGTGACTTCTAAATCTGCCCCTAAATCTGGAGCGAGGCCTGCCAAACGGCATTTGACTTACTCAAACAGGCAATGTGCTTGGCTCCTGTGCTCCGGGCCGTGGACTTCTCTCTGGAGTTCATCGTTTAGAGGAATACCTCCGAATATGGTATCGGAGCAGTACTAACTTAGCTGAACGACTATCTGGGTGCTGGGTAGAACCTCCCTCACTTTTGGCTGATATTCGAAAGATAGCGTTCCCTGAACTTTTTAGCTTTTTCTGCCTGCTTTGCTGATTCTCTTATGGGGCCTCCGGGCTCTGCACAATTTCACACTGTAAATACACATGAAAGCACCTGCGTTCTTCCTATCCATGTTTGGGAGTGGCGCTGATTCCTTGTTATGAAACATGGACCAATCTATCATTTCAGTCTGGTGGGTGCGCACAATTTCTATTGTGAATAAACTCATGGGTAGCGTGCCATTGTAGGCAGCTGTGAGTACGCACCTGCTCCTATGGTGCCCGTGGTTGCGTGCACTGCCTGCCAACGCAGGCTTGTGCGTGCACACAGACACGTATTAAACCCATGCCCAATCTGCTGTGCAGACTTGCGCGAGTGCACTTGCACATCTGGTGCTGGGATCGATATGCCCCTCCCCCATCGCAGATGAGTGAGTGCAATAGCGCACATGCGCCCAGGTAGTGAGGAATGTCTATGTGTGTTTTCACTACCTGTGAGGCCTGCTTTTCGCATAGGTTAAAATTGGAAAGTGGTTGATGATGTTGATAGCAATTTATAGCACGCAAAGCTACTCCAAGGAGTGTCCCGGCAAGAGACAGCAAGATCGGTAAATGAACACCAGAGGCCTAAGGCAGGTTTTAAGATTTTTCCTATACATTGCAGCATCACTCACTGTCCAAAGCTCCAGAGGAAGCTGATTCCGGGCTACCAAATCCAGATGTGTTAGAGACCTTCCTCCTGCTCTTGCATGCCGTGTTCTGGAGATCTCTGCCAACAATTTATTGGCAGATCTTAAATTTCTCCTCGGATTATAAAATCCAAATTTGACTCTGAGGTAAGAGGCCCACGATTGATATAGGGCATCATGCACTAGAACAAGAGCCTTGAATTTGACTCTTTCCCTGATGGGCAGCCAATGCAGTGCCAGTAAATAAGACGAAATCCGTGTTCTCAGAGGCACATTTTGCAGGAAACGGGCTGCCACATTTTGGATCACTTGGAGTCTGTCCATCAGGTACACTGGTAAATCAAAGTATAATGCATTAATGAATGACCAATTTCTGCGCTGGAAAGGATAAGAGAGGAAGAAATGTCTTTCGTGACCTCATGATGCCGAAACAGGTGCCTACCAACACTTTTACTTGAGGCCTAAAGGACAGACTGTTATCAAATTAAATCCCCAGATTTTTGACTGAATCTGGTGGATTCTTACCAAGGAAAAGAATTTCTGTTTTCTCTTCTTTTCATTTAAGCTGAGCAGTTTCTAGCCAGTGAAAGACAGGTGTAAGCCCTGCAACTCTACTCCCTTGTCCTAAGAGAAAAGCAGTTGTGCATCATCTGCATAGGAGATCACTTTGGGCCCCAAATTTTCTGCTAGTTGGGACAGACAGGTGAGGTATAAATTAAAAACGGTAGTGCTTAGAGCGGAGCTCTGGGGGACTCCCATCAGTACATCACATGGGCTGGCAGAGCATGGAAGAATCAAAACTTGTTGACTCCTATTAGTTAAAAAAGATGTTAGCCAGTCCAAGGCCTGCCCTGTTACTCCAGTGGCCGGAAGAAGGTCAAACAGCATAACATGAGGGAAGGTCCCCAATGCTGCTGATAAGTTAAGCATTATCAGTACAGCATTTACCCCAGCACCAGAGTTCTTCAAATATATTCTGATGCATCCACCAATGCCGTCTCAGTGCTATATCGGGCTCTAAAGCCTGACTGGCTGGGGTGCAGCAGATTGTTTACTTTCAAAAAGCTGGAGTGCTGTTTGTTCACCTGCTGAATTTTGGATATGGCAGGCAGTAGGGAGATCAGCCTATAGTTAGCAAGAATGGCCAGATCCACTGCAGGCTTTTACACAAGTGGAGAATTCTTTGCTTGCTTCCACAAACAAAGAACTGTGGCAGCCTTTATTTGTGCATTAGGAATCAAATTAGCCACAGGATTAAAGATGTCTGCCCATGATGCAAGTAAATTAGGGGTACAGGGATCTGCAGAAGAGCCAGTTGTAATGGATTTTTAAAGCCCACAGAAAGCAATGCAGTCAAATGGGCTCTAAGTTACTCAGCTTTGCCTTAGGAGAAGGGAAAGTACTGGCATGCTGTTTAATGCATGAGTCTTCATCTAACCTTATACCCTATGGCAGACTGGCTTGAATACTTAAGATCTTTGTATTGAAAAAACTAGTGAGCTGTTGTGAGAGGTGGCTTAGTATACAGTGCGCACTTATGTAAGTGTAGCACCCTTCACTAATCCAGACAACTCTTATGGTGGTTTCAGTGGTCTTAGACAACCTTAGAAAGCTCTCTAAGTGGTAGCTGTGGAGAGCAGCCTTCAGGCTTAGTCCAGAAGGAGTGTACAGCAGCTTGTTTTACCAGTACTTCATCTTATGGTATAGGTTAAGTGAAAAATAATCACACAGTGTAGTTATACAAATAGGTATTTTATTACAGACATTCAATAACATAATTGTACTATCTCCTACCCGGAGATAGAAACCCAACACTTAGGAAATAGAGCCCGTAAGTAGCACAAAGACAGTGATCTCTAGGGGGGAGATCAAACCATATACTAAAATAGTGGAATGCGAACCATGACTCAAGTAAAAAATACCCAAGGTAAGTACCCTGGAACCCAACGGAGGCCTTATGTAGAGTGGGAATACAGCGGCATGATCGGCACAACTTAATATGTAAGCCGCTGTTGCACTTTTAAAGAAGCAGGACCCTTCCCAGTAGACCCTGAAGAAACCCAGTGGAAGATGGCAGAATGGAGAGTCACCCCACCAGTGGATACCCCAGGAACCAGGATACCAACACCAGGGAAGCCGGGTGCTTAGGTGTAAAGTGACGACTGAAACCGCAGTAGACCACAATGGAGGACTTCAGAAAAGATGCCACTGGAGAAGAAGACGAAGGAGTCAGGTGGAAGTCAGAGGTCAATTCAAGATGAGGGGTACCTGCAAGCAGGAGGGACACAGTCTATGCAACTCAGGAGTGACCAGTAGGGAGGGAAGATGAGTGCCCAACGATGTCAGAGATGCAGGAGAGGTTGACAGTGAACTTCAAGTTACAGCTGTATGGATCAGGCAAACCTGTGGAAGACCAGGAGCCATTTATGAGATGTCCCACGTCAGATGTCACGAGCCAAGGAGTCAATGTCTGTAAGGGCCACCAACAAACCTTGGCAGAAGCAACCAATATAGTCGATGAAAAATGTGCAGGGTCGGGACTAGCATGGTCCAAGTGACTCACCTCGACCAGGTAAGTTGGAGTGGAGTATGCAAGGAGGGCACCAAATGTGCTCTTCAAGCAGTCTCAGTGTCACTGGCAAGCGCTCCGACCCTACCCTAACACCCTAAACCCTGTCTGGGAGGTGGTCACACCTCCCTGTGACAGGATACTTATTGTTCTGCCTTCCCCTATTCGAGCTTGTCTCAGCAGCAGGAGGGTAGAAACTTGTTTCTGGCCGGTAGAAGCCCTAGCTTGTTGTCCAGTCCTGCAGGACTGGTACGCTGTAGGGGTATGATTCCAACATGTTTGATACCAAACATGCCAGGATTTGTAATAACCAGTTTAGAGATGGTCATTGTGTAATGGTGCATGGACTCTCTATATGTTATAATGAATGATGCACTTACAACCCGGGAGAATGGACTCCTAAGGTTGTAGAGGTGCCCTGCTCATGCAGGTGCACCCTCACACTTAGGACCCAGCACCATGCCTTCAGGGTGAAAGAGCCTGCCTTAGGGGTGACTTATAGGTTTTAAGTATAGTGACAACAGATATAGGGAAGCCTATATCTGTCGTAATTGGTGCTAGCACCAGCGTACACAGGAATGGATGCAATGGCAAGCCTGGAGTCACAATTTGAGTGGTATATCATCAGTGGCATAATAAATGCTGCAGCCCATGGGAGGCCCCTGGTGTACCTATTCCTTGGGTACCTAGTACCATATACTAGGGTCTTACAAGGGGACACCAGTAGCCAATCTGGAGGGTACATAAATACTCACCATGTTCAATTTTGGGAAGAAGTACATAGACTGGTGTCTTGATTAGCAGGATCCCAGTCAGACTAGTCAGAAAAGCATAATGACACCAGCAAAAAGATGGGGTGACCATGAGAGCACATCCTACTTTCCTACAGCTGTTCACACCAATCTGCAGAGACTTGATGTGAACTGACACATGCAGATGGGGACATAAACTCTTAACAATTGATAAGATTTTCTAGACCTGCTCTCTGCATTTCCAATCATCTCCTCATAATAGGCTTGTTTGGCTGTAGTGATTGAAGTATGGTATCCCTTTAATGCTAGTTTATAGGCCTCTCTGTCCAGTGAGTTATAATTCTTCCTCCATTTCTGTTCCAGCACCTCACAGCCTTTTTTTCTGCTTTAAGAGTGTCAAAAAACCAAGGGCTGGAATGCTTCCCACTGCTCTGAAGAGCAGGTGCTAGTTCTTCTGTTGCATTTCTAATCCAATGATCAAATCTTGTGAAATCTTCCTCAACCAAGCTTGACAATCAGGGTTGTGCTGTTCTGGAACGCTCACAAACGCCACCAGCTTTTGTTTTATGAAAGGTTATCAAACTGTGTATAAGCCTGTCCGAAGCTGGATCTAATTGTACTGGGAGCTGCCAAGAAAACCTAATTAAGTAATGGCCTGATATGATATGGGGCTGCAGGTCCATTTGTATAATGATATTGGAGAACACTTGATCCAGTACGTGGCCGCTGCGATGGGTCGACTTCACTACATATTGATTTGTGCCAAGTGAATCCATCATTTCTTTAAGTTCAGTCACCTCTGTATCAACCAATTTGTCCAAGTGCTGGTTAAACTCACCTAAAAGCATAAAATGTGAGTGTCTTTCCACTGAATGGGTGACAGCTTTATTTAATGATTTATAAAAAAGAGCCCAAGGGCCCGGCGGCATGTAAATTAAAAACCCGCCACTGAGTGCAGGTGTGAGAAGGAGATGCAAAAGCCCAAGGCTTCCGCTCCCTGCAAGTCTTTCACCTCGAAGGTTTGACAACTCCAGTCCTCCCTAAGGATCAAGGACAGACCACCTCCTCCACTCATCTGGCCATATTTCTTGTATATTTTAAAGCCATTGGGGATGGCACCAGCAATAAAGGGATTAGATACATCAGATAACCGAGTTTCAGTTACAAATAATTAGTCCAAACTGCCCTTAACTGGAAGATCATAAATATTAGCATGTGTTTGTATGGAATAGGTGTTGAACAGTTCTGCGTGGACTTAAGTAGCATCTTTTCTAATTGACTCACCGGGAAACAGGTTTTCGGTAAGGCGAAAGTAGCAGCATGAGAAACTAAAATTCAACATAGACGAATGAGCGAACATCAGAATTTTACATTTATTTCAGACTGCAATAGAGGGTAAACCATTGGCCTGCTGGGTACCAGTGGTACCGCTGTAGGGTCCTGAGTACGTTTGTGTATGTAAGAGCATGCCTCGTGATGTTTTATATCAATGGACTTGCAGTGCCAAACCCTTCTCATTGGTAAAGGGGGTTTTAGCATGACTCCCTTAAAAATGCCACTTATGGAATATGGACATTTCTATGCTCCAACAGTCTTGGGAACTATGGTGTCTGGCTCCAGTGGACACCAGGGTTCAGGGGGAGCACATCTGTGCATTCCCCAATCAACAGCCATAATCTATGGGCATCATAGAGGAACAGCAGACTTCTGTCATTTGAGGGCAGAATGGGATAGATTGAGGATAAAGGTTGTTATAATGAGCCTCTAGGGGCCAGATCTTTGCCCCACTAAAGATTAAGATCTGCATTCCATGGCCCCTTGGCAGACAGGCCTATAATTTGGTCTGAGACATCTGGCTTCAAAGGGAAAACCCCTAAACCATCCAGAACATCAAAGACAAACAGTATAACTACGGGAGCCATCCAAAAGCAACTGGTGAGATACCCCTGTTGAGATATGGGATCCGAGAACCAAGACTGCTTGGAGGACTTCATTGGGCACATGGAGGATAACTGCCTGAATAGAGGCTGGCCTGGGTGAGGAGAGGACCTGCTGAGGTGTGTTCTCTCCAAGTACCCGACAGCGAGGCTCTTGTTCTCTCGGAGATCTCAGGGACATCAAATATCTTCCACGAGTGCCCTACATCATCTACCTGTAACATCTGGAGAGCGGTACCCTCTCAAGTGCGTACCTCGGCAATTGAATCGCCACTGATAGCGTGGTGTGAGCGTGGAACTAAGACTTGTGTCTGTAGACTAGTTTGTCTCAGAATCATACCCGCATCTATGACTGGTGGTTTCTATACTGGGGGACCACAACACTCATAAGTGACTAGTTGGTGGTGAGTGGATTCACCGGTTGCGGGACCCCCCATGGCCTGTTTCATTGATTGTGCCTCATCTCTCTTGTGCGACACGCCGGCTGCATGCTCATTGTGTGCAGTGTCTGATTCACAGAATGTGACCCTCGAAGATGGTAGTATACCTGGAGTAGTGCTTTATTCTACCTCATGTGGCTCTGCTGAAGTTGCGCCTGCGTGTTTGACAAGACTAGGCGGGTGTAGCTGTATCATCATGCACTGAAGATGGTGCCTCCTTTCCAGGGCAGTATAGAATTGCATCTCTTTGCTGTGGCTGACTGGAATTGCCTGGTGCAATCCATTTCAATGTGCACCGGTCTATGTGCCTCCTTTCACTGGAGGTGCAGAATTTGCAAATCATAGTGTTTGAAATCTGAAGTGTTTGGTGTGACTCATACCAATGCACAGCACCTGCTGTGCCTGGATTGCCTGGGCACAACCTGAATCATTGTGTACTGGTCAGGGCATTTCATTCTATCGAGAAGTTCCCATATGTCACTCTCCATTCATTGGTTGTTCCCTTGTTGACCTTCATCGTGGCGAGCCAAGTGCCCTCTCCACACCTGATCTCTCCCGAAGACATCTTGGCACCAAGTAGTAGCTAGAGAGATTGACTGGGTTGAAGAAACTCTTGCTCAACTATTCGGAAGTGGGTCAAGAGACTGTGTGGCTTCTGTGTGTTATGAGAGCTGTGGGTGAAGTGGCTGCTAACTTTGCCATTGTTTACATTTACCTCCTGATTAAAACTGTTACCTATTCCCACCTACTTCCCTGGGGAATACAGTGTGACTTTGGTCACATTTGGCTCAGTGTCTGGGAGACAGGGTTGATTATCTTCCATCAGGGGGTATAGGACAATTGGGGTGATCTAAAGGGTGGAGGGAGGCTTGTGCCACAAAGTCTGCAGAGGGTGAACTATTGACCTGCTGGGTACCAGTGGTACCGCTGTAGGGTCCTGAGTACGTATGTGTGTGTAAGAGCATGCCGTACAGACTAACTGTTACTTGTCGGATCTTGTAGTGGTGCGCAGTGAGTGTGTGTGAGTGGAAGTGATCATGTGTGGTCCGTGTGTGATTCATGACACTGGCTGACTGTGCCGCCTTATACGTTGATTGTTGCCAAAAGCAGCATAACTTTTTACATTGGGTTTCCTGCATCTCTCCAGCTCCCAGTACTGCTAAAAAGTGTTCTATTTTCATGTATGTGTATAATTTTTAAATTGTGCACCGCATAAGGGTACTCTCTCTCAATTGGAGGGGATAGATTGGGAATTGCCCAGTGTGCATAATAGTGATATCATAACTAGACCTGGGTGGTGAACTTTGCTCCGTTCGCGGAGTTTGCGGAGTTTTCTGCACTCCGCGGAGCTCGCAGAGTGCAGAAAACTCCGCTTCGCGATGTGCAGCAGAGTTTTTTCCCCGTCCGTGATCACGATCGCGAAGGGGAAGTACGCGAGCGCGAGCAGTCGCTCGGGTAGAGTTTCTACCCGAGCCGAAGGAATATCATCACAAACTGCAGTTCGCACTGCACTCCGCCACTCGCAGAACTTCATGGAGTTTCTTTGGTAACTTTGCGAACTACGCTCAGTCCTGATCATAACAATACAAGTGGGCCTAGTACTGCTAGTAATATTTCAGAATGTGTTTTATTCCCAAAAGTATATGATGGTCATGTAATAGTCATTGAACATGTGTGTTGAATATAAACATTTTTACAGGCATCCTGCGTGGTCTCTTTTGCAATGCTCAGTGGGCCGATTCACAGAACTAACAAGACTCCTAAATGCCTTCTGTGAATACCGAAAGTCTTAAAGTTAGGATTTTTCTCCGTTAAGGGGTAGTAAAATTAGGCCTCCTAACTTCAGGACTCCTAAATGCCTTCTGTGAATACTCAAAGTCTAAAGGTAGGATTTTTCTCAGTTTAAGAGTTGTAAAGTTAGGACTCCTAACTTTAGGACTTCTAAACTGAGAAAAATCCTAACTTTAAGACTTTCGGTATTCACGGAAGGCATTTAGGAGTCCTAAAGTTAAGACTCCTAACTTTACTACTCCTAAACTGAGAAAAATCCTAACTTTAAGACTTTTGGTATTCACAGAAGGCATTCATGAGTCCTAAAGTTAGGACTCCTAACTTCTGTGAACACTGAAATGAGTAAGTGCCTTCTGTGAGTACCAAAATGGTAGTAAGTTTAGGATTTGGTCTTAAGTTTGTTCTGTGAATCGGGCCCTGGGAGTCTCTTTATTAATTTTGGTCCATTTTGGTAAGGGCTTAAATCTTCTATTTGTCTCTGACTCTAAATGGTGGTCTGTGCCATCATGGGTCAGTAATTCACTCAATTTTGGGAATTTCACCTTGGTATGCCAAATTCCCGTAATTTTGCCTTTAGGCCATGTCATGTTAATAGACCACGTTGATGCTGGAATGATACTATTAATATAATAATAAGATCAGCTGTTGTTCGTGGCACAGGTGTTTTTTGTGCTGTTTTTTTAGTGCGAAAATATGTTTACATTTCACATAAATAATTACACAGAAGTATGAGTAATTTTCCTGAAACTTTGCGTAACTACAAAGAACCTGCTGTCCTTGGGATTCGTATCTCTGTAGCTTTCCATCACCAGGAATGTTTATGGATAAGATGCTTTAGTTTAAAGTGTTGCCTACTTGAAGAATGAAGCCATTTATTGTGGAATAAACTTGCATCTGAACATCATGGAGTCTTTTGCTGGGGAACGGATTTCACAGATCTTGCTTGCTTATTCTGCCTAGTGATCCTTTTAACCTGGTACTCATGCCTCATGGACCAAAGCTGCAGGAGCCTCCATCCAGAGTGTGTGTCGGGCCTTAACGTGCACAGTTCCTATGACCATTACCTCCCACTCCAGGTGCAGCTGATCAGCATTGCGTGGACTAGAGTGCTTATGGCTATTTCTTCCGAACTTTCAATAACCTGTACTAATGTATTCTTTATTCAAAAGATGTGTTGCATTACATTGTAGTTGTTTCTTTTTGTTGGGACTCGATTTGCAAGTTACTTTGCTTTGCTATATACTCATTGTAAGGACTGGGAAGAGGTAGGATTGAAGAAGTAATACAATTTTGGAATATTAAGAGCTCCATTGAAGACAACTGAGTAGCAGTAGCTCTGGGTTTATAATGACTTTTATAAGCCCAGACCACCAACATTCCGATGTTTGTCTTCATGTTTCTGCCTTTTTAGGTCTGGCCTACACAGCGCATGTGCTGTGCTTGCAAAGGGTATTGTTTACAATAAAGTGCTTGGAGCCCACCCTTTGCTTCCCATTGGCTGGCTCCATTGTGGCTCTTCTTTGCTGCTTCCTGATTGACCAGCGCACGCCATGGGTCACATCCTGTTTCGAATTTGACACATGGAAGAAGGACAGATTGATTACTGTTAATTAATATCCATCTGTTGCTCGCACTGTCATTAAGGTACAATTTTTTTTATAGTTTTATATAGCAAACTAGACCCGAGACATCGGGGATCGGAGCGTTTTACATAGCACCAGTTTCGTTACAGAAGGACACATTCATTTTTGTTAAGCACAGGGAGATTAAGTGATTTGCCCAGAATCACAGGATGTTGAGCATCGTTGCCGAGACTCAAACCCGGTTCCCCAGCTTTGAGGTCTACCGCTAGCCGTAAGGCTACATCCTCTCCCCTATTTATTTTCCTCCAGTGTTTCTCCTTCATCTTATCCATGTTTCTGCTCCCTCCCTCCACTGCACCCATTGCTGCTTTCAACTGCAGCTAAGCTGTTTATGTTTATTTAAAAATGCCAGCACTGACTAGAGTTGTGCTTGTGCATATCTGTCAGCGCTTGTTTTTCGCTTTATATTTTGCAAATATTTTGCGCTTCCATCCATGCTTCTTCTTTCCCTTCCATGTTTCTTCTCCCTGTCCTAACCCCCACTTCTGTTCATTCTCCAGAAAGAAGGGGGGAGGGGAGGGAAATCTATGATGTGGCTCAGTGCTGGCTGCTTTATAGCGCGTAATCCACCCCACCGGCTATCTTGTTACTCACCCCAACCGCACCCATTACCCACCCACACCTGCACCACAGCCCACCCTACCTGATTGCCAAAGTCAGTAGCTGGCTTATAGGCGAGACCCATTGGCTTTGCCAAAGCCTGTTAATTTAGAACGCTGTACCCTTAGTGGTGGAATGCTCTAACCTTATAGCCGTTCTGCCTCGGGCTATTTATTTATTTATTTATACAAAATTTATAGCGCGCTCAGTTACCCAGGAGCATCCCGGCGCGAGACAGAACAGGAAGGAAGCCTCGGCTCAATCGCTACACTGGAAACAAATGAGTCTTCAGAAGTTTCCTAAAGAGTAGGATCTTGGGCTCTGAACAGATCTTAAGGGGCAGGGAGTTCCATAAGGCGGCCACTTGCACTGAGAAACGCCTGCCTCCAGAGCGAGCCTTCCTTACTCTAGCTGACTGCAGACGATGTCCTTGATCTGAACGCAAAGGACGTGTAGGCTTGTAAGGGCGTGCCATAGTGGCAAGAATGGGGGGGCCCTTACCATGTAAAATTTTGTGGGCCGTACATAGCGCTTTAAATTTCACCTGCTCCTTAACGGGGAGCCAGTGCAGCGTTTTCAAGGCCGGGGCAGCTGAATGTCTTCTGGGAACGTCCAACAACAATCTGGCGGCTGCATTTGGTACTTGTTGGAGAGTTTTAAAAGTTGCTTCGGGAGCACCGAGAAACATCGCGTTCCCGTAGTCGAGCCTCGACAAGATTAAACCGCGGATCAGCAGCTTCCTTGCTGAATCAGGGAGCAGTGGCAACACCTTGCGAACTGACCGCAGCAACCCGAAACAGACCCCCGCGGTCTTCCTGGCGTGGGTCCTAAAGGACAGATCTTCCTCCAACCAAACTCCCAAGGTCTTGATCTCCTTCTTGGGAGATGGTGGATCACCCAGAGACCGGGGCCAACAGCTAACAATAATGGAGGGACTAGATTTGCCTAAGAGCATCAGATCCGTTTTTTCCCCATTGAGCTTTAGAGCAGAGTGGGACATCCAACGATGGACATTTGCAAGGCAGTCATGCAAAACTTCAGGTTGTTCCACCAGCTGGGTGAGGCCTACCACCAGCTGAGTATCATCAGCATAGCTGATAATCTTTACTCCTGAAGGGGCGACCACTCTTTCAAGCGGAGTCATGTATATATTAAATAGGGTAGGGCTCAAAGATGAGCCCTGCGGGACTCCACATTGAAGAGGGAACAGGGTCGACTGCTCTGCCCCTTCCCAGATTTGGTAGAAGCGATCGGAAAGGAAGGATTCCAGCCATTTTAGGGCCGTCCCTGACAAGGCTATACCGGTTGTTAAGGTCATCTCTCAAGTTATAGGGCCTTAACTGCTCTCCGAACCTAGGTTCAGGGCCGTAACAACCATTATAGCCTTCTGCAGCGGACTTTCAGGCTATATTGTGCCAATCCCTTACCAGTAATCTTAATTACTTCGATTATCATATCTCATCCCATTACCTAACACGGCACCCTTCCTCCTGTGTTTTTGTATGATAGGACATATTAGGGGTGTCTTCGCCTTACGGCTTCTTGTCGTAAGGTGGAGCCGGCGGGGAGTAGAGAGCAGGGCAGATGGAGGAGGGAACTCTTTGTTCTAGATCAAGTTGTGCCCGAGGAAGGGGGGTGGAGGGGGGATTACCTTATGCTGTAAGTACTCGGAAGATAAAGGATGATCCGAGTAATGAAGATTACCGTTAAGTAATCAGCATATTTTGGAGGACTACCTGCATCATTAAAGCCGCCCAGCGTGGCACCCTCACCACAATTCACACGAAAATGAAGTGGAACAGGCCTCACGTTCGTGAGCCGTGTTAATAAAGGGCCGCTGCTCGGACGCGCGTCCATCCTTCAAAGTCGCACGGCTAATGACCGCTGTGGTTTTATGTGTTTTTGGCAGATGCGCGCTCGGTGGGACACAAATCTGTTTTGTAATTTAATGTTCGAATAAAAAATAAATAAAAAAAACCTTTGTGGAGAGGCCTGGGTGGAGCGGGGTTGTGTTCCGGCTCCTCACATGCTGCCCTTTCTTTCAGAACTTGAAAAATGACATTGGCGCAGGCCCACGCTCCCGCCGGCAGCCCCCCCCCCCCCCCCCCCCCGGGAATTTTATTTATTTACCTGCGTGCCCTCCAAAGCGGGCATTTCTCTGCTGATGGACGCAATTCATCTTCTCAAAGTTGCCCTGAAGACAAATGAGTGTAATGGCTGAGCAGATGGGACCCGGGCTCTCCGTCAGCAGCCCACGGCACCCCCTGTGTGACAGCAGCTGACCACTGCTGGGGGGCCCTGGACCCTGCTGGACACAATGCCGCGTGATAAACGAGGGGCTACTGGAAAAGTGCCAGTCTGAGCGAACGGCCATCCGTTACTTCTGACAGGAATAAATGACATGTCTACCAGAGAGAGCCGTCAACTGGGAAGCGACATTCATTTTTACTGAGATGGACACCGCGGCAGGAGAAAGAGAAACCGAGCGAGAAAAACATTAGCAACTTCCGTAGCTAGAATTGTAGTGCTGCTCCTAATTACAGCAATGATTAGATAATAGATATTGAGCTTAATGCTAAAATTGTAAATGTGACACCAAGGCTCATGGGCCAAGTGACTCAGAACCCTACTGAGAGGGCGCCCAAACGCCGAAAGCGCTGCGAAGACAGAAACATTTTACAAATGCGCTATACAGATGATTATATGAAAAGAAAGACTTCCAGACAATGTCCTCTTGTAAACCTCTTGAAGAAGCCTTGATCCTACGAGAGGCGAGTGCGGTGAAGCAAATCATCCAGGAGGCACCTTGGCACCGCAGGGTGGGTATTTCATGTGACAGCAGCAGTGCACGTGGTCTTAAGAAGTTAAGAAAATGTCAAAAGGGTCTGTATAAATATGTGTGTGTGTGTGTGTGCGCGCGCGCGTGGGTGTGTGTGTGTGTGTGTGCGTGCGTGGGTGTGTGTGTGAATATATATTTTTTTCCCAGGGATAGTATTCTAAAGTAGCAGTAATAGGTGCTTTCTGCTGGGAAAGTATTGATAGCATACTGGTTTTGAGCAGCAGGTAAGAGCAGTGGGGCCAGGTGAGGGGGGATTTCGAGAGAGGACCACAAGGGAAAATTAAATAAATATTTCATTTTCTCTCGTCTCTTGAAATCCCCCCTCACCTGACCCCACCGCCCTATCGCTCTTACCTGCAGCGGCTGGTTTTGGACATGTAATGGACAGTTGATAACAGTGCTTTTCGGAAATGGTCATGGATGTGTATTGGCTTCATTTGATATTCTATTATCAATCGCTGCAACTTCCCTTCTTTTGTCTGTTTGCCATATATTTTCCAATGTAAGGAACCAAATTACTGTTCTAGAGTAAGAAGGAGCTGTTAGACCTGGCATCCTTGGCATGGTTTCCCCCTAACTTTTTGCCTTCAGTCTTCCTGTCTTTGCCGTGTTCTTTTTTGCTGGCCTTAGGACTCTGTGCACTTTACCACTAGTGGTAACATTCTTATGATCTCTGCTTAAAATATGGCAACGTTGGCTTATACTAAGCATGGGCGAATTTTGCGAATCTCGCGTTCGCGAATTTTGCGGATTTGCGAACTCGCAATCCGCAAAATCCGCGAATTCCCGCGAATTTGCGGATTTTTTTTTTTGTGTGTTCGCCCGTGTTTCTGCCAGTTCGCGAGGGTTTTTACAATTTCGCAATTTGCGAACTTACCTGTCGGGTCGCAAGTTTTGCGAACTTGTTGTTTCTACGTGTCCAGCCTGTTTGGGACACTCTTCTTCATCACTGCCACTCTCTGTCACCACTGCCACTCTCTGACTACTCATGCCACCCTCTGGCCCACCCATGCCACCCTCTGTTTCATCACCACACCCTCTGGTTGTCCAGTGTACATTATTTTCGGCAAAGCAAAGCACACCTTCCCTGCCTCAAGTGACCTGAATTAATTTGGGGCTGATTAATGTGTCACAGAATATTTTTTTAGCTGGCACCTGCTTCCTTAGTGCTTCCTGATTAGTGATCTTTTGCACTTGCTAAGTGCTTTCATTGTTGCAAAATTAGTTACAACACCTGCCCTGCCCCAACTGACAATAATGAATTAGGGGCTGATTCATGGATTTTAACTTCCAGCCTGGCTCCTGCTTGTCTCCCTTAGCTGTAATTCAGGACCTTTGTGGCATATGTGTAACTATTCTGAGGTTCAGAGCAGGGTCACATAATAGTTGCAACTGGCAACTGAACTCTGGAGGGGCCCCTCAGGAAGCACTAC
Organism: Lissotriton vulgaris; assembly: GCF_964263255.1. Lineage (NCBI taxonomy): Eukaryota > Metazoa > Chordata > Amphibia > Caudata > Salamandridae > Lissotriton > Lissotriton vulgaris. The sequence continues at coordinate 116,750,528 of NC_141688.1, forward strand.
AGGAAATGGCTACTAATGATGAGCCTGAACTTTTGAACCTGGTAAGTAGTTTCAGTTTTGCTAAGATCGTATTTCTTTATTTTAGCACTTATTCGCGGGGCGCGAAGTTGTACTGGGAAGCCGCGAACTCACGCGAACAGTGCGAGCAGTGCGAGCAAAATCCGCTGCTCGCGGATTTGCGGATTTTGCGGGAGATTCGCGAATCTCGCGGATTGCGAATTTCCCGAAAATCCGCAAAATCCGCGAGCGAAACGGATTTTCTGCCCATGCTTAGCTTATACCCAATAGGCATATTTAATTTACTTGTAAGTCAGTTCATGCATTACATTTGTCCAGGGCCTGTAAAATAAATGCTAATGGTGGGCCTGCAGCACTGTTTGTGCCACCCACTTACATAGCACTTTTAACATGTGTCAGGCGTCCTATTGCAGCCAATGTGTGTGTAGTGTTCAACTAATGATTAAAGAGGAGAGATACACTCCTTTTGTAATCCTTCAGTTAAATGTGTTCTTTCCTTTGTAGTTTTTTGGCGTGCAATATCTGCTTTGCGCTTCGTCTCAAAGCGCTGTAACAATACAATGAAACCACAATCCTTGTGGTTTCATTGTAATGTTCAAATGACATTTCAACCTGGCAAAGAAAACCTTTTTCCAGGCCCAAACCTTCCTTTTTTAATACTTATGAGTCACCCTTAACGACCCAGAGGCCAGAGTTCAATGTATTTAAAAAGTAGGACATGTACTTTTAAGTTGTGAAAAACTCTTACATTTGTTTTTCAGTACTGCAAGGCCTACTTCTCCCATAGAGTAACATTGGAATTACCTTGTTAAATCTTATAAGTGTGTAATCTACACATGGAAAAGGTAACCAATATATGTTTGGTGTCTCTGGAGTCCAAATTTGAAATCCTAACTTATGGGGAAGTCAGATTTTAAATTCCAATTCTAGAAATGCCACTTTTTGAAAGTTGGCATTTTCTTGTCTTAGACTTTTGGTGCCTGCAGCATGTTTCTGGCTGTGGGTGACAGTTGGGCTATCTGTATTCCTCTTAGACAGCGACAAGCAATGGGAAGTTAAGTGTGACTGGATGGGCCATCACTGGCAGGGTAGGAGGAAGGAGCTATGCCTAGCCCCACTTATACTTTAGTAGGCTGTATCCTGTATCCACGCAAAGGGCATCTGTTCACTTCAGAGGTCTGCCTCTAGAAGTTTCTGCCCACTTCAAAGGCACAACTGTGCATAAATACTGGACCTCTGATACCACCACTCTAGTACACTTCTGGACCTTTGGACACGCTGCCAGGAAGAAGGACTGCTGTACTGCTAAAAGCACTACTATCTAATGGACCGCTGTTCTAAAGGAGCTGCTTCCCTGTGAAGGACTGGGTTCTTTAAGACCCAGCGGTGCCAGGGCACAACACCTGAAACCTTCGTGGGTAACCTTCTCCGGCGTACGAATGACAGAGACACGGGACACTTCCTTCGGCGTCAAAGATTCAAGGTTTATTTACTGCAGGGAACACAGAAGTCACGACAAGTACAACATGTGCAACTTGGGGAGACTGCTTCAAATTGGTTCTGTGGAATCGCTCCTTTTATACAGTTTTTACCCATAAGACAACATGGCACACAAAGGTTTACAACCCGGTTCCCACCATTATCCCCCAGAGGGGTCGCTTTGGTCACTTTAAAACACACAAGGTCCGGAACATAAGTGCGGAAAACATTTGGCGGTTCCCAACTGTAAAAGCCCATCTTCCCAACATTAGTGCATTCCAATCGGCAGTAAAACAGATCGGAATAGGAACAAAGACAGGTGCAGAGGAAGACGGAGACAGTGGGGAGATCAGAAAGGGTGTAAAAGGGGAGGTATCGAGAAACACGAGATACAGGCATCAAAGGGACGTGCCTAATGAGATGCACGGCTGAGACAATAAGTCCGTGCGGCAAGATGAGCCTCGAGCGGCGCCATCTGCCTTACAGTATCATCCCCCTCGTCATAAAGACACTTACAAAGAACATGTGTCTTCCGCAAATATCTTGGGAGTCCCAGGGTCGCGAAGCGGACAGCGTCCGTTCGCAGGCTACTTGAGGGCAAGAGACAAAATGGATGCTGTATCTAAGATGGAACCCGTGGGTACAGATGAAAAAACCCACCTAACAAACGAACGGTTTAAGTTAGCACAGCGAAACTGCGCACACTTACCAAAACTCGTCATTTGCGGTTCATAGATACCAGACTCGACCATATTTGTGCGAGTCGAAAACATCACTTACAATTGTCACGGAACCTCAGACGCTCCTTTTGCCCTCATGTAGGCAAGCACTAGTCGGAATCATATTCGATATTCATCAGGCCATCGAGATGTTGCTGTAGCATAGCTCTGTCCAACCGAGTCCCCTTGGTAACAGGTGGCTGTCTCATACACGTTGTAGCACAAAGGCCACATAAGGCAGGACCGCACTGCACACAAAGGCAACACGTGAACAGGAACGCCACAACAACTCCGATGATCATCAGAATCTTCCAACCCCAAGTCGACATCAGGCCCCAAAACCACCCAAGTAGCGTCCAATCCCCTACATCCACATGTATGGATTCGGAGATCTTATGCAACTTCGAGATGGCTTGATAGACAGTCGGAGCATTATCAGGAATGAAAATACAGCAGCTCGAATGGATCACCTTACATACCCCACCTCGATCTGCTAAGATCACGTCTAAAACCATACGGTTTTGTAACGTCATAAGCCTATCCGCCTGAAGTTCAGTGGTGATATTACCAAGGGCACTGGCAGTAATATTAGCGGTTGATTCTACCACTCGAGTCAACTGTCTCAGGTTCCTACTGTTAACCATAGGTCCCCAAAACGGGAGGAAACCCTTGAAAAAGTCTCCTGCCTCTTGACCGGCAGTATCCTCTTCGCTAATTACGCCTCTCACAACTCTAGTCTTATGATAATCGGCATCTTCAGTAAACGTCGGCGGCAACAGGTTTGCAATAAAACATGAGCCCATGAAGTCAGCGGGCAACCATGCATATGCACGATCATGGCAGATAAAGTATGTACCCTTGGCGGCCAGGAACACAGGGGACGAGACCATCGGCAAAATGTAATTTTCAGTGCAAGCACTCTCTCCAAGTCGGGCTTTCGATCTTCGGCCACGACCCATGAGACAAAAATTACCAATGTGGGGTACGACCCATATCGGAGGCGAGCTTTTAAGCTGCTTTTCACTGGTGAACACACTATATTCGCCTCTACTTAGGACCCTATAGGCTTGTACCTCTTCTTCGGGAATAAGCGAGGGATCATAGATATCGCGCTCTAAATCCTCTATTGCTATCGACAAAGGCTTTTGATACGAGGTAGGACCAGAGTAGGGAGAACGTGGTTCTCGAATGGGGTGGAAACCCAGTGCGCTTCGAAACATTGTCTGAAATGCTCGAGCAGACCCTTGAGAACTATACGGTAACACCAGATATGGAATTCCCTTATCCGTAGTATGTGGCATCAACCCACACACCCAACAATTAGTAGTGTTAACCACTAACTGATGTTGATGAAGAAGCTGAATAAAGGAATTATTGCGGAATTCTGCACGTCTAGCCTGTTCGTGTTCGGGTAAGATATGAAAAGAATGAGGAGAAGCAGTGGAGGTAAGTTTAGGGTCAGGAGTAGGAGTAGGTGTAGCAGAAGGTAAGAAGTAAGACATCGTGTAATACACCCCACCCGCCAATAATGCAGAAGCAGTCAAAAACAATACGAATAGTTGGAATATAAAACATTTGGTACGACTAAGTTGCTGCAGCTTGAATCTATGAGCCTGAGCTCCTTCCAAATCCTTCAACTTCGAGAATGCCATTCCCTATGACCGTCCGCAACGTTTCTTGACGCACTTCGTTCTGTGTAGCAATAGTCAATCCCCAGGAGTTCCCAGGAACCGACGGTCTTTAACCTAGCGTCAAGACCTACTAACCAGAAGGAAGTACGCGCGCGGCCCTAGGGCCTTTATTTCACAATATATATATGTATGCAAAAACAATGTCTCTCAGCTGTGGAAACAAAAAGTGTAAGGAATGAAGCTCAATGAATATGTACAAAATAATTACAATGGTACGAATGTTCAAACTGATCGTGGAAAACGGGATAATGCAGTCATCAATACAACAAAGCAGGATCTTTTATTAGTCTTTAGTGCTGGATCGCAAAAAGTATCGGGTTTTCCCAGGACGTGTCTGTACGTCAAACAAAGGATCCGTTGAAGGGACAGCGTCCTGTTGATCAGCTGAATGTTTTGGTCTTGAGTCTTTTGCTGACAATTGTTCAACAGTGTCTCTCTGCTGCACTGAGGATTCTCCGACAGGTTGTGCGTCGCTGAAAGGTACAAACACCGGCAATCCTTCGGTTTCAGTTGATACAATGCCTTTCCTCACCCACGAGTCTGCTGGCAACGGGATGGGGACTTTCTTTGTGTGGGTGGCGTGCACCCAATTCTTCCGCCCCTCAAGACGAACTGCAGTTCTCGTGGCAAGGAGGACCTGGTAGGGTCCAGTAAACCTCGGGTCCAAGTTGTTCTTGCGTGAAAAGTTCTGCGTCACCACCCAATCTCCGGGCTGGAGCTGGTGGCCTGGACCCTCCGTCCACGTCGGCAATGCTTCGTGAACCTGTTGGTGAATTAACCTCAGTTTAGCAGTCAAGTCATGAAGATAATCAATCAACATTGGGTACTCAAGATCACAGAAAATACCTGGCCTAGGAACCCCCCAAACATTCGCAGGACGACCGAACACTATTTCATAGGGACTAAGCCCTACTCGGGAGTGTACAGTCGCCCTAGTTGACAGTAATGCTAAAGGTAAAGCGTCAGGCCACGAAAGACCAGTCGTAGCCTGAATCTTCGCTAGTTTCAGTTTAAGGGTGCCGTTATACCCTTCAACCAAACCAGCTGACTGGGGATGGTTGGCACTGTGGAATTTCTGATTAATTCCAAGGCCCTTGCATACACTCTTCATCACACTCCCCACAAACTCACTTCCGTTATCTGACCACACGACTCTAGGCATTCCATACCGAGGAAAATATTCCTTCAGTAGGATTTTCGCAGTAGACAAAGCAGTATTGTCTTTGAGAGGATAGGCCTCGATCCATCGGGAGAATGCGCAAACCACAACCAAAACGTATTTCAGGTTATTGCATCGCTCCATATGGATGAAGTCCAATTGAATCACCTCAAAGGGACATGAAGGGGGAGCAAAACTGCCAGGAGGAGTTGGGGTTCCTTTTCCAGGATTGTACATCATACACACCATACAGTTCTTAACCAAGCGTTCAGCACATTTCGTAATACCATTATTCTTCCACACAGGGGACAGCAATTTACAAATACCTTTCGAGCTAATATGTGCTAACCCGTGCGCCATTGTCACAACGGCCAGCACATACGCATCCGGTAACATCCATCTTTTCTGTTCCGACAAATCAATCCAACAACCATTCGCATCCAACTTTCCCGTACTTTCTTTCCACTTCATCTTCTCAGCCTCGGTGGCCTCATTCTGAATTGCCTTTACACTCTCAATAGTGTCTTCACACATGCTCAATTCTGTAGGCCACCTAACCGAACTCGTCACATACATTCGAGTGCTAAGGTTCCGGGCAGTCTCCTTAGCAGTCTCATCCGCAAACGCATTACCACGACCAACATCATCCGTCACCTTACGATGCGCACTACATTTAACAATCGCCACTTGTTTAGGCAACGTAAGTGCATCCAAAAGATCATTCACAAGCTGGCCATGCTGAATCTTCGTACCATGCGACGTCAAGAAACCTCTCTCTCTCCACAAACGTCCAAAACTATGTGCGACGCCAAATGCATATTGGCTGTCGGTAAACACATTCACACGTTTCCCTTTCGCTAAAGTACACGCTCTAGTAAGAGCAATCAGCTCTGCAGCTTGGGCAGAATTCTGATTTAATCTTGCAGTCTCAACAACAGTATTCAACGTCACAACAGCATAAGCAGTAGTCACATCGCCATTCGGCAACTTAAAACATGACCCATCCACATACAGTGTACCATCCGGATCTTCCAATGGGGTGTTTTTAAGGTCGACTCGACCTTTCGTTTCCTCTTCTGTCCTCAAGTAACAATCATGTTCTGCTACTTCATCTGACTCTGAGCTAATCGGTAACAAAGTTGCCGGGTTCAGAACATTACAACGTTTTATTTGAATGTGGCTTGCCAACAGCGTCAACTCGTACCCAGACAACCTTGCACTAGTCAAGTGCTGAGTTTTCGTCCGATTCAAAAGAGTATCGACTGCATGCGGAACCATCACCGTAAGCATATTATCCATGACCAATCCTGCTGATTGTCGGATGGAGACCGCGGCTGCCGCTGTTGCTCTCAAACAACTCGGCAATGCTCTAGCTACCGGGTCCAAGGTCGAGGAAAAATATGCACATGGACGTTGCTTACCACCAAAAGGTTGCGTTAAGACACTCAACGCACAACCTTCTCTCTCGTGAACATATAATGTAAACGGCTTGCTATAGTCAGGAGTACCTAACACAGGAGCCGAACATAATGAATCACGCAGTTCAGAAAAACTTTTCTGACATTCTTCCGTCCATGGTAAAGGAATCGAAACATCCTTGCACGTAAGAGCCACTAATGGTTTCGCTAGCAATGAAAAATTTGGAATCCATTGCCTGCAGTACGACGTGATACCTAAAAAGGCACGCACATCTCTTTGGGTTGTTGGCACAGCCATGCGCGCAATCGCTGCAATTCTCTCTGGGGTCAACCGTCTTCCCTCCTTTGACAATAAGTGACCTAGATAGGTTAATTCTTGACAACAATATTGGAGTTTAGAAGGTGACACCTTGTGATTTAACTCGCAGAGATGTTGCAGCAACGACACCGTAGCAATTTTGCAAATGTCCTGAGTATCTGCAGCTACCAATAGGTCATCGACGTATTGGATTAAAGCCGCACCAGCCGGCAACCTAAACGCATCCAATTGACCCTTCAAGGCTTGACTGTAAATCGATGGACTTTCACAGTAGCCCTGAGGAGCGCGTTTGAACCGGAAGCTGCGTCCACCAAGAGAGAAACCGAAAAGGTCTCTGCTCTCCTCTGCAATCGGGATGCTGAAAAACGCATTTTTCAAGTCAATCACCGAAAACCACGATGCAGAAGCTGGAATCAGAGTCAGTAGCGCCGTGATGTCAGGCACAACAGGGAATTGAGGAACCACAATTGTATTCACCTCCCGTAAATCGATAACAAAACGATAAACAGGTGGTTTCGAAGGATCAGTACGTTTTAGAATGGGCAGTACAGGACTATTGCACACGTTTCCCCGAGTCTCTTCAATAACATCTTTCTCGATCAAATCATAGATGATCGCTAACAGTGCTCGTTCACCATCAAGGGAGATACGATATTGGGGAATACGTGGCAATCGCACATTAGATTTCAACTGAACAACATATGGTGAGATATCAAGTAGGCCCACATCATTGGGACCTGTTGCCCACAAAGACGCAGGAAGCGAACTCAATTCCGGTGGAAGCTTGTCGAGAGACAAGTACATGGGAGAGACAACCCTCTCTCCCAACGTAAGCTTTACACCCGCAGGAGAACAATACAAAGTTGCATACAAACGTTTAAGCAAATCCAGGCCCAAAAGATTTTCACCACAACCTGTGGTTAAAATCAACGGAGCTTGAAGCTCACGAGGCCCAATTTTAAGGGGCAAAGGGCACGAAACTGGATTGCTAACGGGGGCGCCAGAGAATCCAACGGAAACATTTGTTAAGCCAGACAAAGGTGCGCCAGGGAGTTTCGAATGCTTAATGGAACTTTTCGCTGCACCAGTGTCTAACAGAAAAGGCTCAACGACGCCCGATGTAGCAACTGCGACGTAAGGCCCTCTCTGATCAACCGGAACTGATACCACTCCCTTCCCTTGTCTATGGCTGTCCTAGTAATTACCGTCGTCAGTTCCCTGATCGACGTAATAATCGTCTACATTGTACTGCGCAGATCGTCCTTGCGACGATCCGCGTTGATCGAAACAATTATCGGAATTCGATGAGTTATCTGAACGATCGTTCTGAGCTCCACGTCCTCTACCACGTGGTGCCTGCTGCGAACCACCACGACCTCCTCTAGATGAGTTACCACTATTACGTTCATTTAGAACAGGACAATTGAATTTAATGTGACCCTCTTGTCTACAATAAGCACATTGATTGTACCCCAACGAGGATCTTTGGGAAGAGGAGTCATTACGAGTTTGGGATCGGTTCGATTGCGGCTGCGATCTATTTTGTTGCGAATTATTCTGATTCGAACGTGGAGGATACGCTTGCTGAAGCAGCACTTTAGTTTTTAGCTCTTTCGTCTTTTTATCAGCACGGTCGTTCTCTTCTTTCTCTCTATTCTCATAATATTGTGCCGTAGCCAATATCTGAGCTGAGGTAGAAACGGCCCATGCACTTTCTGAATTTTTCAATTTATTGCTCAAATCGGGCAATAAGTTCAAAACGAATTTATCCACGAACAACCTTTGACCACCCTCAGTGCTCATATCCTGACCACTATGGTCGATGAATGCTTCCTCGAACCTCGTAAAGAAGTCGGAAACACTCTCGTCCTTCTTTTGCTTACAAGCTGATAATTTGTCCCAATTTACTCTCATAGCTGGCATAAGAGTTTTCATTAGCGTTATTATTCTTTGAGGAAGAGCAGCAATCAACTGTTCAGGCTTAGCACCACCAACTTGCAACCCATCCGCCGCTATAATGGCCGCCCAATCACCACCTAATTCGTTTGCGTGATTTTCCTGACGAATCTTAGCCCATACCGGTTGCGGTACAACATTGCCAAACAGCATGTCAATATCGGCAAGATTCATTATCGTAGCATCTACAAGCTGCGATAACTCTTTGTAATACCCTGCTGGATTCTTGCGAGGGTCAGGCAAAGATTGCTTCACCTGTAACACTTCTGAGCGTTTCCATGGGAGATGTATCCATACTCTCTGGAAATGCGGCGGAACAATAGGAATAGCAGTAGCATCACCTGGCATCCACACTGGTGGAACTTTGCGCATAGGAAATTGACCAGATTCATCTGGCTGTCTTTCAATATCCTCGACAAACAAGGCTTGAGGTATTGGAGTGGGACGGAAAGATAGCAATCGTTCAACGGCTCGTCGAACGTTGGTATCCACTATCAGTCCAGCCGAGAACTGAAGCTGTAAATCAGACAACGCGGTCAGCACCTCGTCAGGCGCGTCGGCCGATATCTGATCACGAAGGACCTTACACATTTCCTCGAACACAAATCTCTGGGTTGGTATATTGAACTGACAAAACGTGTCGAGTACAATACGGGGTGGATTTCTAAGGGGGTGTGTCATCCAACCCATCGCCATATTATATAGCGAAGCACGTTCCCTATTACCAGGAAGCTGACTACGTCTCTGAGGACCATCTGAACCAGCGGACCCAAGAACAGGTCCGAGCGAATGAAAGAAGCTAGCCGCAAGAGGAGAATTACGACTACGAGTAGAGGGAGAAGTATAGGACACAGGACTAACAAGTGAGGGAGTAGAAACAGAAACAACAGCAGGGGTTAATAGAGCAGGAGCAGTAGGGTGAGCGGGAGTATATGGAAGCGGAGGAGCAGTAGGGATAGCGACAGACGAAGGAGCAGGAACAGTCGGAAAAACGGGTGCAGGTTGAGGAACAGGCAGAGGAAGAATAGGTGCAGGAACAGGTACAGGGGGAATCACAGGGGCTGTGGTACCCTGTACGTACGGAGGTGGCGATTTCATTAAATAAGACATTAAAGGATCCTCATCTGGCTCTTCCTTCTTTTCCGACTCCGTAGGCAAAGCAGGATAGCACTTATCTATAGTCATACGCTGTAATCTGTCAAACACTTCCTTTTCCCTAACCTCCTTATCATGCTGAAACTGCTCTGCTTTCTTGACAATGGTACCAGCACTATCTCTCTGATTTCGCTTAGTCTGTCTTATTTCTTTCTGTCGGGCTTCTTTACGCCACAACCGAAAGGCATCAAACATGGCCGGCCTTGACTTTTTCGCGAACAATTTAACCTCTAGATTATCTAAGATCGGGGCCTCGAAGCTACCATGTGGTGGCCAGCGAAGGTCACCATCTTTCTTCGTGTATTTGATCCAGTATTCATTAAAAGTTATCGGGCCTAGCCCATGCTTACTGTACAGTTCATAAGTCGGAGTTCCAACCGGAGGTATCGGACACGAGTCCTCCAGTCGGGAATCCACACCACAAGGTCTGAAACAATTAAACAAAGTACTGCGACCAGGCATCTCGCACACTAGCCGAGTTTCACAAACTTCAAGGGTTACGGGATTTACCAAGTCCCAGCAAAGAACAAAACCCTCGGTTTTTGGCGGCTGCAGTCGTCAAATAATACAACAAAGTACGCTAGCAAAGTGTCACCGACAAAAACACTCACACAGCGGCAACAACAAAAACACTCGCTAAAGTGCATACGACAAAAGCACCAGCAAAGTGTCAAGTACTAAGATCTCTGGGAGCGACCCACAAATACTTAACTCAAAGATCGATGGCGTCTCCAGGAAGGCCCGTCAATCGTCTCGCTCTACCAAGGTCTACGCCAGGCGCCAAAACAGGTCTACAGTCAGGGCAGCAGTCCGTCGCAGCCGTCAGGAGGCGGGAATCTTCGCGGGAAAAGTCTTCGGGCCACTTATTTCGACAACAGGATCGATGAAGCGGAGTGCACCTTCCCTCGGAGATTTCACACGAAGTTCCTCACGATCGTCGGGCTTGGACCGGTACCACTGATGCAGCCCCACGTTGGGCGCCAACTGAAGGACTGGGTTCTTTAAGACCCAGCGGTGCCAGGGCACAACACCTGAAACCTTCGTGGGTAACCTGCTCCGGCGTACGAATGACAGAGACACGGGACACTTCCTTCGGCGTCAAAGATTCAAGGTTTATTTACTGCAGGGAACACAGAAGTCACGACAAGTACAACATGTGCAACTTGGGGAGACTGCTTCAAATTGGTTCTGTGGAATCGCTCCTTTTATACAGTTTTTACCCATAAGACAACATGGCACACAAAGGTTTACAACCCGGTTCCCACCATTATCCCCCAGAGGGGTCGCTTTGGTCACTTTAAAACACACAAGGTCCGGAACATAAGTGCGGAAAACATTTGGCGGTTCCCAACTGTAAAAGCCCATCTTCCCAACATTAGTGCATTCCAATCGGCAGTAAAACAGATCGGAATAGGAACAAAGACAGGTGCAGAGGAAGACGGAGACAGTGGGGAGATCAGAAAGGGTGTAAAAGGGGAGGTATCGAGAAACACGAGATACAGGCATCAAAGGGACGTGCCTAATGAGATGCACGGCTGAGACAATAAGTCCGTGCGGCAAGATGAGCCTCGAGCGGCGCCATCTGCCTTACAGTATCATCCCCCTCGTCATAAAGACACTTACAAAGAACATGTGTCTTCCGCAAATATCTTGGGAGTCCCAGAGTCGCGAAGCGGACAGCGTCCGTTCGCTGGCTACTTGAGGGCAAGAGACAAAATGGATGCTGTATCTAAGATGGAACCCGTGGGTACAGATGAAAAAACCCACCTAACAAACGAACGGTTTAAGTTAGCACAGCGAAACTGCGCACACTTACCAAAACTCGTCATTTGCGGTTCATAGATACCAGACTCGACCATATTCGTGCGAGTCGAAAACATCACTTACAATTGTCACAGAACCTCACCTGCTGTGCTGCCCTACTGCCTGTTGCGTGGGGAAACAGAACTGGACCTACAACTTCATCTTGAACCCAGGGCCCTAGAGTGACTCTAGAGGCTAGTCGGCTGACTTCCTAATCTGAGCCTTAGGGTCATAAAAGGCTCCCCCACATTCTGAGCCAGCCCATGGATCCAGCTGCAGTGAGATCCTGACCCCCAAGTGGTACCTCTCAGGTCCTGGACCCTTGGTGTGGCTCACAGTGCTGAAATCAAGCTTTTGGGCTTCTCCTGACAGCGAACGGGCATGTTCTCACGGAGACCTTGTTGCTCCTAATATAAATCAGGGCAAAGCTCCATCAGCTCAACTCTTCGCACTGCACCATAGACCGCTCTCAAGGACCACCACTGCGAAGCTCCAGCCATGCCTTCCCACGACGCCTTCTGGCTACCCACGCTTCGCTGACAGCATACAGCGATGCTCTTCTGGCTCATTATGGCCCTCTGCAATGCAAATAGGACTCTTGCCCCGAATTTGAGAAGGTTAACCTTCAGCGGGTCTGACCTGATACTGTATCCAACCTGAGCTCCATTGTGGTCAGAATGAACTTTTGAATTTGGCCCTGTCTAGTATGACCAGATACCCCAAGTTGACGCTCTATGCTTTTTCAGTCTGGGTGGAACTGGTGGGGCTTCACTCCACAGAATATCGCAGAGTTACTAAAAAATGTTGCAGGTTTCCACAGAACTCTGTCAATGCACGTAAAAATGCACTTTCTGCCCTTCGCGCTGTTTTGTTCGTACCGTTAGCACATTCAGCACCGAAAATCAATCCAAACGGCACCAAGCAGTGCACATGGGGGTGGCCACATTATTTTACTTGTTTTTGCTTCTCCTCCTGGCCTTCTACTAATCCTACCTAATCCTCCCCAATTTGATCACCCAATCTTAATCCCACCTGTTATTTACTTATTTATATCATTGTCTATCTTTCCGAGTGGTTATTAATGTTACTGTCTGTGTTTTCCCTGACTTTCTGTCCTCCTCCTGTCTTTTTCTTTTTCCGCTATAGGAGAAGCAGGCAGAAACAGTGCCAACCACACCCCGCAGGCAAGAAGGGGTCCAGCCTGTCCCATTTTTAGTGATAGGGAGGTGCCGGACTAGTGTTTAGTCTTTTGTGTACATCGCCACCTCCCCACATGTTGGCAGTAGGCAGTAGGCCCGGCAAGTTTTTTATATATGTGCATATTTTTTCCACGATGTAAGTATATATAAAAATAAATTGCTGGGACAACAGCGCTGCGGTGCACACAGGGTCCAAGGTTGCCATTAGTAAATATATAGCTCCACCATGCCAAAAAGCAGCACACGTGCACTCCTTTTGAAGAAACACTGTCACTCAAGGTCTGCTTCAAAACGATTTATTTCGCATCAGCCAAGAAATACCCTACGCGTTTCGGCGCAAACCGCCTTGCTCACAGGTAACTTTATCCACATATGCATTCGTATATAAACAAACATTTCAAACTATGTGCAACGTGAAAAATAAACATAAAAAGTGGATTGTTGGGATGGGAAACTGTCGGCCATCTTAGAGTGGTAAAACACATAATCATTGTGTATAAACGCAAGAAAGCCTCTAATCGTGCATATACATTCTATCAGGTTGCCTGGATAAATTTGTTATTAAAAAAAAGGATCATGTTAAATTATACAAAAATTAAATCCTCTTTAAGGGTATCAGACACTTTTTTATCAATCGCTTAGTCTTCTCATTTCCTGATATTAAATTTCATCAAAGGTACTCCAGCAACCTCCCAGCTGCTCATATGGTCCCCTTCACAAATATAGCCTGACGGTACTAGCAACATTATTTATATTATCTATCTTAATTCCACAAAAAGCATAATATCCATACAATTGATTAGTTACACATGATAAATGTTGCAAACAAAATATTTTAGAGTTATTTTGAAATGAACAACCCATACGTTCATCAAAATAGCCTCAATCCCCCGCCATAAGAGATTGGTATGTTAACCCCTTCCACGCTCATGACGAGCTGGGCTTGTCATGGTGTAGCCTCCTCGCACGCTGATGACGAGCCCAGCTCGTCATAAAACAATGCAAATTGGCAATTTCCAGCACAGGAGGGAAATTGCCTTAGCAGCCATGGAGTTAATCAATACATCATACATTTTGACCCTAGAGGGTGAAACAAAAAAAATATTTTAAATCAAAAATAAAACATATATAAATCATTATAACATACAACTAACACATCCCAATTGGGTAAGCGGGGGAGGGGGCATGTTCTTAATATAGTAGCACAAACAATATAATTCATACTGTCAAACATGATGTTTAACCATCAGTTAATCCATTATTCAGTTAAATGTCCTGATCTGCAGTCTATTGACTTTATTCACATCTCATAATCATGTGCAAAATCACATCTCCATGCTCATGACGACCCCAGCTCGTCATGCAGTACACTGCTTGTGTGCTCATGACGAGCTGAGCTCGTCATGATCAATGGTGTTTAAAGACTCCTCAGCACAGAGGGAGAATTGCTGTAGCATTGATGTGGTTAAACAAAAAGAAGAAGAGGAAAATGCAAATTTGTAAACGATATACCACTGCCAATACAGTTTCCACAAACCTATTCTAATGACAATAGTGCAAGTGAATTAAAATCAAATTAAAAACCTGTGCAGTCATGTTCGCTGGAGACTATTAACAATTAATGTTGATTCACACATTCTCTTACTGAGACTTAAAAACCTTGCAAAAGGAGATAGGAAATTAACATTATATACATGATAATCATAGTTCTACTCTAAGAATAATCAAATCTGCCTAAGTCAGTTCTCTAAGCAAGCTAGAGATGTACTCATTCACCAAGGTGCCAGGACAATTCTTCCTCTGTATTCAACCCTACTGGGATCTTGGTATCCAGTTCCATAATGTACCTGGATTCAAGCTGGCGTAATTTATGAATTCTGTCACCGTCCCTGTTAGATGGAATCCTTCTGTCAATCACAAAAAATCGCAACAAATTGCGATTACTTTTATGAAACTCCTCAAAATGCCTGGCCACCGGGGACAGCTTATCTTTATTGTGGATGGCCCTCATATGCTCCAGGACGTGCTTTTTCGCAGCAAACATGGTACTGCCCACATATTTCTTTGCACACAGGCAAATCAAAGCATAAACACAGTGATCTGATAAACAGGTAAGATGTTTATCTATTAGCCTCTCAGTTTCAGTGATAGGAAAGTATACATTTTTGATATTTGTGCTGTGTTTGCAAGCTTTACATGACATGCAGGTAAAGAAACCCTGAACACCTCTGTCAGAGCTTTGTGTGCATGAGGCATCACTACTAACAATTTGTCCTTCAATGAATCTGCCTTTCTACATGTGATCTTAGGAAAATCACCAATCATATCTTCTAGTGCAGATTCTGTTTTTAGAACTTTCCAATACCTATTGAGACATTGTCGTACCTGCCAGGAGCCTGAGTTGAAAGTTGTAATGAATCTAACGACTCTGTATTCTTTTAATTCTGTCTTCTCCACAGGATCTATCAGCTCACTCTGTGTAAACTTAGCTGCTTTAATCTGAGCTTGTGCAATTACATTAGAATCATTCCCCGCTCCAAAAATCTCTAGTCATGCACTCACATTCAGCAATAAAATCTCCTTCCGTGCTACAATTTCTGTGAGCCTGGAGAAATTCCCCATAGGGGATACTGCATATCAAGGTGCTAGGATAGTCACTCTGCGTGTAGAAAAGTATTTCTCGCAGTTGTCTTGCGGTATAGTTTTGAAATCAGCTTATTGTCTACTACTTCCACACATACGTCCAAAAACTCAATCTTTCGATCACTTCTAGTTCCCTCAAATTTGAGGTTATTCTCATTTTTGTTGCGTTCAGAATTAAAATCCTCAGCCTGTTTTTGTAATCCTTCCCAAATGATGAAAAGGTCATCAATATACCGCAGCCATAACTGCACATGGCTGCGGCATAGTTCCTGCACTCTAGACACCTGCTGCTCCCAGCCACCCAGAAAAAGATTGGTGTAACTGGGAGCAAAACAGGTGCCCATCGCCATTCCCTGTTTCTGCCTGTAAAAAACATAATTAAAATAAAATAATTGTTCTCCAGACAAAATTGAATCATTTGCAGAACCATTTTGTTGTGATTAAGAAACGAAATAGAGCGAGAGCTGAGAAAATGTCTGCAAGCTTGCACACCATTAGTTTGTTTGATTGATGTGTACAGGCTGCAGGCATCCAACGTAATCAATAGAATGCCTTCCTGCCATTGTACATCCTGAATCTTGCTTAAAACATCTCTACCATCTTGAATACAAGGCGGTAGTGTTTCCACATAGGGTCGCAGATAATAATCAAAGTACTTAGACGTTTTCTCCAAAAGAGAACCCATCCAAGATACGATTGGTCTCCCAGGAGGAGAGGTAGCATGTTTACGTAATTTAGGTAATAAATACAAAATAGCTACCTTAGGATTGTGATTCAACAGCAACGAATACTCGTCCCACTCCAGAATGCCCAGGGAATGCCATTCCTTCAACATGTTATGAAAGACGGTATTGCAGTTATCAACAGCATCCTTAGTCACTTGTTTATAGCAATCCTCATAATTCAATTGCCTCAACCCTTCTTGTATATAGTCAGTCACATTCATTAAAACAACATTGCCACCTTTATCAGACTGGTGGATAACAATATTATTATCTACTTGAAATGACTTCACCTCCAATCTCTGTTCTTTGGTCAAGTTGTCAAAAAAACATATCATCTTTTTAGCCACCTTTTTCAAATCAAGTGTTTCAAATGTGTCTATACCACATGGAGGCAACATGGAGTTAAAGATAGATTTGGGTTTAAAGCTATTGGGACAGCTTAGGTCAACCTTGTACCCTAAACATTGTCCAGCTACAGTTCCAGGGTCCAAATTGTCCCACTCTAGCTCTTTTAAACCAATCAAAGTATTAATCTCATTGATGGTTTCAATAGCTGGCAAAGCTCCCTTAGCCTCCATTGATAGTGAGGTATTCTTAACTTTCAGCTTATGTCACTTATGTAACCGCAATTTGCGAGTGAAATAAAATAAATCAATTCTTTCTAGGGGGTAAGAGAAAGTGGAAGTAGGGCAATAAAAATGCCAAGTTTAATCATGAACTCTTTTGACCAAATGACCAGAAAATAACAAAATGGTGTTTACAGTTCATAAATGCATTTATGCATAGTATTTGTCGTGCAATAATTTTGAATGGTTGTTTTTATCCACAATTGCTTTAATCTTGTGCAATCTGTATATATGAAAACGACTAAGCTTTCTAACATTGGACTCAGGCAAATCCAGTCTGTTGTTTGTGTTGGTAGGTCACATGACCTTTCTAGGAGGCGGGTAGCAGGCGGGGCTAAATGTACTTTAAAAACTACTGAATTCAGCTACTCCTTGCATGTGAACAAGGGCTGCATAGCCCGAAACGCGCCATGGTTGGTTGTACCACGAAGATCTGCAATTAAATCAGTTACCTGAAAACGTTTGTGGTCTGTCTCCTGCTTCGCCAGTCCTGGGGGATTGGAGGTGGTAATGCGGCGTTTCAGTACATGTTAATACAGAAGTTCGGTCTGCTTCTGTCAACAGACCCCCTCTCCGTAAGCGGCACCTGGATTTCATACCGAACTGCTAGCTCTCTCACACGGAATTCTACAGGTGCCCCCTATTGCAGCCTCTGATGCAAGTCGGCGATTTGCTAGGAACAGTCGCTGGCAGGATCGGCTGACTCTGCCCTCTGATTGGAGTATCGCATCGCTGCATTTGTCATACAGCATCGCATAGGTGGAGAGGTTCTTCAGGCATATTACGAGCACTCCCCAGTTGAAGCCGCATAAACGACCTACGGGCGGCTTATCGAGTGCATTGCAGTAAATCTTCGGGCTTTGTGGTCAATCAACATGTCTGCGGAGGCTTTCCGTGCTAGGGAGGCGGAGGCGGAGCAACTTTTCGAAAAGATTTCCCTCACAGGAGAAACACCGTAAAATGTCCCGGCCGGGATGGAGGCAAATAATGATGGCGGCATAAAGACGCTGTATCGGAATTTAGAAAAAACAAAAACGTTTAGAAGTTACCAAGTGGTGGGAGCACTACTCATTATCCAAATACGCTGACGCTGGTCGCGTTCCTAGAGGACTGCGCATCATGCTCGCGCCGAGCTTTGACCGTCCTAATCCCCTGATGCTTAAAGAATAGGGTCAAAGCAATTTGGCGGCTTCAATGAATTTTGTCCATATACTCATTAAGTACGCAACTATCGAAAGGGCTGTAATCCTCACAAGCATTGAGAAACTGAACAATGACATCGCCAAAATCAAAGAAACAGATATGATAAAGAATCTCAGGGAGGCAATGGAAGACAGGCTCAAGAAACATGAGGAAAAAAGTAAAAGCAAGAAAGGTCAGCAAATTTGCGCGTGACCAAGCTGACTATGCCCATGGGCAAATTTTTACCTTTGCCCGTAAGTACAGCGTGGCCAAGCGTCAGCAATATAGTGGGAAAACTAAGAAGCAGGTTGGACCTGTAACAACACAGAATGTACATGAGGAAAATGTTGTTACGGATGAGGAAGCAGGAAGCGGGGAAACCATATCTGTGTCAAGTGGTTCAAGTGATGACCCTAACAGGGACCTGCAAGCAGCACCTATCCTCAACTTTAAAGAGGAACTTGATTTTTTAGTGGCGGAAAGACTAATGACATTGCGCCCACGCCTAAACAACCAAAATTAAACAGCAAAGCCAAAAAAGACGAGAACGGAGGAAACAAGCCAGACAAAAACGTGCAAACAAAGAAAACAAAAGTGCAATTGGCAACGAAGGAAATAAGTAACAATAAATCTGTCATCAATCTATCCAGCGTCATTTTGAGCAAAGCGGAGGAACAATTGCTCGCTTTGGGGCTCAATTTTTGTCCAGCGCAATCATTTGATTATGCAACAAGGGGTGGTGAGGGACAGAGTCTCTGAATTAAGCAGAAAGCTCTCACCCAGTCAACAGATCAGGGCTAGATCCAACACCGTTTTTTAGCTCACTGCACCATCCCAGTTTCAGAACCTGGCTGTATGCAAATTAGTCTGTTCCTGTCCCAGTGCATGATGGGAACAGGGCAAACCAAACTACAAAAGCCAATTCTTACACTGGGAAGGAAACAAGCTCCCGGGGACCGGTTTCTGGCATTACAGCCGTCTTCGGCCCGGTTTGCTTGAATCCTGATGGTGCAATGAGCAAGGGTCTCACATCTGAGAATACCCTTCCACGCTTAGGGTGGACAAAAATATTTACAACAAGGGGTGGTGAGGGACAGAGTCTCTGAATTAAGCAGAAAGCTCTCACCCAGTCAAGAGATCAGGGCTAGATCCAACACCGTTTTTTAGCTCACTGCACCATCCCAGTTTCAGAACCTGGCTGTATGCAAATTAGTCTGTTCCTGTCCCAGTGCATGATGGGAACAGGGCAAACCAAACTACAAAGTCTGCCCTGTTCCCATGATGCACTGGGCCAGGGACAGACTGATTTGCATATAGCCAGGTTCTGAGCTGGGATGGGGCAGTGAGATAAATAACGGTGATGGATCAAGCCCTGATCTTTGGACTGGGTAAGAGTGGTCTGTTTAACTCAGACACTCTGTTCATCACCACCCCCTTTTCTAAATCGTTTTTGGCCACTATAGGTGTGGCAGGGTATACTCAGACATGAGTCCCTTTCTCACTGCTCCATCAGGATTCAAGCAAGCCGGGCCGAAGAAGGCTGAAATGCCAGAAACCGGTCCCCGGTAGCTTGTCTCCTTTCTGGTGAAGAATTGGCTTGGTAGTTTAGTCTGCCCTGTTCCCATGATGCACTGGGCCAGGGACAGACTGATTTGCATATAGCCAGGTTCTGAGCTGGGATGGGGCAGTGAGATAAATAACGGTGATGGATCAAGCCCTGATCTTTGGACTGGGTAAGAGTGGTCTGTTTAACTCAGACACTCTGTTCATCACCACCCCCTTTTCTAAATCTTTTTTGGCCGCTATAGGTGTGGCAGGGTATACTCAGACATGAGTCCCTTTCTCACTGCTCCATCAGGATTCAAGCAAGCCGGGCCGAAGAAGGCTGAAATGCCAGAAACCGGTCCCCGGTAGCTTGTCTCCTTTCTGGTGAAGAATTGGCTTGGTAGTTTAGTCTGCCCTGTTCCCATGATGCACTGGGCCAGGGACAGACTGATTTGCATATAGCCAGGTTCTGAGCTGGGATGGGGCAGTGAGATAAATAACGGTGATGGATCAAGCCCTGATCTTTGGACTGGGTAAGAGTGGTCTGTTTAACTCAGACACTCTGTTCATCACCACCCCCTTTTCTAAATCATTTGATTATGCGGCAACCCGCATTGATGTCTACCGTTTTATTAGAAAAATGAAGTTACAAAAATTCTTCACCACACAAAAGTTAAAATCCGATGCAGACAAGTCCTCACCCGATGAATCTAGCTCTCCGGACGGAGTGCCAGAGGTGAGAGCTGCTGATGTACCCACCTTTCTAACTCTAAACGACTTATGCCAAGCCACTGATTCTCAACCAATGGGTCAGGACAGTGATGGTAACACCCAAACTAGACTATCCAAAAATAATATTATCCAAAAGGGAGCAAGCATCACACCGTTAAAAAATAAGTCTAAAATTATACCTTTGATGGTAAAAGATGCTATAGATACTTTTCAAGATTGCATAGTTAATGAGATCAAGCAGCTGCAAACTAAGTCACGCAAACGCAATAGAACAAGTTATGACTATAAACAGGCTGATTACATTGCCTTAATGAAGAAGCTTAGTACTAACCCTGATATTGTTGTGAAAACGGCAGATAAGGGCGGCAATCTTGTAATCTGGGCCAAGAGTGATTACGTGACAGAAGCTTTGAGACAGCTGCATGATGGTTTATGTTACTCCAAATCTAACAATAAAGAATATACTAATGCTAAAGTCACTTTGGAAAAACTTTTGGGTAAATACCGGCAAAAAGGATTGATTTCCGGAGAGGAATATAAATTTATGATCAAAGAATTTTCAGTCCTCCCGGTTTTCTACCTGATACCCAAAATACATAAAGGAACTTTGCCCACTCCTGGAAGACCGATCATTTCGGCTATAAACAGCGCTGGGGAAAATGTAGGTCACTATATTGACTACTTTCTGCAAGATCTGGTCACCAAGTTGCCCAGCTTTGTGTGTGACACTAGTGACTTTCTTCTTAAAATCATGGATTTAGAATGGCAAGAAGATATGTTGCTCATCACGCTGGACATAGAGTCCCTTTATACGAGCATTGGACAGCAAGAGGGACTAAGGGCTACTATGTACTTTTTGGGCAAAAGATCTGCTGATTTATATGAACATAACAAGGTTATTCTTGAATTGATGGATCGGTGCCTAAATAATAATTATTTTGCTTTTGGTAAGGAGCTGTGGAGACAGCTCCAAGGCGTGGCAATGGGATCCTGCTTCTCCCCCAGCTTTGCGTGCTTGCACGTAGGCTGGTGGGAGGAGCAGGTTTTTAGTGTCACACATGAGGTGTGGGTTAGAAAAAATATTGTCAAGTATCTAAGATATATTGACGACATATTCATTCTTTGGCAGGGTAGTGAAGATGAGGCACAATTATTTATAGATGAAATCAATGTGAATTTCCTCAATCTCCATTTTACATCTCACATCAGTCCTAAACAGATAGAATTCTTGGACGTTCAAATCTATGTGAGTGCCAATAGATTAGAATGAACTTTACTTCGTAAACCCACATCAGGCAACATCACACTACATGCCTCAAGTCTTCATCCAAGGCATACAATATGCAGCATCCCCTATGGAGAAATCTTAAGGATTAAACGAATTTGCAGTTTTTCTGCAGATTTTGAGGGATGTGTCACTGACCTCAGAACGTGGCTACTCAGACCGAATTTTTAACCAAGCTTTGGCTAAAGCAAGGTTAAGAAGCAGAGACAGTCTATTGCCGAGACAAAGCTCAGACACTGACACTATTGAGTCCCTTGCTGGTCCAGACACACAAACCAACACTTGCCCTAGATTTATCACTGCTTACAGCAGTGAAGAGAACGCCATCAAAAAGATTATTCAAAAAAATGGGCCGATAGTTCTCCCTGACAACATCCTCAACTCTACCTTGCCCCGAAAGCCCATAGTTACTTTTCGTAGAGCCAGAAATATGGGAGCATCTCTGGATGTTAGCAGCCCAGAGCTCAAACAAAAGGGGACGTGGCTAAAAGTCAAGTCTGGATTTCGCCAATGCACACATTGAAGGGCGTGCAAATTCGGTGAGAATTGAACACATTACCACACACCTTTTGGCATGACAGACATTCCGATCAAGGGCTGCCATGACTGCAAAACCGGCTTCGCAGTTTATGTTCTGACGTGCACCTGTGGACTACACTACATAGGAAGTACTAAAGCCCAGGTGCACGTCAGAATTCTGCAACACCTCCGGGCGATAATACATAATGTTCCCACCTACCCAGTAGCACGCCATTTTGCATTAAGGCACAATAAAGATCTAGAGTGCCTCACGTATTTTGTGGTGGGATCAGTACCACCCTCGCGTAGAGGAGGAAACAGGGAGCTGTTACTGAGGCAGCTAGAGACACGCTTCATCTTGGAGTTTGATAGCAAGTGGCCTAACGGTCTTAACAACACTGAAGATATTCACAACTTCCTTTAGCCACTACACAACTCTGAAGCGTGTTTCCTCACCCTGTCATTTTGAAGAGGTTTTGCCCTAAAATTTCATTAGCGCCCATTAAGATATAAGCTAGAGACTCAGTAAGTATTGTTAGTCTAGCCAGTCACACTAAGATGGAGCTTGGTCCAGATGGGTAGTCAGGTTCCCTGTTGCCCATCTGTTTCCCTGGTTATGAAGTAAGCGAGTAACTATGACTATTTATGATGTTTAATAGATAGTCAGGTTCCCTGTTATCTATTGGGTTTTACTATTCCTCGCTCCCCTTTTACTCTGTCCTCCGGCCACTTTACACCTGTGGCACTTTTCTCTCCCTACTCATGATCAAGTTTTATCACCATATAATTGGTCACTGCAATCATTTTTCACTTTTAAAATCATGATGAAATTACTGTTTTTAGAATAGCATTTTTTACTTACCTTTGACTAAATAGTATGGCTTAGTCCTTATTTTAATACAGGTAACTTTTTTTTATGTGCATTCTTTTTAACTAGTAGGATGTATATCATGTATTTTATCACTTTTTAGATCTGAATATATGCATTTTACACAAAGCCTCTTTGCACACTAGGCAGGGTTGTCCTAGCTTTTGGTTGTTGACACTGTAGCACTTTTTTGCTCAATTGCACACCTAGCTCTCCGTTCTTCTGTCCCAAGGGACAGAGGCTAAGTTGAAATTATTAGCACAGTCACCTTTTGTAAATAAGTACAGTTGGTATTTCTTGTGATATAACAGATTTAGCAAGTTATTTTGCCAAGTTTAATCATGAACTCTTTTGACCAAATGACCAGAAAATAACAAAATGGTGTTTACAGTTCATAAATGCATTTATGCATAGTATTTGTCATGCAATAATTTCGAATGGTTGTTTTTATCCACATTTGCTTTAATCTTGTGCAATATGTATATATGAAAACGACTAAGCTTTCTAACATTGGACTCAGGCAAATCCAGTCTGTTGTTTGTGTTGGTAGGTCACATGACCTTTCTAGGAGGCGGGTAGCAGGCGGGGCTAAATGTACTTTAAAAACTACTGAATTCAGCTACTCCTTGCATGTGAACAAGGGCTGCATAGCCCGAAACGCGCCATGGTTGGTTGTACCACGAAGATCTGCAATTAAATCAGTTACCTGAAAAAGTTTGTGGTCTGTCTCCTGCTTCGCCGGTCCTGGGGGATTGAAGGTGGTAATGCGGAGTTTCAGTACATATTTATATATATATATATATATATATATTCAATGAAAAAACCATTGGTTTTAGGCCATATATAGTTAGGGATTTGCATTTACAAAACCTTATTTTACTCGCATAAAACCATTGAAATTCCATATATAGTTAGATGCGCTAACTATATATCGCGCACCCGCAATCCACTGCTGATGATGTCACATATTACATCATTCATGACATGGTCAGTGACATCACTGATGACATCACTGATGACATCTCAAATGACATCACGGATGACATCACTGATGACAACATCCAGTGACTTTCTGTTTCTGTAAAGTTAAAATATGTCTTACATATTGAAGAATGAGTGGATGTATAAGTGTCTGGATGAAGGATTTAGTAGGTGCATGACTGACTGTATGAGTGAGTGATTAAATGTGTCTCACTGAGTGCATGGGTTAGTGACTAAACTGTCTTAATTTGTGCATCATTATGTCTGTTGTTCTGTAAACGGTTGCATGTGTTGATAAGTAGCTATATGAGTAACTATATGGGTTATTGATTGGTTGCCCAAGTATTTGTATGGGAGACTGAGTGTGTGTGTGGGTGGCTGGGAGGTGTATGACTCTGTGCATAGAAGTTATTTTGCCAAGTTTAATCATGAACTCTTTTGACCAAATGACCAGAAAATAACAAAATGGTGTTTACAGTTCATAAATGCATTTATGCATAGTATTTGTCGTGCAATAATTTCGAATGGTTGTTTTTATCCACAATTGCTTTAATCTTGTGCAATATGTATATATGAAAACGACTAAGCTTTCTAACATTGGACTCAGGCAAATCCAGTCTGTTGTTTGTGTTGGTAGGTCACATGACCTTTCTAGGAGGCGGGTAGCAGGCGGGGCTAAATGTACTTTAAAAACTACTGAATTCAGCTACTCCTTGCATGTGAACAAGGGCTGCATAGCCCGAAACGCGCCATGGTTGGTTGTACCACGAAGATCTGCAATTAAATCAGTTACCTGAAAAAGTTTGTGGTCTGTCTCCTGCTTCGCCGGTCCTGGAGGATTGAAGGTGGTAATGCGGAGTTTCAGTACATATTTATATATATATATATATATATTCAATGAAAAAACCATTGGTTTTAGGCCATATATAGTTAGGGATTTGCATTTACAAAACCTTATTTTACTCGCATAAAACCATTGAAATTCCATATATAGTTAGATGCGCTAACTATATATCGCGCACCCGCAATCCACTGCTGATGATGTCACATATTACATCATTCATGACATGGTCAGTGACATCACTGATGACATCACTGATGACATCTCAAATGACATCACGGATGACATCACTGATGACAACATCCAGTGACTGTCTGTTTCTGTAAAGTTAAAATATGTCTTACATATTGAAGAATGAGTGGATGTATAAGTGTCTGGATGAAGGATTTAGTAGGTGCATGACTGACTGTATGAGTGAGTGATTAAATGTGTCTCACTGAGTGCATGGGTTAGTGACTAAACTGTCTTAATTTGTGCATCATTATGTCTGTTGTTCTGTAAACGGTTGCATGTGTTGATAAGTAGCTATATGAGTAACTATATGGGTTATTGATTGGTTGCCCAAGTATTTGTATGGGAGACTGAGTGTGTGTGTGGGTGGCTGGGAGGTGTATGACTCTGTGCATAGATGTGTGAGCAGTTGATTCACTAGATGTATGGTTTCAAAAGTGCATGTGGAAACAGCTGTATGGGCGGTTGACTGTGTGCATGAGTGTATTGGTGAGTGAATGGATATCTCAGTGCTACATGTCAAAGTAAGTACATATGTAAAACACAGTACATGTGAGAGTTGACATATATAAATAACTGTGCATAAGAGCCAGTGAATGTGTGAGTGGCTGTATGGATCATTGTGAACTTGTATCAGGGATTGTATAAGAGAGTAAATATGTGTTAGTATATGTTTGAATAAGTAAAGTTTGTATAACTGTATAGTTGAGGAAATGAAGGTGTGATTGATTCTTTGCATGACTGACTAGGTGTGTGAGTAACTCCATGGATGAGTGACAGTCTGTGAGAGTCTGTTTACAGTGATTGTATCTAAGGTTTTATTAGAGTCTGAAGAGGTTCATCAAATTATCATATGAATAATGTCATCAGTGATGTGATCAGTAATGTCAAATGAGATGTCATCAGTGATGTCATTTGAGATGTCATCAGTGATGTCATCAGTGATGTCATTTGAGATGTCATCAGTGATGTCATCAGTGATGTCACTGACCATGTCATGAATGATGTAATATGTGACATCATCAGCAGTGGATTGCGGGTGCGCGATATATAGTTAGCGCATCTAACTATATATGGAATTTCAATGGTTTTATGCGAGTAAAATAAGGTTTTGTAAATGCAAATCCCTAACTATATATGGCCTAAAACCAATGGTTTTTTCATTGAATTTTCAAGGTTTTGTAAATGCAAATTCCTAACTATATATCGACTATAACCTATGGTTTTTTCAGTGAATTTCAATGGTTTTTTAATAGCAAATATGAAAAGCTTTAAAATGTCAAGTACTTGATAGATAAAAACTTTTTCGTGTTTATGCACGCTGATGTGCTTTGAACGCTGCCCCCCTCCCCTCTTTTCTCTTAGTAGTACTCTCTCTTTGCAGATACTGAAGAGTAGTTAACGCAGGCCTTTACCCCCGTTGTAATCCGTCCTGCCTGCTTGTCTCTCCATTTGATTGATTATTATCCAAGCATTTACTGTTTTACAATTGATTCTCTTTGGTTCATTCTCTATTTACAAACAAGCACAAAGTCGCAATACTCTGTTTAGTCTTTGCAGATCGGGAAAAATCGTGTAAAAAAATAAAAGTAATCGAGCAAAATCAGTACGCCACTAATTGGATCTTTTTTTGACCTCGCTAAAATAGAAATATTATAAACAACCCTTCATGAGAAATACGAAAATAGTGAGATGAACTGAGCTCCACACCATGAGGGCTGCAAGACAGCTCGGCTCCATCACCCATCCCGCCCAAAATAACGACAAACCCTATGCAAATATTAAAAATATAGACAACACACCAGCAAAGAAACAGGGTAAAACATTTTATTAAATAACTATTTACATAACGTTGGTTTATAAGATGATGTCAGTAGTGGACCGATGTGTGAATAGGTCGAAAGCAGCACAAGGCGCCAAGATCCGGATGGCAAGTCCTGGATGTTGGGTGCCATAGTTCAGAGTTCTGAGTTTGAGCCTTTTTCAATGCCTGTGCTTTGTTGTTTCCCCTCCATCAAAAACAAAAAAAATATATAAAACTGTGCAAAAATACCAAAAAAACAAAAAATGTTTACAAAAGCAGTGCTTGTAAGACTGTCTGAAGCTTATTTCCACCTACTGCAGCTTCACTATTCTCAAAGTAAGTGAGGGTCGTTTGTGGACCTGACTGCATTTGAAAACAATGTTATATGGTACCTCCCTAAACCGCTTGACGGAGGCCCCCGAGGGACGGTGTGATGGCACGGACTCGGAGAAGACGCTTGGCTCCGACCCCCTCCCCAAGTCTTATAGCACTGGTGTAGCCTGAGATCGCCCCCGACATAGGCGGCCGGCTCCCGGGGTCCGGCGGAACTTTTTGCCTTTTGATGACTCTTCTATTCTGGACTTTGTCCCACAATCCGTTTCACCTGAAGACACGCTGTAGTGGGGCGCCCCTTTACCGTTTTAGTTGCCATTCCGCCCGCTTTTGCTACACTGTGCATCTTCCGCCATTCAGCTGTTTACCGCCCGCTCTTGCTACTACAGCGTCTCGCTCACCATGTAGTTAAGTTGCTCCCGCTCTTGCGGTGCAGCGATAGGCGGCTGCCACAGTACTCTCAAAATGGCGGCCGGCTCTTCGGTTTTGGGCCTGGTCCACTAAAATGGCCCTGGGACACCTTGGAACTCGGACGCTTCCCTGATAGGGCTTGGGTCCCATTCTCGAAAGCGTCCCCTCAGCCGTGAAGATTCTACAAAAGTCTTGGGGGCCCCCGACTCCCGCAGGCTTCTGGTGGGGAGCGGCTGCCATGTCTGCTCGTGGAATGGCCACGACGGAGCTACGAGATGGTAGTGCTCTCATGCTGACGCCAGCTTTAGTCTGAAACATCCAGAAACACTGTAGACTACCAATTCGATCAGTTCCGGTAGCGCCCCAACATGACCCGGAAGAGAAGAACTTGCCCTCCCCTCTTTGACTGATGGTTCTTGTTGCCTGTCCCCTCTGTTGTCATTTAACAGAACTTTTTGGACTGCTGAAAGGGGTTGTGTTCCGAACGCTGGTTGGTGGAGACATTTTGACTATATTCTTGACGTACGTTGTCGCGTAATGCGTTATATGACACGCCGCGTTAGCGCACCCGGAAGTGATCCGGGGCGCGGCGCGCAGCGCGCAACGTAAGCATAACAGGTCATGTGACTTGTTAATAAAACTTTTCATTGGTTCATTTTACTTTTGTTATTTTAATGATGAAAAGCTTGGTCATATGACCTAAAAATTACGCTTTTTATTGTTTTCGAACATTATTTTTTTTAAACATATAGGTTATAATATTCCAGGCTAATGTACTTTCCCGGAAAATTTACAACTGTCCTGCAAGTAGAATATATTCCTTTTTCGAGAAAAAGGGCGTTTCTTCGTCCCATGACGGAGCCGTTGAGCAAAAGAGGCTCGGCCTGCTGTCTTAGTCGCTGAAACGCCTGAATATCAGATTCTTATTGATCACTTTATGTTGCAGGAGTGAAAAACACAACTGCCCTTGACCATTTATCTTTACTGCGTTCCTACATATTATACCTTTTATCCGTCATGTAATTGGACTACTTTATTTCACTTGCCTTTTACTGATTCGAAAACAGTGACTAAAAGTAAAAACTTTACCAATGTAAATACTACTACCATGTTTTGTTTTAAAAACCTTTATTGTGAAAATGTCAGTATACAAATACGGGCCTATAACCACGTGGGCCAGCCACGGAGCAAACTGGAATCGTATATGATGAGGAGACATTTACATTGTAGAGGAACGTAACGAGCGGGCCATTAGGTTGCAAGAACTAAGGTGTCTAACAGTTGCGGAATCGGTGGACGTACATTTTGTAATTAAAATACGACAGGGCCACTTACAAAAAAGTTATCTAGATATACATTTGCGTGCAAGTACCATGGGGGACGTTAATTCGAACTTTCAATAGTACAGT
Source organism: Lissotriton vulgaris (assembly GCF_964263255.1). Taxonomy (NCBI): domain Eukaryota; kingdom Metazoa; phylum Chordata; class Amphibia; order Caudata; family Salamandridae; genus Lissotriton; species Lissotriton vulgaris. The sequence goes on from NC_141688.1 coordinate 116,779,579, forward strand.
AATCAATAACACATCAGAACTTAATATCAATAGGGATGTCGAAATATTCAATCAATTCTCGTCCCCGCCCGCCATGAGCATCAAAACTGCATTCATATCTCATGATATCAAGGTTGTTCAACTAGTACACAACAATGAGTTACGAGTCCCATTTATACCGGCGCCATTTTGGGCGAGTCCGGGCAGGTCCAAGATATAGTCAAAATGTCTCCACCAACCATCGGCCAGACCAGAACCCCTTTCGGCCCTTTATGCTACAAGATGGTGTCTTCCATTCAGAAAATATTGTTGGCAGCATTTTGAAAGGAAACAGAAACAGCCGTTCTCCTAGTGAGTTTCACATTGTTACATTTAGGAAGAATGTTGAAGAGTAGTATGTGGAAAATCTGAAGCCATTTTTCTACAAACTCTCAATCCGACTTGGATGGAAAAAAAATCCTGAAGAATGTACAAACTGAAAACCAATTTTTGTCTGTATAGCATCAACAGCAACGCTTGAGTCAGCTTTGTGTCAAGCCGCCATTTTCATTCAATCAATAGCGTCCCCCTGCACACATTCAGGGACCTGGTCGTGTCTTCAGATGAAACGGATTGTAGGAAAAGAAGCAGAAAGGAAAAGGAAAAAAGTTCCACCGGACCTCGGGAGCCGGCCGCCTATGTCATGTGCGACCTTTGGCCACACCAGGGCAATAGTGAAGCTGCAGCAGGTGCAAATAAGCTTCAGACAGTCTTACAAGCACTGCTCAGAACTCTCAACTATGGCACTCAACATCCAGGACTTGCCATTCGGATCTTGGCGCCTTGTGCTGGTTCCGACCTATTCACACATCGGTCCACTACTGACATCACCTCATAAGCCAACGGGGCACCCCACGCCGACTTTCGGCGCAGCATTGTAGGATGGCCACACCAGTGCGGCAACTTACTGGACACAACCTCGGTGCCATCCGGATCTCGGCGCGTTCGACTCACTGTACCGCAAGAGTGACCGGAACTCAGCTGGACACGCCGTCTTTCGGCGCAGCATTGTAGGATGGCCACACCAGTGCGGCAACTTGCTGGACACCACCTCGGTGCCATCCGGATCTCGGCGCGTTCGAGTCACTGTACCGCAAGAGTGACCGCAACTCAGCTGGACACGCCGTCTTTCGGCGCAGCATTGTAGGATGGCCACACCAGTGCGGCAATTTGCTGGACACCACCTCGGTGCCATCCGGATCTCGACGCGTTGTGCTGCCTTCGGCCTATTCGCACATCGGTCCGCTACTGACGCCGCCTCACGTGCCAACGGATTTTCTACGCTTTTTGTAGCCCTATGCCGCATAACAGGTCATGTGACTTGTTTATAAAACTTTTCATTGGTTCATTTTACTTTTGGTTTCCTAAAGATGGAAGGCTTGGTCATATGACCTAAAAATAACACTTTTCATTGGTTTAGAACATTTTTTTTTCCCAAACGATGAAAGCCCCACCTTGTTTCTGGATCATTCAGACTGAAGCTGGGTCAGCATGAGAGCACCACCATCTCGTGGCTCCGTCGTGGTCATTCCGCGCGCAATCATGGCAGCCGCTCCCCACCGGAAGCCTGCGGGAGTCGGGGGCCCCCAAGACTTTTGTAGAATCTTCACGGCTGAGGGGACGCTTTTCGAGAATGGAGCCCAAGCCCTAGCAGGCAAGCGTCCGAGTTCCAAGGTGTCCCAGGGCCATTTCAGTGGACCAGGCCCAAAACCGAAGAGCCGTCCGCCATTTTAAGAGTCATGTGGCAGCCGCCTATCGCTGCACTGCAAGAGTGGGAGCAACTCAACAACATGGTGAGCGAGACGCTGTAGCCGCAAGAGCGGGCGCAACTCAGCTGGATGGCCGCCACCTGGGGAGGCCCGTTCACGCCGCCTCCCCCACGCCCCCCCCCCCCCCCCCCCGGGCCGCCCCACGCCAATTTTCGGAGCAGCATTGTAGGATACCAAAACCAGTGCGGCAGTTTACTGGACATCACCTGGGTGCCATCAACATCTCAGCGCGTTCTGCTGCCTTGGGACTATTCGCACAACAGACCGCTACTGACGAGGCCTCCCCCCGCACCACCCGGGACGCCCCACGCCAATTTTCGGAGCAGCATTGTAGGATCCCAAAACCAGTGCGGCACCCAGGCGACATCACCTGGGTGCCGTCCAGAACTCAGCACGTTGTGCTGCCTTGGGACTATTCGCACAAAAAACTGCTTCTGACCATTGTTGCTTTTTTGGGTGAAAAATGTTTAAATGTTTTTACAGTTTTTGTTCCGTTCATTATATTTAAAAGTTAATAAAGTTTTATAATCTTACTTTGTTGGAGTGTTATATATTTTTTTTAAAAACGGGTGAATGGGGCATTGAATCGGGTTATTGTCATGTGTGGGCTTTGGAAGTGTGCTGCTGCAGGATCGGACATTTCAAACTCAAATGCACGTTCTTTTTCTTACCTTTCCGAAGGATGGAGCGCAATAGCAGGCAGAGAAAGTGTGATGCACGTGTTGAACACTACCTGACCTGGCAAGTTGCTGGCAGTGCCCCCCCGCCCGCTCCTGAAAGAGAGCACACACACACCGCCACCCCGAGTACTTCACAAATCTTTAAAAGACCATGCGCTTGTTCATGAGGCTTAAATGGTTTATCACCTCTTCTAGAACCCCTGCATCGACCCTCTGACGTTTCCTGGAAAAATTACCACGTAACACAATACCAAGCCCTGTCAGCTGAAACCCCCGAGGAATCGTGGGGCATATTATCAAGGGGGGTTATCGCCGCTTTTTTGGCTTTAAAAGCCATGAAAGCGGAGATAAAATTATCTCCCTATTACCAAGCTGTCGCTAACACCAGTTAGTGACAGCTAAAAGGAGATAGCGACCATCTTGGGCCCCGCTTTGCATGTCAGTGATACTTATCACTAATGACATGCAAAGTGGGCGTGCCAAGATGTTAGCGACTGGAAACAGTCCCTAACATCGCTATCTCCTATTACCAACTTTTGGAGATATTCGCGCTAAGCGCGAATATCTCCAAAAGCTAACACCTGCCCTGAGCAGTTCTTAGCCATGTTATCCAATGGGAGGTGGATAACATGGCTAAGAGCATTTGCTCGATAATACATGAATATCGCTGACTTTTCTGCGATAATAGCAAGGTTTATCTGCGATAAAAATCGCCGATAATTTTTGTCTCTAAACAAGTTAGAGACAAAAATTATCGCTAGTTGTTCGTAATATGCCCCCGGGTTTTTGCTTGCAGAAATCGGGAGGCGGGAGACTAGCACTAAAATCAGTAGTCTCACGCCTGAATCGGGAGGGTTGGCATGTCTGGATTCTCTACAGCTGGGGCCATAAACTACATCCGCAGGGGTAGGTGATAGCCTGGGACCAGCCTGGCATCTAAAATGGCTGCCGTGTACGACAAAATTGTGGCATTGGAAAAAAGGCAAGATGGCGCAGCCGCTGGAAGAGATGTATCAACATATATGAGCCTCCTCAGCCACCCTCAGGAAACATAGGGGATTAGGATACGTCTCCCGCACCCCCTTATACCTAGTAATTTAATTAACGAAGCACAAAATGGCGAATTCCCGTTTCGCTACCAGTTTGCGGCCCAGTTCGCGGCCCGTGAAGCGCTTCTACCGTGAAAAATCATTTTTTTTTTATTTTCCCCACGGGACCCTTTAATAACCCCAACAACATTCCTAGGGGGTCAAGAGGGGTATACCTTGCCCCCTTTCATTAAATTCCCCCTTCGTTTTTCACCTCTTCCTCTCTCTCGATCCTACCGAGAGATAAGATGGCGGCCGCTCCGGACTGTCACGCAGCAAAAAAAAAAAGCTCACGCACAGCCGCTGGAAGAGATGTATCAACATATATGAGCCTCCTCAGCCACCCTCAGGAAACATAGGGGATTAGGATACGTCTCCCGCACCCCCTTATACCTAGTAATTTAATTAACGAAGCACAAAATGGCGAATTCCTGTTTCGCTACCAGTTTGCGGCCCAGTTCGCGGCCCGTGAAGCGCTTCTACCGTGAAAAATAATTTTTTTTTATTTTCCCCACGGGACCCTTTAATAACCCCAACAACATTCCTAGGGGGTCAAGAGGAGTATACCTTGCCCCCTTTCATTAAATTCCCCCTTCGTTTTTCACCTCTTCTTCTCTCTCGATCCTACCGAGAGATAAGATGGCGGCCGCTCCGGACTGTTTAGAATGTTGACAGACACCGGAGAGCCAATCAGCTTTCTGCACGCAAAGTTCCGTTTCGCGAAAAGTAAGCGAACCGGTGCGCAGCCTGGAGCGCTGTTACAGATATATATCTTGTTTTGAACGTTAATTTCTCAAAAACTACTGGAGCACATATATTGAGACCTAGCAAAGGCACATCGGGCTAACAGTCCCTACAATTTTGCCAAGTTTCGTGCAAATCCATTCAGCCGTTCGAGCTAAAAGTGAGTCCAACCGCCCTATGGAAATTAACATGGGAAAACGCGTTTTGGGACCCCCCTTTTTTCTCGGCCCCCCCTTGATGAAACCCCCCCAAATTTTCAAGGGCTGCTCAGAGACAAAATGTGCCATTTTCCTGAAAATTTCAGCCGATTCCGTCCACAAACGCCAAAGTTATTAGACATAGAATTTTCAAAAATCCCATAGGGAATAAATCCTAACTATATATACCTACTGGCGATAGCCAGTAGGTAATATATATATATATATATATATATGACGCTCAGTCTTTTCTTTCAGATTCAAAAGAAATACACATATACATATATATATATATATATATATATCTTGTGTTACATTTGTTTTACTCCTCACAGGACCACTGCACATTCAAGAGGGATCAATTTGTTAATTTTTATTTTAATGTTACATCGACTATCAAAACAAACTGACAAAAGCATTTCCGCCCCCTGGCCTTTGTCAATACCAGTGCTAATTACACTCTCCCAGCGTTTTATCCTGTGAAATGCTATTGGACAGCTGGAGTGGCATAGAAACAAGTAATGGGCTTTTGACAACTAAACGTTTCAAATGGATTATTAGGGTGGTCATCCTAAAACATGTTTAAGTACATAGTGACTTTTTGTTCCTTACTGTGTTGCATCTGGTAATCCACATGTCAAACCTTATATATTGAGTTCCATTGATAAATAACATATATATCAATAATTACTATTTATAAAAATCGACATAAATAATTACTTAAAAGCTATGAATTCTAAAAAACCCAATTCATTACCCTGATCGAGAAATCAGTTTCTCTTTAAAAACAGGGATTTCATGTGGGTTTATGATTGCACTTGCCCGCTTAAAACAAAACAATAAATTGATATTACTTAATCCAGCAGAGTGGTACCAAATATATACAGTACAAATATTGATCGGCCTCCCATGTGATTCCAAATTTAACAATATTGCCTGAATGGGCTAAGAATCCTAAAAAGATGTACTGAGCTTGCTCCCTATGTTCCACCCTGAATGGGCTTGGCTTTCGACCAAGACCTCCAATAAAAGTGTCTGTGCCTATCAATAAAGTGACTATGTGCTAAGTGCAAAAGAAGTATTCCTAAAAACCATGATAGTAATGAAAATTATCTTAAAATAAAAAAAAAACATAATTGAAGATAACAGTATATGTTTCTACAGCAAACTGAATCTATATGTGCCCACAGTTCTTCGTCATTGTTTGGACCCCAAAGGGTTCTGGTTCTCATTTCAATAATGTATCTACACTCATCTTAGGAATCTCACTCTGTCTTCTCCCCTTTCTTTCTGTGGTACCTGGTTTACACAAAAGAAGTGCAAGAGGCTACTATCACTCTTATGTGGCACAGCAAAATGCCTTGCCAGCCTGTATGGTTTATCCTTGTTCGTTATGGTCCGGGAATGCTTCTTTGCTGGATGAACCATGCTTCCTACATATTTTTTGTCACACGGTCATATTAGGCAATACACCACAAAGATTGTATTACAATTTAGAAGCTTCGGGATCTGTTTTTGTTCTCTGGCTCACGGGACTTCATACTCCTGGGGAACATCCTTTACAACGCGGATGTTACCCCGCAGTGCAGTAACGGCGCGTCTTTTACAACGCAAGTCGTAACCACGACTTGCGCTGGAGGGCGCTCTAGGCTAAGGAATAGAAGATTTACTGTTCCAACACCTTCCCTATTGTACGTAGGCTGGTGTTGGAATAGTAAATTTAACTATTCCTAAGTCCAGCACCGCTACAGCGCAAGTCGTGGTAACGACTTGCATTGTAAAAGACGCGTTGTAAAGTACCGCGATGTAATAAATTGCGTGGTAACAACGTACATCCCATACTCCTTTACCTTCTTCCTGTTCCTACACGCCTTGCATCTGGTGCATGGAAAGAAACCAAGCACCTTAGCTCTCTCTTTTGCCTTCTCAGTGCAATGATTATGAACTAGCAGATCCTTTAAATGGATCCCTTTCCTAAGTGTGATGCTTGGCCTCAATGGCAGGGTGGCTCCAATGACGGAATCAGCCTGCAAAATATCCCAATGTTTCTCTACCACTTTACGGATCTCTTTGGATTCCACAGAGAAATTCAAAATTAACCTTGTTACTGTTTCCCCTTCTTGCTCTTTCAACTTGGGGCTCAATAGTTGCTGCCTGTCCTCTGCCCGAACTTTCTTAGCTGCTTCCTTCAAAACATTCTCAGAATATTGTTAACTAGTGAATCTCTTAACAGCTTCTTGTTCTGCAGTCGTGTAGTCTTGCAATGTGGAGCAATTACATTTCAAATGCAATAGATCCCCAAATGGAATGCTATTGACCAGACCATGTAGGTTTTGACTCCTGACATGTTGTTAGACCTGGCACCCTTGGCGTGGGTCTCCCTTCCATCTTGTTGCTGTTGCCTCATGTGTTTTTGCTGGTGTTAGCTGCTCAGAGCACTATGCCACTGCCAATCAGGGCCACAGTGCAAGTGCTCCCTGTTTAAAGTGTATATGTTGATTGGTTTCCATGATTGGCTAATTTGGTTTACTGTCAGACCCCAGTAAAATACACCAGGAGTGCCAGGGCTTGTAAATCCAAATGCTGCTAGTGGGCTTGCCAGTACTGATACCAATTCAAACGATTTTGCCGAGCACAGACGCTCCTAGTCAGTCTGTATCTGATTGGCTAGTAATTTCATTATAAACCACAATAAAAAAAAACTTTTGGAATCAATTTTTGTCAATAAATACGATGCCAGTTTACACAAAAGAAATGTGAAAAAAGTTAAATGAAGAGAAACAGCACAACTAATGTTCAAATGAAATAGATCTATATACAAGAAAAAGGACCAAAAGGCCAATTCATTCACCCAAGAATTTCATCTTTCATACCACATTTAGTCATCCTACTCAACATTCATACACATACTATAGGCCCCATAAAGAAAGGAAAAGGTTTTCAGAGTTTTTTTTCAAAAGTAAACTAGAGGGGCCTAACATCAAACAATGCAAGAATATATATACACAGGCTTGGATGTGCACACATTTTTTAATAACATTAATCAATTTGAGACACAATTTTAACACTGCACAGCCAGCCCTTTCTGTCACAACAGAGCAATTGTTTGATAGACAAAAGAGGGTGGATATGAAGAGCACGGACCACAGAATTCTTGTAAATACCGTTCTGTATATTTACAAGGTACAAACAAAGTTGGCAGCCGTAACGCGTTTCACCCCTCCCTGGGGATTTGATCACATGACACAGAGCTACCTATGGCATTCTTTTTTAAAGGTTACAAGACATGTTTTTTCATTGGATACTCATGTATCACATGATATAAAGTGCAAAAAGTGCTCCATGTCCTCCAGTATTTAAAATTAAAATTGTAGTACATATCACCTTTCTTGTCGCATCACAAATTTTCAACATTTCATCATTTGCAATTTGTATCTTTCCATTTGTATTTTTTGTCATAAAAACATATATCTAAAGAACAGGACCACAGATGATTTGCTATGTGTTTGCATCAATGCGTTTTCATATTTATGATTTTTTAGACAATACATCTTTGTGGCGACCTAATGAGACCAATACATGTGTATCTTGCTGTGAGCAATGCCTATATGGTCTATCTGGTCTATATTAACTGGTATGGCAGTTTGTTGATAATAAATATTCACATACATATATAAATAATTAATAAATATATAAAATGATCTTGATCATATATAAGTACAAAAATAGCTATACATAAATAGTTGCATAAATATACACATATTCATAAATAGTAATGTAAAAACCAATATTTGTATGTAAAAAACAGCCCGTCCATATAGTTAAGTTTATGAATTTCATGTAATTGGGAATTTCCCATTGTGCAAATTAGTTGAGCGTAAGTTGCTGTGCAAAGTTGGCATCTGAATACTCTTTCATTATTGGTGTCCACTTGACTTGCTAATTGGCATTGCTCGTAAACAGTTTGTATGTATTTAGGGGTATTTATGGGATAAATTCCCTATTGTCAAGTGTACTGTCTTTTAACTTTGGACCCTACGAGTATACACCACTATCTGGTCCTTATATCTTATTTCGGCAGGATGCTAATGTAGATATTGGATATATATGTGCAAACAAGTGCATGTGCAAAATATTAAAGAAAAAAGGAAAAGATTTAAAAGGGCAGATTGTGCCTGATAGAAAAGATTGAGATAGCTTAAAAAGAGATTTTGGGGAAGTTAATTAATTGTAAAACGTATAAATACACTTGGGCGGTTTTGAATCACTATTTGTTTCTCAAATTCCTAATTGCTTTGTGTGGTGCCAATAGTTAAGGTCATTAGTCATAGTTCGCAGAAATTGGACTCTTTGGCTTGGTAACCTCACTATTTATAGACTGGCATGTAGTTCCTCTGAACTATTTAGGCCTTTAGGATGCTTGCTGTCCAGACTTAAGATGTAATGCATCTCTAATAACCCAAGAGTTTTCTCTTTGTCACCCTCTCTTTTGTTTCTGGGGACCGAGTCAATGAGAAAGTATTTTAGATCCTTTGGGTTACCATCATGCTTTTCATGAAAGTGACGGGCCACAGGGTATGCCTGATCGTGGTTTTTGATAGCACGGATATGTTGGAGCACCCTTTTGTGTCCTGGTAAGATGGTACTCACTATATATCTGAGTCCACAAGGGCACTCCAACACATACACCACATGAAATTAGGGAATCCGACGATGCAGCGGAAAAATAGGAACATAAGGTACGCGTCCCTGAGGTTGAGATGGACCATCCAATCACTGGGACGCAGAAGATTGCGGAGAAGATGGATTCCCTCCATCTTGAAATGGTGTTAGACCGACCACTTGTTGAATTCCTAGAGATTCATCACCGGACACTGATCCCATCCCGTTTTTGTCCCAGGGACAAGTTGCTTGAAAACCCTCTGGGGTGTGGGGAGGATTGCCGAATAGCCTGCTTCTTTAAAAGGTCTAGCTCCTCCTGATCAATCTGGTTGCATTCTCTGCCTGAAAAATGAAGTGGAGGAGAGGGCTAGACGGGGGCACCGTAGAACTCCACGTGAAACCCCTCTACCGTTTGAAGCACCGATACATCGGTTGTAAGACCCCTCCAGTTGTCCAGGAACTGTGCGAGTCTGACCCCTAAACAATGAGACAAGCTCCAAACTTACCATGGGATACGGAGTTCACACCTCCTTGAGGGCCATTGCATTATTGCTTGAGACGGCCTCAGTCTCTGGTGGGAAAGAATCCCCCAAAATGTGACGCATCCTGCCACTGACCCCTTTGCGACTGCTGGCCTCTGCCGGAGGCGGATTCAGAGGAACGGCTGGCCGAGTGCCCCATACCACGGCCGGCCCGGCTTAAAACCTGTGCATTAAAGATGCGTTTTACTGTGGATTGGGTCTTATACAGTGAGTTGAATGTGGATACCCCTTGAGCTACTTGGCCTGCCTCAGATTTGGCTAGTTCTCCTAGCTTGGGATCCAGTTTCATTGACAGTGAACTGCGCCTTTCAGTAGAAATGGCGCAGTTGGCATTCCTAGAGGATATCTGGGGAAATGAAAGCGTCGGACGCCTTGGCGTCTACTGCCCAAAAATCTTCACTAAAGGGCATGTGATATCTAGGAGCTTATCTTTGCAAGCCCGCTAGGACAGTCAATTTCCTTTTTTAGTTCCTTCATATATTTAGTTAGGAAGGTCTCCATCTGGGTATCGATGTCTGGGATGACCGCAACCTTACCCTCTAGTGTTGGACGGGGGCACTCTTGGTCCAGTAGCTTCTGCAACCTCCCCGCCACACACTTAGCCACTTTCTCACAGGGGACCCATTCCGAGGAACAGGGATGAAGAAGCTCCTCTGGGTCTAGGACATCTGATTGGAGATCCCTGGAAGGATCCGCCGCTTGGCAGTTCTCCCGTAACAGAGACTAGGAGGGGCGCCAGGATCGATCATGATCTGAGTTGTCATCAGAACCTGCCGGGGAATCATCAAAGGGCTGGGGGGGATCACAACATTTTTTGTGTTTACATATGTGTGTAAGTGTTTGGAAGCCATCATGTCAGCTTGTAGGGAACAAAGTATTTCCGTATGCTTCTGTGTCCAATGTTGATCTGAGAAATCAGGTCTGATTAAATCGTAGGAAGGTTTTACTCTTTCTGCGTAATCCAAAATGTATGTTCTGCCAAACGTTTTTCAGAGTCTTTGGAGGTTGGAGAAGCGCACATTTTTCTAAAAAGTTAACTGAAAGGCTTTTCCCTTCACTTGAAAACCCATATCCCAAAAATAGGAGATTCCTAGCAAGAGAATGAAAAAACCGAAGCATAGGGATGGGAGGCATTGTCTTCATGTCTTTTAAGCAAATGGGGAGGCTTCTTCCGTACACACTGGTCCAACTCCAGTCCAGTTCATACATGTGAATAAATGATGGAGCTGCATAAGTCAGACACTAAATATATAAATGTTCCTCTAGCTATAAAAGATTTTTTGTGTTAAGCAGTTTGATGATAGTGTGAAAGTTCTATTGTGACCAACTCAGTCAGGGAAGTGGAGTTTGTCCTCAAACTCAGGGGATTCATCCATAAGTTGGTTAACTAATGCCCTTGAGTCTGACCAATTGCCCTCATTCTCCTCCTGTGCTGTTTCAGGAATGGTGTCATCTTGTGGTGATAGATTGGTCCTTCTGACTGTGGCAGCTGCACCAGCTACACAGAACACAAGCTCAGAAGACACACTGGCTACTGAACAAACAGATACTTTATTGCCAGCCTGCTGAGCTTGAGGAAATATAAATTTTTGGTCATGTTATGTTCCCTAGCGCGTACCCCACCGACTCCATGTACCAGCTTAAAATGCATGTAACTTCCCTCCTGTGCCAGCTATGAAGACGCAAATACATTTGCGTCCAACGTTAACTTGTCCTCTTTCAGATCCACCCTGAATGGACTAAAAGGTCCATTCCTAAGTATGCTATGCCACCGTCTTTTTGTAATGTACTTTACATGTTTTTCCTGCTCTGGCAAAGTAGGCCCTGAATTTCTGCCATCGAGCCTCTTTTTCTGGCTTCTGACTATGACAGCCTCAGCCCAGGCTGCCTCTGTACCCGTGAACTCTGACTTACTTCCAGCGCGGCCCTTGGCGCTCAGCTCAGCCTGCTTTCTGCCAAGACTGACTATAACCTTCGAGTTATCTGTTCCGCTCCTCGAAAATGCATTCCTGCCTACTAGCTTCAGTAAACATCCTCCCCAGCTGCAGAGCCAAAGGGCCGACCTGTCCCAGTGCAAGTAATTCATAGCCTCTGTTACCATGCTTCCATGGAAGGCCCCGTGCCCCCACGCTTCTCATGCAGACACTTAGGCGCTTATACACGCATCCACAGCTAGCATAGAGTAGCTTCTGCCCTGGAGACCTTTCCGCCCAGATAATATTGTTCCTAAACATCAGATATCAGATATGATAGAAGTACAAGTTGATCTGACATGCCAGACTTCTGTCTCTTTCCGTCAGTGTAAATGTCAACTCCCCTGCACCCCTCCAATCACACGTCATGCAGCTGCGCGCGCATCCAAGCTTCCGATTTCTGCTGACATTGCCACATTTCTGCTTGGTGCCACCCACCTGCGTCACCTATCAGTGACGATTCTAGCACACACCTCCAGTTCACGCCTCTTGATTACGTACTAGTACCACGTGTATACTGTTATCTTGTCTTCTCTCAACTGTTACGCCTCCTGCACTGTTGCTTATGATGTGAATTAAGTATATAAGCTATGTATTGTCAATAAAATGTAGCGCTCTATCCCTTCTGACACCCCTGTGTGGTGGTCAGAATCCGATATCCTGGTCATGACCATTCCTTTTTGAGGAATAAAACCCTTAGAAACTCTAACACCACGGACTCTGGTTTTTTCTTTCCGATCTGAGTTATTATTGATTAAGTACTTACCTGCATAGAAATTAGGAGAGTAAATTAATTATTTACGTCATTTTGGCGCCCGAATAGGGACCCCTCCCCCACCTCACGCGCCGGTTGGCGCATTGCAAGCTCTGTCCCCTGCCATCAGTTAGATGGAACCTACGCGTACCGGCAGGATTTCCTGCATCTCCCTCTGACCCACAGAGGTGACGAAGACTGCGATCAGTGCCCAGACGAGGCGGTGAGGAGTGCGGAGGATCCCGACCAGAGCCTAGCCGAAAGAAGCAAGGTCCGAGGTGTCAAGAGGCCCACCAGTTTTCCGAAGTTTTCCGAAGTTTCCCGAAGTCGAGCCGAGTCGAGTCCAGTCCAGTCGAGTTTTCCGAGGCCTTCTGTTTCCGTGCTTCCCGGTGAGTACCATTGCTGGGACGTATCTAGACGGGTTTGGGTACACAAGTCCGGTCTGCACTGGTTTTAGGCAGTGTATCTGTACTGTTTAGCAGTATATCTAGTATTCTGAATTTCTGCACTGTTACACCAGTGTATCTGTACTGTTGAGCAGTACATCCAGTATAGGGGGTAGTCATCTATGTCTCAAATGTTTTCTTGTGTGATTAATGTCGTGGTATGAATGTGACCGTTTAATGTGCATTATTGTGTTTCTCGTATAAACTAGCTGTAACCAGTACTAAGGAGTAAGGACTGAGTATTCAGTAATAAGTAAACAAGATGCCGTTTTTCAACAAGTTAAAGCAGATAGGAACTAGGAAAGGGATACTGGAGGAAGAAATTCCTATTCCCCCTAGGGACACTCCAGGTAACTTTATGTATCATAAACATGGCATAGATGCCATATTGTATCTAGACTTATGGGCCGATTATACCAAGCATCTAGACGAAAGACACAGATGGCCCACTACCGGAACATGGGATGCCGAGTGCATCATGAAGGTAGAAGAAGTATTATGGAAAAAGAAAGCTAGACAATCACAGAAAGACGCCATAGAATTTTGGCGTAAGGAATCACATAAGCGTGCTGAGAAAGCACTCCGTAGAGAAGACAGACTTAAAGAATCAGAAAAGGCCCAAGAAAACGAATTAGTTACTGAAGGGATCCGAGTAAAAACAGAACAAATAGACCGTGCCCGAAATAATCTCGTAAATGGTATGTATCTCGCGGCCGAGGGTACACCTGAGGCCCTATCAGAAATACCGAAAAACTTACCGCCACCATTAGTTCCAACTAAAGTAATGCATAAGACTACTAAAGACATATTCCTAAATTCTTATCTAGAGGATGTAGCACCGGCTTACACCAATCTGCCTGTTCGTGCCTTGCCTAATGATAGGGACGGGGGTGGCACCCCGCCCCCGGATCATGTCCCGCCAGTACCGCGACAGACCTCCCCCGCTCCGCCAGCTCCGCCACTTCCCGTACCCAAAACTGACCTACCGAAACCACATCTACCTGATCCTACCAAACGACAAATTCAAGTTCAGATACAGACTCCACAGGGAGATAATGCCCAAGCGTCCGCCTCAGGAGGTGCGACCGCGGGTCTTCGGACCCCGCCATTAACACACAGATTCAATCTCAGAGACATGCAGAGTCCTCTCACGTTCAGGTCACCCCGCCTTGACGCATTAAAGGAAAACATTTCAGTTTGCAGATATGATCCAGTACCCGGAAAAAATGATCTAATGATATTGGCATCACTACGGTTAAGATCTGCTACTGATATCTTGCTATGCTATGTAGGAATGAAGGACCGTCTAGATAGAATATATGAGTTTGTTCAGACAGGGAAAGACCCTGACAGTATCAAGGATGCCATGGAGAAACAGAAAGTTGACATTCAAGCACAAATACTACGATTTTTCATAAATTGCCTAATAAGAGAACGAGACAGGCCTGGAACAGATCAAAGTGAACTAGATGCACTAAACAAGTGGGGTCAAAATATAGCCGATGGAAAACATGACAAGGGGACTTGCATAGCCAGTATGTATAAGAAAATTAGAAAAGCAGTGATAACAGTACACCAGAAAGGGAAAGACAAAGCTTCCTCCGAGGAGGAAGAAGAACTTGAAGAACGAGAACGAGCTACAGATACTATAGCGTATGTAGGTAAGGGAACTTACCTTAGGAAAGGCATCCGTCCAGAAAGCAAGAGAGTTTTTCTCTCTGCTTTAACAAACCCGAATTCTTCTGAACACCAGTTCCAGGAGACTGATAAAAGACTACGAGAAAGAATGGGGTACCATGTACTCAATTCGATGGATGAACAAGAACTAGCCCGGTCAGCCATCTTATGGGCCGAAAATCCGGACATATATAATGATGATACCTTAGCACAGACGTTTCTAAACCTTTCCCCAGACGAACAGAAATTAGCAGGTGTATACATGATTCAGCACCTACTTACGAAATACCGAAATAAACATTCTGATCCAGGTCCCTTACACGAAACATTAGAAGCACTACTCATGGATAGATGGAGAGGTTTCAGTACCAAGTTAATACAAATAATTCTAGAACAACGACATAAATATAACACCTTCATAAGTTCTGAATATGTTCCCGCCCCGCCTCCAGAAAGGAAAATGTACCACATGCAATGCGGTAGTGGCATTGAAAGCCAGAACCCCTTACGAGAAGTACACCCAGTTATGGGTGCGGATCACGCCCTGAAACGTGTATATGTGCACACGCCACTGACTAAGTTAGAACTGTTAGAAATGAAGAAACTAGTTCCGTGTCATGATAAAGACCCTGCAGGTTTTCACAGAGAGCTTAAAGACATGTTGTTAATGGGGGATTACACGTATGATGATATTATGAAAATGTTAAAGGTGCTGTTGCCCACGGGCATTTACGAGAAATTAAAGGAAAAAGAATGGGAGGTGGGGGACACAAAGATTGCATGGGCAGAAATAGAAGACGAAGAAAGCAAACGGGTCCCAGGGGTAGGCCTTGGGGACAAAACTAAAGCATTACCCGGATTAATAGTACAGGTTCTGCCAAGATTATTGACAACTAGAAAGGAAGATTGGGACGCCATCTCGTCCTGTAAACAGAAACATGATGAAGATACTAGTGACTTCTATTCAAGATTCGAGAAATGTTTCATTATAAATAGTGGCCTACAACCGAGCAGCGAATCGTATCCACACCTTTTTGTATCAAAACTAGTCGAGAACTCACTACCATTAGTTAAAAATAGAGTGTACAAAGTTGAAAGTACTTGGCAGGCAAATACGCCATCCCAGATGTTACAAATGTTACAATATCATCAGAACAGAATTAGAGAAGAACAAGATCAGGAACAGAAACGTATGAAAGACACCAAGATGAAAATGTTAGTAGCTCAGACGGTCCCAGCCGACGGCCAGAGAAAAGGTGGGACCCAGACAAGTCACACTACAGCTCCCGTTAAAGGGACATGTAATTACTGTAAACAGCCAGGTCATTACGTACATGAGTGCCCCGTCCTGAAACATAACATTTCAACGGGTAAAACTAAAGAAAGACCGCATCCGCCTAGACAAGATCAGGTCCAGCAACAGACCTCACAAAATGTACAGCCAATGCAGAATACACAGCCTATACATGCTCCATCTCAAACAGCACAGACAGTAGCCGGACCACAGCCCATTGCCGCGACTCAGCAAGTTTCGCAACAGATGTACCAGTATGCCCAATCTGCATACCCAGATTACCCCCGATATACATGAAACAGCCTAGAGAGGGAAGGTGGTTTGCCTCTTATTGAGATTCCTGTAGATCAAGAAGGTCCTTATGTACACAGTCACGTATTAGGAAAAGACAGAAAGTTTTTAATTGACACAGGGGCAAGCCGCACCACAATCAGTCATAATGAAGTCCCAGGGGCACCCCTCTCAGGCTCGCAGAATGTTTCCCTTGGATTTTCAGGACAGCCTATTGTAAATGAAGTATCGGAACCAGTACCCTTGGCTGTGGGTCCATTATCACGAGTTACAGATTTGCTACTTACGAACTCATGCCCAGAAAATCTGTTAGGAATTAAAACTCTGAAGGCTCTAGGAGCTATAATATGCTGTTCCCCGGAGGGAGTTAGACTCTTTCTACGGGATTTCAAGGGTCATTATGTTTTACGAGAATTTGATGTCAGATTGAAAAATGTACCAGATCACCTATGGGCAAAAGGCCCAGCTGACGTAGGTTGTATGCATATCACTCCATACCGTGTTACGCTCAAGACAGGAGTTGTTCTACCCAGAATCAGACAATACAAGTTACCACCCGATGCTGTAGTGGCTTTACTGAAAATCATTGAAGAGCTTATTGCCCAGGGAGTGGTCGTAGAGACCGATTCCAATATCTGTAATTCACCTATCATCCCAATTCTTAAACGTACTGACCCCAATGCACCGCCAGTATATCGGCTGGTGATTGATCTTCGAGAATTGAACAAATGCATTGTACCACAGTACCCTGTGGTCCCCGATATCTCTTCCCTATTGACTGCTATTGATTCAGAAGCAACGTTCTTTACTGTAATTGATCTCAAGAACGCTTTCTTCAGTGTACCTATTGATCCGGAGAGCCAATATCTCTTCGGATTCAGTTTAAATGGACGAAGTTTCAAATTTTCCCGCGCACCTCAAGGATTCACAGAAAGCCCCAGCATCTATAGTCAAGCACTGAAAAGACAACTAGATTGTATCCAAATGCCAGTTAACACCGCTTTACTGCAATACGTCGATGATCTACTGATCACCGCACAAAGTGAGCCCGAATGTGAACAAGCATCACTGACAGTTTTACATTTCCTGGCCGACAAGGGACACAAGGTGTCTCCTTCGAAGCTACAATTCTGTGTTCAGCAAGTTGTGTACTTGGGTCACTTGCTGTCCAAAGTGGGGAGACAGCTCACTCCCGATCGCATTCAGTTAATTGTAAACATGCCACGACCCCAGACACAAAAGGAAGTGCGGGCCTTCATAGGCCTCACCTCGTACTGCAGACAATGGATTCCTCAATATGCATTTCTAGCTAAACCACTCATCCAGTTAACGACGCAGGAGGCAGCAACTTCGATTGCCCTCCCTTGGACTCAGGAACATACACAAGCCTTTGAGGAATTAAAGAAAGCATTATGCCAAGCACCAGTTTTAGCGACACCATGTTACAGCAAACCGTTTACACTTTTTGTTACAGAACGTGATGGTACAGCATTGTCTGTCCTCACTCAAGATCAAGCAGGTTCACATAAGCCTTGCGCTTATTTTTCAAGTACATTGGATTCAGTAGCCCAGGCACTCCCTGCGTGCTTGAAGTCAGTAGCAGCAACAGCACTAGCGATCAGACAGAGCGATTCAATTGTTTTAGGACATCAGTTAACAGTACAAGTTCCACACTCTGTAGAGGTTCTGTTAAACAGAACCCAGACTCAACACTTGACTATAGCACGACTGACAGGTTACGAATTAACGCTATTCCAGCCACACATAGAAATCAGACGCTGCAGCATCTTGAACCCAGCAACACTGTTACCTACAATTATGACAGATCCAGCCCCGCATGATTGTATAGAGATCATTAATGCAGTAACAAAGCCCCGACGAGACTTAACAGATGTTCCATTGACAAATCCAGACCTGACACTTTATGTGGATGGTTCATGCATGCGAACAAGTACAGGAGAATTAGTGGCCGCATATGCCGTGACCACTGAAACCGAAGTTAAAGAAACACATCGTATTGATACACTGTCTGCTCAAGCGGCAGAGCTCATCACTCTGACCCGAGCCTGTATTCTAGCCAAGAACAGAAATGTCAACATATACACTGATTCCCGTTATGCGTTCGGAGTTGTACACGACTTCGGCATGCTATGGCAAGAACGAGGTTTTCTGACCTCTCACGGTGCCAAGATCCAACATGGTCCCCTCATTCAAGCACTGTTAGAAGCAATACATCTGCCTTCAGGCATATCTGTCATGAAGTGTAAAGCACATACTAAAGTCACAGATTCTGTTTCCCAGGGTAACGACCTGGCAGACCAGACAGCAAAACGTACAGTATTGACTAACACTCAGACAATTGATACGACAAAGACAATAGGACCGACAAATTGTATGACAGTCAGGGATCCCGCACTAGATGTTATTGACATTCAGACACACGCTACCCCAGAAGAAATAAAGAAATGGATTGAACTAGGAGGGATCCAGACAGATCAAGGTTGGATGACGAAGGGAAAATCTACATGGTTTCTCCCTGACTCTATGGTTCAAGTCATGATAAATACAGCACATAGCCCAGCGCACCTAGGAGAGAAAGCGATGTTAGACAGTTTACAAAATCTTTGGAACAATAAACACTTACGAGCAGCAGCGAAACAAAAAGTGCGTACTTGCATGATCTGTTGTCAGTTCAATCCAGGTAAAAGCGTCCCTGTAGAGCAAGGTGGATTTCATCCTCCCGATCACCCTTTTGAAGTCCTCCAGATGGATTATATCCAGATGGACCGTTGTCGAGGATTTAAATATGTTCTCGTAGTTGTCTGTGCTCTGTCCCGCTGGACCGAAGCATACCCAGTCCAAGATTACACTGCTCCGACCACTGCCAAGCAGCTGGTTCGTGAATTTTTCCCACGATACGGCTTGCCTCGTGTCGTGTACTCAGATAACGGTCAGCCATTCTCATCTGCATTAATGAAAGAAGTTTCTTTATTATTGGGATACCAGTGGAAATTCCATTGTGTCCGACATCCTGAAGCCGCAGGCCTTGTAGAAAGACATAACCAGACACTAAAGATCCGCCTTGCCAAAATATGTCAGGAGAAAGGGGTCGACTGGATAGTCGCCCTGCCAGTGGCACTATTCTACATGAGAATGGTTGCCTATTCGAGATCAGGGCTATCCCCGTACGAGGTGGTCTTTGGCAGACCACCGAATATGTGGGGGACGCCCATTCCGAAAAAGATTACTGATGTTGATTGTAACATGTTGACAGATTACCTTGCCTCCATGATGTCTGCACTCCAATCATGTCGTTCACAGGTTGCCGCAGCCTTCCCTGACAACACTGATGTAAAGCCACATGATGTCCGTCCTGGCGACCTCGTCCTAGTGCGCAACTTTGATAGAAAGAGTCCGTTGGAGCCCCGCTGGAAATCACCGAAGACCGTCCTTCTCACCACGAGGACCGCCGTGAAGATCGAAGGGAGAAAGGGGTGGGTTCACACGAGTCATGTGAAAAAATTCTTTGGACTGAAACCTGATCGAGACTCGTCCACCCCCACCAAAGACTGTGTTGAGCCAAAAGACTTTACAGAATCTGAACGAGAAAAAAACTCCCCAAGAGGAGTATCGCATGAAACTCCGATCTAGCAAGTCAGACAGTTTAATTGTTTAAGTCCTCCCCTAGGTGAATCGGTTAAATAGTTTCTGACATGTATCCCCTAGATCGAGATAGAGAGAGAGAATATAAGAAACGTACATACTGTAAATCACTCCGTAGTCACTGTATAGTGACACTATTAATCATGTTTATTCTGAGTATTTTAATTATTGTTGCTAGCATCCTTTTACCTATCTACTACCCTATTTTCAAGCGTGAACAATCTGTTTACAATGTCTCTGCTGAACACACTTTTAGCAAGTTACCTCCACATGAACTTTCCTATAGACTTGCGCTGCGCAACAATACATTCATTAGTATGCTACATCATTCCCACCAAACTAATAATGCTACAGACTGCTGGATATGTGGCCGTCTCCCTCCATACCAGAATTACAAGGGAGCTCTGCCCCTCTTTCCGTACCCGTTCACTCACAATGGCTCCTGCGGTGCATGGTTTAAAATAATTAATTCCTTAGATCCTGATATTGCTGTTTTCGATGGGGGCTGGGTTTGGGGAAACCTGAACTTGGTCCTGCTCGACGTTTGTTACCCAGATAAGGAGGGACTCCCCACTAGAATAGGAACTGATCTAGAAAATGAAGTGTATGGATTAGGTAACTATACAATTAGCCTTATGATTCTTACTGTTGAATCCGAAGCCGCACCTGTTATACCCACTATGTCAGTATTGCCAGTTACTGGCGAATTATGTATCAGGAAGAAAGGTTCAGTACACTTAGGTCATAGTAAATGCACTACTGTGGTCGAATTCAGCGATCATGGAAAATCGTCCTTTAAAGCTATTAGTCATTCTTACTTTGTTTGTGGTCATACCGCATACATACGTCTACCTCCAGATTGGGATGGTACCTGTTACATTGCATTCCTTCTGCCCCCTGTTTTCCTAGCTCCCCCTGATTACCATAGAAATACCAATCTAGTAAAAAATAGACCCAGAAGAGATATTCCACTTGTCGACTACACAGAAACGGCATGGGAACAGTACACTGATTTTAATAAAGGATTCTTTTTCTTTTTAGGACCTGTTCAGAATAGTAAATTAATACGTAGATTAACTAGAACACTTGAAGCAGTAGTGAATGAAACTGCCTCCGCCTTAGGTAACTTAACAGAAGAGCAGTCCGCCATGCGGGTTGTTGTCCTTCAGAACCGTCTTGTTATTGACGTCATCTTGGCAGATAGAGGCGGAGCCTGTAAGGTCATCGGGTCAAGTTGTTGTGTTTTCATACCACAAAACGCACCATCTGTATATCAAGCTATTACACGTCTCCATAAAATTGCAAATCAGATACATCAGGATCCAGGCACCTGGACTTGGTCCGGTTGGTTCTGGACAACGTTAACAGCTTGGGGATGGAAGATCCTATCCTTCCTAGGCATTGGCCTAGTCCTAGTATTCAGTTGCTGCCTGTGCCTGCAGTGTGGGCCAGCGATTTGTGGACTGTGTGCCACCTCTTGTATTGAACATTCCAGTTTTCTCTCAAAACGTAAACGAAAGAAAGAAGAACAAATGATGTTACAAGAACAAACTGATCGATTCATGAGGATCGAGATTTCATGAAGGGTCCGTAGGGAACAAGGAGGGAATGAGGAAATATAAATTTTTGGTCATGTTATGTTCCCTAGCGCGTACCCCACCGACTCCATGTACCAGCTTAAAATGCATGTAACTTCCCTCCTGTGCCAGCTATGAAGACGCAAATACATTTGCGTCCAACGTTAACTTGTCCTCTTTCAGATCCACCCTGAATGGACTAAAAGGTCCATTCCTAAGTATGCTATGCCACCGTCTTTTTGTAATGTACTTTACATGTTTTTCCTGCTCTGGCAAAGTAGGCCCTGAATTTCTGCCATCGAGCCTCTTTTTCTGGCTTCTGACTATGACAGCCTCAGCCCAGGCTGCCTCTGTACCCGTGAACTCTGACTTACTTCCAGCGCGGCCCCTCGCGCTCAGCTCAGCCTGCTTTCTGCCAAGACTGACTATAACCTTCGAGTTATCTGTTCCGCTCCTCGAAAATGCATTCCTGCCTACTAGCTTCAGTAAACATCCTCCCCAGCTGCAGAGCCAAAGGGCCGACCTGTCCCAGTGCAAGTAATTCATAGCCTCTGTTACCATGCTTCCATGGAAAGCCCCGTGCCCCCACGCTTCTCATGCAGACACTTAGGCGCTTATACACGCATCCACAGCTAGCATAGAGTAGCTTCTGCCCTGGAGACCTTTCCGCCCAGATAATATGGTTCCTAAACATCAGATATCAGATATGATAGAAGTACAAGTTGATCTGACATGCCAGACTTCTGTCTCTTTCCGTCAGTGTAAATGTCAAGTCCCCTGCATCCCTCCAATCACACGTCATGCAGCTGCGCGCGCATCCAAGCTTCCGATTTCTGCTGACATTGCCACATTTCTGCTTGGTGCCACCCACCTGCGTCACCTATCAGTGACGATTCTAGCACACACCTCCAGTTCACGCCTCTTGATTACGTACTAGTACCACGTGTATACTGTTATCTTGTCTTCTCTCAACTGTTACGCCTCCTGCACTGTTCCTTATGATGTGAATTAAGTATATAAGCTATGTATTGTCAATAAAATGTAGCGCTCTATCCCTTCTGACACCCCTGTGTGGTGGTCAGAATCCGATATCCTGGTCATGACCATTCCTTTTTGAGGAATAAAACCCTTAGAAACTCTAACACCACGGACTCTGGTTTTTTCTTTCCGATCTGAGTTATTATTGATTAAGTACTTACCTGCATAGAAATTAAGAGAGTAAATTAATTATTTACGTCAAGCTCTGGCTGTTGGTGCATCTTTCTCTACCACTAGTCCAATGGGGTTGATTCACGTAGACCTCTTTTGGGTCATCCAGATAGTCTTTAATGGTCATTGGTGCTGCCACTTCCTTGATCTCTGTTGCCTTCGCCTCAGCACGTGACTCAAGCCCTGCAACTTAGAACCAAGGCATTGCAGAGGTTGGGTCAGATTCTTCTGTTGCTGGTGTTGTTGCTGGTGTTGATTGCTGTGAGACAACAGCACTGCCCTGTGTGGATGTTTAAGGCTTCATACCAGAACTTCTGCCCAGGCCTCTAACTTTCAGTCATTCTTCTTCCAGGTCTCTAGCATGATTAACAATCCAAGCCTTGTATTGTGGAACATCACCTTCTGAAAAAGGAATGAAAGTGGGCAGTATTTTTTTTGATCGTGGATCAAGTAGTGTGGCACAGATGAACTCTTTGGAGGACAGAATCTCTCTTTTCAGCCTTGCATTCACAGCCAAGTGAAGGATTAAGCTCTGAACAAACCCATATGCTACTTCATTTACAGCAGCGAACCTTAGCGACACCTTTTCTAAACTGGTCCTGTAGTAGATACCACAATGGGATTACTTGGCTCAATGTATTGTCCTCCTTGCTGACTTCCCCTGTGAAAACCTCAAAAGGCAGTAGCATTTGTGTCAGGCATTTGACTAGTCCCCTTTTGTTTACTTCCATGGTCATGATTTTCCCAGTTGTATTACCTCCTCTTTGAAGGACATAGACAGTGATCGCTCAAACAGAGTGAAGAGTATTCTGAAGGTGGCGCATATGTTCCTTACTCTGTCCTTCACAATCAGGTTGATGCAATGCGCTAAACACATGGACCCTGAAATATCCACCATCAGCCATGGCCTTGATGATATTACTGTTAATGTTATGTTAATGTTATTGCCATTTCTAGAATGCAACTGTTACCCGGAGGTGTCCTGGCGCTGAGTGAAGTCCTACAGAGGCCTAGAAAAACAGAAGGAGTAAATGTTGGAAATTATGCCGAAAAAAAAACACGTTTTCAAAGCCTTCCTGAAGGCAAGTAGGTTTGTCATGCCTCTAAGATGTGACGGAAGGCCAGTACACGCCTTGGCTGCCCCTACTACAAAACGTCTGCCACCCCAGTTTTCCTTTTTTTGCAAATGGCACCGTTACCAACTTGGCATCCGAGGAGCGCAGGAGTCCTTTTGGTGCATACCGATGAAACTAAGACTTAGGGTAGTTGGGCCTGGATCCATTAAGTGCTTTGTGCACCAACTAGAGAGCCTTAAATTGAAGTCAATGAATCCTTCTCATCTCAGTCAACATTGAGGCGTATTTTGGTGTTCGGGTGAGCAGTCTGGCTGCTGCATTCTGCAGAATTGCAGTCTATTCATAAGTCCTTCCTGGATATTGACATAGAGACTATTACAATAGTCCAGTTTGGACATGGCTGGAGCAGTAATGACTGTTTGTTGACTATCTTTGGATAGGAATTGAATGATTTTCTTGCAAGATCTCAGAGTATGCTATTCAGATGAAACAACTGCATTCACTTGGTCCCTGAAACGGAGTTTGTTATCTATCCAAACTCCTAGATTTTTTTTACCTTTTTAATATGGGAGGGAAGGGGACTCTGTGTGTCTGGCCACCAGGCCGGGGTCCAGAAATTGATGTCATTTCCAAACAAACCAACCTCTGTTTTACTGGAGTTTAATTTGAGGCAAATTTGGGCCATCCAGTTACCCACTGCAGTCTTGCAGTCATGGAAACGAGCTGCTGTGCCCTGTAGCTTATCTGGCCGTAGTGACACCACAATTTGGGTGTCGTCTGCATATGAAGTCAAGCTAAAACCGTAGGATTTAATCAAGGGAGCCAACAATGAAGCATACACGTTAAAGAGTGTTGGGCTCAAGGATGACCCCTGGGGGGCACCACAGGGTAGGGAGAACGGTTTCGAAGAGAATTTGCCAAGAGAGACAGTTTGAAGTCTGTTTGGCAGGAAGGACTTTATTAGTTTCCAGGCGGAGCCCTGGACTCCAATCTCTTGCAGCCGGTCCATCAACAAAGTGTGATGGACCGAATCAAAGGCTGCTGTGAGATACAGTATAATCATAGCAGCTTTTCCTCCATGATCAAGTGTCGCCCTGATCTCTTCAGTAGATTTAAGTAGGGCGGTCTCTGTGCTGTGCCCCGCTCGAAACCCATACTGAGTGGGGTCAAGCACCTGTGCTACTTCCAAAAAGAACTGAGTTGGGCATTCATGATTTTCGCTTGAATCCAGTGGCAAAGTGAGCAAGGGACCCACGTCTGGGCATACCCTGCCAACTTGGGGTGAACAAAGTGATACAAAAGGGGATGATGGACATAGAATTAACGATGGAAGTATAGTGCCTGGATCGGGTGCTAGCTTTAGTATGGAAACTAGGCAGGATCGTTTGATGAACCAGATTTTACCTTCATAAGAGTATTGAACAAGTCTGATGGTGTAATCAGGACAAATTTATCAAATTGTGGGTCAGAGCTTGTTGCTAACTTAGGATCGGCTGTGGGTCCATGGATGTTTTGATTATTGAGCTATTGAATGTGGAGAAAATGAGCTCTACTTTATCAAAGAAAAATTTTGCTATTTTATCACAGAGTTCCTGGCTAGCTTATTACTGGCATTATATGTGGTAACAAATCCAATTCTGAGATCTCTGGGTCAAAGCTATTCAAACACCTTGCTGATAAAGTCTTCCAAGATGTTTGAAGCTGTATGGGATTTCTCCATGGCAAACATCACTACTGTTGTATGACACCAAATGCCCTTAAAACTTTCTTCAGCATTTAGACCTGCATATAGCTACTGTCTAACTCTCACAAAAGAGATCCAGTGTGCTCTGATACACATATAATCAGTTACCGGACAACTGGGTCACATGTCTGTCATCAGGTGGATAGTATGAACAGCACTCTTCTGGATAGCTTGGCCAGTAAATTGCAGCGCATCATGAAGGAGCACTGGAACAGCAACTCTGACAAAATATGTCCAGCTGGGAACCTTCTAATTTGGGCAGGTAGCCACCACAAAATCTAAAACTCCCACTGAAATTTTAGCCAGTTTCTTGTTGTACAAAAGTGCCATTGTGTTAGTTGGGGCACTCCTGTCCATAATAGGGAAAACACTGTTTACAATGCGTTCATTGCCATGCAATACCTTTACCACACATACATTACCATCATTGGGGGGCGTGGCTTGGACGCCGATGAGGACGATCACGTGAGCTCCGCACCGACCTCACCGTTTATCCTGCACGGAGACCCAAGCTGACTCTCCTGTGACCCTGGGAGGGTTCCTCCGGATGTAGGAGCCTGCACTGAAAATAATTGGGTGCTTTGTTGCTGCCTGAAGCCGAGCTGTGCGCTAGGAGGTGGGAGACCCAGCCTGCGTAGGAAGAAAATGGCGGCCGTCTCCATGGATCGCTCTATGGGAAGAGACCAAGAAGAGGCATAGACAGGTGCCCTAGAGGGGCGAGGGCTCTCCCACCTTGAGAGCAGTGGGTGCTGGGCTCCTGCAGCAGGATCCTGCCCCCGTGCACAGTGAGGAGGGGCGGCAGTTGCTGACAGGATTACCCGGGCGCAATAGTGCAGAGAGTTGCCCGTGGAAGAGAAGCACTACCCATTGTATTTATTGAAAGAGGACCGGTGGGGTTCCCTGCTCCAGCAGCCCGTGAACATTAGCTGCACTGGCATCAGAGGTGAGATAAGCCCCTATGCTCAGCCGTGGTGGGCAGAATAAGCTGCTGCCTGATTGATTGCTTGGCCACAAGTGGAGATCTGGGCCTGCCTGCTGTGAGACCACGTTCTGCCCCGCAGGCTGAGACAAGCGGCAAAGGTCACGAAGCGGCACTGGGGAACCCTGCCCTAATGGACTCGGAACGATGTGGAGCCACCCGCATTTTTGGCCAATAGACAGAAGTGTGAACTCGCTGGACACTTCAGCGTGAGTGGCCTACTGCTGAATGGGAGCTAAGGACAGACCTCCGGAGCCAGCGGTGGGGACTGGATGTGGCGCGGCTACCCGACAGACGGCGCAGGAGTAGACCGAGGTAAGTTGTGGTGCCCTAGAGCTGGAGGCGTGACCGGCTGGGCGCTCCATGGTGATTGAGGGAGCAGCGAGACTTTTTGGCAGGAGTGGTCACCCCCTGTGGCTTGAAGCGGCCTCGAACCCTGGATTGGAGCACTTGCTCTGTGTCTGACTGTTGGACCCTCCTCCCGTGGAGGCGGGCTTCGTGGACTGGAGAACCCCGCTGGACTATATCAAGCGTGGGGGGTTAATGACAAGGTCAGTGTGGTCCTGTTGGGTCTGATGCTCCCTCGCCTGGCGGCTAGAGATTTCGCCTGAGAATGGACTGCCCAGTTGGGACGCTTACAGAAAGCAGAGACGGGTGAGGAACCTCCTGAAGCATTGTGGACGGTGAGGACCGGCGACTCGGAGAACCCATACCCCTATCTAACGGGAGACCCACGTCACCAGACTGCAGGAGGTGTTGGTAGGTGAGACCAGGACTAGGGGCCAGGTAGTGTGACACCCATGGGGAAGCCACGAGGCCGGCAGGGGGGGCTCCCCCGGAACTGGAGGATGAGGCGGTGGAGCAGCAGAAGCGAGACAAGGTTGACCCGCCCCCAGAGGGACTGATGCAACAACAGGTGGACCATATCCTCCGGGCTATCACGGACACAAAGGAGGCACTCCAACAAGACGTTGCTCAGGTGTCGCTGGGACTGGGACTCCTACGGGCAGATCATGTGAAGCTGGCCAACCGAGTTAAGCAAGCTGAGGCTACCTTTGAGGTCTTAGAACCAGCTCAAAAACCAATGGATGTTCAGATGGGAGAAGTCACTCACAGGCTCCAAGTGATGGAAAGGAGGGCCGAAGATACCGAAGGGCGTAATAGAAGGAACAACATAAGGGTAGTGGGCCTTCTGGAAGGAATGGAAGGGGACAGCATGATAGACTACCTGGAACAGTGGCTGTGTACCGAGGTTCCCCCGGGGGGCTTGACGTCATTCTACACCCTGGAGAGAGCGCACATCCGTTGGCACCTGGGAGACCATCCAGGCCTGAGGTGGCCCATCTGCTCCATTATAAGGACAGGGACCTCCTGCTTCGTAAAGCTCGCCCTGCAGGCCCATACAGAGTGGACAATAATAACGTGTCGCTATTCCCGGATTATACTTTTGAGGTACAATACCATCGAGCCTCGTTTCTGGCGGTCAAGAAGGCCCTCCGAGACGAAGGCATTCAATACTCCCTGATGTTCCCGGCACGCTTGCGTGTGACATTGGATGGCAAAACATTCTTCCAAAACGATCCTGAAGAGGCATGGAGCTGGTTGGAAACCTACCGGGCAGGGACGGATGGAGCGAGAGGAACTGGAGGGCAGACAGCGGAGGCATTGCGACCGCGCCGTACAAGGCGTACCAGAAGATGGCGTCCTGGGACACAGAAGCCGTCCACGACACAGACAGAGAAAGAGAGGTCCCTGCAGACCGTGACAGAGAGCTCACAGGCGAGCGGCACAACGCTGCTGGGAGTGACCGACTCGGAAAAGGGGTCGGCAGAGACGGATTCTGATGGAACGGACACGGGGAGTGTCATTCAGCCACATGTCACTCCAGGGACGGCGGACGAGATCGTTGATGCCTGAACTTATGCACTGTCTCAAGTGACTAGTAAGAGGGGTCAATTGATCCTGATACTGTAACCTTTGAATGGGGGTCATTGGGCAAGACTCTGTGGTTTGGTGGGCTTGGGCGAGAAGACATTCGCATTGTGCAGTTGGCCACCTGTCTGGGGGCCCTTGCG
Source organism: Lissotriton vulgaris (assembly GCF_964263255.1). Lineage (NCBI taxonomy): Eukaryota > Metazoa > Chordata > Amphibia > Caudata > Salamandridae > Lissotriton > Lissotriton vulgaris. The sequence goes on from NC_141688.1 coordinate 116,808,037, forward strand.
AGGGTAAGGGGAATTCTTTTTTGTTATTGTGGGGTTTGGCGTTTGGATGCAGAGAGGCTGCGGGCCAGATCTTCTTGGCGCTAAAGTCCCCACCCTAGTTTCACTCCAGAGTGAATCCCTGGTAGCTACCAGAGGGACTGTTAGTGGATAGTTTGGATGGGTACCAGCTGTTTAGAGCCTGCCTGGGGAGGGGAGGTGGGGAAAATGTGGGGGTTGTTTTTGGGGTGGTTAGAGCCACTGGTGTGCCAATGCAGGAAGTGCAGTTATGGAACAGAGATAACCCGCACAATGGGGACTTGACCTGAGTTCAAATGTATTAAGTGGAATGTACGGGGGATGCACACGATGTTGAGATGCTACAGGGTCCATGCTTATCCCCTTCCATGCTCATGACAAGGTCAGCTCGTCATGGGTGTTACCTCTGCTGTGCTTATGACGAGTTGACCTTGTCATGAACAATGGTAAATCCCACTTTGCAGCACAGGAGGGGAAAACCCCCCTAGCAGCCAAGGTGTTATTTAACACGTAGAGGGGTACAGATAGCTTTTCTCCAAGAAACCCATATGGACTGAGTTGAAGGTCAGGCATTGCAGCGCCGGTGGAGGGGGCAGCTTTTTTATACAACGCATTCTGCTTTTGCTAGGGATGCACTGATTTGGTTGAGGGCGGGGGTTCTCTTCCAGCTGGCTCAACAGATCTTGGATCCTGACTGGAGGTTTGTGGCTTTTATGGGGAGGTTGGATGGGAGGGACATGACATTGTGCAGTGCGTATGCCCCTAATGTGGAATAGATGGTTTATTTTGCTCGGGTATCAGAGAAACTGGTGTCATTCCTGACCGGTTCAGTGATCTTGGGGGGCGATTTCAACTCAGTCACAGATACTGAGATGGATAGGTCACATCCAATGTTACCCCAGGCGCCTATACATAAGCTCTCGAAACTCGGGAAAGATTGGCAGGCCGATGGGGGCTGACAGATACATGGCGGGCGCAGCATATGGGCGAGCTAGATAGTTTGCATGTGCGGCTAGATGAGGTGTTGTGTTCCCCAGACGTCCATTCACTGGTCCGTCATAGTGAGTACCTGGCGAAGACAATATCAGATCATAATCCGCTATTCTTGATGCTGAGGTGGTTTCTGGGACGGCCTGCAATCCCTACCTGGGGTTTTCGCCCAGAGGCTTTGGAAGACCCGGTGTTTCACACAGACATGCAGGAGAGTATAGAACATTATTTATTTCCTCGAGAATGAAAAGGCGGCTTCAACCCTAGCCCTGGAGTGGATGCCTTTAAGGTGGTGGTGCGGGGCTTATGTATTGCTAAAACAGCAGGAGTGCGGAGGACGATTTTGCAAATATAGAGAGGGAGGACCTGCGGCTGCGTTGGGCAGAGAGGGCCTACCCTGAGGACCCGGGAGCACAGGTAGAAGTCTTAGCTGCGAGAGAGGGAGTGGCAACACAGGTAGAGAGCGCGTCTTTGACCACAAAGAATATTTCGTGCTGGCACACGCGGAGAGAGATAGGTTGCGTTGCATCTTGGCATGGCTGGCCAATCCGGCCCAGAGGGTACGCCCATCCTGGCTTTAACAACCCCAGCAGGTGTACCGGAATATACCCAACAAGGGATTAACGAGATGTTCTTGGCATTCTATATGGTCCTGTACAAGAGTAAGTTGTGGGGTGCATGTGATGGATTGGATGAGTTCTTGGCCGAGATACGACTGCTGTGCCTTGAGGGCTACCAGGGAGAAGCTTTGGGGCAGGAGATCACAGTGGGGGAAATATGAGTGCAATAAAACATATGGCGGGTAAGAAAACCCCGGGAGCAGATGGTCTACCGATTTGAATTTTACTCGACATATGTCGATATCCTGGCCCCTAAATTGCTGGCGGTTTATCGGGAAGCCTGGGATTTAGGGAGACTGCCAGATTCCACTCGCGAGGCTATCATTATTCCGTTGCTGAAACCGGGTAAGGACTCATTGTCTAGGTCAGCCTACCGCCCGTTATCAATGTTAACAACTGACTATAAGATTTTGAGTAGGATTATTGCGACCCGACTTCTTCCTTATATGATGCAACTGGTCCATTCTGACCAGGCGGGCTTTATCCCAAAGCGCAATACCACGAATAATGTACGCCGCCTTCTGCGGACATTGAGAAGGCGTTCGACAGCCTACAGTTGCCATATTTGAACCAGATTCTACACAAGTTCGGACTTGGGGACTCCTTTGTAGGGTGGATGGAACTCCTTTATAAGTCACCGATGGCTCGGGTGCGGACGGGTGTGACGATCTCATCAACCTGCCAGGTGGGGCGGGGCACGCGACAGGGCTGCCCGCTCTCTCCGTTGTTGTTTGCCCTGGCCATTGAGCCTCTGGCCTCCCGTGCCCAGTTGGAGAGGCATTATCCAGGTTTATGCCTCCGAGGGAACAATGATCCTCCGAGCACTCTGGGAACCGACCCTCTTCACCCTGAGCACCAATCTTTGAACTGGGACACTGTACTGACCTTAACCTGCTGTGCGCTCTATTCTAACTGTTACCTTTATTTGTATTATGCCTCCGAGGGGACATGCAGTTTATCTCCCTCTATGCGGATGACTTGTTGATCTTTCTTGCAAACACGGATACAGCTTTGGAGGGCGCGCGACACTTTCTCCATGTGTTTGAGCAATACTCGGGCTGAGGGTGAACTGAGCAAAGACCTGAACCCTTTCAGGTGGCGGGCATCTGCTGGTTGCCCCACTGCTTACCTTACTTAGGTGACGTAAATATATAATTTACTCTCTTAATTTCTATGCAGGTAAGTACTTAATCAATAATAACTCAAATCGGAAAGAAAGAACCAGAGTCCGTGGTGTTAGAGTTCTTAGGGGTTTTATTCCTCAAAAAGGAATGGTCAGGACCATAATATCATGTTCTTCCCACCGCAGGGGTGAAAGAAGGGATAGAGCGCTACATTTTATTGACAGTACATAGCTTATATACTTAATTCATGTCATAGGAAACAGTATAGTAGGCGTAACAGCTGAGAGAAGACAAGATAAGACAAGATAACAGTATACACGTGTTACTAGTACGTAATCAGAAGGCGTGGACTAGGCGTGAACTGGAGGTGTGTGCTAGAAACGTCACAGATGGGTGTCATAAAGGGGTGGCACTAACAGAAATGTTGCAATGTCAGCAGAAATCGGAAGCTTGGATGCGCGCGCAGCTGCATGACGTGTGATAGACGTGAAACTGGAGGGGTGCAGGGGACTTGACATTTACACTGACGGAAAGAGACAGAAGTCTGGCATGTCAGATCAACTTGTACTTCTATCATATCTGATATCTGATGTTTAGGAACCATATTATCTGGACGGAAAGGTCTCTAGGGCAGAAGCTATTCTATACTAACTGTGGATGCGTGTATAAGCGCCTAAGTGTCTGCATGAGAAGCGTGGGGGCACGGGGCCTTCCATGGGAGCATGGTAACAGAAGCTATGAATTACTTGCACTGAGACAGGTCGGCCCTTTGGCTCTGCAGCTGGGGAGGATGTTTACTGAAGCTAGTAGGCAGGAATGCATTTTCGAAGAGCGGAACAGATAACTCGAAGGTTATAGTCAGTCTTGGCAGAAAGCAGGCTGAGCTGAGCGCGATGGGCCGCGCTGGAAGTAAGTCAGAGTTCACGGGTACAGAGGCAGCCTGGGCTGAGGCTGTCAGAGTCAGAAGCCAGAAAAGAGGCTCGATGGCAGAAATTCAGGGCCTACTTTGCCAGAGCAGGAAAACATGTAAAGTACACTACAAAAAGACGGTGGCATAGCATACTTAGGAACGGGTTATTTAATCCATTCAGGGTGGATCTGAAAGAGGACAAGTTAACGTTGGACGCAAATGTATTTGCGTCTTCATAACTGACACAGGAGGGAAGTTACATGCACTTTAAGCTGGTACATGGAGTCGGTGGGGTACGCGCTAGGGAACACAACTTGACCATAAAATTTATATTTCCTCATTCCCTCCTTGTTCCCTACGGACCCTTCATGATATATCGATCCTCATGAATCGATCAGTTTGTTCTTGTAACATCATTTGTTCTTCTTTCTTTCGTTTACGTTTTGAGAGAAAACTGGAATGTTCAATACAAGAGGTGGCACACAGTCCACAAATCGCTGGCCCGCACTGCAGGCACAGGCAGCAACTGAATACTAGGACTAGGCCAATGCCTAGGAAGGATAGGATCTTCCATCCCCAAGCTGTTAACGTTGTCCAGAACCAACCGGACCAAGTCCAGGTGCCTGGATTCTGATGTATCTGATTTGCAATTTTATGGAGACGGGTAATAGCTTGATATACAGATGGTGCGTTTTGTGGAATGAAAACACAGCAACTTGACCCGATGACCTTACAAGCTCCACCTCTATCTGCCAAGATGACGTCAATAACAAGACGATTCTGAAGGACAACAACCCGCATGGCGGACTGCTCTTCTGTTAAATTACCGAGGGCGGAGGCAGTTTCATTCACTACTGCTTCAAGTGTTCTAGTTAATCTGCGTATTAATTTACTATTTTGAACTGGTCCTAAGAAGAAAAAGAATCCTTTATTAAAATCAGTGTACTGTTCCCATGCCGTTTCTGTGTAGTCGACAAGTGGGATATCTCTTCTGGGTCTATTCTTTACTAGATTTGTATTTCTGTGGTAATCAGGAGGAGCTAGGAAAACAGGTGGCAGAAGGAATGCAATGTAACAGGTACCATCCCAATCTGGAGGTAGACGTATGTATGCGGTATGACCACAAACAAAGTAAGAATGACTGATAGCTTTAAAGGACGATTTTCCATGATCACTGAATTCGATCACAGTAGTGCATTTACTATGACCTAAGTGTACTGAACCTTTCTTCCTGATACATAATTCGCCAGTGACTGGCAATACTGACATAGTGGGTATAACAGGTGCGGCTTCGGATTCAACAGTAAGAATCATAAGGCTAATTGTATAATTACCTAATCCATAAACTTCATTTTCTAGATCAGTTCCTATTCTAGTTGGGAGTCCCTCCTTATCAGGGTAACAGACGTCGAGCAGGACCAAGTTCAGGTTTCCCCAAACCCAACCCCCGTCGAAAACAGCAATGTCAGGATCTAAGGAATTAATTATTTTAAACCATGCACCACAGGAGCCATTGTGAGTGGACGGGTACGGAAAGAGGGGCAGAGCTCCCTTGTAATTCTGGTAGGGAGGGAGTCGGCCACATATCCAGCAGTCTGTAGCATTATTAGTTTGATGGGAATGGTGTAGCATACTAATGAATGTGTTGTTGCGCAGCGCAAGTCTGTAGGAGAGTTCGTGTGGAGGTAACTCGCTAAAAGTGTGTTCAGCAGAGACATTGTAAACAGATTGTTCACGCCTGAAAATAGGGTAGTAGATAGGGAGAAGTATACTGGCAATTATGATCAGAAGACTTAGAAAAAACATTATTAACAATGTCACTATACAGTGACTACGCAGTGATTTACAGTATGTACGTTTCTTGAATTCTCTCTCTCTATCTCGATCTAGGGGATACATGTCAGAAACTATTTAACCGATTCACCTAGGGGAGGACTTAAACAATTAAACTGTCTGACTTGCTAGATCGGAGTTTCGATCGGTACTCCTCTTGGGGAGTTTTTTCTCGTTCAGATACTGTAAAGTCGTTTGGCTCAACACAGTCTTTGGTGGGGGTGGACGAGTCTCGGTCTGGTTTCAGTTCATGGAATTTTTTCACATGACTCGTATGGACCCACCCCTTTCTCCCTTCGATCTTCACGGCGGTCCTCGTGGTGAGAAGGACGGTCTTCGGCGATTTCCAGCGGGGCTCCAACGGACTCTTTCTATCAAAATTTCGCACCAATACTAGGTCCCCAGGACGGACATCATGTGGCTTTACATCAGTGTTGTCAGGGAAGGCTGCGGCAACCTGTGAACGACATGATTGGAGTGCAGACATCAAGGAGGCAAGGTAATCTGTCAGCATATTGCAATCAACATCAGTAATCTTTTTTGGAATGGGCGTCCCCCACATATTCGGTGGTCTACCAAAAACCACCTCGTACGGGGATAGCCCTGATCTCGAATGGGCAACCATTCTCATATAAAATAGTGCCACTGGTAGGGCGACTATCCAGTCGACCCCTTTCTCTTTACATATTTTAGCAAGTCGTGTTTTTAATGTCTGATTATGCCTCTCTACAAGGCCTGCGGCTTCAGGATGTTGGACACAATGGAATTTCCACTGGTATCCTAGCAATAAAGAAACTTCTTTCATTAATGCGGATGAGAATGGCTGACCGTTATCTGAGTACACGACACGAGGCAAGCCGTACCGTGGGAAGAATTCACGAACCAACTGCCTGGCAGTGGTCGGAGCAGTGTAATCTGGGACTGGGTATGCTTCGGTCCAGCGGGACAGAGCACAAACAACTACGAGAACATATTTAAATCCTCGACAACAGTCCATCTTAATATAATCCATCTGGAGGACTTCAAAAGGGTGATCGGGAGGATGAAATCCACCTTGCTCTACAGGGACGCTTTTACCTGGATTGAACTGACAACAGATCATGCAAGTACGCACTTTCTGTTTCGCTGCTGCTCGTAAGTGTTTATTGTTCCAAAGATTTTGTAAACTGTCTAACATCGCTTTCTCTCCTAGATGTGCTGGACTATGTGCTGTATTAATCATGACTTGAACCATAGAGTCAGGGAGAAACCATGTAGATTTTCCCTTCGTCATCCAACCTTGATCTGTCTGGATCCCTCCTAGTTCAATCCATTTCTTTATTTCTTCTGGGGTAGCATGTGTCTGAATATCGATAACATCTAGTGGGGGATCTCTGACTGTCATACAATGTGTCAGTCCGGTTGTCTTTGTCATGTCAATTGTCTGGGTGTGAGTCAATGCCGTATGTTTCGCTGTCTGGTCTGCCAGGTCGTTACCCTGGGAAACAGAATCTGTGACTTTAGTATGTGCTTTACACTTCATGACGGATATTCCTGAAGGCAGATGTATTGCTTCTAGCAGTGCTTGAATGAGGGGACCATGTTGGATCTTGGCACCATGAGAGGTCAGAAAACCTCGTTCTTGCCATAACATGCCGAAGTCGTGTACAACTCCGAACGCATAACGGGAATCAGTGTATATGTTGACATTTCTATTCTTGGCTAGAATACAGGCTCGGGTCAGAGCAATAAGCTCTGCCGCTTGAGCGGACAGTGTGTCAATGCGATGTGTTTCTTTAACTTCGGTTTCAGTGGTCACGGCATACGCGGCCACCAATTCTCCTGTACTTGTTCTCATACATGAACCATCCACATAAAGTGTCAGGTCTGGATTTGTCAATGGAACATCTGTTAAGTCTCGTCGGGGCTTTGTTACGGCATTAATGATCTCTATGCAATCATGCGGGGCTGGATCTGTCATAATTGTAGGTAACAGTGTTGCGGGGTTCAGAATGCTGCAGCGTCTGATTTCTATGTGTGGCTGGAATAGTGTTAATTCATAACCTGTCAGTCGTGCTATGGTCAAGTGCTGAGTCTGGGTTCTATTTAAAAGAACCTCTACAGAGTGTGGAACTTGTACTGTTAACTGATGGCCTAAAACAATTGAATCGCTCTGTCTTATTGCTAATGCTGTTGCTGCTACTGACTTTAAGCATGCAGGCAGTGCCTGGGCTACTGAATCCAATGTACTTGAAAAATAAGCGCAAGGCTTATGTGAACCTGCTTGATCTTGAGTGAGGACAGACAATGCTGTACCATCACGTTCTGTAACAAAAAGTGTAAACGGTTTACTGTAACATGGTGTCGCTAAAACTGGTGCTTGGCATAATGCTTTCTTTAATTCCTCAAAGGCTTGTGTATGTTCCTGAGTCCAAGGGAGGGCAGTCGAGGTTGCTGCCTCTTGCGTCGTTAACTGGATGAGTGGTTTAGCTAGAAATGCATATTGAGGAATCCATTGTCTGTAGTACGAGGTGAGGCCTATGAAGGCCCGCACTTCCTTTTGTGTCTGGGGTCGTGGCATATTTACAATTAACTGAATGCGATCGGGAGTGAGCTGTCTCCCCACTTTGGACAGCAAGTGACCCAAGTACACAACTTGCTGAACACAGAATTGCAGCTTCGAAGGAGACACCTTGTGTCCCTTGTCTGCCAGAAAATGTAGAACTGTCAGTGATGCTTGTTCACATTCGGGCTCACTTTGTGCGGTGATCAACAGATCATCGACGTATTGCAGTAAAGCTGTGTTAACTGGCATTTGAATACAATCTAGTTGCCTTTTCAGTGCTTGACTATAGATGCTGGGGCTTTCTGTGAATCCTTGAGGTGCGCGGGAAAATTTGAAACTTCGTCCATTTAAACTGAATCCGAAGAGATATTGGCTCTCCGGATCAATAGGTACACTGAAAAAAGCGTTCTTGAGATCAATTACAGTAAAGAACGTTGCTTCTGAATCAATAGCTGTCAATAGGGAAGAGATATCGGGGACCACAGGGTACTGTGGTACAATACATTTGTTCAGTTCTCGAAGATCAATCACCAGCCGATATACTGGCGGTGCATTGGGGTCAGTACGTTTAAGAATTGGGATGATAGGTGAGTTACAGATATTGGAGTCAGTCTCGACGACCACTCCTTGTGCTATAAGCTCTTCAATGATTTCCAGTAAAGCCACTACAGCATCGGGTGGTAACTTGTATTGTCTGATTCGTGGTAGAACAACTCCTGTCTTGAGTGTAACACGGTATGGTGTGATATGCATACAACCTACATCAGTTGGGCCTTTTGCCCATAGGTGATCTGGTACATTTTTCAATCTGACATCGAATTCTCGCAACACATAGTGACCCTTGAAATCCCGTAGAAAGAGTCTAACTCCCTCCGGGGAACAGCAGATTATAGCTCCTAGAGCCTTCAATGTTTTAATTCCTAACAGATTTTCTGGGCATGAGTTCGTAAGTAACAAATCTGTAACTCGTGATAATGGACCCACAGCCAAGGGTACTGGTTCCGATACTTCATTTACAATAGGCTGTCCTGAAAAACCAAGGGAAACATTCTGTGAGCCTGAGAGGGGTGCCCCTGGGACTTCATTATGGCTGATTGTGGTGCGGCTTGCCCCTGTGTCAATTAAAAACCTTCTGTCTTTTCCCAATACGTGACTGTGTACATAAGGACCTTCTTGATCTACAGGAATTTCAATAAGAGGCAAGCCACCTTCCCTCTCTAGGCTGTTTCATGTATATCGGGGGTAATCTGGATATGCAGATTGGGCATACTGGTACATCTGTTGTGAAACTTGCTGAGTCGCGGCAATGGGCTGTGGTACTGCTACTGTCTGTGCTGTATGAGATGGGGCATGCATAGGCTGTGTATTCTGCATGGGCTGTACATTTTGTGAGGTCTGTTGCTGGACCTGATCTTGTCTAGGCGGATGCGGTCTTTCTTTAGTTTTCCCTGTTGCTATGTTATGTTTCAGAACTGGACATTCATGTACGTAGTGACCTGGCTGCTTGCAATAATTGCACGTTCCTTTAACGGGAGCTGTAGTGTGACTTGTCTGGGTCCCACCCTTCCTTTGACCGTCGGCTGGGACCGTCTGAGCTACTAACATTTTCATCTTTGTGTCTTTCATGCGCTTCTGTTCTTGATCCTGTTCTTCTCTAATTCTATTCTGATGGTATTGTAACATTTGTAACATCTGGGATGGCGTATTTGCCTGCCAAGTACTTTCAACTTTGTACACTCTGTTTTTAACTAATGGTAGGGAGTTCTCGACTAATTTTGATACAAAAAGGTGTGGATATGACTCGCTACTTGGTTTTAGGCCACTATTAATAATGAAACATTTCTCGAATCTTGAATAGAAGTCACTAGTATCTTCATCATGTTTCTGTTTACAGGACGAGATGGCGTCCCAATCTTCCTTTCTAGTTGTCAATAATCTTGGCAGGACCTGTACTATTAAACCGGGTAATGCTTTAGTCTTATCCCCAAGGCCTACCCCTGGGACACGTTTGATTTCTTCGTCTTCTATTTCTGCCCATACAATCTTTTTCTCTCCCACCTCCCATTCTTTTTCCTTTAATTTCTCGTAGATGCCCGTGGGCAGCAGTACCTTTAACATTTTCATGATATCCTCATACGTGTAATCCCCCATCAGTAACATGTCTTTAAGCTCTCTGTGAAAACCTGCAGGGTCTTTATCATGACACGGGACTAGTTTCTTCATTTCTAACAGTTCTAACTTAGTCAGTGGCGTGTGTACATATACACGTTTCAAGAGGTGATCCGCACCCATAACTGGGTGTACTTCTCGTAAGGGGTTCTGGCTTTCAATGCCACTCCCGCATTGCATGTGGTACATTTTCCTTTCTGGAGGCGGGCGGGAACATATTCAGAGCTTACGAAAGTGTTATATTTATGTCGTTGTTCTAGAATTATTTGTATTAACTTGGTACTGAAACCTCTCCATCTGTCCATGAGTAGTGCTTCTAATGTTTCGTGTAAGGGACCTGGATCGGAATGTTGGTTTCTGTATTTCGTGAGGAGGTGCTGAATCATGTATACACCTGCTAATTTCTGTTCGTCTGGGGAAAGGTTCAGAAACGTCTGTGCTAAAGTGTCATCATTATATATGTCTGGATTTTCGGCCCATAATATGGCTGACCGGGCTAGTTCTTGTTCATCCATCGAATTGAGTACGTGGTACCCCATTCTTTCTCGTAGTCTTTTATCAGTCTCCTGGAACTGATGTTCAGAAGAATTCGGGTTTGTTAAAGCAGAGAGAAAAACTCTCTTGCTTTCTGGACGGATACCTTTCCTAAGGTAAGTTCCCTTACCTACATACGCTATAGTATCTGTAGTCCTTTCTGGTACTTCAAGTTCTTCTTCCTCCTCGGAGGAAGCTTTCTCTTTCTCTTTTTGGTGTACTGCTATCACTGATTTTCTAATTTTCTTGTACATACTGGCTATGCAAGTCCCCTTGTCATGTTTTCCTTCAGCTATATTTTGACCCCACTTGTTCAGTGCATCCAATTCACTCTGATCTGTTCCAGGCCTGTCTCGTTCTCTTATTAGGCAGTTTATGAAAAAACGTAGTATCTGTGCTTGAACGTCAACTTTCTGTTTCTCCATGGCATCCTTGATACTGTCAGGGTCTTTCCCTGTCTGAACAAACTCATATATTCTATCTAGACGGTCCTTCATTCCTACATAGAATAGCAAGATATCGGTAGCAGATCTTAACCGTAGTGATGCCAATATCATTAGATCGTCTTTTCCGGGTACTGGATCATATCTGCAAACTGAAAGGTTTTCTTTTAATGCGTCAAGGCGGGGTGACCTGAACGTGAGAGGACTCTGCATATCCCTGAGATTGAATCTGTGTGTTAATGGCGGGGTCCGAAGACCCGCGGTCGCACCTCCTGAAGCGGATGCTTGGACATTATCTCCCTGTGGAGTCTGTATCTGAACTTGAATTTGTCGTTTAGTAGGATCAGGTAGACGTGGTTTCGGTAGGTCAATTTTGGGTGCGGGAAGTGGCGGGGCTGTCGGAACGGGGGAGGTCTGTCGCGGTACCGGCGGGACATGATCTGGGGGCGGGGTGCCACCCCCGTCCCTGTCAGTAGGCAAGGCACGAACAGGCAGATTGGTGTAAGCCGGTGCTACGTCCTCTAGATAAGAATTTAGGAATATGTCTTTAGTAGTCTTATGCATTACTTTAGTTGGAACTAATGGCGGCGGTAAGTTTTTCGGTATTTCTGATAGGGCCTCAGGTGTACCCTCGGCCGCGAGATACATACCGTTTACGAGATTGTTTCGGGCACGGTCTATTTGTTCTGTTTTTACTCGGATCCCTTCAGTAACTAATTCGTTTTCTTGGGCTTTTTCTGATTCTTTAAGTCTGTCTTCTCTACGGAGTGCTTTCTCAGCACGCTTATGTGATTCCTTACGCCAAAATTCTATGGCGTCTTTCTGAGATTGTCTAGCTTTCTTTTTCCATAATGCTTCCTCTACCTTCATGATGCACTCGGCATCCCATGTTCCGGTAACAGGCCATCTGTGTCTTTCGTCTAGATGCTTGGTATAGTCGGCCCATAACTCTAGATACAATATGGCATCTATGCCATGTTTGTGATACATAAAGTTACCTGGAGTGTCCCTAGGGGGAATAGGAATTTCTTCCTCTAGTATCCCTTTCCTAGTTCCTATCTGCTTTAACTTGTTGAAAAACGGCATCTTGTTTACTTATTACTGAATACTCAATCCTTACTACTTAATACTGGATACAGCTAGTTTATACAAGAAACACAATAATGCACATTAAAACGGTCACATTCATACCACGACATTAATCACATGAAAAGACATTTGAGACATAGATGACTACCCCCTATACTGGATGTACTGCTAAACAGTACAGATACACTGGTGAACAGTGCAGAACTTCAGAATACTAGATATACTGCTAAACAGTACAGATACACTGCCTAAAAACAGTGCAGACCGGACTTGTGTACCCAAACCCGTCTAGATACGTCCCAGCAATGGTACTCACCGGGAAGCACGGAAACAGAAGGCCTCGGAAAACTCGACTGGACTGGACTCGACTCGGCTCGACTTCGGAAAACTTCGGAAAACTGGTGGGCCTCTTGACACCTCGGACCTTGCTTCTTTCGGCTAGGCTCTGGTCGGGATCCTCCGCACTCCTCACCGCCTCGTCTGGGCACTGATCGCAGTCTTCGTCACCTCCGTGGGTCAGAGGGAGATGCAGGAAATCCTGCCGGTACGCGTAGTTTCCATCTAACTGATGGCAGGGGACAGAGCTTGCAACGCACCAACCGGCGCGTGAGGTGGGGGAGGGGTCCCTATTCGGGCGCCAAAATGACGTAAATATATAATTTACTCTCTTAATTTCTATGCAGGTAAGTACTTAATCAATAATAACTCAAATCGGAAAGAAAGAACCAGAGTCCGTGGTGTTAGAGTTCTTAGGGGTTTTATTCCTCAAAAAGGAATGGTCAGGACCATAATATCATGTTCTTCCCACCGCAGGGGTGAAAGAAGGGATAGAGCGCTACATTTTATTGACAGAATATAGCTTATATACTTAATTCATGTCATAGGAAACAGTATAGTAGGCGTAACAGCTGAGAGAAGACAAGATAAGACAAGATAACAGTATACACGTGTTACTAGTACGTAATCAGAAGGCGTGGACTAGGCGTGAACTGGAGGTGTGTGCTAGAAACGTCACAGATGGGTGTCATAAAGGGGTGGCACTAACAGAAATGTTGCAATGTCAGCAGAAATCGGAAGCTTGGATGCGCGCGCAGCTGCATGATGTGTGATAGACGTGAAACTGGAGGGGTGCAGGGGACTTGACATTTACACTGACGCAAAGAGACAGAAGTCTGGCATGTCAGATCAACTTGTACTTCTATCATATCTGATATCTGATGTTTAGGAACCATATTATCTGGACGGAAAGGTCTCTAGGGCAGAAGCTATTCTATACTAACTGTGGATGCGTGTATAAGCGCCTAAGTGTCTGCATGAGAAGCGTGGGGGCACGGGGCCTTCCATGGGAGCATGGTAACAGAAGCTATGAATTACTTGCACTGAGACAGGTCGGCCCTTTGGCTCTGCAGCTGGGGAGGATGTTTACTGAAGCTAGTAGGCAGGAATGCATTTTCGAAGAGCGGAACAGATAACTCGAAGGTTATAGTCAGTCTTGGCAGAAAGCAGGCTGAGCTGAGCGCGATGGGCCGCGCTGGAAGTAAGTCAGAGTTCACGGGTACAGAGGCAGCCTGGGCTGAGGCTGTCAGAGTCAGAAGCCAGAAAAGAGGCTCGATGGCAGAAATTCAGGGCCTACTTTGCCAGAGCAGGAAAACATGTAAAGTACACTACAAAAAGACGGTGGCATAGCATACTTAGGAACGGGTTATTTAATCCATTCAGGGTGGATCTGAAAGAGGACAAGTTAACGTTGGACGCAAATGTATTTGCGTCTTCATAACTGACACAGGAGGGAAGTTACATGCACTTTAAGCTGGTACATGGAGTCGGTGGGGTACGCGCTAGGGAACACAACTTGACCATAAAATTTATATTTCCTCATAGGCACCAACGTTTAAAATACCCCTGAGGATTTGTTGGAGGGTAATTTGGGGCGGGCCATACGTAGACTTAGGGGCAGTTTTGCGTTTTGGAGTACGTTGCCACTATCAGTAGCGGGTCGGGTGGTGCTTCTGAAGATGGTGCCGCTCCTGCGCTTATTGTAATATTTTCAGACGTTGTCGATCTGGGTCCCGGGCTCCATCTTCCGCCAGCTCCGCTCAATGGCCGTAGGATTTATCTGGGGGTCGGGCAGACGGCGGGTTGCTATGGCTACAATGATACTCCCGAGAGCTGATGGGGGTATGGAAGTGCCGGACTTCGAGTGGTACTATTTAGAAGCGCAATTGCAGTGGCTCACTCAAGCTGTGGCTCGGGAGTTCCGGGGCTCGGATGGCCCTGAAGAACAATGGATCCCACGCTATATCTTGTCCTTTATTGTGCTACAGCATAAGATGCGTTTTGAACCGCTCACAGCTGAAGAGAGGTTGCTGCGGTTATGCTGGAATCAGAGCCAGCGCCGGGCTAGTTTCACTCGCCCATATGCCCCGGAGATACCGCTGGGTCTGTGCACGGCATTCCCACATGGCAGGGATTGGACGGCAGTGGCTAACTGGAAAGACTTGTGAATACAAGTGCTAGGAGACCACTCCGAAAATGAAACCCAGTTGACATTTCAGGCCCTTCAACATAAATACTATCTTCCTCAAGGGGATTATTTGCTGCATTCAGCGCTTATTTTGGCATTGCAGCGATATTGGGGGATGGGTCTGTCGGAACCACGCACCTCAATGTTTGGTGTGCCAATATGTGGTAATGGCGGCGGGAACTGTTAAGGCCATTAGGTGCCTATACAGGGGCATGCTGACTAACGCTCTGGAACCATTGCGCACGTTGCAGGGGAAGTGGGAAGTGGACCTTGGTAGGTAAATCCCTGAAAAAACATGCCCAGTTGGTTAGAAGAGCCTGGAAGAGCATGAGGAATGCTAGATATCAATTGGTACAATTCTATGTACTGCGTAGGGCGTACTTGACACCAGCCAAGCTTAATCAATATTTCAATGCGACGACCGCTCAGTGCCCGAGATGTAGGTTGGAGGAAGCCGACTTCCAGCATATGATGTGGGGATGTATGAGTTTGGGAACATATTGGAAGGATATGCTGGAACTGCTGTGTAGTGTAACTGATCGTACAATAGAACTAGACCTGGGCACTTGTTTACTGCACTGGTTCCCGCATAGAGCTAAAACGAAAGTGACAAGTACATTTATAGACCTGGGCCTCGTATTATCCAAGAGGGAAATCACAATGCATTGGAAATCAGCAAGGGGGCCACGTGTGGAGAGATGGCGGGTGGGATTGCTCAAGTGGGCGCAGAGTGATGGTACACTTAGGCTGCAACAGGCCCTACGTACAATAATGACCAGGCACAGGAGGCGGCAAGGGCGTGGGAGGCCTTAGTTATAATATTGCAGGCTCCAGAAACAGGTTCGGAGGAGGGCTCGGACTTGGAGGTCCGACGGGATCCAACGGGCACTTTGGCACAAGGAGAATGAACCAGGGTACGATCGGTTGGACAAATGAGAATCTTTAATTAAACTGTATGCCCTATACTGTATTACTGTTGTCCACAATTGCCATTGTATTGGATTCTGATGCACCTTAATTGTTTATAGATCATGATTTTGAGGCGCAGCGGGGGAGGGATATGGGCGGGGGACACAGTGAGAAGCGGCTTGTGATATATTATACTGTCATTTATCCATTTGATATTGCATTGCTTCTCAATGATGTTGGTTGTTTGAAAATCAATAAAAAATATTTATTTAAAAAAATCCAACACCATACATGAATGAATGAAATTTAATTTGTAGTGCCCGAACTTAGCCCCTTTACCAATGCATTTTTCAACCCTACATATGCCTTTACCACGAATACCTTTACAACAAAAATGTAAGTATATTGCAGGTAAAATGTCATGAACAAGGGTGCAGCAGTCAACCGAAACACGTTGATTTGATCTTTTAAGATAAAATACATTTCTTATAAGCATCCAGAGTGGCGTGCTCTTTCCTAACATTGGTAGCAGGAATATATAGAATATATATATATATATATATATATATATATATATATATATATATATATATATATATATATATATATATATATATATAGCCACAATAGATGTGGTATCACTCTATACATCGATTAGACATAATGTGGGGATAGAGGCATGTCAGTACTTTTTGAAACAACGCAGCATCACCACACTGGAACACACGAATATGCTTTTAAAAATGATCGATATGTGTCTAACTAACAATGTATTCCTGTTTAATAAAGAACTATATAAACAGGAGTGTGGCACCGCCATGGGCATATCATTTTCGCCGAACTACGCGAATACTACCATGGGCTGGTGGGAAAAGACAATTGCGTGGAACAGTAACAATCAAGAAGATTTGGATCGAATAATTCTATGGGTACGCTACATAGACGATTTGTTTATAATTTGGCATGGATCTGACCTTGAATTTCAAAATTACTTTTTAAGATTGAATGAATATGAAGTCGGTCTGCAATTCACCTGTGCAACAAGTAAAAAACAAATTGATTTTCTCAACACCAAGATCTACATATTTGAAGGCAAATTAGAATCTACACTGTTCCGCAAAAAAACAGCCACCAACAGTGTGTTACACGGGACTAGCTTTCATCCAAAAGCACTGCTAAAAAGCATTCCATATGGAGAATACATAAGGTTAAAAAGAAATTGTTCTAAACCTGAAGATGCTGAAATCAAAATTCAAGAGAGTAAGACAAGATTCAAATCAAGAGGATACGAAGACCGTATCCTAAAGAACTCCAAACAGAAAGCTGACCAAAAAACAAGAGCAGAAATTTTGGTAGAAAAACCAAAAAAAACTACTGAAAAGGATCCACTAAGATTTGTGACCACATACAGTAAAGAAAGCGTAATCATTTCCTATAAAATGAAAAAATACTGGCATCTCATATCTGGAGATCCGGATATAGGAGAACTAACGGGAAAACAAACAGCAATAACCTACAAAAAGAATATCTCTCTTCAAGATCTCCTAGTAAAAAGTAATTTCCAAAAAAAACACAAACAAACTGGCTACAAGATCAACGGAAACGATTTCAACCTTGCTCTACGTGTAAAGCGTGTAAAATAGGAACCAGTAAAAAGAGCATTGAGGAACCGAACGGTAATATCATGTACATTGACCAACAAATCACGTGCACTTCTAAAAATGTAGTATATGTCATCGAGTGCAGATGTGGGATCAAGTATGTAGGCAGCACAACCTGCATGCTAAAAAAGAGGATCCTAGAACACATCAGGGCGGTCAAAAACAAAAACATGCTTTACGCGACAGCAAAACATATAAATGCTTGCCAAGAAGGAGATTGGAGAACAATGAGATTCTATGGTTTGAAAATGCTAACCAAAATGGAAAGAGGAGGCGACATTGTTCGTAAATTGCGACAAATTGAATCTCGCTTAATCATCCGATTACGAACAAAAATACCAAAAGGCATGAACTTTGGGGAAGACCTCCACATACATTTAGAGTGAACTTGATAGTACCAGCTGAAATATTTCTACTTTAATTGGGTACTATACCCTACAACTAAAAGTAATATTAACTGGAACTACTCCAAGTATGAACTATAAAGAAATACTCTGCCCATGTGATTTAACATGTTAAGAAATGCATTAGCAATATAATGACACACCAGTCTTTCTTTTAATGTGTGAATTGTTTGTAAATACTGTTTCCATACTACAACTCCCATAATGCCACCTAAGGCTAGTATGGGCTAGTATAAAAAGGAAAATGGTAGAAGGACTTACTGACCGTGAACAAAGCCCTGTGATGCTGAAACACGTTGGTGGGGTGAAGCTCTGATTAAAAGGCTACAATAATTGGTTGGGCCGCTTCTTTTGTGATATAAACTTTAATTTGGGTCAGGATCCGACCCCTGAGCCGAGCACACGCTGGTGAGCGCACTCTCTATTTGCGGATCACTTTGTGGCAAATATGGGCCTCCTCAGCCACCCTCAGAAAACCTAGGGGGTCAGGATATGTCTCCCGTGCCCCCTTATACCCATTCCCAACATTGTTTATCCTCCATCTTGTGACTAAATTCGTCCGAAACACAAGATGGCGGACTCCCGTTACGCTACCGGTGAGCTACCCGGTTCGCGTACCGGGTAGCGCTTCCACCGCGAAAAATCGAAAAAAATGTATTTTATTTTTTTGCCCCGCGGGACCCTTTAATAGCCCCCACATCAATCCTAGGGGGTCAGGAGGGGTCTACCTTGCCCCTTTCATTTATTTCCCCCTTCGTTTATTTCCACCTCTTGTCTCTCGATCCTACCGAGAGACAAGATGGCAGTCGCTCCGGACTGTTTAGAATGTTGAGAGTCACCGGAGAGCCAACCCGCTTCTCCTCGCGAAGTTCCGTTACGCGTCTGGTACGTGAACCGGGGCGCTAACCGGGACGCTGTCACAGATATATATATTTTTTTGAACGTTAATTTCTCAAAATCCACTGGAGCACATATCTTGAGACTTAGCAAAGGCACATCGGACAAACAGTCTCTACAATTTAGCCAAGTTTCATAGAAATCCATTCAGCCGTTCGAGCTAAAAGTGAGTCCAACCGCCCTATGGAAAACTCAATGTTAAAAACACGTTTTGGGACCCCCCTTTTTTCTCGGCCCCCGCTTGACGAAACCCCCCCCAAACTTTCAGGGGACGCTCAAAAACAAAATGTGCCATTTTCCTGAACATTTCAGCCAATTCCGTCCATCAACGCCAAAGTTATTCAACATAGAATTTTCAGAAATCCCTATTCAAAAAAATCCTAACTATATATACCTACTGGCGACCGCCAGTAGGTAATATATATATATATATATATTTGATCGGTAATAAATTTCTTTGCAACAGAAGCCTGGTTTGCGGTAATTATTGAAGCAGTCTGTGTACTTGTGTGTGCTGGCTGACGGCTGCCGCCGGCAACAGGTTGGATTCCATATATATATATATATATATATATATATATATATATATATAGCTTGCACTATTTAATTTAATAAAGAACAATATCCACAACAGCAGAACAGCATATTCCTGAGTGCGTTTTTCTCCATTTGGTGCCTGCAAGCGTCTTGGAGCGTAAACATATATATATATATATATATATATATATATATATATATATATATATATATATATATATATATATATATATATATATATATATATATATATATATATATATATTCACTGAAAAACTATAGAAATTCCGCTGTTATAGTTAGTTGAGCTAACTATAACTTGCGCCCCGCAATGCACTGCTGATGACGTCACATATTACATCATTCATGACATGGTCAGTGACATCACTGATGACATCACTGATGACATCTCAATGACATCGCTGATGACATCACTGATGACATCATCCAGTGAATGTGTGTTTCTATAAAATGTAAATATGTTTTATATATATATATATATATATATATATATATATATATATATATATATATATATATATATTGGGAGGAGTTAGCAAACATCCAGTTTGCTGGGTTCACGGACATTATTCCGTCCCCTGCCCCATCCCCGAGACGTCGCCTGGCTGGCGAGGGGATGCCCAGAGGATGCCCATGATGTGCAGCGCAAGTAGACGGGTAACGAAGCATCAGCGGTAATCATCACAGCTGGACTACAAGTTCCATGAGGCATCAGTGCATCCAGTACCGCCCAACCAGGGGCGTGCCATATATGTGGAACTGCTTCCGGCCTCCCTGTAATCTACTCGTCGTCCTCTGAGGAAGAGGGACTACACCCTCGAAACGCGTCAGGACTTTGACGAAACAGGACTCATCATTTCCCCGTCCTTGTACAGCTATCCAAGCACTCTGCTCATTAAAGCTACTCTGAACCATCCCCGCGAGTGTGCAGTGATCTTTTCACGTGGGCGGCATATGTTGAATGGTTCCATCACCATTCTATGCAGCACCCGCCGCAAGAGTGCAAACAGCGCTTTGATGGAACTTTGAGCCCCGCAGCAAAACTGCACGCGCTGAGCACCGCCACGCGGCAACTTGGGAGGAGTTAGCAAACATCCAGTTTGCTGGGTTCACGGACATTATTCCGTCCCCTGCCCCATCCCCGAGACGTCGCCTGGCTGGCGAGGGGATGCCCAGAGGATGCCCATGATGTGCAGCGCAAGTAGACGGGTAACGAAGCATCAGCGGTAATCATCACAGCTGGACTACAAGTTCCATGAGGCATCAGTGCATCCAGTACCGCCCAACCAGGGGCGTGCCATATATGTGGAACTGCTTCCGGCCTCCCTGTAATCTACTCGTCATCCTCTGAGGAAGAGGGACTACACCCTCGAAACGCGTCAGGACTTTGACGAAACAGGACTCATCATTTCCCCGTCCTTGTACAGCTATCCAAGCACTCTGCTCATTAAAGCTACTCTGAACCATCCCCGCGAGTGTGCAGTGATCTTTTCACGTGAGCGGCATATGTTGAATGGTTCCATCACCATTCTATGCAGCACCCGCCGCAAGAGTGCAAACAGCGCTTTGATGGAACTTTGAGCCCCGCAGCAAAACTGCACGCGCTGAGCACCGCCACGCGGCAACTTGGGAGGAGTTAGCAAACATCCAGTTTGCTGGGTTCACGGACATTATTCCGTCCCCTGCCCCATCCCCGAGACGTCGCCTGGCTGGCGAGGGGATGCCCAGAGGATGCCCATGATGTGCAGCGCAAGTAGACGGGTAACGAAGCATCAGCGGTAATCATCACAGCTGGACTACAAGTTCCATGAGGCATCAGTGCATCCAGTACCGCCCAACCAGGGGCGTGCCATATATGTGGAACTGCTGCCGGCCTCCCTGTAATCTACTCGTCGTCCTCTGAGGAAGAGGGACTACACCCTCGAAACGCGTCAGGACTTTGACGAAACAGGACTCATCATTTCCCCGTCCTTGTACAGCTATCCAAGCACTCTGCTCATTAAAGCTACTCTGAACCATCCCCGCGAGTGTGCAGTGATCTTTTCACGTGAGCGGCATATATATATATATATATAACTTACTCTGGACGAGGAGATGGAATTCGTGAGGATCCAAAGAAAAGGCACTCTACGCTCGAGAAACGCGAAAACAAGCGGCGCAGAAACACAAGACGGAGGGAACGCCGCAAATGCGCCAAAAAGCAAAGGGCGGCCACAAAGGAAGAAGAACGTGGTGAACAAGCAATAGCGATCGAAAAAACCATTGTGAATCTGACCAATGTGCAACTTGATCAAGCTGAGAAACAACTGTTGGCTTTAGGATTATCTTATTGCCCTGAGAGCAATTTTAACTGTGGGAACACTAGAGTAGATGTTTTCAAGTTTATCAGAAAATTAAAATTGCGAAAATACTATGCCATCAAAGGGGGTTTAACTCAGACCAAAAAAACCGGCCCAACCACACTTAACCCAGAAAGAAGTGGGCTACAAGCTAGAGATGTCCCCCTCTTGAAATCTATGCATGGTTTACGCAACGAGGTGACATCCACTCCAAGCACTCAGGAAGTGGCCTGTGAAGAAAACATCGAAATTGGCCAAAGTGAGCCAAGTGGCTTCAAACCACCATCAACGTTTATTCCTTCCATGCCCAAGGATGCCATAGACACTTATGCAGAACTACTAACCGATGGTTTAAAAAAATTGCACACTCAAGTTAGTAGACATAAGAAAAACATCAATCCAAAAACCAAATCGTATAATGATCTCATTAAAAAATTACAAATGAATAACACCATCATTATAAACCAATCTGATAAAGGTGGCAATGTGGTACTTTGGAGCAGATCTGAATATATGGAAGAAGCGTATCGCCACCTCAATGATACAGCTTGTTACGAGCCTTGTGATTCAAGAGCAGTCAAAAACATCCAAACAGCATACTGGAAAGAATTGAATGGTTGGAAAAGGGATGGCTTACTCACCAAGGAGGAAATGAAATATCTGTATAAAGAACATCCTGTTATACCTAATATATATTTCATCCCAAAGGTCCACAAGGGGGTCAGACCAGTACCTGGAAGACCCATAGTATCAGCTATTCATAGCTTGTTTGAAAACACCTCGAAGTACATTGATCATTATTTGCAAGATTTTGTGACCACCCTTCCAGCGTACATTAGAGACTGCACGGACTTTTTAAGAAAATTGGAACAATGTAAGTGGTCTTCAGATTTCCTGCTAATTACCATGGATATTGCTAGCCTTTACACTAGCATATCCCATCGGGATGGTTTGAAGGCTTTGAGATATTTTCTTGGCAAGAGACCAGTAGAATTACACAAACACAATGCTATGTTGTTGTCCATGGTTGAACGATGCCTCAATAATAATGTTTTCTTGTTTGATGACAAAATGTTTAAACAATTACGAGGTGTGGCCATGGGGGCATGTTTCTCTCCGACCTACGCGGGGCTCCACGTGGGTTGGTGGGAGGAGCATGTCCTCAGAACACAATACTCTACTATTTGGCAGGAAAATATTGTAGAGTATATGAGGTACATTGATGATATTTTTATCATCTGGAGAGGGAGCAAAGAGGAGGCAGTGAGTTTTGTCAACGCTATCAATGTCAATGATTCCAACCTTATCTTTAGTGCTGATATCAGTAAGACCGACATCAGCTTCTTAGATGTGCAAGTGAGTATAGTCAACGGCAGTATATCAACAAGCCTGTATAGAAAGAGCACAGCAGGCAACACTATACTGCACGCTCATAGCTTTCACCCGGGTCATACTATCAGATCCATCCCATATGGGGAGTTCCTTAGAATACACAGGACGTGTAGTTCATTAGAACAAAGGGACTTCCATCAATTGGAAGCCATGAATAGGTTGGAGGCTAGGGGTTACAAGTCTAGTGCCCTTAGAATAGCGATGAACAATGCCAACAAACTAGACAGAACAAATCTCCTGCAGGCCCCGTCCAATGCCATGTCCTCAGTTGGAAACCATGAAGATAACAGCAATGCTTTAAGATTGATAACTGGTTTCAGCCGACAGGCAAGTCAGATTTCAAAATTAATCAGAAAGCAGTGGTCAGTCATACTCACTGACCCCATTCTGAAGGAGATCATGCCCAACAAACCAGAAGTGACCTATAGGCGGGCATACAGCATGAGAAATGCTTTAGTGTCCAGTTCACCTGAGACAGCTAAAAAG
Organism: Lissotriton vulgaris; assembly: GCF_964263255.1. Taxonomy (NCBI): domain Eukaryota; kingdom Metazoa; phylum Chordata; class Amphibia; order Caudata; family Salamandridae; genus Lissotriton; species Lissotriton vulgaris. Next base: position 116,831,479 of record NC_141688.1, read on the forward strand.
GAAGATTGGTTGTCTCCCCGGAAGGGTTTCTTCCGATGTATATCGTGTAGAGCGTGCAAATTTGGCACCAATACAAAATCATACACAACACCATTTGATGACAAACCCATCAGTATAAAAGCCCATTACACCTGCAAAACTGAGTTGGCTGTATACGTTCTCACGTGCTCGTGCAATCTGAGGTACGTTGGTAGTACGAAACTACCAGTACACCAACGTATCCTACAGCACCTGAGAGCAATAGTGAACTGTGACAAAAGTTATCCAGTAGCCCGCCATTTTGATCAATTTCATAACAGAAATCTATCCCATCTGAGCTATTTTGTAATAGATGCGGTTAGAACCAGCAAGAAAGGTGGGGACTATGAAAAACAATTAAGGCAAATGGAGTCCTTGTACATAGTTCGCCTCAACACTAAGATCCCGGGAGGTTTGAACATGGGAGAAGATTTGAGCACCTTTCTTTAAATTATGGTTTTTGTGTCACTTTGTTATATCATTTGGGCCATTCTACAGATTTAGTCCGGCTACCCCTACTGTACAGCATATAACATCTTGTTGCTAAATGATAATTGCTTTTTTCATTTCCCTACATATCACTGTAGCCATTGAAAGCTGATTACTCCATTTTATAGTCACTCCATAGGGAAGTCGATAGTCTGTGGCAGGGACTAATGGCTTCACCATGTGATAAATTATATATACCATCCTGTGCTACAAGTGGGCAATGATGGAACTTTATGCGTTAGCATATTTTAATGTAACTGAAACTGTTTAGTTAATGAATTTAGTTTCCCATACCCCCAGATGTCTTCCTGTTTATTCAAGTAGGACATCCCAGCACTCCCTCACCTTTAATAATTTTATTTGTATTCTAGCTAGCGGTATAGTAATACATTATTCTCAACTTGTTATATATCGATCGTGCCCAAGCACTGATTTTCTATTTCAAATGTATGAACCCAGTGAAAAGAACGTAACAACAGAATGCATGCCATGTCAAGTATTGAGGTTGTGATACCCTATGGAATCTTTATTTTTTGAATTTTTGTGTTTAACACAACGACAACTTCAAACATAGGCATATATGACCAAATGTAAGGAATTGATTTTAAATTTGTGTATATATATGAAATGCCAATATTGTATTGTAATCGTATTTGTACGAGTAAATTGTTGCGTATTTGCACAGAAAACATTCTTGCGTATTTGCACAGTTAATATTTGCACAGTAACGGTATTTATGCACTTGCACTTTATATCAGATTATTCCTTTCAGTCTTGTGCCGTTGTCGCAAACAGTAATCAATGATTCTAAAGAATTGCTAAATACCTCTTATTATTGAATAACCAAGTCATGTTATGCATCAATATAACTTTACACCATTCCAAAATGGCCGAACCAACAGCAACGTATACTGACTATGAGTTCGTACTATAGTCCTCTTTTTAGTTCACTGAACTGCATGAGGAACTTTTGGCGCGATGTTGCAATTAACCAATGTATTATTTAAATGAAATATGTACCGCTTACCCGCTGACAGTGAGCAAGGGCGTTCACGCCCGAAACGCGTCTGTTTGGCAGTGTGTTGCACCTCTGCACTTTAAATGCAATAAAGGAAGAAGAATATCCTTAAGAAGTCTGGCTGTGGATTTATTCACCTGTGTCTGCGCACTGGGTTTGGTGCGAAAGGCGTCGCACAAACTTTCCGGTTGGAATTCATATATATATATGTATATATATATTAACTGAAAAACTATAGAAATTCCGCTGTTATAGTTAGTTGAGCTAACTATAACTTGCGCCCCGCAATGCACTGCTGATGACGTCACATATTACATCATTCATGACATGGTCAGTGACATCACTGATGACATCACTGATGATATCTCAATGACATCGCTGATGACATCACTGATGACATCATCCAGTGAATGTGTGTTTCTATAAAATGTAAATATGTTTTATATATATATATATATATTCAATGAAAAAACCATAGGTTATAGGCCATATATAGTTAGGAATTAGCATTTACAAAACCTTATTTTACTCGCATAAAACCATTGAAATTCCATATATAGTTAGCTAACTATAAGCGCTAACTATATATCGCGCACCCGCAATCCACTGCTGATGATGTCACATATTACATCATTCATGACATGGTCAGTGACATCACTGATGACATCACTGATCACAACATCCAGTGACTGTATGTTTCTGTAAAGTTAAAATATGTTTCACATATTGAAGAATGAGTGGATGTATAAGTGTCTGGATGAAGAATTTAGTAGGTGCATGACTGACTGTATGAGTGAGTGATTAAATGTGTCTCACTGAGTACATGGGTTAGTGACTAAACTGTCTTAATTCGTGCATCAGTATGTTTGATGTTGTGTAAGCTGCTGCATGTGTTGATCAGTAGCTATAAGAGTGGCCATATGGGTTATTGATTGGTTGCCCAAATATTTGAATGGGAGGCTGAGTGTGTGTGTGGGTGGCTGGGAGGTGCGTGACTCTGTGCATAGATGTGTAAGCAGTTGATTCACTAGGAGTATGAGTTCAAGAGTGCATGTGGAAACAGCTATATGGGCGGTTGACTGTGCATGGGTGTGTTGGTGAGTGAATGGATTTCTCATTGCTACATGTGCAAGTAAGTACGTATGTAAAACACAATACATGTGAGAGTTGAGATATATAAATAACTGAACATAAGAGCCAGTGAATGTGTGAGTGGCTGTATCGATCACTGTGAGCTTGTATCAGGGATTATATAAGAGAGTAAATATGTGTTATTATATGTTTGAATAAGTAAGATGTGTATAACTGTATAGTTGAGGAAATGGAGGTGTGATTGATTCTTTGCATGACTGACTAGGTGTGTGAGTAACTCCATGGATGAGTGACAGTCTGTGAGTGTCTGTTTATACTGAGTGTATGTAAGGTTATATTAGAGTCTGAAGAGGTTCATTGTATTATCACATGAGTGATGTGATCAGTGATGACAAATGAGATGTCATCAGTGATGTCATTTGAGTTGTCATCAGTAATGTCATCAGTGATGTCATTTGAGATGTCATCATTGATATCATTTGAGTTGTCATCAGTGATGTCATTTGAGATGTCATCAGTGATGTCATCAGTGATGTCACTGACCATGTCATGAATGATGTAATATGTGACATCATCAGCAGTGGATTGCGGGTGCGCGATATATAGTTAGCGCTTATAGTTAGCTAACTATATATGGAATTTCAATGGTTTTATGCGAGTAAAATAAGGTTTTGTAAATGCTAATTCCTAACTATATATGGCCTATAACCTATGGTTTTTTCATTGAATTTTCAAGGTTTTGTAAATGCAAATTCCTAACTATATATCCACTATAACCTATGGTTTTTTCTGTGAATTTCATTGGTTTTTTAATAGCAAATATGAAAAGCTTTAAAATGTCAAGTACGTGATAGATAAAAACATTTTCGTATTTATGCACGCTGATGTGCTTTGAACGCTGCCCCCCCCCCCCTCCCCTCTTTTGCCTTAGTAGTACTCTCTCTTTGCAGATACTGAAGGGTAGTTAACGCAGGCCTTTACCCCCGTTGTAATCCGTCGTGCCTCCTTGTCTCTCCATTTGATTGATTGTTGTCCAAGCATTTACTGTTTTAGAATTGGTTCTCTTTGGATCATTCTCTATTTACAAACAAGCACAAAGTCGCAATACTCTGTTTAGTCTTTGCAGATAGTGAAAAATCGTGTAAAAAAATAAAAGTAATCGAGCAAAATCAGTAGGCCACTAATTGGATCTCTTTTTGACCTCGCTAAAATAGAAATATTAGGAACAACCCTTCTTGAGAAATACGAAAATAGTGAGATGAACTGAGCTCCACACCATGAGGGCTGCAAGACAGCTCGGCTCCATCACCCATCCCGCACAAAATAATGACAAACCCTATGCAAATATTAAAAATATAGACAACACACCAGCAAAGAAACAGGGTAAAACATTTTATTAAAAAACTATTTACATAACGTTGGTTTATAAGATGATGTCAGTAGTGGACCGATGTGTGAATAGATCGAAAACAGCACAAGGCTCCAAGATCCGGATAGCAAGCTCCTGGATGTTGGGTGCCATAGTTTAGAGTTCTGAATTTCAGCCTTTTTCAATGCCTGTGCTTTGTTGAATCAAAATGGCGGCTTGACACAAAGCTGACTCAAGCGTTGTTACTGATGCTATGCAGACCAAAACTGGTTTTCAGTTTGTACATTTTTCTAGATTTTTCAATCCAAGTTTGGTTGACTTTGTAGAACGATGGCTTCAGATTTTCAACATACGGTGTGGTGGCGCTGACTGGGAGGGGGCGCTTCGCTCCTGCCCCCTCCCCAAGTAAGATTTTCATACGTGAAAGTACGTTAATGGTTTTGGTCCCTGAGATGCTTCGATGTCACTACCATTCTCAAATAGCATAAGTTCTGGATGTTGGGTGCCATAGTTAAGAGTTCTGAGCAGCGCTTGTAACACTGTCTGAAGCTTATTTCCACCTACTGCAGCTTCACTATTCTCAAAGTAAGTGAGTGTCGTTTGTGGACCTGACTGCATTAGAAAACAATGTGATATGTTACCTTCCTAAACAGCTTGACGGAGGCCCCTGAGGGGCGGTGTGATGGCCATGGACTCGGAGAAGACGCTTGGCTCCGACACCCTCCCCAAGTCTTATAGCACTGGTGTAGCCTGAGATCGCCCCCGACATAGGCGGCCGGCTCCCGGGGTCCGGCGGAACTTTTTGCCTTTTGATGACTCTTCAATTCTGGACCTTGTCCCACAATCCGTTTGACCTGAAGACAAGCTGTAGTGGGGCGCCCCTTTATCGTTTTAGTTGCCATTCCGCCCGCTTTTGCTACACTGTGCCTCTTCCGCCATTCAGCTGTTTTCCGCCCGCTCTTGCGACTACAGCGTCTCGCTCACCATGTAGTTGAGATGCGCCCGCTCTTGCGGTGCAGCGATAGGCGGCTGCCACAGGACTCTCAAAATGGCGGCCGGCTCTTCGGTTTTGGGCCTGGTCCACTAAAATGGCCCTGGGACACCTTGGAACTCGGACGCTTGTCTGCTAGGGCTTGGGTCCCATTCTCGAAAAGCGTCCCCTCAGCCGTGAAGATTCTACAAAAGTCTTGGGGGCCTCCGACTCCCGCAGGCTTCTGGTGGGGAGCGGCTGCCATGATTGCTCGTGGAATGGCCACGACGGAGCTACGAGATGGTAGTGGTCTCATGCTGACGCCAGCTTTAGTCTGAAACATCCAGAAACACTGTAGACTACCAATTCGATCAGTTCCGGTAGCGCCCCAACATGACCCGGAAGAGAAGAACTTGCCCTCCCCTCTTTGACTGATGGTTCTTGTTGCCTGTCCCCTCTGTTGTCATTTAACAGAACTTTTTGGACTGCTGAAAGGGGTTGTGTTCTGAACGGTGGTTGGTGGAGACATTTAGACTATATTCTTGACCTACGTTGTCGCGTAATGCGTTTTATGACACGCCGCGTTAGCGCACCCGGAAGTGATCCGAGGCGCGGCGCGCAGCGCGTAACGTAAGCATAACAGGTCATGTGACTTGTTAATAAAACTTTTCATTGGTTCATTTTACTTTTGTTAATTTAATGATGAAAAGCTTGGTCATATGACCTAAAAATTACGCTTTTTATTATTTTCGAACAATATTTTTTTTTCAAACATATGTTATAATATTCCAGGCTAATGTACTTTCCCGGAAAATTTACAACTGTCTTGCAAGTAAAATATATTCCTTTTTCGAGAAAAAGGGCGTTTCTTCCTTCCATGACGGAGCCGTTGAGTAAAAGAGATTCGGCCTGCTGTCTTAGTCGCCGATACGCCTGATTATCAGATTCTTATCGATCACTTTATGTTGCAGACATGAAAAACACAACTGCCCTTGACCATTTATCTTTTCTGCGTTCCTACATATTATACCTTTTATCCGTCATGTAATTGGACTGCTTTATTTCACTTGCCTTTTACTGATTCGAAAACAGTCACTAAAAGTAAAAACTTTACAAATGAAAATACTACTACCGTGTTTTGTTTTAAAAACCTTTATTGTGAAAATGTCAGTATACAAATACGGGCCTATAACCACGTGGGCCGGCCACGGAGCAAACTGAAATCGTATATGATGAGGAGACATTTACACTGTAGAAGAACGTAACGAGCGGGCCATTAGGTGACAAGAACAAAGGTGTCTAACAGTTGCGGAATCGGTGGACGTACATTTTGTAATTAAAATACGACAGGGCCACTTACAATAACATTTTCTAGATATACATTTGCGGGCAAAGAGTTACGAGTCCCATTTATACCGGCGCCATTTTGGGCGAGGCCGGGCAGGTCCAAGATATAGTCAAAATGTCTCCACCAACCATCGGCCAGACCAGAACCCCTTTCGGCCCTTTATGCTACAAGATGGTGTCTTCCATTCAGAAAATATTGGTGGCAGCATTTTGAAAGGAAACAGAAACAGCCGTTCTCCTAGTGAGTTTCACATTGTTACATTTAGGAAGAATGTTGAAGAGTAGTATGTGGAAAATCTGAAGCCATTTTTCTACAAACTCTCAATCAGACTTGGATGGAAAAAAAAAACCTGAAGAATGTACAAACTGAAAACCAATTTTTGTCTGTATAGCACCAACAGTAACGCTTGAGTCAGCTTTGTGTCAAGCCGCCATTTTCATTCAATCAATAGCGTCCCCCTGCACACATTCAGGGACCTGGTCGTGTCTTCAGATGAAACGCATTGTAGGAAAAGAAGCAGAAAGGAAAAGGAAAAAAGTTCCGCCGGACCTAGTGAAGCTGCAGCAGGTGCAAATAAGCTTCAGACAGTCTTACAAGCACTGCTCAGAACTCTCAACTGAGGCACTCAACATCCAGGACTTGCCATTCGGATCTTGGCGCCTTGTATTTTTGTTTTGTTTTTGATGGAGGGGAAACAACAAAAATCAGACATTGAAAAAGGCTCAACAGTGCAGGGCGCCTTGTGCTGGTTCCGACCTATTCACACATCGGTCCGCTACTGACATCACCTCATAAACCAACGGGGCACCCCACGCCGACTTTCGGCGCAGCATTGTAGGATGGCCACACCAGTGCGGCAATTTGCTGGACACCACCTCGGTGCCATCCAGATCTCGGCGCGTTCATTCAATCAATAGCGTCCCCCTGCACACATTCAGGGACCTGGTCGTGTCTTCAGAAGAAACGCATTGTAGGAAAAGAAGCAGAAAGGAAAAGGCAAAAAGTTCCGCCGGACCTAGTGAAGCTGCAGCAGGTGCAAATAAGCTTCAGACAGTCCTACAAGCACTGCTCAGAAATCTCAACTGAGGCACTCAACATCCAGGACTTGCCATTCGGATCTTGGCGCCTTGTGCTGGTTCCGACCTATTCACACATCAGTCCACTACTGACATCACCTCATAAGCCAACGGGGCACCCCACGCCGACTTCCGGCGCAGCATTGTAGGATGGCCACACCAGTGCAGCCACTTGCTGGACACCACCTCGGTGCCATCCGGATCTCAGCGCGTTCGAGTCACTGTGCCGGAAGAGTGACCGGAACTCAGCTGAACACGCCGTCTTTCGGCGCAGCATTGTAGGATGGCCACACCAGTACGGCAATTTGCTGGACACCACCTCGGCGCCATCCGGATCTCGGCGCGTTCGAGTCACTGTACCGCAACAGTGACCGCAATTCAGCTGGACACGCCGTCTTTCGGCGCAGCATTGTAGGATGGCCACACCAGTGCGGCAATTTGCTGGACACCACCTCGGTGCCATCCGGATCTCGGCGCGTTGTGCTGCCTTCGGCCTATTCGCACATCGGTCCGCTACTGACGCCGCCTCACGTGCCAACGGATTTTCTACGCTTTTTGTAGCCCTATGTCGCATAACAGGTCATGTGACTTGTTTATAAAACTTTTCATTGGTTCATTTTACTTTTGGTTTCCTAAAGATGGAAGGCTTGGTCATATGACCTAAAAATAACACTTTTCATTGGTTTAGAACATTTTTTTTTCCCAAACGATGAAAGCCCCACCTTGTTTCTGGATCATTCAGACTGAAGCTGGCGTCAGCATGAGAGCACCACCATCTCGTGGCTCCGTCGTGGTCATTCCGCGAGCAATCATGGCAGCCGCTCCCCACCGGAAGTCTGCGGGAGTCGGGGGCCCCCAAGACTTTTATACAATCTTCACGGCTGAGGGGACGCTTTTCGAGAATGGAGCCCAAGCCCTAGCAGGCAAGCGTCCGAGTTCCAAAGTGTCCCAGGGCCATTTCAGTGGACCAGGCCCAAAACCGAGGAGCCGTCCGCCATTTTAAGAGCCATGTGGCAGCCGCCTATCGCTGCACTGCAAGAGTGGGAGCAACTCAACAACATGGTGAGGGAGACGCTGTGGCCGCAAGAGCGAGCGCAACTCAGCTAGATGGCCGCCACCTGGGGAGGCCCGTTCACGCCGGCTCCCCCACGCCCCCCCCCGGGCCGCCGCACGCCAATTTTCGGAGCAGCATTGTAGGATACCAAAACCAGTGCGGCAGTTTACTGGACATCACCTGGGTGCCTGTCGTACATGTTGTGTCAGCCATGTGACACTGGACACAGACCGCTACTGACGAGGCCTCCCCCCGCACCACCCGGGACGCCCCACGCTGTTTTTCTGTGCTGCATTGTAGGATCCCTAAACCAGTGCGGCACCCAGGCGACATCACCTGGGTGCCGTCCAGAACTCTGCACGTTGTGCTGCCTTGGGACTATTCGCACAACAGACCGCTACTGACGAGGCCTCCTCCCGCCCCACCCGGGACGCCCCACGCCAATTTTCGGAGCAGCATTGTAGGATCCCTAAACCAGTGCGGCACCCAGGCGACATCACCTGGGTGCCGTCCAGAACTCTGCACGTTGTGCTGCCTTGGGACTATTCGCACAAAAGACCGCTTCTAACCATTGTTGCTTTTTGTGTGGAGAAATGTTTAAATGTTTTTAGTTTTTGTTCCGTTTGTTAAAGTTAGTAGTTAATAAAGTTTTATAACCTTACTTTGTTGGAGTGTTATCTATTTTTTTTAAAACGGGTGAATGGGGCCTTGATTCGGGTTATTGTCATGTGTGGGCTTTGGAAGTGTGCTGCTGCAGGATCGGACATTTCAAACTCAAATGCACGTTCTTTTTCTTACCTTTCCGAAGCATGGAGCGCAATAGCAGGCAGAGAAAGGGTGATGCACGTGTTGAACACTACCTGACCTGGCAAGTTGCTGGCAGTGCCCCCCCGCCCGCTCCTGAAAGAGGGCACACACACACCGCCGCCCCGAGTACTTCACAAATCTTTAAAAGACCATGCGCTTGTTCATGAGGCTTAAATGGTTTATCACCTCTTCTAGAACCCCTACATCGACCCTCTGACGTTTCATGGAAAAATTACCATGTAACACAATACCAAGCCCTGTCAGCTGAAACCCCCAAGGAATCGTGGGGCATATTATCAAGGGGGTTTATCTCCGCTTTTTTGGCTTTAAAAACCATGAAAGCGGAGATAAAATTATTTCCCTATTATCAAGCTGTCGCTAACACCAGTTAGTGACAGCTAAAAGGAGATAGCGACCATCTTGGGCCCCGCTTTGCATGTCAGTGATACTTATCACTAATGACATGCAAAGTGGCGTGCCAAGATGTTAGCGACTGGAAACAGTCCCTAACATCGCTATCTCCTATTACCAACTTTTGGAGATATTCGCGCTAAGCGCGAATATCTCCAAAATCTAACACCTGCCCTGAGCAGTTCTTAGCCATGTTATCCAATGGGAGGTGGATAACATGGCTAAGAGCATTAGGTCGATAATACATGAATATCGCTGACTTTTCTGCGATAATAGCAAGGTTTATCTGCGATAAAAATCGCCGATGTGCAGCGATAATTTTTGTCTCTAAACAAGTTATAGACAAAAATTATCGCTAGTTGTTCGTAATATGCCCCCGGGTTTTTGCTTGCAGAAATCGGGAGGCGGGAGACTAGCACTGAAATCAGTACTCACACGCCTGAATCAGGAGGATTGGCATGTCTGAATTCTCTACAGCTGGGGCCATAAACTACATCCGCAGGGTTAGGTGATAGCCTGGAACCAGCCTGGCATCTAAAATGGCTGCCGTGCACGACAAAATTGTGGCATTCGAAAAAAGGCAAGATGGCGCAGCCGCTGGAAGAGATATATCAACATATATCAGCCTCCTCAGCCACCCTCAGGAAACATAGGGGATTAGGATATGTCTCCCGCACCCCCTTATACCTAGTACTTTAATTAACGAAGCACAAAATGGCGAATTCCCGTTTCGCTACCAGTTTGCGGCCCAGTTCGCGGCCCGTGAAGCGCTTCTACCGTGAAAAGTCATTTTTTTTTTATTTTCCCCACGGGACCCTTTAATAACCCCAACAACATTCCTAGGGGGTCAAGAGGGGGATACCTTGCCCCCTTTCATTAAATTCCCCCTTAGTTTTTCACCTTTTCTTCTCTCTCGATCCTACCGAGAGACAAGATGGCGGCCGCTCCGGACTGTCACGCAGCAAAAAAAAAAAAAAAGCTCACGCACAGCCGCTGGAAGAGATGTATCAACATATATCAGCCTCCTCACCCACCCTCAGGAAACATAGGGGATTAGGATACGTCTCCCGCACCCACTTATAACTAGTAATTTAATTTACGAAGCACAAAATGGCGAATTCCCGTTTCGCTACCAGTTCGCGGCCGCGCTTCTACCGTGAAAAATCATTTTTTTTTTATTTTCCCCACGGGACCCTTTAATAACCCCAACAACATTCCTAGGGGGTCAAGAGGGGGATACCTTGCCCCCTTTCATTAAATTCCCCCTTCGTTTTCCACCTCTTCTTCTCTCTCGATCCTTCCGAGAGACAAGATGGCGTCCGCTCCGGACTGTTTAGAATGTTGACAGACACCGGAGAGCCAATCAGCTTTCTGCGCGCAAAGTTCCGATAAGCGAAAAGTAAGCGGACCGGATCGCTGCCCGGAGCGCTGTTACAGATATATATCTTGATTTAAACGTTAATTTCTCAAAAACTACTGGAGCACATATATTGAGACCTAGCAAAGGCACATCGGGCTAACAGTCCCTACAATTTTGCCAAGTTTCGTGCAAATCCATTCAGCCGTTCGAGCTAAAAGTGAGTCCAACCGCCCTATGGAAAACTCAATGCAAAAAACGCGTTTTGGGACCCCCCTTTTTTCTCAGCCCCCCCTTGACGAAACCCCACCAAATTTTCAGGGGCTGCTCAGAAACAAAATGTGCCATTTTCCTGAAAATTTCAGCCGATTCCGTCCACAAACGCCAAAGTTATTAGACATAGAATTTTCAAAAGTCCCATAGGGAAAAAATTCTAACTATATATACCTACTGGCGATAGCCAGTAGGTAATATATATATATATATATATATATATATATATATATATAAAACTTCAGAAATACTTCTATCAAAGTCAACAAACTAGGGATGTTCCAGACCGGGAACAACAAGAACACGTCCTGAGTGTAGCGAATATGGAAGCATTGCAAGATTTGATAGATCTGGAACAAAATAACGACACTGTTTTAATCAGCCCCAGTGGAGCAGCGGCTAACTCAGAAATAGACATCTGTCAAAGAATCAAAACTGGTTTCAAACCTAAATCAGTATTCATGCCGATAATGCCAAAAGATGGACTAGACATGTTTTCAGAATGTGTGATCAAGGAATTGAAGGAATTATCCATAAAAAGCACAAGAGAGGGCGTGGCAGACAGCAACGACCAAATGAGAAAATACAACAACTTGATGACAAAAATTAAAGCAAGATCGGACATAGTGGTGAGATGGTCGGACAAGGGAGGCAACATAGTCCTGTGGCCGTTGGAAATGTATAATCAGGAAGCACTCTCTCAACTTCAAGACCGTGAATGCTATACTAGAATAAGTCCGACACACATCATAGGATTACAAGAGAAATATCACAACGAACTATATAGGTGGAAAGGCATGGGTTTGTTAAGCAAACAGGAGTTTGAGTACCTGAAGAACGACTACCCAATAACTCCTCAATTATACCTAATCCCCAAAATCCATAAAAACAGCAGTGTACCACCAGGCAGACCCATTATATCTGCAATAGGGAGCCTATTTGAAAAGACAAGTATTTTCATAGACCATTTCCTACAACCGGAGGTGAGGGCTTTACCTGCCTATTTGAAAGACTCAGGTGATTTCCTAGCTAAAATCTATGATGTGGAATGGAAAGATAACTACTTATTCATGACCCTAGACGTACAATCTTTGTACACTAGCATTCGACACAAAGACGGACTCAATGCCCTGAAACATTTCCTCGGAAAAAGACCAATAAACCTTTTTGAACATACCCGCATGATCCTAGAAATGACTGAATGGTGTTTGACCAACAACACCTTCATATTTGACAAACTTCATTACAAACAAATGCAGGGTTCGGCCATGGGTACTTGCTTCTCCCCCAGCTATGCGAATCTGCATATGGGCTGGTGGGAGGAGAAAGTCTTGCAAGTCACTCACGCAGAAACTATAACCAACAACATTGTAATGTACAAACGTTTTATCGATGACATTTTTATTCTGTGGCAGGGCAGTCCTGAAAGTGCCGAAAAATTCGCCAAGGAATTGAATGAAAATGCATTGAACTTGAAATTCACATGTAATATTAATTGTGATACTATACAATTCCTTGATGTTGAGTTGTTTGTGATGAATAATGGTATACAGACACGCACATTTAGGAAACCAACAGCAGGAAACACAATCTTACACGCGCAAAGTTTTCACCCGACACCTCTGAAACAGTCTATCCCATATGCTGAATGCCTTAGGATGACTAGAAATTGTAGCACACAAGAAGAACTGTCTAAAGCCAAAAAGAACCTTTTCCATAGGTTAAAAAACAGGGGATATACGGAGAATACCTGTAGGGGGGCAGAGGCCAAGTGTGAAAACAAAACCAGACAGGAACTCATATTCCCTCCCAAAGACAAGAATAGTCCTGTAATAAATGAACAACAGCCACCAAGGCTAATAACAGGATACAACAGGTATCACGCAAATCTCCGCAAAATTCTCAGGAGACATTGGCCACTAGTACACAACGATCCTACCATTGGCCAGTTGGTGGGTAAAAGTCCCCTGGTAACCTATAGAAAAGCTAAATCCATGCGCAGTGAACTGGTATGCAATGCCCCAGCAATCATAAAACAGAAAAATTGGTTACAGAACCAAAAAGGCTTCAAAAAATGCAGTAAATGCAAAGCCTGCAACCACGGGATAAATACCACCACAGTCAGTATACCATTCAGACACAAACCATACACCATAAGAGCACAACACTCGTGCAAAACCGAATTTGCGGTGTATGTGCTGACATGTGTCTGTGGCAAGAGATATGTAGGCTCCACCATCCACCCAGCACATGTCAGAATATTGCAGCACTTGAGGGCAATAGTGAACAAAGACCCTACTTACCCGGTAGCAAGGCACATCAACCAGCTACATGAAGGTAATGCCCAGAATCTCACTTACTATGTCATTGATAGTGTACCTAAAAATGCGAGAGGAGGCAACCGTATTCTAGCCCTACGCCGACTGGAGTCCAGATATATAATCCTTCTGAACTCCAAAATCCCGTTCGGTTTGAACGCGGATGAAGCCCTGAACGTACACTTATGAATCAGTATGTACTCTTCCCATCCCTCTAAACCCATTCTTTAACATCTGCTGTTCTACTACTACTTAGAACTGTTTTTAAACCACAAGCACAGCAACAAAGTCACCTTCCACGTAACTAATCACAAGTAGCCCTAGTTATCACCTTTAATTTGTGAACCTATTATTACCCCACTAATCACACTAAAACAAGTCACAAGCCATTACTCCACTTGGAGAAGAGAGAAAGCCAACTTGTTAAGTACTGCATTAATGAGCTGCGCCGGCATGTATATGTTTAACATGAATAACATATAGCACTTGACGTAGCTGACGCTATAGTTGGGAAATGAATATTTGTAATTGACAGAGTAATTACTGCTGTACATATATATCATCAAACGTATAATACCTTAAGTATGGCACATGCACTAGGGAGCAGCATAACCTACCTGGGTCTGTACTCCTCATATTGGTCCTACAAGCATGTCTATCCACGGGTGGTCACGGAGGGATAATTCCAGCATCACCATCACTAATCGCTAGCGCAACCATCAGTTACCACTAAAACTAATGGCAAACTTATGGCAGACAGTGCACTTGTGCATAAGACTTGTAATAAGTGTGGACGCACGTTTATTTAATTTACTTTATTTCATTTATTTAGTTTATGAAATGTAATTTAAAGTGTTCTCAAATTCATGAATTATACAAGTGTGAAGTTAACACATGTAACAATGAATATAAGGGACCTTTTAGTAATGTGGTTCAATTGAGCGTTACCAAGTTGCATAAACATAGGTGAAAGACTGACATGATGTTTCACATGCAAGTCATGAAACTTTTCTATGTCCACACATGAGGGTTAAACATGTAACCATACCAACCCTGGGCCAATGAAAACGTGTAACACATCAAACGCCTCAGCAACCATGTAACATTCATGTATATTTAAAGTGTAACATAAGGACAATGCAGATGTAGTGAGCAAGGCGGGGCAAGCCGCCGAAACGCGTCTATGCAGCAAATGAGCCATTAAAAATCGTTTGGATTTTGATTCACGGAGTCAGCGCCTTATTTTGATGGAAAGTTTGGTTTGGTGTCGATATATATATATATATATATATATGCCAAGGTGTATTAAACAATGAATGGGTTTATAGGAGTAAGGAAGGATTATGTAGGTGTGGGACTGACTGTATAAGTGAGTGATTAATTGTGTCTTGCTTAATGCATGTGGTAAAGATTGATACAGACATTCACACAGTTTAGGTTGTCAGATGGTGTATAAGTGGTTGCATGCTTTGGTTAGCACCTAAATGAAGATCTATATGGGCTATCGATTCCTTGTCTGAGTATCTGTATGGGTGCCTGAGTGCCTGTGTGGGTGGGTGGGGGGTGTGACTCTGTGCATAAATATGTGAGTGGCTAATTCACTGTGTATATGTGTGCAAGTCTGTAACTGTGAAGGGCTGTAAGGCTCGGTGAGTGTGTGTATGGGTGTATTGGTGAGTGAATAGATGCCTCAATTGGAGGACTTGACCTGGGAGAGAGAGGAACAGCTGAGGTAGAGGCATCAACGGCTTTGGGAGCCGGAGGGCTGCTGTATGTATGTATGTATAGGCATTTATATAGCGCACTACTTACCCGGAGGGTCCCAAGGCGCTTTGACCGCTGCGAAACCCTTCCTGGCTTCCCTGAGAGATGGTCCCTTAATGGGTATCTCCAGGGTGAGACCAGGCATCCCCGGCGGTCTGGTGGGGCCGTTAGTGAAGATGAGGCAAGCTAATGCCCAGAGTTGCCGAGTGTGATCGCTGATCAGAGTGGGCACCGAGGCGAGAGAATTATCGAGTCCGCTGACCCTGGTCCAGAAACCTGCCGCGCCGGGAATCGAACCCTGGTCCCGGGCCATCGTCTGCTCTCGGGTCTGCCGCCTCTAACCAGTGAGCCACACTACTTCACTGCTTGGACTGGGTGGTGTGGTGGCACGTAGAGGCGGAGACATGCTGCCTTGAGACGCAGTGTGTGAGGGAGAATGTGGAGGACTGCCTTTCTACTTCTTGGGGATTCGATGGGGAATAATTATCTGTGGTGGTGTGGGAAGTGGGTCGGGCACAACAGCCTCACTCTCCGCCAAAGGTGCATAAGGTGCAGGTGGTGGCCCTCCCTCTGGGGATCTGCTGGATCTGGCGGTATGCTTGGCCTGGCCATGCTTTTTCCCTCTATCCCCTGTTGACCAGGTGACCCCCAGCAGTGCCCTCCTGTTCCAGCTTCACAGGGGTGTGGGTAGGAGTTGAGGTTGTGGGTGAATCTGCCATAGAGGGCTTTTTCTACAGACTCTTAGCAGGCACCTGCTTCACAACAGGCAAGGCAACTGTTTGCCTGTCTTTGTGAGCCGCCTTTGGGATGGGAGTGTCCTTGGATGGGGCTTATTTTGATGCATGTGCACCTTGGCCTGCTTCTTGGCTTGATGCCCCTGAGTGTCAGCTGAAGTGCTTTTGCGCTCCTGTGAGACTTTTGTTTGTTTGGGTGATGGTGTCTGCGCTCTGGCCCGCTTGGGGGGCTGCTGTTGTGTGCTGCGGGTGGTGTACCTGGAGCCTGTGGGCTGTGGTTTTTAGTCACTCTCATCAGATGTAGCCACTGGCCGGGGGCTTGCGGAAGGGACTGGAGCTGGACTCTAAGCCTGTGAAAGCTTAATGGCTGCCGTCACTGTGGAGGACAAAGAGTGGACAGTCCTGTGTAGCCCACCCACATCAAAATAAATGCCCTCGATGAAGGCAACTACATTTGCCAACTTCTTGTCAGGTCTTGAAAGGCATTCAGGAGAGTTGTCTGACCCACACCCAGCTGGTGCAAAAGGTCCACAGCCTCAACACTGAGGGCATCAGGAGAGACAGGTGCAGGGGCAGTGGTGCCTGGGGAAAGGACACTCTTCCCTTCCTACTGGTGCAAGCACGTGCAGCACTAGTGGAAGTAGCTGGGAGGGTGGGCACTGGATGATGTGTGGTGGAAGAGGAGGTAGAGTTCCCACTTCCTGTGCCCGCCAACATCGAGGAGTCACCGCTGGCATTAGATGACGTTGAGGTTGATGTTTCTGGGCGTGATTCCTCAATGGCACTCCTGTCTACCTCTGAGGCGCTGATCACATCATTGTCAGTGAGCTCATGTGTAGCAGTCATGCAAGATGCCTCACCACTGGTGTCCGTCCCCTGTCCTTCTGTGCCCTCGGTAGACGCTGCAAGAGACAGAGACGTAGGTTCAGTTTAGTGCCATACACACAAACATCATATGCAAGCAAAGCACAAAACTAGATGATGGTACCCCCATATTGCACACCACCCTGAGCAGTCTGCATGTGCAACCTTAATTCAAAACTCAAAAAATGCATGGTAACATGCACACTTGGAATTAATGACCCATGTGATGTCACACAGCCAAATAGCTTGTCTGTGCCTCCGTGTAACCTGACATACAGATCCCTGTGAGCATACCTAGGTCCCTGTAGGTGAAAAAGATGTACATATCAACATGTTGTCACAGTCATATATGGAGTCACCATAAGGGGACAACACAGATACAGACTCCCAAATGTCCTTTTGCAATGGCCAGAAGCTCCTGCTATCCACCATGTTGTGCTGTGAAGCATAACTACAGTTGCACATTGGTGTCAGATGCGTAGTTTTCACAATTTCGAGGTCAGGCACTGCACACATCGACGATAGTACACTAAGATGAGGCAACTGCCGTTCCCTGCCAGGGGATGTCCATGACCCCCCTAATGCAGCGAATACCATAAGGCCACAACTCTGCATGCAATGTCAAGGGGCATTACATGAAAGACATGAGAAAGTACATGTAGCGAAAATTCATGACAACTGCACCCAACACAGAGGCCACTTATAAGCCATTGCATCACACTAGAAACATCACAGAGCTCAGCACTGGCTCAGGGTTGGAATACATGCAGTCACTCATACCCAAAGTCACCCTTCCCAGAATATTCACCCCCAACTTGCTGCTGATGGGCCCTCAAACATCCATCCAGCTCAGACTGTGTCACTGCCAAGGTGTGGGCCATTGGTGGTGTCATGATGCTGCGCATCAACCTGCCAGTCCGAGGGAGCAGTCCCAGCGTCATCTATGCCACGTTTTTGCTCAGCCGGCAGATTTCATCCCACCTTTTGTGACAATGTGTGTGCCGTCCATTTGAGACCCCCAAAGACCACACCTTGCGTGCAATGGCCCTCCATACGGTCTTACGCTGGTGGACTTTGAGCTGCAAGATGGGTGACAAGAGGAAGAAGTTTCAGTGCCACTGAGTTATGTACCTCTGTGTCTCAGTACGAGAGCATGCACATACTCTGCACAGCTATTCAGATATGTTTAACAGAGACAATACTGTATATAAAAGGGGGTAACCCATATATATTACCTGACCTGTGTCAATCAGTACAATATCAAAAAAGTGTGGTCACTGTAGCAAGCAAAGCTTATGTATTCTTATATAGTAGCATAAACACAACACAAATTGAGGTTAGCTTGTTGTCCACTATTGTATTTTTAGTGACACAGCATGTCTGATGCAATTATTTTCAAAGCATTTACAGATAAGAGCCGCACAATTGCTTGTTTAAAACAAATGTGCAATATTTTACAGTGCTCTGGATGTGATAGGTAGGGAAGGAAGGAATCGGGGTAAAGTGTAGGTAGGGGACAGGGAAATGTGATAGTGACATATATACATCAACATGATTTGTTGTATTCGTTTCTGTGAATGATCAAATGTCCCCAATATCATACATAAGTCAAGAGCGCCCAAAATTGATTCTACATGGTGTGGCAGGAGTTTGTATTGCGGTGTTGTCAACGTTTCGACCCCTCAAGTTAGGACAGGTTGCGGTCCTTGGGGTGGGGTCTTCATCAGGACAATTGGAGCACCTATGAGTAATAAAATAGTGAGTGAGGGTGGGCATTCAAATCGTGTGTGCGCTACTAATGAGAGAGGTAACAATACCTACTGGTATATTGGATGGGGACAATATCCACCATTCTTGATGTGATAGTTGGGCTTGGAAAGCTTCTAAAGTGAGAGAGAAACAGGGACACAATATTTGAGTCTGGGTGGTACATCCCAGAGGTAACTGTTAATGTCACAGAAACGAGATGGTGTTACTCACTCTAGTGGAAATGGTAGCAGTCCTTAATGACTGGTACGAAACTTAGAATGAAATAATATATTCAGCAATGGCAAGTCTGTAGCATCGTCCGCTTACAGATCTTCGGAAAAAATCACCTGGGGCCTAGAGTTGCAAACAGAGAATGGAGAATATTGTTCATGATGGAGATGCAGATAGGTAATATGCCTAGTTTACATAAAGGTCAGTCTCAATTGGATTGATGTTGACCAGATGCCGCCTAATGGGCCAGCATCTCACATAGTGTGTAAGACCATAAATGTGAGCGATAACTTGAATCCCCTTATTTTTTTTAAGACCTTTATTGTTCGAAACGTATAGTACATAGCATTCGGCTTCTAACCCGTCCGGGCCAGACGCGTATGGGTGAAATTATATTGCTCGTATTGGATTAACACAGCCACAAGGCCGACAACCCTGGGGTCCGACGGCGTATAAGAAATTGAATCAGTATTTCACAATCATGCAAACATTTGGCAGTGCAATAAAACGAAAAAAAAACAAAAAACAATGAGCGTGGGTCTGTAGGTCTTTTTTTTCCTTTTTTTTTTCATATGCAAACTCATAAACACAGAGCTATGCTAGCGCTCATCGATGTCATTTTGTGAGCCGTGGCCCGCTGTAACACAGGTAGGTCACATGGAAGGATGACAGACTAGCTCACCCTCTAGGAGGGCGCGGGATAGCATCAAGGAGGGATTATTATTATTATTATTATTATTGAATTTTGTACCGCGCACGGTTACCATGAGGCATCCCAGCGCTTATAGAAACCAAGAGCAGGCTACTAATAAAAAACAGAGAAGCTACAGTTATTCTGGGAACAGATACGTTTTCAGATGTTTCCGGAATCTGAGAAGGTTTGGTTCGGACCGCAGCGAGAATGGGAGGGAGTTCCAGGCGAGCGCTGTATGGATAGAAAAACTCCTGCCCCCTGAGCGGGCTCTCCTGATTCTCTTAGTCTGAAGGAAATGTTTATTGTCAGAGCGTAAGGCTCTTGTAGACTTATAAGGGCGAATCATGTCCTTCAGAATAGCTGGTCCTTTCCCCTGTATGCTCTTGTGAGCGATGCACAGGGCCTTAAAGGTAACTTTCTCATTAACAGGGAGCCAATGGAGTGCTTTTAAAGCAGGCCTGGCTGACTGCCTGGCCGGAACATTCTGCAGCAGCCTTGCTGCTGCTTTCTGCACTTGTTGCAGGATCTTAAACGTTGACTCTGGTGCTCCAAGAAAGAGCGCGTTACTGTAGTCCAGGCGTGAGATGATTAATCCTTGGACTAACAGCTTCCGGGAGAGTTCTGGTAACAGGGGGAGAACCTTACGGGCCGACCGGAGCATTCCATAACAAACGCCCGCGATCTTCTTGGTGTGTGCCCTAAAGGACAAGTCCGGCTCCAGCCAGACCCCCAGGCTCTTGATCTCTTTTTTTGGGTCAGGCGGGGTGCCCATGCAGTTGGGCCAGCTGCTTGGCGAGAGGGCAAAACTTGAATGAACCAAGATCATCAGCTCAGTTTTTGAGCCATTCAGTTTGAGCGATGACCTGGACATCCAATCAAACACATCTCTCAAGCAAGCATGGAGTGTCTCAGGCTGTTTCTCCAGCTGTGTAAGACTCACCACTAGCTGGGTGTCATCCGCGTAGCTTATGGTCTTAAAGCCAAACGGAGACACCACACCCTCCAGGGGTGCCATATACACGTTAAATAACGTGGGGCTAAGGGATGAGCCCTGTGGCACCCCGCAGTGGAGTGGGAGGGGAGGGGATTTTGCATTTCCTTCCCAAACCTCGAAGGTACGCCCCTCCAAAAAGGAGGCCAACCATTCCAGGGCCACTCCTGTGACACCCGACTCAGCTAGACGTTGTATCAGCACCCCATGGTTGACGGTATCGAAGGCCGCATTGAGGTCCAGGAGGATCACTGCCGCTGATCCCCCTGCATCCAAAGTGTTTCTGGCCTCCTCTACCACTGCTAGCAGAGCCGTGTCCGTACCATGGCCTGGTCGAAATCCCGTCTGGGAGTCCCTCAACCGGCCATTCTCCTCAAGAAAGTTTGATAAACGATGGTTCGCCAGCCTCTCGGCAATCTTACTCACTCCTGGTAGTAAGGAGATGGGCCTGAAATTGGCCAAGTTCTGCGGGTCCAAGCCCGGCTTCTTCAGAAGCGCTTTGACAACCGCACTTTTCCAGTCAGGCGGCACTGTCCCCTGAGTGAACAAGAGATTGATCAGATCGGTCAGGGGCTCTCCTATCGCCAGGGCAGCCTGCTTAAGGTACCGCATCAGGACAGGGTCCCGAGGTGAGCCACTTTTCATGCTCCCGAGGACCTTCAGTACTTCACCTGTAGATACAGGGCCAAATGACGTCAGTCGATTTTCCGACATGCTGAAGTCCTCAGAAGGGGGCGATGTTCCCAAGACCGAGGGGAGAGAACTAATAATAATGTTGATTTTGTTTTTGAAGTAGGTGGCTAATTCCAGACATTTTTCCTGTGGTCTATCATAGACAGGAGTAGGCTCAGGTGGTTTAAGAAGCTCCTTCATCACTAAGAAAGCTTCCCTGGATGAGGACGCAGCATGGTTTACTCTCTCCCCATAGAAGGAGGCCTTAGCAGTACGCATAGCACGTTTGTATATTCTAAGTTCGATGCGATATTTTTCCATGCTATCTATCTCCGGGCACCTTCTCCATAATCTCTCCGCGCGTTTGCAGTTCTGTCTCAAGGTTCTGAGCTCTGGGGTATACCAAGGGGCAGACCCCATTCTCTTGTCCCTAATGAGCATCTTCTTGAGGGGAAGCACATGGTCCAGTGCATTGGTCAACCAGTTCCTCACTATATCATCTGCAGTCACCGGGTCACAGCCCTTCTCAGGCTGAGTGTCCTCCAGACGGGCATTCCAAGTGTCTACCGGGAGCCTTGACCATGCCCTATCTATTCTAAATTCCCTGAGTGGGAGCGTGTCATCACACTTAATCTCCCAGTTAGCCATGATCAGTGAGTGGTCAGACCAAGGAAGAGCGAGGGGAGGCATGGCGGATATACCCGTCATGTTCGAAAAGATGGGGTCAAGAAGATGACCTTTGACATGGGTGGCCCCAGTATTTATCAGTTTCATCTGCAGGGCGCTCAGCTCGCTCGACAAATTAGTAGCCCTAGGGTCAATTTCTTCATCGAAATGGCAATTGAGATCTTCTAGCAAGATGAAGTTGGATGCGGCCGCAGCCAACAGAGTAGTAGTTTCCATTAGTGACGCATGAGAGCATGAGACCAATGAGACTGCATAGTTTCTTAAGTGTGTTCGTTGGTGGGCGACTATACAGCGCATCCGACCTAATGGGAGTGCCTGATATCCGTAGTTGTGTTT
Source organism: Lissotriton vulgaris (assembly GCF_964263255.1). Classification (NCBI taxonomy): domain Eukaryota; kingdom Metazoa; phylum Chordata; class Amphibia; order Caudata; family Salamandridae; genus Lissotriton; species Lissotriton vulgaris. The sequence continues at coordinate 116,853,801 of NC_141688.1, forward strand.
GGGTAGGATCACCTCGGCCCTGACAGTTATCCTCAAAGGCCCCATGAGGTAGCGTGTATGAAAATCAACGTTGAAGGGTTTGGTCCAGAGGAAGGTGGGACTAGTATACAGTAACTTGGGAAATACAAATGAAAGGGAGGAGGGGAGTGGGATGGAAGTAGCCATGTGTTAGGGGAGATGGGTGTGGTGCCAATGTGTCAGTAGCTGTTCAGCGGGCGGGGCAGCTCGGGGGGCGCAGCTGGCGGCCCGCCTGCGTGTCAAGCACACAAGGGAGGATTTCCAGCGTAGAGGCATGTCAGTTGTATCAGGATAGTGGTAGTCATGAGGTAGTCGGTGGTAGGACCCCTGGCTATAGTAAAGTGCGTGGGAATGTGGGTGTGGGAGAGGCAATACACCCACCACTGCGGGACAGCCGGGTACGTAGCATACAGTAACCAAGACCTGGGAGTCATGAAGGCAGCGAGCAGTGCAGCATAGGCTATATTGCAATATCGCGTGAGGACTGGAGAGGGGGAAATGGAATAGGGGGAACCGCTGAGCGCAATCACGCTTCGTGTTGTCTATCACAGTGCGGGTAAGTGGGGGTGGTCTGCGTCTCATCACGTGATCCCCTGCTCTACACATTTCTGGTGAACGGATTGGAGGATATTGTCCCAGTGTTGTGCAATCGGAAATCTCCTAAGGCCCGCCGTTTCCTCTCGTCGCAGGGCAGCGCTCTCTGCCCGTGCCCAGTTTACCAACGATAGGCTCCAGTGACGGATGTGCAGAGGTGTGTCGGCCTTCCACCGCTTGGTGTGCAGTCGCTTGGCCGTGATGAGGCCGAGATCCCAGTACCGGGCCTGGACTTTATTTAGCCGTGTACGTTTGTATAGTCCCAATATGTAGGCCTCCCAAGTTCTTGGCACTCGTTCGTCCGTGCAATGTGTCAGTAGCATGGTCACCCCATCCCAATATTGTTGAAGGGCAGGGCAGAGCAAGAGCATGTGTAGGAGGTCCGCTCCTATCTGGGAGCAGCGGTTGCAGGCCGTGTCCGTGACCGAGAAACATCTATTTATCTTGTCCGGAGTGAGGTATGCACGGTGTAATATGAAGAGTTGTATAATTTTAAAACGAGGGTTACGAGGGATATTAACCGGGCCAACCAGAATCATTGCCCACTCCTTATCCGTCCAATCTCATCCTCTGTCGGTCGCCCATTTCTCCCTCAGTTGCACAGTGGCGGAATGAGTATGGAGAAGAAGAGCCTGCGCTAGCCAGTGGATTATGTGTGTGCCATTACTCATGACGTGAAGGTTTGTAAAAGATAAAAAAATACGTTGGCCCTTGCTGAAAGAAAATATTGTTTGTGAACCATAGTTTATATTAATTTCTGTCTGTAACCTGCTTGCAAATAAACAGATCCCACTAGTCATAATGAAATGTTGCTCCATGGTGCACGGCTGGTGCACAGAGGGTTAAATTAAGTTGTCTGAAATTCAGCTGAAACCAGGAAAGAGAGGCAGGTGAACCTGTGCGTGCCCATTCTGTTGAAGCTCCAAATTGTTTAATGATTCACTAGCTTTTACCTATGTACCAGAGACAGTTCAGTCAGTTCAGCGAGCTTTTTCCAGGAATTGCTCGCTGACCTAGAATATGACAAGTTCGGCCTGTCCTTGCCTTGTTGTCCTAAAGAGGCAAAGTGTGTGCCCAGCACAGATAGCAAGTGCGTCATTGTGTGAGAAAGCAGAAAACACGGGCCACTGCTGATAAGTAGATCAACATTGAATATCTACATTTCAAGATAACCGACTAAGGCAAGGCTAACACGGGCCTCTGCCGATAAGTAGATCAACATTGAATATGTACATTTCAAGATAACCGGCCAAGGCAAGGCTGAAAAGACAGGAGATGGTGGTTTAAAGATTAACCTGTAGCTGCATGGTCAGATGTGTCGCAAATAATGTAAAATGTGAACGTAGACATATTTTTGAAATGCACCTTGATACTGTAATGTACACGTGGATCTAATTCTAGCATGGTCACACCATGATGTAATAGTTAATGAACAACCTGTCAAGAGATTGTGAACATATATAAAGGCTGAATTCTCTCTGTGAAAATTAGATCACTTTGCACTCCTGCAAATTGTCTCAAGCTGCAGCTTTATTGGCAATAAAGCCACTATTCTTTTGAAAACCTTGTATGTGCCCTTCTTCATTGTCCCTATTAATAATTTTCGTGCTTTTACAGATGGTGCCAGTGACTCGTGGGGAACTGATGGTCTCTGCAGGGGATACAGAACTGCTGTCTTTGGATTCTTCAGGAGCCTTGATGTCTCGGTGTATTCTGCGCAGCTACTGAGAGGACTTGTTTCCTGACACGCCCAGATGACAGGGCTCCCGTTGATAAGCCTTTGACAAAAGACACCACCAGCTTCCCTTGAGCCATCCGGTGATTTTGTTGCCACAGCAAAGAAGGACGCATACAACGGCATACTAAATGGTCTAATGTTCAGGTAGGCAGTGCTTAATTGCACTGAACTCAATATTGTCAATTGAAATAGTGTTTTTTCTAAAATACATCAGAAAGTACAAACTGAGATCCATTAGGGGTCTCTAGGGGAGGTCTGAGGGTGCCTTTAAGATAGGTGCCTGAGGAGGACTGTCCAACCTGTGAAAGATCATAAGGGTCTCAAGGACAGGGAAGGGACCGTGGGAGGTTGCCTCAAAGGGACCGTGGGTGGTTACCTTAAATAAGAGCATGCTTCTGAAAGACGTCTAAAAATTAAAAATACATATGCATATTGTTGAAATAGGTCATACAACTGTATCTTGCACGAGTGTTGACAAATAGTATAAAAAAGTGTGTAAAGTAGTGTAGAATAGGGTATTTTAAGTGCATTTTAAAATAAAAAGAAATAAAAAGTGATAGAAGAGGAAAAATAATAAAATTAGTAACTAAATAAAATTCAAAATGCTTAGCAAACTATTTTTGAGCACAGCTAAAGGCCGCAGGGCAGCCTTAGATGTCACTCAACCAACACCTCCTCGTGGCACACCAGCATGGTACGTGGCACGGAAAAAAGGGTACCATACAGCTATTCACTTAGATCAATGGACTCATTATACCAGGAAAAATCCTGATCTACAGTTTCCAGAATATGGGACATTTGACAGAGATAAAATGCTTTATTTAGAAGATTGTTTAAGGGAACGTGAAAAGAAAGGGAAGAAAGTACGTTTATTACAATGGGATGCATTTCATGCATGGCGGTCATATGCCGCTAACAGATGGCCAGGGGAACCTAGGACACCGAAAGGAAAAGCTTTGGCACATGATAGGGAGAAGGCAAAAGAAAGATGTGTAACAAGTTGTAGGGAAAAAGAAATGGAAATGGATAAATGTCTTACAGTTCACAAGCCTATACCAGATGTGTACCCCACTCTACCTAATGCTCCCTTAGAACAGGAAGATACAGAAGATCCTGTAATAGAGGCTTTATTAACAACTCCACCACCATACAGCCCACAAACAATGCAAACTACATCAGCACCACAGACACACACACCACAACATACATCACCAACTAGTAAGACAGTACCTGTAGCACTACAAGAAACACCTCTCTCTACCTCTGGTAGACCAGGGTTAAGGCCAAAAATAACGGACAAGGAACAGAAAATGATACACGAGTGGGTGATGGACGTTATGAAAAATGGTACTTCTACATGGCGTACTGCAAAAAGTAGCTTCCCCACAGATTTCACGCCTGCGCTTCAACGCAGTGCTTTGGAAAAATTAGACAAGAAAAGTTACAACTGGTTTAAAGACTGGGAAAAATATTGGCCTGAGGAAGACGGCTACCCCCAACCTGACAGATTGTCCCGTGCTCATAGCAACACAATATCAGCAGCAATGGATGATGTAGGGGCATCAAGCACAGATATATTAGAGGCTGTCCAGATATTAGCTGAATGGATAGATACTCTTCTGATGCTACAACAAAAATGTACAAAAAAGAAAAAAGGTAAACAGGAGGAAGATAGTACTCTTTCCACTTCTAGAGCCTTGCCATTAAGAGAAGTACCAGGAAATAAGGAAGGGAAGCCCACTATTAAAGTTCACACACCATGGTCAAATGTTGAATTGCATAGATTTGCACTTCAGTTTCCAGACATTAGACAAGACAGAGAAGAATGGTACAGACAGACAGAAATAATACTAAGAGTTGGCACTCTCACACTGGATGACATAGAACAAATGTTTTCTATAATCTTGCCACCAGACTTTTGGGGAAAAATAAGGAGAGAGGATGATGAAGTATTAAAAATACAATGGGAAGATATTACTAAAGCAAAAAGGGAACAAGGAGAGGACATATCAGATGCTATTAGAGACTTACCAGCAAAAATAATGGCTAAAGTAAATACACTGGTCCCCAGAAAACAAATAGACTGGTCAAAATTAAATGCATGCATTCAAGACACTGAAGAAACAGTATCTGGGTTTTTCGCCAGAATACAGAAAGTCTTCACAGCTTCAAGTGGTTTAGATACTGAAAAGGAAGCAACACAAAGTGCACTTGTCTCTTGTTTTGTAAATAATTTAAAACCATCAATTAAAAAAGGGATTCTAGAGTACAACCCTACTTGGTCATGCAAACCACTAACAGAAGTTTTACAATTGGCACAGTATTACGAAATGCTAGGTAAAAAGGAGTTGGAAAGTAAAAATAACAAATTAAAAGACTTAAAAACTAAAGTTTTGATTCAGCAGGCAAACCAGTATAGCGGCAGAGGACAAAGAAGCAGGGGCAGAGGAAGAGGCAGTGGGGGCCCACAAAGGTCATTTTCTACTCCCCCTACACAGCATACCACCACAAATGAACAAGCACACACAAGGATGCTTTAATTGTGGGGGTCAGGATCACTGGAGAGCTCAATGCCCACACCCCGTCAAGCAGTCACAAAGAGGGGGTGGGATGGGAAGATCAAGAGGCCGGGGAAGGAGCATGGGAAGAGGTGGATATCAACAGCAAGGACGTGACTCACAGCATGGCCCTACAGAGTATCCCCCCAACACAAATTTCTTTGATAATGAACAAATACCAAAAATGCAGGTGCATCACCCTTATGATGGAATATATCAGGAAGGGCCCCAAGGGGAATGGGACTATTATGCACAATAGGGGGGCCCGAGAGAGTTAATACAGAGGATGGTAATCCCTGTAGATCCCACTGGACCATATGTGAGGGGTAAGATTGAAGGTACACCTGTGGAATTACTAATAGATACAGGGGCCACCAATTCCTCCTTGACCAAGAAAAAGTTTCCAGATGTTCCTCTCTCGGGAAAAATAAATAAGTCAGTGGGATTCACCAACATACTTGTAACAAGCCCAATTTCAGCACCCTTGAAATACAGCATAGGCCCAATTCAGGACACGCATTCATTCCTTATATCAGACAAATGTGCATTTAATTTGTTGGGATTGGACTTGCTAAAAAAGATGAATGCCACTATTAAGTGCACTGCAGACGGAGTTTTCTTGGAAGTAGATGGACCAATGACAGAGGAAATGGGCAACTGTTTCCTATCAATAGGAATACAAAATATTGCCGCACAAATAATGGATCAGATAGATTCAAGGATATGGGCAAAACACAAAAATGACACAGGGAAAATGAACATCACACCTGTCACTATTACAGTCAAACAGAATGTAAAATTACCAAGAATACCACAGTACAAAATTGCTCCAGAGGGTCTAAAGGGATTGCAGGATATAATAGCTGACTTACTAAAAGAAGGGATTGTTAAAGAAATAACAGGCAGTCCTTGTAACAGCCCTATTCTTCCGGTCTTAAAAAAGAGTGAAGGAAATACTAATGAAAAAAGTTACAGATTCATAGTAGATCTAAGAGAGATTAACAAAATAGTGGTGCCACAGTTCCCGGTTGTCCCAAATGTAGTATCAATTCAATTTCAAAAATCTTTATTCGGATTTCAAAAATCCATAAAAGCACACTTTAAAAAACAATTTGACATTTACAATTACAACTACAAAGGTACAATAGACACTATAAAATACATTATTAGGGCATTTACTAAGTCACGCATTTCAAAAGTGCAAGAGAGGAACAATAATCATTAATAATTCAAGGGTTTTTCATACTTCTACGTACATTAAAAATGACTTTTAAAAAACAACTTGTCCTAAATATAAGTTCATCGTCCTCCAATTTTAAAAGCATCAAATAAGACTGATTCAGGGAAATGGGTCTACGTTTTTTAAAATATGGTGCTAGGAACCATTTAATGTATTTCTTATAAAACTTGCACATAAAGAAGAAATGTAGATCATTTTGTTTGCTTGTTCCGTCACAAGGACACAGAATCTTGTCATCTACGGTGTGTCCCAGAGGAAAACAAAGTAAAAATTTTACCGTTCCTGCTTTCATTCTAAACAATAGAGATCTTTCCCAGTAGCACATTGGTAGTGTCAAATACAACGGAAATTGCTGGGTTAATAAGCCATTGTTAATATAGGACACAACAGTTTGTTTCTTCATCTCTTCTGACAATCTTTTTTCCCTGTAATTGGCATACAGTTCAAGTTGGACTACTTTTTTGTCAGTCCTCTGTATTTGAGATGGATTCTCAAAGAGGTTGCCCCTGTCTATGCTAGACAGACTCTCTTGTACGCCACGGAACCATGGGATCTTATTCCATTTATCACAAGCTAAACATTCCCTCAAAATATCATGTGTTAGGCTAGCATATTCATTTACCCAGATGGCTAACCAAAATAGTGCAGGCCTGGCTGCGATAAAGTCACTAATATATGGTGCATTCAGCTCTGAGTGACAGATAAACCCTGATGATGAGATGGGAGCACCCAGTAGCTTCCTACAGAGCCGATTTTCTTCTCTTTGTATTGAGGGGGTTTTTACCGACCCCCAAATTTCGGCACCGTAGGTTGCCACTGGGATGCATTGGAGCCTATAAATCTTTAAAATTGCTTTAGTTGCTCCCACTTTCCTCGGTTTGGGAAGAGATAAAATTGAGTTTATGGCCTTTGAGAACTTGCCTGTGGCGTGGGCGATGTGCCCACTCCACAGGCCGTTCGCAGCAAAGACCATACCTAAATATGGGAAAGTTTTAGTTAGGAGTAACTTATCAGCTCCTATCGTAATGGAGTTTAATTGCTTAGCACCCGGCCCGCAGGACATGATAAATGATTTTTTAAAATTTACTTTTAAATCCAAATTCCCCATATATGATGCAAAATCCATGACTAGTGCCCGTAGGGCATTAGGTGTTAATCCCATAAGCACAGCGTCATCCGCGTATAAAAGACACGGTAGTTGGCAACCTTTAATTTTAGGGACATCTTGGGTGACCTTTTTTAGGGAGTCTCTTAAGCCATTTATGTAGATGATGAATAACAGGGGTGCTAAAACGCACCCCTGTCTCACCCCCCTTTCTACATTAATTGGGCCAGAGAGTGTACCCTCCATGTCAATCCGTACTTGTGCCTTTGTGTCTTTATGGACATAGGCAAGGAAATGTACCAGAGGGGGATCCAGGCCATAAGACAATAAAATCGACCACAATTTTGACCTGTTCACCAGGTCAAATGCGGACGATAAGTCCATAAACGCCAAATAAATGGGTGACGCCTTAGCAATATTATATTTGCTAATTAAGAGATTTAAATTTAGGCATTGTTCGATGGTTCCCACCTTGCGTCTAAAACCCATTTGGCAACGGTCGAGTACCCCCATTTCCTCAGCCCAGTCATTAACTCTATTATAGAGTACCCTACCCAAGATCTTTAAAGTGTTGTCCAAGAGCGAAATAGGCCTATAATTTGCGGGATCAGATCTTTCGCCCTTTTTATAAATAGGCACTATTATGCTCGTGGACCAAGTTGCGGGTATTGGGGCAAACGGTATACTGTTAAAAAGGTTGACAAAAATATTTCCCCAGAGTTCTGGGTTGTGCTTGATTAGGTCTATTGGGAAGCCGTCCGGCCCAGGAGCCTTGTTACCAAGGCTCTGATTAATAGCCACGGTGACTTCCCCCACAGTGATTTCTAAGGATTCTAATGTTCCTGGTGTATAATCCTCTAAAACCACGCCAGGAGTGGCATATATTTTGGAAAAGTGCAATTCCCATTGCTCACTTGCTATGGTACAGCTAGTCGGGGTTAATTGCTTACCCATATCCCGCATCTTTTTAACGGCAGGCCAAAAAGTGGTGCTGCTCCCCAGGGTAGCAGCAGTTGTTAATGCCTCCCATTGCTCAGTTAGTAGAGCAGCCTTCCTTGAGCCTATAGCTATTTTGTAATTTGATCTAGCGGTTCTCACGTCTATTTTACTTCTCGGTTTGCAGTTTAAAGCTCTGCGAAGAGCTTTATTTGCTGCCGAGCAATGGCGGTCGAACCACCTTGGCTCAGGGACAGTTGGTTTGATAGGGACACTTAAGAGGGATTTAATGGTGTTGCAGAGTTTAGAAAAATCTGTTACTATTCTGCAATGGTTCCCATCATTCAGAGAACATGATTCAAGTAGCGGACCATGGTTACTTATAATAGTGTCCGTTACTTGTCCACTATTTATCCCTCGCCATTTTAACCTCAATTTGTTAGCTGAGACCGTAATATCCCTTGCCCCCAGGGAACGAACAAGGGCATTCGGGGGGCCTAAGCCAATGTTGACCACCAAAGCGTTATGGTCCCCAAAGGCAGTTTCAAGGACACCGACCTTATTAACTCTATTTATTAAGTCAGAGGACATGAAGATATAATCCACTGTACTAGAAAAATCTCTTCCTCTAAAGGTTGGGATATAGATAAGTGGCTCCTTTTTGTCAACATCCATTATATCGATTAGGATGTGTTCATTAAGGAAGCGTTCTAGTTCTTTGCCCCGTTTGTATGCCCTATCTATTTGTGCATTCTTCGTTTTTGGTGTTATAAACTTGGCATTAAAATCTCCAGCCAATATTGTCCTGGTGCTTATTTGATAATGAAACTTTTCTGCTATTTTAGATAGTTCTCCGAAAAGTTCAATAAAATTCCTATTCGGAGTAGAACTAAAATCGTTGTTATAAAAGTTAATGAGACAGTATGGAACCCTTCGGGTATACTCAATTATTTGAATATTTGGATTTTTTGAATGTATCAGTTTTATGGACCCTCCTATGCTTATCTTGAACCCCATCAATAAACCTCCAATCGGGCGGCCAAAGGCAGGCTTTCTGGCATTAATACAATAACAGTGGAAACCCTCTATATGCACCGCTGTTGTCGCCCAAGTTTCCTGGAATAATATTATATCCTTTTCGGAAATAACTTTTAACCATTCAAGATCAGAGACCCTTTGCTGTAATCCAGCAACATTCCAGCTTAAGATCTTAAACTCCTTATTATACTCCTTTGGGTGTTCACTACCTTCGTGTATCGCCAAGTCATGGGGAATGGCATATTCTTCTTCTTTTCCAAAGGGAGCTAATTGACCCAGTGCGTTAACTAATCCTTGTACTGGTGTAGCATATATCTCATCTATTTGTATGCTTCCTACCTGAGGCTCATTGATGTTTTTGTCTCTAACACTAACAACTGGTGAGTTGTTTTGATGTTCGGGTGATGATGGGAGTCAGTCTACCATGTCCAAGGTATTAAAAGCATTGAATCTATTGGATGTGGGGAACCCCCAAGTTAGGTCCCTTGCTAAATGGGGTCTTTGGAAATTCCAATGATTGTTATTATTGTTGTGCCTATGGTTATTTCTCCCCCATTCTCCCCAATTATTTCTCTGTCCTACCTGGGTCCACCCTTCGTCTAAACCATAATCATAATCATCATAACCTTCTTGTCTGAGATTTCCTCTTGGCGGGTAGAAATATGAGAGGTGCCTTGTCTCAATGCCCTCGTTATATCCCTCACTAACCCAAGAACAGATATAATCCACTGTACGCGGGTCATTGAAATTAATAATAATACAGTCACCTTGAGTTCTCTTTTTCTCATGGCCTACCCAGGGTACTCTTCGTACTGTCAAGATTTTACTTACATAGTATGATGGTAAAGGCCTGTTATTATTCAGCCAATGTGTAACCTTGTTAAGTAGCGACCAAGATGGCTCATCTATGTTATCGGGGGTCTCAGGGACTCCTGTCATCACTACGACATAGGGACTAGAGCCTGGGGGTAGATTGGCAGCAAATCGTTTATTTTTCCCTTTATGCCACTCATTTCCCTTATTTGCCTCATTGGCTTTATCTTTACCAATAGTGGGATTATCCCCTGCAGTATTTTTGTTATTATCTTGGGGTTTTGCAGTTGGGGTTTGCACTATTGGTTTTGTTGACAAATTTTTAGCCAGCGGGACTGCCTTAGAAATAGTTGTGGCTGTAGGGGGTAGATGTAGTATGTAGTATCAATATTGTCAACACTGTTACCAGAAATGGCATATTTTTCTGTAGTGGATTTGAAGAATGCCTTCTTCTCAATCCCAATAGATGAGGATAGCATGTACCTCTTTTCATTCTCAATAGGCGAGAGAACCTACTGCTTCTGTAGAATCCCTCAAGGTTTCACAGAAAGCCCGAGCATTTACAACCAGGCCTTGAAAAGAGAACTAGACACATTCAATTTATCACCTAACTCTGTGCTAATACAATATATTGATGACCTGCTACTTGGTAGCATCTCTGAGGCACAATGTACAACTGACACCATTAATTTGTTAAATTTCTTAGCTGAACGTGGTCACAAAGTTTCACCAGAAAAGATTCAATTTGTTCAACAGGAAGTATCCTACCTAGGACACATCCTGTCGAAAGGGCAGAGAAGATTGGATGATAAGCGCATTAAATTGATTCTACAGACACCAGTGCCACGCACCCAAAAACAGGTGCGAGCCTTTTTAGGTATGGCCAGTTATTGTCGACATTGGATTGCTAACTTCTCCTTGATTTCAAAACCTTTATTGGCCCTGACCCACAAGGACACGCCCGAACCCCTCCAGTGGTTGCCAGAACATGAACAAAGCTTCCTTGCCATTCGGCAAGCTCTCTGCTCTGCTCCTGCTTTAGGCCTACCAGACTATTCTAAGTCTTTCAAACTCTATGTTCATGAGTCTGACGGGAGTGCTCTTGGGGTTCTATGCCAGCAGTTTGGTGACCACAAAAGACCATGCGCATATTTCTCTGCCACCTTGGATACTGTAGCCAAGGCTTTACCTTCCTGTATACGTTCTGTTGCAGCAACCGCCTTAGCACTACAACGTGCAGAAAGCATAATAATGGGACATGAAGTTGATGTCTATGTTCCACATGCCGTAGAGCTGATACTAAATAAGACACGTACGCAGCACCTCACAAATGCCAGGCTCACGCAGTATGAGATCTGTTTATTTGCAGCACATGTGACACTTCACAAATGCAATGTGCTTAACCCTGCCACTCTGTTACCTATTCCCACTGATGATCTAGTGGACAGACCATGATTGTATTTTGTTAACTGAAGAGCAAACAAAAGGAAGAATAGATATGACAGACATAGCCTATGCAGATGCAGAGGGAGAATTGTGGGTGGATGGTTCCTGCCTTAGAACAGAGGATGGAAATACATCAGCAGCCTATGCAGTTGTAACAAATAAAACTGTAGTTGAGTCCTGTAAGATACCCGAGTTGTCTGCACAAGCAGCAGAACTTGTGGCACTCACACGAGCTTGTGAATTATCTGAAGGAAGGTGTGTTAACATATATACAGACAGCCAATATGCCTTTAATGTGGCACATTCCTTTGGAAGACTCTGAAAGGAAAGAGGTTTCATTACCTCACAAGGCAAAAAGATACAGCACGGAGTGCTTATCACCAAATTACTTAACTCCCTGGCACTTCCAAAGAAATTGGCCATAGTTAAATGCAGCGCCCACAGAAAAGTAACAGACAAGGTAGGCCAGGGAAATGCATTTGCTGACATAACAGCAAAACAGACAGCAAGAAATAATTCAGCACTAGTACTAACTGTCAAAGAATTACCAGATGAAGTGAAGTCACTAGATCTAACAAGTGAAGGTATAAGACTAATGCAACAAGGAGCAACCACAGAAGAACAGATGAGTTGGTCAAAGAATGGGTCATTTGTTCAAGGATGTTGGATGAATGACGCCAAGGATAAATATATGTTACCAGACAGGATGGTCTACTCTATGTGTTTGGCCATGCATGGCCCAGCACATATATGTAGAGATGCAATTGTAAATTGCATGGACAAGTTCTGGGTGAACAAGAACATAAGAAAAATAGCACAGGAGATATGTCAAACATGTATGGTATGTGCACAGTACAATGTGGGTAAGACTGCTCCAGTACCCAAAGGCCACTTTCAGAAACCAACAATGCCATTTGAAGCCCTGCAAATAGACTATGTGGAGATGCCCCCTACAAATAAGTATAGGTATATCCTGGTGGTGGTGTGCATGTATTCAAAGTGGATAGAGGCATATCCGGTGAAACACAATGATGCCATCTCAACAGCCAAGTGCTTGATAAAGGAACTGATCCCACGTTTTGGGGTCCCAAAAACAATATTTTCAGACAATGGCAGTCACTTCTGTAATGAACTAATAAAGGTTACATGCAAAGCCTTGGGAATACAGCAAAAGCTACACTGCGCCTACCATCCAGAGGCCGCTGGTGCAGTGGAAAGAAAAAATGGCGTGCTTAAGTCCAAGATAGCAAAAATATGTGCTGACACAAAATTGACCTGGATGGATGCCCTACCTATTGCCCTAATGAGCATGAGGAGCACACCAGATGCCAAGACCAAACTCAGTGCGCACGAGATCGTCACTGGGTTGCCAATGGTAGCTTGGGGAGTTCCAGACAAAAATGCTCTGCCTATGATGACGAATGAACTGTTGAATGATTACTGCATGTCACTTACACGTACTCTTGCTTCTATCAACCAGCACGTGAAGGGAGCCCTTCCAGAGCTGCTGCAGGTCGAGGGGCACAAATTCAAGCCCGGGGACTGGGTGCTCATTAAACCATTCCAGAGGTCCAACTGTCTCCAAGCTCGCTGGAAGGGACCGCAGCAGGTGCTGCTCGCAACAAAGACAGCAGTGAAGTGCACCAACAACAAATCTTGGATCCACGCCAGCCATATAAAACTGGCACCTCCTGAGACTGCATCCAGCCAAGACCCAGGTCAGCAGCACATGCCAACACCAGAACTGATCAAAGAAGAAAAAAGGTACAATTTGAGATCTACAAAGAAGAAGGAGATGAAATGTCAGTAATTCTGGTACCTGATCTTCTGCAGGAAATAGATGAAGTACTACTATTAGATATTATCCTGACAGATATCTTGACAACAATTTTTGACTTTGAGAATAGCAGTGAAGAAGACAACGAAGTCGCACTCAGTTACCTTGAGGAAGTATTTAGTCAGCTAGAATACCAACTAATGCAAGATTTGAATAGTCTAGCATTACAAGAAGCCTTGAATAGAGTACTTGCTGACTGAGAAAAATAAACTAGGGTATATTGCACACTACCACCAGGAATAACAGCCTGTCTGCATAACAGGAAGAGACTACAACAATTCATCAGGGAAGTTCTTAGTAAAAAGTGGGCCAGTACAACGTTGAGTAGATGAACTGATCCAGGAGGTATTTGCGAGTCCTCCTGTAACTGCATAGTGCCCGTGCCACTGCAGTAATTAGTAGATGAACTGATCCAGAAGGTATTTGCGAGTCCTTCTGTCACTGCGAGCACCCGTGCTGCTGCAGCAACCAGCAAAGGACTTGAACGGATCCAGAAGGAATTTGCGGGTCCTTCTGTCACTGCGAGCACCCGTGCTGCTGCAGCAACCAGCAAAGAACTTTTTCCAGATCATCAGGACAGCCAGCTTCAGAAAGAAACATTTGGGGTGAGGTATAGTGGACACTCCTGTAAATGTAAATGTGGCTGCACTAACAATTGATATTCATGATCAAAGGGTCGTGCCTTATAGAAATTACATGCATATCTTTGGGAGGAGAGAAGTACCAAAACATATTCAGAGACCATCTGAAATATTAACGAATAGCTGTTCGCAATATATTTTATACTACAGCCTCACCTTATATGTGTTTATGCTTTTTGTGTGTTTAGCTTATATTATAGTAAAGATTCATAGTGATAATTCACAACATAGTATCATCAATAGCACTACATCCAATTAAAGAAAGTATAAGAATAGATAGATAGATATGGATAGGGAAAATACAGTTCTAAAAATGAAGAGAAAATGGTACAAGTCTAAAATGTGCATATCTGGGGTGATATTCTGTCTGTTATTATTAGCATTAATTACTGTATATCTATTAGATGTGTTCTATCCCATGGAAAAGTTGATCTCAACGCCAACAACACCTGCTACAATACCTGCATACACTTTGTCACCTGAAGAAATAGCCCACAGAGAAGATATGCACCACAATTCCTTTGTGACTTTGATGCATCATACCAATAAGATATTAACAAGGGGAGATTGCTGGATATGTTTGCAATTCCCAGCTTCTGTAGACCAAAGTTTGCCCCTGGTTCAAGTCCCACTACCGTTTGCAGCATCCTGTTATGCCATTTACATAACAATAGTAAAAATAGAACTGATAGCTGTTTTGCAGAACTTAAAGAAAAGTACTGCTGGTGCAGGGGCAACTATGGCCCCACCTGCAGGAACATTATATAACAAATATATGGCAGATATTCTGACACTAGGGAACTGCACGGAAGTGATAGAACCAAGTGCAACATTTCCCCTGTCTGACATCTTCACCCTGCTCTTTCCAAATAAGAATACAAGCATTGGGATAGCAGGCCCATCAAAAGAGGCAAATAAGAATATACCATTTTTGAAGTTAAAATTAAGAAAACACAACGCAATAGGGAGTATATGTATTAAGAGTAATGGGACCTATCAGGTGGGAAATAGCACAAATTGTAACATGACATTTGAAATGACGGCCGGAAATATTAGCATTCCACTTTACGTAGGTGACTCAATTTATTTCATTTGTGGAGAGAAGGCTTATACATGGCTTCCAACAAATTGGGGTGGTTGTTGTCACCTAGGTTTTGTATTACCTGCTATAGCAATAAAAGACACAAAAGAAGTTCGAAGGGACATACAAAGACATGCACCACGGAGAGGCAGGAGAAGTGTGGATGTGGATCAAAGAGATACAGCATCACAGATAGCGGGTGACATATTTAAAGGAGTGATACCATGGATTGGTCCAGCTATCAACTCCAGAGATATACGTAGATTATCCAGGCTACTAGAAGCAACAATAAATGAAACAACAAGCATACTTGAAAATATTACAGTAGAGCTTCAAGCTGTGAGATTAGTTTCGTTACAAAATAGAATGATCCTCGACATGATGCTAGCAGAAAGGGGAGGAGTCTGTGCAATTATAGGGGCGTCCTGTTGCACCTATGTCCCGGACTCCTCTGTTACTGTCAGGGAAGCAATAAAAAGATTGCATCATATAGGTGTAGAAGCACATCAGGATTCTGGTACATGGGATATAGGGGGTTCTCTTTGGAGTTGGTTGAGCGCATGGGGTTGGAAGATAGGAATTGTGTTCATAACAATTTTCCTACTAATAATAGGCTGTTGTCTATTAGTTAATTGCCTGCCAATGTGCTGTCAACTATTGGGACAGATGACAAAATGCCAAGTGAGGAAATTAAAGGAAAAAGAAAGAATGCTGATGGAAACAGTCACTACAGAGTTAATGAACATAGACATTTCTGACGATGATAAGAATGAACAATATAATTATTAAATTGTGATATGCTGCGTGATGAAATTATTTTAAACTGAGGTTCAAAGGGTCGGTTTGTAAAAGATAAAAAAAATACGTTGGCCCTTGCTGAAAGAAAATATTGTTTGTGAACCATAGTTTATATTAATTTCTGTCTGTAACCTGCTTGCAAATAAACAGATCCCACTAGTCATAATGAAATGTTGCTCCATGGTGCACGGCTGGTGCACAGAGGGTTAAATTAAGTTGTCTGAAATTCAGCTGAAACCAGGAAAGAGAGGCAGGTGAACCTGTGTGTGCCCATTCTGTTGAAGCTCCAAATTGTTTAATGATTCATTAGCTTTTACCTATGTACCAGAGACAGTTCAGTCAGTTCAGCGAGCTTTTTCCAGGAATTGCTCGCTGACCTAGAATATGACAAGTTCGGCCTGTCCTTGCCTTGTTGTCCTAAAGAGGCAAAGTGTGTGCCCAGCACAGATAGCAAGTGCGTCATTGTGTGAGAAAGCAGAAAACACGGGCCACTGCTGATAAGTAGATCAACATTGAATATGTACATTTCAAGATAACCGACTAAGGCAAGGCTGACACGGGCCTCTGCCGATAAGTAGATCAACATTGAATATGTACATTTCAAGATAACCGGCCAAGGCAAGGCTGAAAAGACAGGAGATGGTGGTTTAAAGATTAACCTGTAGCTGCATGGTCAGATGTGTCGCAAATAATGTAAAATGTGAACGTAGACATATTTTTGAAATGCACCTTGATACTGTAATGTACACGTGGATCTAATTCTAGCATGGTCACACCATGATGTAATAGTTAATGAACAACCTGTCAAGAGATTGTGAACATATATAAAGGCTGAATTCTCTCTGTGAAAATTAGATCACTTTGCACTCCTGCAAATTGTCTCAAGCTGCAGCTTTATTGGCAATAAAGCCACTATTCTTTTGAAAACCTTGTATGTGCCCTTCTTCATTGTCCCTATTAATAATTTTCGTGCTTTTACAGAAGGTACTGTAGGAAATGATGGGTGGGCAACTCGACAGTTATGCCACCCCAGGCAGTAGTCAGTGTGCGGGTGAGGGACGCATGTAATAGGAACTGTCCAGCTGGTAGAGATGTGTCGTCCACGAGGGCAGCGAAGGGGAGGAGGGCGCCGTCAGAGTATAGATCTCCCAACGTTTCCACTCCCGCTGTGGTCCAGCTGTCAAGCCTCACAGCCGTCAGTGCCCCTGTTGCAGTCGGGGTACCCAATAGAGGGAGTATTGGGGCATATGGTGTTATCGCCCGCGTTAGGCGTAGGCAGCGGAGGAAGCATCTGCGCGCTACCGCAAGATGCAGTTGTGACGGGTGCGGAGTCCGGGTCAGCGGGTGAAACAGCACTTGGACCTGCAACTGGGTCCAGACAGCGGTATCTGTGTTCGTATCTCCCAAGTCCCTTCCGCCTAGCCAGCCTGACACCCACTGCATTTGCGCTGCCAGATAGTATAGTTCCAGATTGGGAACAGCCAGTCCCCCCGCTTCAGTTGGCATATATAATTTCGCCAGAGCTATGCGTGGCCGGCCCTTGTTCCAGATCAGATCGCGTAACAGAGCTTCGAGGTCTCGAAACACCCGGTTGGGGACATATGTTGGAATGTTAGCAAAGTAGTATAGTAGCCGTCGCAGGACGATCATTTTCGTCAGGGCCACGCGGCTAGGAACGTTCAGTGGCAGCGTTTTCCAGAACCCAACCTGCGATCGGATGGATGCAATCGCCCACAGCAGATAACTTGAATCCCCTTATGATGGCAGAAGCGATATGGAAAAAAGAGGTGGTCACCCGAGTGAAAAAAGGCGCACTGAAAATTAGCAGATACGGACCTTACAGCTTAAATACGATCGCAAATATCAGAATGTGAGAGGCTACTTAAAATAAAACAGTGCATAATGACACAGCCCAGCCTAAGACGACCTCCCCGGTGATTTAAAGGAAAACTACGCTCAGAAAAATTACGAGTGCGGACCTTGTGGGGTCATGAGAATACATCAGAATGTCGTTTTATGCCAAAGCTCACCTTAAGGTGATAAGGAATGAAGGAGACCTGAGGAATAAGGTACATGGAAAATTTACGAGTGCGGGCCTTACGGGGTCAGGAGAATAGCAATGGCTGAGTCCTTGCTCGCTTACCTCAATCACCGGCCTCAGCTCGAATGTGGAGAACCGGATCGTGGCGGTGAGCCTGCCTATGAATGAGCACGAGGACGTTACAGCGTGCTACGCCACATTGCAGGAATGTGGCAGAGACAGTACAAGTGTACAGTATAGTCATCCTGTATATGTATCAATAATCCCATCTATACTACTATTATAAAGAGAGAACTGTGTCCTTTGAGCCAGGTAAACTCGAAAAGTACACCACCAATCCAAACACCCAAGACATCTTTGATAACCTCAGGGCAAGCAGAAGGACATAGGCTATTAAAAATAAAAAGTATACGTTGTTTAAAAAATTTAGAAATAAAAATAAAGTAGTCCCTTGCAAGTAGCGCCGGCCGCGACGTCTGCGTGATGACATCATTTGCGCTCCCTGGCAACACTTCCTGAAATGGCGGCGAATCGTGCTGCCCGGGGTGTCCGAGGCTGTGCAGCTCTGCGGATCGTGCCCACTGCGGTCCTCCTTGCTGCTGGGCGAAGTGGCGGCCTGTGCGGGCGGGGCGCCCGGAGCGGGACCGGACAATCCCTTAGAGCGCTGACGGGGGTGAGTCCTGGAGTGACTGGCGCGGCTTCATGCGCGGGGAGCGGGAGGTAGAAAACGGTGAATTACAGGAGGAAAAGCGCCTGGAGCGGGACCGGCGGCTGAGGTAAGGCTGAGGCTCTCCGGGACACGGGCAGGAGGGGGCCGAGGCAGGAGGGGGAGGGGGGCGGGAGGTTGGCCCTGAACAACAGCGGCTGAGGAAAGGCTCAGGCTCCAGGACACAGACAATGTCGTGGCGGGCGGGGGCCGGGGCGGGAGTGCACGCAAGCCTGAAATGCTGCCCCCAGCCCCCTTCTGCCCCGGGCAATGCTGGGGCGGGCTGCTATACTAATATAATAAAGAGAGAGCCCAAACCTTTGAGGCGGGTAATCTCAGGAACCACAGCACCAATCACAACACCCAATCCAACGTTGGAAAGGGCAGTTGCAGCAGAAGGACATAGGCTATACAGACGCTCACCATCTACATTTAAAAGGTGAAAGAACCGTGCCAGCAAAGTAGTCCCTTGTGGGCATGTCTGCGTTGTGCTCTGGGCGTGTGCTGGGGGCGTGACAAACGCTGGGGCCCTTCATGCCATGTCTCATATTGTGTGCTAATCCCACCCTGCTCCCTTTAAATACCCCTGCACCTCATAATCGTAACCCTCCCTTACTCCTTAAAATACCCCAACACCCTTAAACACTAACCCATCCTAACCCTAGAAATATACCCTGTACCCCAAAACCAAACCTATCCCTAAACCCAAAAAATTCCCCTGTACCTCAAAACCCAAACCTACCCCTGAACCCTAAAAATACCCCTGTACCCCAAAACCCAAACCTCGCCCTGAACCCTAAAAATACCACTCTACCCCAAAACCCAAACCTACCCCTGAACCCTAAAATACCCCTGTACCCCAAAACCTAGCCCTGAACCCTTAAAATACCACAGTACCCCAAAACCCAAACCTAGCCCTGAACCCTAAAAATTCCCCTGTACCCCAAAACCCAAACCAAACCCTGAACCCTAAAAATAACCCTGTACCCCAAAACCCAAACCTATCCCTGAACCCTAAAATACCCCTGTACCCCAAAACCCAAACCTAGCCCTGAACCCTAAAAATACCGCTGTACCCCAAAACCCAAACCTAGCCCTAAACCCTTAAAATACCCCTGTACTCCAAAACCCAAACCTACCCCTGAACCCTAAAAATGCCCCTATACCCCAAAACCCAAACCTAGCCCTGAACCCTAAAAATACCCCTGTACCCCAAAACCCATACCTATCCCTAAACCCTAAAACGACCCCTGTACCCCATAACCCAAAAGTATATCTGAACCCTTAAAATACTCAAACACCCCAAAACATATACCTCAGTACCCCAAAACATTTACCCCTATACCCATACTTACCTTATCCAAACATTAAAAAAAACATGCTTTTACCATTAATGCATTTACAACGAATTTCGTTGTAAATGTATGCGTGGTAAAAGCATATAAAATGTAATGCCATGCGTTATAATGGCATTGCGGAGTCATAGTACTTTTGTAATGAAAGTATGCAGAGTGATGGTTGCGGAATAATGGGTGTTTACCCTCCCCGGTAAGTACATTGGGCTGCTATACTAATATAATAAAGAGAGAGCCCAAACCTTTGAGGCGGGTAATCTCAGGAACCACAGCACCAATCACAACACCCAATACAAAGTTGGAAAGGGCAGTTGCAGCAGAAGGACATAGGCTATACAGACGCCCACCATATACATTTAAAAGGTGAAAGAACCGTGCCAGCAAAGTAGTCCCTTGTGGGCATGTCTGCGTTGTGCTCTGGGCGTGTGCTGGGGGCGTGACAAACGCTGGGGGCGTGTGGTACATTCCGCCCTTCATGCCATGTCTCATATCGTGTGCTAATCCCACCCTGCTCCCTTTAAATACCCTTGCACCTCATAATCGTAACCCTCCCTTACTCCTTAAAATACCCCAACACCCTTAAACACTAACCCATCCTAACCCTAGAAATATACCCTGTACCCCAAAACCAAATCTATCCCTAAACCCTAAAAATAGCCCTGTACCTCAAAACCCAAACCTACCCCTGAACCCTAAAAATACCCCTGTACCCCAAAACCCAAACCTCGCCCTGAACCCTAAAAATACCACTCTACCCCAAAACCCAAACCTACCCCTGAACCCTAAAATACCCCTGTACCCCAAAACCTAGCCCTGAACCCTTAAAATACCACAGTACCCCAAAACCCAAACCTAGCCCTGAACCCTAAAAATTCCCCTGTACCCCAAAACCCAAACCAAACCCTGAACCCTAAAAGTAACCCTGTACCCCAAAACCCAAACCTATCCCTGAACCCTAAAATACCCCTGTACCCCAAAACCCAAACCTAGCCCTGAACCCTAAAAATACAGCTGTACCCCAAAACCCAAACCTAGCCCTAAACTCTTAAAATACCCCTGTACCCCAAAATCCAAACCTACCCCTGAACCCTAAAAATGCCCCTATACCTCAAAACCCAAACCTAGCCCTGAACCCTAAAAATACCCCTGTACCCCAAAACCCATACCTATCCCTAAACCCTAAACCGACTCCTGTACCCCATAACCCAAAAGTATATCTGAACCCTTAAAATACCCAAACACCCCAAAACATATACCTCAGTACCCCAAAACATATACCCCTATACCCATACTTACCTTATCCAAACATTAAAAAAAACATGCTTTTACCATTCATGCATTTACAACGAATTTCGTTGTAAATGTATGCGTGGTAAAAGCATATAAAATGTAATGCCATGCGTTATAATGGCATTGCGGAGTCATAGTACTTTCGTAATGAAAGTATGCAGAGGGATGGTTGCGGAATAATGGGTGTTTACCCTCCCCGGTAAGTACATTGGCGGCACGGCGGTCCACATCTCCAGCAACATACTCATATTTTTTCACCACCCATTTGAAAAATGCACAGGTCTCTCTCATTGATGGCCAGCACGGAAACACACTTTTAGACACACCTCCCGCCACAAGTTCTAGAATTGCGAACTTTAGAGCTGGGGAGCTACGTTCGAATCTCGGCATCAGCTCAACATCCTGTGATTCCAGGCAAATCGCTTTGTCTCCCCGTGCCTACCACAAATGAATGTGTTCTTCTGTAATGTAAATTGTGCTCATGCCATGTTGTCGAGTTCGCGCTATATAATATTGCAAGGAAAATAAAGTAGGGAAACTCGAGTTCACACACTACTGAACGCGCACTCTTCAGTGCATCAGCAGTGCACTGTCAATCGGAGCGTTTCACAGGCCTGTCACAGATAAGAAATGCTATCAAAACGAAATCCTACAAAACAATTTACTACTGGCCGGCAGCAATTCATACAACATCGGGACGGGCTGCTAGTTACATATAAATCCAAAACAAAGAAACATCCCTGAAGATGATGGCACAGTAGTCACAACATGATGATCATGTCAACATAGTATATCCTACACAGCGTGAAATACATTCATACAGGTTCAATATCTGAAAGTGCATGGATGGTCACAGTAGTCACAACTAGGTAATCAAATGCACACAGCATTTCTCAACAGTGTGGATGACATTCATAATAAGACCTATATCTGAGTGTTCACAGATTAAAAGTACATATGTCTGCTCGTATTAAGGAGAACGTCATGACAATGAACATGGTAGTTCCACTGTACTATTCTGTGGTTAGGTCTGCCAACTGTGCATTGGAGCCTTCCAGTTCATTTAGTCCGTTGTTAATAGTGTCCAGCAAAAACATCAACTTACACTCCCTGACATTGAGAATGGGTCCTATATCGCCCCCTCTGGGTCCCAATGATACCTTTCCTATGACCAACCATTTGATGGAGTCAGGCGAGTTGTTTGAAATGTTCAACCAGTGGTGCACCTGGGGTATTACAGCGGATCCTACTGCAGTGCTGTAATATTCTTGCTTTTACCTTCTGTCTAATTTGTCCCACATAGAGTAAATTACACGGGCACAAGATGCCGTAAATGACATCCTGGGAATTGCAATTAGTGTGTTTCTTAATCTGGATGTCATGGTTCCTGTATGTGAATAGCTTAGTTTCTATAGTCATTTTACAGGCGTTACAGTGTGTGCATTTGAAATGGCCTATTATGTTGGGGAGATTCCACATAGTCGCAATTGTAGTGCTCGGTGGTGTCTTAAGAAAGGAACGGACAACATGATCTTGTATGTTCTTGGCCTTCTTAAAGGCAGGCATAGGTGGATCTTGAATACCTACTTCGTCTGAAATAAGATGCCAGTGACCGTTGATGATTTTCTTAAATGTGTTACTTTGTGTACAGTAAGTTGTGACACAGATCATTCTGTCTAGTTCTTGTCTGGAAGTTTCAGGCGTCAATAGTATATCACGGTGTTGGTACCAGGCTCTCTTTCTGGCTCGTGTGACCGGTATTCTTGGGTAACCTCTTTCCAATAGGCGGGAGATAAGGTAATCTGATTCATGAAAAAAATCTTCTTCCCGGGTACAGTTCCACCGGATGCGGAGGAACTGGCAGAATGGGAGATTGTGTCTAAGGCTCCTGTTGTGATGGCTGCTATATCTCAGTAGAGAGTTCCTTTCAGCTGGCTTTCGATATAGCGTGGTATACAGGTGGGCTCCTGTAGTCTTGATCGTGATATCAAGGAAGTCTATGGTGTTTCTGTCACATGTGATCGTGAACAATTCAAAAATGCTTTTTAGACCAGTTTCATCCCCTGACCAAATAAAAAAATATCATCTATGTACCACCGCCATTGAGTAACACACAGTCTGTATGGATTAATGGTGGAAAAAATGTACTATTCCTCAAAGTTGTTCATATAAAGAATGGCTAGATCAGGGACAAAGGCTGCCTCCATCGCTACTCCTTTAGTTTGGATGTAGAACTTGTTCTGAAAAATGTGTGCATCATAGCCACCTCGATTAATTTCACTATAAATTCAGTGGGCACCTCAGTCGGTTGGGATCTTTTCTCTAAAGCTTGTCTGATTACTACAAGGGCCTGTTGCTGTGGTATACTTGTGTATAGTGATGTGATGTCGAGGGTTGCCAGTATTTGTGAGTTGGGGTTGAAGTCTAATCCGTTCACCAGATTGATGACTTCCATCCTGTCACGAAGATAGGTCACTGTTTTTTCTGCAAGTGGTTTAAGGACGAAATCCACATATTTGCATACTGGTTCTAGGAGGGAACCACATCCAGATATAACTTTTTCTCCCTGGGGGTTTCTCCTGATTCTTATGCACCTTGGGTAGTGTATAGATCGTGGGAGTGCGCGTTGTGCATTGTTGAGATAGTTGTATTCATGGTCAGATAAAAAACCAGGGGGCAAATTATCAAGGGTGGCGATAGGGAATTATCGCCGCTTTAGCAGCCGTTTTCGGCCGCTATGCGGCGGTAATTCTATTGCCCTTTTACCAAGTTGTTGCTAACTGCTGTTAGCGAGAGCTTGTAGGCGATAGCAAGCGGTTTGGGGCCCGCTTTGCATGTCAGCGATATTTATCGCTAATGACATGCAAAGTTGGCGTTCCCAACCTGTTAGCGACTGAAAGCAGTCGCTAACCTCGCTATCGCCTATTACCAACACAAGCGAAGCGTTGGAAATATTCGCGCTAAGCGCAAACATCTCCAAAAACTAACACCTGCTCAGACCAGTTCTTAGCAATTATATCCAATGGGAGGTGGATAAAATGGCTAAGACCCTGCTATCGATAATGCGTGAATATCGCTGTATTCTCAGCGATATTCACGGATTTTGCGGCTATCACCTGGAATTTTATCACTTTTGAGATAAACGTTGCTAATAGCACGTTATTGCAGCGATAAAATCCAGTGATGCTCGTCGATAAAAAAATTGCCGCTAAGCCTAGATAGCGATAAATATCGCTATTTGTTGATAATATGCCCCCAGCTTCTTTGCCCTCTGTGGTTAAGGTGTGGATGAGTCTTCTCACGTCTTGTGTGGGATTTTTGGAGACAGGTTTGTACCTGATGCCATCATGCAGTTGTGAGTAAATCTCATTCTTATAGTCGTCAGTGTTCTGTATTACAATTGCTCCCCCTTTGTCCACCGGTTTGATGACTACGGTCTTATTGTTCTTAAGTGTGTTCAGGGCTGCACCTTTAGATATATTCTGTTTGACATAGGTCTTAGTTGTGCAAGCCTTCAGGATATCTCGTGCAACAACACTCTCAAATGTCAGGAACTTGTGTGGCATCAAGTAGCAGGGTGGCATGAATGTTGATGGTGGTCTCAAACCTGTGGTAGATGTGAGTGAGAATGAGGGGGAATTTCTGTAGAAGTGTTGGAGGCGTACCTTACGGAAGAATCTATGCAATTTTGCCTTCACATTGAAGCGATTCGGAAATGAAGTCGGTACAAATGATAGTCCCTTGGATAAAACCTTGGTTTCCTCATCTGACAGAGTGTGTTCAGAGAGATTGATAATAGAGCTTCTATCAGTGTTACCATTTGTATGTTCTCCGTCTGGTGTTGATCTCACCGTGGCTCTCAGGTTGGAACCGGACTTGTTTGGGGTTCTGTCCCTGGGCGCGTCCCATGCCCCATGTCTGTTAATGTTGATTCTGTCCGCGTCGGGGGAGTCTGCTCCAGTTGTATTCCCTGCCCCTTTGTGGTCTCCATTGAGCATCTTCTAAAAAAGGAACGCCGGGGGGATATTGACCTTGGGGTTGGTACCATGGTTCCTGTTGCTGGTATCCAGTGCTTGGTCCTGCCTGTTCGTTGTCGCTCCCCGCGCTGTACGATGAATCCGAGAAGTTAGTTGGACGTCTGTATCCACTGTATCCTCCTCTTCCTCTACTGGTGAAGCGACCTTGGGTGTCTTGCTTGTAGTGGTCCTCCTAGAGGTATGGGTATGTCGCTTTCTTATCGTAAAAACGAACGTCTTTTGCTCATTTTTCAAGTTTCCTGGTCTGTGTGAAAGTTTCAAAGTCTTTGATGGTTTTATCCAGTGTCTCAAGGGTTTCTTTTGCATTAGCGAGTGGTGAGTTGCCGCTGATTTCCAACCTTAGATCGCGGATTTCCTTTGTTAGGTTTTCAACCAGCTCTAGTGCTGTCTCAACGCCAAGCACCATCCAATGGAGCGAGCAATTGTTCGCCACGTAGCTGAATCCCTCTTTGAATTTTGGATGGTCTACAAATATGGCTGGTTCATTGTGTACCTATAATCCTGATGGTATATTATTTTCTTGCAGGTATTTAGTAAGAAGGTGGCCATATAGTCTAGTTCGAATGAGTTTCTTTTCTAGACGCTGGCACATTACATTGTAAATGATGTTTCGGGGCAAACTCACTGGGTCCAACACTGCACACCCCTCAATGTCCTATGAGTGGCTCACTGTGTCATGGAGGTCACATTTAGGGACATGATCTTACAATTCCACACCTTTCTCACAAGGTCTGTCTTGAGCAATCCATAGGCCTAAGATAACTCATTGATGACTAGGGTAGCAGACAACCCATATGTCTCACTCTGTCCATTCAGTGATGGGTCCCTGTCAAATTGGGCAGTAACTGTGCAGGCCACGGAGGCTCACACTGCGGTCTAACGTGGGCCATCAGAACTGTCACATTCATGTACAATATGAGAGGGCAAACCTTGCCTACACATGCGAGTCAGTACACATAATGAAGTGAATGGAAGGGGGATATTTCAGAAGTATAAAAATCTGCTGTGTCATAGGTGAATTTCCAATAAGAGTGTCAACCTCAGGAATTTCATTCTTGTGCATAATGCTTACATATCCATGGTGGCAATATAAAGTCAAACCCACTTCCATCTGTACCCTCTGGATGGAAAGTCTTTGTAATGTCACAAATGAACCTTTTCAAACCTCATGGACTCAAACATCCATTAGCAAAGGCAATTTTTGTTCTGACTTCCACTTTCCAAACTTGCAGAGTCACTGTATGGCTGCAAAAACACTGCATGTCCCTTCCATCCCAATATGCAGCCTCAGAAATGTGGAAAATAGGCTACAAACCCCATTTCCCTGAAGTCAGCATGCTAGGTAGTGTATCACACAAACCCACACTCTCAGGCACACACTGCAGCAGATCAACCTCATGTGTGCACTCCTTGCACACCCCTACTTTCACTCTGAAACACTTACCATGACATCAGGAGCACAATATAGCCTCCCATACTGTGTGAGCAGCTCTTCCACCAGGACCTCCATCTCCTCTGTGGTGAAGGGACAGGCCCTGATGTTCTCAGTCTTTGCCATCCTTGGGTCCATGAGCCAGGAACAGCAGCAGTTGGTGGTGAAGAGTGTCAGTCAGCAGTGTCTGAAAGCAGTGGAAATGTGTGGCTCCCTCCCACACATATATAGCCCCCTGGGGTAGTTTCAGTGGTACTAAGCTGCTGCAATTGGTGTTCCAGGTCGGCTATTTTCAGACCAGCCCCGTGGTGGCGGAGCACGCCTACCGCAATTTTCAAAATTGCATTTGTCTACCACGATTGCGGTACCCATTGGCTGCAAGGGCAAGGGCATTGGCGGTGACACACCGCAGGGGCCAGGTGGTCGCTACTGCGATTTGGCCGCTTAAAATTGGTGCCTATGGCCGATATTGTGGTGGAGGTGCACACTTATGGCACCTATGGACACATCGTGCTGTGGCAGTGGCAATGGCCTGTTCTCAACATTGTTCAGTAGACACATGAATCATGCCGCCAGATAGTGCAAAGCTAGTGTAATATTTATCCCACTGATGACTACACATGCCATGTCAGTGCACAGGATTACTCCCTCACATGTCACTTATGATATTGTTGTACATGTACACAGATCTGTGGTGTGACGGACGCCACATATGTACACATTTCAATGTGTGAGAGGGCTAAGCAACAAACAGTAATGAAGGTCTGACTACATGATGTGCCAATTTCACTGTGTACATTACCAAGCTCCTGGACATACTAGATCGTTATGCACACACTGTGCTTATTGTGTTGTTAATGTGTGCCTTACGCAGGAAGATGTGGCAGGTACAGCAGCTATGTAGAAGCTAGCAGTGTTGCTGTCTCACACATGTACGGTGTCAATTACTCGGAGGGTTGGTGACACAAGATGTTGAAATGTACCTTTGCCAATCACATAGTCTGAATCTGTTTTGGGGGTACTCACTGTATGAATACTGGACAAGTGTACGACTAGTTTAGATCATGATGTCCCTACATGTAAGTTGTGCTATAAGCTGAAGTTTGATGCCAGTCATTGTTGCCGCTGTGTCAGTCAAAATGTAAGATGTTGAACACATCTCATAGGGGGATTAAATTGACAAGTGTTCCCTTTCATCTCACCTTGGAAGCGAACAAATGTGCATCGCCCATTCACAGTTCTGGCGGACATTGAGAATGAGGCCATCATACGTAAATTCCGTCTGGATTTACCTACCCTTCAAGACCTATGTGCTCTGCTGGAGCCCCATCTGAGGCCTCGCAGAACCTATACAACTGCTTTGACACCGTGTAAGGTGATGGGAGGCCTGCATTTTTTTGCCACTGGTGTCCGGCGCAGGTGGGATGTCGCAACCAATGTTCAGCATGGTGCTACTTGATGTCCTGTCCGCTATGATGATCTACAATGACAGATACACCCATTTCCCCAGGAGGCATAAATTGGCTGTGAAGGGTGATTTTTATGACCTTGCCCACATCCATTATGTTGTTGGTGCCATATGATGGCTATGATGATATGATGATATGATGATCTCAAATGTCTGTGCCCAAATTTCCAGGATCAGCCCATGACTCCTACATCCTGCATAACAGTATCGTACCACAGCAGATGGCAAATTTGACAGAGCCTGCATGGATTGTGATTGAGTACGCAGAGAAAAATAGCGTGCTATATGTGTGACATGCCGTCCTCTGCCACAGTTATGTTACAAGTCTGTTCTGTGTGTATCACACCTAGGTGACTCTGCATATCCCAACTCTGAAGATGGCTGGCTACCTGTAAGTTTGCTTGTTGAAATACAATGGCTGCCACATGCTTCTGGGTGGGTTGGAGGGCTACATCTTGCTCAGCTGTGGGACAAGGGTGCCTGTTGGGAGTTGTAGTGCTGGCTGCATATCCACAGACACCACTCCCTGTGGAGATTGCTGGCTCCCTATGGAGCAGAGGAAGCGAAAGGTTACACATGGCTCTTGAGTGTGGGAGTGCTCCATCCTGCTGAGCTGTAGTGCTGGCTGCCTTTACTCATGCAACCCAGGGAATGTTGCTGGCTACCTTTGGGGAGAATCAGAGTGAGTGAATATTTGATATGTGAGATGTGTGTTGGAGAGTGCTTGGTGCACATGAATGCATTTGGGTCTAGGAGGTGTAGCTTTGTAGTTGTGCAAGACATTACAATGCAGTGTGATAGTAGCCATTTGTTTGTACTTATCAGCCTCAACACCCCCGGCTATTCCTGTGGGACTTTCTGGATGCAGTATGGCAAGCACCTTCTCCTCCCATGCAGTGAATGTTCTTGGTGGAATGGGAGGGCCACCACCAGTCATCTGAGCCAGCTGACGGTACTTGTTGTTCCTCTCTTTCCCCTACCTCCTGAGGTCACGCCACTGCTTCATGATCTTCTTGGAGCGTGGGGTGGTCCCTACTGAATTGACTTTGTTGACTATCCTTTCCCACATTTGTGTTCTGGTGGCTAATGGTGTCTGTTGGCCCAGGTTACCAAACAATTGTGGTTCTACTCTTATTACCTCATCTACCATGACTGACAACTCATTGTCAGTGAATTTGGGCATTTTTTTCTGAGCCATGGTGTATGATGTGCAAATGTGTTAAAGGTACATGTGTGAGAATGGTGGTGATGTAAGTGGTCTGTGTGTTTTGTTGTGCTGGTGGGATCTGTGGTGGTTTGCCTCTCCTTTGAGCTGTAGGGTTAGTTCCTTCAGGAGTGGAGTATTGCAAAGGATTCTGGTCACGGAAGGGGCTGGTTTTATACTTAGCTATGTGGGTGTGTCAAAATGGAGTATTGCTGTCAGGTGTGTTGTGTGAGTTGTCGTGGGATTTCTATTTTTTTAGTTGCCATGGGGATGTGTCATTAGTGTGTGTTAGGTGTTTTTGGAGATGAGCTAGTTTGATGTGTACACTTGGTGGCCTTGTTGTGTGGTTTTTTTGTCGACCGCCATAATTGTTCGGATGCCTTCGCGGCCGTGGGTGTGCAACAGCCCTTCCACCTGCTCTCCCATTCAGCTCTGTTTGCGATCAAGGCGGTCGAAAACAGTGGATCGTTCTGCTGTCACCTCAATGATATCCTAATTGTACGTGCGGTCAATCTGCTGGCCTAGTGGCGTTTTTGGATTTTTCTGCCACGTATCCGACTGCCGCAAACGGATATTCACCTGCTCCGCCCGCTACCGGCTGTCTTTTGTGGCATCATTGTGCCGCTGTCGTTTTTTTATGGTGGTTAATCCTAATTGGACCGCAGGTTTTCCTGCGGTACGTGCAGACAGTTCATTTCCGCTACCACGGCGGTCGGAATGGTTTTCCGACTGCCATCCTAATAGACCTCAGTGTATTGGTTCAAGACTTTATGTAGTCTTGTCAGTGGCCGGCAGCTAATGCTCGACGGTGGCTCTACATTTGTTGAGCTGCCGTCAAGCATTAGCTGCCGACCGCTGACAAGGTCACTCAGGAATCACTGACAGAATATCGACGACCACAATATCGAGGACCCAAAATTTCAACACCTAAATAACGAAGTCAAGAATTGTAGATACCAAAAAGTGGACAGTGGACCAGACAAGCCAGAAACAGAAACAACCTCCAAATATATACAAACCAATCAGTAATGAAAAAGAATAAATTCCGTGTGCCAGCTCCAAAAATGCCCCCTGTCCAAGGGCATCGCTCAAACAGCCGAGTAAAATATAATTGTCCAAAAAGTTGGTCTGGCACCACTTGCAAAGTAAATTCAACCAGGTCATGTCTCTTAAAGTCCTTATTGAAGTGCAGAGTCTGGATACTTGTTCAATTGCTTTTATTTTCTTATGTTTATGTACCACAATCAGCCGACGCGTTTTGTTCTGTACAACAGAACTTCTTCAGGTCACTAATGTTAAAACATACATAGAAACAGAATGTAACACAAATATAAAAACAAATACAAAAATACATACAAATAGACAACAATATATATGCACATAAAATACATCCAAAAATGCAAAGTTGTGCTTTTTCCATTGGCTTTTTTGAGGGCCATAACCTCACAATAATATTCACATATATTAATCTAAAAATACCACTGCCCAACGACTCTTATGACCTGTTATATCAATATCAATCCCAAAAAATTCCGACCATATATCCAAAATGTTGTTCTTCATCCCGATCCCAAAGTAAAATCATGACACCAATCCCCAATCTATGATTTAAACATGGGGAAGAAACATACCGTTCCTATTTCATTCACCATGTGTCGGAAACTCGTTGATATAATATTATCCTGTGTATCCAAAAAAATCAGGCGGTCCTGGAAATAGTCTGAGTATAATGCACTAAGCAAAATCTCACCCATTTAGTTCAGGCAGCTGAAAGAAGAAAGTGAACGGAAAAGTCTCAATACATGTGTACACAAACCGATGTATACACAAAATGGGGGGAGAGACAGGAGAACCCAGTCAAAAAAATCTGATAACTGGTCACAATCATCAACCGCCAGACTACCTGTATAAGCATCTGCGGCGAAGCAACCTCAACAATAAGTACGTATAAGGAAGCCTACCTGGAGTATTTTATGTCATCCTCCAAGTATATATGCCATGTAATCAACAGTATATTTCAAAGATATGATAATCCAAGTCCCAATATTTCGCAAGAAATGGTCAATAATCGGTATGGATTGTCAGTATCCTCATTAGCCCCATATATGAGCGTCCGCAGTAAAGCAACCTCAACATTAAATACATATAAGGAAGCCTACCTATAATATTTTATGTCATCCTCCAAGTATGTATTCCATGTAATCCAACAGTATATTTTAAGATATGAGAATCCAAATCCCAATATTTCGCAAAAAATTATCAATAACCTGTGTAGATTAAAAGTGTCCTCATTAACCACGCATCTAAATATCTCCTTAGTGCATCAATCTTACTCACCCATGGTTAAAAAACTGCGTCATAATATAATACACCCATAAGGAGCATAACGAGTGTGGAGACTAAACCGATTCCCAAAATGGCCTGCCCAATAGCGTTGTGATATGGAATGTGTACCCTCTATTATACTTTCTAAACTCAACACAAAACCATATTCGCATACGGGCCATAGTCATTGTGTTATACCCCTTGTAAGTGTTTTTTTAAAATGTATAGCTAATAGTTGCTTAGCCTTCATTAAGATATTCAACTTTCCCAAACTTTATCTATAAACCGTAACACACACAAAAACCCATATATCTTGTCTTACCAAAGAATGCAGGCCGTATACGCCTGAGCGCGGATCACCATCAAAGTCCGAAAAACACCCGCCAATGCTTCAAACGCCAGAGCGGCATCCACCATTCTTATCGTGCCACGTTCAGCCCCTGCGTAACGTGCGTCAAGAACCGCACATATTGCAAGAGGCGTATCTCTTGCATTCATTCTGGAGTGCAAATCAAACGGCCACATTGGTCCGTTCTTTCTCATTTAGGTATATTTACCAATTGCATTCAGAGAGGTGAACAAGATAGGAATACTAAGGCACAAATACAGACATATTTTATGTTGTAAGGACAACATTTGAATTATCTATCATTTCGCTCGTATATTGTTGTAATAAAAAGCACTTTCTATTTATTGAGAAAAGAGATGTTGGAATCAGACAAAGTGAAATTACACAAAGCAGATAATTTCAGAAATAAAAACGACAACGACAAGTAAATACGTCTTAAGTGGCCCAGTATTTGTATAGTAACTAACCGAGTTACCATCATTAGCCATTAACAATGTCACATGATCATCCGACCACCCCATGTGGCATGTCGTGATGTGCGTGTATTGTCAATAGCAAAATCCATAAACAGCTCTTAACTTACTAATAAGTCGCCATGTTGGCCTGATGTTATATCCCCTGTATTACTAAGTATTAGTTGTATACGCTGCACAAATAAAAAGGTATATCAGCGCATTTCATTAAGAATCTATTATAGACGCAACATGTGGGTTAATATGTCAAACACCCAAGCAAAAGTGCAAAAAATATATTCTTTTATAAAAGAAGAGGTATTCTTGTCCAAATCCAACACCACATATTACTAGAGGCACCTGACCCAACCACTTTTATCAGGGGGTCATATATCAATCTGCTAAGTGAGTGAGTAGATAAATAGACCAAGAGGGTTTATTCATAAATATGGTGAGAGTCCAACAAGGACATGGAAAGAAATGAATGTAAGCATCACAAAAGGTAGTACGCAAAATGTGTATAAATATATACACCTAATGGTTGTATTGAGCCCAATACACCATACATATTCGACAAAGAATGGCTAATACCAAATGTAGATTTGACCACAGCCAAATAACCCAAACAAGAGAGACACGCAACAGGAATCTTCAATTGATCATCTTGGTCATCAGCTCTACATTCATCAAACATCACTGCAACAGAGAATAGGCACAAAAAGTGGCCATAATAGATCTAAACACTGTTTAAAGGTAATAATGCATTTCATCATCAGTGTTATGCCCCATTTCTATACACCTCAAGCGACAAATCCACATTGCCTCCCTTTTGAGGAGGGCAAGCTCCCTATTTCCACCTCGTGGGTTTAGTGGAATATGGTCAATACCATGGAACCATATTTTATTATCACTTATGTGGTTTTCCCGCATGTGGTAAGTCATTGGGTATTTTAAATCGTATTTCTTAAGTGCTCGAACGTGTTCCTGTATCCTCAATTTAAGCGAACGAGCTGTGCTACCCACATATATTTTGGTACAGTCACAACCTATTATGTAAACCACATAGTTAGTATTGCAATTAATGAAATGTCTTATTTAATATTCCTTAGGTGTGTTGTATTTGAAAGACTTTGTTTTATTCTTACCATAAGGGCACATGTTGCACCCTGTACACGTGTAGAAACCTACCGGGGCTTAAGGTAACCAAGTTTTAACGTTATTGTGGGGCACAATAGGGCACAATAGGTTGCGTAAAGTTTTACCCCTTCTGAATGTTACCGTAGGTGTCGCTGTGACCAAATCCCTCAAATTGGACATCTCATACAACAAGGCCCAATGTTTTTTCAAAATTCTGAAAAGATTAGCACTATTATTGGTGTATTGTGTAGTGAATGCCAGACAAGAAACGTCCTTATTTTTAGCCAATGACTGCCTACTTCTATCCAATGTACTAGTTCTGGTCACATTTTGAATTCTCAAGTCGGCATTTCTCAGAATATCATCACTACAGCCCCTTAGTCTGAATCTTTCCTTCACATCATTGATATTTTCCCTAAATTTTTTATTTGTGCTACAATTGCGACGTACCTCCACCATCTCACCAAAGAGAATATTTCTGATCACCGAACTAGGATGTGCACTTGAGGAATGCAATGTGCTATTGCATGATGTGGTCTTCCGATAAAGGGAGCTCTGCATTGTACCCTTATCGATGTAGAAAAGGATATCCAAACATTCAATATTCTCTTTGCTATACTTGATGGCTAATTAGACATTGTGAGGATTATCATTTAAAAATGTATGACATTCCATAAGTTGGCTGGGGGTGCCCTTCCATAACATGATGATATCATCAATATACCTCCCCCAGAAGACACTCATGTCCACCCAGGGGGAGGCATATTTACCCCACGCATGTTACCGACACATGGTGAATGAAATAAGAATGGTATTTTCTTCCCCATGTTTAAATCGTAGATTGTGGATTGGTGTCATGATTTTACTTTGGGATCAGGGATGAAGAACAACATTTTGGATATATGGTTGCAATTTTTTGGGATTGATATTGATATAACAGGTCATGAGAGTCTTTGGTCAGTGGTATTTTTAGATTAATATATGTGCATATTATTGGGAGGTTATGGGCCTCAAAAAAGCCAATGGAAAAAGCACAACTTTGCGTTTTTGGATGTATTTTATGTGTATATATATGGTTGTCTATTTGTATTTATTTTTGTATTTGTTTTTATATGTGTGTTACATTCTGTTTCTATGAATGTTTTGACATTACAGCCCTGAAGAAGTTCTGTTGTACAGAACGAAACGCGTCGTCTGATTGTGGTACATAAACATAAAAAAATAAAAGCAATTGAACGAGTATCAAGACTCTGCACTTCAATAAAGACTTTAAGAGATATGACCTGATTGAATTTATTTTGCAAGTGGTGCCAGACCAAATTTTTGGACAATCGAAGTCAAGAATATCGACACCCTATCTACATCATGGTAAGTACAAAAATATCGGAAAAAAAATATTGTTGTTAAATATTTCGTTTTTTAAAATGTTTAAAAATAATATAAAATTAAGTAAATAATACATATAATTTAAAAAAAGATAGTTATAATTATTATAAAATGTTTAAAAATACAAATAATAATTATAATGTAAAAAATGAAACATACATATATATAAAATATAAAATATATATTTACTTAATAATAATAATTTAAAAAAGTATAGCAAACATATTAAATAAATAAATATATATATATATAATATTTTTACTATATTTTTTATTAATATTATTAAGTAAATATATATTTTATAGTTTATATATATGTATGTTTCATATATATATATATATATATATATATATATATATATATATATATATATATATATATATATATATATATATATATATATATATATATATATATATATATTCACTGAAAAAACCATAGGTTATAGACCATATATAGTTAGAGATTAGCATTTACAAAACCTTATTTTACTCGCACAAAACCATTGAAATTCACATATATAGTTAGTTCCACTAACTATATATCGCGCACCCGCAATCCACTGCTAATGATGTCACATATTACATCATTCATGACATGGTCAGTGACATCACTGATTACATCACTGATGACATCTCAAATGACATCACTGATGACATCACTGATGACAACATCCAGTGACTGTATGTTTCTGTAAAGTTAAAATATGTCTTACATATTGAAGAATGAGTGGATGTATAAGTGTCTGGATGAAGGATTTAGTAGGTGCATGACTGACTGTATGAGTGAGTGATTAAATGTGTCTCACTGAGTGCATGGGTTAGTGACTAAACTTTCTTAATCTGTGCATCATTATGTCTGTTGTTCTGTAAACTGCTGCATGTGTTAATCAGTAGCTATATGAGTAACTATATGGGTTATTGATTGGTTGTCCAAGTATTTGTATGGGAGACTGAGTATGTTATGTGTTATATGGTCTATAACCTATGGTTTTTTCAGTGAATTTTTAAGGTTTTGTAAATGCTAATTCCTAACTATATATGGTCTATAACCTATGGTTTTTTCAGTGAATTTCAATGGTTTTTTAATAGTAAATACCAAAAGATGTAAAATGTATTCTTATTTTAATGCAAAAATATATTTTATATGTTTTAAATAAAAAAAATGTATGCATCTGCCAAACCCTGACCTCTTAATAGTGCACTGTGGTGGAAATGATGTGGGCACTATGACTGGGGTTGGTCTGGAAATGCTTTTAAAGAACACCTTTCTTCAATTGATGACACTTTTTCCCCAAACTGCCTTGGTATATTCCAATATATGTCAAAGACAGAAATGTAAGTGGTCCAACCAATTTTTTCCACAATTTGAGAAAGCACGGAAACATGAGAATAAATCTGTTTCTGCTTACATGAGAGACTATGGAATGGGTTTAATATACAACAATAACTTGCGTTACAACATTCAAGACATCTACAGAAGAGATGGTGTGCACTTCTCCGATGAAGGGAATAGAATATTCGTCCTTTATTTAAAAGTGTGCATTGGAACCTACTTGTAGGTACCTAAATTAGCCACAGAACCCAATAGCTCTTTTCAGAGCTACCCTACCTCTGATCATTCAAAACGTTTATCTTTTTCTAACTTTTTTTTTTTCACCAAAGTACGCTCCCCGGTGCGCGTACCGGGCGCTCCCCCGCGAAATTTTCCAAAATTTTATTTTTTATTTTTGCATATATCAGCGTCCTAATCCCCCCTCAGAAAACCTAGAGGGTCACAAAGTGTCTACCATGCCCCCTTCTACCCATTCCGAACATTGTTTGTCCTCCATCTTATGTCTCAATTCTACCGATACACAAAATGGAGGACTCCCGTAACGCTGCCGGTTCGCGTACCGGGGAGCGCACCGGTAAACGCTCGATAAAAAAAGGTGGGAAAGTAATTTACAGAAAAACCACTGGAGACACTTTCATCAAATATAGAATAGGCCCTACTACATAGCAGTCCATACCATTTACCCAAATTTGATGGAATGCCATTGAGAAAATTATGCTGTAAGCCTGACTAAATATCCTGAGGTAAATTACCTAACAAAAACACTTATAAAGTGTTAGAATTGACAACCAATCAAAATACTACTTTCAATATCTTCTATTATTTCATGACATTTGATTGGTTATGTACCTGAATATATATAAAGAAAGAGAGAGAAACACAGCCATTTTGACTACTACTTCCTGAAGTACATATCAAGTGCATTTCAACTGAGAACTTAAACTTCTTTTTGAAAGGTAAGATGTTATTTTAAAAACTGAAGTATGTTCTGCACTTTAAGTTAATTAGGAAAACATTTTCTGATAGTTATATACTATCCCTCTGTAATACTTATAGAATAAGATAGACTTCTCTGTTTTAGTTATGGATGGAGTTAGGCTTGTCTTGTATAATTAAGAATTAACTTAGGCTTTATCACATACATTTTTTTATATTTCTACTTCCAGTCTGATACCATACACTGCCCAAAGATAAAATCATTGTTTAAAAAACCAAACAACTTGTCTGTACTTAAACCCAACAGTGCCCTATCTGTACTGATATATTTTTAAAAAATTCATTTTACAGCACAAAAATGGAAAGGGGCGACCACTCGGTCCCCCCGAACGTATGGCGGAGTACCACGATCCCCCCGGGAAGCCATCTTGGGCGGGAGGCGCGTCTCGGCTGGTATGCCCGAAGCGGCGTAGCCGGGGCGCGCCTTTTCCCGCCCTAGAGTGGGTTGGCCTAGACACTGACGCGGCTGGCCACGCCCTAGGGGCAGGCAGGGGCGGGTTTACGCCCGCCCTGAAGACGGATAAAAGGAGAAGCAAGATCCGAAGGCCTCCTCTTGTTCCTGTGCTCTGAAGCTGCACCTCCTCGCTGCACGTGAGCTCGAGACGGAACGAAGAGCCAATTTTGAGCGTTGTAATCTTTCTTGTTTGTTTTTCAGATACTCTGTGGGAAAATGCCAAAGAAGGCGGGAAAGCGCATGACTACTGACCAGATGCTGCGCGTTCTTATGAAAGAGATGACTGAGTTAAAGAGGCGAATGGATGAAAACGAGGAAGGGGGACCGAAACGTCCTTTGGCGGGAGCGGCCCCGGGAGGGAAAAACAAGAGGCCCAGGAGAGGGAGAGCTGTGGAAGACATCCCGGGCCCTAGTGCCCCGCTAGAGACACCCACCCCCGTGCCGGAGGGAGGGAATCCGATTCCCGTTGTGGTCACCCCCGTGTCCGGGGACGATATGCCGCCGGAGCTGGCAGCACAACTAGCAGCGTGGTTGGGTAAAGATATTGAGGGCGCCACGGCTGTCGACGCGCAGGTGCTGATGAAGCAACTGCGTGAGTCACGGGAAGCAGCGAAGGTATCCACACCGGCTGCGGTAGTAGAGAAGCCACAGGGGACAGGTTCGGTCGCAGAGACGCCGTCCGGTTCAGGTAAGCGGCCATTGCCGATTGCAAGGGATGAGTCAGCACCTTCTCGTAGGGAAAGGGTGGGTCAGCATGTTCCCTTGGCTATTAAGGAGAAGATATGGGCGGGAGAATATGTGAACATTTTCTCGTTGCTTACTGATCACTATGAAATGGAGCATGTTAAGGGCCAGAAGGATCTCATGCATCCGAGTGTTTGGCGCGCAAAAATGGCCGCCTTTAAGGTGAACGAAAATATTGGCAATTGGGGCAAAGCGTGGGGGGTCTTTACATCGATCTTGGGGGAACGAAGGCCCGATCTGCTGCACGAATTGCCGATTTATCAGTCTCGAATCATGGGGTACTCGGTGTCACATGAGGGTAACCATTGGTTCTGCTATGATAATCTGTTTAGAAAGGCTAAAGAACATGATAAAAGCTTAACTTGGGATTGTTATGATTCTGTGTCTTGGGATAAAATGAAGGAGACTGGTATGTTGAAAGTGCCATTGGTGGGAAGTAACGTTGGCGAATCCTACTGCCAATATGCAGGGACGCCCTTTCGATCAGGTACAGGTACCGACAATTACTCGAGGCCTGCCGGAAATACAGGAAAAAGGGGGGTTTGTTGGAACTTCAACAGGGGTAAATGTACCAGGCCCCAGGGATCGTGCAAATTTAGGCACGAATGTAGTGGGTGTGGGCAATCATCCCATCCTGAGTCCACGTGCAGAGCCAAAACGGGTGATAACGGGGGTAGAGGAGGCGCCAAACAGGTCTAATATAGTCTGAGGGGCGCCTTTACCTACCCCGATTGATACCTTGGCGATGATTCCTTGGCTCAGTGAATACCCGGATCGTACTTCCGCTGGGGTGTTGCGGAACGGGTTTTCTTATGGTTTCCGCATCCCAGTGGGGGACTTTCAAGGTGCAACGAAATGTAAAAATCAGCTATCGGTCTTCCAGCATACGACCGTGGTACAGGATAAGATCAGGAAAGAGGTGACTCGAGGTCGAGTCGCCGGTCCGTTTAGTGTACCACCGGTTCCTAACTTTGTTTGTTCCCCCTTAGGTGTGGTCCCAAAGAAGGACCCGGGTGAGTTTCGGCTGATACACAATTTATCAGCCCCACGTGGTCTTTCCGTAAACGAAGCGATAGACCCGGAAGTGTGTTCGGTGCGGTACGCATCCTTCGATGAGGCCGTAGCCATTTTGAATCGCCTGGGGCCCGGGGCGCTGATGGCAAAATCTGATATCGAGTCAGCGTTCCGGTTGCTCCCGGTACATCCAGTCGATCAGCGTCTCCTAGGTTTCATGTTTCAGGGTCATTATTACATGGATAGGTGTATGCCGATGGGGTGCTCTATATCTTGTGCCTATTTCGAAAAATTCAGTACTTTTCTACAATGGGTCTTCACAAGGAAGACGGGTTTCCGAAATGTGATGCATTACCTTGATGATTTTTTGTTCCTGGGGGCAGCCGGGGATCCGGAATGTGGACAGGCTTTGGCTCAATTTTGTGTTTTAATGAATCAGTTTGGCGTGCCATTGGCACCTGGTAAGACTGTGGGACCTTCCACTTGCCTCGAGTTTCTGGGGATCGAGTTGGATTCCGAGGAAGGGTGTTTTCGTTTACCTACCGAAAAAGTGTCGAAGTTTAAGACATCTCTGAAAATATGTATAAATGGATCCAAGGTTAAGCTGCATCAGTTACAGCAACTAGTTGGCCAGTTGAATTTTGCCCTGAGGGTTATACCAATGGCCCGCCCCTTTTCTCGTTCAATTGCTCAAGCCATGGTCGGCCTGAAGGAGGGCCATCATCGCACGAGGCTCTCGGCTGAGGTCCGCCAGGACATGCGCATTTGGTTGGCATTCTTGGCGGATTTCAATGGTCGAGTCGTCTGGAATAAACCAGCCGTGTCCTCTGATGAGCTGGGGCTGTGGACGGATTCGGCAGGGAGTATAGGTTTTGGTGCCATCTTCGGCACAAGATGGTCTGCACAAAAGTGGCCGACATGGTGGCATGACAGTGGGCTGACAAGTAACATTGCTTTCCTGGAACTTTTCCCCATTTTAGTAGCCCTGAGAACTTGGCCCGAAGGGTTCATGGATCACTCTGTGGTATTCTGGTCTGACAATATGACCGTGGTCGAGTGTATCAATAGCCAGGCAGCACGATGCAAGTGGATTTTGAGACTACTCAAAGAAATTGTTTTACTGTGTATGCAATTGAATGTGTTATTCAAAGCAAGACATGTCCCAGGGGTAATGAACCAGGCAGCTGATGCACTGTCTCGTTTTCGTATGCAGGCTTTCTGGGGTTTTCTTCCCACAGCGGACCCGGAGCCGGCACCCTTTCCCGAAGCTCTCTGGTCTCTCGGTGCCCCGACCTTCGTAACCTCGTGGGAGAGAGTTTAGCACCCAGGACGAGGAAGGCATATGAAGGGGCGTTCCGGTCCTATTTGGCCTTTTTGGGGACTGATAGAGAGGAGCTTTGGGGCCAGGAAGAGTGGGTGGTGAATTTTCTGATGTCCTTACATCGGGTCGGGAAAACGGTGGCCACAGCTCAGAGGCATCGGGCTGCCATTTCCTTTGTTGCTAGGGCCCACGGGATCCTTGACCCGACAGCGTCTTTCGTTGTACAGAAAGCGCTACGAGGGTGGCAACGCCTTGAGGGTCGCAGAGTAGATGAAAGGCGCCCGATAGGTTTAGATAGGCTGGCCCAGTTGCTATCCAGACTCCCTGCTACGTGTTCATCTCAGTTTGAGACGGTGTTATTTCGAGCCGCTTTTACGCTGGCATTCCATGGGGCTATGCGGGTAAGCGAACTAGTGGCGAGGAACAAGCAGGATGTAACAGGAGGATTGTGCCTGGAGCACGTCCAGATCAGAGGGGAGACGATGACGGTCTCGTTTGTCAGGTCCAAGACCGATCAAAGTGGGATTGGTGACTGCGTAATCATACGCAGGATTCCCGGGTCCTCCATGTGCCCGGTAAGGTGTCTAGAAGATTATTTAACACGAAGGGTGGCATCATGGGGGGGGACCTTGTTGAGACACGCTGACGCCACCCCACTGACAAAGTTTCAGTTTCAGCGGGTGCTTGCGATGTCGATTGCCGCTGCGGGCTTGAACCCGGGCGAGTTTGGGACCCATTCCTTTCGGATAGGGGCTGCTACAGAAGCTACAGCCAGGGGTCTGGATGTGGAACAAGTTAAACGGGTGGGGCGTTGGTCCTCCAATTGTTATAAAAGGTATGTGCGTTTGCACATGTTGTGAAGCTGTAACAATGTACTCACGCTTCTTGTTTTTGTTTGGTTTTCAGTTGCGCAAGCCTACGAGGCGGGGCGGACTTTGCAGTCGACCTAACACCGGGCCAGCGGTCAGACATCACCGGCTGTGAAAAAGGAGGTGTGGGTCGTGGGCCACTCATACGTGAGACGTGCCGCAGACGTATTCAAGGCAGGTGATATGATTCACGTAGCTGGGGAATACGGGTACAGTGTGTCCTTCTACGGAAGAGGCGGTCTCTGTATTGACCAGTTTCAATCATATTTTGAGGGTTTGCTAGGGCGGACGAGGTCACCGCCGTCTGTAGTCATAGTACATCTTGGGGGTAATGATTTGGTCACCACTGGTAGACGACTTCTCCTTGAGGCGATGCTTTCCACTGTAAGTTGGTTAGCGAGGAGAGTTCCAGGGTGCACAATTGCATGGTCCCATATGATCCCACGAAAAGTGTGGCGGGGGCTATTTCGGTTCCTGCTTTAAATCATTCTGTTAGAAAGCTTAATAATAAAGTGAGTAGTTTGTTCCGTTCCAAGACACTGCATTCTATTTCACATGGGTGTATTAATGATGACAGTATGTATGTTGGGGATGGAGTGCATTTGTCTCGGGTGGGGAATGAGTTACTCATAGGAGACTTCTTAGCATGGCTAAAAACGTTACACCATGACCTTTAGGTAGGAGTGTTGTGGGGGGTCCGGATAGCCGGTCAACTATCCGGCCTGTGGCGGTAAGGTCATGATCGGTGAGCACTAATTGGAAGATCCCTATGAGTGGGCGTCACCCAGCACGGATGGGAGCGCTCGGGGGAGGTGGCCATTGGCCCCTCAACGGGGAGGCGGTCCCTTCTAAGGATGGGTCGCCGAAAGAAAAGGAAAGGCGGTCAAGGCCCCTTCCTGGGTAGGAGGGGTTACAGCCCCCTCCTGGGGAATTTCCCGGGGCCAGGACGTCTGCGACGGCAGATGTGGTAAGTTGTGTGGGGTTTGGGGGGGGGTCTACGCTACCTTCTAGATACCTCACACGAGTCCTCGTACGACCTCTAAGTGGCGTCGAGTTTTATTGGGGCCCCCGTCAAGTCAAGGGAAATTGGTAATTGCACTTGAGGTACGCCTCTGGGCCGCCCCTCACAAGTGAGGGCGATATTTCTGGGTTAGGGATCTTGACACCGGTTACGACCTTGCCGTTGGCCCTTAAACGTTAGGATGTACAATTTCAAAATTTCAAGTAAATGTTTTGTAGGATGTTAGTTCGGCTAGGAGAACCTTTGTATTAGAGAATATGTTAAGGTTAGCCAAACATCGCAATGTGGTAATGAAATTGTACATAATATGAAACTGTTTATTTAATGTTTTAATTTTGTTTCATATTTTAATAAATACGGCCGGGAGGGTTACTCCCTCCCGTCTTCCAAAGACTTCAGAACTGTTTCCGGTTTCCCATCCTTGGGGATTGTGTTGAGAGGGGGTGGCGGGTATCTCAGCCATATGGAAAGGGGCGACCACTCGGTCCCCCCGAACGTATGGCGGAGTACCACGATCCCCCCGGGAAGCCATCTTGGGCGGGAGGCGCGTCTCGGCTGGTATGCCCGAAGCGGCGTAGCCGGGGCGCGCCTTTTCCCGCCCTAGAGTGGGTTGGCCTAGACACTGACGCGGCTGGCCACGCCCTAGGGGCAGGCAGGGGCGGGTTTACGCCCGCCCTGAAGACGGATAAAAGGAGAAGCAAGATCCGAAGGCCTCCTCTTGTTCCTGTGCTCTGAAGCTGCACCTCCTCGCTGCACGTGAGCTCGAGACGGAACGAAGAGCCAATTTTGACCCACCCACCAGCCCCTGAGGACAGCAAGTGGTTTTTGAATAAAGTTGATGGATAACTCTGATTTTCGTTTACAGGTTGCGGTATTATCGTGATGTTTTTGAGTATGTAATAAAGAATGGTCAATTTGTGTTAAGTTTCGTAAATAAGGAAATTCTGCTTTAGTGTTCATTGATAAGCATGCTTTTAATAAAAGTGTAGTTGCTACGGTCTTTTTAGTTTAGTCATTTAGTTAGCATTGTCGTATTTATTTTGGTCGGGCGGTAAGGTCATGATCGGTGAGCACTAATTGGAAGATCCCTATGAGTGGGCGTCACCCAGCACGGATGGGAGCGCTCGGGGGAGGTGGCCATTGGCCCCTCAACGGGGAGGCGGTCCCTTCTAAGGATGGGTCGCCGAAAGAAAAGGAAAGGCGGTCAAGGCCCCTTCCTGGGTAGGAGGGGTTACAGCCCCCTCCTGGGGAATTTCCCGGGGCCAGGACGTCTGCGACGGCAGATGTGGTAAGTTGTGTGGGGTTTGGGGGGGGGTCTACGCTACCTTCTAGATACCTCACACGAGTCCTCGTACGACCTCTAAGTGGCGTCGAGTTTTATTGGGGCCCCCGTCAAGTCAAGGGAAATTGGTAATTGCACTTGAGGTACGCCTCTGGGCCGCCCCTCACAAGTGAGGGCGATATTTCTGGGTTAGGGATCTTGACACCGGTTACGACCTTGCCGTTGGCCCTTAAACGTTAGGATGTACAATTTCAAAATTTCAAGTAAATGTTTTGTAGGATGTTAGTTCGGCTAGGAGAACCTTTGTATTAGAGAATATGTTAAGGTTAGCCAAACATCGCAATGTGGTAATGAAATTGTACATAATATGAAACTGTTTATTTAATGTTTTAATTTTGTTTCATATTTTAATAAATACGGCCGGGAGGGTTACTCCCTCCCGTCTTCCAAAGACTTCAGAA
This sequence comes from Lissotriton vulgaris, assembly GCF_964263255.1. Taxonomy (NCBI): domain Eukaryota; kingdom Metazoa; phylum Chordata; class Amphibia; order Caudata; family Salamandridae; genus Lissotriton; species Lissotriton vulgaris. Next base: position 116,898,323 of record NC_141688.1, read on the forward strand.
CTGTTTCCGGTTTCCCATCCTTGGGGATTGTGTTGAGAGGGGGTGGCGGGTATCTCAGCCATATGGAAGGAGAGAAAAAAAATAACTTCGAAATTGTTGCAGAAAGCAACAAAGATACAGAAATTGACTCTGAATTCTTTGATGAATCACGGGACTTTGAACTTCTGCAATGTGTAGAATCGGTAGATTACCTAATTGAAAATGAGAAAATTTCTGACAATGAATTATTAGAAGTTCTTTTTAATTTTGAAAACGAATCAGAAAAATTAATTTATATTTAATAATTCAAAAATTGTTTGAGACATTATTCATTTTTATATGTATTTTTTAAACTAGTAGCAAATTGATTATTATGTAAAATCAGACTTTAAATATACTGTGCAACTTTTTTGTGTTACATAGTAAGTTTGCTCATAGTTACTTCCTTTCTTCCACTATATTATCTCCAATGTGTATTTAACATCTCTTTATCATCTCCTGCCTCCATGGTGTTTCTGCTTTCCTGACAGACTACGCTATGAATTCCATATACCACAATAACTTCTGAAACAACATGCAAGATATCTACAAAGAAAACGGTGTATTTTTATTTTTAGACTCTGCATTGGTACCTACATGTTGATACTTAAATAAAAAAATAAAAATAAAAAAAAACGAACAATCAATAAACATTCTTTCATCCTATTTTCCCAATATTACGCTTCCCGGACCGCTTCCCGGTGCGCGTACCGAGCGCTCCCCCCGCAAAAAAAACAATAATAAAAAATAAATGTTTTTCCCCGCGGGGCCCTTTTAAAGCCCCCTCATCAAACCTAGGGGGTCAGGGAGGATGTACTCTGCCCCCTGATGCTCATTTCCCCCTTTGTTTTTGCCATATCTTGTGTCTCGATCCTACCGAGACACAAGATGGCGGCCGCTCCGGACTGTTTAGAATGTTCACAGTCACCGGGGAGCCAATCCGCTTCTCCTAGCGAAGTTCCGTTACGCGTCAGGTACGTTAATTTCTCAAAATCCACTGGAGCACATATATTGAGATATAGCAAAGGCACGTCGGGCAAATCATATCTACAATTTTGCCAAGTTTCGTGTAAATCCATTCAGCCGTTCGAGCTAAAAGTGATTCCAACCGCCCTATGGAAAAATGAATGGGAAAAACGTGTTTTGGGACCCCCCTTTTTTCTCGGCCCCCCCTTGACGAAACCCCCCAAATGTTCAGGGGCTGCTCAGAAACAAAATGTGCCATTTTCCTGAAACTTTCAGCCAATTCCGTCCACAAACGCCAAAGTTATTCGACGTAGAATTTTCAGAAATCCCATAGGAAAAAAATCCTAACTATATATACCTCGGGACGCGATTGAAATCAGTTGCGTTACGAGTTCCCGCTTAACTGACTATGGCGAATTTGGCCGAGCGATAGGGATACTTTTTCGATATAACGTCCAGATCTATTGTCCCTTCGTAAATCCGACTGGGACTACACATTTGGAATAATCTGGGTCGGACTCACATTTGGAATATTGAAGAAGATATACACTAATACCCTATAAATAGGCTTGCTGCTGAGATTATCAGGTCTATTGTCTAAATTACAATATTTGTCGACCAACAGCTATCATTAAAAATTGCGTGACGAAAAAACCAGTCAGACTCATCTAGATATTCTAATTGGACTTAATTTGTTTCTTGGAAGGATCCTATACTTATCAGTTCTTTGGCTGTTGGTGTTTTCCACAATTGCACACGCCCTGAAGAAGTTTTGGTGGTCAGAACAAAACGCGTTGGCTGATGGCTCTTTAGAGTATAAGAAAATAATAAAAAACGAACTGAGAAAATATTGAGACTTCTAATTTTGGATTCGGACTCTGAGAAATTTGAACTGATTGTTTGTGATTGGAGTGGTGCCCTAAACTGGATGAGAAACATTTTGGATTCACGTTCTACGTGAGGTGCCCCTAGACAGAGGGTACCGGTTTTCTTAAGTGGCACACTGGACTTACTGTTTGAATTATCATTTCTGGTTGATACGAGTTTGGTGCTATATTTTGGTGCTATATCCACTGTCCACCCTCATGGTTTGACTAACTATATATACCTACTGGCGACCGCCAGTAGGTAATATATATATATATATACACCAGTAAAATAAAAAATAAAAATACAATATATATATAATAAATTAAAATATTAAAATATTTTCATTCTTTTAAAATTACATTAACAAATATAGTAGGGAAAATATTGGATAACGGGCGGGATAAAATTACTATTCCCACTCCAGGGAGTGCAACAGTAGGGAAAGTGTTGCCTAGCGGAGAGGTAAAAATTAGTTTAACAGTAGGGACAGTGTTGGATAACGGAGGGGAATAATTTAATATTCCCACTCTAGCAAATACAACAGTAGGGAAAGTGTTGGATAGCGGAGGGATAACATTTACTATTCCCACTCCACAAAGTACCACAGTAGAGACAGTGTTGGATAGCAGAGGGAAATAATTTACTATTCCAACTCCAGTGATTGCAACAGTAGGGAAAGTGTTAGACAGCATAGGGGTAAAAATTACTATTCCCACTCCAGCAAGTGCAACAGTAGGGAAAGTTTTGGATAGCGGAGGGGTAACAATTACTATTCCCACTCCACAAACTACAACAGTAGAGAAAGTGTTGGATAGCAGAGGGAAATAATTCACTATTCCCACTGAAGTGAGTGCAACATTTTGGAAAGTGTTGGATAGCATAGGGGTAAAAAATTACTATTCCCACTCCAGCGAGTGCAACAGTAGAGAAAGTGTTGGATAGCAGAGGGGTAACAATTACCATTCCCACTCCAAGGAGTGCAACAGTAGAGAAAGTGTTGGATAGCGGAGGGGTAATAATTACTATTCCCACTCCAGCAAGTGCAAAGTAGGGGAAGTGTTGGATAGCGGAAGGGTAACAATTACTATTCCCACTCCAGCTAGTGCAACAGTAGGGAAAGTGTTGGATTATGCATAAATAAAAAATGTTTTGCCTCCCACCATATTCCCCATAAATGACAACACCAATGTTCTAAAACATAACACTATTAACATAATAATGAAATTAAATTAACAAGCAATTTAAAAACAATACATAATAATTTAATTCACACAGTTAGCAATATAAAACAACTTAAAATACATTTTATAATAACATTTTTATTAAATATTTTACAATTAAATTACTACCCAGCCTACTCCCCCTATCAACAGACAACACACATTATTAATACATAATTTACCACAATTAACAATATAAAAGCATGCATTCTTAATTATTAATTAATGCAAATGATTAATTAATCAATTATAATTAAATTACTTCCCACCTTGTTCACCTATAAACCCACACCCAGCTCCTAAAAAAATAACATAATGAATGTATTTACTAAATAATTAATAATAATTAACAACCAATTAATAACTAATTATTGCCAACATTAATTACCACATTTAACAATATAAAATATTACATACATAAATATTATTTAATAAATATTATTCATTCATTTATTATAATTAAATTACTTCACACTCTATTCCCCCATAAACCCACAACCCGCTACGGAATAAAAACACAAAATGTAATAAAAAAGAACTAATAACTTCTAAAAATTATTATTAAATATATAATAATTGAATTACTTACCAACCTATTCCCTTATAAACCCACAACCCGCTAAAGAACGAAAACGCAAAATTTATCAAAAAACAATGAATAACTTCGAAAAATGTAATACATATATTTAAAAATACATACAACATACTAAAATACATAACACTAATATAAACATCGATATTATTAACAACCATATTTTTGCAAATGATGTTACTGTCTTTGATATAAAAAAATGATATTTCTTACCTTGCTGTCAATTTTGTGGTCCACGATATTCTTGCACTCAATATTCTTGTACCTCGATATTTACAACTCAATAATATGGTACTCCGGAAAAAAAAACTTGAAATTCTGTCTGTTCACCATCACTCAGAAATAACAGCCAGGACCCCACTGAAATTCACAATGAAATCAATCCAGCCCGCTAAAGGCCACAACGGTGATCACCAGAAAGTACAAAGGTGGAGAAGTGTGGCTCAGGGGTTAGAGGCGGCAGACCCGGAAGCTGAGATCGGCCCTGGACCAGGGTTCAATTCCCCGCCTCGGTGGGTCTTGGGCTAAAAATTCCATGGACTTGATAATTCTCGCTCCGGTGCCTTCTCGACTCACGGGTTCACACTCTGTAACTCTGGGCAATAGCTTGCTTAATCTCCACAACAGCCCCTTGTGGCGGGATGCCTGGCTTTCACCTTGTGGATACCCTGCTGGGGTTATCTCACAGGGGAATACCAGGACGGGTTCCCTAAGCAAGCGCTTAGATACCGACCTCGGTCAGTGATTTGCGCTATATAAATACATGTACATTTACATCCTTCTAGATAACACAAGGGACACGGTTGTACACAGCGTTAACAACGAATAACTTTATCGCTTGCTTCACTCTCTCTGGGTTGTTAATCCAACACCTCACAGTCCTGAGGAAGACCCCATGATGTTTCTCCAGTAACACGTACATCCTGGGTCGAAACGTCGATGCTCAATAGTATCATGTACAGAGCCACTACACCCTTGAAAGCAATGTGAATAATAACACATGGTCTAGTTTGTAACAATTGCACAAAAAGTGTCAGCAACGTCTTTCTGTCATTTGATTTCTGCAACGGTTACATGTTGTATATATATACATATATATTATATGTTTTGTCACTTTATTATTACTATTTATTTATTTATTTATTTCAAAGGTTTTATATAGAGCTGCTGGACCCGAGAGTATCAGAGCGCTTTACAAGGAAGGTGCAAGACAATCAATGAGGTAGAATAAAAACAAGCAAGAAAGCGTTACATTGTGGTTGAGAGTTCAGGAATGGCTAATGCGGAGGAGAAGCATGGAAATCGAAATTTAAAATGTATATAAATATAGATGGAAAGGGGAGAGAGGGAACTATTATTTTTGTCCTCTAAACCACAGTACAACAGCCTTATATTCCATGCAGCAATCAATGACTATATAAAGCCTTGAATTAATACAATGTGTTTTGGTTTTGGTGTGTCTCCGATTGATCCATGATATTTAACTATCTTTAAACTTTGAAAGCTTTTCCAACAATCAGTTCTTGTTTAAACGCTAGGCAATTGTTATACGAGACAGAATCTGGTCAAGAAGAAGTCACAATCCTTGTAAGGCACAGGCAAAGCACAAATTAACCTGTCCTCAAAGCCCCTGGCACAGAGCAGTCACGCTTCACATAGAGGCAATGTGTTAAGTATTTGTGCTACACATCAAATAGTAAAGCAGTTGAAACACCACAAAAAAGGATCCGAAACTAAGGGGTTGATTAGGATGGCGGACGGACTTTGTCCATCCGCCATCCTGTCGTGGCAAGGGACCGTCCGCCATAATGGCGGAGGTCCCGTGCGCCGAATTAGGATGCACCCGCCACAGTGGTGAGTGCATCCCACATTTTTAACATTGCGCCGGGCGGTGCTGTAAGCACCGCCCACCGCAATGCTAAAAATGCATGTTGTGCGTTTCAAAGCACAACATGACAGGCACCGCGCGGTGCCTGCCATGTTGTACTTTGAAACGCAGGGGGGTACCCCCCACGTGCATCCCCCACCCCCACCTTCACCCTTGGGGCCCGCAACAAGCCCCCAAAGCAAAGACCGTATGCCTTTCGGTGGCGGCATTGCCGCCACGGAAAGGCATTCCCCAAAGCCCATCCTAAGATGGCTGGCGGTGTCTGACAGACACCGCCACCATATTAGACCTTTTCTGCCACGGTTGCAAGGCGACGGTGGCGGAAAAGCGGCAGATGGTTGTCCCGTCCGCCGCAGATGCCCCAGCCATCCTAATTTGGAGGGGGTAATTTCAGAGAGGATGGCGGACGGATTGGCCCCGCCAGTCTGGTGGGGCAATCCATCCGCCATCCTAATCGACCCCTAAGTTAGAAAAATAGAGTAACATTTAATAATAGACACCATCTCCCACTACTTCTTTTTTTTGTGTTGCAATTTTTTATTATGCAATGGAGAGACATACAACATGGGTAATCATCATCCAACAACCAGAAGTGACAACTTCGAACAGTATAATTAGGATGATATGATACATAGTATTAAAAAGGGAGAAGGGGGGAAAGGAAAGCAGTCGCATTGGATAGGGTGGGGGACAGTATAAGAGAACTACTGGGAGACACTTATAAATGCTCTTATGCAATACTAAATACCAGGAGTAATGACCCCGGAAGGGAAGGGCAGTAGAGGTCCGTGTCCCTGGCATAGGGCTGACCTCCATAAGTCGTATGCAGCGGTGACTTTTGGGTGGGAAACAACCTTTACAATGCAACTTTTACAACGCACTACCATTACAACGCAGTCATTACATCGCAACATCCCTTACATCGCATGCCATTACAACGCAACCATTACATCGCATGACACTACAACACATACCATTACAACGCATGTCTTTAAACCGCTGTCATTACAACGCATACCATTACAACGCATAGTACCCTGTTATGGCAGAGTTTTTGGCTTTATTTAGCAGTGATATAGATCATTAATCTTGCTCGCATCTAGTATAGGTATTCTTAGCCTGTGTTGGCCCTTTTAAGCCCTTTTTTCCAGATCTAGAAGAGGATAGCTGCTTAATATGCCTTTATTCTTGACTTTCACCTGTCTATTGCCTATTGGCTTTGACATATTAGATGGTTTATGTAGGTATTCTGACAGAGCTAAGGAGCATTTCACCCCTTTCAGGCCTACAGGCCTAGAGCTAGAGGGACTCCATCTTGATGAAGCTGAGAGGCTTTTCAGGGCAAAGGCAAAGTTTATAGTTATAACTGTTGTTCGCCCTAAGCGGACCGGAGAGAACCGGCCAGAGCTGAATCTAATCAGGAATTGTTCCCGGGCTCAGGTCTCTAGACGAAACAAGCAGACTGGTCACTGTGGGAGCGTCTAGCGCAAGGAGCCTGGTGCATGGGATTGGTGGGAGGAAGCTGCTGGCTGGAACTTTCCATGAGGAAACAGCATTCTATATCAGTGAAGTGCAGAGGCGGAGTCAGTTAGTCAAGGAGAGAGTCAGTCAAGAGAGAGTCAGTCAGCCAGAGAGTCGAGCAGAGGGAGTCCAGCAGAGAGTCCAGCAGTGGAGTGGAGTTGGCAGAGAGAGAGAGAGGGTTCAAGCTGGAGAAGAGCTGAGTTGAATAGTGAGCTGGAACTGAAGGAAGCAGTCAGAAGCAGTTGCTTATCAGGAGGAGGTGTGAATAGCTGGAGTCTGAAGTAATGCCTTTTAGAAGAGACGGAGGAGAGATCGTGGACTAACCTATGGGAGCAGATGGAGTTAATTGGACATTGGCGCAGAGACAGAGTGAATAAGCTAGTGGAATGAACGGTGATCAGAGCGGCAGGAACCATTAAGATTGAAGATAGAAGGTGGAGACAGTCCGTGTGGGGGAGAGGAGTCCAGAGACAGAGCGATCAGCGCAGAGGTGTACCCAAGAGTGCAGGAGAGAGAGGGAGTCTGAGATGAGCCAAGGCACAGACGAGAGAGGAACCCAGATGACAGCTAGAACAAGACTTCACACTAATCAGGTGATATTGTTTTCATCACATTAGTTTACTTTACACTTGCATCTTAATCTTGTCCTTATTCCCTAGGCTATTGTTATGTTTAATCTTTTCTCTTTCAGCGGTGTGTTCTACCTATAGTCTTTGTCAGATCTGTGTAAATGTTTATATTGTTGTAATAAAACAACCCCCAGTTTGTAGAAAACTGGCACGTGTCCCCTTGTATTCTTGATCAATCCAGGTGAACAAAGCTCCTAGGTGTTTGCTAGGTACGTGAATGGATGAGTAATCCCAATCAGGTAAGTGGTGATCACATAAATAGGGAGTGAGTGGACCTATGATGCCGAGAATAGGGAGCACACGATATTAATTGGCTAACTCCTAATATTGTAGTAGCAGACCCTTAGTGAAGAGACTTCCCAATATATATATATATATGTATAGGTGTTCATAGGAATGTGGTCGTCGTTGATATGCGGCGTTAGTGAGAACACTGGGTGGAGACCAGTGTGGATACCCACTGGATTGTGGCTTGAATAAGTGAGAACACTAGGAGGTTGAACTAGTGTGTAGTTTCGCAGGATTGCGAACAGTTTGGAAAAGGGAGCATTGGGTTCTGCAGGCCCGTGTGTAGACGCACCGGATTGTGTGTCATATCTGCCCTAGGGTAGAACGGTCTGGGTCAGGGTGGCCGCGAGACCAACTGATGTAAATAAGTGTGGTGTAGGGTATGGATATCCCTAGTAATCAGTGAGTATTCTTAGTATCCCTATAGATTTAGTGGTGTTCTTAATAATATGAGCTTGTATATTGCGAGTTCCCCATCCTCAGGTAGGTACCAGGTGCCTGGATAGAGGAGTCCTGAGGAGGGAAGGTGAGTACGTTCTGGCTGGGTTGGAGGGGCCCCTGGGGGCTGATCCCACCTACTCAGAAAATCCAGCCATTACATACCCTTACACTATCCAAAACGTAGCCTACTGTTGCACCCCCTGCGTTTAGAATAGTAATTTTTATCCCTACACTATCCAACACTTACCCTACTGTTGCACCCCCTGGAGTTAGAATAGTAATTTTTCCCCCACACTATCCAACACTTACCCTACTGTTGCACCTCCTGAAGTTAAAATAGTAATTTTTACCCCTATACTATCCAATATTTACCATACATGCAATGTAATGGTATGCGTTGTAATGTTATGCGTTGTAAAAGTAGTATGCGTTGTAATGGAATGCGTTGTAAAGGTAGTTTTAGACAATTTGTTGTAATGGCATTCGATGAAATGGAATGCATTGTAAAGGATGTTGATATGTGAAAAATGCGTTGTAAAGGCATACGTTGTAAAAGTATGCATTGTAACGTTATACAACCCTGTTATGTCAAGGTCGTTCACGTGGGGGTATGTGGAGGTGAATACCCTATGTAGGAGGCATCGCCTGCATTGAGGGGCGGTGACGCAATTAAGTAGGATGCCCGGGATCAGACAGTGCTGCCAGTGGATGGGGCAGAGTCTAGGGTCGTGATGGAAAACAGAGAAAAAGGAAGAGAGGCCCTCTGGTCCTGCTGCTAGTGATATATCCATGTATTGCTGAGGGGCGGATGATTTTGTGGTAAATGAGGTAAATAATAAAGCAACACAGGGGTGATGGGGGTCTCATTGGTCGCCTTTGGTGCGAGCGGGTGAGGGATCGTGTTGTTTAATGGGTCTTCATGTCCGGGGTGGGAAGGGGGAAGAGAAGAGATTTTTTGAGGAGCGGGGATTAATGGGAATTGAAGGAAGAGATAAAAGGGCAAAAATAAGGAGGTGGGGTGGGAGGGGGAAGGGCACAAGAGGGACTAGGAGGGATTTAGTGTGGTGTACGGTTTTAAGGGCATAAGGGGAGAGACAGAGGGGGTTAGGTATGGGGGAGGGAGGAGGTGAGAGGGAGGGGGCAATTTTTACGGGGGTGGGAAAGGTGGGGTAGTGGTGGGGAAGGTGAGGAAGGGGGCGTAAAGCCACAGTACACAGGTAACAAGGGTACAGGGGGAAGGAGGTGGGGGAGTAGAGGAAAGTAGGCATTCCGTGTTACAACAGTAGTCAGTTGTACGGGTCAATGTAGTCCAATGTGACAAGTGGGTGGGGACCCTGGGGCAGGGTGCCTGTCCTTGGTCTCGTCGTTGAGAAAAGGTGCCCACGTCTGTAGGAATAATTCAGTCAGGTCCTGTAGGTTGTAAGTAACCTGTTCATGTGAGGCTGTTTGGATCATGGCCATCTACCAGGCCTCCTGTGAGGGAGGTACGGGCGATCTCCATTGGTAGAGACTACATATCTTGGCTGTGGTCAAGGCTGTTTGGAGGAGGCGGCATTGTGAGCAAGAGAGTTCTGGTGAATTTCATACGTTCTGGAGTAGGATAACTGAAGAGGTAAGTGGTAAGTGTAGAGGCGCTCAAGACCGATCCAATGTGTGTCCTGAAGGTTTGCATCGAAGGGCATTCGCAAATGATATGTGTGATATTACAGTAGGTATTTACTCATCTCCAGCAATTCACATGGGGAAGAAAACCAGCCCTGTTCATTTTTTGTCGGTGTCCTGTGTCAGTCGTGTAGCGTCTTGAAAAGGCAAACTTCAGGCGGGCCTCCCTCATGCCCCTATCTAGAGCTTTTAGGATGTCTGCCCATTCATCATCTTTGTATGTGACCTGCAAGTAGGCATGCCACTTGATACGAAGAGCTCGTGAAAAGGACTGCGAGAAGACGTGGGATGAGAGCATTCCGTATAATTATGACATCACTGCTTTGTGATGTCCCAACACGTTCGGCTAAGATACTACAGGTGAGGATTGTAGGGTCCAGGGACGAGGACCCAAGCAACTCCTCAGGTAGTGTTGCAATTGTATGTAGCGTCAGGTTCGTTTTGGGTGTAGGCCAAATTCATCTCTCTGCTGATCAAATGGTTTGAGGTCTCCATTAAGCAGGAGCTGGTCTAAGGTGTGGATGCCCTCTTGCCTCCGTTGAGTCCAAAACAGAGTCTGTCCATCTATCCATATACCGTTGTTACCCCGTAGGGTAGCTTTTTCATGTAGTTGTGGGTTTATCCTGAGTAGGTGATGTGTGCACAGCCAAGCCTTATGCACAGCGTGCAGCACAGGTTGTGTAGGGCCGAGCTGACAGTTGCCATCCCAATATAGAATATAAAGTCCAGTGCCAGCAGAGATTATTTCCCATTCAGTGTGGACCCATTGCAGTGGATCCTGGAGCCCAGGCAGCATGTATGCCAGTTGGGAAAGCTGGAGAGCAAGGGTGTAATGTTCCACCGACGGAAAGCCCAGGCCACCGCATGAGAAGTGCACCATCAGTTTAATTGCAGCTCGTCTGGGTTTTCGAAGAACCCCATACGAAATACCATATTTGGGAATCAATGAGGGGTAGTGTAGGGAGAGACACCTGGATGGGGAGTATCCAAAGCATGTACGTGAAGGGCGGCAATGTTACCATCTGTACCGCTTGCACTCTATTCCACCTGGAGAACCCCAGCTTAGACCACTTCTCGAAGTCTCATTTAATCTGGGCTATTAGTGGGTCCATGTTGTCAGAGACAATCCCCTCCATGCCCCTGTTCACTTATATCCCCAGGTATTTAAGGCGGGAAGGCTGCCAGCAGAAGGAGAAGCCGTGTATAGTCGCTTTAGTGGCGCAGAACAAAATTGGGAGGGATTCGCTCTTGTCCCAGTTTTCTTTATAGCTAATGTGGATTGAAAAGTCATCAAGGACACCCACCAAGGCCAAGAGGGGTCGTTGAAGATCTGTCAGTGTGAATAGGACGTAATCTCCATAGGGATATATCTTGGAGTGGCCGGCTGGGAGTGGGACTCCCACAATGTTGGCAGAATTGCGGATGGTAGAAGCCAGGCGTTCCATGGCCAAGAGGAAGAGGATTGGTGGAAGGGGCACCATTGACACGTGCCCCTCTGTATTGGAAAAGGGTCAGACAGGAAACTCCCACAGATGACCTCAGCAGTGAGGCTGTCATACAGCAACCACACCTTGGCAATGAATTGGTCTCCAAGGCCAAAGCGTTCCATTGTGGCAAAGAGGTAGTCCCATTCAATGCGGTCAAATGCTTTTTCTGCATCATGGGAGAAGGCCAGGGCATCTGTCAGGATGTCTTTGGCTGTCCAAAGTGTATGTGCTAAGGTAAGGAGATGATTTCTGTAGGAACGGCCCGGTACGAAGCCTACCTGTGTGTGGTGGATAAGTAAGGAGGAGGACCTTACTCAGACGGGCTGCCAAAACACTGGCCGGGATTTTAATGTTGCAGTTCAGTGGGGAAATAGGCCTGTATCTGCCACATAGTAGAGAGTCTCTTCCAGGTTTGGGTAAGATAGCAAACACTGCCCTATTGGATAGGGGTTCCAGGGAGGACTCCTTTTCCACCTCCTGTAAGGTGTTATGCAAGGTATTGACCGTCTCTTCTCTAGACCACCTGTAAATTTCTGCAGGGTAGCCATCCTTCCGGGGTGTTTATGATAGGGTAATATGGATACAGCAAGCATTATCTCCGCCTTGCTGATTTCTCCCTCTAGAAGTTCCCTTCCTTTATCTGAGTGACAGGAAAGGTCTACCCCTCTGAAGAAGGTGGTCACTCGATCCGCACCAGCTGATTCCCCCGGAGTGTAAAGCGTCTTGTAAAATGAGGCAAACTCATTCACAATATCTTGGTGGCAGTAAGGACCTTACCCCCTGCTGAGTTTATGGTGGGAATGGCCATGATGGCCTCCTGTTAACGTAGCTGGGCGGCTAGTAGTTGCCCAGCCTTTAACTCTGTTCATAATGTTACCCACTCATTCGGTACAGAGTGTACCCAGCCTTGGAAGTGAAAAGACTGTTAAGGGCCATTCGGGCTTGTTCTAGGAGTCTGCGTGATGGAAGGTGGGGTGGGTGAAGTAGAGTAGGGTATAAGATGAGACATCCGTCTCCAGTTCTTTCTGACAGGTAGCCTTATGTTTGTTGGGCATCGCAGCGTCTCTCATGGTGGCTTTTGCAGTAGCCCAAAGTAGTCTGTGGGAATCTTCTGAGTTATTATTGTCTGATAGATATGTGGAGAGGAGAGTTTTCAGTTGAGATTTGCACTGAGGTGTGCAGTGCCGCTGTATGTTCATTCGCCATGGTTAGCATCTCGGGGAGGCTGGATCCACTTCTAGGGATACTGTGACTGGGGAGTGATCGGACAGTGCTGCATCTAACATTTAAGATATCTGGACCACAGCAACTGTTCCCTGAGAGATGAGAAAATAGTCCAGCATGGACAGCATGCCGTGGACCTCCTATCACATCTTGATCAACAGACACCCCCACACCAGAATTCAGGGAGATCCCCTCAAATGGATCACCTCATACCTCACCGGAAGAACCACCTAGAGAATCCGTCTCCCACTGTTCACATCAGAACCCAAGAAGATCGCCTGCGGTGTCCCCCAAGGATCATCCTTCAGCTCCACCCTCTTCAAAACATACAGGAGCCCCTGTCCAACACCATCAGATCACACAGACTCAACATCACTTCTTATGCCAACAACACCCAGCTCATCTTCTCGCTGTCAGAAGAACCCTCCACCACCAGAGTCAACTTCCAGAGTTGTATGAGGAACATCACCGAATGGAAGGCCAGTATCTGGGGGGTTTGGTTGTTGCTTTTGAGGGGCAGGCTCAGCCAGAGTGAGAGAAAGTGAACATAATGTAGCTGTTCTTACCGCATGCTGCTGCTGTTCTGTTACCTGCTCCCTCTCCGCCTAGCAGCTCCTTCTTGTGGAGTGTTCATTACAATTCTCATTGGCATGGCGCAGACATGGCTGCTCCACACCCACCTCACCGCTGCCCCTGACCTCTCGTACCCTGTATGAAGCCTTCCAGGGGACACAGCCCCAAAGGTGTTACCCGTCTTGCCTGCACCCCCAGGGACACCGCTCCCCACATTTTACTGGCATCATCGCAGTTCCTTCCTCCCCCCTATCTTTTGTGGGGGCTCCTCTATCCCCTCCCTGCCCCTTTCTAACTTGTTACCTGAGTTACAGAAGTGAATTGAGTGGGGAGTGCCTTCCCCCAGAAAAAAGCAGACTTTTGCTTTGCTGCAGTGCCTATTGATTTCCTATATTTTGTTAGTCGTTATTCCACTCACTGCTGTCTCTGGCGCAGTCTCTCATGAAAACAAGTTCACACTCTGCCACTGTAATAGTTTGAGCTTCACTGTAACATATTGCCACATTAGAAACACTCGTGTCATTCTGGCATTGGCGATGCCGCTCACAATACAGATGCCTTTCCAAAGGTCACACATTTACTCTATAGTTTGGCACAATTTCACCTTTGCCAAATATCCTTGTAGTCATTCTGTCAGTACCATTGTCTATATGTTTGGGCGGTACCATGTGATCGAAGTCTAAACTGTAAGTTTAGGTCTCCTGTCAGTACAATTGTTTTTTTATATCTTTTTATTAAGTGCAATTGTTTTTATTAAGGGATAGTTTAACTATCGCTCGCAGTTGCTGCCAATGTTTTGAAGGGAATGAGCACTAATAACAAAACTAGGGGTGGCCAAGCATACTTTGCCTGCTTGCAAAACTCTGTAGAATTCAGATTTTTTTCAGTAAATCTGCAGATGGACCGGGCGTATCACACCCCACCTCAAGAAGCTACACTGACTCCCAATCCAGAAGAGATGACAGTTCAAGATGTTGACCCACACATACAAAACCCTGCACAAAGTAGGACCAGCAAACATTATACACTATCAATTAAGTGCTTCTTATACTAAAACTGTCATTCATTTCATCAGGTACACCAATTACACCAAAAATGTTTCCACCACCACCTCCTTTGACGGTTTCAAACTAAGAAGCACTTAATTTATAGTGAATTTTTTTTATGTGTGGCTCAGTGATATTCTTACATTGTGTGACTGCAGGCTTTGGATGTTTCATGCGGTCATTGCAAGCGTCGCTCCTGAGGAAGGTATTTTAGCCAAAATGTGCGTTTAGTATGATTGGTTAAGCCACATCAGGAAATTACTGCATAAACAGTAAAATTAAGAAGTTGTGATCATAAATCTGTATAAACAAAAGTTACATATGATGTTTTGTATGCATTAATTGCTTTATTGGATGTATACAGAAGAAAAAATCGAACATTGAACATGAGCAATGATATTACTACGCAAAATTATGCTAAGCCAGACCCGTAAGAATTGATCACTAAAGTTGTTTTTTTGCATGTGATAATATTGAGTGATAAATGTGGGAGAATGATGAATGAATGTGTGAGCATGAAAGTAACTTGTTGCATGTATTTTAATGTTTTTACAGTTTTAATAGTTTCCAAATTCTCCAAAGATCTGCATGCAGTCATGTACATGATGGAAACGATAAGATGATCGTATTGTGTACAATAAATGCATGTATTATTGGAAGTGATAAAATAAATATGTATTGATGCTAATCAAAGTGGTTCTGAGCTTTTAAAGCGTTCATGCTAAATTGAAGCTGTATAGCGATTAATAAAAAAGGTCAGACGGGGGTTCTCTTTTGTAAATTTTAGCTTGTGTTCTGTGCCCCGTTGACTGATCCTAAGCAGGGAGCCCTTAGTTTTTTAAATACTTTGTTCCATTTCCCCTGCACCCCTTGCCTGCCAAAGGTCTCTTAGGCCATAGGCTCACCCAAGCATTTTTAAGGATTACTCAATTTTTCCCTGCAGCCCCTCCCTACCATAGGTCTCTTAGGCGATAGGCACACACCAGCATTCATTTTTTAAGGATTACGTAATGTTCCCCTGCAACCCCTGCCTTCCATAGGCGCACACCAGCGTTCATTTTTTAAAGATTATTCAATTTTCTCCTGCATGCCTTTTCTGCCATAGGCGCACACCATCATTCATTTTTTTAAAGATTATTCAATTTTTCCCTGCCCCCGCCTCATAGCACATAAAACGAAACTTTTAAATATGTATGTTGTTATCCTAATTGAAATATTATGTTATAGTTTGTATTGGAATCTGTATACAATTGCTAATCATTTGGGATAACCTCACTAAATTATGTTGTCTGTAGACATAATTCACACTGCAAAACTGCTGCATTTCACTGAAAGTTTGCTTGTTGTTTGTTTTAAGGTGCACAAGAGACATCAGCCACAGTATTGCCAGACAGAAGGCCGGCACAAAGCGACACCACACCACACCACCTGAGTCCTCCTCTGCTTGCTACCACTTGTGCAGCTAAGGGTGTGATTTGGATGTCGGGCGGAAAGCCCTACATCCAAGGTTTCCGTCCGACCGCCGTATTATGATGGTGATGGTCAGAGGGAAACCCATGAGGGGATTCACAGAGTCTGTCTGAAGAGGAGCGGATTTTTAATCCCTTGAATGAAGGCAGAGCCAGCCTTGGCTCCGCCATCAAGATTAAAATATCGGTTTCATACAGCCTTTCTATGTTGACCTGGGGAGGTGTATGAAATGTATGTATAGGCATTTATATAGCGCACTACTTACCCGTAGGGTCCCAAGGCGCTTCGACCGCTGCGAAACCCTTCCTGGCTTCCCTGAGAGATGGTCCCTTAATGGGTATCTCCAGGGTGAGACCAGGCATCCCCGGCGGTCTGGTGGGGCCGTTAGTGAAGATGAGGCAAGCTAATGCCCAGAGTTGCCGAGTGTGATCGCTGATCAGAGTGGGCACCGAGGCGAGAGAATTATCGAGTCCGCTGACCCTGGTCCAGAAACCTGCCGCGCCGGGAATCGAACCCTGGTCCCGGGCCGTCCTCTGCTCTCAGGTCTGCCGCCTCTAACCAGTGAGCCACACTACTTCACTTCACGGTGGAGATCCCAGGGGCTGCGGGAGTCCATGCAACTCACCTGCATTTTTACTTGTAAAGTCCAGGGAGGTGGTGGTCCACGGGGATGATGGGGGTCTGAGAGGTCCCCCACAGGAGGTGCCGTGAGGGCACCCAGCGTCATTTGAATCAAAAACACCAGGGAGGTGATGGCCCCGAGGTTTGACTAAACTCTAGGAGGGGGGCACATGCCCCCCCTGCTTTATTTTTCATATGCCCCTGGGATCTGGGCCACCTGGGGGCTTCCTTTAAAAGAATCGCGGGAATCTGTGCCTTTTTTTTTCAAAAAATAGAATCTCTTTTTAATGCAGAGCTCCGTCCCTGTGGGGCCTCCCCACGATTTCTGGGGGGTCAGTGTATTCTTACCCTGCTCCCTTTTCTTTACTTTTCACTTCTTTTTTGGGACTCAGTTTCAAGCCAAGTCCCAAGGTGGCTGCCAACACTTCCTGGTTGAAGTGTTGACGGCCAATCAAATTTCAGTAGGATCCGCGAGTCCACTGCAAGGATTCGTGTCTCCAGATATCTATACTTTTTAAACTTAAATATCTTAAAAACTACTGAACGGATATACACCAAATCACAAAAAGCACTCCTTCTGGACCAACAACTAGCTCTCTGCCACATTTGGTGTAACTCAGTTCAGCGGTTTTGGTCTGTAGTCATGTTCAAAAAATGAAAAATCCCTATTAACATAACATAGTTTATAAATAAATCAAATAAATAAATAGTGAAAACGTATTTTTGGCCCCCCTGTTTTCTCGGCTCGCGCTTGACAGATCACCCCGTAACTCTCAACATAGCAGCTGAATAAGAAGGGGACGTGTTTGAAAAGAAATTTCATGAAAATTCGTCAAGCGGCAACAAAGTTACTATCAAAACAAAAATTGCTTTTCCTAGGAAAAGTTTGGTCCTAACCAAGGTTCCAGGGATTTTATAGTTAGGCTCACATTTCACTTGTACAAAACCAGTGAAATTCAGCAGCCATTGTAAACTGAGCTAATTATAACGTAAGCACCTGCAATGCACTGTTTATGACCTCACATATTACATCACTCATGACATGGCCAGTGACATTACTGATGATATCTCAAATGACATCACCAAAAAAGTGCTTGCTCCGGGGCATGGGGTCCCCGGGCCGAAAATGGCTCATGGAAGGGGGGGGGGGGGGCACATAAAAAAAATTGCCACCTGCAAGTTGCCGGTGGCCCCGGTCCCTTTCTACACCACTCTCCCAACGTCCCTCCTGGTGCAATGCTGGTTAGGGGATAAAGTCCCCTTGGCTCCAGAGGGTCCTTGGGGGCCAACTACCCTTCCTGTCACCTCCAGTAAGTTCCACAGAGTGCGATTGCTGTGAGGACTACGGAGGCCATGTACCCTTCCTACATCACTCTGCAAACGTACCTTCTGGTGCAATACTGGTTGGGGGATGGAGTCCTCTTGGATGCTTCGGGACCTTGGGTACCAAGAAGCCATCCTGTTACCTCCAGTAAGCCACACAACTTTTCTCCACCACTCTACAAATGAGACTACCAGTTAAATAATCATAGAAATTAATTGGAAAAAACAAAGGTTACAGGGACATTATAGTTATGAAATAGAATTTTAAAAACAATTCTAAGTTCACTGAAAACAACAAAGGTTACAGGGATGTTATGATTAGGCTCAGATTTCCCTTGTACAAAACCAGTGAAATTCAGCAGTAATAGTTACCTGAGCTAACTATAACTTATGCCCCCGCAATGCACTGCTTATGACCTCACATATTACATCGCTCCTGACATGGGCCCCCTTCCAATAATTTTTTTGAAATTATTCAAAAAAGGAGGCTGGCCCCATAAGATGGGGTTTCTGGGGCCAGAATCAGCCAAGAGAGGGGGGTTGCACAGCTCACCTGCCTATTGAAAAAAGGCCTGGCCCTGAGGGATGGGGTCCCCGGTGCACAAAGCAGCCTGTAGAATGCAGCCACGCAGACCTCCTTAAAAAAATGTAATAAATAATAAAATTTAAAACACGATGGCAAGTTGCCAAAGGCCCGGCCGCCTTTCTCCGCTACCTGCAAATATGGCTCTTGCCACATTGCTGGTGGGGGGAGGAAGTCCTCTGGGCTGCAGAGTGTCCTTGGGGGCCAACAAGCCTTCCTGTTACTTCCAGTAAGTCCACACAGAGGGATTGCTGATAGGTCTTTGGATGCTACACCCTCTTTCTCCATCATTCGGCAAACGTGCCACCTGGCACACTGCTAGTTGGGGAATTAATTCCACTTTATTTACGAAGCCTCAGGACTAAAAGTGGACTTCACAAGCAGTGCTTTGCAGCGTCGCAAGTTATAGTTCGCTCAGCTAACTATAACTGCTGAATTTCACTGGTTTTGTACATGTGAAATCTGATCCTAACTATAACATCCCTGTAACCATTTTTTTTCCAGTGAATTTCTAAGGTATTTTGAACGCTAATTCCTCACTATAACGTCTTTGTAACCTTTGGTTTTTTTAAGTAAAAAAAAAAAATATATATATATACATATGTGTATATATATATATATATATATATATATATATGCAGCTCCTTCCTGTACCTCCTTTCGTCGAACACGGAAATCAATGGACCACCAGACAGCTTTGAAGTAGCAGGTAAGTTTATTAACCTTTTCTCCTCACTCCTCGCATGACGCGTTTCGGCCAGCAAGTGCAATCGCAATTTAAGTAATTGCAATTTTGCGATTTCTTAAACTGCGATTTTTGCATTTGGGATGATGAATCCCAAATGCAAAAATACCGGGCGCAAAGGGGCAGATTCTGAAAATCTGCCCGTTTGCAACCGTTTTTTAGCTTGATGCACCTATGCCTAAGTGAGTTATTGCCTAGAGTCTGATGCTGCTCAGGTGAGCTGGTGCGGGACTCGGGATTAAAGCGTGAGACCAAATTGTGTGTGTTATGCTGTGAAGTCATGTGCACTGGCCTCTGCAGTACATCTGTGGTAGTAGTGTCAGCATGTGTTTATATCTAGCAAGATGAAGTACTGATTCGTATTGCTCTGAAAGTCCTGTGGTAAGGAATATATGTGAGGTACTGTCTAGAGTCTCATGCTGCTAAGCTGAGCTGATGCCAGACTCGGGGTTGTAAGCGTGATCCCAAACTGTGTGTCATATGCTGTGAAGTTATGTGCTCTAGGCACTGTGCCATACCTGTCGAAGTGGTGTGAGTATGTAGTTATAGCTACTTGGATGAACTTGTGTTTCGAACATTGTAGCTTGTGTATGGTGCTTAGGGGGTGTTTCAGAGGGAGTGAAAAGGTATGTTTGCACGTATCAATTCAATTCGGTATTTGTGAAGTGCTAATTAGTCACTCCTACCGGTCTGATGGCGTTGAAATGCTGTCGGACTCTAGGAGGAGCTGTTGAACTACTGACCCTTACCGGTCTGAAATTGCGGGGTATGGAAATTAAGTGACGTATTGCCTAGAGTGTCATGCTGTTAAATTGAGCTGCTGCTGCTGGGATGAAAACCGTAAGCCTAAACTGTGTGTGCTATGCTGTGAAGTCATGTGCTCTGGTTGCTGTGCCACACCTGTCCAATTTGTATTTGGTGCTTAGGTGGTGTTGTATAGGGAGTGCGAAGGTAAATCATTACAGTATTTGTAAAACGCAAACTACTCACCTTTGTGGGTGAGTAGAGCTGGGGATGAAAGCGAGAGCTCTGTGCTGCAAAGTGAGATGGTCTGGTCGCTGCGCCACAGCTGTATGGAGAATACATTTTGGCGAGGGCCCGGGAGTTGCCGTTTTCTGGCCCTAAAATAGCTGGCTTAAGTTGTAAGTTATAGGGTGGCTCTCAAAAGAGCCCTTGTGTTCATTAGTGGGAGCTACATATAAGTGCTGATGCACAGCTTCAAGTGTACTCCATCACTTCTGCAGATATCCGCCATATAAAAACGTATGTTGTTGTTGTAGATGGAGCCAATTTTGTGGTCTCTGAGGTATGCAGACACAGCTTTGTTGACTTTCTTCCGAGATTTTTCAATCTAAGGACAAATTAGTTCGGACTATTTCCACTTCTGTCTTTGGCATATATTGGAATATCGGTCTAAAAGCGCTGGGATGCCTCCGGGTAGCCAGGGCTCTACAATTATGTTTTCATTTATTCATTCACAAAGACAGTTTGAGGCAAAAGTAACATCAATTGTCCAAAGGTGTCCTTCATAAGCATTTCCCAACCTACCCCAGTCAATGTGCCTAGGTCATTTCCACCACTGTGCACTATCATAAGGTCAGGGTGTTGGAGATGCAAACAGGTTTTAACCAAAGGTAACTATTGGTGCCAATTCAATCCTCTCAGTCCAAACCTATGTCCACATTTTGTAAACCGAGGTCTAAGCCAATACGTCTCTGTTCCTCATACCTTTTGCACCAGAAAACATAGCTATGTCCTACGATCCACACTAGCATTTTGAAAGTATTGCTGGAAAGTATGGAAAGATTTCTGTAGCTCATGCAGTTCCTTCGTAGAATAAGAGATATTTTTAAAAATGGGGAACTAGGTTTTTTTCACATACAAAACAGTACCTGATTGGGAGATGAAAAGCATTGTTTTTTAAAAGTAGGGTGCACATTCGTTTTGTGGAAAAGCACCTTTGTGATTGGTTAAGACAAAGCAGTTTGAACGTGGAGTACATATTATACGATAAAATGTGTTCAACTCAACCACACATGCTACTTGCATTTGGAATGCAGTATTCGAACTGAAAAAAATTGTGAACTTTTAACCTGCACATGCTGTTCAATGTTCGAAAAAATGTTGCAAAAAAATATTGTTAGGTTTAGAAAAATTGATGAACTTTTAACCTCCACGTGTCGCAGAATGTTCTAGAAAGGGTGTTGATAGAATACGTTGCCTTTCTAACTTCTATGTGTACTTGAATATTAAAAAACTGTTTATATGGAAAATTAGAATACAGTAATAGAGAGAAGTTTTGAAACCTAAAAGAATCAATGAACTAATCTAATTGGTTCTTTATATGTATTTATGTACGGAGGAGAACATTATAGAAACAAGAGCACCAGGAAGAGGAAGAAGCAGGGAGTAGGGGGACTAGGGGTTATGGACACAATGGCACACATGTACAGTCAAGTACAGCACGAGTATAGACAAACAATGGCCAAAATGAAACACACCAACAAGGAGCATAAGTCGCACGAACCCGGAACATCAGACCACTGAACGAGCATAGAAGTGAAAACCACGCTGCATTCATATAGGATGTGTACAAAGGGCGGTTGTGGCTGTTGTGGGATGTGTGCGACCGTGGTCATCATGGATGAGATTCCCAGCACGTGGCACATAGGGGGGTTCATTGTGTGTTATGTTGCCAAACAGCTGCTCCTCCCTGCCTCGAGCCCTCATACTTTTGTACGGTGCGGTGTTGAATCCCGTGCACTCTTATGGCACAGCATTATAATGCGTATTTCGGCATGTCGTGCGGCATTCTAACTACACCATGAGAGTGCCCTTTGGTGGTGGTGTATGCCATTTTACAACATAATTTGCTGCGGTCTTTGTGGCAGGCCACACCAGAACACAAAGACACACTTACCGCACCTCCTGCACATGGACATGTCCAAGACACCCCGTTACCCTTGCCGGATAGGCTCACCCCTGCGCTGACTTGTGTAGGCCGTACCAGCACACGTGTGTTGTGCTTGCAGGAGGATGCCTGCGTAGCAACATGTCCAGGGTCACAGCCAACTCTGAGGTGATATGGTAACGTTTGCTGAAAACAGCACACTGTGATGTTGAAGGGCATTTGCTTATCATGCTAACAGAATGACCACATGGACACACTTGCTCAGATGCGGGTTTGGGGGGCGTTGGTGGTCCTGGGGTTGTTGCCATGAGTCTTGTGGCCCTCATTGGTATCCCTGTAACATGGTCATTGACTCCATGGCACCTGTGGGTGTTCTGGTTTGTCTCTTTACTGTGTTTCCTTTCATGCTGCACATAGTCATCCTGATTAACACCAGCAGAAAGTAGGTGTAAAATTCTTGGTGTTAACGTGGGTTATCGGCGGAATTTGTTTTCGCATTGCAGTTGTGAAAGATGTGATGACATTTGTTCATGTGCAGAACAATATATGGACTGGGCAGTGTATCCCGTTGAGATACAGCACCTGCTGCACTATTCCTAATCAATATAAATACAATGAGATTTATTCATTGATTTTGTGTGTACATTGTAAGTGCAGGCACTACGTCAGTGCAATTCAATATAGGATTTAGTATTTAGAATAAATCGTAAAGGTGTGCCTCGTGTCTTTTTACAGCTACTCTGCATTTTATTATTAGCACTTTAATACAACTAAAGTTGAGATAAATCTAATACAGTATTTAGAAGTTGGTGCAAAATGGAGAGATCAATAGTATTCCTGCGATAAGTGCTGTAAAAGTTAACACCATGGTGGATACCAGCAAATAACAGTAATAAGAACAAGAAAGAGTCACACAGCAGTTAAACTTTATTTTTTTATAGACATATATAAACCATAAACTATTTTAAATGTTTTAAAATTTATATATATATATATATATATATATATATATATATAAATCAATTTGGTTTTCCACTAGCGCTGAAAAACGTCGCCTTGACAAGACCTCGTACGATGTGGGCTCGTGCTGGGTGGCGAGCCCTGCAATACCTTCGTGATTCCACACGCTCCTCTCCGTATGAAAAGACACGAGCCCAAATGCATCCAAAAGTGTTTATTTTAGCAAAGTGACAAAAAAGAGAAACTCAACGCGTTTCGGGAATTCTCCCTTGTTCACGAGTCAAGCTGTGTAAGTTTGGTTCAAGAATTTATACACCATGTGACTTCTAAACATAAACAAAAGACTTCCGCGATTTAAGTAAACAAAGCGGTAGCATGGGGAATGTTTTCTTTCTTAATACAAATGCAGTATATTTTAGACATTGGTTGATCTCACAAGGTATTCAATTTAAATGAAACGATTGTAATAATCAAAACATATCATAGGGTTACAACTATGTAAGTGTTGCACTCCAAAATATAAAATATAAACATAACTCATATTATTAACCCCTTGCTTTGCTCAAGATAATATATATATGCTGTCACCTCGGCAATTATATGTATGGGGTTATTGTTTGTTATGTAGTACCTTAGCGTAACCCTGTCAAATAAGAATACAGCCCCTGTGGGCAATTACAAAACGTTAATGGACCTTGTTTAACCTTGTCAGCAAATTAATGTCACTTGTCCTGGCAACACCTTCCAACATAATATAAGCTCATGCTTAAATCACAGTGACTACCAAGATGCTAGAATTCAGCCCCAGTGGGCTTAAACTTTCATTCAACCAATAACTGTCTGTAGAGATTGCCTCTTTCTCAAAAAATTCCGCATTCCCTGTAAAATACAAAAAACTAAATTAAAACCACACACAAACAAGATATTATTACAGTTCTTAAAAGAGTTATCATTCAGGAGCACATGTATATACATCAACCTATAGGGTTATTTCAAGACAGGCAAAGGGGCACCTGGGTACAGCAAAACCTTATTACTAAGTCATTCTATACTCTGTGTAAAAAAGGTTAACCCAAATGTACTTCCATCTCCTCGTCATTATTATGCCCAAGGGGTGTCATGGTCTTATACCTGATTATAAACTTTGATTTGAGTCTTCTCAAACACTGTAGTCTATTTCCACCTCTTTCGTTGTGCTTCACTGTGTCTAAGACACAGAAGCTCAACAGATCTGCATTCTGGTTATGATGACTTTGGAAATGTCTCGCTATGGGGTAAGTTTTGTCCATGTTTTTAATCGCACGCAAATGCTCTAGTACTCGCAGCTTGGCTTTCTTAATTGTACTGCCAATATAGGCTTTTTTGCATGGGCAGAACAGCGCGTATATAGCAAAATCAGTATTGCACGACGTGTGTTCGTGAATTACAAAAGGTTCTGCCTCAGACGACAAAACTGCTATTTTTACATTCTTACTGTTCCTGCAGGCCTTACAATTTCTACATGTATAAAACCCCTGTACAGTTGGTGATGTTAGTTTACTGGGTTCAATTGCTTTACATAATTGGTCTTTCAAAGATTTCGCTCTTCTAAAAGTTACTTGCGGGGATGCTTCTACACAGGTGGCTATAACTGGGTCGGAGTGTAACACAGGCCAGAATTTGTTCAAGCTTTTCCGCACTAAAAAAGCTTTGCTGTTGTAAGTTGTAACAAACCTGGTTTTAGTTTCTTGCTCCACAGTCTCTGGCTGTTTCACAAGCAATGACTCTCTACTCCTACCCGCCACCACCTTTTGTGCATTCGCTATGGTTTTCGCTGGGTAACCTCTTGCTGCAAACCTCTCACACATTATTTTCTCTTCGGTTTGGTACGCGTCTCTGGTGCTGCAGTTCCGTTTAGCTCTTAATAATTCCCCTACTGGAATGCTCTGAATAAGGGAATTAGGATGGCAGCTACGCGCATGCAACAAGCTATTGCCCGACGTTGATTTCCTGAATAATTCACTTTCTAGTTTATTATTCTCAACTTTTAGTCTTAGATCTAAGAATTCAAGCGAATCTTTGGACCAGTGATGTGTAAATTCTAAGTTGAATGTGTTTTCGTTTAGTGTGCACACAAAGTCAGTTGCTTGCTTCTCATTGCCTTCCCAGACTACGAAAATATCGTCTATGTATCTCATCCATCTAATGGCATGTTTTTTATACATAGGCGATCTGCGTACAATTTCATCCTCCCAGTACCCCATGAACAGACCCGCAAAGCAAGGAGCAAAACAAGTCCCCATGGAAGTACCGAGAGTTTGCTTGAACACTTTGTTGTCAAACAAAAAATATGTCTGTGTTAGGCATGTGTGCATCATTTGTATGAGCATCTGTGTGTGATGTAAATATGACACTGAACGCCTCGCCAAAAAATGTCTACAAGCATCTAGGCCTTGTTGGTGGGGGATGCTAGTATACAGGCCTACTACGTCTAACAACAGCAGTGAATAGCTCTCTTTCCAGCCAATTGTAGCAATTTGTCTTAGAAAATCTCCAGAGTCTCTTACATAAGATGGTAGTCCCTGCACAGCTTGCTGTAGAAAATGGTCTACATACTTAGATGTATTTTCTAAGCAACTTCCGTTTGAGGAGATTATAGGTCTGCCTGGGGGATTCATTGCACTCTTATGTATTTTTGGTAGTAAATACATCGCAGGCAATTTGGGGAACTTACACTCCAAAAATCTAAATTCCTCCTCTTCAATAACTTCCGCCAACCTCCATTGTGAGAGTTGTGCGTTGTAAATTTTTACGGAATTCTCATATTCCATCCTGTTGCTTCTACAGTAAGTGGTGGTATCTGATAGCTGTCTCAGCCCCTCTGCTATGTAATTAGATCTTGATTGTACTACTACATTTCCTCCCTTATCAGATTTTTTGATTACTATTTGGGGGTCATTCTTTAGGTTTTCAAGTGCCTTTATTTCGCTTTGTGTGATGTTTTTCCAGCTTGTGTGTTTTCTATTATTTGCTATGCGTTGCAATTCTATACACATACTCTTTTCAAATACATCAACAACATCACTTTTGATAGGTGGCAAGAACACCGATTTTGGCTTGAACCCACTTTTTACACTTAAGTCCAGTGGGATTCCTTCAGCTTTAAGGTTTTCGAAGGGATCACTGTTAGGTTCTACTTCATTTGATAGTACATTCAAACAGTGTTCCAACTCTACCTCTGCTATACTTAGGTGACTAGGTTTTACTTCCACTGTAACTGTTTTGTCCGATACTTTAGTTGCGTACCATTTCTTTAACCTCAACTTCCTTGTGAATAAAAACAGGTCTATCTTGCTTTGCGTATAGTTAAAAGAATTAGAAGGGCAAAAAGTCAAACCCATAGAGAGTAAATCTACCTCTTGTGCAGTCAGTTCACGCGATGACAAGTTGATCACTGTTTTTTTGTCCATCATTTCTGCTTCAGTTGGCCCCTTGTGCGCCTTCCCACTGGGCTTCCCAAATCTCCTAATGTTGAGGTATTTTTTCCTCTGCCTCCTCTGTTTCCTCTTCCGCGTTGCTGATAGTTTTGCCTGTTGTTTCCCCGTTTGCCTTGCGTCACCATGTCGAACTCTGTTAAAACAGTGGTTTTTACCCCTGAGAAGTTGGTATCAACCGACATATCGCTACCACTTGTTGTACTTAGGATAGATTGCCCATCTTCCTCAGCTGTGTTTTGCGCAGGACGGCCGCTATCAGATGGCTGTACATTCGCATTTTTTTGTTGCATCGCTGCTCTTAAATGGTCGTACTTCTTTGCAAATGTCATTATCTGCCCCCTCTGATAATCTATTAGGTCCCTTTGAAATTTCCTTTGTTTCCTTTTCTTTATGTCATCCTCTATTTTGCACAGGTTAACTTCCATTTTATCCATTTCCCCTTTGAACTCTTCATCACTGCATATCTTTTTCAGTTCTTCTGTGCATTCATCAATCTCTGCGCTTAGTCTATCCACATCTTTCGCAGCATATTTAACCAACATGCGAAGCATATTCATTGAGCATTGATGGTTGTTTTCAGCCCATTCATTTACTAGCTCTGGGTCAGGGTTTTGGAAGGTTGGTGTGACAAAAACCCTTAAACCTCTCGGAATCCTGGACACATCGATGTATTTTTGTAAAGTGGTATTTTCCCACCATTTGTTTTGCTCACCTTTAAGCGCTCTCCAAAGTCTGTCCCAAAGCACCCTTTTGGTTGATTTGGCACTCGTAACTTCTCCCGTTACTGGTGCTGTGCTTTTAACTACGTGGCTTTCTTCAAACATTTCATCCGCCACCTGTGCTCTCCTATCTCTTCTTGCCGATGTCATTGTTGCTTGCTACAGATTAAACACGGCTTTGATTCCCGCGTTAGACGGATGTTGCTGGCGTGCGGTTATTTTTCTCTCAACCGCGGGCCAGCTGCCATCTCCAGGGTTAAAGTGAATTTTCCTTTTTCCGAGAGAAAACGACGCCGCTTGTGCTTAACGTCCGCTCGCCAGGTTAACAGCTGGTATTGCGAGCGATCCGTTTCTTCCTCCAAAAGCGGTCACTCTCGTTCCATGACACCCTGTGGGTCGAGTCAATCCAAACTAATAAATCAATTTGGTTTTCCACTAGCGCTGAAAAACGCCGCCTTGACAAGACCTCGTACGATGTGGGCTCGTGCTGGGTGGCGAGCCCTGCAATACCTTCGTGATTCCACACGCTCCTCTCCGTATGAAAAGACACGAGCCCAAATGCATCCAAAAGTGTTTATTTTAGCAAAGTGACAAAAAAGAGAAACTCAACGCGTTTCGGGAATTCTCCCTTGTTCACGAGTCAAGCTGTGTAAGTTTGGTTCAAGAATTTATACACCATGTGACTTCTAAACATAAACAAAAGACTTCCGCGATTTCTCTCGGAAAAAGGAAAATTCACTTTAACCCTGGAGATGGCAGCTGGCCCGCGGTTGAGAGAAAAATAACCGCACGCCAGCAACATCCGTCTAACGCGGGAATCAAAGCCGTGTTTAATCTGTAGCAAGCAACAATGACATCGGCAAGAAGAGATAGGAGAGCACAGGTGGCGGATGAAATGTTTGAAGAAAGCCACGTAGTTAAAAGCACAGCACCAGTAACGGGAGAAGTTACGAGTGCCAAATCAACCAAAAGGGTGCTTTGGGACAGACTTTGGAGAGCGCTTAAAGGTGAGCAAAACAAATGGTGGGAAAATACCACTTTACAAAAATACATCGATGTGTCCAGGATTCCGAGAGGTTTAAGGGTTTTTGTCACACCAACCTTCCAAAACCCTGACCCAGAGCTAGTAAATGAATGGGCTGAAAACAACCATCAATGCTCAATGAATATGCTTCGCATGTTGGTTAAATATGCTGCGAAAGATGTGGATAGACTAAGCGCAGAGATTGATGAATGCACAGAAGAACTGAAAAAGATATGCAGTGATGAAGAGTTCAAAGGGGAAATGGATAAAATGGAAGTTAACCTGTGCAAAATAGAGGATGACATAAAGAAAAGGAAACAAAGGAAATTTCAAAGGGACCTAATAGACTATCAAAGGGGGCAGATAATGACATTTGCAAAGAAGTACGACCATTTAAGAGCAGCGATGCAACAAAAAAATGCGAATGTACAGCCATCTGATAGCGGCCGTCCTGCGCAAAACACAGCTGAGGAAGATGGGCAATCTATCCTAAGTACAACAAGTGGTAGCGATATGTCGGTTGATACCAACTTCTCAGGGGTAAAAACCACTGTTTTAACAGAGTTCGACATGGTGACGCAAGGCAAACGGGGAAACAACAGGCAAAACTATCAGCAACGCGGAAGAGGAAACAGAGGAGGCAGAGGAAAAAATACCTCAACATTAGGAGATTTGGGAAGCCCAGTGGGAAGGCGCACAAGGGGCCAACTGAAGCAGAAATGATGGACAAAAAAACAGTGATCAACTTGTCATCGCGTGAACTGACTGCACAAGAGGTAGATTTACTCTCTATGGGTTTGACTTTTTGCCCTTCTAATTCTTTTAACTATACGCAAAGCAAGATAGACCTGTTTTTATTCACAAGGAAGTTGAGGTTAAAGAAATGGTACGCAACTAAAGTATCGGACAAAACAGTTACAGTGGAAGTAAAACCTAGTCACCTAAGTATAGCAGAGGTAGAGTTGGAACACTGTTTGAATGTACTATCAAATGAAGTAGAACCTAACAGTGATCCCTTCGAAAACCTTAAAGCTGAAGGAATCCCACTGGACTTAAGTGTAAAAAGTGGGTTCAAGCCAAAATCGGTGTTCTTGCCACCTATCAAAAGTGATGTTGTTGATGTATTTGAAAAGAGTATGTGTATAGAATTGCAACGCATAGCAAATAATAGAAAACACACAAGCTGGAAAAACATCACACAAAGCGAAATAAAGGCACTTGAAAACCTAAAGAATGACCCCCAAATAGTAATCAAAAAATCTGATAAGGGAGGAAATGTAGTAGTACAATCAAGATCTAATTACATAGCAGAGGGGCTGAGACAGCTATCAGATACCACCACTTACTGTAGAAGCAACAGGATGGAATATGAGAATTCCGTAAAAAATTTACAACGCACAACTCTCACAATGGAGGTTGGCGGAAGTTATTGAAGAGGAGGAATTTAGATTTTTGGAGTGTAAGTTCCCCAAATTGCCTGCGATGTATTTACTACCAAAAATACATAAGAGTGCAATGAATCCCCCAGGCAGACCTATAATCTCCTCAAACGGAAGTTGCTTAGAAAATACATCTAAGTATGTAGACCATTTTCTACAGCAAGCTGTGCAGGGACTACCATCTTATGTAAGAGACTCTGGAGATTTTCTAAGACAAATTGCTACAATTGGCTGGAAAGAGAGCTATTCACTGCTGTCGTTAGACGTAGTAGGCCTGTATACTAGCATCCCCCACCAACAAGGCCTAGATGCTTGTAGACATTTTTTGGTGAGGCGTTCAGTGTCATATTTACATCACACACAGATGCTCATACAAATGATGCACACATGCCTAACACAGACATATTTTTTGTTTGACAACAAAGTGTTCAAGCAAACTCTCGGTACTTCCATGGGGACTTGTTTTGCTCCTTGCTTTGCGGGTCTGTTCATGGGGTACTGGGAGGATGAAATTGTACGCAGATCGCCTATGTATAAAAAACATGCCATTAGATGGATGAGATACATAGACGATATTTTCGTAGTCTGGGAAGGCAATGAGAAGCAAGCAACTGACTTTGGGTGCACACTAAACGAAAACACATTCAACTTAGAATTTACACATCACTGGTCCAAAGATTCGCTTGAATTCTTAGATCTAAGACTAAAAGTTGAGAATAATAAACTAGAAAGTGAATTATTCAGGAAATCAACGTCGGGCAATAGCTTGTTGCATGCGCGTAGCTGCCATCCTAATTCCCTTATTCAGAGCATTCCAGTAGGGGAATTATTAAGAGCTAAACGGAACTGCAGCACCAGAGACGCGTACCAAACCGAAGAGAAAATAATGTGTGAGAGGTTTGCAGCAAGAGGTTACCCAGCGAAAACCATAGCGAATGCACAAAAGGTGGTGGCGGGTAGGAGTAGAGAGTCATTGCTTGTGAAACAGCCAGAGACTGTGGAGCAAGAAACTAAAACCAGGTTTGTTACAACTTACAACAGCAAAGCTTTTTTAGTGCGGAAAAGCTTGAACAAATTCTGGCCTGTGTTACACTCCGACCCAGATATAGCCACCTGTGTAGAAGCATCCCCGCAAGTAACTTTTAGAAGAGCGAAATCTTTGAAAGACCAATTATGTAAAGCAATTGAACCCAGTAAACTAACATCACCAACTGTACAGGGGTTTTATACATGTAGAAATTGTAAGGCCTGCAGGAACAGTAAGAATGTAAAAATAGCAGTTTTGTCGTCTGAGGCAGAACCTTTTGTAATTCACGAACACACGTCGTGCAATACTGATTTTGCTATATACGCGCTGTTCTGCCCATGCAAAAAAGCCTATATTGGCAGTACAATTAAGAAAGCCAAGCTGCGAGTACTAGAGCATTTGCGTGCGATTAAAAACATGGACAAAACTTACCCCATAGCGAGACATTTCCAAAGTCATCATAACCAGAATGCAGATCTGTTGAGCTTCTGTGTCTTAGACACAGTGAAGCACAACGAAAGAGGTGGAAATAGACTACAGTGTTTGAGAAGACTCGAATCAAAGTTTATAATCAGGTATAAGACCATGACACCCCTTGGGCATAATAATGACGAGGAGATGGAAGTACATTTGGGTTAACCTTTTTTACACAGAGTATAGAATGACTTAGTAATAAGGTTTTGCTGTACCCAGGTGCCCCTTTGCCTGTCTTGAAATAACCCTATAGGTTGATGTATATACATGTGCTCCTGAATGATAACTCTTTTAAGAACTGTAATAATATCTTGTTTGTGTGTGGTTTTAATTTAGTTTTTTGTATTTTACAGGGAATGCGGAATTTTTTGAGAAAGAGGCAATCTCTACAGACAGTTATTGGTTGAATGAAAGTTTAAGCCCACTGGGGCTGAATTCTAGCATCTTGGTAGTCACTGTGATTTAAGCATGAGCTTATATTATGTTGGAAGGTGTTGCCAGGACAAGTGACATTAATTTGCTGACAAGGTTAAACAAGGTCCATTAACGTTTTGTAATTGCCCACAGGGGCTGTATTCTTATTTGACAGGGTTACGCTAAGGTACTACATAACAAACAATAACCCCATACATATAATTGCCGAGGTGACAGCATATATATATTATCTTGAGCAAAGCAAGGGGTTAATAATATGAGTTATGTTTATATTTTATATTTTGGAGTGCAACACTTACATAGTTGTAACCCTATGATATGTTTTGATTATTACAATCGTTTCATTTAAATTGAATACCTTGTGAGATCAACCAATGTCTAAAATATACTGCATTTGTATTAAGAAAGAAAACATTCCCCATGCTACCGCTTTGTTTACTTAAATCGCGGAAGTCTTTTGTTTATGTTTAGAAGTCACATGGTGTATAAATTCTTGAACCAAACTTACACAGCTTGACTCGTGAACAAGGGAGAATTCCCGAAACGCGTTGAGTTTCTCTTTTTTGTCACTTTGCTAAAATAAACACTTTTGGATGCATTTGGGCTCGTGTCTTTTCATACGGAGAGGAGCGTGTGGAATCACGAAGGTATATATATATATATATATATATATTTATATATATATATATATATAAAGTAAACCAATAATAAAAATTTTAGAAATATAATAGAAAAGAACAATGTGGAAGATTCCTGTGGGACCATGGATTTCGACGACAGAGCTTGGAAAATAAAGCACAAAATAAGGACGTCTGTAATGTGCATATCAAAGGACTGAAAGTTAGAAACATAGAAGGAAAAACAAGCCAGGGAGAAAAAGAGAGGGAAGGAAAGAAAGGGAGTGAGAAAGGAAGAAGGGGGAGAGAGCTTGAAGGAAAGAAATGAAGAGAGTGAGAGAGAGAAAAGAGGGCAGTGAGAGAGAGAGAGACTGTTGCCTCTGCACATCGATTATCAAATATTTACTTGGTGCCATCAGAGTGTGGAGCAGTGGGCGGACTGCACGTGCCCGTCAAAACCCAACCAATCTCAGATGTGATGCAGTGTCCTGAGTCCTGAATGGCGTAGACCACATCACATTGTGCGCGGATCTTACAGATGTTGCTGAGTCGTGAATGGCGGAGACGACATCGACTTCTTCGCGATCTGACAGATGTCGCTGAGTCTTGAATGGTGGAGACCACTTAAGCTTCTCAGAGGCCTGGCATATGTCACACATGTCGCTGAGTCGTGAGTCATCAATGGTGGAGAGCAGGTCAGGGTTTGGTGCTGCTAAGCCTGTGGAACTCAAGTTTGTGGCACGTGGTGGTAGGCTCCTGATGGCCACATGAGTTTGGGGTGGCAGTAACCCTATGCATATGAAGTCTGTGGCAAGGTGATGGTAGCCCGCTGATGGCCATATAGCTGAGGGTGCGACTAACTTTATGTGCAACTTTTCATGGACTCTTTATGGTTGAGACCGGTGGAGCGTTCGCCAGCTAGTCAGCACCGCCAATAAAGGATGTGACGTTGTCTATCTATTATATTTACGTGGGCACATGGCCTCTGCCGCATGTACCAGATGAATGTGGTGTGTGTGCAAACTTGCCTTCAGGGAGTGGCCGTGAGATGTTGAGAACTAGACCACTGATCTGCACACGGACAGTGAGTACGCCTGCAACAGCTATGTGGGGCCAACGATGGACCATAATCGGAGTGGCGCGGCGTGGCGTACGACAGAACAGGGCAGGGATAGACACAATGACACGGACAGTTCGTAGCACTTCATCTGGGAGTCGAGCGGGCTGGCTGCAGCTGTCGCTCTGCGGGCCTGGGTCCAAACAGTTCATAGTTCACACTACATAAGTATTGAAAAACCATTTTGTGATTCAGTCCGTCAGCTGGCATCTGTCCGAGGCATTTGTGAAAACATAGCAGAGTTCTTTCTGTGAGTGATACCCCTTTGGACACTCCCTCTCCCCACATTAGGAGGTAACGTACCCTTTTTCCACATTACCAACATACCCCCAACAACATTCTTGGGCCCAGAAGTATCCCTGTGCGGTTGGACAAAGAAGAATCTTAGTCATGTATAGATTTACATATAAAGAAATGTATATAAAGAAAAGAAGAACAAATAAAACTGAAGGGAGTCTGGTGCTGTGGTCGCTGCCACGAAGTTGGGGTCAATGCTGTTCAGGACTCAGGACA
This sequence comes from Lissotriton vulgaris, assembly GCF_964263255.1. Lineage (NCBI taxonomy): Eukaryota > Metazoa > Chordata > Amphibia > Caudata > Salamandridae > Lissotriton > Lissotriton vulgaris. The sequence goes on from NC_141688.1 coordinate 116,932,202, forward strand.
CAGTTAGACATGTGGGATGTGTTTGTATTAAAGAGGGTTAGTGGTACCAGAAGCATTGAGAGTGTATGAGCCTGTGATGATGTTTGATGTGGACGGGTAGCACTGGGAGCAATGTGTCTTGCCTACTGGACTGCGTCATGTGGAATCGTGACTGTATCTGAATTGTGAGGCCTGCTGGCTGTAATGTAGGTCAGAGGTAGCGATGAGGAAGAGCCTATAGCCTTGTGCAGACGTTGGTGGCCCCACCGGCCTGCGTAGTGCAAGTTCAGTGGCACCACTTGTCAGCAGACTTCAATCTTTAAATATTCTTCACTAATCGAATGGAGTGAGGTGCTGTGGTCGCTGCTGTTCAGGACTCAGGACTCAGTTAAACATGTGGGATTTGTTTGTGTTAAATAGGGTTAGTGGTAGCAGAAGCATTAAGAGTGTATGAGCCTATGAATTATGTTTGATGTGGACGGGTCGCACTGGGAGCAATGTGTCTTGCCTACTGGACTGCATCATGTGGAATGTGGCTCAATGGTTAGAGCGGCAGACCCTGATGCAGAGTTCTGGCGCGGGACCAGGGTTCAATTCCCACCCTCGGCGGGTCTTGGGCTCATAATTCCTCGGACCTGATTTCTCGCCTCGGTGCCTATTCTAATCATGGGTCCCACGCTGCAACTCTGGGCAATAGCTTGCTTAACCTCCACACCGGCCCCAACAGCGCTGAGATGCCTGGCTTCACCCTGGGGGTGCCCAGGAGTGGACACTTCACAGGGAAAGCCAGGAGGGGTTCCACAGCGGTATGAGTAATAGCGCCAGGAAACCGCTTGGTGACAGTGCGCTCTACAAATACCTTGACATTTACATTTACATTTACATTTACATTTACATTTACAATTGGGACTCTAATTGAATTGTGAGGCCTGCTGACCGTAGTGTAGGTCAGAGGTAGCGATGAGGAAGGGCCTACAGCCTTGTGCATTCGTTGGTGGCCCCACAGGCACGCGTAGTACAGGTCCAGTGGCACCAGGTTTCTCTGGCTTTCCATATGCAAATATCCCTCACTGATTGAAGGGTGTTTGGTGGTGTGGTCGGTGCCACGCAGTTGGGGTTGCTGCCATTCAGAACTCAGGAACCAGTTACACATGTGAGATCGGCTTGTATAAAACAGGGTTAGTTGGCACCACTTCCACAGCGGTCAGCAAAGGCACACAGGCAGGTGAGGCTGACCTGAGCTGCACAGATTGGGAGTATTTGTCTTCTTAGTCCATTATAGTCTCTTACACAATTTGCATCGCTACTAATGTTGAATTGTGAACTGTGTAAGTCCAGTGTAGGGCGCAGGCAGAGGTCAAGATGGGCGCACAGCAACGTGGCGTTGAGTTGATCTGCACAGTTCGTGGCACCTGGAGTACTCGGCATGTGCGCACCCTGCGATGATACATGGTCCCAGTGGCCCGCACTGGGAGCAATGTCTTGCCTTGATAAGGCCACGTGGTGATGATTTATGGTGCAGTGAGTTAGTAGCACCTGAAGCACACAGCGTGTGCACATCCTGCTATGAGGCGTGGTCCCAGCGGGCAGCAGTGGGAGCAACGTGTCTTGCACACTGGACTGCATCATCTGCATTCGCCACTGCATCTCAATTGTGAGCCCTGCTGTCCACAATGTAGATTGAAGGCAGTAGTTAACATAGACATCACAGAATGCTTTTTGTCACTTTTTCTTGACAAAATCAGAGGACATAGAATACAGTTCTCTGTGCAATTAATAAATCAACGCTGAATTCAAGTTGTGAACTCTGCTGTCCACAGTGTAGATCAAAAGCAGTAGTTAGCATAGGCATTGAGAAATGCTTTTTGTCACTTCTTCTTGACAAAATCAGAGAACATAGAGTACAGTTCTCTGTGCAATTATTAAATCAAGGTTGAATTGAAGTTGTGAACCCTGCTGTCCGCAGTGTAGATCGAAGGCAGTAGTCAGTACAGACATAAGTCTGCGGTGCTGTGGCCCTAGGTTTGCAGGGGTCTTGTGTTGAGGAGGCCCGCGGTCATGGTGGAAGCCACGTGCCAGGGTGAGGGCTGCTGCTCTGGCAGACTCATTGGTCTTCGCACAAGTAGTACGCTGGAGTGGCGTACGTTGGAACAGCCCACTCCGCTTCTGCTTCAAGGGTGGGGGACAACACAGCTACATGCCAAGATCTTCCTCACTGCCTGGGGTAACATGGTTGCATCCACTGTGCACTACACTACAAGTATCGATAGTATATCTCCACATGGGGAGGTTTGTGTTTTGTATAGTGAGGTCTGTGCAGCACATCAGCCTTACACTTGGCAATGTGTGCATTATTATTGATGGGCAACTTGCCTGCTTCACACATGCTTGGTTGCCACATCTCCCAACATTCAGCTATTGTGCTGCTAAGGAGCCATGGTATTTTGGGAAGGTCCGCTGTCCTGAGCGCTGCCTCGGTGGTAGTAGCGGGGGATGTTCCCGGGGAGAGGTTCTGGTGGTGGTCTCACTGGATGTTGTGGCCTTGTTGGGTGTTGGAGCTGCATGATCACTAGCTCTATCGCGTGTTGGTCTTTAGATGTGGCTGTGAGTTAGGTCTAATTTTTGCAGTAGATACTCTACCTTCTTACACCAGTTAAAGGTTGATGTTAATTTGTTTCTGGTAAGTCGGCTATTCGTCTGCTTTTTGGATCGCATTGTAGATTTGGCTGGTTGTTTAAAATATGGGGAAGTGGTGTTTTAGTGTTTTTTTGCACAGGAACGTCTACTTTGATATCATTAGCGTTAGTTGTGGCTCTCGTTTGTGGCAATTTTGTTGGTGGAAGGTATCGATGGAAGAGTGGTGAGATTTGCAGTTTTTACCAGGTTGAGAATGGGATGGTAATTAAAAAACACAGAAAAAAGATATGTTTAATGAACATTATAATTAGAAATTAGCATTTAAAAAACCTTTGAAATGCGCCGAAAAAACCATAGGTTTTGCAGACGTCATAGTTAGGAATTAGCATTTAAAAAACTTTAGAAATTTACAGAAAAAAACATAGGTTTTAGGGACGTTATAGTTAGTTGGACATTTCACTCATACAAAACTATAGAAATTCTGCTGTTATAGTTAGTTGAGCTAACTATAACTCACGCGCCTGCAATGCACTGCTGATGACGTCACATATTACATCATTTATGACATGGCCAGTGACATCAGTGATGACATATCAAATGACATCACTGATGGCATCACTGATGACATCATCCACGTGACAATCTGATGCACCTCATGAGACCTTAATTGCAGGTAGGCACACCTCATTACAACCTGCACAGGGAATGGGCATCACAATTACAAACAACATGGCCAGTGGCCAGTCCATAGTTCAAAGGAGCTACATGTGTGCATTAGAACCCGCACAGGGAATGAACATCCAAATTACAAACAGCAAGGCCAGTGCACAGTCCATGATTCAAAGGGGGGAAATGTGTGCATTAGAACCTGCACAGGGAATGTGCATCCAAATTACAAACAGAAAGCCCAGTGGCCAGTCCCCATGTACCTCGTTTGAACTATAGACTGGCCACTGGCCTTGCTCTTGTCTACATTTGATGCCTATTTGGATAATATTTAATAAAGACAGTTACTCCTGTTGTCTGCTTTGTCAGTGTCCTTGCTAAATAAAAAGTTTTATGTATGGGTATGGTTTCATGTGACATATGCTCTGTATACCCCTTTAACATTGACAATTGCTTCTTTAACTTTTTCAGGGCTTGCCAGTGGTGAGAGGCACTGTAGTTCTGCTTCATTCTGAGGCTTGAGGGTGCAATGATGGGTGTTTGTGATGATCTACTAATATCATACTCATCATATGGTCATGTTTGCTAAATTGAACACATGTCATGTAATGATGCTATACCAGAACAGAGGTTTATTTTATCCACAGGATTACTTGAGGGATGGCCAGGGTCCATCATATCTGTGTGGCCTTTCTTGATGTGTGAACAGTATTGATGATGTATGGTCATCTTGTGATGACCTATCTTGCTAGTCACATGGGTATATTTGAATGTATGCACTTATGTGGTCATGAAGTGTGAAGGGGGTGACTTTGTCAGTAGTGTTGATGTGTGTGTGTGTGCCCCTGCAATGCCAACTGCACACATGCATGACCCAGAAGCTGAGTGCCTGTTTGTTTGAATTGTCAGCCATATGCTTCAGATTGTGGGAACATGTAGGTGTTGTATGTTTTGCACTGTGCAGTGTGTTGGTGTGTCCTTGCACTCCTGGGGGACACCTACTTATTATTGCTTCCAGTTGTGAGTATGCAGAGTGTGTGACTGCCAAGTCTGTGTTGTATTTTGTTGATCAGTCATGTGTCTTGTTACTGTTTGTACTCACTGTGCAGACCTGCTCAGCCACACTGACATTATTTGTGAGTTTTCTTATGCATTGCTGTCACTTGGCTCCAGTATGGTATGTAGGATGTGGAGTCATACCATCCCCCATCTGTGCTTCTGATGCCTACCCATTGTGACTCCTCTATGTGTTTGTGTACAGTACACTCCTCACCTGTCCACTACTGACGTACACACCACTTCAATCTCATATAACCTGCCCCTTAGGTTGCCAGTGTGTGAGCCTACCCACCACTTTATTTGTTACACTATGCTTTGTGGTGCTGATCTGTGTATAAGACCAACATGCTACTCAGGACAGTTTCTGAATTAGTTATTTATGATTTGCTTGTACTGGTTTACAGTCATGGTTGTTCATGTGCAGTGCAAATGTTTGTGCTGCACAGTCATCTAGTCATGTTGTTTGCACCTGGGAAGTCCCAGAGTTGTGCATCTGTGGGTGTTGGGGAAGCTGTATGTGTGTTTGGTGAGGTACTGTTACCTTTCCTGAGTGTGATGTTGTATGTGTGCTGTGCTGATTTGTGTTGTGGGAGTACATGTTGTGGCACTGAGATGTGTGTGCTACTGATTTGGTTGGTGTGCACACACTGCTTGTTGTGCATGCAGTGCTATCAGTGTATATTGCATTGTACTTGCCTGGTGTGCATCCCCCTGATGTCCAGCTTAGTTTGAAATTTTATGTATTGGCATGTGCATCTGTTGTGTTTTTGTTGTGGATTGCAAATGAGGTATGCAGTGTTTGGCCTGTGTTGGCTCTTTCTGCTGACAGATGCTGTATGTGTGTGATGTTCTATTTGCATTGCATTGTGTGTGAGTAGTTTGTACATTGTGATACATTTTGATGTGTGTTGCAAGTGTAGTGTGCATTCTTGTTACTGGGCTTATTTAGAGTGCAGAATAGTGCTATGTCCTCCTATATTCGACCTGTCACTTGTCTGTATTGTGCATGTGCATGCTTGTGGTACACTATGACACCATGTTGACTTGATGGGTAGTGTGGTGTCTCTGTATGTGTTAGCTTACTGTCCCATTGATCCCAGTTTGTGTTCATGATTGTTTTGAGAAAGATGATGCTATTCTTGTTTGTGTTGGGGTATGGTGTATGTGCATTGGTCCTGAGTGACAATGTTGTGTACTCCTGTTCTGTCTGTGATCCCACTGCCTTTCCAATGTTTGGGTGGCCAAATGTGGGCTTGTGTGACTTCTGTGTATGTTGTTTATGAGGTTTGTGTTTGGCTATCGTTTTTGTGTCAGTATTAGTTCAGGCATCTCTGAGTGTGTGTGTGATGTTTGTGGATGTACCCCAGGGAGTGTGATTGGTTGTCAGTGAACTCACAGGACATCATTTGCACCATTCTGTGTTTTTAACACTGGTGTTGAGGTGCTGAAGGTGCGAGGTGGGTAGAGGAGGGGTATGTGTGAAGGTCCAACTTGGGGTTGACAGTCAGGGACTGTGACAATGAGCCATGTGTATTGTGCTGATGACGTACACATGTCAAGTAAGTTGACACAGATGTGTGTCTGATCACTGTTTGACTGCAGACATTTCCTATCATTTCTGTGCCTATGCACGGCTTGCCTTGATGTCTCCCTGAGTAGTTGCACTGAGATCACTTTGGTTTACTTTCACTCACTGTGCCAACCATGTCTGATTTGAAGGCCTATGGGTGGTGTGATATGTTCCTTCTCTTGCATGTGATGCACACATGCTTTGTGGCTTGCTCCATGGCTTTCCAGCACTGTCCATTTCACTTTTGGCTAGCCCATTTTTTGTCCTCCAATGCTGCTGACATCTGGTATGTGTATGTGGCTGTTTGTCAGTGTGGGGTGTGTCTGAGTGACTTGACAGGTAGTGTGGACAGTTCAGTGGCTGTTCATATGCAGCGTGAGTCTTCATTTTGTAATTATACTCAGTTTGCTTGAGATGAGTGGGAGGTAGGTGTGGGGAGGAGGGATGCCCTGCCCCATAGCTTCTGTGCAGGGTGTTTCTCTTCACACCAACCTTCTAAGACAGGCTCCCTGGTTGTTTAGTGTCTGGTGTGCAGGGTCTGGCTACACATGGAAGATGAATTGTGCAGGGGGCACAGGAGGAGCACACAGCATGTCCCCAAATGGGTGTGGGGAGCGTAGTGTGTGAAGGTGGGGCCCTGTGAATCTTTGTGGACTACCCATGCCTGGTGCAGGCCCTGCCTACTACATTGTGCGCAGGTTTTCCAGCGTCTGCACCGCTGCAGTGACGTGACCGGGACATTGCAGTGAATTTGCGGTTGATTGGTGACCCGGATTAGGAGGAGTGCTTTTCCCAAAGGTAGGACATGTGGGTACACTTGGGGATGTGTTCCTGTCCCCACCCAAGTGTCTGATGTGGACAGGAACAGTATGTCAACACAGGAGTTGTGTGTTGTGGTCGTGTGAGGAGTTGTGTATTTGCATACCTGCGGCGTTGTCTGCGACGGTGCATTATTTGTCTTATCCAAATGTTTGACCACAACAAAATGTTGATAGCCATTATTTCCTACTGTTTGCACAATAATTTCTTCATGTTCAGCAACCATCCTTTTCAGCAGATCAGGGGGGTGGCCATGGGGACCTGCTTCTCTCCCAGTTATGCCTGTTTGCATATGGGTTACTGGGAGGAGCAGGTCCTCCATTGGACACACCAAGCAATCTTTGAGCATGTGGTGGAATGGTACCGTTATATTGATGTCATATTTTTGATATGGCGCGGTACCAAACAGCAGGTTTTGGACTTCATAGAACTGCTTAACATCAATACATTCAATTTGGGCATTTACCTTTAACATTAGTTAGGAACATGTCTTTTTTCTGGATGTCGAAATTGTCGCCAAAAACAACAAACTGGAAACACGTCTTTACAGGAAGCTCACTGCGGGCAATACAGTGCTGCATGCACAAAGTCACCATCCGGCGCATCTGATACGCACTATGCCCTATGGGGAGATGCTGCATATCAGATGGATTTGCAGCACTGATCCTGAATGCCACCTTGCACAGGAAGCTAGCAAAGCGCGTTTTCTAGCTCGAGGGTATACTGCGACATGTATTGACAGAGCAATCAGAAAGGCTAATCTTGTCCCTAGGAAATATGCACTGCTATACAAAACACAATTAGCAGTTCCGGACACAACCACTCAGCCAGCTAGACTTATCCTCAAATATATCAGGCAGCACCAAACCATCCGCAAAATCATCAACAAAAATTGGAGTTTGGTGCGCTATGACCCTGTCATTGGGGATCGGAATGCAGCCAAACCTGAAATTACTTTCAGGAAAGCACGCTCTATGAGCGATGCATTAGTTAAGTCTAGCCAAGAAGTTGTTAGCAATACTACCTGGTTGCAGGCCAGTAAGGGCTTCAGAAAATGCCCTACTTGTAAAGCTTGCAGGCATGGTATCAACAAGACTGAATATAAGATTCCTTTCTGTGATACCCCACGCGCATTAACAAAACAGCGGACTTGCAAGACTAATTTTGCCGTTTAAGTGCTGGAGTGTCCGTGTGGCCTGCATTATGTTGGTAGCACCAAACTGCAGGTCCACAAACGGATACTCCAGCACATCAGGGCAAACAATGTCAGCGATCTTCTTATCCAGTTGCAAGTCATTTTAAAGAACACCATGCGAGTGAGCTTTTAAAATATTTTGTTATAGACTCTGTTTTTCCCCTCAGACGGGGGGAAACTGTGAAGCCCTCTTACGTCCACTGGAGACACATTACATTGTGGACCTAGACTGCAAGACCCCTCTGGGCCTGAATTCCAGTGAGGACTTCCACACTTGCCTCTATCCTGAGATCCTCAATCTAGTAGCACCATTGTGAGCAGAAGCAACTTGATAGTTCCCTATGTTTTTGGACCATCTCACATTGGGCATAGCAATGGTGGTACCCCACTCCTCCCTCCATCAAATTGTTTTTAAAATACCTTTTTACATGATTGATCTGTAAAGAATGTCTCTGTTTTATTTTATTTTTACATTTTTGCACATTTTGAACTAATTAGTGGTTTTCACGTAGTTACCAGAGGGGCACAGTCGCTTGTACATCTCAGACGTATGGCTTAGCGCAGTGAGCAACTAGCCACTTGGGTTCTATTTTCTGCTTCATTTGCACATTAGCATACATTTTGTACAACCAGGTGATGGATTGTTATGAATTCTATCAATCTGTTTTTCTATTTTGTCATTTTTAGGTTGTACTTTTTAACTAAATTTGTTTTTATTCACAATGGGGTTTTCTAGTATATGCCTTAAAGCCTATTTGCTGCTTTCAAATGACTTTTTAGAATGTGCTCATGTATTTACATTTATTAGGTTTTAATTATTTGTGTAAAACCTGTAAATAGTATTTCTTCTGTGCCTATGCTGCTGGTTTTAGTGATAACCAACTGTGTGTTAGGTTTCTTGCACTGTGCACTTTAAAAACAATTTGCTTCTCCTTGAGCATCATCTGAAAAATAAAAGAACACTCACCTGCACCTTTGGGTCGACTTTTCATTTGTTTCTGTGGAGTCCCGGGTACGGGGGGATTGCAGGAGCTGAAGAACAAACCTTTTGGCATATGTATATGTATATGTGTGTGTATATATATATATATATATATATATATATATATATATATATATATATATATATATATATATATATATATATATATATATATATATATATATATATATATATACATATATATATATATATATATATATATATATATATATATATATATATATATATATATATATATATATATATATACATATATATATTCCAACACCCTCTCAGAAGAGAAAATGAGTCGCACACACAACGCGGTCAGTTCCAGCTGATTTTTATTGCAATTGCTCCGTTTTGCTTCCTAATGCATTTCGACTGTAACTTCGGTCTTCTTCAGAGGAGGAGCAGGCACACATCGTCAGGCAGCGTTTCAACTAACAGGGCCATATCGGTGCTTCATTTTAATTGTCCAACCTTTTATGGGCGTTTCCTTCAACAGCGAGCCTCCTGGTTCCTGTAGTTATTCGAAGGCAGCAATGATTTCCCTTCAATGGGTGATATTTTTCTGCCAAATTAAATTGCTCCGCGTTGCCCTCACAATTCTTTTTCGACATTGTTAGGGCCAATCCATAGTCCAGTCCATGGTGGCATATATGTATAGATATATATATATCTCTGGGCTCCCACAACACCGGCCTGCCGCACTCTCGAGAGAGTGCTCACGTAACGGGGTGAACCCGTTAAAAATATTCAGCTCACGGCATCCACAGGTTCTCACCCTGTTGAAGTATCGCAGCACTCAAGGGGGTGGTTCACAAGTTTTTATTAGCAAACCTCACAGCATAGTAAGACGAGTTTCGGCATCGGCCTTCGTCAATTTGTTATACAAAGGCGCGCGGCGGCCATTAGTGCTTTATAACCACTGCGTGTATACATTTCATGGAAATGAACAAGGGACACAAACACAACCACTAGAGGTGCCGCCATATTGTAACATGTAAATGCCTCTGATAAAATAACGTGGATGTTGCAATGCTTTAAATACCTCATTATTTTCATATTGTTTAAATGAACATATCTGATCAGTTTAGATCTTGCCCTGGATGGGCATTACCTACCAATGCGCCCCAATTATTTGCACATAAATCTTGCCCTAAATGGGCTATGCAATGGTTATACTCCTATGCTTATATGATGGATTAAACCCAGATCTTTTGACTGAGTGTGAGTGTTTGATTGATTCAGATGCTCCGTCCATCACCACCCCCCTTTGCATCGCTTTTGGCCGCCATAAGTGTGGCAGGGTATGCTCAGACGTGAGTCCCTTGCTCACTTTGCCACTGGATTCAAGCAAGCCGGGCTGAAGACGGCTGTAATGCCAGAAACCGGTCCTCAGAAGCTTGTTTCCGGTCCATGGAAGACATGGCTTGGCAGTTCGGGCTGGACTGTTCCCATGAGGCACAGGGTCAGACTGATTTGCATATAGCCATGTCTGAACTGGGGTGGCAGAGTGGGCTAAAGAATGGTGATGGATTAAACCCAGATCTTTTGACTGAGTGTGAGTGTTTGATTGATTCAGATGCTCCGTCCATCACCACCCCCTTTTGTATCGCCTTTCACCCAAAGTGATGCAAAATCCCATAACCATGTCTGACCTTCCTACAAAAGCTTGGGAAAGGATTGAAGTTGATTTCTTTGGGCCCCTAGGAAACGGACATCATCTCATGGTAGTTCTTGATGAGCATTCACGTTTTCCTTTGGTAAAGGAGTTATCATCAACAACCTATGACAAGGTCATTGAACAGCTGGAGAACATCATTGCAACATGGGATATATCGGCCAGTCTCAAATCTGACAATGGTCCACCATTCAGCAACAAAGAATTTCTAATCTGGATGAATATCAAGCATCAAAAGAGTATACCTCTGTGGCCCCAAGCAAATGGTGTTGTTGAATAATTTATGGAAACACTCAATAGAGTTATCAAAAGCTAACCTGTGTCAAGACCTTTGTGCTTATCGGTCAACTCCCCACAACACAATAGGTGAAAGCCTAGCCACCTTGCTATTTGGGAGAGCCATCGGAGCCAAGCTACCAAAATGGACAGTAGACCAATCGTCTAGTGCTAACAAAGTTTGCGTCACTGTCACTTCTCGAAAGTGCAAAATGAAGACTTATGCTGACGGCACGAGAGCGCCCAAGTGACAAACTTCATTAAAAGTGACTTATTCCTGGTCAAGCAGAACAAACATGGAAAACAGACACTCCATTTCCTGTTGATCCTCTGAGAGTTGTGATGTGCAAAGAACACATGATGACTGCATATCTTCCCGAACAGTCCATCACACGGGACTTGTCACATTTGAAACATCTACCTCTGCCATCGTCAGCTCCTTTCCCTACAAAGGAAGCCGTCCCGCCTGACAGTCCAGATCAAGCCGCAGAACCTGTACCACCAATGCATGAACAGAGTGAATCTCAAGTGATCTGGCCCTCTGATGTGGGCGCCTTGACAACTCATCAAAGAAATATCATGTAACTGTTGTTTGAACTTTTTATTTAACAAAGAGGGAGATCTATTGTTGTGGGACTATGTGCACTAGAACATTTGCAGTTCTGAGTGGACTAAATAGAGGAAGTAAGGTAACTAACAGGGTGGTGTTAAGGTGTGATTCATTTGCATGGTCCTGGGCTGGGCAGGATGCTACAATAGCCACACTGGTGAGGTAGGAAGTAGCCGTATCATGAAGCCAGGTGTCCTGTCACACATATGTAGATTGGATTGTGATACTACTGAAGATGCTGCTTTGGCACAGGTGTAGCTATAACACCTAACTGGAGAAAGGATAGACAATTTCCACAATCTCATCTAAGCAGCAGATCTGTGAAGTGAACCGTGAGACTAGCGCTTTCAAAATCACAGAAAATGTTGGGCTCCTATTTATTTACATCATGTGGGTGACAAGTGACAACATTTCTAGCTAAACTGTACATAGACACAAAAAGAACAGAGATTCTTTGTAGTTCAACCAATTAAAAATACACAGATGACCAGTAATTTATGAATGTATACTTCAGTAATTGATACAGAGCAATTGGATAAATGATAAGAGAGCCACTTGTCGACTTTCATATTTGTATCTGCTGCTTCGTAATGGTGCTTGGCGTCAAGTTACCACACAGTGAGTGAAAAGATAATCAGCACTGTTAAAGGGGGGGCAATTCTGAGAGAGTGCAGATCCAGTGTGACTGATATATAGTTGCAATTCCACCTCCTGCTTGATGGATATGGTCCCTCGTAAGGCTAGAGTAAACTTTTAAGTTTTAATGAGAAAGTTTATTAAAGAGTGATACAATAATAGCAGTTTCATATGTGAGATATTAAACAACATAATAAGTAAAGTAATATAGCCACGAATAGTATAATTAATTACTTCGATAATTAAAGAATGGGTGTAAAGAGTAAGACAGAGGGAGAGAAGAATTGCATAAAAACAATTTATATAACACATGCAATGATATGATATAATCATGAAAATAGTAACATTGTAGGGTAAATTAATGATGTACTGATTAAGTAAGAGAAGCAAATGACAGGTACAATATGTAAGCAGTAAACAAGTGATTCAAGGAGGTTTAGCAACTTCTTTAATTGAAGGTTGATGTAGGTTAGCTAAAGAGCTCAGAGTAAAGTAGAGGGAAAGCAGCCGATATGTCAGGATGGGAGTTCTCATTCAGCCGTATCTCTGTAAAAGTGGGCTTATATGAGCTAATACAATTTACAATTCTCTGATTGGTGCTTGTGTTATGATTACACAAATAATACGACAACATTCAGCAAAGTTTGTGAGCATGGAAGTACCTAGTATGTGCCCAGTCCATTGATGAGGCAAATACTAGGTTGGGACATGTCTTGTGCTCTTGCGGTCTCTGAAAAAATGTTGGCAATATCTTTCCCTGTCCACAAGAAAGATCGTGATCCAGTCACTGATAACATCTAGACTGGTCTATGGAAATGCCCTATACCTAGGACTCCGGGACTATCTGGTTACCAAACTTCAAGTGGTCCAAACATGGCAGCTCATATAATGGCCCCCAAGAACACGTCTTCGTACCTGCATGCACTACACCAGGGGCGGCTCTAGGCTCATGGTGGTCCTGGGCAGGGAGTGTAGGTAGGGGGCCCCGGAAGAGGGGGTCCGGGTGGGGCGGAGTGTGGAGGCCAGTGAAGGGGGGTCAGGGTGTTTGGAAGTGGAACAGAGCTGGAGACCGCCAAATCGATGCCAGGGCCCACCACGCAAATATGTATCTATCCTCAGAGGATTATTATATTAAGGATATATATTGGCGTGGTGGCCCCTGGGGTTTGGTGGCCCTGTGCAGGTGCACAGCTTGCACATGCCTAAGGCCGCCCCTGACTACACTGGCTGCCGATAAAGAAGAGAATTCTGTTCAAAATGCTAGTTCTAGTCCATAGAGCACTGCACCATTCTAGGGCAGGCTATCTTATATCTAGATTTAGCCTTTATGTTACCTCCAGAAATCTACGGTCAGCCCATGGCCACCTAGCAAAGATCTCTAAGGACTGGCGCACGAGAATGGGCAGAAGAACTCTTTCCTATCCTGGATCGGTGGCTTGGAATAAACTCCCTTTGGAGCTATGTTCAGTTGCATCCTCTGGCCTGTTCAAGAAAAGACTTCCACCAAATATAGCTGTTGTGGTGTCTTTTCACTGGCAACGTAATGCTTAGCACCAGGACACTTCGAGGAGTAGCTATGGCCTTTAGCATTCTCATTTCAGTCATTCATTCATTCATGAGAAGTAGGCTCTCAGGTAAAGTCATAATTTAAACACGAAAAACAGGACCAAAGAGCTGAGAAGGGCCTTTGGAACTGTGCTCACCTTGCCATTGAATGTGGGGGCAAGATGGCCGCTGTGAGGTTGTGGTGAGAAGTCGCTCGTGAGCTCTCTCCCCAGATCACCCAGATGGATATGGTACAAGGTGAAGCTATCCCCCTATGGAAGTGAAGATTTGGATACATTCAGGGTGGCACAGGGCTTGCTCGAGGTACCCTGCAACTAAAACACAAATCAGCCAGATACTAATTAAACTTGCAGAGTGGAGGTCAGAGTTCTGGCTCCGATTAGTGAAAATGCCGATACGCCTAACTAAAACAGAAAAAGAAAAGGAAAAGGATAAAGAAAAGGAAAAGGAAAGATTGAAAATGCAACAGGAAAACTCAGCAAGTATACAAGGGGCAAGCGGAAGAAATGCCCAGATAAGTGCAAAGAGAAGTTGTAATGACGTACCCTCGGGGATGCAACAGAGGGGCCCGGGAGCCATTCGAAAAACAACAGTACCCCCGGCTCAAAAGGGGAGGAAAACAGAGAAAATCGAAAAAGCGGGAAGATTTGAGTCAAGCGGGAAGTCTAATGCAAAATTACCAACAGAGGAAAGTGAACTCCGCCGGCCCCGAACAGATCTGGATCACCCCGCTGAAGACGCCGCCACTATCACAAAACAAACCTCTAACAAGGGAAGAGAATCAGCATTACGGCAACCCACCTTGTTGGAATCCTTCACCACCAGGAGAGGCTCGCAGCCTGACACAGAGCTGACGACGAGCAGGAACGTCCTCGAGGACGCATCGGCAGACGCATTCAGCACGGAGGCAGCGGTTGCCAGGCAACCCCAGCATACGGCAGAGTCAGAGTCTCTCACTGGAGGCAGCGATGGCGGTGGAGGCAGAGGTAATGCTGTTTCTAGCGGCGCAACAGACAAGGTAAAGCAAAATACCGGCAGCGGTGGAAAAGAGGCTAAAGGGGGAGTTAATGACTTGCAAAATTTAGTGGTAGCTGAGGGGCCACAGAGACTTGAACCAGGGAATGCGGACATGATGGCAGCGTTAATTCAGGTAGAGACTGAGCTAAACAGCAGTAAGAACATCAAAGAAATGAACAGAGAATCCACTGAATTAAACACAGCAGGGAAAGCAGGAAGAGTTGATAGAGATAAAGATTGGGGTCTGGAAAGAAAAGAAGGGACTTCACTAGAGGGGGAGTGTTTTTTCTCAGTAAACGAAGGAACTGACACTACCCAGTCAAGCGACGTCACGACAGATGAGGGGGAGCTGGAAGGTGATACAAGCTCCGAATCAAGCTCCGAATCAAGCGCTCCAGGGGAGAAGTCTACACAAAAAAAGAGAAGAGTAAAGGCCAGAAGGCTTGGCGGAATACTGGATTCACCCTCTGCAGGGGGCAAAAAGCTAGACTGGGACTACTTCGCAACGTCTCAGACCTACCTAGAGGCGGATAACTTACAAACTCAAGCTAACTCCCCAATGGTAGAACAGTTTCAGGCCCCCCCCTTCGACATGATATGCTCCACGCTCAAACAAATCCAGGGGGAAGCAAGGACTGAAAGCCGAAGGGCTAGACAGACCGCGAAAAAAATCCAGAACTCCCTTAGGAAGGTTAATAAATTGTACGAAGGAGTGGTGGAGAGAGTGACCGAGGTAGAGGAGAGAACTGGAAAATTGGAGGACGACGTCAGGGGTTGGCAAGGCTTCAAAGAGGAACAGGAAAAAATGTCAAATGACCTCCTATGGAAGCTAGAGGATTTTGAGAACCGCCAGAGGCGGAACAATGTTCGCATTTTGGGTGTGGCGGAAGGTACAGAGGGGGATGACATTATGCTCTTTGTTGTCAATCTGCTGAAAGGCGCTTTCCCTGAGTCACAGTGGGAATGGGAAAGGGAGGTACAACGCGCGCATAGATTTCCCTTCACCATCAAAAAAAGTCGTGGAGAACAGGGTCAGGCAGCTCAACATGGTATGCCTAGAGCCATTTTGATTTATGTCGGAAATTATCTCCTCAGGGAGGAGATAATGGATAAGGCTAGACCAAACAAAAAAAGATCCTTTCAAGGAGTCACCTTCTTCGCCAGGCCAGACTTCTGCCACACAACGGTGGAGAGAAGATGGAGACTCAGGCAGCTTATTAAACCATTCCAGGACTTGGGATCTGAGGCATTTCTGCTATTTCCAGCGAGACTAAAAGTGGTTACAAGAGGCAAAACAAATATATTTCTGTCTGAGATAAAGGCCCAAGAGTTTTTAGCAGAGATTAAGCCTCAGAAGGGGGGCTAAGAAGCTCAAAGAGTTAGACATCAGGCATTGATTTATCGGTATTTTTTGTCTGTATTTGTAAGAATTGATAAGGCTAAAGGGTAGTGCAAAAAAGCTACACAAAGGAACACAAAAGGGGAGGTATACACTAGTTAGGGGGTCGGGTGAAGGGTGAGGGGGGGAGAGTCGAGCGATCCCCATAGACTTCTGCGGTTACACATAGGTCTTATGGACCTATTTGCCTGTAAGGGGGGGGAGGGGGGTGGGAGTCAGAAGGGAGGCAGGGTGGGTGTAGGGAGAGAGGGGGGTAAAGAGAAGGTTAAAAAAACAAAAAAAAGGTTGAAAATATGTAAGCAGCACAAAAAAGCACAATTCAGACCACAGGGAAGATATACTTATTGGTATGTACTACTTAGAAGGATGAGGACGTATGAGGCACATGAGGCTTATTCTGAAAATATAGCTATAGATCAGAGACGGTACACAGAGCAGGATGAAATCTATGACACATTTTAATGGCTTGCAGAATAGCTACTATTAATATTTGTGGCCTTAATGATATAGGTAAAAGATTAAGAGTGGCGGCATTGTTCAGGACACTTAAACTGGACTTGATTTGCCTTCAAGAAACGCATGTTGAAGCTGCTAAGAGCTATGTTATGGAGCATCTAGGGTTTACGGTATTGGCAAACACTAAGCAAGGGACGAAACATAGAGGAGTGGCAATATTAGGAAGATCCTCTGATGTAGCAGTAATAAGGAAAACAGAAGATAAATGGGGAAGGTGGGTAATAATGGAAATAAAATTTAAGGGGGAAAAATGTACCCTAGCTTCTGTGTACGGTTCGACAGAAGATGAACCAGACCTCTTCCAATTCTTAGACACGGAGTTGGCATTGTGGCCTGAGCCAATCGTGTTGTGTGGAGACTTTAACATTCATGATGCTACCAGCTCACTTGTACAAACGGGGAGTAGATACACAGGGAGGAAAAAGAGAACTTATAGGGCCTTGACAAGTATGGTAGTAAACAATTCCTTAGTGGATCCATGGGTCAAACTGAAACCAGGTATAGATGGTAGTACATTTTATTCGGCCCCACATAAAGTACTTGTCAGATTGGATTATTTTTTAATGTCATCTTCCTTGTTACCGGAGGCACAAATAGACAAACATCCCCGAATCGTTTCAGATCACAGTCCTTTGATTCTAACTATTAGGCTGGGACAGGCGCAACGGAAGGATACTGATTGTATTAATTTAAATTTGATTTTGACGAATTTGTGCTATTAGTGTATGACGCAATATATTATATGAATTTAATGTACAGCGGGTGAATTGGTATTGAATTGTGCGAATTGTGTAATGGTGTAAATAAAAATATATAAAATAAAAAAAGGAACTGTGCTCACAGTTGTTCCTATATCAGGAAAAGTGTTGCGCTGCTCAGACGATGAAATGGTGCTTTGAAACGCCCAAGAAGTGACTAGACAGGATGTTAAGTGGGCTACTAATCTGACTGCATGGAGCTCCCTGGGTTCCCCCGTGCACAAGCGATTCTATTCCTTACAATGGATACCAACCAAATGGCTAGAACCTAAGTAAAGGAGGGCCTCCTTTAGGTCTCAGCAGTAGGTTGCCTGGCAACTGTGGAGGCAAGGCCCCACCTTCTCTGACCCAGAAGATGCCGGGCCAATGTACAGGGCCGGACTAGGAATTTAAAACAGTCCTGGCAAAAAGGATGAATTCAGCCCCCATGTGCAGAAGTCCAAATTTGTGCTAGAACCAGAGCACCTCCTTCCAGTTGCCTCTGGGATTACGTACTGTGCACCACCACCATTCCTGGCGGCCAAAACAATCCTCCAAATGTAGAAATCAGCCTCCTGAAGCTCTAGCTTCCTGTGAGATAGCCTGCTTCCTCCGCTGGCCAGTCTGGCCATGACAGTGATTTTAAAGATTCCCAACACACACAAGCAGCATTTTCACTGAAGGCTTTCCTGTTGATGCAGTGAGAGCACTTTCAGGGAATAATCATAGCATACAGGTAAGCATTTTTTGTTCAGCAGAAGCAAACTCCCCAGAGTGAACTATTATTTTTAAAAAAACATTGTCCCTACTGCTATGGGTGGTTTCTCCCAGAGTGCAAGGGGCATTGTTTGTTCTTTCTGTTTGTGACTGCCATATCTTACATACTGGTTGCCAACAGAAATCTAGAAAAGAATGTCAGAAGTACAATCAGCGGCGGTCTCTCTGCGAGGAGCACGCCCCCCCTCCCTCCACTGACACCAGCAGCCACATAGTATCTCCATCGTTACTCCGCCGCCCGCAACCCCACAAACTCTACAATAATACACAGACACCAAGTTATTGGAAGATAAAATTGCAGGTTTATTTGTATACAAATAAAAGGTGGGTTATCTTACAGGCGATCCCGTTCGCCCCGCAACCCCTCGTTGCAGAGCACCTGAAGTTCAGCCAAGAATGACACCTGCGTCCATAGCCTGGTGTGGTACCTGGGAGGATTTACTCCTCCCACCGGTGAACCTATCGTCCACCAACCCCGCCCGCTGAAGAAGGGAGAGTGACTCACACCTTCCCCAGCTGGGCGAAGCCTATAAAGCAAGCCCCCGGTTGTTCAGGTTTACAACTGCCCTAAAGACTAACGGGCCGCCGTCATACTCCAAGTTCCCAAGAAGGACCCCTTGAAGCCTGTATGACTTATGCACTGTGCGCTTAGCACTGGAGGCTTCAGGTCCTGTTCCTGTGCCTTTCCTGTGTCGGGATCGCCCTGTAACTCCTCCTGCAACAAGAAAACAAACATTAATACAGTCCCCCCTCGCCACTTCCCCCCTTTTTCAGCGGGTGAGCGGTGGGGAGGGGAGATGACAAAAGGGGGGGGAATCTAGGGACCTGGCTGGGTGGGGGGACTGGCACCGCTGATGCGGCTGGAGGGCCTGGTGGCAGCAAAGGGTGCGACCTGGCGAGAGAGGGGGCAGCAGACAAAGAGGGCACGTGCGAGGAGGGGCCTCCCCTATATACCTGAAACCCCACCCCTCTCCCCTGTCCCTCGCACCGCCCACCCCCCCGGATGCGCTGGCTGCTGCGTCCTCGAGATACTAAGGGGCCTGCCCTCCTATGGGGTCCCCTGCAGGGACCACGGGAATCCTGCAAATAAAACGATAATGAAATGGGTTTCTGAACTGTTTTATTTTTAATCCCTCTGGACCCGTCCCTAGGACACTGACGAGCCTTGGAGCGGGTGCAGAGAGATAACACTGTGGTGGGGGAGTGCACTGGCTTGAGCTGTTTGGCCGACTGTTTCAGGTCTGCCAAACACCTCATGCACGTGAATCTTTCTCCAGCCCTAGCTGCGTCGCTGGAGCTGGAGGAAGGAGGTACAGGCTCTCAGTCTTCCTGAGATCGCAAAGTTGTAGCGCTCAGGCCAATCCTGATGCTGCTTTACTGAAGCTTCATGATTGGCCACAGTGCAAGTCCCAGAAGCAGGGAGAGCGGGATGGAGCGGATGGCCTCGATTCTGCCCCCTCCACCCCCCCAGTTTCCTCCTGCAGTCCACTCAGCCACTTTAGCAGGGGACAGGCCGCAATTGAGTCCAATCCTAAAGGAGTTTCTGGTGGCAGAACCAGCTGATGTTTTACTGTCACAAATGAAACAGTTAAGCTACCTCTAAAGGCTGGAGGAGAACTGAGGGCCTCATTTACAGGGAATGGTCCGAGGGCAGCACCGCAAGTCTTCTTACGGCACTGCCCTACGCCAATGTGACAGGGCAGAAATGCACTGCATTTAAGAAATACGCTGCATTCCTGAGCTGGGGCACAATTTACTGCCTAGCGCCAACGCAGACCCCCTTGCACCACGGTGCAAGGGTGTCTGTGTTGCATGTGGGATTGTTTAAATGCAGAACAGGGGCACCTCACTGCACAAAAACAATTCAGAGAGGTGTTTTCTTCTTTCTGTGTGTGCTGCAGAATGCCGCACACAGGAAAAGAGGAAAAAACAAGGAGAAATAAAAATATTTCTCCTCGTTGCACCTGCTTTCGGGAAGTGTAAAGCTTTGGCGCTGTCCCAGGTTTCCGTGATGAAGTAAATCTGGGCCAGTGGCAAAATCCATGGGTTTTGCATGGGAATACCCACCCCAATGCCATGGAACGCCTCCCTGGCGTAGAGTACCGCAACGCAGTAACCTGCCCTGCCTTGGCTTAATACACATCTATTAGGCCATGCAAAGACGTGCAAAGGGACTGTTTTGTGGTCTCATAGATATGATTGAGATGTTTCTCCACCGGAGCACCAGAAAAAGTGACGCTCCCCAGCACAAGCCTATCAGAAATAAGCCCCTGAAAATATTTCTCCTTGTTACGCCTGCTCTGGGGAGGCTTACGGTTTTGGCGCTGCCCCGCCCATGGACGGCCTCCCTGGCACCCAGTAAGGCAAATCAGCTACTTGCGCTGCCTTGCCCTACACCGTATCTATGAGTCCACGCCTCTCTGCGTGGCATCATAGATATCGTTGAGAAGTTTGCGCTGCTGGAGCGTCATAAAAAGTGATGCTCTGGGGTTGTCAGCCTCTTGTAAATAAGCTCCAGAGAGTCTGGCAGACGGGGCATCCGTAAGCTTGTGGGAGATGTTCTGCTCCTCACGACTCTCAAGAGACGTGTGTAGCGCTACTAACCACACCTCGCGGCTTATGAAATAACCCCACTGTCCCATGCCCCTCTTAACTTGATACATATGATATAGGGTAGGCTACTGTTACTACTAACAACATCCCCTGGAAGTTCAGAGACACCACCAATATTTGAATAATGCAGCTGATGGAAGGTGACGCAGGAGCTGTGTTTGTGGTACACTAGACTGACCCAGGGAAATCTTGGCTGACTGCCTAAAATGTGATCAGGGTATTAAAATTCCCTGGCTGGCCCAAGTACGGGCGAGCCTGGCAGCAGTCAACCTTGAGCATATTTTTGATAGTTCTAATGGATTAGATGGGATTGACAGGTAGACAATTCGCAACACCCTTTACAGCATTACGGGGAGGCCAGATATAAACAAGAATTGTTTAAAACTACTGTGAAACAGTATATTCAAATCGAAGGTAACAATGAATCCACCCTGTGTATACCAGCTGGTTATCTCCACAAAGATATCACATGTTGGGAGCGTAGTCTTCTCTTTCGTTTAAGAGCAGGATCTATGAAGTATTTATTGCGTTTCCCCTTGGGCTACCAACCTAACATTGAGAATTTGGATTGCCCATGTCAGAATTCACGAAAACAAACACTGATGCATTTTCTGTTCTTTTGCTCCTTTTATCAAAAATATAGTAAGCTCCTCCTGATACCATTCTTTAGAGCTAAAGGTACAAAGGATTTTAAAGTGGCATATAAAACTGTTCTCCAGCTTAAAGATGATGAAATTATATACCGTGTGTGCACCTTTTTAAAAATGGCTATCCGATCCTGCTCCACTATGAATTAACATTTATTTAGACCAACATGAATTATATACATTTGGTGGTGGTTTATATTTGCACTTTGCGCAGTCACACTTTATCTCACGCAGCTATCTGTAAATACACGAGCTATAATAATCTATGAATTAATGTCTATCAGGCCATGATGTATTACCTGTATTTAAAGGCGTCGCATATCTGCACTTTGGACAGTTGCACTTCATTTTGCATTTCCATTTGTAAACATTTGAGTCATGGTAACCTGCCTACTTTAATGTTTCATGAGTGACCTTGTATTTTGCACTTTATTTAGGTGGCCTACTAAATAGGAACTATGCACCTTACAAAACTAGCACCTTAGATAATGCTGCTAAATGCTTTAGTAAACCATTTTTAGCCGATGCTTGAAACATGTGTCCTGTGTATACATTGCTGCTATTTTAAGGGTGACTTCTGCATGTACATATTATTTGATACTGCAATAGAAATACACTTGAATGTAGTTGATGATCTGGACAATAATGCACTCTGCACTTTGTTATCCCAGTATTGCTGCTCTTGTTAATGATAAGGAAACCTAACAACGTTTTTATCTTATTTTATTGTGATTTTTATCTTGCCCATGTACATAATTATGTGTGTACTTTTATGGATAACGAAATATCCGAATAAAGGTTATTGACTTGACTTGACTGACCCAGTTGATTTATAAAAAGGTACAAAGGAGTTTAAACTATCTACTGCAATCTATAGTGCTCAGAGTTGATACAGCTTCGTTAAACACTGATGGGTTACACGTCATAGGCCCAACTCATGTACATGCGTAAGTTTGATTTACACCAGTGGCTGCGTTTTTGACGGAAAACTATTCACAGGAGCTGACCTCGAAGTTCGAACCCCTTTTTACTCCTGTTTAATATCCCCCCCCCCCCCCCCCCCCTCCATAGTACAGTGTTGCGGAGGAGTAAATTCAGCACAAAAGTCGTGGGTGTATGGATTCTATTGGGTGGTGTGCCTACTAAGTTCTACCCTAAACATGTGACGTCGTAGGTCACAAGCTTTTGTGTGACTCCACCCACCCTAAAAATAGTAGGATATGTACTTCTATCAATGGAATTAGAAGGTCCCCGAAATGTTTGGGGGTGCAGATGCAGACAGTTCTCCATGTGGGGACTATTTTACTTGTGGAGAAAAAAACATGGCGTTAAAATAGCATAACTGTTTAATGCGTATAATTACATATCTCCAAGAAGTGCTATGCTTTTCATAAACATGTTCCAGGTTTATGTATAGACTGCTGACCCTGGCTCAGCTTTCCATGGAAAACCTATGGAAGTTTTGTGTCCTACTAAAATACCTACAACTGTGTCCATCCATGCAAGAGCAAAACTGGTCACGCACAGACGTCTGCATGATTTAATAGCCCCCTCTGTACACGTCGAGTTCCCTGCAGGGTATTTTTATGATGTGATATAATATTTGTAAAGAAGTGTAGAAACCACTGTCTTTGTGCGATGAAACTAGAGTGGGTCTGGCTACTGAAAGCAGAGATGAAGAGGCTGGGAAAACGTGGTCATAGGACCACCGAGTGCCTGCATGCTGGCTGGGCCTCAAAAGGTGCACGTGTTTTAAAATCCCCCAGGCAAAAAGGTTGCCCTCAGTAAATCGAGATCATCAGAAGATCAAGATGATGTCACCGTGAAGACTTTCGTGTCACAATGGCTCCTGGAAACATTTTACGAGCAATAAAACGTCTAGACAGGAGACTGTTTACTTATACACCATGACAATCACTTTTATGGCACCTTAAACTTAAAAGGGTTTCTTGGTGCTAAATATTTATGTCCGCGCTGCCATCACATCTACAACACAAAGGGCCTGAGATGCAGAGATTTAGGGAAGGGGCTGTCACATATAATCCCCCTGAAAGTCCCCAGTGACGTTATTTCCCACATGCGGGTAGCTTCAATTAGTAGTGTCTCCTAGGACGAAGGGCAAGGCCCATGCTCGAATGTTTAGTTCAGCTTCAAACGTTTCCCGAGGTAGGAGGATGTGGCGCAGCAGCCAGAACTGCCGGCTCGGGAGCCGGGAGCCGGGATCCGGGTTCAAGCCTCGACGTCCTGTGATTCTGAGCAAATTACTTAATCCCCCCCGTACCCATACGTAGCGCCTAGACACCTTCATGGGCGATAAACTGAGCTATATTATAAATCTACAAACTTTAAACTGCTAATGCAGATTAAAAAGCTCTAGGCCCTTAACTCACGGATGCACACTGGCTAATTAATGCAAAATGTGGTGCACAAAATATTATGCTCATAATATGCACCAGTCTCTGATTTAAACCCCAAAATAAGGGAAATCTGCCCAATTTGTACCTCAGTTCACCCTGCCGGGAGCGGTACAAACTCTATTCTGAATAATGTGCACCAACGATTTGGGGCAGGCTTTTCTTGTTGGAAATTGCAGAGGGAAACTCTTGCCTTTGGGTGCAATTTGCAACTGACTTGGAATCTTCAGAGTTTGCACCACAGCATTGCCACCCTCGTTTTTGTACAGATACTGTACTGTATGTTTGTTTGTATAAAATCTCTCAATAAAATCTATTTGAAAAAAAAAAGAAAATAGTATTTCTGGTCATTTTGTAGACGAGGACTTCCTGCAAAGTTTGAAATATTCCAGTAGTAATTTATCCCTTCCCGAAAGATGCAAGTATCTACAATTTTTGAGCCAAGTTTGATGAAGATCACTTTTCCCTTCTTTCTAAAAATCATCCTTAGATGATAATAATACCATGCCACTGGCATAGAAGAATACAAATAAATAAAATAATAAAAATAATAACGATGATGGTGTGGCCACCTGTGCAATGTAGTAACTTTATTCATTTTGCTTTAGATGTTGTTATGTTATGTTATGTTATGTTAATTGATATTTGTGAAACGCTAAATCACCGTCGGGTCTCTTAGCGCTAAGGAAGGAGTAGGTTTAGGCTCCAAGACGACACCCGGGTCGAGCGTGGGGTTAAGCTGTGTTTAGTGATTCCCTGAACAGGATAGTTTTTAGCTGTTTCCTGAACTGAAGCAGGGAGGGTTCCTTTCGGAGAAGCTCGGGAAAGTGGTTCCAGAGCTGGGGGGCTAAGATGGAGAAGGCTCTACCTCCTTTGGATGCAATCTTATACAGAG
Organism: Lissotriton vulgaris; assembly: GCF_964263255.1. Taxonomy (NCBI): domain Eukaryota; kingdom Metazoa; phylum Chordata; class Amphibia; order Caudata; family Salamandridae; genus Lissotriton; species Lissotriton vulgaris. The sequence continues at coordinate 116,956,899 of NC_141688.1, forward strand.
GGCAGGATAGTCGACAGGCCTTGGGTGACCAGAGTGTGCAGCCAGGAACATAGGCCTCAAGGCGTTCCTTTAAGTAAGATGGGGCATATGTTCCTGGCCACACACTCTGGTCACCCAAGTACCATAGATTGATTTGTGGGCGATACAGAGGCCCTTGAACTTCGCTCTTTGCCTGATGGGTAGCCAATGAAGTTTGCGCAACAGAGGAGTGGCATGAGATCTTCTAGGGAGCCTGAAGACCAGCCTTGCTGCATCATTCAAATCAAGACCACCTGGAGTTTGTTTACTAATTTCTGAGGGAGGCCGATATATAAGGCGTTGCCGTAGTCTAGCCTTGAAACGACAGTTGCCGAGACTATCATTTGAAGTGAGGTGGTGGATAGGAGGAGGGCAAGTTTCCGCATCTGCCTGATCAGACCGGTGCATGTACCGACCACCGAAGAGACTTGATTGGCCATGGAGAGCTCGGAGTCAATCTTTAAGCAAAGACTCTTCACGACCGGCAACGGGGTGGGGGTTGGGCCTAGCTCTTGGGGCCAGAAGTGATCATTCCAGGGGGAATATATAGAGAGGATGACCAGGACCTCTGTCTTATCGGATTGATTTTCTGTGAGTTTTCTGACATCCACTTTACTGTGAATCTGAGGACATTTTGTGCATGGGCCTGGGCATGGGGGGTGTTATCGATGCTGAGAAGGAGTTGTGTTTCATCTGCATAATTGAAAATGTTGCAGTCCATGTTAGCTAGGGCTGCTATCAGTGGTTGCAGGTATATATTAAAAAGTAGTGGAGATATGGAGATATGTTGTAGGAAGTATCTTCATTTTCATAATTATGTACTTCAATTATGTTCCCTGCTTTTAGATGCAAAAAATGTGAAAGCATCTACGTGGTCTGACTGCTTTTGCATTCGAACAGAAGTAACAAAAGGAACTCCTTTCTGATGAAAGCAAAAGTCTGTGCAGCTCTCGTGACAATTATGCATCTGATATGCCAGAAAAGTTGAGACAGCTGCAGGCTTAAGATTGCGTTGTACATTGACATGTGGGGCCTCATTTACAAGAAAATGGCGCAGCACAGTGCTGCAAGCTATTTAGCTGCGCCATGCTGCGTCATTTCCAAAGCACAGCAATGCATCGTATTAATAACAATATGACGCATCCCTGTGCTTTCCCCTGTGCTCGTGCACAATTGGCTGCCATGCGCCAGCACAGGCACCCTTGCGTCATTTTGCAAGGATGCCTGTGCTGCCATGCATGATTGTTTTTATGCAGGAAGGGACACGTTCCTACACAAAACCAATCATTAATTGCATTTTCCTCTTTCTCTGCGTGCTGCAGAATGCAACATGCATTGAAAGTGAAAAAACACAGAGAAATAAGAGTATTTCTACTTGTTTCGCCATTCCTACGCCTCCCCTGGGGAAGCTTAGGATTCTGACGCATTCCCAGGTTTACAAAATGTTGTAAACTGGGGCGGTGGTCTCCGGAGCAAGTGATGAATTTGTATGTAGCGGTTAGCACCGCAAAAGCTTTATATGGAGCGGAGGTCTGGGGTTTCAGGGATATTAAGCTCTTACAACTGGAGGAGGATACATTCTTGAGAAGAATTTTGAAGGTAGCACAGGTCACCCCAGCAGGAATAACACACACAGAACTGGGGATACCCTATGTCACTGACTTGGTGAAGATAAGGCATGTAATGATATGGCTCAGGCTATGGGTAAACCCTGTAGCAGAATTAAGCAGGCAAATAGTCAGTGATTGGCTGCTTAAAGCCAATCACTTCCATATTCCGTGGATAAGGTACATTAAAGAGACCCTGGAAGCTATTAACCACCCACCACTATTTAGCGACCCGGCTTCCATTACTCCTAACATCAAATTAAAAGAGAACTATTAGATAAATTTGAAGCAGAAAGATTAAGCTCCGATTCATTAAAGAAATCAGTGGTGGCACATTGCCAAGTGAGAAATGGGGCGGGTATGGAACCTTATTTATTTTTAATGTATAACCATCAGGACAGATTTTTAATGTGTCGTTTTAGGCTTAACTTGTTACATCATATTTTAGCTTATCCCTCAGGTTTTACAGTGACAGTTGAGCAGAAGGGTGCCTGCGGCTGCGACAATAGGTCTCCGCAGGACACCCTTCATTTTGTACTCTTATGTTCCTTTTATCAAATGCCCCGTCGGAGATTGCTGGTTGATATTTTAAAGGAGGCTAAAATCCGCCAAGCCAAGATTGCCCTGAACTTTTTACAAATGGCTGCTGATACCCGTACTTTGATTGTGCGCAATTATACATTTTTTTAAAGTATCAGTAAGACTCAGGAAAACCTGTGACTGAATAATGACAAATTAATTTAGAAATATTTTTAACATTTTTAACAACCTGCCTGTGCAATGTGTTTTTTAAATCTTATGGTTCAGTCTTACAATGAATGTTTATATTTTGTATAATGCATTATTTGTATTATGTACTTTTTATGATGAACCTTTCATCGAAATAAAGATTTTACTGAACTGACTTGACTCTGTGTCTTCTGGTTGCAGATCCACTGATGCATCTGGAACTTGAGTTGTGGAGCTTGGTGAAATGGGCCATGGTTTGCATGTACTCATTGAACAGAACTGAGAACAGGAAAGAACCCTTGTTGACTTGGATAGTAAGTCTGCAGATTTATATAGCGCCGCTTGTCACTCATGAGGGTATCCAGGCGCTGTTTATGGACACGGGGAGATTAAGTGATTTGCCAAGAATCACAGAATCTCGAACGCGGATCCCCAGCGCCGGAGTCCACAACTCTGGCCACTGCTCCACAACCTCTTGAAATCTGAATATACTTTTCCTGTGCAAGTTTGGTCCCTTCCATTCATGGTGGAAATCAAAGCTGCGGTGAATAGCCCCGCAGGATGTGGTGGTCGCCTGGACCACTGACAGCTGACAGTTCCAAGAGGAGCAGGGCTCAGGCTTGGTTGTCATCCACAGCTGGGAGGTGCTCGGAGCTGACAACTCTCAGGATGGGCCAGTGCCAGAGCTGGTCCCAGGACAGGATGGCACTGATGTAGAATGTTGTGGGATCCATGTATCCTGGAGTAGCTTTGTTGCCTATTTTGCTGTAATCGCCAGGTTTTGTATTGAGTGGACTCTGAAACTTCATGCTAGCTGTGACATTTCCAAGCAACAAAATGTTTTATCTCTGAGGAATATGTAACACATGTGATTTGATATATAGTGCTATGGAATTGGGACTATGGGAGCTCCTTTTTCTTAGGAATTCACAAGCTACATTTCTTTATGCAGGTCCTAATGGTGGGGAAGATATCTCTTATTTGGGCGATTGATGTGCCTATTTTTGATGTAAAGTGGGATTTGATAATGTTGGAAATGTGCCTTTCCTGCAGGGCCACCCTGCATTTTTTGCCTTTTTTGTGCACCCTATTTTTGCTGGATATTGAACTCTGTGATCTTTATCCCTGCTAACCAGTGGTAAAGCCCTCGTGCTTCCACTGCTGACATGATGAAATTGGTATACCCCTGACTGGCATATTTAACATATCCATACTGGGAACAGCACTCCACAGATGTCTATAACACTGCAGACTCAGAACCTGTGCCTAAGGATGCTTTTAGAGCTAGAAGTGCAAGCTTTGAGGAGGAAGTGGCTCAGGCTATACTGAAGGGTTCTGCTGCGACAACCTGTGGACCTGACGACATTTACAGATCTAATGTCCCACTCTGGGCTCCACTTCTAACAAATATATTTAAAAACTTCATAATAGGCCAATTCCTAGAATCCTGGAGCAAAGCCACCATTGTTCCTATATTTCAAAAGGGCAGCAGAAGCCTGCCCACCTGCTTGTCACCAAGTCTCTTTAATAGAATCGAGCGCTACCTCCTGTACGTGTTTTCTTGTCACAGCTCGAATCATAGGGAGAAGGAACATAAGATTCTTACTGAAGTTCAGTTTGGCTTTCGCCACGGGATAGGCACATTTGAGCAATGTTTAAATCTAACGGAAAAATATGAGTTGGAAAAAGAGGGGGCGCTCCACCCAGCATTTATGGACCTCTTGCGTGCATTTGACCTGGTTAACTGGACAAAGCGATGGGATATAATAAATAAAATGGGCATTGACAAAGATCTCCATGTAGGTGCTGAAACCTCGGTTTCAACCCCTTATGGGGGTCACAAGAGAGTTAGCCATATCCGGGTGGACTCTGAGAGGCGTCTGCCAAGGATGCCTCTTGGCACCCTTTCTTTTCCTGTTATACAACCAGTAATGTTAAAAAAGTCTACTTGATTCAGGCTCTTAGCGGTGCTATTCGCAAGAACGGCAAAGACCTTCACATCTTATCGAACTCCTTTTTCACTTTCATGGACAGCTTAGATTTAAAAGTAAACCATACCAAATCCTTTGTAATGACTTGTGGTCCAGCCAAAACAGAGACTGTCATATTGCTTGCTGGATAGGTCAAGGTTGGGCAGAACAAACACAACTAACTATCCAGGGATTTTATTTAATTCCTCCTCGACCTTGTCACCCATGATAAAGCTAAGAAACCAACATTTCATTAAAATAAAGGATGCAGTGTTTACATTTGTGCACAAATTGAGACAAAAACCAGTTAATGAATTACTTATTATTTTTAAAATTAATTGTCTACCCGTGGGCTCATATGAGGCTGGGTATATGGGGCTACTCGAACTCAGAAATCCTTCAGCGCACAGAAAATATTTATATATGCAGATTATTGTCAGTCCCAAGAAGCACAATCTTGATTATAGGGCATCAGATAATAAGCCTAGCATACATGGAGGATACGATCTGACTAGCCTCACTGACTTTACGGATACACTTTTAAGTCAAACCGGAAGCAGGCCCGGCCAGAGCTTTTTAGCAGACTGCTTATCACTGGGCAATGTGCACCATATTCCATGGCTTGCATATCCTAAAAGAATGTTTTATCTAGTTGGAGCCCAGGCAGTGCTTAATTCCAGCCGGTGATTTCCGGTGCTCAGTCCCCTTCCAGAATCATTAACATTGGCGCCATTCATGAGCACCAGTTAAGGGCACATTTATTTAAAGGGAGATTAGACAATTTTTCCAGAATCACAGGATGTTGAGTCGGTGCGGAGACTTAAACCTGGTTCGCCAGTTAGTAGTCAGTAGCTCTGGCAATTACGCCACATCCTCTCCCCACTTTCATGTTTAGCAGGTGGTTCTGTTTTAAGCGCCACTAGCAGGAGAAATGGGCTGGTGCAACATACTTACTGATGAAAGTCCTGGCACCTATTGGTTTACTAATTAACCACTGAGCCCCAGATATGTATGGCAACCCCGTGCTGATCAAAATGACCTGTAAAGACAACATCAGAAGACTGCATGAAGATAAGGGGGGAACGGGTGTCATCTTTGTCTAGCGGTCTGGACTATTCGGTTATTTGAACATCTGCAGACCCAGAACCTTATCTATCACTTATAACACATTCTAAACAACATTTCTGCCTAGCTTGTTTTAGGCTAAACACTGTGCACTGGATCATTGCCTTTCCTCTGCAGGGAACATGTCTAGAACATTGCCACCCTGCCCAAGTGATGTTGTATCTAGGCATTGCTCAAGTCACTTTATGCTTTTTTGCACCTTATTTTCGGTGCCCCGTTGATCATTTCTGGTTCCCATTTTATGTCAGAGTAAAGTTAGATCATATTAACAAGCCCTGCTAAGCCTACAGAAAGTAGATACACCAACCATTTGTTTTGCTGTTTTAAATGTTATGAAAAGAGCCACTACTATTAAGTAAAGATATGAATCTTAAGGTTAATTTTCATGGGCTTTTAGTCTACAATTAAAAAAAATGTTATACTGTATCTTTTTTCTTATCTCTATCTGTATATTTTATTAGAATGTGCTTTGATGTTTTTTGCTCTTTTATGGCTGTTTTATAGCCGAAAAAGATATATTGAATTGAACTTATCTATATGTTCCTAGTATATGGTATAGAGTGGACCCACTGTAAATTAAATATCACCTAACTATCTCGTCAAAAAAACGTAAACTCTCCGGTGGCTCCAGAAAATCCAGAAGCTCCAACACCCTTCTTCTGTAACCTCAGATTCCACAAGAAGACACCCTACAACCCTTCATTCACTGGGATTGCCCCAAAACTCTGGAACTCATTACCTCTTGAAATAGAAATTAATCCCTCTGTCCTATGATTCAAGACAGAAGTGAAAGAATTCCTTAAAAACAAATTTCTCTCCTAGATCACATGACTCATATCTCCCCTGTTCACTCACAGGATTAAATATTCTCTGACCACCTTATGCACTCTTCCAGGCAGTACCAATCTTAACCCCCAACCCCCGCTTCACAACACTGCCTGGTATCTGCACTAGCCTGAACTCTGACAATATGTTATGATTAATAAAGAAAGGCTCTATCATTCGACTCTTAATGAATCTGTATTGAATGTGATATGACTGCTTTTCCACTCTGCAAGAGTCATGTTCGAGCTATAAAAACGATTAAAATAAATAAATGAATTAATTAATGGGTTGCAGCACCCAATCTTCTACCCGCTGCAGTGACCCAACAAACCTGTCTCTACACCTACCATTGTAACCTGGCTGTGCAGTTTTAAACTGCTAACTTGGCCTGTGAAAATAAAACCCTTTTTGAAATGTCCAAACCTTCCTTTTAAATATTAATAAGTCATGCCTATGTAGGCCTTACCTCCTGTTAGGCAGGGTGGAGGTATTTAAAAGTAAAACATTTAAACGTTTATCATTATACATGTCCGCAAGTAAAAAGGGGCAAACGCTATTTTTACTGTAGCAGTGCTTGCTTCTCCATAGAAAAACACTGGGTTACATTTTAACTTCTAATAATGCTAAGTTCCATTTGGAAACAGTTAGAAAACAATTTCAAGCACTGTTAATAGTTATTCAAAAAACAATTTAGTTGTACTATAAGATTTTGCATAACTAGTAAGGAAAATGTACTTTTAGAAGGTCATCTTACCCCTGTCTGAAGTCCATAGAAGCTACATCTGCATTTTTATCCCAATTCTAACAGACAGAATAGGTATGAATGAGGTGTGAACATGCTTCCACAACAGGGACAATAGCCTTTGGATGTAGGGAGGTTTTAGTGTGCCCTTGACAGGATGGCCCGTGTGGGCTGAACTCAGGAACTCGATTAACTTAATAAACAGCCTACCCTATCACAAGAAGATGTTACTAACACCTAGGCCTTCACCCTTCTTTTGCTGCCTCATCCAGATCAACCCTAATCCCGGTGGGCTTCTTGTTGACATCACAGCGCAAGGTCCTGCTGAAATGGCAAAACCTGCTTGACAGATCTGCTGGGATTTTGCATATCACACCTGGGCCACACTTCAAAAGTGCCAGATCCCTTTTGAAAACACATTTCTTGTGAATCCACTGTCTGGTTGCTGGTGTTCCCTACTTTGCTCTGCCGGACTCTTGCCTCTGGGATTCTTGGTGGTACAGGGACGGCCTCAAAGTGGGTTTTGGTGTGGGAGGACACTAGGGTTTCCCCAGTACACGCCCACTCACAGTCCCAGCCCTTAGAGCCCAGGTTTAGTGTGGCCGAGGCTTCTGTCATCTTGGAAATGCCCACAGAGGGTACGGATAGCTTCAGGAGCATTCACCCATTGGTTAGGGTGTGCCCAGGCATCATTCCCATCCACTAGCAAGTTCCAGACATAATTGTGACATCTCCAGACACTCACCTCAGAGCATTCCTGAGAGGAATAAAATAGGCCTTTTCTGCAACTGGCCAGCTGATGACAATTGGGTCTAGACTCTGCCTGCCACTCTGCAAGCCTCTAAGTCCCAACCCTGAGGTCCCGGGGGTCGGGGGGAGGGGGCTTTAAGAGGACAAAAGTCAGAAGGTAAAATCTTTGACCAGGAGTCCAACCTGCATTCCATTGCTGTTAGTGTCAAATCGCGACTAGGCCCTGATCTGCTATAGCCATTGATGATCATTGAAATGTTGTGCTTCTTGGGGCTATTCCAACTTAAAACTTAAAAAATTCATATTCCTGTTTCCCCTGACTGGATTTTAGTCATTTTAGTGTAATTTTGTTATTAAAGTGTACTCTACTTTTCTAAAACAAATTTAGGAATTTTGCCTATGTTACAGTTTGAGTACTGCAATAATAATTTGGCCATTGCCTCTAGGAAAAGCTTATCTGCTCTGTGCTGTAGCTACCATGGGGATGAACCAAGGTTTATTTAGTGCCATTTGGGTTTCACCCTGACAAGCACTGTGATTATTACTCGAGGTGGGCACTCACCCCCGTCTAATAATCTTGATTCACCTTTTATCATTAATTCCTACGTTTAAGTGAAGCTCTTTACCCAGTCTTTCTTGATTTTGCCTGTGAGCAATGGATGAGGTATGATAATGTTTTGGTAAGAATCAGAGGACCCATGACTTTGGTACTCAGAGGGATCAGGAGATTACGCAGGTCACATGATGACTATAAGAGCCTTGTGGTGATCTGGCCTTGTTTTAATTTGAGAACACCCTGCAATTGAATATTGGGGGGTTGCAGTGTGAATATGATTATGGTTATCCAGCATCAAAAAGCCACTGAAATGTACTATTACAGCTGCTTTTTTCCAGGTGTGAGTACGGTAAGCTATTGGGTAAACCATTTGATGTCAGCTTTGTTGGAACTTTTAGGTTCCTTATTTACAATGATTGTGATATAGTTAGATTCTTGATGATATTACCATCAATACTCTTCAAAACCTGATCTAAAGAGCTAAATTCATTATAAGCCTTTTCAAACACGACATTGGGCTGTTAGCATTTAATTTTGTTATGCCGCTGATGGGTGTTTCAGGAGTGTGGTGTACATTTTGTGGATTTGCTTAGGCCTATCTATTTTCCCAGATAGCCCTCAGAGCATGGAATGACCAGGGCATAGGAATGATACTCAGGGTAATGAGTTGAATATTGCATGGAAAATATCACAGATAATGTGCTGCACCATATATCTAGCAGTGTGAGCTGGTTATGGGAAACCTAGGTGCTCCATTTTTTCCAGGAAATTCACAGCCTGATTGTTATTGATCTTTCCTCCCAGAGGATGGAAAAGCATGGCAATGACCTTCTGAGTGGTATCTAGAGATGTAGCATGAAGACGACACATGCATTATTGTAGGCTATACAGAGAATCCATGAACGGTGGCTTTTGCTGAGCAGTACACAACGATGGGATAAATCATTGTACCAACCCTGATGGATAAGATAGAATAATCAATATCCATGTGATCAAACGCTGTTCTTTTTGCCTCACCTTTTGGTTTGTGTGGGCCTTATTTACAAGGAATTAATGCAGTGCCGTGTGCTGCGTTAATTCTGAAGCACAGGGACACATCATATTTACAATGATATGACAGATCCCTTCGCTCTCTCCTCCGCTGATGCATAATTACGTGACATGTGCCGACACAGGCACCCTTGCACCATATTTCATGGGTGCCTGCGTTGAGGGGAATGATTGTTTATGTGCAAGAAGGTGCCTCTTCCTCCACATACACAATCTGAAATGGCGTTCTGAAAATTCTGAGTGTGCTGCTTAATGCAGCACACATAGAAGCTGCAAAACGTCATTTTTTTAATGATTGTTTATGTGCAGGAAGGGACACCTTTCTGCACATTCACAAACACAAGAGGTGATTTCCTTGTTCTAAGTGTGCTGCAGATTGCAACATGCTTAGAAAGAGGAAAGAAACAGAGAGAAAAGTTTATAATTTCTCGTAAATCTGGAAATGCCCCTAAGCCATGGGTGTTGTGTGGGAACACCCATAGCAAATTGTTGTGTGTACAGGGACCATATTTAAAAGGAGACAAAAAGCAACGCTGGGTGGCTTATGTGCCCATGTACAAGTGGGGTCGCAGGTTGCGCCACCGGTGTGTCACAAAAATTGACGCACCAGCGGCACAAGGGGCTTGTAAATAAGCCCCCTAGATCTTGAAGAGAATTTTGTAGTGAAGGGGGAGATCAACGTAAAAAATTGCAGTGAGGTTTTTTGAAAGCCATGTTTCGGTAAAACCCAATACGTGGATATTCTGTGTTTTAATAAGATCATGGACTTGATTGTCCATTTCAGTCATTGAATGGGCTGATTTTGATGGTAGGTGAGGGAATACGTGCAAGTGAGTGTTGGGCACGTATTTGTAAATGACTCAAGCAGTAGCACCATCTAGGGGAGAACATGGCGGCTAGCAGGCGACGCTAGTCGGGAGACTCCAGAGACTCGGGTGGCCGCACTCCGCGGGATGTGAGTGCAGCAGCAAAAAACAACCTTTGACTCTTTCCAAATTGAGGGCAGGAGAATTGTACGGAGGGTACGAAGTTGTGCTTATCTCTAAGCGGCTCTTTACAGCGCGAACCGTGGCCGCCGCAGCAAACAACTCAAGGAGGTGAAAGGAAGGCGGACCGAAGTACAAGCCGATTACAGCGGTAGCTGCAGCGGGCTGTGCAACAGGGTTTTTGGCGGTGAGAGGACGGAGACAGGTTTTCAGTTGTTTGCTGTCCGATATTCTTTATCCTTGCTGGTATTCTGTATTCATGGCAGTCTGGAGAGGAATATCTGCATTGATACGGTGAAAGCCGTAACTCCCCTTTATCCACAAACGTCTCCCTACATTTCAAAGGTAGGATTACATAATGTTTTAGGACAGGGGTTGACTCGATGGACAAAAGCAGCGTATGAGCTCAGGAAGGGGAGAAGAGCTGGGTACAGGTTTTTTTGTTTAAGGGGAGACATAGAAACTACGAAATCAAAACTACCCAGACCACAATGCAATGGTCTAAGTAAGACTTTTGCTGAAACAGTCCCCTCAGTCCCTAAATCGTATATGTCAGAAAGAGAGACTCAAGGGTCCCAGGCTTCCGGGTATACCCTCAGAAGCAAGGGATAAAAGCAACATATATTAAATGTCTCCATAGATACCCCCTCTTCAGCTAAATCCAAGGCAAAATCTCTAAAGAAAATTGGCAAAAAAACCGCTAAAGTACAGAAGCCAGTTGAAAAGGCTAAACCACCTCCGTCTTTGAAGGCATATTTTAAAACCGTGCCTTCAGTTCTGGAACTTAAATTGTCGGAGGGGACCTCAGCCGGGGTGTCTTTAAGGGGGGTACAAACTGCTAATAAATATCAGCCCCTGGAGGGTTTAGAGGCGGACTTGGAGGTGGAGCAAGGTTCTGAGCTGGAAGAAACTTTAAAACATAATACCATGCAAAGTTCTGAGGTTAAGGAATCAGAATTAGAAGGGGAAGTATCAACGCCAATAATGAATACTAATAGTGAGGATGATGTATCTGTAACTGCCTCGAATATACTAGCAACAGATCAGTCCGTCATAGTAATGCTACAAGCCCTGAGTCATGAGGTAAAAAGCGGTTATGAAGCAACACTAATCAACCAGCAAGAGATAAGGGAGAAATTCGACGAATTAGCTGCCAGAACCACCGAACTGGAGTCTTCAGTAACAGATTTAAAAAAGGTGGCTACCCAGCACAGTAAGAAGCTTCAGGATCTCAGACTAAGGGAGCAAGGACTCCAAGATAAAATGGAGTCCTTAGAAAATGCGCAAAGGCGAAATAATTTGCGCCTCCTGAAAGTTCCGGAAGGGGCCGAGGGGGGAAATATTAAAGGGTTTGTGGCCAAGCTAATTAAACAAACTATTGAGCTTGATGTGTCAGAAGAAGAAATAATAAAAGACATCCAACGAGTTCACAGGGATCCATTCAGGCTGAATCCAAATAAAAGCAGACCCAGGAAGATCTTAGTGCATTTTCTGACCTACACCCTAAAAGAAGAGATACTTAATAGAGCTTTAAGAAACAGCGAGCTGTCATTAGACGGCTTTTCTTATCAGATTAGATCTGATGTGTCCTCTATTACTGTGTCTAGGCAGTGGGAGCTTGGTAAGCTGCTAGAGCCCTTCAAACAACTAGGTGCTACTGCCCAGCCTAAGTTTCCGGCATCACTAAAAGTGATGTATAAAAATAAAATGAGAGTCCTAAAAAGGTTGGATGAGGCAGAAGAATGTCTTCAATTACTCACTGATGAGAACCAAAGAGAGCAAGCCCACAAACATTAAGGTTATTAAATATTATAGCTTATGTACTATTTATTATTAACATGTTCAGCTATATATTCTTAGCGCTCTCAACACACACTAATTAGACACCCGGGGAGAGGAGTCTCAATGGCCCAAGTCAGGCCAAGAAAAAGGAGGGGGGTTCTCCGGGGGAGCACGGGAGGGTCAGGACAGGGGGGGGGAGGAGAGGGCACTGGGTGGGGAGCATCGGGGGAAAAAGAAACCAAAATAAATGTCCAAATCGCCATATTCAAAATTTAATTGTTCATATCTTGGAAGGAGAAATTGCGCAAGGTGGGATAGCTCCTTCATCATATATTAAGATTTTGTCATGGAATGTGAATGGGTTACAGGTTAAGCATAGAAGAGAGAGAATTCTTCGGTATTTAAAGGACGCACCTGAAAACATTTTTATTTTACAAGAGACCCACTCCACCGAACAAGAGTTAAGAGATATCTGTATGAAGAAAAAATGGATCTAGCAGGTGATAACTACCTCGCAACAAACCTCCACTAAGGGGGTGGCTATATTGATTAAATCTAATTCTGAGATTACTCTGTTACAGTCAAAGTCTGATAAAAAGGGGAGATGGATTATAGCAAAAATAAAGCACTATTCGTATAAATTTATGATCGTAGGATACTACGGTCCAAATCTGGATGATACCCTTCCTCTCAAAGATCTTTTTGTTGAACTTTTGGATTTTGAGGACCCGGTGATTTTTGCAGGGGATTTTAATTTAGTACTTGACCCACAGTTGGATAAGTCACCCACTGTAAGGTTCTCCCATAACCCTAAAACCAGGGCAGTATTATTTAACGCGATCACTCAGTTTGATTAGAAAGATATTTGGCGACAAAAAAACATCACAAAAAGAGAATTCACATTCCACAATAAGAAATTACGACATAAATCTAGATTAGATTTTTTCTTAATTGCAGATAAAACATCTTGGAGCCCACATTTCTGATCACTCAGCGGTTACTCTAACCTTGAAGTTGTCAGGTCCACAGTTGGTCAAGAGATGGACTATACACAGGAGCATTCGGTTGGAGGAAGAAGTAATAGATAAATTGCTTGAGGAATCAAATGAGTTCTTTACTCTTAACTTAGGTACAGCTACACTCCCGGTTGTCTGGGATACATACAAATCCTTTTTGAGAGGGCGGCTATTAGCATTTCAGGTTCCAAAACACACAGCATATAAGGCGCAAATTTCACAGATTGAAGCAAGAATTAAGGTCCTCGAACAAACTGTATCTGATCCCAGTCTTGCAGATGAAGATAAAAGTAGAAAAGACCTGATAGTTTGTAAATCACAGTTGGAGCAGGTATTAGATGGAAGGCTGAGGAAAAGATGGCAGGCTAGCTCATTAGCACACTTTGAATATGGAAAGGCCAATGGAAAGCACTTAGCTTGGAAAACAAAAAAGGAAATCAAGAAGAGTAATATTAAGGAAGTACAGATGACTAACACGGATGTGATCTCAGATAATAGAGCAGATATTGAACTGGCTTTTTACCATCACTTTGATGAAGTCTATAAAGAAGGTTTACTTCCACAACAACAATTAATTCAGTCATGGCTTAACCAATACCAGGTTCAAGCTTTGGATGACCAGGCTTTGGACAATCTTAATAGAGAGATTAGCTCCACTGAAATAGCCTCGGCGATAGATTCTGCTAAGAGAAGTAAGGCCCCGGGCCCAGACGGTCTACCTTCTGAGATCTATAAAGTTTTAGCACCAGTAGTTATACCAGTTTTGCACCTGCTATTTACCTCTATATACGAGGAAGGAGGCAAAATTCCCGTTTCCTGGAACGATGCCATAGTGGTCCTTATTTTAAAACCAATGAAGAGAGCATCCCAGTGTGACTCATACAGGCCAATCTCTCTTCTTAATTCAGATTACAAGCTCATGGCAAAAATATTAGCGGAGAGATTAAACGGGGTAGCAGGACACCTACTACACTTAGATCAAAAGGGTTTTGTCAGAGGTCGCTCCATACAAGATCTAACACAAGCTTTGGTGGGTGCAATTGATGTTGCTTCTCAATAAAAAGTTCCACTAGCGGTTATTACATTAGATGCCGCAAAGGCTTTTGACCGCACTAATTGGGAATTCCTGGCCAAAGTACTAGAAAAGGTTAATTTGGGTAGACACTTTTGTAGGGTAATAGCAGCGTTTTACCAGGCTCCGATAGCTAGACTTTTAATAAATGGAAGTCTATCTTCTCCTATAAATATACAAAGAGGGACAAGACAAGGGTGTCCGTTATCACCCTTGCTTTTTGTTTTGTACATAGAATCATTTGCAGAAAAGATCAGACAAGACCAAAACATCCTACCCTTCAAATATAATAACTGGGTGAAAAAAGTCGCTCTATATGCGGATGATTTGATGTTGTATATCTCAGACCCTATCAAATCAATTCCTCTTATATATAAAGCAGCAGAGCAGTTTGGCCAAGTTTCTGGATATCTGTTTAACCAATCTAAATCAGAATGTATGTGCTGGAATATAACCCAGGTAAACCCTATTTCAATTTTGAAACACCAAATTAGATATCTGGGAATTCAAATTATGCAGGATATAAATCAACTTGCTGATAAAAATCTTGTAAAGATTGAGAAGGAAATGGCGGAATCTTTAAAAAGCTGGTCATTTCTTCCCTTGACCTTAATTGGAAGAATCAATATAGTAAAAATGATGCTGTTACCTAAAATAATATTTATATTCCAGAATATTCCACTTGCTTTTAAAGAAACCAGACTAACCAAGATCCAAGCTAAATGGAATTCTTTCATTTGGGCCTCAAAAGGCATAAGAATCTCATGGAAAAAGCTCCGCAGAAAGAAAGGCAAGGGTGGACTGTGTGCTCCAGATTTGAGAGTATATGCCTGGACCCTATTATCGAAGGCAGGAATAAGGTTATTTGATACTCTAGGGGGGACAGAAACAGACTTTATGTTTCAAACTATGCTAACTGAGATTCAGGGAGGGCCTCATGCATTTATGTTTAAGTTTGGCGACATGCGTGTTTTTTAAAAGTGCGATTAAAGGTCCTTAGAGACATGGCATATGTGTGGGCCAGAGTCAGCAAAATGCTGAACATTGCATATTATTCTGCTATGGCTCCAATCTGGGACTCGCCAGGTTCTCCAGAATGGACTAAAGACTTATTATCTATAGCTCTGCAGAGCGCAAACATCAGATTATGGGGCCAGTTATTGCCGGGAGGGAACCTTTTGAGCTAGGAGGACATTTCTGTTCTTATAGATAAAAATGTATCTAAATTTAAGTATTTACAATTTAAAAGATGGGCCCAGGCTGTGACAGAGGCTAAAGGCGTCAAGACTGTTTTGGACGAACTCTTATTGAAGAAAACAAGAATCCTCAAAACATCAGTGCTTGATTGGACAATTCTGGAGGGAGAAGATGGAGAGTTTGGTCTTCCGGAACAACTTTGGAGGGACCAAGTTTTGGATGCCGACTTGCAGAATTTATGGCAAGTATCTTTTGACTTACTACATCTTACGGTTTCACCTGCCAATTTAAAGCGGAATCACTTGTTTTCTCTCCATAGAGTATACTGGTCTGCGGCTAGGCTGGCCAAATTTTCGAAGGGGCCTACTCCATGTTGTCTAAAGTGCAATCTGGAAAAAGCAGATGACCTCCATATGTTTATGAGCTGTCCTGCAGTTAGAGAATTTTGGTTTGAAGTACAAGAAGGTATGAAAGCCCTTTTTGGGTATGAAATACAGGTTAGTACAAGTTTTTTTTGGAATCCCTTCTAACTATTAGGAAGTACCTCAAGACAGTAACAAGTTATTTCTTTATTTAATTATCCTAGCGCTTAGGGAAATATATAAATTGTGGGTGAGTACTACTGCACCGTCATATGTAGATTAGATTAGGGCAATTAGGCATACTCTTAGTTTGGATAAAGTGGTCTGGAAGAGAAGGAAGCATATTTGGACTCCTTACATTAATTGGCTCGGTGGGCTATGAACAACTTTGTCCAATGATTATGCCTTTTTGCGGAATGAACCACCCTAAGATCAGTTTAAGGGTCTGGAAAATTGGGAGACTGAGCTGACTGTTAACATGGCAGTACCGTGAGATACATACTGGGTGTCTGCAAAAAGAGCATCCATAAAGATTCTCGGTATAATCAATACTGAAAATATTTTTTCTGGCGTGTGAGGAAAAAAAAAACAGTAGCACCATCTTCACTTATGAAATCACATCACCGCACTTAAGACTGTATCAGTTTTCCTTTCATCTGTCCGTTAATTCATTTCCTGATAATGACATTTGCAGCAAATGTCACTAAGCATTCTCATGCTTGAATAACTTTGCTAAGGCTGCCATTTGTTTATTTGTTTATTCTCTTACTGAAATAAATATTAAAAATGAATGATGGAATTTAAATGTCACTTACGGACTTGTATAAAACTACTCGTAAAATGTGCTGAAAAACACATCAGATACCAGTTCAGTTATTTAGAATTCTATTGAATTCCATATCATTGAAGCCCCAGTGCCAGGGGCCCCACTGGGTGTCCAGTGAAAAGCCAAGTGAGAGGCAAAGTGTTTGTGTCCCGCTCTGTATTTTTTTATTTTGGAGGAACACTCTCTAAATGAGTCCCCTAGGTCCCTGACTTATAAGGAGCTCTCTGGCCCTCAGCTGCAG
This sequence comes from Lissotriton vulgaris, assembly GCF_964263255.1. Taxonomy (NCBI): domain Eukaryota; kingdom Metazoa; phylum Chordata; class Amphibia; order Caudata; family Salamandridae; genus Lissotriton; species Lissotriton vulgaris. The sequence continues at coordinate 116,973,753 of NC_141688.1, forward strand.
GCAGAATTAATTCTACCATTGGGCTGTCTAACCAATGCAGCTTCGTAACAATAGCTGTCAATGTCTTTGTGCCACAAAACCACGAGGTGCACCTTGTGCCCTCCCAAGACTGGCTACTCAGGGTCTATTAGAAGTTTCCCTATCTAAAAAGAACTTTCTGGGAAAAGTTGTTCAAAGTTCAGGTCCTTTTGCTCTGGAACATTCTTCCTCAAATGTTGATTGACCAGTGAGTGATCCTTTGGATAACATGTTTTTCCATCGCTCTTTTTCAATAGTTCGGCCTGGGGCAGTCAACCTTCCTCCGTCTCTGTATCCAGGGATGGACTGGGACAGAAAATAGGCCTGGGCACCAAACTAAAAGTGACCTCCATTAGCGAATCAGATCACTTACAAAGTGGCCCACATTTGCAAATTAGGGCTCTTTTAACATAATAAACACATGGTGCCTGGTTGACAAAGGGCCTCGGCTCTTGTGGCGGAGGCCATGTGGTCGTGGGGGCGTTTCCGCACTCAGTGCGGAATCTTTGCAATGAGAATTCTCATTGCGGAGACTCAGAGTCAGTGTGGAGACTCCCATATGATTAAGGGGATCCCCCGCCAGTGCGGAGGCCCCTTGTGAATCAGGCCCTTGCTGCATAAGTGTTCTGCAAGGTATGGGGGGCTGCATGCATGTGATATGGGGGACTGGGTGCATGTGGTATGGGAGACTGCATGCATGTGGTATGGGGACTGCATGCATGTGGTATGTGAGACTGCATGCATGTGGTATGGGAGACTACATGCATGTGGTATGGGAACTGGTGCATGTAGCATGGGGACTGCGTGCATGTGGTATGGGAGACTGTATGCTTTTGGTATGGGAGAGTGCATGTATTTGGCATGGAGATTACATGCATGTGGTATGGGAGACTGCATGCATGTGGAAGGGGGACTGCGTTCATGTAGTATGGGGGTCTGAGTGCATGTGGTATGGGAGACTGCATGCATGTGGAATGGGGGCTGCGTGCGTGTGGTATGGGAGACTGCATGCATGTGATATGGGAGACTGCATGCATGTGGTATGGGGCTGCATGCATGTGGTTTGGAAGGCTTTATGAATGTGGTATGGGGACTGCATGCATGTGGTATGGGAGACTGCATGCATGTGGTATGAAACTGCGTGCATGTTGTATGGAAGAATGCATGCATGTGGTATGGAAGACTGCATGCATGTGGAATGGGGGCTGCGTGCATGTGGTATGGGAGACTGCATGAATGTGATATGGGAGACTGCATGCATGTGGTATGGGGCTGCATGCATGTTGTTTGGGGAGCTTTATGAATGTGGTATGGGACTACATAAATGTGGTATGGGAGACTGCATGCATGTGGTATGCGGGACTGCGTGCATTTGGTATGGGGGACTGAGTACATGTGGTATGGGGACTGAGTGCATGTGGTATGGGAGACTGCATGCATGTGGAATGGGGGATGCATGCATGTGGTATGGGAGACTGAATGCATGTGGTATGGGGACTGCATGCATGTGGTATGGGAGACTGCGTGCATATGGTATGAGAGACTGCTTGCATAATGTATGGGGGACTGCATGCATGTGATATGGGGGACTGCATGCATGTGGTACTGGGACTGCATACATGTGGTATGGGGGACTGCTTGCATGCGGTATGGAGGACTGCGTGTATTGGAGATTGCATGCATGTGGTATGGGGACTGCGTGCATGAGATATGGAAGACTGGGTGCATGTGGTATAGGAGACTGCATGCATGTGGTATGGGAGACTGCATGCATGCGGTATGGGGACTGCATGCATGTGGTGTGGGAGACTGCATGCATGTGGTATGATGGACTGCATGCATGTGGTATGGGGGACCGCGTGCCTGTGATATGGGGGACTGCTTGCATTTGGTATGGGAGACTGCTTGCATGTGATATGGGAGACTGCATGCATATTGTATGGGAGATTGCATGCATGTGGTATGGGAGACTGCATTCATTTGGTATGGGAGACTGCGTGCATGTAGTATGGGAACTGCATGAATGTGGTATGGGGGACTGCATTCATGTAGTATGGGAGACTGCATGCATGTGGTATGGGAGACTGCATGCGCGTGGTATGGGGACTGCATGCATGTGGTATGGGAGACTGCATGCATGTGGTAGGGGGACTGCATGCATGTGGTATGGGGCAACCCGTGCCGGTAGTGGGAGTACCGGCTGGGCAGTGACATGAGGAGGGGGAGGGGCATGGTGGGGGGTAGTAATGTATGGATTACGGACTTTAACTGGTAAGTACATAAATAAAAGAAATTTCGTTTTGCGCACTGCCTCGCATTTGGTGATGCAGTGCACACAACGAAATTCGTTTTATTTATTTATATGTTTGCTTACCTGTTAAAGTCCGTGATCAGTACATTACTACCCTGCCCCTCCCCCTCCCCACGTCATTGCCTGGCCGGTACTCCCACTACCGGCCCGGCTGGTATGGGGGACTGTGTGCATGTGGTATGGGGGCTGCGTGCATGTGGTATGGGATACTGCATGTATGTGGTATGGTTGACTGCCTGCATGTGGTATGGGAGACTGCATGTATGTGGTATGGTTGACTGCATGCATGTGGTATTGGGACTGCATGCATGTGGTATGGGGACTGCATGCATGTGGTATAGGGTACTGGATGAATGTGGTATGGGGACTGCGTGCATGTAGTATTGGGGACTGTGCATGTGGTATGGGGGCTGCGTGCATGTGCTATGGCAAACTGTAAGCATGTATTATGGGAGGCTGCATCCATGTGGAATGGGATACTGCTTGAATGTGATATGGGGACTGTGTGCATGTGGTATGGGGGACTGCGTGCATTTGGTATGGGAGACAATGCATGTGGTATGGGAGACTGCGTGCATGTGGTATGGGGACTGCGTGCATGTGGTATGGGGGACTACATGCATGTGGTATGGGAGACTGCGTGCATGTGGTATGGTGGACTGCATGCTTGTGGTATGGGAGACTGCAGGCATGTGGTAAAGGAGACTGCATGTGTGGTATGGGGTGTTGCATGCATGTGGTATGGGAGGCTGCATGTATGTGGTATGGGAGGCTGCATGCATGTTGTATGGGAGACTGCATGCATGTGGGTTGGGTGAGCATGTGGTATGGGAGGCTGCATGCATCTGCATGCATGTGATATGGGAGACTGCATGCATGTGGTATGGGAGACTGCATGCATGTGGTGTGGGTGAGCATGTGGTATGGGAGGCTGCATGCATGTGGTATTAGAGACTGCATGCATGTGTGTTTACTGCAGGTAATATTCCTGGTGATGTCAGAGGAATTAACAGTAAAACGCTGCCCACCAGACCATGAAACAGGCCCACAAAGAACCCAAACAACTAAAAGCGACGTGACCAACCCTTTGCCCACTGTTAGAATGCCTATAGGCCAGTATGACCCTATTCTAGGTGGGCTGAACACCTCAAGACATCTAAGTCACAGCGCTCTATAAGTGTACTCACTAGTGCACTCTGCACTCACACAAGTCTCTTGTACTTTCCCACCTTCTTCATTCCTGTACAATCCCTTTGAATCAGCCAATCATCCTTGGTTTCATACAGAAGATCCGCATGGTCATAAACTAATCTGGGCACAGAGCCCAACTCTGTAGTGTTCTGGATTTATTGCTCTCTTGGTCTATCTACCAAATCCTAAGTAAGTGAGTCAATGAAAGCACCACTTTTAATACTGACACTCTTATTGGACCTCTGCTCAAACGGGGATTGGGTCTGGAAGCACTGGATTTAGAAAGAAGGCATGCGCCCTCTGCTTGATTACATCCGAAGATACAAACAGATGGAAAGAGTGATGTCTCAGGTGAGTCTGGTCACCTGTTGAAATGTGCTCTGAATAGGAAGCTTAAACTGTGACAGCGTTAAATAGATAAACGACAAATTAAATAAACTCGTATTGTTCATGACGTCTCAGTGACTCCACACACATTTTTTTTACATTTACTTTTAGTTGTCTAAATTTGCTGGTACTTAGCTCTCAGTAACTGTCTAGAATGTAATTTCACAAGGAAAGTCCGTCTTCGTGATCTTCAATTTGTGAATCTACCTTGCTAAAACCTCGTGGTCTTCAATTTGTCCTTTTACTTTGCACATCTGCTTATAGGATGTTTCTTAGCATGTTTCTGCAAAAAAAAAAAAATTCTAGCATGAGAAAAATGTATTTTTGACTGTCAACTGCGCAGTTGCTAATGGGGCAGTTTTCCTCCTTTGCAGAGTGCAGAGATGTGTGCAATTAATCAATATCCAGCTGTGACATTGAACGCCCAATGTGTCTCTTTAAATGCCTCTTGCCTAATGAGCATCTAGCGCTAAAAAAGGCAGCACTGGAAATACTCATTCTGGGGAGAATGAAGGATCCATCAGTGGAAAGGTATTAAGCACATTTTAATGAGAAACCTCATCGCCTATTCCTCTCTCATACCCAGCGGAGGACTTCAATCATATACAACCGCGACAATGACAATAAAAGAACCATTCTTCAGTGGAGTGGCTTATTGCATTTATTTTTGGTCTCCAAATGAGCTGATGTCTGCTGTGTTATGGATCTCTGGATCTAATCGGAGGCATCTTTGGGATGTTCCATAGGCATGTAAAGCGCCCTGATACCTTTGGGTTTAGCTAGCGCTATAAAAAAAAAAAAATACTAATAACAATAAAATGAAGATTTCAGAATCGCTTACATAGACGGTCTTTGTTTTTTTAGTTGTTTTATTTAACATGAAATTCTAGAAATGTTACAATATATTCCTACCCTTACATTACTCAATACAACAGCATTAAACAGACAGAATTCAACCGACTGGCTCATTAATAATCATTATTAAAAATTCGGATTGCCTTGGCAGACCATGGTTGTGCAGGAGACAGGCACATGGGAAAAGTGCATTACTTGCACAATTAGGATTCAGATTAATAATATTATGAATAATGCTAATTTAACTATGTATAATAATATTAATTGAAATAATAATAATCATGATTGTAATAATTATTAAAGTGTAATACAAAGTGCTATATTTAGAACCTATTATTATTATTGTTGTTAATATTATGATTAACATTAAAAAGAATTATTATAGTGCAATATGAAGTGCTCTAATACGAAAATATTAGATTATGATGCGTAATAATAATACTTTTTTAATTTAGCGCTTCATATCATATTTCTGCCAATGCTGGCACTCCAAATACCAAGCATCACTACTACCCAATTCATTTCTTAATTTATTGACCTCAGAAGGATAGGAGGCGGAGTCTCCCTTGCATGGAGTGACACATGTCACCATCAGATCACGGCAGTTTGCTATGCAAAGCGTTTAATTCACTGATTTTTGTACCGCCATTTGTACCAGCTGAACAGGGCACCTTGACCGTCTGAGAAAAAAAACCTGACATTTATGCCAACTGATGACTGACAGGCCAGGGCAAAGAACAACATGTTTTTTTTTCACTGAATGAGTTGTGTGTATATTGTACAAAGCTGCAATAGCTTAGGATTTACGGCTGTTGAATGATACTGAGACGGCCACAGTGATATTCACAAAAAAATTTAAGGACAGTTTGAATTCGAACACCTGCGTGCCTAAGTGAGTAGGCAGTCTGAACTGATGTTTAAGTGAGTAGGCAGTCTGAAGTGATGTCTAAGTGAGTAAGCATTCTGAAGTGAAGTCTAAGTGAGTATGCAGTCTGAAGTCTAAGTGAGTAGGCAGTCTGAAGTCTAAGTGAGTAGGCAGTCTGGACTGATGCCTAAGTGGGTAGGCAGTCTGAAGTGATGTCTAAGTGAGTATGCAGTCTGAAGTGAAGTCTAAGTGAGTAGGCAGTCTGAACTGAAGCCTAAGTGAGTAAGCAGTCTGAAGTGACGTCTAAGTGAGTAAGCAGTCTGAAGTGATGCCTAAGTGAGTATGCAGTCTGAAGTGATGCCTAAGTGAGTAAGCAGTCTGAAGTGATGCCTAAGTGAGTATGCAGTCTGAAGTGATGTCTAAGTCAGTAAGCATTCTGAAGTGAAGTCTGAGTGAGTAAGCATTCTGAAGTGAAGTCTAAGTGAGTAGGCAGTCTGCACTGATGTTTAAGTGAGTAAGCATTCTGAAGTGAAGTCTAAGTGATTAGGCAGTCTGAAGTGATGTCTAAGTGAGTAAGCATTCTGAAGTGAAGTCTAAGTGAGTAGGCAGTCTGAAGTGATGCCTAAGTGAGTAGGCAGTCTGAAGTGATGTTTAAGTGAGTAAGCATTCTGAAGTGAAGTCCAAGTGAGTAGGCAGTCTGAAGTGGTGTCTAAGTGAGTATGCAGTCTGAAGTCTAAGTGAGTAGGCAGTCTGACGTCTAAGTGAGTAGGCAGTCTGGACTGATGCCTAAGTGAGTAGGCAGTCTGAAGTGATGTCTAAGTGAGTCTGCAGTCTGAAGTGAAGTCTAAGTGAGTAGGCAGTCTGAACTGAAGTCTAAGTGAGTAAGCAGTCTGAAGTGATGTCTAAGTGAGTAAGCAGTCTGAAGTGATGCCTAAGTGAGTATGCAGTCTGAAGTGATGTCTAAGTGAGTATGCAGTCTGAAGTGATGTCTAAGTGAGTAAGCATTCTGAAGTGAAGTCTAAGTGAGTATGCAGTCTGAAGTGGTGTCTAAGTGAGTATGCAGTCTGAGGTCTAAGTGAGTAGGCAGTCTGAAGTCTAAATGCGTAGGCAGTCTGGACTGGTGCCTAAGTGAGTAGGCAGTCTGAAGTGATGTCTAAGTGAGTATGCAGTCTGAAGTGAAGTCTAAGTGAGTAGGCAGTCTGAACTGAAGCCTAAGTGAGTAAGCAGTCTGAAGTGATGTCTAAGTGAGTAAGCAGTCTGAAGTGATGTCTAAGTGAGTAAGCATTCTGTAGTGAAGTGTAAGTGAGTAGGCAGTCTGGACTGATGTCTAAGTGAGTAGGCAGTCTGAAGTGATGTCTAAGTGAGTATGCAGTCTGAAGTGATGTCTAAGTGAGTAGGCAGACTGAAGTGATGTCAAAGTGAGTAGGCAGGCTGAAGTAATGTCTCAGTGAGTAGGCAGTCTGAAGTGAAGTCTAAGTATGTAGACAGTCTGAAGTGAAGTCAAAGTGAGTAAGCAGTCTGAAGTGATCCTAAGTGAGTAAGCAGTCTGAAGTGATGTTTCAGTGAGTAGGCAGTCTGAACTGGTGTCTAAATGAGTAGGCAGTCTGAATTTATGTCTAAGCGAGTATGCACTCTGAAGTGAAGTCTAAGTAAGTAGGCAGTCTGAAGTAAAGTTTAAGTTAGTAGGCAGTCTGAAGTGACTTCTACGTGAGTAGGCAGTCTGAAGTGAAGTCTAAAAGAGTAGGCAGTCTGAACTGATGCCTAAGTGAGTAGGCAGTCTCAAGTGATATCTCAGTGAGTAGGCAGTCTGAACTGAAGTTTAATTGAGTAAGCAGTCTGAAGTGTTCCTAAGTGAGTAAGTAGTCTGAAATGATGTCTCGGTGAGTAAGCAGTCTGAACTGGTGTCTAAGTGAGTAGACAGTCTGAAGCGATGTCTAAGTGAGTATGCAGTCTGAAGTGAAGTCTAAGTATGTAGACAGTCTGAAGTGAAGTCAAAGTGAGTAAGCAGTCTGAAGTGATCTTAAGTGAGTAAGCAGTCTGAAGTGATGTTTCAGTGAGTAGGCAGTCTGAACTGGTGTCTAAATGAGTAGGCAGTCTGAATTTATGTCTAAGCGAGTATGCACTCTGAAGTGAAGTCTAAGTAAGTAGGCAGTCTGAAGTAAAGTTTAAGTTAGTAGGCAGTCTGAAGTGACTTCTACGTGAGTAGGCAGTCTGAAGTGAAGTCTAAAAGAGTAGGCAGTCTGAACTGATGCCTAAGTGAGTAGGCAGTCTCAAGTGATATCTCAGTGAGTAGGCAGTCTGAACTGAAGTTTAATTGAGTAAGCAGTCTGAAGTGTTCCTAAGTGAGTAAGTAGTCTGAAATGATGTCTCGGTGAGTAAGCAGTCTGAACTGGTGTCTAAGTGAGTAGACAGTCTGAAGCGATGTCTAAGTGAGTATGCAGTCTGAAGCGATGTCTAAGTGAGTAGTCAGTCTGAAGTGAAGTCTAAGTGAGTAGGCAGCCTAAACTGAAGTCTAAGTGAGTAGGCTGTCTGAACTGATATCTAAGTGAGTAGGCAGTCTGAACTGATATCTAAGTGAGTAGGCTGTCTGAACTGATATCTAAGTGAGTAGGCAGTCTGAACTGATATCTAAGTGAGTAGGCAGTCTGAAGTGATGCCTAGGTGAGTAGGCAGTTTGAAGTGATGCCTAAGTGAGTAAGCAGTCTGAACTGATGCCTAAGTGAGTTAGCAGTCTGAAATGACGTCTAAGTGAGTAAGCAGTCTGAAGTGAAGTCTAAGTGAGTAGGCAGTCTGAACTGAAGTCCAAGTGAGTAAGCAGTCTGAACTGATGCTTAAGTGAGTAGGCAGTCTGAAGTGAAGTCTAAGTGAGTAGGCAGTCTGAACTGAAGTCTAAGTGAGTAAGCAGTCTGAACTGATGCTTAAGTGAGTAGGCAGTCTGAAGTGATGTCTAAGTGAGTATGCAGTCTGAAGTGAAGTCTAAGTGAGTAGGCAGTCTGAAGCGATGTCTAAGTGAGTAGGCAGTCTGAAGTGAAGTCTAAGTAAGTTGGCAGTCTGAAGTAAAGTTTAAGTGAGTAGGCAGTCTGAAGTGATTTCTACGTGAGTAGGCAGCCTGAAGTGAAGTCTAAATGTGTAGGCAGTCTGAACTGATGTGTAAGTGAGTAGGCAGTCTGAAGTGATGTCTCAGTGAGTAGGCAGTCTGAACTGGTGTTTAAGTGAGTAAGCAGTCTGAAGTATTCCTAAGCGAGTAAGCAGTCTGAAATGATGCCTCAGTGAGTAGGCAGTCTGAACTGGTCTCTAAGTGAATAGACAGTCTGAAGTGATGTCTATGTGAGTATGCAATCTGAAGCGATGTCTCAGTGAGTTGGCAGTCTGAAGTGAAGTCTAAGTGAGTAGGCAGTCTGAAGTGATGTCTAAGTGAGTAGGCAGTCTGAAGTGACGTCTAAGTGAGTAGGCCATCTGAACTGATATCTATGTGAGTAGGCAGTCTGAACTGATATCTAAGTGAGTAGGCAGTCTGAAGTGATGTCTAAGTGAGCTGGCAGTCTGAAGTGATGTCTAAGTGAGCTGGCAGTCTGAAGTGATGTCTAAGTGAGTAGGCCATCTGAACTGATATCTATGTGAGTAGGCAGTCTGAACTGATATCTAAGTGAGTAGGCAGTCTGAAGTGATGTCTAAGTGAGCTGGCAGTCTGAAGTGATGTCTAAGTGAGCTGGCAGTCTGAAGTGATGTCTAAGTGAGTAGGCAGTCTGAAGTGATGTCTAAGTGAGTAGGCAGTCTGAAGTGATGTCTACGTGAGTAGGCAGTCTAAACTGATGTCTAGATGAGTAGGCAGTCTGAAGTGATGTCTAAGTGGTTAGCAATCTAAAGCGATGTCTAAGTGGGTACGCAGTCTGAAGTGATGTCTAACAGGAACACAGACTTGCGGAGGGGGTGGGGAGGTGTTGGATTTAAAATACAACACCTCCCCTAGTGTCCACATAGACTGGAGTTGGAATAGTAAATTATACTATTCCAACATCCAGCGCCCCCCTCCGCAAGTCGTTGTTCCGACTTGCGGAGTAATGGTATGCGGAATCCCAACGCGGTCGGTGTAACGACCGCTTTGTGATTCCCTGCGTTGTAAAAGACTGCGGGATAAGGACACACGTTCGAGTAGGCAGTCTGAACTGATGTCTAAATGAGTAGGTAGTCTGAACAGATATCTAAGTAAGTAGGCAGTCTGAAGTGATGTCTAAGTGAGTAGGCAGTCTGAACTGATGTCTAAGTGAGTAGATACAACACCTTCCCTAGTGTCCGTTTAGACTGGAGTTGGAATAGTAAATTATACTATTCCAACATCCAGCGCCCCCCCCCCCCTCCGCAAGTTGTTGTTTCGACTTGCGGAGTAATGGTATTGCGAATCCCAGCGCAGTCGTTGTAACAAACGCATTGTGATTCCCTGCGTTGAAAAAGACTGCGGGATAAGGACACACATTCGAGTAGGCAGTCTGAACAGATGTCTAAGTGAGTAGGTAGTCTGAACGGATATCTAAGTAAGTAGGCAATCTGAAGTGATGTCTAAGTGAGTAGGCAGTCTGAACTGGTGTCTAAGTGAGTAGGCAGTCTGAAGTGATATCTAAGTGAGTAGGCAGTCTGAGCTGGTGTCTAAGTGAGTAGGCAGTCTGAACTGGTATCTAAGTGAGTAGGCAGTCAGAAGTGATGTCTAAGTGAGTAGGCAGTCTGAACTGGTGTCTAAGTGAGTAGGCAGTCTGAAGTGATATCTAAGTGAGTAGGCAGTCTGAAGTCTAAATGCGTAGGCAGTCTGGACTGGTGCCTAAGTGAGTAGGCAGTCTGAAGTGATGTCTAAGTGAGTATGCAGTCTGAAGTGAAGTCTAAGTGAGTAGGCAGTCTGAACTGAAGCCTAAGTGAGTAAGCAGTCTGAAGTGATGTCTAAGTGAGTAAGCAGTCTGAAGTGATGTCTAAGTGAGTAAGCATTCTGTAGTGAAGTGTAAGTGAGTAGGCAGTCTGGACTGATGTCTAAGTGAGTAGGCAGTCTGAAGTGATGTCTAAGTGAGTATGCAGTCTGAAGTGATGTCTAAGTGAGTAGGCAGACTGAAGTGATGTCAAAGTGAGTAGGCAGGCTGAAGTAATGTCTCAGTGAGTAGGCAGTCTGAAGTGAAGTCTAAGTATGTAGACAGTCTGAAGTGAAGTCAAAGTGAGTAAGCAGTCTGAAGTGATCCTAAGTGAGTAAGCAGTCTGAAGTGATGTTTCAGTGAGTAGGCAGTCTGAACTGGTGTCTAAATGAGTAGGCAGTCTGAATTTATGTCTAAGCGAGTATGCACTCTGAAGTGAAGTCTAAGTAAGTAGGCAGTCTGAAGTAAAGTTTAAGTTAGTAGGCAGTCTGAAGTGACTTCTACGTGAGTAGGCAGTCTGAAGTGAAGTCTAAAAGAGTAGGCAGTCTGAACTGATGCCTAAGTGAGTAGGCAGTCTCAAGTGATATCTCAGTGAGTAGGCAGTCTGAACTGAAGTTTAATTGAGTAAGCAGTCTGAAGTGTTCCTAAGTGAGTAAGTAGTCTGAAATGATGTCTCGGTGAGTAAGCAGTCTGAACTGGTGTCTAAGTGAGTAGACAGTCTGAAGCGATGTCTAAGTGAGTATGCAGTCTGAAGTGAAGTCTAAGTATGTAGACAGTCTGAAGTGAAGTCAAAGTGAGTAAGCAGTCTGAAGTGATCTTAAGTGAGTAAGCAGTCTGAAGTGATGTTTCAGTGAGTAGGCAGTCTGAACTGGTGTCTAAATGAGTAGGCAGTCTGAATTTATGTCTAAGCGAGTATGCACTCTGAAGTGAAGTCTAAGTAAGTAGGCAGTCTGAAGTAAAGTTTAAGTTAGTAGGCAGTCTGAAGTGACTTCTACGTGAGTAGGCAGTCTGAAGTGAAGTCTAAAAGAGTAGGCAGTCTGAACTGATGCCTAAGTGAGTAGGCAGTCTCAAGTGATATCTCAGTGAGTAGGCAGTCTGAACTGAAGTTTAATTGAGTAAGCAGTCTGAAGTGTTCCTAAGTGAGTAAGTAGTCTGAAATGATGTCTCGGTGAGTAAGCAGTCTGAACTGGTGTCTAAGTGAGTAGACAGTCTGAAGCGATGTCTAAGTGAGTATGCAGTCTGAAGCGATGTCTAAGTGAGTAGGCAGTCTGAAGTGAAGTCTAAGTGAGTAGGCAGCCTAAACTGAAGTCTAAGTGAGTAGGCTGTCTGAACTGATATCTAAGTGAGTAGGCAGTCTGAACTGATATCTAAGTGAGTAGGCTGTCTGAACTGATATCTAAGTGAGTAGGCAGTCTGAACTGATATCTAAGTGAGTAGGCAGTCTGAAGTGATGCCTAGGTGAGTAGGCAGTTTGAAGTGATGCCTAAGTGAGTAAGCAGTCTGAACTGATGCCTAAGTGAGTTAGCAGTCTGAAATGACGTCTAAGTGAGTAAGCAGTCTGAAGTGAAGTCTAAGTGAGTAGGCAGTCTGAACTGAAGTCCAAGTGAGTAAGCAGTCTGAACTGATGCTTAAGTGAGTAGGCAGTCTGAAGTGAAGTCTAAGTGAGTAGGCAGTCTGAACTGAAGTCTAAGTGAGTAAGCAGTCTGAACTGATGCTTAAGTGAGTAGGCAGTCTGAAGTGATGTCTAAGTGAGTATGCAGTCTGAAGTGAAGTCTAAGTGAGTAGGCAGTCTGAAGCGATGTCTAAGTGAGTAGGCAGTCTGAAGTGAAGTCTAAGTAAGTTGGCAGTCTGAAGTAAAGTTTAAGTGAGTAGGCAGTCTGAAGTGATTTCTACGTGAGTAGGCAGCCTGAAGTGAAGTCTAAATGTGTAGGCAGTCTGAACTGATGTGTAAGTGAGTAGGCAGTCTGAAGTGATGTCTCAGTGAGTAGGCAGTCTGAACTGGTGTTTAAGTGAGTAAGCAGTCTGAAGTATTCCTAAGCGAGTAAGCAGTCTGAAATGATGCCTCAGTGAGTAGGCAGTCTGAACTGGTCTCTAAGTGAATAGACAGTCTGAAGTGATGTCTATGTGAGTATGCAATCTGAAGCGATGTCTCAGTGAGTTGGCAGTCTGAAGTGAAGTCTAAGTGAGTAGGCAGTCTGAAGTGATGTCTAAGTGAGTAGGCAGTCTGAAGTGACGTCTAAGTGAGTAGGCCATCTGAACTGATATCTATGTGAGTAGGCAGTCTGAACTGATATCTAAGTGAGTAGGCAGTCTGAAGTGATGTCTAAGTGAGCTGGCAGTCTGAAGTGATGTCTAAGTGAGCTGGCAGTCTGAAGTGATGTCTAAGTGAGTAGGCCATCTGAACTGATATCTATGTGAGTAGGCAGTCTGAACTGATATCTAAGTGAGTAGGCAGTCTGAAGTGATGTCTAAGTGAGCTGGCAGTCTGAAGTGATGTCTAAGTGAGCTGGCAGTCTGAAGTGATGTCTAAGTGAGTAGGCAGTCTGAAGTGATGTCTAAGTGAGTAGGCAGTCTGAAGTGATGTCTACGTGAGTAGGCAGTCTAAACTGATGTCTAGATGAGTAGGCAGTCTGAAGTGATGTCTAAGTGGTTAGCAATCTAAAGCGATGTCTAAGTGGGTACGCAGTCTGAAGTGATGTCTAACAGGAACACAGACTTGCGGAGGGGGTGGGGAGGTGTTGGATTTAAAATACAACACCTCCCCTAGTGTCCACATAGACTGGAGTTGGAATAGTAAATTATACTATTCCAACATCCAGCGCCCCCCTCCGCAAGTCGTTGTTCCGACTTGCGGAGTAATGGTATGCGGAATCCCAACGCGGTCGGTGTAACGACCGCTTTGTGATTCCCTGCGTTGTAAAAGACTGCGGGATAAGGACACACGTTCGAGTAGGCAGTCTGAACTGATGTCTAAATGAGTAGGTAGTCTGAACAGATATCTAAGTAAGTAGGCAGTCTGAAGTGATGTCTAAGTGAGTAGGCAGTCTGAACTGATGTCTAAGTGAGTAGATACAACACCTTCCCTAGTGTCCGTTTAGACTGGAGTTGGAATAGTAAATTATACTATTCCAACATCCAGCGCCCCCCCCCCCCCTCCGCAAGTTGTTGTTTCGACTTGCGGAGTAATGGTATTGCGAATCCCAGCGCAGTCGTTGTAACAAACGCATTGTGATTCCCTGCGTTGAAAAAGACTGCGGGATAAGGACACACATTCGAGTAGGCAGTCTGAACAGATGTCTAAGTGAGTAGGTAGTCTGAACGGATATCTAAGTAAGTAGGCAATCTGAAGTGATGTCTAAGTGAGTAGGCAGTCTGAACTGGTGTCTAAGTGAGTAGGCAGTCTGAAGTGATATCTAAGTGAGTAGGCAGTCTGAGCTGGTGTCTAAGTGAGTAGGCAGTCTGAACTGGTATCTAAGTGAGTAGGCAGTCAGAAGTGATGTCTAAGTGAGTAGGCAGTCTGAACTGGTGTCTAAGTGAGTAGGCAGTCTGAAGTGATATCTAAGTGAGTAGGCAGTCTGAACTGGTGTCTAAGTGAGTAGGCAGTCTGAACTGGTATCTAAGTGAGTAGGCAGTCTGAAGCGATGTCTAAGTGAGTAGGCCGTCTGAACTAATATCTAAGTGAGTAGGCAGTCTGAACTGATGGACTACAGCAAGAGAGAAAGATGGTTTAGTGTCCAACAGTCACGGCTGTGGCTTTGATAAATCTTGAGAGTGGTCTTCTTTACTGTAGTCAATATGGCTGTCCTGGGTACATCTTTAGCTCCAGCCTCTCGTTTTCCAAACACTTCATATTAAAAATACATAATATATACTTTCATACAGGGGCTCTAAGTCAGCCTTTTTCATCCATTGGTCTATTCAAGTGTCATTCACATTTTGCTTCTGCTCACCCCAGCATGGATCAATAGATCAGCCTGCTCCAGCCACTGGCTGGCTCGCACTGTGAGTGATGCATTTTGCCTGATCATATGTGCAAAGTCGTTAGAAATTGAGGGATCTTCAGTGACCCGGTGCTATGCTTGGACTGAGCCACTCATCTATGTTTTTTAGTTTTCAATAAGTACATAAATGAAGAAATAAATAAACACTGCTCAATCTCACACTTGACTAATCCATACTTATTGTCTTTGGAAATGCTCCCTTTCCACTATGTTTATTAAAGTTATGCATTTTTTATCTAATCGAAATAAAAGAAATGAAAGCATTTTATAACTAAAACTGAACATGTAAATATAACAAACATAACTGAAATCAAATTGGAAAGTGAAAGGAAAATGGAAGGGCTTTGGAAACTGACAGCAAAGAGTAAAAGGAAATGCAAGAGAGCAATAGGGTGATGAGAAACATTAAGTCTTGGGTTTAGTTTCATGTTGAAAGGTAGACGTAGAAGGAATGATTGTGCAAGATTCAAGCAGGTAGCTTCACATGTCATCTAAATGAGCCATTCTCAGTTAAAGGTATAAGGACCGTGATTCAGGTTGTCACAGATTCCCATAAATTCATGCCACCCACTTTTCAGCAGTAAGATCTAGTAGATATATGGAATGCCTGCTGTTCCTTATAAGTCTCTTAGTTTGTCAGGAAGTTGAATGTGTATTTCTACAAGCAGTCTTCATTGAATAACCATATTATTGGAATATTGAAATTTTCCTGAGAGTTTTCACCATTGGACTGGGGAACCACCTTTTATGCAATCTAATGTAGCAGACACTGTTTAAATGGCAATGTTCACCTGGCAGATATCTTTGTGCTATAAACGGGAAACAATCATTACAATGCACTACCTTTACAACACAGTCATTACAAAGCAACATCCTCTACATCCCATGCAATTACAAAGCAGCCATTACAACGCATGTCACTACAATGCATGCCCTTACAATGCATGCCACTATAACGCATGCCATTACAATGCATTATAAGGTAAGTAATGGGAAATAGTAATTTTTACCCCTACACTATCCACCACTTTCCCTATTGTTGCACTCACTGGAGTTAGAATAGTACTTTTTACCCCTACACTATCCAACACTTAGCCTACTGTTGCACACACTGGAGGGGGAATAGTTATTTTTACCCCTTTGCTATACAAATTTTCCCTACTGTTGCATTGATTGTATTTTGAAGTTTAAATATTTTCGTTTAATGTTTAAATTTAAAATAGATTTTAGTTTTTTAATATTTTAAATCATTAATGTATATTTTAATTTTTTTAGACGTTTAAAATAAATTAAAAATAATAGTTTATTGCTTGTTTTAAAGTAAATAGATTTGTATAAAGTATTATGTTTGCGTGTTTATCTTTTTTAATTAAGTTTTTTTATTAAAACATATATTAAATGTATTCAATTGTGTTAATATTATATTATATATTTAATATATATTATTTTATTTGATATTTATATAAAATTTGATATTTTCTACATCTATATTTTTTACATCTATATTTTTCAGTCGATATTTTTATACTTACCTTTTTAAGTATAGGAGTCAATATCTTTGTTGTCTATATTTTTTACTCAATATTTTTAACACGGATATTTTTTACATCGATGTTGGTTCAGCGAAACTGTGAGGCCTACCTCTTCGATAGGATAACATTGGGTAACCTTATTACACCTAATAAGCAGTAACTTTCAATGGGGAGCAGCAGAAATGCTGAGTTTGGTGTCTATGGAATAGTAATTTAAAGCTCTGTTATAATGGTAAAGTCTGCAAATGCCTTAAATACTATTTTTTGTCTGCGGCCTGTTCCTAGATGAAGTTAGCAGTTGGACTTTGTTGAGTTCCCCGAGACAGTCCCACAATATAGAAATTAGGTGTACCTCGATTGGCCATCAATTGGAAAGATGAGGGGAGTAAACTGGGCACAGCCTCCTTTGCAACTGAATAGGCTGTACCCTGCCTTCAAGCAAAGGATTTGTCACCACTACATTGTTGATTCAGCCAACTTGGTGCCAGGATAGGAGAGGCAGGAAACTTCAAGGACTTCAAAGGGAATTCTCTAGAAAGTTCTCCTACTTCACAATGGGCACCAAATATAAATAATGGACCCAACACTTCAGTACTCTCCTGGAACCTATGGATTCTACAGAAGAAGGACTGCTGCATTCCTTTGCTGCATGAAGGACTACTACACTACAGCCCTGTTACTCTGCTACCCTGCTTGCTGAAAAGGAATACTGGACCTACACCCATCATCCCAGGCTAAAGCGATTCCAAGGGTCAGTTATTGACCTCCAGTTTATCAGCTACAGGGGCATACCAATCTCCAGAGGCCTACCTGCATCTGTCCAACTGACCAGCTACCTGCACCTGCAACTGGACCTGCCTGAGCCCTGCTCACCTCTGCTGGAGTGAGTTTCTGACTCCCAAGAGGTTGTTAATGTCCTGGACCCTTGGTGCGACCTGTTCGGACTGGATTGTTTGGGCTGAGATCTTGCCGTCTGTGTCACCTGCAAAAGCAGACTTCCAGTGGACCCAACATGCCTCAGGGATAGCCAGCGATGCCTGGGAACACAAGATCTGCGCTTCACCCTACAGCATCGACAGCTTCTGGTGACCACCAAAGTGTTGGATAGCGGAGGGGTAAAATAAACTATTGCCACTCCTATGAGTAAATAGTAAGGAAAGTGATTAATAGCGAGTGGTGGAGGGATAAAAATCACTATTCCCAATCCAGTGAGTGCAACAGTAGAGAAAGTGTTGGATAGCAGAGGGGTAAAAATTACTATTCCAACTCCAGTGAGTGCAACATTAGGGAAAGTGTTGGATAGCAGAGAGACAGAAGTTACTATTTACACTCAAACAGTTAAAAAAAAATTACCATTTTTAAAAATTATAAAACTAAATAAACAATATTTTAAAAATACTATACATATATAAAAAAAGAAAAGATATTATAATATTAATTACATACTAGCAGCCCGTCCCGACGTTGTCCGGGTAGGATTTGCGAGGTGAAAGTTACTCACCAGCATTGCGCACCCCGGACACGGGCAGCTACTTTCTCTCTTTTACCAATCACCCCTTTTTGGCCACTTCCCCTCAAACTACCTGGCCTTCTGTTCTGAGAGCCACAGCTTCACCTGTCCCGGCCATCCAATTTGCCGTCATGGTTACTTTTCGGCTGCAGTTTCTGTGAAATGCTAATCTGTTTGTTTAGCTGACGGCTCTCACCAGAGAGGCAGTGTCCCCCACTTTCTCCGCCCATCACACTCCCCTCCCCCATCATCTGTAGTGGGAGGCGCCCCAGGCACATACATACCTGCCATTCCTCCCACAGGTAAGTCAGGCTGGAGGGAGAGTCCTGAAAACAAATGTGGCTGACTGCAGCTTGTTTTCATTTGAGGAAGCAGTTTACCCTCCACCCTCCCCCACCTCGACGCTCCACGGGAGAGCAAGTGAACTGGGCCACTCCCCTTGCATGCCCTCTACTCGCCGCGCTACGTGTAATATATACCCCAAAGTTCCCTGTGCCTCTTTCTTCCTCCCCAACGCGCCATCGCAGATCTTCAAGCAATCCACACCATTTCCACAGTTTCCCCCATCTCCACAGCCCTCAGCTTCTGCCCCGCCGTGCCCCCACCCTACCTGCAGCACATGGGAGCTGGGTCCAACTGCAGGATGTCTGGCCTAACTGGCGGGACGTCTGCGGTTGGGAAACAGGGCTTAGTTGTTTGGGCTGCGAGCATGCATGCGGGCTTACAGAGAAGCTGTCAGGAGCGACTTACATTCATCGACAGGGTTGCCGAACGCCACGTTAATTTTCCTCCCCACGGCTCCACTGTCGCCGCCGCTCTCTTCAGCACGATGGTAGCGGACATTGCACTGAACCGGGTGTCGGTTCCACGCTCCTCCCCGCGCTCCTGTCCGGACGCCGAACGCCGCGTTTACGTAACGCCACGCCCACACGCCATTGCGCCTCTCGCAAGCGTTGTATACGCTGCGTTCATATCACTGTATGCATACGCCAAAGGACTACTTTCCCCCTAACGTTCTTTCCCCCCTAATGTATATGGTGTGGTGCTGTATAGCCTATGTCCATCTCCTGGACCTCCCCTTCCAACGCTGTATTGGGTGTTGTGATTGGTGCTGTACTTCCAGAATTTACCCGGCTCAAAGGTTCACAGTTCTCTCTTTATATAAGTAGTATAGATAACAAAAACCTACACATGTTATATAAAATAAAATAATAAATACAATTAAAAAAATAATAGATTTCAACTAGAAAATATTTACAAACAAAATAACTAATCAATTCATAAATGTATTTATTTTATTTTCTCCTCTTAACCCCACACCAAAAACAAAACACTTCAGCATTTTAAATTAAATTTACTGCGATAAATAATATAATTAATAATCAATTAATTAATATATTATTAATAAAAAAATGAATAAACATTGACTACACACACTTTAACACTATAATATCTGCAGCACACACCTAAATGAAACTATGAAATAATAAAACACAATTAAAACGTATATTAAAATTAAAAACTATTACCATTAACAACTAATAATACATTAATTAAAATGTATTTCATACCCACCCATTACCCCTTTAAAAGTAAAAACAACAAACACAAAAATGAACAATTACCCAAAATAAATATCAGATCATTAACATTAATTAACAACTATATAATAATGAATTAAACACAAATTAATTCCCACCCTTTACTCCTATAAACACCATAACACACACTTAGAATTAATGGCATAAATATCATAATTAATTACCCATTAATTAACTAAAATGATTAACAACCAATTATTATTCATAAATTACTTCTCACCCTTTACACCTATAAACACCACAACACAAACCTAAAATTAATTACACAATTTCCATAATTAATTACCAATTAATTAATTAAAATTGAATAACAACCAATTAACAATTAATTAATAATAAATTACTTTACACAGTTAAAACTATAAAACTTCAATTCAACAAATGTTAATAAATTTTAAAAAATCAATTATTTAATGTAATTAAATTACTTCCCACCCTATTCCCGTATAACCCCAGAACCTGCTATGGAAGAAATAACGCAAAATTCAAATAAAAAAAATGTAATAACTACTAAAAATGTAGCACATATATAAAAAATACTAATTACTCTTATACAAAAAGACATACATCACATTCATATAAAATATATACTAAAATACACATTAACTTAAAAGTGATATTTTTAACAACAATATATTTGCAAATGATATTAAAAACTTCAATATTTTTAAAATCAATATTACTTACCTGAAGTTGATATTCTTGACTACGATATTTTTGCTGTTAATATTTCTGAACCACAATATTTTTTACTCGATATTTGTGAAACTCAATATCTTTTATTTGATATGCTGTCTCTGCAACGGCCTCACAGTAGTAAAAACAAATGTAGGAGTGATTGACTCCCCCCCCTGAAAACTACCCTAACCCCCCTGCCCTGAGCCCTAAAACCCTGCCCCAGCCTAAAAACTACCTCAATCCCCCACCCGCACAGAGCCCTATAACCGCCTCCACCCCTAAAAACTACCGCCAAACCCCACTTACAAGGCAATGTCAGAAGCTTCCTATCCTGATCCTTTCTGTTCCTTTCCCCACCCATCCTCACATCTAGACCGCTGACTGCCTTAACCACACACATGCATGGTTAAGGCATACGCGTGGTTAAGGCAGATGTGTGATTTAGGCAAGCGTTTGTTACGCTTGTATGGAAACGGCATGCGTGGCTCAGCCCACATTGTAAAGGTCATTTCCGGATCTGGAATAATCTGCCCGTGACCAAAATATTTACAGTACTATGCAAACAAATGATGAACGGAATGCTGAATAAGTTATACATTCACCCCCAGTTAAGAGATCTTAGTTAAATTAATTGTTATTTTGCTCACCATGCCATTCCAGTTTAGACCCAGCCATATGCAAATCAGTCTTGACACTGTGCCTCATGGGAACAGTGAATGAATGAATGATTGAATGATTACGTATTTATATAACGCATGGCTACCCGAAGGCATTCCAGTGCATTAACAACTCAGTCATTCCTCCACAGTTCAGGGATAAAGGTAGATCTTTAACAGTTTCCTGAACATCAAATGGTTAGGTTCCAATCGGATGGCATTGGGAAGCTGGTTCCAAAGTTTTGCAGCATGTAGGGAAAAACGTCTGCCACCCATACGTGTACATTTAATCCTAGGAAAGTCAGAAGTTTCTTGTTATTAGATCTTAATGTCCGCAGGATGTGATGGAGTCGGAACAGGGGTTGGATCAAGGCTGGTCCCAAATCCGCAATAGACTTATGCGTGATAGTCATAGCCTTGAACCAAATCCTTTGCTGTACTGGGAGCCAGTGCAACTGACGTAGCGCTGGCCTGGCCAAACTCCTCTTGGAATGTCCATCAACATTCGTGCAGCACAGTTTTGCACTGTCTGTAGGATTTTAAACGTTCCCTGCGGAACACCTAGATAGACTGCATTCACGTAATCCTGACACGATAAAATCAGCGCCTGAACCAGCAAGTGTCTGACTTCAAAAGGGAGGAGCTTGAGAATCTTCCTTATTAGTCTTATCAGGCCGTAACAGGTTGCTGCAACCTTGCTCGCTTGAACCAGGAAACTAAGATTAGGGTCCAACCAGACACCTAAACTCTTAATTTGTTTCTTGGGAAAAGGGGGCAGGCAAAGGCTACTAGGCCACCAGGATCCGACATCGGTAGGAGCATTATGTCCTAACATTCATAACCTCGGTTTTTGTACTGTTAAGTTTAAGGAAGGATTTATCCATCCATTCAAGTACCTTGCTTAAGCATGAGGAGTGATTATTACACGCGCCATCCTTTCCGGAAAGGGAGATTACTAACTGGGTGTCATCGGCGTAGGTGACCAACTGAACCCCCCAGGGAAGAACCACCTTAGCCAACGGTCTCATGTAGATGTTAAACATGGTGGGACTAAGGGAGGATCCCTGGGGGACGCCGTACTGCAGGGGCATCAGAGTTGAAATAGCCTCTTCTTCAAAGACAGCAAAAGTTCTGTCCATGAGAAAAGACTGGAGCCATTCAAGGGCCACGCCTGAAACCCCCACGTCACTCAGTCTTTGAATCATGATGGTATGGTTTACAGTGTCGAAGGCTGCGCTGACATCTAATAAAATAATAGCTGCGCAGCTTCCAGCATCAATGATTTTCCTGGCTTCTTTGACAACTGCAATAAGGGCGGTCTCTGCACCTTGCTTTTGTCTAAAGCCCGTCTGGGTGGGATGTAGGGCCATATTATTTTCCAGAAAGGTGGCTTCTAGTGAGTTCACATGCTTTTCGGCCAGCTTACTTATACCAGGTAACAGGGAGATGGGACGATAATTAGCCCACTCCTCCGGGTCTAAGTTTTTTTTTTTAAGAGTGCCTTCACTCTCGCCTGTTTCCAAGAGGGTGGAACGAGACCAACTTTCAGAGAGGCATTGATTAGATCCTGTATAACTGGTGACACCTTGTCTGATACCATTTTAAGGATGGTAGGAGGTGCGGCATCTGCAGGGGACCCAGACTTAAGACTTCCCAGCAGTCGCTGCACGGTAGGTAGATCGAGCAAATCAAGTTCCTCTAGTCCTACCAACGCTAGGGGGGTGGGTAATGAGTGGTACAGGGTCCACCTGCTCAAACAGGGAATAAATGTTGGCCACTTTAGTAGCGAAGAAGTTTGCTAGCTCATCACAGCATTTCTGTGCAAGTAGTGGGTCACTGAGGGGGTCCGGGGGGTGACTAGTGATTTAAAAATTTTTAAATTTTCCCACGGGGAGTTTGAAGCTGAGGCTATCTTTCCTTGGTAATAGCTTGATTGTGTCATTTTTATTTTATTTTTATAAGTCTGCAATGAAGTTCAATAATTCCCTTTATTAACCTCGGAGTAATCGTTCCTCCATTTTCTTTCCAACTGTTTGCAAATTTGTTTAAGTGATTTAATTCGGGCGTGAACCAAGATTTTTTATTAACGCCAGCCCGATGGCAAAATTCCGTTTTTGGCAGGGTAAGTTCCAATGAAGACTCCAACCTGTTATTAAAGAGGGTATTTGCAGTTATAGGGTTAGAGCTGCAGGCTGGAGAAGTCATGATAAGATTTGAGACCCATTTCTCTACTGACAGCTTAGACCAAATGTGTCTCAACTTTTTAGTTTTAATACCAGGCAGTACCCGCTCGGAGGAGGGCCAAGAAAAAAATAGGAGGGCATGATTCGACCAAGGTACGGCCAAAGATTCCTTGAAGCTCAAATTATCCAGATCAGTAAAAAAGTGATCGAGCAAATGACCTGCTCTATGAGTAGGGCAATTAACTAGTTGTTTAAGATGGAGCACCTCCATTTCTGCCGTAAGATTCTGGGACGCAGGAGTGTCAGGTGCATCCAAATGGACATTAAAATCCCCCAAAATGGAAAAATTAGTGGAGAGACTGGCATGATTTATAGCAATATTCAGGAGGTTATTGCAAAAATTGGCATGTGCTCCTGGCGGACGATATAAAAGTTTCCCGGAGAGAGTACATGTGGAGGAGAAGCTAATAGCGAATGCCATACTCTAAGCATGGGCGAATTTTGCGAATCTGGCGTTTGCGAATTTGCGTATTTGGGAACTCGCAATCCGCAAAACCCGCAAATTTTCGCGAATTAGCGGATTAT
The DNA here is from genome assembly GCF_964263255.1 of Lissotriton vulgaris. Taxonomy (NCBI): domain Eukaryota; kingdom Metazoa; phylum Chordata; class Amphibia; order Caudata; family Salamandridae; genus Lissotriton; species Lissotriton vulgaris. The sequence goes on from NC_141688.1 coordinate 116,997,018, forward strand.
TATTTTTTTGTGTTCGCAAGGGTTTCTGCCAGTTCGCGAGGGTTTTGTACCAGTTCGCAATTGCGAACTTACTTGTCGGCTTGCAACAGTCGCAACTTTGTTGTTTCTACGTCTGGTTCATCATCACAGGTTCACAGCACCCTCTGTTTCACCACTGCCACCCTCTGATTCACCCATGCCACCCTCTGGTACATCACTGCCACCCTCTGATTCATCACTGTAGATTATGGGGGGGAAAGCAAGCACACCTGCCCTGCTTCAACTGACATGAATTAATTTGGGGTTGATTAATGTGTCACTGAATTTAAACTTCCTGTCTGGCACCTGCTTCCTTATCTGTAATTTGCTTTCTGTTGTAGTGCAATTTTTTTCCCAGGACCTTTGTGGCTTGCTTGTAGCTATTCTATGAGCCTGCTGTGAGGGTCAGAGCAGGGTCATAGAATAGTTGCCAGTAGGCAACTGAACTTTGGAGGGGCCCCTCAGGAAGCACTACAGGGAATGGTTACTAATGATGACTTTGAACTTTTGCACCTGCTGAGTGCTTTCAGTTTTGCAAAACTCATTTTTCTTCAGAACAGCAACTGTAATGCCCCAAACAAACGTAGGCAACTGAACTCTGGAAGGGCCCCTCAGGAAGCACTACAGGGAATGGTTACTAATGATGAGTGAACTTTTGCACCTGCTGAGTGCTTTCAGTTTTGCAAAACTCGTTTTTCTGCAGAACAGCAACTGTGATGCCCCAAACAAACTTACTTGTGAAAGTTGATTTCTAATCCAAAAGTGATCCAAAGAAAGTCAAAAAGGCCTCAAATCCAAAAAAGTGCAGTCAAATGTCAACCTGAGGAGTTATTCTGATAAAAAATCATCATTTTCCGAAGGTTTATGCTGCTTGCTGGTGGATTTCTTGTGCAGAATTGCAAATTTTGTAATTTTGCGAGTGCGAGATTGTTGCTGCCCGCCGCATCTACATGTTCGCAATTGCGAACTCTCGCGATGCGTCGCCCAAACTCCCGCGAGATCCCGTAGCAAGATCCAAAATGGCGCAACACTCGCAAAATATCGTGAAAAACAACTTGGCAAACGCTGAATGGCGGTAAGTGAACGCCGCACGCCGCAATGTTGTATCACCAAGCAAAAAAATCCGCTGCGTGCGAATTTGCGGATTTTCGGTAAATTCGCGAGAGTTCACGGATTGCGAATTTACCGAAAATCCGCAAAATCCACGAGCGGAACGGATTTTCCGCCCATGCTTACCATACTCTCACAATCTGGAATAGGGCATGTCGAAGACCTACAGCCATAGATGTTTTTATAAATATTAGCAATTCCCCCCGTCGCCCATTATCCCGGTCTTGTCTCAGGGTAACATAGTTCGCGGGTAAAGCCCGCACAACATCACGATCTAAGGATGGATTAGTCCACGTTTCAGTAAGAAAGAGCACATCAGGGTCTCTCTCTTCTAATAGCATGCAAATCTCAATCGCATGTTTCGGGAGGGAGCAACAATTGAGGAGTGCTAATGAAAATGATTTAGTCTTACAGGTTGCTCGGCTCGGGGGTTCTTTCGGGGTGAATTCGAACTTACAGCAGGGGCAGGAACTCTGAGCCCTATCACCGTCCAAGGTAAATGTACAACCAGTACTATCCCTCCCTCTAAGACACAGGAGCTGCTCTTTGTTATACCTAACCCTTCCCGAAGCAGATAGTACAGGGGGGCTGGCTTCTGGGCCCGTCCTGGCATGAATGGGCACAGACAGGCTTTCCTTAGGTGCTCCTTCGGCGCAATGATGGTGCGCCCGCTGATAGCATCCGCTGCGCGGAGGCATGCCCATATGCTTTTATGCTGCGACTAGACCGCTACCCTGATTACCTCCCCCACGATGGCCGCTCGATTATCCAGCCGCCTCCGTGTCCCTGAAAACTCAGCGCCTACTTGGCTGAGTAAGGGTGAATGCGGGGTGAGTTAAAAAGACGGCAAATTGCCTAACTAAAGTTTTTGATTGAAAGTACAAAGTACAGGCAGGATACACACAACACAACTCCCGGCTTCCGCCTCAAGAGAACAACCAGGTCTTGCGATTGCCCAACAATTCCTGCTTTTATGCTGGCGACTAGACCGCTACCCTGATAATCTCTCCCACGATGGCCGCTCGACTATCCAGCCACCTTCGTGTCCGTGAAAACTCAGCGCCTACTCGGCTGAGTAAGGGTGAATGCGGGGTGAGTTAAAAATACGGCAAATTGCCTAACTAAAGTTTTTGATTAAAAGTACAAAGTACAGGCAGGATACAGACAACACAACTCCCGGCTCCTGCCTCAGGTGAAAAACTAGGTCCAGACTGAACAAGTATCCTGGGACCGGTTTCTAGATATTACCCTTCATCAGCCAGGCTAGCTTGAATCCAGTGGCACAGTGAGCAAGGGACCCACGTCTGGACATACCCATCACACTTAGGGTGAAAAGTGCTATGCAAAAAAATGATGCAATGTAATAGTGTAATCCCAGATGTTTTATGGTGTTCTGTCAAACCAGTGCTGTGGCAGGATGGGTTCAGGTGCTATAACAGTGCTGTGGTTTATCCTAGCTTTGATTTCCTTATTATCTACTTTTAGAGTAGTGGAATGATCCGTGCCCGGATTTGTTTGTGGGATCTGCCCAGAATGGGTTGAGGTTCACTAACAGAGCACTGGCCTAGTTCATAACACGGACAAATAGGATAGTAATTCTTTATTGGGTTACTTAATTGAGACACCCAGAATGCAATTAAAAACAGTTCATGAGATTAAGTCATCCGCTACAGATAACCTTGTGTATGCGGCATGTTAGTTCTACCCAGTAACAGCAGTGAAATGGCAACGGTGATTAACGCACTTGCTGGTGATATCTATGTGCAATCTAGTCAAATCGTTGACTTGTCTTAAAATAGCAAAGAGAGGTAATGTGTCTGCTATAAAGGACACTAACCTTTGAAAATATTTGACTCTACAAAATATAGGGCACGGTCACATTTTCACCTGAAATCTCTACTCTATTAGGTTTTAGAGTATTCCTAGATGACACCATCAGAATCGGTTTATAACCCTTATTGTTTTTTCACCAAACTGTTAATCAAAAAAAGTTTTTTGCCTCTCCCTTTTTACAAAATTTCCTCGGGCAGAACCACCTTGAGCCCTCCTTTTTTCAGTCTGGCACATTCGCTTCACTCGCTGTTAGAAATGGGAGTCTCTATTTTTCAGTGGCATGCACCTTGTCCAAGTAGGCACCGTGCCTCCTACTCAGGATAAGGGGATTACACACTCAGATAACCCTGCTCACCCCCTTGGTAGCGTGGCACGAGCAGACAGGCTTATCTCAGAGGCGATGTGTAAAGCATTTGTACATAACACACACAGTAACACAGTCAAAACAATACAAATGGGCACCACACCAGTTTAGAAAAATAAAGTATTTTTATCTTAACCAAACACGACCAAAATTACAAAAATCCAATTTGAACAGCTCAAAATATGACTTTTAAAAGGTTTCAAGCAATTCGGTCTATAGAAAACTATGGATGTGTGATTTTTACACAAAGTACCTCAAATGCATCAAAATCCACAAGGCAAAACAGCTGCAGAGGTGGGAAGCATTGAAAAACACATTAAGACGTCATTTACTGAGTTTTTAGAGAAGCGATTTGACAGTTCTGGAGAAGTGTGGCTCAGTTGTGGAGAAGTGTGGCTCAATGGTTAGAGGAGGCATACCCGGAAGCTGAGGTCAGACCCGGGACCAGGGTTCAATTCCTGACGCGGCAGGGTCTGAGCCCAAGTGTCCACGGACTCGATAATTCTCACTTCGGTGCCTACTCTAATCACGGGTTCACACTCTGCAACTCTGGGCAATAGCTTGCTTAATCTCCACTACAGCCCTCCGCGGCGGGATGCCTGGCTTTCACTTTGGGGATGCCCAGTACGGGTTATCTCACAGGGAATAGCCAGGACGGGTTCCCAATGCAAGCGCCGGGACACCCCGTTGGGGTAGCCGTGCGCTATATAAGATACACTAAAAATAAAAAAAATAAAAAGTTCTGCTGCATATTGGAGAGGTGATGCATCGAATCCAGATTGTAGGGGAAGTGAGACATCAATTTCCAAGGTGATTCTGATCTGCATGTGTTGCATCAGAAACATTTGGTGCACATGTGCGATGCGTGAGTAAAATCAGGCACTACGGGTCGATGCGGCAGTGATCCAGGCGCTGCGTTGATTTTCATAACCCCACAAGGGTGATGCGTTGATTCTTTTGGCCTCACAGCAGGGCCTGCATCTGATTCGGTGCAGGGGTCTCAGACTTCCAAGACCAGTGCGTTGAATTTGGCATGAGGCCATTCCCCGGGCCAAAGGCAAACGCTGCGTTGATTTCTTTGGCCGCACAAAGCTGTGCGTTGGGATTTTCTCCCGCACAGCAGAGATGCACTGGAAAATGTAGCCGCAAGTCGAGCAAAGCATCAATTTTGCAGATTATTTCAGATCTGTGTAAATCTTTGCAGCAGGAACGACCTCCAATGGCCCAGAACTGGATTTGACACCACAAGGTAGGTCAGAACTCCCAGCAGTGGAGTTCAAGGAGGCTGCAGGTGAAGTATTTGTCTCCCTTCAGAACAGGAGGCAAGCACACACAAGCCCTTGAAGAAACTTCACATGCAAGAACACAGCAAAGTCCAGTCCATTTCCTCTCCTTGGAAGAAGCAGCAACTGCAGGCAAACCCCGCAAAGCAACACACAGCAGAAGGGTAGTTCTCCTCCTTACAGCTCTTCAGCCCTTCTCCTTGGCACAGGTTCCTCTTGATTTCAGAAGGCTGTTAAAACTCTGTGCGCAGACACTGCAGTGGCAGGTCTGAGACACATTAGAAAGGCTACTGGTGTGGGTGGCACAATCAACATGCAGGTCCACTATTAGCATTTGAGTTAAAGGCCCTGGGCACACACAGGGCACGTTACTAGGGGCTTACCAGTAAATCAAATATGCCAATCATGGATAATCAATCACAATTTGCACAGAGAGCATATGCACTATAGCACTGATCAACAGTGGTAAAGTGCCCAGCGTCCTAAAGCCAACAAAAACAGGTTGGAAAAAAAATAGGAGGAAGGAAGCAAAATGTTTGGGAATAAATCTACACAAAGGTCCAGGTCCAACACTCCCTCTTCAAGTCAACCTCCTATGCAATTTTTATGGCCACTACTTTGAAATGTCACCAGCCGTGCCTGTGACATATGTATTACAGAGGGAGGTTTAGGCCTGGTAAGAAATATAACTTTCCCTGTTGAATGGGCAGTTTAACAGCACACACAGGTTGCAATGGCAGGCCGGGGACATGTTTCAAAAGGCTACTGAAGTGGGTGACAGAAGTGCTGCATGTTTACTAATAGGATTTAATATACAGACATTAGGTACATGTAGTACAACTTTACCAAGGATTTATAAGTAAATTAAATGTGCCAAATGGTGTAAGCCAATGTTACCATGTTTACAGTAGAGAGCACAAGCACTTTAGCACTGGCTAGCAGTAGTAAATGGCTCAGAGTCCTAAAACCCAACAAATGTTCAGAAAACAGGAGGGGTGAAGGCAAAATCTTTGGGGATGACCCTGTAGAATCAGCCAAGTTCAAAACAACCTGCTTAGGCAATAGAACGTGGATGAAGGCGCTGTTATGCAGGGGCCCTTGTCAGTTCTACTCTTCGCTGAACTCAGTTGGATCCCTCTGTCTACACACTCCTGAGCCACTGGACTTACCCGTGGGGAGACCTTCTCTCCTCACTTATGGACTCCGCCTGTGAAGCACCTAACCTTAACTTGCTCACAGATGCATACAAGAAGTCAGACAGTACCACCAAGGTCAACAAAATGATTCAAACCATTCCGCCTTTTGGATCAGAAATCTGTTGCCAACCCAGGAACATTCTGCCCATAAGGACAGCAACCAAATGAGGGAAACTAACGGTTTTAAGTGTCAAGAGCATAGTCCAAGGCCATCCGGGATACTCTGACCATAAAGGCTTCTCAGAGTGAGGGTGGATGGGCTGCAGCCCCAGGTGATTTGCACCCCACTTCCATTCTCCTTTACACCAGTCCAGGGGAAATCTCCTGAGACTGGCCTCTGATCCCAGGGTCTGTACCATGAGGCTGAACAGGTGGCTGGCAAGCCAGAACTTCCATGGGGCAACCACTCCCACCCCCATGGGTGATACACTCTGTCTGCTTCATGCAGGGGTCTGCCTGGTGCAGGTCTCCAGCCCTCTGTTTTACACATGTAAGTTTACTACTTATAGCCTATTAGTTGTAAGCTTACATATGTGAGAGTCTCCCCAAAGAAAAGATAGGAGAGGTGGACATTTACCCTAGTAGGTTTGTGACCAGCATTTTGTAGTACTTTAATAGTGCTGTTCTAACACTACTAAACGTATTCTAAAATGCAGTTTGTGAAAAGGCGCTGAGTGTTTTGGAAGTATCTGCGTAAATTTGGACATGGAAGGGAAACCGGTGGTATTAAACATATGATGTAAAAGGGACAGGTTTTTCAAATTCATTCTTTATTTCACGTCAGCTTTTGGGGTGGTAGTAAGAAAGTACGGATGTGGTCTTGCCATCTCATCTTTGAAGGAAATGAGCATCATCATTCGGAATCCTTTGGTGACTGATAAATCCAGAAACCAGGAGTCGCAGGGAAAAACAGTGACTTATGGTGCCCAAAGGAGATCACCACATTACAATGGCCATGCAGTGATAAAAAGCAACTAAAGGGAAGATTCTGCACAGCACTAGGGGAACAAGTGTGTTTTTGACAGATGAGATCTGATGAACAAGTGAAAGGTTTGATGCCCCAGGACTCAAGACAAGAACCCAGCAACTACAAATGGGCTCTACTGTAGGGCTTTATTTAAGATTTAGGAGTCAAACTGGTGGGGTGTCACTGTCTGCTGGCCCAGTCACAGGCACTCTGCCATAATACCCTCCAAATTGGTCAAAGGGTTTGTATTGTCACTTCCGCTAGCCCTGCTATTTTGATTATTTGACATCAATGACAGTGGCGGCTGGAGGGAGGCGGGCGGATGAGAGACACATAAACACTCACTCACACCCATGCACTCACACGCAAGCACACGCACACATATATCCATGCACAACACTCATCAACAAATATTCCAACATACACGCACGCCTCAAACATTAATTTTAAAAAAATCACACTTAAATTCCAGCTCTGCCTCTAAAGTTCCAGGGGGGCTAGGACTGCTGCCTTCCCTCATTGGTTGACCCTAGGTCAGCCAATGAGGGAAGGCATCAGTTCCACGCCTCAAAGGTCCCAGGAGGGTTGGGACCGCTGCCTTCCCTCATTGGTTGACCTTAGGTCAGCCAATGAGGGAAGGCAGCAGTTCCAAGCCTCAAAGGTCCCAGGAGGGTTGGGACTGCTGCCAATGAGGGATGGCAACAGTCCCAATGACGTCACAAAGTGGAATGGGGTCAGTGAAACTGCTGACCCCACGTAGTAGTTTATGCTTTTATTTGTTGAGGACGTTGCTCAGTTCGAACCTTCACTGCATGAGGGTTCCGCACCGAGGATAGGGGTTGGGGTCAGTTGGCCGTGGACGTCGTCTAGCTCTGCCTGAGATGGTCCAGTTGTACGAATAAACTACGCAGTCTACCTTACCTGGCTCCTGCATCTACTTCGCGACATCTTTTCGAGTGCTGGGTCATCTACACGGACCAGCGTGCTTTGACAGAGTTACCCAACAAATTAATAAACTGAAAACAACAACCACTATTGTGCGGTTTTTAATGGTAATACAAAATAAATATTTTCAAGAGGTCTAGCCTTGTGTGTTCTCAATAGTCTCATTTCAGGTGGGCTTTCGTTGCCAAGGAGTACTGCTTCTCATACTGGGGTGTAAAACAGGACCATGCTAGCCCAACAGGGCATGGGAGGGGATCCCCTTTACATTTATTTGTAAAGCTTTATATATGCGCGCACAAAGCCTCAAAGGTCATCACATTTACACAGATTAAAATACAATATATCTTTCTACAGAGTTGTCTTGATTTACATGTTTTTTTACAGAGTAAATTAAGATAACACATATAGGGTAGCAAATGTGTATAAAATATTGGGGAATTTGTCAAGTGGGTGAGATTTCATGAAACATTTACATTAGTTGAAGGATCATGAGCAGCTTGATAGACAAGGGTGTGGAGCTCTGTACCTCAGGTGCATGCCTATGAAGGAATGGGCAGCAGATAATATTTCCTTAAAGCACTTGCTCTGGAGGTGACAGTTGCTTTGTTCCGGACCCGCCAGGAGTCACCAGTTCCTGTGAGAGATACTTGGGAGTATTCAGGTGTAGATTTGTATAGATTAAACAGATTATGATACTGCATTTTGATATGTCAGGTGCATAACAATTATCATCTGTTTTATGCATTACGTTGTGGCATTCCCTGTACCCAGCCTGGCCTCAGTGACCTGCTCATTTCTCAAGAATGACTCACAATGCCAGTCCTATTGCAGTTTGGAAAACCAGTCCCCCCTTCTAGAAGTGGGTGGGCCTCTCTTCATGCAGGGCAACTTGCCATATGTCAAGCCTTAGAGGTGAGGGCCCCTCCACCTGCCAGCCCCCATCACACTCCATCCCTCTCAGCCACAGTTCATCTCCATGGTCTGAGCTACATCCCACCTTGGGCACCCCCCTCTTTCTATTCCCCTCTCGGGCTGCAGAGTGGAGACCCCGTGAGCAGCAGTGACAGGAGATGACGTCAGTATTCAAGCATGCCGGAACTGTTCCTGCTCAGGAAGTTTTCAAGATCTTGCCCCTGGTGAGCACCTGCCTCTGTGCTTACTTCCGGTGGGAGGGCAGAGGCTCCTTGTGTTCTCCAGGGCCCATGACCTGCAGTGGGGGCCCGGTGGGCACACAGCCATAGTCTGTTATGGAGTTCCAGTCTCCTGCCCCACAAGACAGCACAGTGACATCGAGGAACCGCCAACTTCAAAAGGGCCCTGGTCAAAGACAAAAACGGTTAGGAAAGGCAGTTTCCTCTCACTTGCAATGGTTAATAGCTGCTTTGGATCAGCTAGCAACTAGGGAACCCTACAAACCCTACGCATAAAGGAGAGCTAGAGACCCAGGTGAATCCAGGGTGGGGTGACAGGGCCGGCCTTCGGCATGTGCAAGCTGTGCACCTGCACAGGGCCACCAAACCTCAGGGGCCACCACACCAATATATATCCTTAATATAATAATCCTCTGAGGATGGATACATATTTGCGTGGTGGCCCCTTCCAGGGATTTGGTGGCCTCCGGCTCTGTTCTACTGCCAAACACCCTGACTCCCCCCCTCTTCACTGGCCTCCGCGCTCTGCCCCACCCAGACCCCCTCTTCCGGGGCCCTCTACCTTCGCTCCCTGCCCAGGGCCACCATGAGCCTTGAGCCGCCCCTGGGGGTGACTTGCATGGATTCCTCTGTTTTCTTACACAGGATGCCCTACAAACCTCAATATTTGGCTACAATAATGGATTTTCCACACATTTCTTTGAGAGAAAATTCTTAGTCCACAAAATTCCTACCACCCAGCGTTTCTACACTTCCCCCACTAAAAGCAGTACCCCACTTACGTGATGGAGCCTAACACCCTTGACATAAATGGATGAAGAGTGTAACCATATGAAGTCAATGTGGTCTCTGCATGGCCTCTCGCCCCTGAAAAGCATCGGTCTGTGGTGTTAAAACAAGAAGAAGAACATGCAGAAATATGGGGATGATGGTGGCAATATCCTGGACTGGTTGGGGGTCTTGAAGATTTGTGAGATGCACCAATGTGTAACTTACTCCTGTGGGCTGTTTCTATTCTAAATGCCGATGATGGTGCTACTGGTTCGTGAATGTGCTGTTTTGATTGGCTCTGATAAAATATTATAAATTGGTTATAAAAAAAAAACAATTTTTAAGATCCATGGGCATCATTACGATGGAGAATGGACTTGAGTCCGACCACCATTGATACTGGTACTGGGAGCCCCCGCCTGCAATGCGGTGGTCCCGCCAATGTGATTACGATGTGACCGCCACTGTGGCAGTCACATCATGCATTTTTAACATTGCTGTGGTGCTGCTGGCTGCAGCACCCGCCGCAATGTTAAAAGTGCATGTGTAACATTTACATGCACAAAGCGGCAGGCACCGCGCGGTGCCTGCCGCATTGTGCATGTAAATGCTGGGGGGTACCATAGGTACCCCCCATGTGCACCCCCCACCCACCAACACCCTGGGGGCCCGCAACGGGCCCCCAAAATCAAAAGTACACATGCTTTTCCACGGCGGAAAAACCGCCGCGGAAAAGCATGTTTTCAAATGCTTCCTAATTTGGCCGGCGGTGTCTGATAGACACTGCCAGCCAAATGAGAGCTTTTCCGCCGCGGTTGTAATCCGACCGCAGCGGAAAAGCAGCGGACAGAAACCAAGACCCACCAGCCATCGTAATGTGGCGGTGGGTCTTTGGTGAGCCCGCAATGGATTTTCCGCCTCCTCCGGGCCGGAGGTGGCTTCCGCCGGCCCGGAGGAGGCGGAAAATCCTCCATCCTAATCGGGCCCTAAATATTTATGTTGTGCATTTCCCTGCACTATGTGCCAGGCACCACACAGTGCCTGCCACCTGGTGCAGGGAAATGTAGCAGGGTACCATGGGTACCCCCAGTGCACACCCACCTTCCAAACACAAGGGGGCCCGAAACGGGCCCCGAAATGCAATCCCCATCAGCCTGTGAATGGTAGTTTCACCGCCATACAGCGGCTGGCGAAGATGCAGCATCGTAATATGGCGGGAGGTGCCCTCATAGGCACCGCCCACATGTTGTAGATGTGGGTGGGTCTGCCAGGACGATTGCCTGTGGCGGACCCGTGGCGGACAGACTTTGCATCTGCAAGCACACCGCCCGCCATCGTAATTTGGCGGACGAAAAAGTGCTTCATGATCACCGCCATCGTAATGAGCCCCTATATCTTTCAGCTAAATTGTGTAAAGTGTAATAAGGACATTTTTGCTCAGGTCCAAGCTCACTCACTTGACCAAACTCTGGTGCTAAGCAAATATATTTACTTTAGTCTGCCACATTGTACTTGAGTGTCTCATCTGAGAGCACCATGACGTTATTCGCTTCAGTATGTCTGCATTAGCAACACCCCACACCCTATGTTGCCTCATGGTCTATAATGCTTTCCTTTTTAAAATAATACTATCCAGATAAAAAGAGCCAATGACTTATTTGTTTCTTGGACGCATTGTAGTCTGGACTTTCAGGATCATTGCATGTTTGTCGTGACTAGAATCTATTGTTTTTAAATACAACTCTATAAATGATATTGCATAATAGAACGGATGAATATGAGACACACAAATGTTTCATAAACTTTTTTTTATTTTCAAGAGTATTATGAAATGTGTACATGGTACATTTTGGGTGATTTACAAGGCAACGCGTGTGCTCTGCCTTCGGAGTGAAGGCAGAGCCTGGCTCGGCTCGGGCCCGGCTCTCGGTATGACTTTGCTGCCTGGCACACCTCCTTCAGAGTCACTGGTGAGGGCTCGCTGTTACAGCTAATGCTGAGCTCGAGGGCTCCAATAACCTCTGTAATAGTTCTGGCTCTGCAGTTTCCTGGAGGCGGGAGGTGGTGAAATAGTAAAGGATCAATGATTGGGGGGAGCCATCACAATTGCTTGCGGTCTGGGGTTGTTTTCATTATGTCACTGCTCTCATAAATTAAAGTTTGCTGCTGTAGTTCCCTCTGTTTTAAGACAGACTAAGTCATCTTGACAATGGAGTTAGGGGCTGTGTTGTGGGCAGACCTTATTGAACAGCAGGGAACTAAATTAAAACGGGGTTCGTCAACACCGACAGTCAAATCCTGTTCGTTTTTCATGATATCCACAATAAATAGTCTGCAGTTTAATATTTCTTGAGTCTATAAGCTTAGCCGCAGAACTTGCAATGTGGCCTTTTGTCAAAAAAATTGGTAGGATTTTTCAGGTATCGGATTTACTAGTTAGCATAAGGGTGAAGTCACTTGTAAATGACATCACATGACCTTTGCCCCTGTGAAGTCAACACAGGAAATTAAAAGAATGGCAACACTGCGTTTCCTATCATTTAACACCTCACACAACACAAAAATGTGGACATAAAAACACAGAAGTAGAATAAGCGTGCAATCAATAAGGGTGTACGTGAGAAACGGTGCACAGTAATAACAGTGCCATAGATCTATGTAAACTGCCTTAAACAATATGACATTAAATGCACTATTAATGTATTCTCATTACGACCCCCGGTGCATGCTGAGGGGATGGTCGTGCTTTTACTTTGAAATAGAGGCATTCCTCATGCATATCATCGGCTCTTTGGCAGCAGACGACATGGGAAGAGGCAGACCTCAAAGACAGCCATGGGCAATAAAAGTTACTCTCAGTGGGAGCACAGATCATGTCGAGAAAAGGAATGGACACTAATTCAGTCTTCGTGTAATAGCTGCCTCTCCAGGGGGGACAGCCTGGGAGTGGCAGCACGAGGCACAACAGTTCTCACAGACTGACAGGGCAGGCACTAAAGGCAGTTAATCAGGTTTATGTTGTAGTAAAAGAAGTGTGTGCACAATCCAATTTGTATTAACACGATGAGGAAGATAAACGAGGGAGGGGGTGAGAGAAATGGAGGGTCATTGAAACAGCTCCAACGAACAGGACAGGGGATGGAGGCGCTGATTGTTTGGATACTTAAGATGTTTGTTCTTGGCAACGTAAACCCACTCAGCATTGCAATCAGTCCCACGCACACCAGACTGCCACACCTACATCCTCTCCACTGGCACATCGGAAACTCATCAAGGAGACCACAGTTGTACATGCAAGGTCTACTAAGAACCCAAGCAGAGTGCCTGACGGAGCTGTGAAGGGTTATATGGAGGGTCGAATGACCTGCCTTACTGTGATAAACCCCAGAGAGGCAACCTTAAACACAACAACCAGCGCACCGCCACCCCAGCTTCACTGCGCATGATCAGGGCTGGATAGGAGGTAAGGACTCGCTAGCATTTTCTTGGTGGCCTGCAGGCTAGGGGGCGGCTTTCTGACCAACCATGCAGCTCCCCGTGTCCCATTCTAGTCACGACCTTCTGCAAAGTAGTCCTGGTTTGAACAATTTTGCAACAGCAAATTTTGGTTTCCAGTCAAGCAATGGGCACGGTCTGTCATCTGACTCATTTACTAATGAATAACCGACAAAAATACCTCTGCTGCTACAGTGCTAAATTTGTAAAAGAATCAGTGCCGCTGCCCAAAGCTATGCTCAGATGTCCACGGCTGGTGCAATTAAATGTTAGCGTGCCAAATACCAAGGCTGCAAGAGGCTACATAGCCCCTCATGTCTCTTTAATTTACTCCCAGACACTTCCCGTCCCTTATCTCACTCCTGCATGTCCCTGTTTTCTCCCTTTGTGCTGTTGTATGGTTCTTTCTCTTTCTCTGTCTTTCACTTTGTGCGCTTTTCCCTCCCTTGCTCTTGGTTAATATCCAATGCGGAAATGTAATTGACGGCCCCAAAAATAGAAGCCAGTAGCCCCCACCAGCAACCACCGGCTCAAATCAAGCACTGGTGCTTCTGCAAGAAAATTCAGTGCAACAACTTAACATTTTTTAGGTATGAGAAAATATACAACATTAAGTCTAAATTAGGATAGTTTCTTCTCCATGGGTAGAGCTGGGAAAAAGGTGCCCCAGTAAATCGCAGAATTATCGTTAGTGTGAAAACGGTGCCCTTCCAGTTCCACTCTTCAGCTAATTCTCCCTTACCTCCTGGCTTCAGAAGTAAACAAATGACTGACAGAATACTAAACAATTGAACTGCTTCAGATTTTGAAAGGGACAGCTTGTATGAATGGGCTATGGGCTAGGCTGTGAACTTCATTTCATTCTTAAACAAATATATGGCCTCTGACTAGTTTCTAAAACCATTACTACGTTCCCCTGCATATGTACCTGTGAAAGGTTTAGCTATTAGCTTGTCTGTAGTAAACCTAGAAAATCTCTATTTTATTCTATTTTCTCTGCTGATGGAGGTTATGAATTGGTGAGTAAGGAGGGGGGGGGTGGTGGTCACCTCCAATAATGAAGACCTGACGCAACAGTGACCCAGGCCTTGAGGCTTTGATACAGCCACTTGTTAGAACTGGGGGTCTCTAGTTGGCTGAGGTAGGTACCTTAGTCTAAATAGGGACCCTTGCTTCTAGTCAAGGTAAGGAGGGACACACCTTTAAATAACCCCTGCGCACCCCCTGGTAGCGTGGGACGAGCAGCCAGGCTTATTTCCAAGGCAATGTGTAAAGTATTTGCAACCACAAATGGACACCACACTGGTTTCATAAAAATAGCGGTATCTTTATAAAAAGGAATAGAATGAGGCCAAACGATAGCAATCCAAAATATGCATATCCGTAATATTTCACTTGGCCAATTATTAGGCCAGCAAATACTTGTAGGTTCTTGCAGTACTAATGAACAATTCACAATCTCTAATGCAGTCCTAATGCAATGCTATGCAGTTCGTAATGCAGTTTGTAATGTAGTAATAAGACAGTCCTTAAAGCAAGAATCAGGCAGTTTGTAATACAAGAATAATGCGGTTCGTAATGCAAGAATCAGGCAGTTCGTAATGCAAGAATAATGCGTTTTGTAATGCAAGAATCAGGCAGTATGTAATGCAATAATAATGTGGTACGTAATGCAAGAATCAGGCAGTTCGTAATGCAATAATGCCATTCGTAATGCAAAAATGAGGCAGTTCGTAATGCAATAATAATTTTACGTCAATCTGCACAGTCAACTCAGGCACCACTAGGCCCCAACAGCAGAGACAACAGTCGTAAGCTTACAGGGACGGCCCCGGTACTGCTGGGCAGGTACGGGCCGCTCGGGGACTCAGCGAGTCTAATGCGGTGTAGCGGAAGAGAGATCGGAGCACTCCTGTACTCTTCCTGCACACCTCCCAAGGCCCCACATGCCTGCGGCTCCCTTACTTGGGGGGGGGGGGGGGGTGCACTGCCTCTCTCTTTCTTTCCGCTCGTCTGACGTCCTACTGGGCGATCCCAATCACGTTGCGGCTCTGTTGCTAGGCGACGCTGTAGCCGCACTGGTTACGGCGCTGCCTTCTCCTACGTTGACGATCTTGGGCAGATTCCTTTCAACGAACAATGATCATGATCCCTTTCACTTTGTAGCCCTTAGCTTCAAGAAATCTTTTAGCAAGTTGCGGCTTGGGCTGGCGATCTCTACTGACAGCCTCATTTTCAATGACGGCTCAGGCCACAAAACAGCACTGCAGCAGCGCGGACGATGTTTCACGTTGCGGGGGTAATGCGGTCACAGGCACTTCGTAAACAGCACCATGGACCACAGGGCAGTCTCAGGCATGCAAATAGCACACGCACACAGCGTCACTGAGACACACTTGAAAACTTTTATGTTCCTGAGTTTCCACAACAGGGGACCAGCTCTCCTTGGGCCCTTGGAGACTAGTTACTTCAGGACACAGCATGCAGCATAGTACTCTCAAGCAGGGGGACAAAGCATACAGCAAAGTCCCTTGTCCTCTCCTTAGTCAAATCAGCAAACTGAAGGCCAGCCCCAGAACACAGAGCAAGGGAAGTCCTTCTCTTCAGTCTATTCAGCTGTTCTTCTTTGACAGAGGTTCCTCTTGAACAGGAAGTTGTTTCAATCCTTTTTCAATATGGATTTCAGTCTTGAGTTCAAGCGTTTCAGCTCTTACATTTATACCCCTAAACGCCTTTGACGTCTTTGTGTTCAGGGAGCTCTGACCTCGGTCCAAACCAGACCTGAGTGTCTTCCTGCCAGTGCACACCCTCCTCGTTTGATAGTCAAGTTCTGGGGCCCAGACGCTTAGCAGGAGGTTGAGCTATCCTCTGGTGGCAACAACACAGCTCTCTTCACATCCAGGGTGCTACTCCTCCCCCACATCAAACGCAGGCCAGCGTGTTGCTGTCTCACCTACTCCTCTCTGGGGTCAGGACACTTCCCAGACCCTGTCACATCCAAACCAAGGCAGGCAATATACAACCAGGCAGAGGCACACAGGATGGTTTAAGACAAGAAACCAGCCACTTCTAAAGGTGTGGTTTCTAAAGACACAATTCAAAAACCATCTCCACAAAAAGATGTGTTATTAAATTTTGAGTTCAGGCACACTAAACTCCATCTCCCCATCATCGGCCTACAGGAAGATATGCTGGAAACATGGGACACAGCATTCCCCATTCTGTCCTATGGGCAAGTTGGCCTTGCAACAGCGAAAAACTAATTTGGCAGTATTTCACTGTCAGGACATGGTACACACCTCAGTACATGTCCTACCTTTCACATACACTGCATCTTGGGCCTACTACAGGGGTGTCTCATGTGCATAAAAAGGGAAGGTAGGGCCTGGCAAGTGGGTGCACTTGCCAAGACAATAAGGCAGTTCACAAACTGCATGCAGGCACTGCAGTGACAAGCCTGAGATATCTTTTTAGGGCTACTTGTATGGGTGGCAAAATTAGTGCTGTAGGCCTACTAGTAGCATTTGTATTACCAGCCCTGGCACACATAGTGAACTTTACTAGGGACTTTACTAGTAAGACAAACATACCAATTATGGACAACCAATTACCATAACACTTTGTACAGGGAGCACTTGCACTTTTACACTGATCAGCAGTTGTAAAGTGCCCAGAGTCCTAAAACCAACAAAAACAGGTAAGAAACAATATAGGAGGAAGGCAAAAAGTTCAGGGATGACCCTGCAAAAAGGGCCAAGTCCAACACAACCCCCTTCCAGCCAAAACACAGGATAGATCAATCACTACCTTGATGGGTTTCCCTGCTTTGGGCGATAAAACATGGACCCTGGCCCGAAACTTCAGGGGCATATAGTTCAGTGCTACGCCAATCTGAACCCAAGAATCAGGCAGTTTGTAATGCATTAATAATGCGGTTCGTAATGCAAGAATCAGGCAGTTCGTACTGCAATAAAAATGTGGTTCGTAATGCAAGAATCAGGCAGTTCTTAATGAAATAATAATGTGGTTCCAAAATCTGCGCAGTCAACTCGGGCACCACTAGGCCCCAGCAGTAGAGACAACGGTCGTAAGCTTACAGGGGCGGCCCCAGGACTGCTGGGCAGGTACAGGCCGCTCAGGGACTCAGCGCGTCTAAAGCGGTGCAGCGGGAAAGAGATTCGAGCACTACTGTGCCCCTCCTACACGCCTCCTCATGCCCCACACGCTGGCGGCTCCCGACCGGGGTCCATGCCTTACCTGGGGGGGTGCGCTACCTCACTCTCTCTCTCTGATCATCGGACGTCCTGCTGGGTGATCCCGATCACGTTGCAACTCTGTTGCTAGGCGACGCTGTAGCCGGACCGGTTAGGGCGATGCCTTCTCCTTCATTGACGATCTTGGGCAGATTCCCTTCGACGAACAACCGTCACAATCCCTTTCACCTTGTAGTTTCCTTAGCTTCAAGAAATCCTTTAGCACGTTGCGGCTCAGGCCGGCGGCGGCGATCTTTACTCAAGGCCTCAGTTACGATGACGGCTCGGGGCACAAAACAGCAATGCATCAGCGTGGACGATTTTTCACGCTGCGGGGGCAGTGCACACCCTCCTCCTTTGATAGTCAGGGCCTGGGGCCCAGACGCTCAGCAGGAGGAGAAGCCATCCTCTGGTGGCAACAACACAGCCCTCTCCACATCAAAGGGCCACTCATCAAATGCAGGCCAGCCTGTTGTTGTCTCACCTACTCCTCCCTGGGGTCAGGACACTTTCCAGACCCTGTCATATCCAAACCCAGCAGGCAATATACAACCAGGCAGAGGCACAAAGGATGGTTTAAGACAAGAAACCAGCCACTTCTAAAAGCGTGGTTTCTAAACACAAAATTCAAAATCCATCTTCACAAAAAGATGTGTTATTAAATTCTGAGTTCAGGCACACTAAACTCCATCTCTCCATCGTCGGCCTACAGGAAGATATGCTGGAAACATGGGACACAGCATTCCCCATTCTGTCCTATGGGCAAATTGGCCTTGCAACAGCGAAAAACTAATTTGGCATCATTTCACTGTCAGGACATGGTACACACCTCAGTACATGTCCTACCTTTCACATACACTGCACCCTTCCCATGGGGGTACCTTGGGCCTACTACAGGGGTGTCTCATGTGCATAAAAAGGGAAGGTAGGGCCTGGCAGGTGGGTGCACTTGTCAGTACAATAAGGCAGTTAACAAAGTGTGTACATGCACTACAGTGGCAGGCCTGAAATATCTTTTTAGGGCTACTTGTATGGGTGGCAAAATTAGTGCTGTAGGCCTACTAGTAGCATTTGTATTACCAGCCCTGGCACACATAGTGAACTTTATTAGGGACTTTACTAGTAAGACAAACATACCAATTATAAACAACAAATTACCATAACACGTTATACAGGGAGCACTTGCAATTGTACACTGATCAGCAGTAGTAAAGTGCCCAGAGTCCTAAAACCAACTGAAACAGGTCGGAAACAATACAGTAGGAAGGCAAATGTTCAGGGATGACCCTGAAAAAGGGCTAAGTCCAACACTACTTTATTAGCCATGTGTCCAAAAAGGCTAATGGGCAGTCCAAGCCTCACAATAAGAAGGTACAATTATAGTACAGTTTAAAGTTTGCTAAATCAATACATTTAAAAAGTCTCACTAAATTAAGGTTGCAAAAATGGTACTGACTCTTAGACAACAGAAATCTCACCATTTATTGAACCTAGCCTCTTAAAATGCCCTAAGTGATCCAGAGAGTGGATGCCAGCAGTGAGATCAAATGTATTAGGCCTGGCAGGTTTGGTTGTCATCCTCAACGGTTGTATTATAACTATCAAATGTCTGTGACACAGATAAATAATATGGTCTTAGGCTACATGCCTATGTAAAGGGATAAACAATGGGGTCTATTCACAAAGGCATTTTGGAGTATGTGTAGTAATACTCCTGTGGTACTCTTTCAGGTACTTTTACATGCCTTTGTGAATTGGCCACAAAACATATAAAATGAGAATATTTAGGCAATATTCATATGCCATTGATACAAATAGAAAGAACAGTGTACCCCTTGCACTTTTACTGATAGGGAGCTGGACATTTAGAGACATTTTCACAAAGTAGTATGAGAAAATGTCAAACTTGTTTGTGGGATCAGAGGGAGGACAGGGGCTACCCGACCACAACCATAGTGGTTAAGGCGATTTACCACTGGTTTCCTGGAGTCCCTCCTACTATCATTCTGCATGCTAGGCCAAAAAGAACCATGTTCGCACTTGACTCTCAGGAAGTGAGGGCAAGCACTCACAGGTTTCTCACAATGAAGGTGGTGTGGGGAGTGCAGAACTCCAAAAATTCAATGTCCAACCCAGTGCTTTAAAGGAAGAAACAATTGATGGATGGAATGCTGGACAATGTAAACATTCACCCCCAGGTTCTCCACTGGATTCAAGCTAGCCAGGGAGGACCTGATTTGGCAGTTCGGGCTGGACTGATCCCATAAGGAACATGTTCCAGACTAATTTGCATATGGCTGGGTCCAAACTGGGGTGGTGTGGTGAGCAAAAGAATGATTGATTAAACCCAGATCCTTCTGACTGGGGGTGAATGTTTGCATTGTCCACATTCTGTCCATCAATTGTATTTTTTGCGTATGTCGCCCTAAGTGGGAAGGGTATGCCCAGACATGGGGCCCGTGCTCACTACACCACTGGATTCAAGCTAGCCTGGCTGATGAAGGGTGATGCCCTGAAACCGGTCCCAGGATGCATGTTTCCGGTTCTGGGAGGACCTGTCTTGACAGCTTGGGCTGGACTGTTCCCATAGGAAACAGGGTCAAGACTGATTTGCATAAGGCTGGGTCCAAACTGGGTGGTGTGGTGAGCAAAAGAATGATGGATTAAACCCAGATCCTTGTGACTGGGGTTGAATGTTTGCATTGTCCACATTCCGTCCGTCAATTTTTTTTGCATATGTCGCCCTTAGTGGGAAGGGTGTGCCCAAATGTGGGTCCCGTGCTCATTATAACACTGGATTCAAGCTAGCTTGTCTGATGAAGAGTGATACCCTCAAACCGGTCCCAGGATACTTGTTTCCAGTCCAGGAAGGACCTGGCTTGGAAGTGCGGGCTGGACTGTTCCCATAAGGAACAGGGTCAAGACCAATGTTCCCTCTAATTATTCGTCCTTGTGTGCGGCAACAGAATGTTTGCGTGCATATGTTTCTAGCTTGTGTGGGCAACCGATTGCAAGCAGGAAAATCGACTAGCTACTACTTGAAGGTTGATAACAAGCATAGGCAATGTCAATAGGTGTGGCTTATATATGAAATAGACTCTTTAGACATTAATGGGTTTAGGTACAGAATAAGTCACCATACATGCTGTTGTTGTAAAGCTTTATTCGAGGTATATACTCATAAAAGCACAAACATACATTTAAAAATACATATTAGTTAAAATCAGTATTTCATACATGTAAATACTTTTAAAACAGTTGTGCAAGCTTTAACAATAAAAAGGTTGTTTAAACTTTAAAACAAATATCAGGTTGTATTAACAGATATAGCCCTCCGCCTAATGGACCATGCCCACCCCAAATACTTTGCTGTTCCCAGAACAATAGGCATGTCAGTGGATGTACAGGTGATTCTTAGCCCCTCAACACCACTAGATGCCCCAAGGTTTCGACAAACTGGGGCCAGCCATACTCTCCTCGGGATAGCATAGGCCTCACACAAAAATAAAAAGTGGCCTATGCTTTCATTAGTTGCACCACACACCGGGCAGCATGAGGTATTCGAGCTCCGCCATCTACCCGTCAAGGATCTCAGGGGAAGGGAACCAGACCTTAACTGGAAAAATAACTTCCTGTCCATTGGGACAGTAATACTGTCCCAACCATACATGCAATATGTTACTCATCCTTGCATTCATGGGGGGCGTGGCTTGGACGCCGATCGGGATGGCGGCGTGAGCTCGCAGCTCCGCGCGGAATCCCGCTAATTCTCCTGTTTTCGGTACCCTGGGCGACCCGGAGATGACGCTCCTGCCCTCTGAAGTGTAAGGGACAGCCGGGCACGATTGGAGAGTTGCTGGGGGACTGCTGGCCCCGAGGAGATCGAGCCGAAGAGACGACTGAGGTGTTGCCGAGAGTGCGAAGAAAATGGCCCTGTACTTTCGCTTTGAGCCGAGTTGTCGCCGGCTGGCACGAGATCCTGCAATCGGCTGATCGAAGTACCGGGATCAGCGGTGCTGTGTTCAGAGACCAGGGGACGCTGACCTGCCTCGCCCGGACCTTGGGGACCCTCGCTGGCCGCCGTCCCGGGACCCATCCTTCCCCCCTCAGGCTTCCGAGGGGGTTGGCTGAACGGAGTTCGTCAAGCTGGTCATTGCTCCCGTGGGCATCGGTGGCGACATTGTACACTGCCCGGTGCCAGGGGGCTGGCACTGAACTAAGAGAGCGGACGCCAAACGGGCTCCTGGGCCTGCGACGCAGCACCCTGGAATGGCGGCGATCGGAGGGTCGATGGCCGAGGAGCGTGCTGAGGGGGACCAGGTGACATCGGCTCGGATGGGCGAGATTCCCACCCCGGAGCTGGACCAGGAACAGCGGCTGAACCGGCGTTTGGATGCCATTCTCGATGCGATCACCTCGACTAAGGAGGCGCTGCACCAAGACATCACCCAAGTGGCCACGGGCCTGGGGCTGCTACGAGCGGACCACGCAAAGCTAGCGGACAGGGTCAAGGACCATGACCAACTGTTGCTGGACCTGAAGCCATCGGTGGTGACCGCGGAACATAGAATCACGGATATATTGGCCCGGTTGGACTCGCTGGAGCGACGGGCGGAGGATGCCGAAGGCCGCAATAGACGGAATAACGTGCGGGTCGTTGGCCTGCCGGAAAAGATCGAGGGGGAGGATGCGGTGGCCTATATGGAGAACTGGTTCCGCACTGTGGTAGCGCCGGAGGGGCTTACTCCTTTTTTCACTCTGGAGCGAGCTCACCGGGTACCTGCTCGCCCGCCGGGGCTTGGCCGCCCCCGCGACCGATGGTGGTGCGGCTCCTCCACTACAAGGACCGGGATCTCCTCATCCAGCGGGCCAGGATGTCGGGCCCATATGAGGTGGAGAACAGTAAGGTCACGATATTCCCGGACTACACCCAAGCGGTCCAGAAGAATAGGGCATCGTTCCTAGCGGTGAAGAAAGAGCTCAGGGAGGAAGGCATCCAGTACTCCTTGCTTTACCCGGCCAAGCTGCGGATCATAATGGATGGCATTACGCACTTTTTTCAGACCCCGGATGAAGTTTGGCAATGGCTGGAGTTGTATAGAGCGGGGACAGACAGATCGCATAAAAGCAGGCGAGATCAACCTAAGCCGCCCCGGGTGAGGCAATCGCAGCGCATCAGGTCCCGCAACAGGCGCCAGCGGGAGAAACGGGAGGCTCAAATGGCTGCGGAGAAGAGGGATGCACTCGCAGCGACGGCGGCCATTACGGGGTCGCAACAGACCAGTGAACTGGCAGAATCGGACTCGGGCGGGGAAGGCAGCAGGACGGGAGAAGAACTTTCAGAGGCGGAAAGCTCGAAGGGGCCGATAGTGACCCCACAGACATCGGATGGCATATTTTGCGGCTGAGACTGCCTTGGGACTTGACCGAGACTTCATGGTAGGGTGGTATCCTGTTGGTGGAGGGCGGGTTGCCGGGTGGGGGGACTGAGTGCTTAGTAGGGGATGAAGACGCAGGGCGCGGGCTCCGCTAGCTGGGGTCGGCGGTGACTCACCCCCCTTGGGCCCTTAAGGCCGACTGTGGTGGAGACCACAGGGTAGGAGTGTGGGAAGTTGGATCAAGGTTTGGATGGGGGCTGACATTGGGTTCGTGTGCTCTGTCCTGGGGAGTGGGGTTTGGGGAGTTTTTCTGTTCTGGGTGTGTTCGGGGGGGGGCAACTGCATTGGGGGGGCTATGAACCTTCGTTATTTGAATCGGACTGTTCGAAGTTGGAATGGGGACATTACCTAATTTGAAATGCCTGACGTGGAATGTCCGGGGGCTGCGAACTATGATAAAACGCCACAAAGTTCATGCATACCTAGTGCGTAGGGGGGTTCAGATAGCTATGCTTCAAGAGACTCATTTCACCAAAAAAGAGTGCACTGCTTTGCAGAAAAGATGGCGGGCCAGGTGTTTGGCACCACTTACTCGGCGTATGCCAGGGCGGTGTTGATCTGGGTGAGGGCGGGGATACCCTTTCAAGTGTTGAATCAAGTGGTGGATCCAGATGGCCGGTTTGTGGCGGTGGAGGGGAGGTTGTATGGAAGGGACGTGGTTCTCTGCTGTGTATATGCACCGAACACTGATCAAGCTCGATATTTTGATGGCCTCTCGGGGTCCTTGGCCTCTTTCCTGGCGGGCCCGATAGTGTTAGGGGGGGACTTCAACTCGATCACGGATGTGGCTCTGGATAGGTCCCATCCCCCCCTGGTGGACTCCCCGGTGCGTAGGTTGGCCGCGCACAGGAAGGACTGGCAGGATAGATGGGGGTTGCTGGATGTCTGGTGGGAGCGGCACAGGGACGCCAGGGATTATTCCTTTTATTCTGCTCTCCATGATCTGCATGTCAGGATCGATTCGGTGCTCTGGGGTGGGTCACTAGCCCCATTGATCTCTCATACGGAGTACCTGGCTAGGACCATCTCGGATCATAACCCCCTATTGGTGCACATTCAGTGGCAGCGGGAGCGCTCAGCGATACCATCATGGCGGCTTCGGCCGGAGACGCTTGAGGATTCTGTGTTCAGCGAGGCGGTCCAGCAAGGCATTGATAGCTATTTCGGAGTGAATGCGGGCACGGCCACGAGTAGGTTCACTGAATGGGATGCAATGAAAGTAGTGGTGAGAGGGGTGTGTTTGGGTAGGTTTTCGAATGCTCGAACGACTGTGTTGAATGCACTCATGAAAGCGGAGGAGACTTTGAGGGACCTGGAGCGCCGCAGGCCGGCTAGGCCGGACTTGCAGACCCAGTTATTGGACGCAAAGGAAGTGGTTGCCACCGAGACAGAACGTTTACGGTGCTATGACTACAGGCAGTATATCATCAGAGCACATGCGGAAAGGGACAAGGTGGGCACCCTCTTGGCCAGACTAGCTAATCCAGAACTTAGGGGCTGTCCGGTCCTCAGCATTAGTAATGCGCGGGGGGAGATGGTGTACTCCCAGGCAGCGGTACTGGAATGTTTTAGGGGGTACTATGAGGAATTGTACCAGAGTCAGCTGGGGGTGGGGGTTCAGGACATCGCGGAATACCTAGGGGAGAGGCAGCTTCCGGTACTGGACAAGGAAGACGCTAGGGAGTTGGGCGGCCCGATCACGCTTGCAGAAATACGGGTGGCCATCAAACACATGGCCCGTAACAAAACGCCTGGGGTGGACGGACTGCCGATTGAATTTTACCAACAGTATGTGGACAGCTTGGCTCCCAGGCTTCTGGTGGTATATACGGAAGCTTTTGAGGCTGGGGAATTGCCAGGGTCCATGCAAGAGGCCTTGATAGTACCGCTCCTAAAGCCGGGCCGGAATGCAACGGATGTAAGGTCCTATCGCCCGCTATCTATGTTGACGGTGGATTACAAGATTCTGAGCCGCATACTAGCCACCAGGCTGGCCCCACACATGACGGGCCTGGTACACAGGGACCAGGCCGGGTTTATACCCACGAGGAGCACGGCGCTGAATATTCGCCGCATAGTGGGAATAATGGACGCCATCTTGGATGGGGAGGGAGCTCCGGCGGCCCTGTCCGTGGACATCGAGAAGGCCTTTGATAGTTTAGAGTGGTCTTTCCTGGATGGAGTGTTGGAGAGGTTTGGCATGGGCGAGGGGTTCCGCAGGTGGACGAGGGTCTTATATACCTCGGCGACGGCAAGAGTGCGTTTGGGCGGTCTGGTGTCTGCGGCGTACCCGGTGGGCAGGGGCACGCGACAGGGGTGTTCCCTATCCCCCCTGCTGTTTGCTCTGGCGATGGAACCTTTGGCGGTCCATGCGAGGTCGGGTGACAGGTACGCGGGGATAGCCAGCGGCGGGCAGTGGCATTATATATCGCTATATGCGGACGACCTGCTCCTGTACCTCGCTGACACGGCGCGGGCACTGGACGGAGCGATGGACCTGTTGTCGGAGTTTGGCCGGCTATCGGGCCTTAAGGTCAATCGGGCGAAGACTTGTGTGTTCCCACTGAGAGCGGGATCGCCCGACCCCGGCGGCGATTTGGGCGTGGTATGGGAGCCATCTTGTTTCACCTATTTGGGAGTCCGCATCTACCACGCGACTGCGGACCTATTGGAGGGCAACATTGGTCGATGTGTCCGGGCACTGAGGGGCAGCTTGTCCTTCTGGTCGACCCTTCCGCTGACGGTGCTGGGTAGGATCGCACTTCTAAAAATGGTGGCGCTCCCCCGCTTCCTCTACTATTTCAGGACGCTGCCTTTCTGGATTCCTCAGGGGGTCTTTAGAGACCTGAGGTCAATGATTATTGGCTTCCTATGGGGGCAAGGCCGCCGTAGAGTGGCCCTGAGCACGCTACTTCGCCCTAAGATAGAAGGGGGCATGGCCGTGCCCGATTTCAAGCTGTATTATCTAGCGGCGCAGTTGCAGGTCCTTACGCAGAACGTGGCTAGGGTGTTCCGGGGTCCAGAGGCGGACCGGGATCGGGGGATACAACGCCATGTGCTCTCCTATATTGTCATGCAACAGAGGCTTGAGTTGCGGGGCCTCACTGTGGAGGAACGGACACTCCGGCTGTGCTGGCAGAGGAGCCTTCGGAGAGCGAAGGCCTCGCGGCCTTATGCTCCGGAGATCCCGATTGGCATGCTGACGGCCTTGCCGCACGGGGGAGATTGGTCCCCATTGCTGGATTGGGAGGAGGCGGGACTACAGGTAATAGGCGACCTATACATAGACGGGGCTTTGGCACCGTTCGAAGCGCTACGGGGCCAGTTTGGGCTGCCCGACGGGGGGTTCCTCCTGCACGCGGTAGTGGTGGCTGCCATACAGAAGCACTGGAAAGGGGGACTAATGGAACCGACAACGACTATGGCGTGCCAGTATGTAGTAATGGCTGCAGGTACGTTCAAAGCTGTGACGTGCCTCCATAATAGGATGCTGAATGAGGGACTGGAACCGCTCCAGGGGCTCAAGTCTAAATGGGAGGAGAGTGTGGGCCGGCCCATACCGGACACGGCGTGGGGCCATATCCTGCGGCGCACGTGGAAGGGCACGAGAAATGCGCGCTTTCAGCAAGTACATTTCTATGTGCTTCATAGGGCCTACTTAACTCCTGAGAAATTACAGCGGTACTTTCAGGTACCGGATGCCCGATGCCCACGGTGTTCGTCTCTGGGAGCGGACATGGACCATTTGTTCTGGGGGTGCCCGCACTTGGAGGCCTACTGGGCGGAGGTAGGGGACCTTCTGAACGAAGTGACTGATAGGGAGGTGGAATTCGATATGGCGGCATGCCTGCTGCTTTGGTTCCCGCACACCAAACACACCAAGGTGACGAGCAAATTCATTGATCTGGGCCTAATATTGGCGCAAAGGGAAATATTGTGGCATTGGAAGTCCAGGGGGGGACCCTCACTGCGTAGATGGAAGAATGAATTGCTGCGGTGGTCTGACTGCGAGAGTGTGCTCCGGATGAAGCAGGCCGTCAAGGTGGGGAATGAGAAGGCATTGAATGCGGCGCGTGCATGGGAGTTAGTGGTGCAGGCCTTGCGTGATTCTATGGTGGATGATGAGGACGGTGAAACTTAGGCCGATGGACACCGCGGGGCGAACACAAACAGTATCATAACCCGCACTGTAGTGGATCCATCCAACTTGGCGAGACGAGGCATACACCTTAGCAGTTGCCGGGGGGGGGGGGGATTTGGGGGGTTGGTTAATGGGAGTTTGGGGTGGGTCGGAAGCCACATAGATGGTGGCCCGCCAGGGCACCTTGGAATTAACAGGTTGGTGGGGTACTGCGTGGAGCGAGGAATGGCTGGGGGGAGCGGCCAGGCAGGATAGACATACAGCGCCTGGGGCAGGTCCCGACAGTGGCGGTACCACTGATTACCACTGGGATGGCTGACGGGAGCAATGTTGAGGGTGGGGGGGTAAAAGCAGATACGTAAAACGACATATCAACCATGGTCCCTATGGGACGTGCACCGTGATGTTTTCCTCTGGAGTGGAGTATTATGCCGCCCGGCCTCCGGGATGCGGGCTGAATGGCTGTGTACGATCTGTGTTTTACTACTGAACGGGGGGATGTCACGAGTGAACTGGCTGACTACTTGTATCCTGTGGTTTATAACTCTACAATAAAAATATGTTTAAAAAAAAAATAAAGAAAAAAATCCTTGCATTCATGCATTTGTTCATCACTGAGTCACTCTGGCGTTCACCCATTCACACAACCACAATAAAATGCATACACAAACTCAGCAACATAGGCAAGAAATTAAAGAACCCTCCCCCCCCCCAAAAAAAGAAAACAAGCTATATCCTAAAAATGGCAGACATATGCTTGCAAAAATGAAATTGAACACAACAGCAGGTGGCCGTCTTGCAATGGTGCTGTACATAGTGTATTGTTTTATAGTTACATCTAACTGCCACATTTAACACCAACATGTTGGTCATTTTTCAATGTTAAAAACAATGAAACCTTATAACAATATTATTCCATGGTGGTCAGGTGGTTTAGATGCAGTGGCTGTGCATGTTGGGGTACACTGCAGATGGAGTGAGCGACAAGGAAGCAGTGAGTTAGAACTGTCTTTGGAGGTGTGGCAGGCTTTAATCATGAAAATAAAAGGAGAAGAAGGAACTAAATGAAAAGAGAGCTGTAGCTATAACTTGAAAAACAAAAGGACTTACCCCGTATCCCTGGCACTGAAATGCACTCATTTTCAGGTGGCTGTACACACGGCCAGATAAATGTAATGTACAAGGCAAGCTAGTCAATGACTGAAGTGGTGTATATATATATATATATTCAATGAAAAAACCATAGGTTATAGGCCATATATAGTTAGGAATTAGCATTTACAAAACCTTATTTTACTCGCATAAAACCATTGAAATTCCATATATAGTTAGCTAACTATAAGCGCTAACTATATATCGCGCACCCGCAATCCACTGCTGATGATGTCACATATTACATCATTCATGACATGGTCAGTGACATCACTGATGACATCACTGATCAAAACAACCAGTGATTGTATGTGTCTGTAAAGTTTAAATATGTTTCACATATTGAAGAATGAGTGGATGTATAAGTGTCTGGATGAAGAATTTAGTAGGTGCATGACTGACTGTATGAGTGAGTGATTAAATGTGTCTCACTGAGTACATGGGTTAGTGACTAAACTGTCTTAATTCGTGCATCAGTATGTTTGTTGTTGTGTAAGCTGCTGCATGTGTTGATCAGTAGCTATAAGAGTGGCCATATGGGTTATTGATTGGTTGCCCAAATATTTGAATGGGAGGCTGAGTGTGTGTGTGGGTGGCTGGGAGGTGCGTGACTCTGTGCATAGATGTGTAAGCAGTTGATTCACTAGGAGTATGAGTTCAAGAGTGCATGTGGAAACAGCTATATGGGCGGTTGACTGTGCATGGGTGTGTTGGTGAGTGAATGGATTTCTCATTGCTACATGTGCAAGTAAGTACGTATGTAAAACACAATACATGTGAGAGTTGAGATATATAAATAACTGAACATAAGACCCAGTGAATGTGTGAGTGGCTGTATCGATCACTGTGAGCTTGTATCAGGGATTATATAAGAGAGTAAATATGTGTTATTATATGTTTGAATAAGTAAGATGTGTATAACTGTATAGTTGAGGAAATGGAGGTGTGATTGATTCTTTGCATGACTGACTAGGTGTGTGAGTAACTCCATGGATGAGTGACAGTCTGTGAGTGTCTGTTTATACTGAGTGTATGTAAGGTTATATTAGAGTCTGAAGAGGTTCATTGTATTATCACATGAGTGATGTGATCAGTGATGACAAATGAGATGTCATCAGTGATGTCATTTGAGTTGTCATCAGTGATGTCATCAGTGATGTCATTTGAGATGTCATCATTGATATCATTTGAGTTGTCATCAGTGATGTCATTTGAGATGTCATCAGTGATGTCATCAGTGATGTCACTGACCATGTCATGAATGATGTAATATGTGACATCATCAGCAGTGGATTGCGGGTGCGCGATATATAGTTAGCGCTTATAGTTAGCTAACTATATATGGAATTTCAATGGTTTTATGCGAGTAAAATAAGGTTTTGTAAATGCTAATTCCTAACTATATATGGCCTATAACCTATGGTTTTTTCATTGAATTTTCAAGGTTTTGTAAATGCAAATTCCTAACTATATATCCACTATAACCTATGGTTTTTTCTGTGAATTTCATTGGTTTTTTAATAGCAAATATGAAAAGCTTTAAAATGTCAAGTACGTGATAGATAAAAACATTTTCGTATTTATGCACGCTGATGTGCTTTGAACGCTGCCCCCCCCCCCTCCCCTCTTTTGCCTTAGTAGTACTCTCTCTTTGCAGATACAGAAGGGTAGTTAACGCAGGCCTTTACCCCCGTTGTAATCCGTCGTACCTCCTTGTCTCTCCATTTGATTGATTGTTGTCCAAGCATTTACTGTTTTAGAATTGGTTCTCTTTGGATCATTCTCTATTTACAAACAAGCACAAAGTCGCAATACTCTGTTTAGTCTTTGCAGATAGTGAAAAATCGTGTAAAAAAATAAAAGTAATCGAGCAAAATCAGTAGGCCACTAATTGGGTCTCTTTTTGACCTCGCTAAAATAGAAATATTAGGAACAACCCTTCTTGAGAAATACGAAAATAGTGAGATGAACTGAGCTCCACACCATGAGGGCTGCAAGACAGCTCGGCTCCATCACCCATCCCGCACAAAATAATGACAAACCCTATGCAAATATTAAAAATATAGACAACACACCAGCAAAGAAACAGGGTAAAACATTTTATTAAAAAACTATTTACATAACGTTGGTTTATAAGATGATGTCAGTAGTGGACCGATGTGTGAATAGATCGAAAACAGCACAAGGCTCCAAGATCCGGATAGCAAGCTCCTGGATGTTGGGTGCCATAGTTTAGAGTTCTGAATTTCAGCCTTTTTCAATGCCTGTGCTTTGTTGAATCAAAATGGCGGCTTGACACAAAGCTGACTCAAGCGTTGTTACTGATGCTATGCAGACCAAAACTGGTTTTCAGTTTGTACATTTTTCTAGATTTTTCAATCCAAGTTTGGTTGACTTTGTAGAACGATGGCTTCAGATTTTCAACATACGGTGTGGTGGCGCTGACTGGGAGGGGGCGCTTCGCTCCTGCCCCCTCCCCAAGTAAGATTTTCATACGTGAAAGTACGTTAATGGTTTTGGTCCCTGAGATGCTTCGATGTCACTACCATTCTCAAATAGCATAAGTTCTAGATGTTGGGTGCCATAGTTAAGAGTTCTGAGCAGCGCTTGTAACACTGTCTGAAGCTTATTTCCACCTACTGCAGCTTCACTATTCTCAAAGTAAGTGAGTGTCGTTTGTGGACCTGACTGCATTAGAAAACAATGTGATATGTTACCTTCCTAAACAGCTTGACGGAGGCCCCTGAGGGGCGCTGTGATGGCCATGGACTCGGAGAAGACGCTTGGCTCCGACACCCTCCCCAAGTCTTATAGCACTGGTGTAGCCTGAGATCGCCCCCGACATAGGCGGCCGGCTCCCGGGGTCCGGCGGTACTTTTTGCCTTTTGATGACTCTTCAATTCTGGACCTTGTCCCACAATCCGTTTGACCTGAAGACAAGCTGTAGTGAGGCGCCCCTTTATCGTTTTAGTTGCCATTCCGCCCGCTTTTGCTACACTGTGCCTCTTCCGCCATTCAGCTGTTTTCCGCCCGCTCTTGCGACTACAGCGTCTCGCTCACCATGTAGTTGAGATGCGCCCGCTCTTGCGGTGCAGCGATAGGCGGCTGCCACAGGACTCTCAAAATGGCGGCCGGCTCTTCGGTTTTGGGCCTGGTCCACTAAAATGGCCCTGGGACACCTTGGAACTCGGACGCTTGTCTGCTAGGGCTTGGGTCCCATTCTCGAAAAGCGTCCCCTCAGCCGTGAAGATTCTACAAAAGTCTTGGGGGCCTCCGACTCCCGCAGGCTTCTGGTGGGGAGCGGCTGCCATGATTGCTCGTGGAATGGCCACGACGGAGCTACGAGATGGTAGTGGTCTCATGCTGACGCCAGCTTTAGTCTGAAACATCCAGAAACACTGTAGACTACCAATTCGATCAGTTCCGGTAGCGCCCCAACATGACCCGGAAGAGAAGAACTTGCCCTCCCCTCTTTGACTGATGGTTCTTGTTGCCTGTCCCCTCTGTTGTCATTTAACAGAACTTTTTGGACTGCTGAAAGGGGTTGTGTTCTGAACGCTGGTTGGTGGAGACATTTAGACTATATTCTTGACCTACGTTGTCGCGTAATGCGTTTTATGACACGCCGCGTTAGCGCACCCGGAAGTAATCCGAGGCGCGGCGCGCAGCGCGTAACGTAAGCATAACAGGTCATGTGACTTGTTAATAAAACTTTTCATTGGTTCATTTTACTTTTGTTAATTTAATGATGAAAAGCTTGGTCATATTACGCTTTTTATTATTTTCGAACAATATTTTTTTTTCAAACATATGTTATAATATTCCAGGCTAATGTACTTTCCCGGAAAATTTACAACTGTCTTGCAAGTAAAATATATTCCTTTTTCGAGAAAAAGGGCGTTTCTTCCTTCCATGACGGAGCCGTTGAGTAAAAGAGATTCGGCCTGCTGTCTTAGTCGCCGATACGCCTGATTATCAGATTCTTATCGATCACTTTATGTTGCAGACATGAAAAACACAACTGCCCTTGACCATTTATCTTTACTGCGTTCCTACATATTATACCTTTTATCCGTCATGTAATTGGACTGCTTTATTTCACTTGCCTTTTACTGATTCGAAAACAGTCACTAAAAGTAAAAACTTTACAAATGAAAATACTACTACCGTGTTTTGTTTTAAAAACCTTTATTGTGAAAATGTCAGTATACAAATACGGGCCTATAACCACGTGGGCCGGCCACGGAGCAAACTCAAATCGTATATGATGAGGAGACATTTACACTGTAGAAGAACGTAACGAGCGGGCCATTAGGTGACAAGAACAAAGGTGTCTAACAGTTGCGGAATCGGTGGACGTACATTTTGTAATTAAAATACGACAGGGCCACTTACAATAACATTTTCTAGATATACATTTGCGGGCAAAGAGTTACGAGTCCCATTTATACCGGCGCCATTTTGGGCGAGGCCGGGCAGGTCCAAGATATAGTCAAAATGTCTCCACCAACCATCGGCCAGACCAGAACCCCTTTCGGCCCTTTATGTTACAAGATGGTGTCTTCCATTCAGAAAATATTGGTGGCAGCATTTTGAAAGGAAACAGAAACAGCCGTTCTCCTAGTGAGTTTCACATTGTTACATTTAGGAAGAATGTTGAAGAGTAGTATGTGGAAAATCTGAAGCCATTTTTCTACAAACTCTCAATCAGACTTGGATGGAAAAAAAAACCTGAAGAATGTACAAACTGAAAACCAATTTTTGTCTGTATAGCACCAACAGTAACGCTTGAGTCAGCTTTGTGTCAAGCCGCCATTTTCATTCAATCAATAGCGTACCCCTGCACACATTCAGGGACCTGGTCGTGTCTTCAGATGAAACGCATTGTAGGAAAAGAAGCAGAAAGGAAAAGGAAAAAAGTTCCGCCGGACCTAGTGAAGCTGCAGCAGGTGCAAATAAGCTTCAGACAGTCTTACAAGCACTGCTCAGAACTCTCAACTGAGGCACTCAACATCCAGGACTTGCCATTCGGATCTTGGCGCCTTGTATTTTTGTTTTGTTTTTGATGGAGGGGAAAGAACAAAAAACAGACATTGAAAAAGGCTCAACAGTGCAGGGCGCCTTGTGCTGGTTCCGACCTATTCACACATCGGTCCGCTACTGACATCACCTCATAAACCAACGGGGCACCCCACGCCGACTTTCGGCGCAGCATTGTAGGATGGCCACACCAGTGCGGCAATTTGCTGGACACCACCTCGGTGCCATCCAGATCTCGGCGCGTTCATTCATTCAATAGCGTCCCCCTGCACACATTCAGGGACCTGGTCGTGTCTTCAGAAGAAACGCATTGTAGGAAAAGAAGCAGAAAGGAAAAGGCAACAAGTTCCGCCGGACCTAGTGAAGCTGCAGCAGGTGCAAATAAGCTTCAGACAGTTCTACAAGCACTGCTCAGAAATCTCAACTGAGGCACTCAACATCCAGGACTTGCCATTCGGATCTTGGCGCCTTGTGCTGGTTCCGACCTATTCACACATCAGTCCACTACTGACATCACCTCATAAGCCAACGGGGCACCCCACGCCGACTTCCGGCGCAGCATTGTAGGATGGCCACACCAGTGCAGCCACTTGCTGGACACCACCTCGGTGCCATCCGGATCTCAGCGCGTTCGAGTCACTGTGCCGGAAGAGTGACCGGAACTCAGCTGAACACGCCGTCTTTCGGCGCAGCATTGTAGGATGGCCACACCAGTACGGCAATTTGCTGGACACCACCTCGGCGCCATCCGGATCTCGGCGCGTTCGAGTCACTGTACCGCAACAGTGACCGCAATTCAGCTGGACACGCCGTCTTTCGGCGCAGCATTGTAGGATGGCCACACCAGTGCGGCAATTTGCTGGACACCACCTCGGTGCCATCCGGATCTCGGCGCGTTGTGCTGCCTTCGGCCTATTCGCACATCGGTCCGCTACTGACGCCGCCTCACGTGCCAACGGATTTTCTACGCTTTTTGTAGCCCTATGTCGCATAACAGGTCATGTGACTTGTTTATAAAACTTTTCATTGGTTCATTTTACTTTTGGTTTGCTAAAGATGGAAGGCTTGGTCATATGACCTAAAAATAACACTTTTCATTGGTTTAGAACATTTTTTTTTCCCAAACGATGAAAGCCCCACCTTGTTTCTGGATCATTCAGACTGAAGCTGGCGTCAGCATGAGAGCACCACCATCTCTTGGCTCCGTCGTGGTCATTCCGCGAGCAATCATGTCAGCCGCTCCCCACCGGAAGCCTGCGGGAGTCGGGGGCCCCCAAGACTTTTATACAATCTTCACGGCTGAGGGGACGCTTTTCGAGAATGGAGCCCAAGCCCTAGCAGGCAAGCGTCCGACTTCCAAGGTGTCCCAGGGCCATTTCAGTGGACCAGGCCCAAAACCGAAGAGCCGTCCGCCATTTTGACAGCCATGTGGCAGCCGCCTATCGCTGCACTGCAAGAGTGGGAGCAACTCCACAACATGGTGAGCGAGACGCTGTGGCCGCAAGAGCGAGCGCAACTCAGCTAGATGGCCGCCACCTGGGGAGGCCCGTTCACGCCGCCTCCCCCCCCCCCCCCCCCCGGGCCGCCGCACGCCAATTTTCGGAGCAGCATTGTAGGATACCAAAACCAGTGCGGCAGTTTACTGGACATCACCTGGGTGCCTGTCGTACATGTTGTGTCAGCCATGTGACACTGGACACAGACCGCTACTGACGAGGCCTCCCCCCGCACCACCCGGGACGCCCCATGCTGTTTTTCTGTGCTGCATTGTAGGATCCCTAAACCAGTGCGGCACCCAGGCGACATCACCTGGGTGCCGTCCAGAACTCTGCACGTTGTGCTGCCTTGGGACTATTCGCACAACAGACCGCTACTGACGAGGCCTCCCCCCGCCCCACCCGGGACGCCCCACGCCAATTTTCGGAGCAGCATTGTAGGATCCCTAAACCAGTGCGGCACCCAGGCGACATCACCTGGGTGCCGTCCAGAACTCTGCACGTTGTGCTGCCTTGGGACTATTCGCACAAAAGACAGCTTCTAACCATTGTTGCTTTTTGTGTTAATAAATGTTTAAATGTTTTTAGTTTTTGTTCTGTTCATTATCGTTAAAAGTTAATAAAGTTTTATAACCTTAATTTGTTGGAGTGTTATCTATTTTTTGAAAAACGGGTGAATGGGGCCTTGAATCGGGTTATTGTCATGTGTGGGCTTTGGAAGTGTGCTGCTGCAGGATCGGACATTTCAAACTCAAATGCACGTTCTTTTTCTTACCTTTCCGAAGCATGGAGCGCAATAGCAGGCAGAGAAAGGGTGATGCACGTGTTGAACACTACCTGACCTGGCAAGTTGCTGGCAGTGCCCCCCCGCCCGCTCCTGAAAGAGGGCACACACACACCGCCGCCCCGAGTACTTCACAAATCTTTAAAAGACCATGCGCTTGTTCATGAGGCTTAAATGGTTTATCACCTCTTCTAGAACCCCTACATCGACCCTCTGACGTTTCATGGAAAAATTACCATGTAACACAATACCAAGCCCTGTCAGCTGAAACCCCCAAGGAATCGTGGGGCATATTATCAAGGGGGTTTATCTCCGCTTTTTTGGCTTTAAAAACCATGAAAGCGGAGATAAAATTATT
Source organism: Lissotriton vulgaris (assembly GCF_964263255.1). Taxonomy (NCBI): domain Eukaryota; kingdom Metazoa; phylum Chordata; class Amphibia; order Caudata; family Salamandridae; genus Lissotriton; species Lissotriton vulgaris. Next base: position 117,032,813 of record NC_141688.1, read on the forward strand.
TCCCTATTATCAAGCTGTCGCTAACACCAGTTAGTGACACCTAAAAGGAGATAGCGACCATCTTGGGCCCGGCTTTGCATGTCAGTGATACTTATCACTAATGACATGCAAAGTGGCGTGCCAAGATGTTAGCGACTGGAAACAGTCCCTAACATCGCTACCTTCTATTACCAACTTTTGGAGATATTCGCGCTAAGCGCGAATATCTCCAAAATCTAACACCTGCCCTGAGCAGTTCTTAGCCATGTTATCCAATGGGAGGTGGATAACATGGCTAAGAGCATTAGGTCGATAATACATGAATATCGCTGACTTTTCTGCGATAATAGCAAGGTTTATCTGCGATAAAAATCGCCGATGTGCGGCGATAATTTTTGTCTCTAAACAAGTTATAGACAAAAATTATCGCTAGTTGTTCGTAATATGCCCCCGGGTTTTTGCTTGCAGAAATCGGGAGGCGGGAGACTAGCACTGAAATCAGTACTCACACGCCTGAATCAGGAGGATTGGCATGTCTGAATTCTCTACAGCTGGGGCCATAAACTACATCCGCAGGGGTAGGTGATAGCCTGGGACCAGCCTGGCATCTAAAATGGCTGCCGTGCACGACAAAATTGTGGCATTCGAAAAAAGGCAAGATGGCGCAGCCGCTGGAAGAGATATATCAACATATATCAGCCTCCTCAGCCACCCTCAGGAAACATAGGGGATTAGGATATGTCTCCCGCACCCCCTTATACCTAGTACTTTAATTAACGAAGCACAAAATGGCGAATTCCCGTTTCGCTACCAGTTTGCGGCCCAGTTCGCGGCCCGTGAAGCGCTTCTACCGTGAAAAATCATTTTTTTTTTATTTTCCCCACGGGACCCTTTAATAACCCCAACAACATTCCTAGGGGGTCAAGAGGGGGATACCTTGCCCCCTTTCATTAAATTCCCCCTTAGTTTTTCACCTTTTCTTCTCTCTCGATCCTACCGAGAGACAAGATGGCGGCCGCTCCGGACTGTCACGCAGCAAAAAAAAAAAAAAAGCTCACGCACAGCCGCTGGAAGAGATGTATCAACATATATCAGCCTCCTCACCCACCCTCAGGAAACATAGGGGATTAGGATACGTCTCCCGCACCCACTTATAACTAGTAATTTAATTTACGAAGCACAAAATGGCGAATTCCCGTTTCGCTACCAGTTCGCGGCCGCGCTTCTACCGTGAAAAATCATTTTTTTTTTATTTTCCCCACGGGACCCTTTAATAACCCCAACAACATTCCTAGGGGGTCAAGAGGGGGATACCTTGCCCCCTTTCATTAAATTCCCCCTTCGTTTTCCACCTCTTCTTCTCTCTCGATCCTACCGAGAGACAAGATGGCGTCCGCTCCGGACTGTTTAGAATGTTGACAGACACCGGAGAGCCAATCAGCTTTCTGCGCGCAAAGTTCCGATAAGCGAAAAGTAAGCGGACCGGATCGCTGCCCAGAGCGCTGTTACAGATATATATCTTGGTTTGAACGTTAATTTCTCAAAAACTACTGGAGCACATATATTGAGACCTAGCAAAGGCACATCGGGCTAACAGTCCCTACAATTTTGCCAAGTTTCGTGCAAATCCATTCAGCCGTTCGAGCTAAAAGTGAGTCCAACCGCCCTATGGAAAAATGAATGGGAAAAACGCGTTTTGGGACCCCCCTTTTTTCTCAGCCCCCCCTTGACGAAACCCCATCAAATTTTCAGGGGCTGCTCAGAAACAAAATGTGCCATTTTCCTGAAAATTTCAGCCGATTCCGTCCACAAACGCCAAAGTTATTAGACATAGAATTTTCAAAAGTCCCATAGGGAAAAAATTCTAACTATATATACCTACTGGCGATAGCCAGTAGGTAATATATATATATATATATATATATATATATATATATATATATATATATATATATATATATATATATATATATATATATATATATATATATATATATATATATATATATATATATATATATATATATATATATATATATATATATATATATATATATATATGTATACATATATAAATATATAAACTTATATAAACTTAATCCTGCATTGTGGCATGGGGACTGGACCCCCTGGAGGGTTAGGAATGCCAGAATTAACTACATCACCCAGCATGCTTTGTAGTGAATAAAACGTGATGTCACGAGCACACCAGAGGCTAATTATCAAGCATTGCAGAACGGGTTGATTTAGCGGCGAAGAGACCTCCCCCCATGTCGGCCTCTGAAGAGATGCACAAAAGCATCGAAACGCGTCAGGCCTAAGGATTGAATGACTAGAAGGGATAAAGGTGCCTGGAAATAAAAGTTGATGCAGCCATTTTTCAGCGGAGTGCAGCTTCAAAGATCTGAGCAATTTTGGGTACATGTTTTACACGGCGGCTCCGGCCGTGGAAGCTACGCACCGCCTACAGAGCAAAGGAAGGATCGGCCGGGGGATGATGTGCCCTCTGCAACGGCGCTGGAAGTTTAATAAATTAAGGTACTTTGTATCATGTTCTGGGGCCCACTGGAGGGCTATATAAACTTAATCCTGCATTGTGGCATGGGGACTGGACCCACTGGAGGGTTAGGAATGCCTGAATTAACTACATCACCCAGCATGCTTTGTAGTGAATAAAACGTGATGTCACGAGCACACCAGAGGCTAATTATCAAGCATTGCAGAACGGGTTGATTTAGCGGCGAAGAGACCTCCCCCCATGTCGGCCTCTGAAGAAATGCACAAAAGCATCGAAACGTGTCAGGCCTAAGGATTGAATGACTAGAAGGGATAAAGGTGCCTGGAAATAAAAGTTGATGCAACCATTTTTCAGCGGAGTGCCGCTTCAAAGATCTGAGCAATTTTGGGTACATGTTTTACACGACGGCTCCGGCCGTTGAAGCTATGCACCGCCTACAGAGCAAAGGAAGGACCGGCCGGGGGATGATGTGCCCTCTGCAACGGCGCTGGAAGTTTCATAAATTAAGGTACTTTGTATCCTGTTCTGGGGCCCACTGAAGGGCTATATAAACTTAATCCTGCATTGTGGCATGGGGACTGGACCCACTGGAGGGTTAGGAATGCCAGAATTAACTACATCACCCAGCATGCTTTGTAGTGAACAAAACGTGATGTCACGAGCACAACAGAGGCTAATTATCAAGCATTGCAGAACGGGTTGATTTAGCGGCGAAGAGACCTCCCCCCATGTCGGCCTTTGAAGAGATACACAAAAGCATCGAAATGCGTCAGGCCTAAGGATTGAATGACTAGAGGGGATAAAGGTGCCTGGAAATAAAAGTTGATGCAACCATTTTTCTGCAGAGTGCGGCTTCAAATATCTGAGCAATTTTGGGTACATGTTTTACACGGCGGCTCCGGCCATGGAAGCTACGCACCGCCTACAGAGCAAAGGAAGGATCGGCCGGGGGATGATGTGCCCTCTGCAACGGCGCTGGAAGGTTAATAAATTAAGGTACTTTGTATCATGTTCTGGGGCCCACTGGAGGGCTATATAAACTTAATCCTGCATTGTGGCATGGGGACTAGACCCACTGGAGGGTTAGGAATGCCTGAATTAACTACATCACCCAGCATGCTTTGTAGTGAATAAAACGTGATGTCACGAGCACACCAGAGGCTAATTATCAAGCATTGCAGAACGGGTTGATTTAGCGGCGAAGAGACCTCCCCCCATGTCGGCCTCTGAAGAAATGCACAAAAGCATCGAAACGTGTCAGGCCTAAGGATTGAATGACTAGAAGGGATAAAGGTGCCTGGAAATAAAAGTTGATGCAACCATTTTTCAGCGGAGTGCGGCTTTAAAGATCTGAACAATTTTGGGTACATATATATACACCAGTATATATATATGTACCACTGAATGCCTGTCAGACCTTCTGAAGAGATTCTAGAAAAAATCATTACAGTTCAAATTGTGTACCCCTCAGGTTTGTCAAAATAGCAATAAACACAATGGGGTAGAGTTACTAAGATTTTACACTGTTTGTGTCACAAAATTGATGTAAATGGGTGCAAAATCTTTTTGTCCGATTTTCTTTACAGTGTTAAACTTGTTTAATGCTGGAAATAATGTGAAAGTAATGTAAAGCAGTGCGTACCATGGGTGGTGCATGGACATTCCCGTGGAACCTCCTTACGTTTCTGGCACTAAACCCAATTTACTAAATAAAGTAGACAGGGTTTACCGTCAGAAAATAGTGCACCCTTCAACAAGGCGCTATGAAGGAGAATGCTGTTTTTCATATTTATTTTCTGAATACACGTGTGTGCTGCACTGTACAGCACACATACAAAGTTGGAAAATGTTTATATGTAGTCTAAGCATACTATTTTGTAATGGAAAGATATCCTGCCAGTACAAATCCTATGCTTGACTCATGAAACAACCTTGCACTGTGGCGCAAAGTTGTCTCCATGGTGCACATGAGCTAATTTCAGCGCTGGCGCTAGGGAGAGGGGTGGAGAGTGACATATTTCGATAAATCTGGTGCTCTCCTGCTCTCGCCTTCTCACACATCACAGCATTTGCGGCTGCTGCACTGCATTGCATGAGAAATTGTTTAATCTGATCAACAGTCTTGCCAAAAACGAATTTGTGAGATTCCACGTAACAAAGGAGGCTTTAACAGGATGCAATAACAACCCATCCATAATGACCTATTCGCTTTAACAGGTGTCTTTCATAATAAATAAATCAAGTCTACTGCCAGGGTTAGAATTTTTCATAAGGGATAGATCAGACCTATGGTATATGCAATTACATTTCCCAATAAACTAATCAAATTTATAGTTTTTGTGATTGAATCATCACTGTAATAGAGGCAGGCCAACTGTACTGAGCATAAACTTTACTACAGGGCAACCATCAGTAAAATTGTAAACATATACAAAATTACAGTTGTCTAAAAAATACAAACAATTCTCTAAGAAGACCTAACAAGGATTAGCCTAGTGCAAATCTTCTATGTCCATAGTTTATTCGAGTCAGGCACCCATACCAAAACCCTTGTCTACTACAGTAATCTGTGAAATTCCATGTAAGTATTGTAACAATCCACAATATAGGCCTATTGGCTTTACAGATACTTTCATAATAATCAAGCCAGTCCTACTGCCTTTGTAATAGCTTTTTATAATAAACAGTTCAGACATAACATCGAACAGGTCTATAGTCAGGCAGTCAGTCAAAAATTATTTATTCGGCTAATGAAAGCCCAGAATAAATAAATACATACACCAGCAGCAATGGAACATTATAAATACACAGCAAATACAGATTAGACATATAATTTTCCCTAAAAACATATAAAAATAGAGAATAAAAATAAGTATATAACTCACAGAGTATAATAATTCAACATATAAAATTCATCATTAAAAAAAGGGTCACCTACATTTAATCAAGGAGAGTGCAAATTAATTTAGACCGTATCCAACATTTTCCTAATTCTTATAGCACTCAAAAAATAGCTAGCAACCTCTAAATACACCATGGGCGACGAAAGCATCTGCCGATATAATAATGCTGGACTTATTTAGACAAATTGGCATGGGCTCAAAAGCGGAAGAATATATTTTTTACGCAGACGGACATAAAATTCTCAAAAAAGATAAATATAGTCATTTTCCTTGGCTTCATACCATAACCGGTCTAGTGCGTAAAAGCTTATAACCAGTGATAGTCGGTTTGTGATTCTGGTGCCACCGTGGTGTGTTAGACATTACTAAATTGGAAGAAGTGTGCCACCCCTAATGCTCTGCATACTTATTTAGTAATGTGCTATTGCAGCCTTTTTCATCCACCGTTTTTTTGAGCTCCCAATCACCCCAGGATGATGCAGGAGCAGCTCAGCCCATCTATGTTTTTATTTTAAATGATGGAGCTCGCAGTCTTGAAGTAATAGGATATATAGCACTCTAGGTACCAGAATGCAAAGCAGAAACTGACCATGATGGATTTGGACCAGGGAAGCTTAAGACCCTCACTAGACACGTCACCACTGTGCATCCTGACCTAACACCACACAACCTCCCAGGCAAGGACTGGAAGGGGCGGCCCTGGGGGATCTGTAGGAAGTGCAGAGCCTGCGGTGAGATCGTTTGTATGAAGTGCAAGGAGTCAGAGGCAGAGGGGCAGCGCTGAAATGCAAAACATTTCTCTGAGCCCATTCCTTGCAGACTTCCCAGTAGGTGTCAGCAGTTGCAGACTGATAGATCTGTACATGGATGCAGTCAGAAGTCCAGTTATTTGTTCAATTCTACAGCGGAGGATTGTGTGATTTATACCTGTATCTTGTGTGAAGACAAAAAAAAATCCTTTACAGATCTGTCTAAACATACAGAAACAAGGCTGTGATTGCTTATATTCAACTACTAAAACAATATACTAAGAAAAGGCTGTATCCATTTTAAATAGCAACTTTGAACCGGAGACAGAGCTCCAGTGTGAACAAGGGTATTGTGAAAGGCCAGGGTTCACAAACTTCGTTGTCATGTTTGTCACCTTCAAAAATTACCCTCATCAGCAAACTAGTGTTGTGCTGCAGAGGAGTTATCAACAAACTTTCAGCCCGATCATAAGAAGGCAGGCACGCAAAAAACCACCTTTATTTTATTGCACCGCCTAGTACATCTGCACTAAACAATTTGGAAGTTATTTTGGTCCAAAAAACTTTATAATTGTCCCCTGCACTGCCCCACAACTTATCCCTGCTGGCAGCTGCCACTGTTTCCAGAGTATGTTAATATCTGAAAACGGTCATAATTCCCAAGGTATGCCTCAACTTCGACTCGGGCTGCAGTGAAGGTTTCTGGCTGCTCTCCTGCTGATGTAGACTGCCCTTCACTGCAGGCGTTTAATCTGGCTCGATTAGCATTTTTAAAGACAAAAACACGTCTTTAAAAATGCATTTAACATTGCAGCTTAATCACTATGGACGCATTTCAAAGACTCCGATTTAACACTTCACAAAAGCAGAGGAATCCTTTGTTGTGTGCGCGGCGTTTGTAGGTCTCTGCGCGGAGAGAAATCAAAGTGTGGGCGCCCGCTCAGGCGCGCGGTTTAGAAGGAACTATGGTCAAGACTGATTTGCATAAGGCTGGGTCCAAACTGGGGTGGTGTGGTGAGCAAAAGAATGATGGATTAACTCCAGATCCTTGTGACTAGGAGTGAATGTTTGCATTGTCCACATTCTGTCCATCAATCAGTTTTTTTTGTGTTTAAAAAGTTAGCATTTTCTTGCTTTAACCATTCTGTGCCTGTCTCTGAATACACGTCTGGGTTGGATGACAGCTTGACTTTGTGCATTCTCTCTAGACAGTCACACAAAGGGAGCTGCTGGGGTGTGGCACCAGGCTGATGTGCTGATGAACCTTCCTGAGGTAGATTGAGAGGGAAGAGCTGTCACTTGCACCTGAATAGGGCTGTACCTATCCCCACACAAATAGCTTCATACACCCCTGAAGTGAGTCCGGAGGGAAGGCAGGAAAGACAGGAACCTTTTGGTCTTCAAAGGCCTCTTTGATATCTTCTCCACTTCAAAGACACATTTGGGCATAAGTACTGGATCCCTAACACCACCAAATCAGAACTCTACTGGAACCAAGAGCATTCTTCCTGGAAGAAAAGCTGCAGTGCTGTAGGAGGGACTGCCACTTTGCTGTCTGCATTACTGCGTTAGCTGCTGCCTTCTGGTTGCTGTATTACAGGAGGGACTGCCACTTTGCTACCTGCTCTGTTGACCTGCTGCCTGCTGCTTCTTGCCTGGGAGAGAGAGGGACTGGACCTGCTCTATACATGCTTAAACTCAAGATTCTCGAAGAGCTTCATGGTTTGCTGCCTGTTTTCTGTAGCCTCAGGGTCACAAAGACTTCTTTCAACTCTCCTGGTGCTGCAGCATGCTGAAAACTGTGAGTCCTACCCCTGACTGCAGTGACCACTCCAGTTCTGAGCCTCAGAAGTGGGTTCAACAGCTGTTTTCTTTAAAAATCAATGCAGTGGCCCCTTTGCTCAGGTCAGTATTGATGCTGTGTCCTCAGACGCAGTGCCAAATACATAGCGACTCGTGTCCCGACTGCAAGGCTCGATGACGAAGGCGAACCAACGCTGATTCTTGTACACCGTCTGTCAGGCTTGACAACAAGACACTACCAAATCTTGCATTTTGTCTATAAAGGCTCATCTCCGATTCAGTTACCCGACTGCGGGGAAAGTTCTGACTTATAGTGTGCTCAACGTTGATGCTTTGCTCCATACGAGGAACTTTCTCAGTGGGCCCCGCGTGGGTTCTGTACCCGGCCTGCCCTCCATTGCGAGCGGCCTGAACTTTGATTTATACTGGCCCCTCATGACCTCAACTAACCTTTTGACTGCTAGTGACTTGCTAAGCCATGTTTTTGCATTTAATCTTTCCTCACTCATAACTCAAGTTCTACTACTTGTTGTTGTTTTGACATTGTTTTGTTCAGAGAAATATTCTCTAGTACTCTAAACTGGTGTGGAGTCTTTTTGTGGTATTTTCACTGTGCTACTTTAATTAAAGTGTGCACAAATAGTTTACACATTGCTTCTTAAGTTAAGCCAGACTGATCTGTGGCAAGCTACCAGAGTGAGCATGGGTTAATTTAGGTTGTGTATCTGACTTACGCTAACTAGAATTGTGGCTTCTGCTTGGACAGGGTCAGGGGCGGATTGGCACTGCGGGCATTCAGGAATCGGCCGAAGGGCCGCTGTTTCAGTGCCCTCTGTGGGCTGTTTTTTTCTCCCCTTTCCCAGTCCACAGAGAGTGCTCTCTGCTGTCTGCTCTCTGTCGACTGGGAAATGGGAGAAAAAAAACGGCCCACAGCACGGAGACAGAGACAGAAATGAAAGCGCTTCACTGTGCAGGCCATACAGCGATTATCAGCTGTGGCTTCTACTGCACCCCCTGCCCTGCAAAGCAATCACGCTGAGGGTGGCTGGGGAGGGGGTGATTGTTTACAAGAATCGGCCTCCCTGGGGGCCAGGTGTTTCTCAGGCCTTTTGAGCCATTTTCACCATGGCCCCCCTGGGGCCCACGCCGCCGGGGCGTGGGCCCCAGGGTGGCCATGATGTCTTAACACCATGGCCAACACTAGAATGATAGTCTTAACACCTCGCGGGGGCCAGGTGATGTTTTGAAAGCGCACAATCTTCACCTTAGCCCCCCCCCGCCCACCCTGTGCAAGAAGTTTAAAAAAAAAAAGGGTTACAGTTCTTTCTCGGTGTCATCCTTTTAGAACTGATGCATTTTCAATATTACATTCAAGGAAGTCATGGTTGCAGCTTTTCTATTTTATGCAACTAACAACCATTGACAAAATCTATAGTTCTGGCTTGTTGTAGGTGTAACATTACTTGCTGTATTATATATCTGAACGCAATGACAGAAGCAGCAAAATACCAGTCGGGCGGCACACTATGCTAAGCACAGATTTGTAGCTTAGGTGTTTTAAGCTACGCCAATAATTACATTGAACACCCCCTTTGGAGAGACCCCTCAGTTTTGTCATCCCACTTAAAGCCCTGGAAACAATACCATGTCACAGACACCTCAGGGCATGGCACTGTGCATCATGCATGACTCATGACTTCCAAGGTTTCAGATTGACTATGTGCAGGGGCATCTTGAACGCCTCCCTTTGCTTTAGGAACTACAGCGAGGGGTGAGTTCCTGATGAGTCTCTTCTGTCTGCAACTCTGCGTACAAAGGCTCAGCTCACAATTATTGTGAAAAGGTGGGTGAGAGAGTAAGTGAAGGGATGGCTGGATGGATCAGTGAAAGGGTGAATGGATGAATGAAAGGGTGAATGGATGGATGATGAGAGAGAATGGGTGGATGGATGAGTGAAATGATGGATGGATTGATTAATTGATAAGTGAAAGTGTGAATGGATGAACAGATGTGTGAAAGGGTGGCCGTAAGGATGGATGAGTGAGTGAAAGGGAGGGTACATGGGCAAAAGATTGGATAGATGAATGAAGGAGTGAAAGGATGGATGAGAGAAAAGATGGATGGATGATTGAAAGGATGGATGAGTGATAGGGTCAATGGATGGATACATGAGTGGATGAGTAGATGGATAGTTGGGTGGATGGAAGGAAGGATGGATGGCTAAGTCGATGGAGAGAGAAAGGGAGAATGGATGGCTGAAAGGGTGAATAGGTGGAAGGATGAGTGACTGGGTGGATGGATAAGAAAGTGAAAGGATGGCTGGATGGATGAGAGGGCAAATGGCTTGATGGATGAGTGAAGAGATGGATTGGGTGAAAGGGTGGATGGAGAGAAAAAGTGAGGATGGATGTGTAGATGACTGAAAGGGTGAATGTGTCTAAGGGTGAGTGACTGGGTGGATGGATGAGTAAGTGAAATGGTGGCTGGATGGGTGAAAGGGTAAATGGATGGATGAGTGAATGGATGGATGGGTGGAAGAGTGGATGAATGGGTGGATAATGGGTGGATGAGTAAAAGGGTGGATGGAGGGATGGATAAGTTAAATGATGGATGGAATGATAAGCGTGGCTCAAATCCACCCGAGTGACTTACAGCACTCACCTATAATTACCTTATAGGAAGTCAGCCGGACAGTGGAGAAGTATAACAAAAGTCTTTTATTAGGCCAAATAACACTCATATGAGAGGGCCCTGTCCGACCTCACTCCTAGGAGTGCGAACGAGAGGACTGACTCTCTGCATCACAGCAATACATTATAATGCAATACAGTAAAATAGGGTACGCCCCTTGTGGAAAACTACTGAGCCCCAGACCAGTGAACAATGCTCTCATACAGCAGGCATCTGCACCTGCGAGGGATACATTATTATCTCTGCTCAAGGCCATGGAGCTAGGCTTCGGCGCCTCTGGGCATGAGAACATTGCAGATAGCGGAACTTGTTGCTTTCGGCCACAGTAAGCCGAGAAACGAAAACTGCTGTCTTAGTATATTTCTGTATTCCTGCGGGAGGGGCATGAGTGAGCAGAACCCGCAGGCACAGAGAGTTACACAAAATGGTGGCACACAGGCTAAGCTAAGAAACTAATATGGTCACGCATACATTTGGATATAAGCATAAGTGCGTTTACGTAAATGCCTTAGTTAGTCATATGATGCTAACTCACACGTCATCATAGAGTAATTAGAGCCTCGAAAAGTGAATTCTATCAGACCCTCCTTTTAGCATCATTGGCTAACTATAGCCTCATTTATTTGCCAAAGGTAGTGCCGACATCCATTCTAGGGGCAGAACTGTACTACCTCAGTCGAGAACATCTTCTGCAATAAACATTAAAAAACTTGCATCAGCAGGAATTTCAGTAATCATAGAAGTGGCATATTGACCATGTAACTTCTTTTTCGGATGTATATTTGCAGCACACATTGAACAACATGGAGGAAGGCAATATATGCAAAGGCAACATGACAGAATTACACTCACCACTCCAACCAATCCCATCAGTATTTTCCAGCCCCAGGAAGAAAAGGCACCCCAGAGCCACCCTTGGAGAGACCATGTTCCATTATCTTGGTGTAGTTCAGTCGCTAATCTATGCAATTTTTGTACTGCCAAGTTAACAGTCGGGGCGGAGTCAGGGATATAAACACAGCAAGAGGTCCCGATGACGCGGCAGGCCCCGCCCCTATCAGCTAATATGACGTCAAGGACCATCCTATTCTGTATCGTAAATAATCTCATAGCCTGAACCTCAACAGAGATGTTAGTCGTAATGTCAGCCTCAACCAGAACCACCTTTTCCATTACCCTAGAGAGTCGTCTGATAGCTCTACTGTTGAATATAGGACCCCAGAAAGGAAGCAGACCCTTCGAAAAGTCAGTCCATTGCTGATACGAGGTATCTGTCTGATCAACGTCCTCTACCTGAAGGTCCCTCCTTTTACGCTGCCCCTGCGGCTGCTCTGGAGTATTGGGGAATCGTCGATGAGTTCTGTGGTAATCAGAGGGAGCCACATACACGGGAGGAATCAGATAAGCCAGGTAGCACACCCCACCCCAACCCTCGGGCAACCATAAGTACCCATTTTCACCGCAAACAAAATAGACACTGGGTGGGGCAATCAAGGAAGGGCTAACGGGCAGGCGTATTGAAGCAGTCACGTTACAAGAGCTATTTCCAACCTTGATGGGACCCCTTCCCTCTATACAGAAAAATGGAGGAGGACCCACCACAGCCAAGGGTATCAAACTTTTGGAGCTGTCGTTACTCCTAGGGGGGTGCCTATAAGACAAAGTGGCGTTCAATTTCATGAAACTATCCCTTAGTCTATCAGTATCATTAGGTGTCAAGAAGCGACCCAACTTTTTCTCACATGTCTGTATAAAAGTCTGGTCAAAACGTCCGTCAGTGTATATTCGTCCAAGGGAAGCTGAAGGCAAGGGCCGCACTCGCATTGTCATTGTCCACCCCCTATTCTGCAGGAGTGGAGTCAAGGAATCTGGCTGCTGGAAATATTTAACAAGACCTATAAGAGTATACCACCCCACACAGCTATTCACTGGCGTTAAAGGGAGAGCGAGGAACCTATCTTTTTTATAGGCAGCAGAAGGCAAAAGCCCACATACCCAGCAATCTGTCATGTTGGTAGTGGCATGTGCATGATGCAGTGTTTTAATAAAAACATTATCCCTATAATTCTTACGTATCATTCTCTCACCATATTCAACTGTTAACATTTTGTGTTCCGGTACAGCAGTAGGTGTGGGTGCGAATGTATGAACGGGATAATGTTTATCTACGAAAAACAGTATTCCAAGAGTCACCAGAAAGGCAATTAAAACAATTATTATCACTACGATCTTTCCCTTTCGGGGAAGGGCCAACCAGGGGGAATCGGGCTCACGTCTCGGGGGAGCTGCAAAAGGCTGCTCCTCATCAGGAATTGGCCGCCCAAAGGGATACATTTCCAATAATCGTTCAAAAATATCAAAGGAAAAAATAAAAATCACACTGTTACTAAAAAAAAATAGTCCCAGACAATCCTTCACCGGCCAGAGGGGTTCTTCAACCCTTAAAAAGGGATCTTCTCCCTGTGTCCTTCAAAGCCTCACAGGCAGGCTTTTACCGTTCATACCTACTCCAACGTCGCTTGGTCAATACTTTGAAATAAGGGAAGCACTTAATTTGGGCCCCGCACCACTCTATAGTCTCAAAGAACACAATCTTCGGCTAAACACCAGGGCTCTTACAAGTCCATCCCTACCACTAAATCTTCTTTTTCAGAATGTCCACTAAGCCCTTCTTCCAGTATTTAGTCCATTATATTCCAGCACTGCACTTATTTCTTTCGGGGCCTCAAATTATAACGAGTGCTTCCTGGCACTTCGGGGTCGGAGAACAAAGCAGGTGTCTCCGTGGCAGATGCTGAACTTTCCGGTATCTCTTTGCTAGCAACAAGAGGAGTGGTAGAGCTCACAGTATTTTCAATGCCGCTTCGCTCTTCTCCAATCAGTGAAGCATCCGAGAAAGGAACATACCTCGGGATATGTTCAAACTCCTGGTCAGCGATGCCATCTTGTACCCATTGATCATAGGGCAACGGGAGCGGGACCCTCTTCACATGGGAGGCATGGGTCCACGCCTTTCTGCCGTCAATTCGTAGTGCAGTGCGCGTTGTAAGGAGCACCTGACGAGGCTCTGACCACCTTGGCTCCAAGCAAGACTTCCGCTGGTATCGTCGCACCACGACCCAGTCCCCTGGGTGGATGGTGTGTCCGGGCCCCTCCGGCAACGGCTTCAGAGTGTCTGCTACCTGCTGATGAATAGAACGAAGATCTTTAGTCAAAGCATACAGATAGTCTGTCAACAGAGGATAAGGAACTTCGGAAAAACATTTTGGTCGGGGCACTTCCCAGATATTGGCCGGGCGGCCAAATACCACCTCATGCGGGGAGACGCCCATTTTTGCATTTACAGTGACTCTTGTGGATAGCAAGGCTAAGGGAAGTGCGTCTGGCCAACGGAGACCTGTACTCTCACATATTTTGGCCATTTTTAACTTGAGCGTCCCGTTAAAGCGTTCCACCAGTCCTGCTGCCTGAGGATGCAAGGCCGAGTGGAACTTCTGGGTGATGTGTAAACCTTTGCATATATTTTTCACTAATTCAGCATTAAAGGACGTGCCATTATCACTCCAGATCACCCTAGGTAATCCAAAGCGGGAGAAATACTCCTTTATCAACATTTTAGCAGTAGACATGGCCGTGCAGTCTTTCGTTGGGAACGCCTCCACCCACCTACTAAAGGCGCATACGACTACAAGGACGTACTTCAAGTTGTTGACTCTTTCCATTTCTATGTAATCCATCTGAATCACCTCAAAAGGGAAAGAGGGGGGTGCAAAATTTCCAGTTGGGACGGGGGTACCCTTTCCAGGATTGTGTCTCAAACACACCATACATTGACGAACCAAATTGGTGGCCATCTTAGAGATGTTTTTATTGCTCCACACCGGGTCTAATAGTTTACAGATACCCTTCGCACTCACATGGGCAGGCCCGTGTGCCATCGTCACTACTGGAAGGACATACGCATTCTGTAACATCCATCTTCTCTTGTCTGTCACATCTGTCCAACATTCATCCGCATCCAGTCGTCCCTGCCCATCCTTCCATGCTCTCAATTCCTCATCCGTCACCTTACTTTGTATGTTCTTGACACTCTGTACCGTGTCTGCGAACATATGAATATCTGGGACCCATCGTGCTGGCCCTGCCACAAACATTCGTGGTAATTTTTCTCTAGCAGTCTCTTTTGCTGTCTCGTCGGCAAAAGCATTGCCTCGCCCGACATCGTCCACTATTGTCTTGTGTGCGCTACATTTTATCACAGCCAATCTTTTGGGTAATGTCAATGCCGTTAACAGTCGTAATATCAGTGGACCATGTTGGATGCGCTGTCCATGGGAGGTCAAGAATCCCCGTTCTGCCCAAAGTCGCCCATAATTATGAACCACGCCAAAGGCGTATTGGCTATCAGTGTAAACGTTCACATCCAACCCCTCACTCAACTCACATGCCCTCAGTAAGGCAATAATCTCAGCAGCCTGAGCAGAATTGTAAGGTATTCTAGAAGTCTCTACCACCGTCTGTAATGTTGTTATTGCATATGCTGCTGTCGATGTCCCGTCTGATAATTTAAAACAGGATCCATCAACATACAGTTCCCCGTCTGGTTCTTCCATGGGCCTGTCTGTCAGATCCACCCTCCCCTTTGTCTCCTCCTCAGTCCTATACACACAGTCATGTATGTCACCATTCGTGTCAGTGTCTGTGGGGATAGGTAACAAGGTGGCGGGGTTCAATGTGGCACACCTTTTTATTGTCACATGGGGTGCAAAAAGAGTCATCTCGTAACCCGTCAGACGAGCGCTTGTTAAATGCTGCGTCTGTGTCCTGTTTAGTAAGATATCCACAGCATGCGGTACCATTACTGTGAGATCTGTTCCCAGCACGAGCCCTGCCGATTGTCTTATAGAGACCGCAGCAGCCGCCGTGGCTCTCAGACAACTCGGCAGCGCTCTTGCCACATTATCGAGCATTGCAGAAAAATACGCACACGGTCTCTGCTTTCCCCCAAAACACTGAGTTAGGACAGACAACGCGCAACCTTCCGCCTCGTGCACGTAAAGGACAAAAGGCTTCTGGTAATCAGGTGTTCCAAGAACTGGCGCAGAACACAGAGACTCTTTTAGTAACTCAAACGCTTCCTGACATGCGGGGGTCCAGGGTAGGGGTTCGCGCACTTCTTTGGTAGTCAGATACAATAGGGGTTTTGTTAGTAACGCATAGTTAGGTATCCACTGACGACAATACGATGTTATGCCTAGGAACGCGCGCACCTCTCGCTGCGTGTTAGGTACTTGCATGTTAGTGATCGCTTTTATGCGCTCCGGCGTCAATCTCCTCCCCGCTTTCGAAAGGAGGTGACCGAGGTAGGTGACCTCCGTTCGACAGTATTGAAATTTCGGAAGGGACACTTTATGCCCCCTTTTAGCCAAATGGTGTAACAATTTCACAGTAGCATCCCGACAACCCTGTTCGTCATCCGATGCTATCAGGATATCATCCACGTACTGCAACATTACGTTGCCAGGTGGAAGTTCCAAATCATCCAGTTGTGCCTTCAGAGCCTGACTATATATACTAGGACTCTCAGTGTACCCCTGAGGAATTCTCTTGAAGCGGAAACTTCGGCCAGCCAATGAGAATCCGAAGAGATACCTGCTATCTTCATGTACTGGAATACTGAAGAAAGCATTTTTCAAATCAAGGACAGAGAAATATTTGGCCGAAGGTGGAATCATTGTTAATATCGTAGTGATGTCCGAGACCACCGGATACTGTGGCTCCACTACTCTATTCACCTGCCGCAAATCGATCACAAATCTATAGACATCAGGAGTATTATCAGTTGCATCAGGTGACCGTCTTTTAAGTACAGGCAAAATAGGACTGTTACATATATTCGAATCAGTCTCTTCCACAACTCCAGACTGTATCAATTCTTGAATTATCTGTAACAAGGCCTTCTCACCCTCTCTAGGTATTCTGTATTGTGGAATTCTGGGCAATTTGGCTCCCACCTTCACTCTAATTGACACCGGGGCAATGTCCATTCTTCCCACATCATTATCACTGACGGCCCACAAGCTGTCTGGTATGCCTCGAAACTCAGGTGGCAGCGGGTCGTCTTTTGAAAAGCACTGTAGTGGGCGGGCAACATTGGGGCCTAGAGTAAGGTACACGCCATCCGGGGAACAATAGATGGTAGCATGCAATCTCTTCAATAAGTCTAAACCCAACAAATTTTCACCACAATTTGATGTCAATAAAAACGGTGAATCAACAGTAAAAGGACCAATCGTTAACGTGAGAGGTTTAGAAATGGGGCTAATCACCGGAGTTCCTGCGAAACCCACGGATATGTTATTCTTGCCAGACAGAGCCGCCCCTGGGACCCGAGAACGAGCCACTGAACTTTTCATTGCACCCGTATCCACTAGAAATTTCTGTTGAGACCCTAGTAAGTCGGCTTCGACATAAGGTCCCCTCTGATCAACTTCCATAAGTACTGGTCCCATGCTCTGTCCTACGCTGTCCTAGTTGTGGGAAAACCCTGTCAAATCGTCCACTGAATAATCATCGTTGTAATACTGGCCCCCGCTCCTCTGTGACTGTTGTCTATCTGCCCCATGGTCAAAATAATTACCTCCCCGTCTCCCGCCTTCTTCTGATCGCCCAACTTGTCTTCCAAAATCACCACTACCTCGTCCTCGTCCTCGTCCCGTGCCTGACTGGAGCAGCGGGCAGTCTCGCCACCAATGCCCTTCCTGCTTACACTTGGCGCATTGGTTCTGTCCCAACCTTTCCCTACTCTCCCCTCTGCCAAAACCGCCTCCGCGACTCAGCGCCGCACCTCTTCCTCTGCCTCTTGCCACTTGCTGC
Organism: Lissotriton vulgaris; assembly: GCF_964263255.1. NCBI lineage: Eukaryota > Metazoa > Chordata > Amphibia > Caudata > Salamandridae > Lissotriton > Lissotriton vulgaris. The sequence goes on from NC_141688.1 coordinate 117,050,332, forward strand.
AACAAAACCCTCGTCTTCAAATCTTTAGCCTTCTTTTCCTGCTTGTCCTTATTTTCATTTTCCCTGTGCTCGTAATATTGCGCCATACTTAGTATTCCCGAAGGAGAGGACGTTGTCCACGTGCTCTCGGACGCTTGCAGTCTAGCCGATATTTCAGGCAATAAATTTGTGACAAACCTGTTAACGAAGAGCCGTAACCCTCCATCTTGCGACACATCCTGCCCACTAAAATCCATGAACGTTTCCTCAAACCTCGTAAAGAAATCTGAGACCGCCTCATCCTTTTTCTGCTTGCAAGCCGTCAATTTGTCCCAATCTACCTTTTTCGGGGGAATGAGAGAATGCATATACTTAATAATGCGCCCTGGCAAAGCTAATATCTCAGCCCTCGGCTTCTCCCCTGGCTTACGCTCCTTGTCCCAATCCTGCAACTCCTGCCATGTACCTCCCAGCTCCTCCGTATGATCCGTACCTTTCACCTGTCGCCACACATCAACCGGGACCAAAAGCCCGAAAAACAATTCAACATCAGGCAACGTCATCACAGTAGAAGACGCCGCTTCTGTAAGCTCTTTGTAATAGGCAGTCGGATTCTTTCTAGAATCCGGCAGCTGAGCCTTCAATGACAACACCTCACTTCTCTTCCATGGCGTATACACCCATTGCTCCTGAAAATGTGCATCAATTCTGTTCCGTGTGACAGCCTTCGTGACTGGGTCTAACAACTCGGGGACCTCAGGATGAAAAATAGGGTGTACCTCTCGCATCGGGTGGAGACCTGGGAAATGGGGTGTACCGGCAGAGGGCAATTCATTCCTGTATTGCAAAAGCGCGCGCAAACTACTCATCACTTCCTTCACCCCCGTGTTCGTTCTGTACGCTCCAGCCTGTATATCCCGCAAAACCGCCGGAGCCACACCTCCATAGCCCTGCTCCCATAGCGGTATCAATACACCAGCCATGTGCCACAAAGCGTGCTGCTGCATCAAGGGCTCAAAATCTTTCATGGTGGACCAAATGTCTTCGAACGAATAGATATTATTCCTGGCCCATTGGCATGCCTGATTAGCTACCATACTTTTTTCATCTAAACCAACTGTAGAACGTGTAAGCAGTTTCCGTACCTGTGAGAGCAACCCGCTACCTGCGCCGCGACTCGGTGTTAGCATCTCCTGACTGGGGGTGGTGCTAGCTGAGACAGTAGGGAGTGCTAAAGAAAATGGCGAGGGGGCGGGTGAAGTGGGCTGAAGTAGAGAAACGAGGGGTGTCGAGGGCAGGGATTGTTGGGGGGCACTCGCTGAAGGACCTGGAATGGCGCTACTAGGGGCCGAAAGTGGCAAGGAGGGGTACAATGGCTGCGGGGCATAAGGGGGAGGGGGTCGGGCATTCAAAATGTCCTCCATCTCATCTGGGTCGTCCTCTCGTACTACGTAACTTTTATTTTCTTTCAACCTACAAAGTCTATCAGCGCGCTCCATGCGTAATGCATTCTCATTCCCCACCTGTTCCCTCGCTTTCTGCGCCATAGTCTGGGTGGACCTTTTATACTCCTCTTTCTCCTCTCGCATCTTACGTTTCCTGACCTCTTTCTGCCATATTCGCAAAGAGTCAAACATACTCTGACGGCTACGCCTAGCAAACAGTTTATCTTGCAAATAATCCAACTTAGCTTCATCAAAAGAACCCGTCAAAGGCCATTGTAAATCCACATTATCAGCTGTGTATCGATGCCACAAAGTGCCAAACATAATCGGGACCAGTCCATGTTTAACATACATATCAAAACTCGGTGTCCCTTCAGGGGGTGCAGGTTGGCTCTCGGCCAGTCTAGTATCTGAGGGTCGACAACAACATCCAAAACATTGCAACTTGCTAAAACACGGCATCTTTACTTTATCTTGAATCTCAACTCGAGTTCATTCACACACAAACATATAGACGTACACCAGAGAACCACGTACACATATACAATATCTCCAAACACGTGTTACCAAATGGGACAAGGCCCGTCGACCAAGTCCTGGGGAACCTGGACTCCACCGCAGACCGAACAGTACACTAACTGTTCTGAGGAAGGGGAACGAATCCGCCACCCGTGCGGCACTGCGGATTACTGCGCACTTTACCGCGGGAAACCCGGATCACACCTCCACTGAATCACCACACTAGGAGTTCAGGGCAAGCGCACCAGAGTCTACCCACGATGAGCCACGCCGTCACCACAGTACCATCCGGTCGGATCACTACAAACAATTACCTCGAAATACGTCCCCAACCCCGTCAAGTCTGTCAGAGCACCAACTCGTACTCTGAGTTCCCCGGAGCACACTAGCCCCAGGAGCACACCAGCTCCTCAAACCATCGGAGACACTCTAGTCTCCCGGAACACTCCTGTTCCTGCAGCAATCACAGGTGGACCACTCACCTTCCGTTGGCGGCACCGACCTCTACCGTTCTCCACCTCCGGCTGCCAGGACCAACACGGTCAGCTTCAAGTTCCGCCTTCTGGACCCCGGCGTAAGATCCGAACCGGGACCTCTCCCGATCAGCAGGGTGGGGCAGCGCTGCGAGAACCAAGCTCGGCATCAAATGGGATCCCGGACCCACCGTGCCGACCAGCGGGTCCCCGGTCTTCTGCTACCCACTTACGGGTGAGAAAGATCCTTATCGCGGGGTCCCTGTTCGGGCGCCATCTGATAAGCGTGGCTCAAATCCACCGAGTGACTTACAGCACTCACCTATAATTACCTTATAGGAAGTCAGCCGGACAGTGGAGAAGTATAACAAAAGTCTTTTATTAGGCCAAATAACACTCATATGAGAGGGCCCTGTCCGACCTCACTCCTAGGAGTGCGAACGAGAGGACTGACTCTCTGCATCACAGCAATACATTATAATGCAATACAGTAAAATAGGGTACGCCCCTTGTGGAAAACTACTGAGCCCCAGACCAGTGAACAATGCTCTCATACAGCAGGCATCTGCACCTGCGAGGGATACATTATTATCTCTGCTCAAGGCCATGGAGCTAGGCTTCGGCGCCTCTGGGCATGAGAACATTGCAGATAGCGGAACTTGTTGCTTTCGGCCACAGTAAGCCGAGAAACGAAAACTGCTGTCTTAGTATATTTCTGTATTCCTGCGGGAGGGGCATGAGTGAGCAGAACCCGCAGGCACAGAGAGTTACACAAAATGGTGGCACACAGGCTAAGCTAAGAAACTAATATGGTCACGCATACATTTGGATATAAGCATAAGTGCGTTTACGTAAATGCCTTAGTTAGTCATATGATGCTAACTCACACGTCATCATAGAGTAATTAGAGCCTCGAAAAGTGAATTCTATCAGGAAGAATACATGATGGATAGGTTTGCAAATGGCTGAATATGTTTGGATCTGGATTAGTGGCATCTTATGTTTGCCACTTTACATCTCACAATGACTATCCAAGCAGATCTTCCCGACCATTTCTCTCACCAAACATGCCTGCTCAGAACCATGAATTGTAAACAAAATATCAGACTGGACAACCCAGTGCTGTAACCATATATATAGATTATTATCATATGAAATATCACAAAAAGACCTGCATAGTTGATCAAAGCTGCGTGCATACAGAAAAACCGTGAAGTACACGATTGGTTCAACCTGATATAAACTTATTTTGACTAGTGCTTAAATGGCTGTCTATTTACTTACTTACATAATAATGAGCAACCTCCTCTGATGGGTCTGTAAAACGTACCTTTTGTCCAGAAGGTTTGTTCTGAATTTTAACCCTTTGTCCTGAATTTTTACACTACCCATCCTGAATTTGCACCCATGCCAGTTGGTCACCCTAGTCCTGACACTCCCATACAGAACTGCAGAGTGTTCACCCTGCCTTTTCTATTAGGTTACTCTTATAACCAGATGCACCACACTGCCAAGCTCTAACTCAAGAGGGGCCATCTAATCCCCTTGGCATCCCACTCTCCACAGGGCTGTCCAAAGTAGGCTGAGTAAAGCAGTACTCAAAGCTACATCGAGTGTGCCTCAATTGTCATCCCACCGAATCCAGAAAATACTGCACTAGACTCAGTGCAGTAGGTCTTCCTCAAAGGTTTACTTGACTTGCAACATCCAGCACCCAGAAATGCAATTTGTTGCTAGCCGATCCCTTCCTCTGAAGCAAGAAGGAACCATTTTGTTTACCATTTCTTTGCACAATTTACTGATTCATTTGTGTGCCAGTTAATAATGTAACTTTATTTTAAAGGCCTCATCCAAAATGCAGACAAGGGGCATATTTCTCTATATGCCAAAAATATTAATTAGTAAGTTTTGGTTAGTTTTTGTTTGTAGTGTGTAGGTCTGACTGCACTCTATTTTAGGTCCTAGCCAGAATTTGGCAACATGTTTGTGTGTTGATTTCAGGACATGTCTAAGACTTTGTGTAATGTGATTTCTCAAAAGAGAGCTGTTTAGCCTCATTCTATGCTAGGCCTTGTTCGAGGCCTAAGCAAAATTTGCAAACTTGGCACTTCTTTCTCTTCTTTCTCTGTGCAGAAGAATTAACTTTTCTAGCATGTTCAGGTTAGAATTCCTTTTTGCAGATTTTATATCATTTTCATGGTTAATTGAGTAATCCTCAGTCTCCTCATTGCCCAGACTTGAAGGCAGCAACAGATGTGAATAAAACTGTGTTTTTTGTATATAGACATCACTTGCTGGCTGTGAAATAAATTTATGACTAGATTGTACAGATACATTTTTTCAGCATTCTTTACACCCCAGACTGCCTTTTCCTCATTTGTGAATTCTTACTTTTGTTATTACATGTTCTGTTCCCAGAGATTCCAGTCTTACCCTTTCTCCTTGACTTTGTACTAGATTTCTGATTTATGTGATGATTAGCTGGTTGGGAAAGAGTATCTAACGACCTTGTGCAGGGCGTTAAGACTGCATGTAAGTATTCAGTTATCAGACCTGCAGTGGTCCTAGTCTTAACCAATGTTACTTGCTCTGTAAGCTTTAAAAGGCTTAATTTACTAAATATTTCTCTACGAATTAGACCTCAAAGAGTAACCAAATAGTGTTTCATGAAAGGGCACGCCCCTTGAATGTGGGCCACGCCCCTTAACTGTAGGCCACGCCCCTTAAATGTATGCCACGCCCCTTGAACGTGGGCCACTTTTTTCGTCAGTGCCCGGGCCAAATTGTGATCCCAATCCGACCCTGGACAGGGTGTATACTCTGCCAACCAGAAACCTAAATTTCTAACATTGGTGGCAGCAGTGGGATAGAACTTGTGTTTGTTCAGTACCTTAAAGTAATTTGGTGTACACTACTATTTATCTAGACCAATTTAAATGAATTGTCTCCAATCCCCATTGGAATTTTTTGTCTACTCTCTTCAATTGCCATTTTTAATCTTACAATTCTCCTGATTGTCATTTTTGCTCTGTATTCTAAAACATGTCTCTGACTGCACCTGCAAGCTTGGACTTTGAGTTGTCCAAGCTGGAGAAGTGCACAGTACAGCAACTCAAGGATTTTTGCAAGGAGTTTGAAGTCTCTACCAAAGGCTTCACCAAGCAGGTGGAGCTGCAAAAGATGCTGAGGACCGGGATAGAAGCTAGGGATGAAGCACATGAAAACCCTGATGAGGAGTATGATGAGGAGATAGAGGATGAGGAGGAGGAGGAGGATCAAGATTCGGTGGAGAGCCTGAGACTACCTGTGTGCCAGGTAGCTGATACCGTGCAAGGACACTGGTGCCTCCTGGGCCACGAAGCAGCTTGTCCTCTAAAGGCCTGTCCCCAGAGGAGCTAGTGGACAGGAGAAAAGTGAGGAAATTAAAATTGGAGCAGGCTAGCTCAAACTGGAGAAGGAGATGGCCTTAGAGGAAAAGAAACAGGCCTTGGAGGAGAAACAATTGTCCATGTAGGAAAACGAAGATGAGGTTGCCTCAAGAGTTGATCCTGAGAGAGCTAGACATCAAGCTCAGACATATGGAGTCCAGCAGTGATGGGGGCCGCAATTCTTCTATGCCCTCTAAAAGAAGCTGGAGCTTTTCCCACCAGTGGGGGCCCCTTCATTTGCTGCCCTGTGGCGGTCATATGTAGGAGTGGGGGTGCTGGCGATTCCTGCGTTTGCCGCCACATGACGGCTGCAGGTAAGAGCAGGGGAAGTCGCCGCCCCCAAACCACATGCCGCCGAGGGCTCGCTGTCCCCCTTGCTACCCCACTGTACCCAAAGTGCTGGTGTCTGATGTTGTGGTGTGAAATGATATAGACAGATTGTTTGAGGTCTACAAAATTGCACTCTAAATGCACAATGTCCCTAAGGCAGATTGAGGGGCTATTCTTCGGAGACATATCCCTAGTGAGGAGAGAGACACTCTGGTGGCCCTAAAATGTAGTGACAGGAGGAGGTATCACCCTGTGAAGGAGGCCCTAATTAGAGAGTTTGTTTTGACCCTACGCAGAACGGATTCCGAGCTGGGCACAGCACGGAGACAGCCCTCCTTTTCATGGTAGAACACCTTAGCACTGTGCTGGATGCGGGTCAAACGGCGGCGCTTGTTTTATTAGATCTTAGCCCCGCCTTTGACACAGGATTCTTCTGCAGCGCCTGGAGGAAGCTGGTGTTGTCGGCCCCGCTCTCCAGTGGTTCCGCTCCTTTCTTGCTGACCGATCTTTTTGCGTGGCCGTCCCGCCCCATCAGTCTAAATTCCATCCCCTGGATCTTGGGGTCCCTCAGGGATCCTCGGTGAGCCCCACGTTGTTCAATCTTTACGTGAGGCCGCTGGCTGAGGTCGTCAAGCGGTGGGGTATGACTATGGTGTCTTACGCTGACGATACTCAGCTGGCGGTCACTCTCAGCGGGGATTCAGGCTTGGAGGCCCCAAGATTCCAGAATCGACTACGGGCGGTTGCCAGCTGGATGACTTCCAACTGCCTCCAGTTGAACGTAAAAAAAGACGGAAATCATGATCTTCGGCAAGCAAACGGAACTCTGGGGCGATAGGTGGTGGCCTCCAGAACTTGGTCCCACTCCGACTCCGGTCTCGGAGATAAAAAATCTCGGGTGTGGCTAGATCCTACCCTCAGCTTTGTCTGCCACACAAAGCGCACTGCTGCTTGCTGCTTCGGAATCTTGTGCGGCTTAAGACCTGTGTTAAAAAATGTTGACGCCCCGACCAGGCAGCTTGTGGTGCAGGCGACGGTGATCTCCTGGCTCGATTATGCCAGCTCCCTTTTGGTAGGGATAAACCAGGCCGAAATCACTCGTCTTCAACGCGTGCAAAATGCGGCCGCCAGAGCAGTCGTGGGGCTACCCAGGTTTTGTTCCGCTGCTAATACCTTGCGCTCTCTTCATTGGCTGCCGATCAAGCAGAGGATTCAATTTAAAGCGCTCTGTTTGTCTCACAAGATCCTCAAGGGCTCTCCTGCCCAGATCCTTCTGAATCTTTTGTCTCCCTATACTCCGGTCCGCTCTTTACGTTCATCGGACCTTGAACTTGCAGTAGTCCCTCGGTTTAAGCGCAGCCGGGCTGGCGGCCGCTCATTTCGAGTACGTGCTGCGGCCTTGTGGAACTCACTTCCTTCAGAGATACGTGCCCTTGGTGATCTGCTTTCATTTCGTAGGGCTGTTAAGACCTTTCTATTTCCTTAAATTTGCCCCTTTTTAGTTTGCCCTTTTTAAGCTGTGTTATGTTGTTACCTTGTCGGGCGCCAGGACGCTCCTTTGCTGGAGCAGCTGTGCGCCTAATAAATGCTCATAACATAACATAACATAACATAACATAACATAACATAACATAACATAACATACCATAACATAACATAACCCCAGAGAAATACGTCCATAAATTCAGGCATAGTCAGAAGATTTCCCAACAGACCTCAGTGGAATGCGTGGATTCTTTATGCAAGCCGCTGGATGGTTGGGTGAAGAGCAATGAGGTAAAAGATTATCAGGGGCTTTATAATTTGTTCACAACAGAGCATATGTTCAGTCTTTGCTTTCCAGATCTGCGCCAACACCTATTTGATAGTAATTTCACTGACCTCAGAGAGCTTGCTAAGGAGGCAGACTGCTGGGTCAGCACCAGGATCCACAGGAAGGTATCTGAGAGGGATCACCACAAGCATGGGTAGGGTCCCCAACAAAAGAAGGGGGGGACAAAAAGAGCAAGAAGTTCTCTAAAGGGCCCCAAAGTAGTTATGTGGATCAGGGTTGACAGCCCCCTGCTGAAAGAAGAAATTGTTCCCTGCAGTAAGCCTGCAAGGAAGGCTCCTGTGAAGTACTATGAGTGCCAACAGAAAGGGCACTACAAAGCGGATTCCAAGTATCTCAAGCTGGCTAAGCCCCTCATCAGTGGACAGTCAGTGGGGTTGGCTAGAATAGCGTTTGGGAAAGAGATGGCTCTAGAAAGTGCTGGGGAGAGTGTGCAATTAACCCTAGTGTCCCTGGGTGATGGGGAGGTGGTATAGAAACCCCACATGCCTGACAATAATAGGAAGTACAGTCAGTGGGTATCTATCAATGGGCAGAGAGCAGAGGCTATGAGAGACACAGGAGCCAGTATGACTACAGTCAGGTGTCATCGGGTGTTTTTAGTGCAGGTAGCCCCTAATACGTTCCACCAAGTTGTTGCTGCTGACAACCGGGAGAGCCTCTCCCTTGTGGGGGTGGTCTCAGGTCTGTCAAGGGTAGCTGTGAGTCCATCCATGGCTGTGGACTGTCTGCTGGCTAACGACTTGGAGCTAAACAACAAAATGTGCCCCCTCCCTCGATTGCTTCAGTATTGGGAACCCAATAAACACAAGTTAAATCAGGTCCGGTATATTTATTTATACCTCTTTTTTAGTGATTATTTGAAAAAAACTACTTTTTCATGGCAGATCAAAAATACAACATACACAATTATTAACAAAATACATTAAGCTACATTGACACAATGAAATTGACGAACTATAATGTGAAAAACAGTTTCAAGTGTCACATCCCACAAATAATACAGTGCTGAACCAAAAGCGTAACAGTGAGATAATTCTAATACAGACAAATCACGAAAAACGAAAAAAGAGCCAATTCAATACAAGAGCACATAAGCGTGAGGCAATATATTTTTAGTACACAATGAATGTATATAGTTAGCTCTTGCTGGATTGCCGACGCGTTTCAAGTTTGGGCATGAAGTTTCCAAACTATCATCAGGGCTCTTGATTATGTTCTGTTGGAATGTAAAAATTTTTTTTAGTTTTAATACAACCAAATGGCCTCCTAGAAAAGGTAGAAGTACCGTTTGAATGAAATTAAAAGTACCTGATTGTTGGTAATGGGTTGGCCTGTGTGGCTTTCTATCAACGGACCAAATCCTTGATTTAGGGCTCAACCAAAAATGGCTTCATTGACAACACCACCCTAGAACAGAGGTGTTATCATCATTTAGAATGTGGTCTCCAGTGTACGGAATAACATCCCCTATACACTTTGCTAAATAGTAGTAAATATTGACGGAATCATACCTTGAGGTGATCGATTCCGTTGTCAATAGTGGAGGCTGGGGGGCGGAGGATTATCTTTACTCGTTAACCTGTGCATAAAAATTGTACCTGTTTATGATTAGGGAAACCTTCATGATTTACATACAGAGGCGCTCTAGTTTGCCAGAAATAAATGTACCTTTTGTTTGGGTCTTTGCAGCAAACCTCGTCCCCACTCTACTGCCCCGGCCGGGGCTGTAAGGAATCACAGGAATGTGAATTCAGTAAGTGCTTCGCAGACGCGAACAGTCGTTTGTCTGAAAAAACGCACGAGTGGTTTGTTTACTATGAGGCACACTGAATGAAAGGCTCCGGGTAGATAAGCCTAGCTGTTTATTCGGCTTACCTCGGGAATCTTTTTCTTTTTCTTTAGCGCAGTGGCCGCGGTGCTTCTCTGTCGCTTGCTGCAAGCAGGAAAAGGCGGCGGCCATTTACACCTACTTAAAGGGGCACCGTTCTTCGAGAACGGAGGAGTGCTGCTGGAACCGCAATGAATTATGGGATTTGGAGTTCGAGCCGAATCATAATTCATTCTATGGTACACATTGTAATGACTTATAACTCTGTTTATAATGAAGGTATTCCTCATATTTGCGCAGGGGAGTGGTGCAATAGTACCAACGCGGCAGTATGGCGCCAAGTCTCAAATTCTCGACAATTCAGACATGGTGTTAAGGCCCGTTAGGGTGCAATTAAATTTCAGTATGAGATACGCTTCTTTCTCAAGGAGCATCTTGTCAATGTCAGCGGGGCGCTGTACGTAGTTCATGGTGTGTAGAACAGTCCACTTGAAATCATTTTCATTGTGAGACATTTCAATGAAATGTTCTACCACCGGGGCTGTTAGAATTCTTTTTTTGATCCGTGATCGATGTTGTCCTATTCGAAGATTAACCTGCTGATTGGTCTTCCCTATGTATAATTTGGAACAGGGACAGATCAGGGCATAAACTACATTCTTCGTTTTGCAATTTGAAAACCCCAAATGTTTCCATTTGGTTCCCTGATGCTCGAACTCACCTCCCTCAATGGTGGTGCTGCACGAGACACAATTCCCGCACCTGTGGTGTCCCTCGACCGGTTTCATGTCCCAAAGTGCTCGGAGATCATGTTTAGGTGGGGGCTTTGGGAGATCTGCTCTCACAATATGTTGACCCAGTAGTCTGGGTCAACATATTGACATAAAAAGAGGTATAAATAAATATACCGGACCTGATTTAACTTGTGTTTATTGGGTTCCCAATACTGAAGCAATCGAGGGAGGGGGCACATTTTGTTGTTTAGCTTCATATAGGGTCCAGCCCCCCCTCGGCCCCGCTAAGGACCTATCTCCTTTCTTTGTGTGGGCTAACGACTTGGAGCACACCATCTGGAAGGAGGTGGAGATCAGGTTCATGAGCCTGGTGCACAAGGTGTGTTGGTGGTACTCCACCACTTTAGGACCTTCCTACTGGGTCTGGCTATTCATGTGCCACTGGCAAGTCATTTGAGGGAAGACAAGACCTTGTTCAACTGTACCCTCAAAGGCAAGATTATAAGTCTACCTGAATCCATGAGGCGTAGGTGAGGCTTCAGTCCCCTACCTGAGAGATATGGACAGCTTTTCTTTTGATGACCGTGGTCTTGAGCTGCCCTGGGCATGGGCACAGGTCTCCAACCTGAGGCAACGTCTGGTAGATATAAGTCCTCTGGCTTGCATGTGACACATCAGGGCCTGTATTTCTGGGCTAAAAAGGCAGATTCTCACCACATCAGACACCTTTCTCCTTCCCCTACCAGTCTTGGCAATAATAGATATTTTAATTAGTCCTGAACTAAATTTTTCACTCTGTCATGAGAGAGACATAAGCCTTTGGCCTCAAATTACACATTTGCTCTCTGCAAGCGCACAGATCTCTTAGTGGTCAAAAGATGAATTCCCAAATGTAAAATGCTTGGGCCCACTCTTGTACATGCCTTAAAGGAGCACAGTTCGCTTATGCTTTTAAATACACAAAGGCTCACATCAATCCATTCTTAGTAAACATCATTCTTGGTGAGAACTGGAAAGTCAAACATCCAAGGCACCCTGTACAGCAACAGATATTGCTGTCACCAAAGAGTTGTATGGATAAAAGTCTGCATATTCATTCCTTAGCAGATGTCTATCCTATGACCATGTAGAGCAGAAGTATGCCTGGATCAGACAAAATGCTACCACATTTCTTATCCCGTTTCTGGGTATCTAGAGGCAAAGTAGAAAGCAGCGTGAGATCTGCTGTCCAAAAGTAGACATTTTTCATTAGGTCGGTTTATGTTGTTTGTCAGATAAATACAGCAGCACGAAGGTGTGTTCATTTTTCATCATTAACTTTTATCTGCTGGAATCAAATCTTAATGGGTTCCTAGATACCCCTATCCATGTGCATCCTGGACAGAATCCTCGAAATGGACTGCCAGAAACAGGAATATGAGTGCTGGGAAATGAGACTAACAGGACGGTGTGGGAAATAATGAAAAGTTACATCAGACAGCATATATAAGGTAAAGGTACAGAGAAGTGAACTAGGGCCAGGAAAGAAACAAGGAAGAATTAATATAAGAAATAAAAGGGAGAAATACTTTATAAGCACCAGAAAAACACAATCCCTATGTTTTTTACAGACCAAAAAGGGTAAACACTAAATACTGTTTTTTTCAGTCTGTGAAACTATTAGAAATGCTAAAAGAAAACCACCAGAATACACAACTTAAAGAAACTGAAAACAGGAAGGCTATCCATACCCCATGGGGTAAACGTTCCCAGGTGCAACCCTACCTATTTTTGAAGCATTTATTAATTGCCTTTCTGCAAACAGGCCCAAAATGCCATGTTTCAGGGCATTTTTTCTAAGATGGTAAAAGTCTTCTGCCACCCTAAACTTAGGCTCTGAGGGCTGTCGATATAAGTGGAGGTATACTGAGGAGATCCTAGTGTTCTTTAACATCTAACACTGAAATCCAGTTTGAAGTAGGCGCTGTACCCACAGTTCTGGTAGGAGGATAGCAGGGTCTTCAGCAATCAGACATTTGATGCACAAGAATTGTTTTTGCATCCTGTTCTCTCCCTTTCAGGTGTGCCCAGTATTACATGTGACTCAACAGACCTGAAAAACAAGATTTGACAGTGTGATGTCACTGGATGCCCATAGCCTCTATTCTGAAGGGGGGATTTTCACACCTTGTCCACACTTATTCAGGGCTGAGCACAGGCTGCTAATTGACAGAGGCTTATGCTAATTAGCCTTCTGACAGTTCAGTAAGGTAAGGGGTAGCTTTCTAAAAGTTACTTTTCCTAATTCTTTATTAAAAATCCCACTTCACCACATGCCTTACTTTTAGATACCATGCACCTTACCTTCTGACTACAAGGCCTACATATGAGTGACTTACTAATATATAAAAGGGAGATTTCTACCTGTCAAAAAAGGTTTATTTTAACAGTTCACATCGCAGGTTCTACAATGCTGCAATCAGGCTACAATGGTAGGCATAGAGCCATTTTTTCTTTTATTACACTAGTGGATGGTACAATAAGTGCTGTAATCCGTGGATGACAATTAACATTTCATGGCATGGCTGAATAACTGCAACATAAAATTTGGCCTGATAGAAAGCCCAAATACGCCAATCAGGGATTAGCTCATTTCTCCATGTTTTGGGGAAAGAGTACACACACTGAGCGCAGAAGAGCATATACCCAGTGTGGGAAGTCTAAAAACCAGCAATAAAATAAGTTCCAGCAAAAGGCAGGAATTCAAGGAAGACCAGTCAGAAAAGGGGGATTTCCTACACATATCATAACATATGAATGAGAATGCACTTGGAAGGGGTATGGTGGAACTTGAAATAAATAAATATTGCATAGACATTTTGAATTTTATAGTAATAAATATAGCTCTTGCACCAAGTGTTTGGCTTCCCCAATTGTCTGAATTTTCTTGTTCAGTGAGAGAGATGAAGTTTCCTCTCTTTCTAGAGAAATCCCTCAGTACAGGGCCCAATCGGCCTACATTTTATAATGTTTTTGTGGGCAAACCTTGGCCACATAAATGGTGATTTCTAAACTCATACATCTGTCTAGGATTGCCCTTTGCTCTTTATTACTGGAGAGGCTGTTCCCTCTTCCAGGTCTCGGCTATGTACCTGTTGGCCACAGCCAGTACGAACCACTTCAGGGCTGCCTGATACCCATTGCTTTCAATTCCTATCATGCCATCTAACAGGGCGAACTTGGGATCTTAGTTAGTCTCCACCCTACTAACTGACCGAGGCATGTGAGTACTCCCTCCCAAAAGGCCATCAACCCCTCGCAGGCCTAAAGCGTATGTAAGAGGTTCCCAGTTTGCGCACCGTATCTCAACCATTCTGGAGAAACGATCACCCCCAATTTCCATAGCCTTTCCCATGTGAAGTAGACTCTTTGGAGGTATTTAAGTTGGATCAGTTGAAGTATTGAGGTTATTGCTGTCTCTCTGGGGAATGCAAGTACCTCCCTCCAATCGTCAGTGGACCTACATATTCATCCCCGGCTACCTTTAGTTTATTAAAGGTGTTTTGGGAATTAATATCACCAGGCTACTGTAGACCTGTGAAATCTTGTGAGAAGTCAATTTCCCAGATGGGCTGTTGCTGCAATGGAACTATGGTCCAGTACCTCAGTCAGGGATGTTATGCCTGAGTTGTAGGTACTCAAAGAATTAGAGCTTGTGCATGTCGTCCTCTACTTGTAGGTCAGCGAAGGATTTGAGCACTGAGTCAGGAACCACACCGGGACTGCTCATCTTGGTTAGCGGCAATCAGGAACAAACGAGCGTCAGTTGTGAGGAAATTATGCAAGCCATCAAAAGAATAGTGAGGCATAAAGCGCCTGGGTTATACAAGGTACCTGGAGAGCTCTTCTTGGATGAAGTAGATGTTTGGACCCCTTATTTCACTGTATTATTTAACGCTACACTGAAAGGGGCTCCTATTCCCATTACTTGGGCAGGCACTGAGATTGTTCCGATTTTTAAAAAGGGATCTAGAAATCTCTCTGTGAACTATAGGCATTTAAGCTTAAGAGATAGTGCCCAAAAGCTCTTTGCAAGTGTTATTTTGAGCCCATTGCAAGATTGGATGGCTATATCTAACATTATATAGGATAGCAGGATATAGGAACCATACCTGTACGTTATATCAGGTTTTTCTGCTCTAGCTGGAAGTGTGTACAGCTAGGATTCGGTTATACATGGTGTGCGTTGACCTCAGGTTAGCATTCAACCTTGTCTCCCTATTAAAGCTGTGACAAATTTTAGCCAACATGAGAGTACAGTTTTATTTATTACATTTGATTATAAGACTCTACGACTTAAATTTTTGCCTAGTTAAACGTGGCCAGTTGGTGGAAATGACAGATCTATTTCCAGACAGTAGGGTGTATAGGCAGGGACGCGTCCTTGCACCCACTCTTTTGCTTGCTCTTCATGAATAACTTTGTAGCACATGTGGATCATGATGAGTCTGGCGCACTGCGCCTTGCAATCCTCAGGGTCCCTGCCCAGATATTTTGGTGATGATGTGCTCTTCTAGGAGTGGCTTTCACGGCCTCCTACAGAGTCACCGGGGAGGTCCCCGAACGGGAGTTGACCACTGAGTACTGAGCATTGGCCTTGGAGATGTACGATCTAGACTCTGCATTTGGCAACCAATATGCATTGAGGCGCCAGTTTACTTTCGACCCTCCCGGACCCATCTGCATCTCTCCAGCTCTGCTGGGGAGTGGTCTGACAATCCTCTAGCTAGTTTTAAGTGTCTCCAGTACTCTATGTGTTTCAGAGCTCAGCATGAAAAATCAGTCTTGTTGTGAGAATACTCTGTTCCTGGTGTTGAAGGGTCCTCCACACACCCAAGGTCTCTATGAACCATGCATGTGGTGACATCAGGGCATGCGCTCAACTTCCCATGGAGGATGTGTCAAGACCAAGGTACACCATCCCATTCAAGTATCCCTCTGAGAATCTAGGATCCCACTGGGAATTTTGCAGCTAGCAACCCCAGTGTGTGAAGGAAGTCGACAGTGAGGCATTGGTGGAGGGGGCGTAAACACTAAGGTGTATTAACGGTCACCTAACAAGGGACCAGCCAATGCCACATGCTGACCCCCTTGTCTTGCTACACCTGGGTAACTTTTACCGATAAACGTTGGTGAAACAAGACTGCAGGCCAGGAATAGGTACCGATTGTCCACTAAGTGTTTCCTGCAGGAGGAGAATGTGATACACAACATGTGAAAAAGAGAGGCAACAGATAAAGGCAATTAAGTGGCCAAAGAAATGTTCTTGAGTCTTCTTCTTTATTGGCTTCAACCCAGTGCATATGCGACCAACTCGTTTCTCCCTAAACAGGGCTTCATGAATGAATGAATGAATGATTACGTATTTGTATCGCGCATGGCTACCCGAAGGCATCCCAGCGCTTTAGACAACGTTCATTCACCAAATCTAGATGAACAGCAGAGTTTTCAGCATCTTCCTGAAACTAAGATGGTTGCTTTCCATTCTGATGTAGAGTGGAAGATTGTTCCAAAGTTTTGAGGCCTGTAGGGAGAAGCGTCGACCACCCATGCGCACTCTTCTTATTTTAGGGATTGTCAAGAGATTTTTATTAGAAGATATTAATTCCCGACCAGGGGAGTATGGGCAGAATAATGATTGCATCAATGTGGGTGCTGTTTTGTAGACTACTTTATGGACCGTGACCAGACCTTTAAATTCGATCCTCTGTTGCACTAGAAGCCAGTGCAACTGGCGGAGTGAGGGTTTGACAGATGTTCTCCGTGGGACGTTCAACAACATACGAGCAGCGCAAGTCTGCTCAGTCTGCAGTAACTTAATTGTCCCTTGAGGGACACCTAGATATAAAGCATTAGAATAATTTAGGCGAGATAAGATCAGCGCTTGAACTAGGATCCTTCTGGCTTCGAAGGGGAGGAGGATGATAATTTTCCTCAGAAGCCTCATGAGTGCATAACAAGTGGCAGCTACCTTCGGGCCTGTACTGAGAAGTTAAGAGCTGGGTCCATCCACACCTCAAGGCTCTTGATTTGGATCAGGGCAATATAAACACCACCACATTGTTCGTAGGGTGCGAGGTGTCACTTCAGAATGTTTATTCCACTCGAGATATTGTAGTCTTAAAGTTGAATACGTTGGTTCAGATAGGAGCAAAAGAATGATGCATCCAATAGCATAATACTTTGTGGTCGTTCTGTTTTAAAATTGTGCAGAAATCAGATACTCCCTCCCGTGTAGGAGACGTAAGCAGCAACAAAGATAAGCTGTGTACAGCATTCAAGTCCAAAGCGGACTGAAGGGTGATCAGTCAGAGGAAAATGTGAGCCTGTATAGTTTGATAGCCTTAGGATTCCCCCTGATTCACTGGGTTGAGGAGGCTGTTGACATTCCATGTAAGGAGGTGTATATGGCCTTGAGACCAGCAGCATGAAATGTCATCACATGGGGAGGGGTATGTGTGATTGGTTGAGAGTTAAGAGACGTGCATGCATAAGATTAGAATGGCTATGTCTGAATGTCTGTGAAACAAAACATAATCCTCACCCCCATGCTTTAGAAACTGGAAGCATCTGTTGTGGAATAAACTAGGAACAGCTGCCAACTCAGCATACAACCCCCAACCTTGTCACCCTTGCACCAGCAACCCACTTGTTTCCCCAAAACTCACACCAAGAAAACATCCAAAGTTAAAAGTAAAGAACATGGAGAGAAAGAAGTCTCTCGGTGCGGGCTGCTTTTGCTGCTGAGTTCTCATCTCCTAACACATCTGGAGTGCGTCTCGAGTAAGCCGTTGAAGGCCGCAAACCAGGAACTGGATTAGGGGCGTGTGGGAGTGGGTCTCCACCGTTGGGAGTAGTTGGTGATTTTGGGTGGGAGATCAGGTGGTCCGATATGCTCAAGCACATTTTCCACAACACATTCTTGCTCAAACACAGACGGGCGGCTCCTTCGTTATGGCGGAGGAGCGTTGCCCCACAAGGTGGCAGCAGATTTAAACACATGAAAAATAAAATGATAATAAACTAATTTTATTAATTTTTTAATTTTCATCTTATCTGCAGGCTGCCAGCTAGCGCGTCATAGAGCAGGACGGGACCATGCAATCTATGTTCAACAGCAGTGGGGAGGAGGGGTGATAGGCACTACTAAGTGCAAATGGCCGGCCAAACTGTCATGCGCACTTAGCATTTCTTCACTTGGCTGTGTTTTACAGCTGTGTGAAAAAAAGCCACAGGCTCCTAGGCACTGTCTGACCTGCAAACCAGGCCGTTCAGACCAATCCTAACGTTTCTTTCATACTGGGAATAGTATTCCCTGCATTAGAGCAGCACCAGTATTGACATCTGAGAGCCTGCGCAGTGTGCACCAACCCTGGAGTCTAGGATCGGGAGAGCAGCAACGCGGCGACCGCAGCTGCAGGTAAGTAACGTTTTTTTTTTATATATATTTCTGTTTTGTCTGGGCATATGTTTATATACCTCCCTCTTCCCACCCACCGCTTTGGATCCTGAGCAGCCGTCACTGCACCTGCTGAAACAATGGAAGCTGCACTCCTTACACTATGGATAAATTCAGTTGGAAATATTAGAACATGAGGTCATAACTCAACACTGGAGCTTAAATTTGAGTGTGGCACATGGCTGAAGGGACGCCTCTACTCAGGGCACAAGTCCAAAAAAAAGAAGTGGGGGAACGCTGACGTCACTACAGGAAGTGATGTCACGAAAGGTGGCTTGCACCATCAGAATCACTGCCTCCCCTAGCTCACCCCTTAGATGCGATTGCATCAGAGAAGCCAGCACATAGCAGCATTCTGATTGAGCTCCCATCTCGCCCAAAAGAGGCCAAAGATTGAATGTGTGGCACCATTTGCTCCAGTAGTCGAGCTCCTGGTAAAATAAGTGGGGGGACGCCGACAACCCACGTGGTACCGCGACTCGAGCCCTGCCTCTACTAAAGGATAGAATGTTGGATAGACTGGCAACTTCCGCCCTGCTGCCCGAACATAAAAGAAGGACTAGCTAGACATGGGACAGATCTCCCCACATGACAAGGTGACATGATGAAACACCCTACACTGTCCCTGCGCAGACCAGGCCAGAGGGAACCTGCACAAATGGTAGAGATAGGCAAGGCAATGAAACTGAGCTGGTGACACCACTAGAAACGAGCACCCATGGGAGAGTCAAGAGGGAAAAAAACCAAGTACATCCTCCTGAAAAAAACATCATAACACCTAAGGTACCTGAGTGTTGAAGGAGACAATTCAATCGTGTTCTATACTTAAATGTAAAAAACAGTTTTAGCTTACAGTCTTATATTATCATATTTTGAGAGGTCACCTCACCCATAAGGTATCATGGCATGCTCCATCACAGGCGACTGCTCACACTGGAGTAGCACAATACCACCGATTTCACCTGGATTGTAAGGTGTGGCAGATACTTAAGGGTATCTGCCACAGAATTGTAAACCCACTGCCATGTCTTTTAATACAAATGTGTTACCTAACCCTACATGGAATACTCTGGAACCGGAACATTAACCCTCCCAGCTTTTTATGAGGACTCAGACAACATTACCAGTGACCCCGGCAAGTGAATGAACTGTGACTCCAGCAAGTGCATTATATTACCGAGAACCAGGCTCACTCTAAAATTCTAGCGCTTCATACTAGGACCGCCACAGGAAGCGCTATTAGACAACAAATCATTTAAATACTGACTTCCAGTTGTGGCTGGCATGGCTCGTGGGTGGCGGGCGGGGGTGGAGGGTTGAGATTGGTAAACACCGAGGCTCCCCTGACCAATCACAAAGCTGCAATGCAGCATTGTGATTGGTCTGAGAGCTGTGACACGGTGCATGCAGGCTGTAATGCAGCCTGCATGGAGAACAGGGAAAGGGCACATGACTGTTTTGGGAGGGCTGATAACATTACGTTATTATAATTTTATTTTTCCTTTTTTCACTGCTTCAAGGCGGTGAGGCCATGTTCCTCCGCCTTAGTGGAGGAGCCGCCACTGAAAAGTGTACCTGTCTCTTGGTGCAGGGCCGGCCTTAGGCATGTGCAAGCTGTGCACCTGCACAGGGCCACCAAACCCCAGGGGCCACCACGTCAATATATATCCTTAATATAATAATCCTTTGAGGATGGATATATATTTGCGTGGCGGCCCCTGGCAGGGATTTGGTGGCCTCCGGCTCTGTTCCACATACAAAGAACCTGACCCTCCCCCCTCTTAACTGGCCTCGGCGCTCCGCCCAGCACCCCTGTTCCGGGGCCCACCACCTACTCTCCCTGCCCAGGGCCACCTTGAGCCTAGAGCCGCCCCTGCTTGGTGGCAACAGGGTCATCAGTGTTGTACGGATATCATGGGAGCAGTGGCTTCAAAGCAGTGCGGCCAGCGTCGCAGCAGAGCCTGAGGGGGTGGGGGAGCGGTATGGCAGTGCTTTGGGGTTTTCTTAGTTGAAGGGTCGTGACCTGAGAAGTCTCCAGAGAATCCTCCTTTACAGCTGCACAATCATCTGTGGAACAAACATTTTTCAGGCATCCCTTATTTCAGCTGCCAAAACATTTCGGCCAAAATTCACCAGTTCAGAAATATTGCTTGTTCAAGTTGTTCCAACATTCTTCCTTCTAATTACGCTGCCTGTGTAGATGCTCAGTTAAGCGCTTTAAATGGGCCGGTACTCACACATACTGAGTACTGGCACGTCTCAGTGTTCCCCTTGAGTACTGGTGCTTCTCCTTGTGTCAAGAGAGTACCGGGACTGCTAGTAGCAAGCTGGGTCAGGCTCAGAGGTACGGGCACGTGCAGCGCAGGTGCTGCTGAAATGGCGCGCAACACCCATTGAACTCACCGGGCTTCAGCCCCCCCCCGTCGTGTGTGGCAGCCCGGGATGAGACAGATCCCGGGCACACACAGAGCCGCACCCGAACGTTTCACAGGTCTTTAAAAGACCATTTGAATGTTAATTAGGCCTTGCTGTTGTTTCACACCTTGTTGGCGGCCCGGCAGCTCCACTCTGCCTACTGATTAAAGGTTCAGCCCCCCCCGAAATTTTTTCTTAGCCCCCCCCGAAATTTGCCTCTAGTTGCGCCTCTGTGCTGAATACCGGCTTCCAGATGTAGTGTCTGCCCTGCGAGGTGCTCTGACAGTCAATGATTGACGGGTGGATTCCATCGCTTGGTTGCCTCAGCCTTACACTACTACAGCTGACAGCGCGACACTGGAAGGGTGCGCTGTCAGTCATGATATTGAATTATCGAAATAAAGTACTTTGACTGACTGACTGAGTCAGAGTGTAAGGCTGCAGCGCTAGAATACTCTGGCCATTGACCGTCACAGCGCCAACCGTACTCTGGGGACGTTCTACTCGTGTGTGCAGTGCGCAATTTGTACATTTTTGCAGTTATATATACTGCGAACTTAGCAAGAGGGCATTTAATGGCTTTATATGAGAAGCATAAGTGCGATATTATGCATACTTTTCTGTTTTCTTTGTATGGCACGGGGGGATGAAATCCAGAGTTGTGATTCATTCTGGGCAAATTACTTAATGTCCCTGTGCCATAAAAACAAAAACAAAAGTATGCTTTCGTTTCGTATGAAACTTCTGCTTCTCATGTAAAACGCTTCAATGTCCTCGGGCCAAGTTCGTAATATAAGTAGGGGCCCCCTGAATGAGATGCAGGGCAGACCAGCAGGGGAAAAAATGTATCTAAGATCAAGAAAAGGAGGTCTGCCCCATGTATTTAGCTTAAAGGCTCTTATAGAGTCCAAAAATATTGTTCAATGAACACAACTTTGAGCTCACTTTCAATCAGGGCCATTCACTGAGAATTCGGACACAGAATACAAAAATATATCATTTTATTTTTATAAGTATTTTTCTCAAATGCATAATTGTATAAAATTGACAATATTTCAATCACATGGAATTAAATAAGACGCCCCAAGTCTCCCATTCATTCTTCATTCTTCATCACAACAACATTCTACTAAGCTCTCATCACCCATTCCAACATTCGTATCCTATTCATACATTTTGTACACAATGTTGTTGTGATGAAGAATGAAGAATGAATGGGAGACTTGGGGCGTCTTATTGAATTCCATGTGATTGAAATATTGTCAATTTTGTCAAATATATAGTTGTATTGTATTTACAATGTTTTAGGTATATTTTATAGTGTTGATATTCCTTATTTTTCGATATTAGTGTTATCTATATATTTGGAATCGATATTTTTGTAGTGTGCTGTATATTTTGTGACAACACTATATTTGATTATTCTATATTTTGTCTGTCGATATTAGTGTTTTCGATAATTATTTTACTCGATATTTTGTAGTTGATATTTTAGTAGTTTCTTAATTAAGTGTAGGATGTCGATATATTTGTAGTCGATATTATATCGCCAATATTTTGGTAACTCGATATCGTGCTTGTCGATATTATGTCAGTGATCCAAGAAAGACCCTTCCTTGTCGATGATGGCGCCTAGGTACTTAGACTCGGCGGTTGATTCCATTTGTGTTCGGCCTAGGTGCCATCTCCGCTGCTGACTCCTTTTGTTGTTGATTGCCATGCTCTTGTTTTCCTGAAGTTAATGTTGAGGTTGTTCTCTATGGCTTAATTCTGCAGTTCATTAAGAAGGTTTTGCAGGCCCACCTGTGTGTGACTCAGCAAAACTACGTCATCGGCACACATGAGGTTGATCAGTATTTTGCCTCCTAGCCTTGGCGCATGCGAGTTGCAGATGTTAAGTGCTTGCGGGAGATCAACCATTAATAAGTTGAAAAGGGTGGGAGTGAGCATGCAACCCTGCTTTAGGGCCTTCAGTTGTGGGCACTCTTCTAGAGAGGTGAGTTTCACCTGAACCCAGGTGTCTGTGTGGAGAAGTGCCAAGATGTTTAGGACATTCTGTGGAATTCCCCAGCATGCCAGCTTGCCCCACAATCTTCCCTTCTCGACATTATCAAAGGCAGCACTGAAGTCGGAGAAGCAGAAATGTAATGGATGGCTGGCAGTTTTGGCTGCGTCGATTAGTGGTGAAATTGCAAGGATATTCGTTGTTATACCTGATGTTTTACAGAAACCAGTCTGATTTACAGGTATTATCTTGTTTGTGTCTGCCCAGGCAGTCAGCTCCTCTAGTATTTTGCCTCATTATCGAACAGTGCCACTAGGTGGTAATTGCCCAGCAAGGCCTTGTTACCACTCTTATGGATCGGTACAATCGTTGAGCCCTTCCATGACTCTGGTATTCTGTTTAATAATCTGACTTCAGAGTAGAGGGGTTGCGAGATATTTGCCCAATCAGCCGCCTTCTGTTTGAACAGTGCCGGTGGAATGCTATTCAGACCCGGCGCCCCTTCTCTTCTCCATTTTGAAATCTGCTTCTTTATTGAGAGTGTCATTGAGGCACAGGCCTTGTGCTCAGATATGTGATCGGTAGCAGGTATGGGTAACCCGGCTGCCTCCTTTAGGTCTGCACCTTGGTAATCCCTTGATGAAAGACTGTTTAGATTGATTGTTTGGTCACTTCCAATTTGATGATTGAAATGCTTGGTTAAAAATATTGCTCAGGTTTCTTCTAAAATGTGTGACGAGATGTCCTCATGATGAGGGTGAATTAAGGCATTCAGCATTTTCCAAAAGCGGGTGCTGCCATTGTGGTTTATGTCGTGCAGGAGCCTTGCCCAAGATACTTCTTCTTGCTCTTTGTTGATTGCCCATTTCAGTTGTTTTAGTGTATTTTTTGTTGTCACAGGAGTCGAAGGCTAGAGGAGACCCCTGGATGTCTTCTCAGAGATCTTAGAGTGCAGTTTACCGATTTTTTTAGGAGTTTTAGTTGGACCCTTTGATTTTTCAGGATCCTGTTTCCCGACTGAGTGCCGGGCGGTCATGTTTTTTGGATGGCGAGGCATAGAGATTAAGAAATGTAGCAGTAAAGTGTTCCCAGTTGGTTAAGTGGTCCTTTGTGTCTTTTGTTTGTGACTGAAAGAGGTCTAATGCTGCTGTTCATAGGGACTCCACCTTTAACACCGCACATTTGATCCTCCTAAGGTTTGAGGTGTAACTAGTGCCCAGTGCCACTTCTCTTTGGATGGAAAAGGGTGCAGTCGTTATTAACAGTTTCTTTCGGTCAGTGATCACTGTCTCTCTTGTCCCCCATTCTAAATCCATGGATGCATGGGAACAGTGATGGGCTCACAAACATATAGTTTAATATGGAGCAAGTTGAAGAGGAGTAGAGTGATGGCACGGGGGGAGTCTCCTGGTTATCTTCAGTTAAGTGCCCTAAGGTTGAGATGCTCTAGGTCTTCCAGGAGGCGATTGTTCTTACAGCTCTTACTTCTGTGTAGCGGTGCGCAATGATTCTGGATGCTACAGAGTGAGGTTTGGGTGCTGGACTCTTTGCCTGTTGTGGAGCCAAAAAGGAACTGGTTTAAGTCCCCAGAAAGAATGAAATTTGGGGTTTCCATCTCAGTTATGAAACTCGTTACTTGGCATATTAGCTTTTCTGAGTCCTTGACTCTACGTTTTGGATGGATATATGTGTTGTCTAGCACCACCTCGTCTTGCCCTCCCCAATGGGAGATGGTGATCTTGACTGCTATGGTGCCTGCCAAAGAAGAGCCAACTACTGTTGCTGATATAATGCTGGTCGTGGATACATAGGTTGCCAGCCCACCTGATCAGTAGCCAAATTTGTTGCACTTTATGGCCGGTGTGGCAAAGCATATAAAGCCTTGTAAGTTGTGTGGGTCAGTAAGCCATGTTTCCTGCAACATGATTATGTCAAATGTATTTAGATACAGTAGAAATTCTGGCTCCAAGATTTTTGTTGAGAGGCTGTTAATTTTCCAAGAGCATAGGCGTGATGTGAGGTCCTTGAGTCTTGTGACACCCTCGTTCTCTAGGCACCGTCATTGCGTTTCCGAAATAGTGGTTATGGTTCTCGTGATTAGTCCCAGGCCTGGCTGTCTATTTCAAGGCGCTGGTACTGCCCAGGGTCTATCTTGTAGATTCCACTGTGATAGTCATTGACATGTTTCTGCCTATGGCTCTATTGAGGCCACGGCATTCTTCAGGATGAAAGACTGGCTCCTGTTTTTTCAATATGACACTAGATATTGTCCCTTTGTTAGGGCGACCTGTGTCTGCCTCTAATCCAGGGGTATTTAAACTGTGGGGCGCGACCCCCAGGGGGGCCGTGGAGTGATGCAAAGGGGGTCGCGCCTTCACAGTGTCACTTCTGCCCTGGCCTCCAGGGCTTCAGCCCCCTCCTCCCCCATCCTGTGTCTCAGCCTGGGCTGCTGCAGTGCAGCTCGCGCTCCTGGGGCCTCTGCTGCAGTGTCTGGAGTCTTATCTCCGGCCATTTTTCACAGGTCTTTAAAGACCATTAGCATATTTACATGCCTTTGTTAACTGATTACCAAAGCTTCGTTTTTTTTATGGTTCCAGTACCCCCTGGGCTCCCACTCTGCCTATTCCTTACATTTGTATTTTTACACTTACTGCTGTAGTATGAGAATACATTTAAAGAAAAGAAATATAAAGTTGGGTTGCCAAAAGAAACATGCCTGCAATGTGTTGTTTAAAGATCCAGAAAAGTATGTATTAATTAGTTATGTGACTTTTCTGTCTTTATTCTCTTTAATTATTAGTCATGGATCATTGAGGCATCCCTAGAACACAATTAAAAGTGCTTTCTATTTATATTTGCTGTTCTAAATATTCACAGATAAGTGCAAAAAATAAAGCTGTAGGTGACTGCCTATTTCTGGGCCATCAAAATAATGAGCTGGTAACCCTAATCATTAGACTGGAAGTTTGTTGCAGGATCAGCACATTATTTATTTCCTCCACCCTCCAACAATGATTAATGCCATTATAGCAGCAGTTTAACTTGTATCTGAAAGCCTACGCTTCAAGTTCCTGGGAATGCACCCTGCTTTCAAACTACTCACTTCTCATTCTCGCCTTCACGTTCACCCTGCACTCCCAGCGATCGCAATGCACTCACACTAATCACCATGCACTCATAGCGATCACCATGCACTCATAGCGATCACCATGCACTCACACTGATCACCATGCACTCACACTGATCACCATGCACGCACACTGATGACCATGCACTCACACCGATCACCATGCACTCACACTGATCACCATGCACTCACACTGATCACCATGCACGCACACTGATCACCATGCATGCACACTGATCACCATGCACGCACACCGATCACCATGCACGCACACCGATCACCATGCACGCACACCGATCACCATGCACTCACACCATTCACCATGCACTCACACCATTCACCATGCACTCACACCATTCACCATGCACTCACACCATTCACCCGCTCACCCTGCACTCAGTGATCACAATGCACTCACACTGATCACAGTGCATTCACACTGATCACAGTGCACTCACACTGATTCATGCACTCACAACATTCACCCACTCACCCTGCACTCACAGTGATCAAAATGTACTCACAGTGATCACAATGCACTCGCACTGATCACCATGCACTCAAAACATTCACTCGCTCGCCCTGCTCTCACAGTGATCACTATGCACTAAAACTTTGCTTGCATTGTTCACTCTGTACCCCACCCTGCAGTCACACGAGCACACTTCTCACCCTGCACTCATGTGACACTTCACTCACCTGACCCCCCTTACTGCTCAATCTGTAGCTCACTCAAACAAGGCCATCACTAACCATGCACTAATTCGTCCCACTCTGCAGTTACAGCCGAACCCAAATTCATATGGTCACCTCACTCACCCTGCAGGCACTCCTTTTACCCTACTCTCACACTGTTGCATCGCTCACCGTGCAGTCACGTGGGCACTCTTGTCACGCACACAGTGCAGAAGGTTAAAGTGCCTGGTACAAAGAAGAAGTACCATGTACATCACAGAACTGAGTGTGAGTAAACTATAAGTAACGCTATAAAAAAATGAAATGTTTGTCAGACAGGTGCTATAGAGAGATGAGGTGTATTGTTCATGGAATTCATGGAGAAGGTGGAAAGACCGTTGCACCGTGTGCGTCCAGTGCTTGGACAAGCCCTGGCTGGGAGTGTTAACCCCCCCCCCCTTTGAAGTTCGGGTCTAGTGGATCCCCTGCTTCTGCTTATTATTTACATTTGTAGTGCGCTACTGTTACCTAAAGGTGTCCTGGGGCTAATAACCATCTGCCTGCAATGTGAGAGCGGGATCCGGGGTTGGGAGAGGAGAGAAGAGAGGGATGGAAGGAAGGGGGTGAGAGGAAAGGGGCATGGGTAAACTGCTTAACTCTGCACAAGACCGCCAGGGTTTGAATGCACCCTTGCTGCTCCCTGCCATGGCCAGGTGAGCTTCTAATGTGGCAGCGCATATTCCTGTGGAGTGGGAGGCCCTTCACAGAGGTCGACTAGACACCTTTCTGATGTTAATTGCTGTATTTTGGTTATAAACTGGTACTGATGGGGTAAAATCTTTCCTCAGTATTACTGTGTTTAAAAAAATTCTAAATAATAAAGCAATGCTACCCCAAAATACGCAGCATCACAGAACATTATTTACATTTTCTACTCACACCATTTAGTCAAGCCTGTCGCATAATTTGGTCCTCACCTTCCTCATAACCTAGAGGTTTAGAAATTTTTGTCAGGAGGGGGTCCTTACGCTTGAAAATGTTGACAGGGGGGTCTCAGCATCCAAAAGTTTGAGGACCTATGCTCTAATCTAACGTTGCAGTTCTGCGATACCCCCACGTAGGGTCTTTAGTGCCCCATGGGAGGGGGGTTCAGGGACCCCTGTAGTCACACTTGCCTCAAGGTGCATGTGTGTGGTGTTATTGAAGAAGTAAGGGGTACCTTGCGTGTGGACTCTGTCAGTATGTATGTTTCCGTGGCATGTTACAGACGTAATGTGCTAACAGGCCAGTAATTCGCCCAGCATTACCATAGAAAGAAGTAAACTACTATTCTGGCACAAAGAACCAGCCCACGCATGCCTGTGGCTAGCCCTTGTCATAACGAACCCTTATTTAGCGCTTCGTAGTTCAGGTTTTGCTCCATTCATGTAACTTTTTTTGTTTTTGCTGCTGTCAGGATCATTAGAGGAGACATTTGAAAGATTGAATCCACCTGAAGCCAGAGAGCAGCACAGGCGCGTATGCAGGCACTGCAGATCTCCGTGCATTATATGAGGGGAATGGAGAGAGCAGAGTCTGTCTATTTAATCAGATCGCTTGCAGGTGCGTGGCTTCCATTGGTGCGGCAGGTGCAGTTACACCGGCACCCAGAGGCCTGAGTGCCTCATTGAACTCGATTATTGGGGGCCCAGTTCCTTCCTTGAACTAGGACCCATGACACACTGATGACGCCGCTGCACACTTTCTGTTGAGGTATAATTTGAAGATCGCAGTATGGTCCCTGTCATTCCTTTGGGGGCGGGGCTGTCATTTTTTGACGAAAGCCCTCCGTGTGGCGGGGACGAGTTGGAGCGAAGCCAAGTGAGGCCGGTGGGACTGGGTGAGGGAGGGACAGGGGTGACCGACGCGCGCTCTGGATGTGACTCACAGGGGAGGGCGAGCAGCGAACGGGAGATCAGTCTGGCTGTGTCACTCAGCCAGGAGGAGGCTCCGACTAAAGCCCGCGAGCCCCGTGCCTGACAGAGCCCTCTGCAGCCTCCGTACCTCCGCGGCCAAGATGATGCCTGACTTTGCTGGCACCTGGAGGATGAAATCTAGTGAACATTTCGACGACCTCTTGAAAGCTCTCGGTAAGAACCTTTCTTAAGATACCCATATTTCATCTGGTCACATAAAATGCATATTTTTTTTATCTGCGAGGTATGGTCTTCTTTATCGAAGAATTGGCAATTTTGGATCTTGTTCTGCTTGAATAACTCGAATGCATGTATGACTCACAGGAAACTATATTTTCCTAAATTAAATATAATTACACTAAATAAAATACATTTTTAATATTTACTTGCTTTCTGACTTTTTAAAGTAAATTGGTGGTTTTTCGACATGCACCATAGACCCGAATGTGTTATCACTTTAGCAGTATCTCAGAGCAATTTCAGTCATGTAGGGACATTTTGGAATATAGGGTTACAATTTGCGTTCACAGTTTTAGAAAATACGTGTTAATGTATAGATACGAATGAGAGAGAGTGGTAGTCCTGTAAAGGCACAGCAAGTCTTTATTATCCACTTAGTTCAATGTTAAACTGTGAGCTTTATGGGTGAATTTGCAAACTTGGAACAAAGAACAAGAAAATATAAATTTGAGGCAGCCATCACTGGCCTGTGACAGCCTTCAAGTCACCACAGGATAGAAAGTACATATGTATAACTAATGCATTTCCATATAAATAGAAAACACGGACATAAACAATGTAATAAATACAAATCTGCAAGAGGTACATAAATATAAAATGCATACACATATACTATATGCATAAAATAGGAGAAAAGAAAGCAGTCCCTTCTAGATCCACCCTCTGCAGGCGCGTCATTAATGGTTTTCCTTGTGTAGGTGTCAATGCCATGCTCCGGAAGGTAGCGGGGGCCGCTGCGTCCAAACCACACGTAGAAATCCGTCAGGATGGGGACCGGTTCTACATCAAAACCTCCACCACCGTCCGGACCACAGAGATCAACTTCAAAATCGGGGAGGAATTCAGCGAGGAGACGGTGGATGGGAGGAAGTGCAAGGTAAGACGTCACGTGAAGCACAGTTGTGTCTTGAACATCTTTTTTCGGAGGATTATTTATTTGGTCTGGTTTTATAAACAGCACCAGACTTTTTGCCTCATTCATTTCTGATATTCAAATGTGTTTTCTTTTTGCCACATTTTGGTTCAAACCCAGCTTTATTTTCAAGGGGCCCCTTAATTTCTAATCTCTCCTGGTGCATTCTTTTCAAATCCCCTCATGCACCCTCCTCTGAAATCAAGAAGCGCCTTGAAGCGGATCAGTTTCTAGAGCTGTGCTACGTAAAAACCGTCATTTCCTTCTATGTGAAACGAATCACAGGGTGGGCCCATGACCAGACATTTCAGCTACGGCTCTCAGTACCACAGCGTGATAACCCCGGTTGAAATAATGCCACCCAAAGCCAGGCACAAAGGTCTGTGATCCCGGTATGACCATGTCACAAATGCCAGATCCGATCATTCCAGGCATAGATTCCGGACCTGTCTGTGCTGCTGCAAAAACTGCACAGCAGCACAGCTCATCCGTTCTACCCCTACTGCAGCACAGGGGGGCCGATAATGCTCCCCATGGACAGGCTGAGGTCTGCCCTGAGCCCTCTGCCCCCATCACACTCTCCCACGCCCACTGTCCCGATGAAACTTTCTTCCAGCTCTTTCATTGGATTTATACCCTGAATGGGGAAAACTGCACATAAAAGGACCCAGTATTTATACTTCTGTGAAGTTATTCCCCATTCTGGGAAAAAACGTAGAATTGCCGGTATATGGTGCAGGGATACTACCCAGAACTACAGATATTGGACCCCACTCTCCTTGCACCAAAATCCGTCAATCTCTTGGCCTGGGCGTGAAATTCCGCTCCGCTTGCGGAGTTTGCACCGTTTTCCCACTCCCCGTAGCACATGGACTTTGCAGAGCAGAGATTTTCCTTGCTTGCGCTTGCCAAGGTCAATTTGGCGAGCGTGGAAAATCTTACTCCAGACTACCTCCCTGTGAGATTTCTCAACGCGGGCGGTCGTGGATGGTCACTACTGCTCGCATCGAGAAACCTTCAGTTCGCGTTGAGGAAGCTGCCGCTTAACTAGAACATCTACTTGAGCAACAGAAAGAAGCAGCGCCCTCTTGCGCTGTGCATGGTGCCATTCACACTGATTTTCCATTGCGGTACAAACACACGGGGTTGAAAATCAGCTTGGATGGCGCAACCCAAGGCACTCTACCGCTTGCGGAACTCCATGTAGTGCAGCAGAGTTTTTTGGTCACAACGTGGAACTCCACCCAGGCCTGGGAATCTCATAGCAAGGGCCTAAGTACAGGCGCAGGAAGGGCGGGGTTTGCCAAAAACATGAGTACATCCACATGCTGAGGTTTACAATCTCACATGGGTACAGAGTTATTCATTTTGTGAATTCACAAGGGTTTCACAGGCTCCTCCTGGAAACCTGCAAAAGTCACAGGTTCCATGTGGTCTCCCATAAACAATTTCTGAATATGCAATCGTAACAAAGCAGAGGCATTTCTACATATGCGATTGAACTCAATGCACAAAGGTGCACAGACGACCGCCATTGCATTTGGCTAACAGTATTTAGTTTCTCTATGAGACAAATAGTTTTCCTAGTGGCAAAGCCCTGTATACTAAATCCACACCAATTAAGGGATTGTTCTGTTCCCTTCTTCGCCATGAAAGGGGAATTACTTCTTCACTTGACAAGTGTATATCTCTGACCATTTCCAGGTCTACAACTTTTGAGTCTGTAGGTGTTCCCCCAAACTCACCAAATTATCCTCTCTTTGGGAGGCCCACTACTTCCCAAAATGGCATTAGCACTCTCTACACTGAACAGTATTAGGATATATATATATATATATATATATATACATATATATATATATATATATATATATATATATATATATATATATATATATATATATATATATCTGGATATCTCCGAACCTCTCTGTAGTGCCCAGCCGGAACACAACCAAAGGACGAAATACAGACTCCAAAATATTGTGGAAAATGCAGGTCTTTATTTCAGGATGTCAGACGCGTTTCGAATACCCTTGTATTCTTTCTCAATTAACAAACAAAATAGTCCACTTTCAGTTTTTATATTGTTTTTTGTGTGATGCTTTCACCTCCCCTCTGTGATTAGTGGAAATAGAGGAAATACTAGACCAGAATGCATGCTGGGACTTGTAGTTGTAAATAAAAGCCTCATTAGTTAACTGGCATTTTAAGTTTGCATAACATTACCGCATGAATGCAGTTTTGTAAATAATAGCGTAATGCACAATTGTCATGACATTGTTATAAAATCACGTTTTGTTTTGAATGGGTTGCCAATTTCATTATATATTTTCTCAATGAGTATAAATAAATAAATAAATATATACATTGATAAAATATGCTATACAAAAATATATTGTTAAAATATATATCCATCATTCTCCTTATAGTAAAAAAATGACAAATAAATACATATTTCATATATACAGAATACAATATAAAAATAGAAATATGCTATTTAAAATATTGACACTCTTCAATTTTATACATGGAAATCATGGAATGAATTCCGAAACCCACGTTTTGGCTAACTCTATTGACCAAAATTGGTCAAATATCAAAAAAACGTGCAACACTACGCAATGTGCAAAAATACAAACTAAGTGCAAGCTATGCATTGTTTTGTAGCAGCATAAAGGTATTTCCTTGAATAAAGTGCAAAAATAGTGATGTGATGATTACTAAACTTCACTGTATTTGTGCTTCTTACTAAACAAAGTCTTGACATTTTCAAGATAAGTGTTTTAAAACTTATAAGCAAAAAATAAATTATGCTTATAATGTGAAAGACTAAAAACAATATTGAGACAAAAATAGCATGGAGTAGGGGCAACGGTAATATTCTCAGGGATATTATTAGATACAAGAATTTGGAAACATATAGGGAACATATGGCTATAATGGATGAAGCATCAGAGGAAATGATGTAGGTCCTCTGTGTTGTTTAATCCATTTGGCTGTCTACTGTCCAATTCAATAATGAATTTGGATTCCAACTGCCGCAAGCACTTTTCTCTGTTTCCACCTCGCGGATTATCCTTCACAGCTCCGATAACAAAATATTTTAAATCCGCTAGATTGTTTTGGTGGATTGCTTTGAAGTGCCTTGCGACCGGATACGTGCTATCGTTATTTACGATTGCACGCAGGTGTTGCAGGATTCTGACGTGCACTTGCTGCTTGGTATAGCAAGTATATATATATGTGTATATATATATTAATATACGTATATATATATATATATATATATATATATATATATATATATATATATATATATATATATATATATATATATATATATACGTATATATATGTATATATATATATAAATATATATATATATATATATATATATATATATATATATATCCTAATAACTCTAACTCCCAGCATGCTATGCACTGTCTCATACGAGCACCCCAATCCATGGGCGTGCCATATGCATAAATCATGGGAGCAGAGCCCGCCCTGCACTCACCTGAAATCGTCAGCCTCTGAGGAAGAAGGAAACTTTGAAACGCGTCAGGCTACAGAGAATTCAGCTGTTTGATTGACCAACTGACGTTTCTCTCCGTACCAATAAAGAAGCTTTCAAGCAGAGTGGTGTCTTGAGTGCTGCTTAAACTGAGGGACACCTTTGGAGCTGAGTATATATATATATATATATATATATATATATATATATATATATATATCTGCGCAAACTCCCAAAAACGCCGCTTCAGGTCCTAGTGCAATTCAGAACCCACGAGGCAAGTAGGAGACGGACCACAGTCAGGATTCACAGATGTTTAATGCAAAGGTTGAAAATTGCGAGGGCAAGACGCGTTTCGGGCTTACAAAGCCCTTGTTCACATTTACCTCTCTTCAGCCTTCGCCTGAACACGAAGCTTGTAAGTTTGTCTGTATCATTTTGCTCTGCTTTATCTTTCCCACACTTGGCATAGTTTTTCAATGAAAACCCCATATTGTTCATTGGGCAGCTTGTGGCATAGTTTTTCAATGAAAACCCCATATTGTTCATTGGGCAGCAAGCTGCCCAATGAACAATATGGGGTTTTCATTGAAAAACTATGCCAAGTGTGGGAAAGATAAAGCAGAGCAAAATGATACAGACAAACTTACAAGCTTCGTGCTCAGGTGAAGGCTGAAGAGAGGTAAATCCCCCTGAGTGAAATTTCCTCACATCCATTATTATATCACAGTGGCGTAGTAATATTGCACAATTGAAGGTATTTTGAGTGCAAGGCACATTTTGTAGCTCATTTTTGCATGAAAGTTGCAATTGAACACATGCATAACTTTGGGCCTAGCGCTCAGTGACTTGTGCCCTGTTCTGAAGGTCCGACATACATCCTTCAATGTAACCACTGATCCACATTTCCAGCAGTCAATAGTTTACACCCTCTGCCTTCCTTTCAGTCTCTTCCATGATCCGTCTGCACCTTCCCCTCTGACGTTTATATTTTTGCTGTGACAAATGCTGGTCGTGCTTATGTTTGACACAGCTCTGAGTCTTCTAATTTCATCCCTCTGCCTGCCCCTTCTGTTCCACAGCCAGAGCTCCACAAGGACTTGTGCAAAAAAAGGAAAGATGCAGCCTGCAGTCATGAGAGTGACAGCTTGGATGGTCATCCCATTACCCTCGTCCCCAAAAAAAGCGTCAATCCCCGGTGTCTTACCGATTCGTATGAATGAACATGGTTGCGATCGTGTAGAATACAAGTGGAACTTAAGTGCAACATTAAACTTGGCAATGACAGTCAAACGTAATTCCCTTTCACAAATAGGTACCACTCATCTGTGGTAACAAGCACAGCAACTCCTGCCGTCCTGTGAGGAACTAGAACACTGCACGAAAGATAACGTACGGCCACACATGACGGCTTCTGCTGACAACTATGAATTTCAATAAAGCAATTCAGAAGAGCTAGAAGAGAATTCTCGTGTTCATTCTTTCAACAGCAGCTGCCTACTGGCTTGAGCAGAGCAACTGTGACGTCACACATCCACTGGGCTTATTTATTACACCTGGGCAGCTATGTATTGTTCTTATTATGGGACTAGTGATGTCACAACTAGATAGCAAAAGAATACGTTTTTGGACAGGGATTTGAGGCTCCTATGTGTTATGACACAGAATTACGAGTGATTTAGACAAGGACAAGAAGATGTGACCAACGGTGGGGAACAGAGGCTCAGGTTCTAATTCCAGATTGCCCAATTGACAATATAAAAAAGATGGTTCTAGGCACTTCAAAAGTGTAAATAAATATTTGTAAGGCAACTATGTACAGCACCATTCTATGCTGTACTGCTCCAATTCGATGCCCCCATCTCCAAGATGTGCTAGGTTCTGTAATCTGACCTGCCCTGAAGCCCACTGACCTCATTCGCTGTCTTCTGGCTAGGTAGGTTGTCCATACGCACTACATACATATTTATGACTGTTGTATATGTAGCGCCTCGTGTTACCATGGAAATGATCTATGTGAAGCTCTCTGTTGTTTCTTGGCGCGAGGTCCTGACTGTAATATGTCTAATAAGTTAACGATGCAATGGCAGCAACATGTCCTCTAAGAAGGAATGCCTATTTGGAGTATTCTTTTGATATCAGTTAATTAGCACTCATCTCTCCAATGAATTTCATATGCTATAATAATACTGATGATGAGCTATTTATTACTTAGTAAGAGCTTCGAAGCTCTATAAGTAGAGTTCTGTGAGCCTCACGCAATGATTCACATTGCATTGGCCTAGAGAGGATGGAGGTTGGAGTAGGCGTAGTTAAAGATAGTCCTAATCAAAAGCACCATTTGCTGAGTTTCTGTGTGCAGCCTTTCCTCCACACCAGGAATGCCTTGAGGGGATTTAGACTCAAGAGCTGCAGCAACTTGAGTAACTTCTTCTGGTAATTCATGTGCTCATACCTGTTTGCAAAGCGTATTATATATTATTTAAAGAGTGACTAGCTGACTCGATGTCACCGGAACAGAAAGGTTCCAGGTATGAGATTTAAGTTGAACAGTCAGTGAATTCTGGGAGTTGTAGTATTCATTTGCCTCAACTGGGCTGACACAGCTGGGGCTTTATTACAGATATGGCGCACTGTCCCGTTCTTCCATGTGGCATACACTTACGTATGTGAACTAGGTGCAGAGTAGGACAGTATTAAGTATCATGTTAAGTGTGCTATTCCCAGTGCAGACACAAACTCGCACATATACGAAAAACAGCACGTCAGTGAATGGTGGACTGGCGGTAGGAAGCAGTAGGTCCACATTTCAGTGTGCAGGTGGTAGCATACCCTGTGTTTTTGAGAGGGGGAATAGATACCATTCCAGTCAGTGATTACACCTTCCTCCAGAGGGATTTCTGGGGGAGTGGCTGAAACCCCCATTGCCCCCCACAAAGAGGTGCAGGAGGGGGCTCTGATTGTGCATTATCTCTATGTGGCCCGTAGACTGTGCGCATTTTGATGGCCTCTTTGCCTGCATCCCTAATATGTGCAGGACTAAAGAATTATCGCATGTGCATTTGGCCACACCCCGTAGAAAATGGCACATTTGCCCAGCACCAGCTTGCACAAAGCATTTGCGGCCCCTTCCGTAATACCAAAGTGTCCCAGGTGGCGCAAAGGTGCACACCCTCATTGCACCCCCCCCTGGCTCTCTCAGCAACACACCCCTGATAGCAATAATGCATAAAAGCTAAAGGCCAGAACTTGAGAAGGCCTGCCCTGTCAGAAAAGGTCTTATGTTCTTGTGATCAGCCACAGTACAAACCTGCAGCCGTGGCTGGTGCCATCCATCACGGCGCACGATCACGTCCATTTCCACGGTGCTTTCGGACAGACCGTCAATAAAACCAGATGCGGCCTGCAAGAGGGGACAGAAGTGGATACTGCACTTCCTGCTCAGAGGCCTGGGCGGTAATAGCCAACTCCCAAGGCAATAATTAAAGACCACGACAAATGAGCATATTGATTATAGGCCGACAATGGGCTCTACAGCATCCGACTACCGGCCTCAGTTCATCTTTTGTTGCCGCAAACAAAGAGGGGCCCGTCTGAGCATAGGAGCCGCCTGCAGAGAACGCCTTCTGGGAAACCGCACTTTCATTAATTTCTGCTTAATGACGATTACACGTGCGTACACTGTCTGCATACTAACGCGGGGGGGCACAAGTTTTGTTATGAATCGCCTGCCTTCTTTTCTCAGATTAATGGACCGTGCCAGGGCTGGAAAGAGAGGCGCTCAGATTCCTCGCAGAGCATCTCTGCACCCAGCCATACCCCCCACTCCCCCAGAGGGGTCACTCACACACTCACACAGCTGCCTCGCCGCTCGCAGCGCTTCTCCTCAAAGGCTTCAGCTGTGTACATTCTTCACACACACTCTCAGTCACAATTACAATGAATACGTATGTGGCCATCGCTCTGCGCACTCTGCAAAGAGGCCAAGTACTGGAAGTGCGTGCAGTCTGAACACTCTAAAACCTGACAGGCAATGTGAGAAACTTGCACTCCTCACAGTAGCAGTCCCAGAGCTCTAAATAGTGCCTGTCACACCCACAACGTCACACCCACCCACAATCTGTACTCGCCCAAAGGCAGCTCAGCCCACAGTATGCACTGTACAGGAGTCATATGTTGCATGAAAAAAAACTGCAGGAACAATATCTGGAAATGTAAATATTCTTAACTCATGCAAGGTGAAGTAAAACATGAGAAATTTAAACGGTATCGCTGACATGGCTTACATTGAGCGTTTTTCCAGTCATTGTTGAGAAATCGATCCCTGTTTTTTTGTCTGTTGATGTTAAAGAGATCATATATGGTCTTCTCTTGTGGGTTATGCTGATCCTTTTATTGGGCACTGGTGGGCATGTACGTGTTCTCCCTCAATTTGGCTGATGCACGGATGTCGGATCTGTATTGTTATACAGTTGTTTTTCTTTTTTGCAAAAAACTTAATAACATGTCCCCCCCCCCCCAAAAAAAAACAGTTAATGAGATCAATATTGCTCCCTACAGGGACTCATTTCAGAGTCAATTTTTAATGATCAAGCAGGAACCGTCCCGTTTCGAACCCCATGTTTGTCTAGGTGGATATCCATGGGACAGAATGGGGGCAGGAGGGAGTCAACATTGGGCATGAGGTCATGAACAACATCAAGTTGTACATTGGAAAGGATATTTTCCAACATGGGTTTCAAGTCATAAATGTCTCAAGCCTTGCTCTCTATGTGTATGATTTAATGTGTCACCCCAATGCTGCTGACCGGTCCCACTGTTGATATTAACCCAGGGACTTCAATCCATAAAACCACAACAGCAGATATACCTTAGGGTCTCAGTCCAAGTGCCCCTTCAAAATCATGCAGTAACTCTGCACGGGGAATTACCAGTTTTTGGGGTTCGGTTTCCCCCGGGTGTGGTATTACCTCACCATTAAGATTGCTCCAGGTCCGGATGGAGGATGATGCAATGAAACAGCATGCTTCCTCAATTCCAAGTTGCAAAACCCTTAATATCGCAGCGTTTTTAAACCATAAAAGCAATAAATGATTGTGCCAACAAATTATTATATGGATGCATGGATGAATTAGTAACAATTCGGCATTGGGCTAACTGTAGTAAAAACATTGCAATGCCAACTCAACCTTTCATCCTTCCTCTGTTGATAAAATGAGCACAATTGAACTGCTTTAAATTGACAACGATTTCTGAGCACCTGGATGTCTCTAAATCATGCCTGGCATCAGGGGCGGCTCTAGGCTCATGGCGGCCCTGGACAGGGAGTGTAGGTAGGGGGACCTGGAAGAGGGGGTCCGGGCGGGGCGGAGGCCAGTGAAGAGGAGTGGGGGGGGGGGGGGGGGCAGGGTGTTTGGAAGTGGAACAGAGCCGGAGGCAGCCAAATCCCTGGAAGGGGCCGCCACGCAAATATGTATCCATCCACAGAGGATTATTATATTAAGGATATATATTGGCGTGGTGGCCCTGTGCAGGTGCACAGCTTGCACATGCCTAAGGCAATACACTATAAAGGGGTCAGCATTACTATTATGAATTAAATTATTAGAATTTGAGCTGGGGTAAAGATCTCGTCATTTGTTTAACTCATTTAGCTCATTTCAACTGTTTTTATGGTGAAAGCAGTCTTTCGGGCTGATTCACAGACGCTCTTATGAATAAGGGAAGTAGAACGACGAAGGACTCTTCCACGCTCCCTGCGCCTTTGCGCTTCCCCGCGAGGGTGTCTGGCTTGCATGGCGCTCTGTGCATGCCTGTCTCGTGCTCTCCCTCCCCTCCGCTGGTGCTTTACTGCAGCCATCATTCTCGGCCGCGTGCATTGCTGTCTGCCTCCAGCTGCCAGGCGGCTTCATTAATGTTACTAATGGTTTTCTTGCCTGCAGAGTTTAGCCACTTGGGAGACTGAAAACAAAATCTATTGCAAGCAAACCCTGGTAGAAGGAAGCGGGCCGAAGACCTTCTGGAGTCGAGAACTAGTGAACGACGAGCTGATTTTGGTAAGATGTTTTCAACTCCATTAGTAAAATGTATCCTTGCAGCCACCATCTGTGTCCCCTCATGTTGAAAGAATGCTTCGATATTTAGGGCTTGCAGTGCAGCAACATGGTCTTCGGGGCACTCCTCTCAAGGATGCTGGCTACTTGAGACATGGTACAAGTTCTGGGGAGAGAAAGTGATCCATAAATAAGGGGTGTGTTTACTTAGCTAAGGGCTGTCTATAGGTCAGTGAACCTGGCCATGGGCAGTGTCTGATTCACAATGCTGCAATGTGATGTGATGCTCACAGCACCAGGTTCGTTTACGTAAAATACAGAAGAATGATTTGTATACAGGAAGAAGGTACACCAGAGTCTTCAATAAAAACATACAGAAGCAGAAAGATGGGAAAGCGCACAAAGATGGCCCCAGCAATGTTAAATTAGGGTTTTGTGCCTCACAGCACCATTATTTTAGCACCTTACTAACAGAACTGTATATCTTGCACACCCAGCTGCACAATAAGACTACTGCTGCATACGGCTGGTTTCTTCATTTCGCTTTGTGTATGGATAGTCGCTTTTGAGGGTAAAAGTGCTCAGTCTGGAATTCCTGATATTTAATATTATGTAGCGTGTGCCTGTTTTATATAACTATGCAGATGTACTTTGACGGTGAGTATTGCACTTTACACAAATGAGTGGCTGAAGCTTAAAGAGCCCTTAATTAATATCTACATGGATATAACAAGTATTGACAAAGCCAAAAGGTCTGACTTTAAATCTGCTGATGCATGCACACGCAGGCACACACAAAACACTGTTATTATGCATTTAGTGAATTAAATGGCATCTGTTCCATATAGGAGATTTCAGATTGATAGATGGAGAGCTAATCAATAATGTGTTCAATAGGACAACTTAATATCAACACATACTTGATAGTAGGTCACAGCTGTTCGACCTGGCCCTCTGCAGAGTCACCCCCAAACATTTTGCCTATACCCTCCGTTTTTTGCTGATTTTTTTTTTGATGACCTTATGACTGTGCACTGCTAACTAGTGCAAAAGTGCTTGTGCTCTCTCCTTAAAACATGGTAGAACTGGCTTACGTCCAATTGGCATATTGAATCTAAGTATAAGTCCCTACTAAATTGGTACTACATCTTGCCTGCAGCACTGAATGTGCCACCCACTTTAGTAGCCCTTTACGCACGCCCCAGGCCTGCCATTGCTGCCTATATGTGTCCAGTTTTAAACTGTCATTTCAACCTGGCAAAATACTAACACTGTGAGGCCCAAGCCTTATTTTGTAATACATATAAGTCACCCCCAGGGTAGTCACTGCACAGTCCAGTGGGCAGGGTGCAATGTATTTAGAACGTAGAGCGTGTACTTTAAAGTTTTACATGTCCTGGTAGTAAAAAACCCTTCAATTTGTTTTTCACTACTACAATGCCTGGCTCTCCCATAGGATAACTTTGGAGTTAACTTATTACATTTTATAAGTGTCATTTCTAAATGGGAACAGGTAACCAGTTCATGTTTGGTGTGTCTGGTATTGGAATTTAAAATCCTTTCTTATGGTGTAGTCGGATTTTACATTACAATTTTGAAAATGCCACTTTTAGAAAACATGCATTTTCCTGCCTTAGCCATTTAGTGTCTGTAGCTTGCCTCTTGTCACATGACTGGGTGTAGCTGACAGTTATGTTATGTTATGTTATGTTATGTTATGTTATGTTATGTTACAGCGTTCTTGTATAGCGCACGGCTACTCGAAAAGAGTGTCCCGGCGCTTTCCACCTGCATCTCAGAATAAAAATAACACAACACAGCAAAAGAATGAGAGAAAGAACTGAAACTGAAACAATAAGAACAGCCTAAAGATTAAAAAGCCAGGTCTTCAGGCTCTTCCTGAACTGGAACAAATTGGCAGTGCTGCGCAGCGAAAGAGGAAGCGAGTTCCACAGCTGTGGGGCTTTGCAGCTGAAAGAGCGCCCTCCCGTGCGGGCCTTCCTCACCCGAGGGACCACCGCTTTGTAAAGGGATTCCGAGCGCAAGGAGCGGACTGGTCGATAGAAGGCTAGTCTCCGCCGCAGGTATCCAGCCCCTGATCCAAACAGGGCTTTGTGCATCAGAGTCAGGGATTTAAACTGGATCCGCTTCCGGACAGGCAGCCAATGTAGCGCCTGTAGCAGCCCGGAAGCTCGGGCTCGTCTACGCAGGCCAAAGATAGCCCGGGCGGCAGAGTTCTGTACCACCTGTAGGCGCTGAACTAGGTAATCAGGGAGGCCAAGGAAGAGGGCATTAGCATAATCAAGCCTAGAACCGACGAGAGCCTGCACAGTAATACGCCTGTGCTCCTCAGACAGCAGGGGCAGGAATTTACGGAGCATTTTCAAAATTCCATAACAGGTGCCAGCCAGACCCAGAATATGTGTTCGCAGCGATAGCTGGTTGTCCAGCTTGACACCCAGGTTTTTAGCCACCAAGGAAGACTGTGCAGGAGGGCTCATGTCGGACGGCCACCAGTGCTGCCACTCCGGATCGACACCGCAACCGAAGAATAGAACCTCGGACTTGCTCGAGTTGGCCCTTAGACTGTTCCGTTGGAACCAGTCAAAGACCAATGTAAGACAGTCCCGAATTCTCCCTCCATCAAACTCCTGGTCTTTCCCGCATGTGAAGAGGAGTTGCGTGTCGTCGGCGTAAGAGACGATCTGGGCCCCATATGCTTCCACCAAGGCCGCCAAAGGGGACATAAAGATGTTAAACAACGTGGGGCTCAACACAGATCCCTGTGGAACCCCAACTCCCAATGGTGGCATCTTGGCAGAGCTCTGGGAAACCCAGACCGTCTGGCGGCGGCCTTCAAGGAAGGATGTAAACCACCTGAGCGCTGTCCCCCTAAGGCCGATGTCATAAAGCCTCGCTAAGAGCGCCCTATGGGGGACGGTGTCGAAGGCCGCCGATAGATCTAACATGACCAGCATGGCCCTCCCGCCGACATCAAGAGTCTCCCTGATGATCTCAGTGACCTCTAGCAATGCCGTTTCCGTACTGAAATTAGGACGGAAACCGGATTGAGATGGATGGAGCAGATTGTTAGCTTCCAGAAAGCGCGACAGGACACCGTGGACGTGTTTTTCCGTGATCTTCGTGAGGGCCGGAAGAAGTGAAATTGGCCTATAATTGGCCAGAACCTCGACGTCGAGACCCGGTTTCTTTAGGAGGGGGATCACCATCGCTCTTTTCCAAGAGCTAGGGACCCTCCCCTCCCTCAGCGAGGCGTTGAGGATGGGATTA
The DNA here is from genome assembly GCF_964263255.1 of Lissotriton vulgaris. NCBI lineage: Eukaryota > Metazoa > Chordata > Amphibia > Caudata > Salamandridae > Lissotriton > Lissotriton vulgaris. The sequence goes on from NC_141688.1 coordinate 117,092,594, forward strand.
ACCAGCGGATTCACCACCTCCGCCAACCCAGCCAAAAATTTGGCGGGCAGGGGTCAAGTGGCGAGCCACATTTCAAATTGGCCAACAGCTGCCTGGACACATCGCTGGAAACAGCAGGAAAATCAGACAGCACCGCCGTCGGTGTGTGCGGAAGTCCGCACCCAGCCCCGGTGACGCCGCTTCCATCCTCCGGTCCTTCCACAAAGGAGGCCTGAATCGCCTTGATCTTATTAGTAAAGAAGCCGGCAAGATCACCTGCCCACGTATCTGAAGAAACTAGAGGGGGCGATTGGGAACTAGGGGTCGTGAACTCCTTCACAATGGTGAAGATCTCCTTACAGGAGTTCGCGGATGCCTCGATCCTCCTAGCCAAATAGTCCCTCTTAGCTCCCAGAATGTCCCGATGGTAGGCCTTCACCGCCGCCTTGTAGGCCAGTTTAGCCTCCCCATCATACAGACGTCGCCAGGCCCTCTCGGCCACCTTACATTGGCTGCGAGCCACACGAAGAGCCTCCGTAAACCACGGTGCAGATTGACGTGCCACCGTGGATCGGGGGGCTGCCTTGGGGGCCAGATCGTCCAGCCTATCAATGAGCCACCGCTGCAGAGCCTCAGTGTCGCTATCCAGATCGCCCGAAAGATGGCATGGGTGATCCAGAAGAGCCTGTTCCAGCATGTCAGGTGTCACTCTGTGCAGCGCTCTCGAGGCCGGTCTAGACAAGACCGAGGCACTGTTATCCGGCCGCGCACTCTCCAGCACCGAAAATCTGATCAGCCTGTGATCGGACCAGAGCACCGGCAGGGTGTCAACCTCCATAAGAGGGACAGACGAAAACACCTGATCCAGGGTATGCCCCTTCTCATGAGTTGGCCCCGACACGAACGGTATCAGTTGGGCTTTGTGTATTCCTCCTAGACAGCTACATACAATAGAGAGCTTAGGTGTCCCTGGATGGACCATTATTGGTAGTATGGGAGGGCAGAATCAAGCACAGCCCTACTTACACTTGAATAGTCTGTGTCCTGCTTCCGAAAAATGGGCTGCATACTCCCTATAGTTAGTTTGGAGCCAGGACAGGAAAGGCAGGATGCCTGAGGACTTAAAATGGGAACTTCTAGAAGCATCCCCCCACTTCAAAGGCACAACTGGGTATAAAGACTGGAGCTCAGACACCAACTCTTCCGCACACCTCTGGACTCATGGATACTCATCCAGGAAGAAGGACTGTTGTGCTGCTGATGTGCACTCTGCTTAATTGCACTCTGCTGGACTACTGCCTTGCTGTGCTGCTGCTGTGCTCACCTGCTGCCCTCCTGCCCGGATGAGAAGGACTGGACCCACATCTCTTGAACACAGAACCCCAGAGTGACTCTAAGGGCTAGATGGCTTGCCTTTTGACTTGAGCCTCAGGGACAGAAGGCTCCAGAGAGCCTGCACCTGCACCTCGACTCTGCCATTTGTGAGTCTACCTTGCCAAGTAGTGAAACCCCAGTCCTGAACCCTTGGCAGTAGGCTTAAGGTACTTTGCCTTCCTCTACTGATCCAGCTAAACCGGTGTTTCTCCTATGCTTCGCAGAGCAACCCCGAGCAGGACCGAAGCCTCTCTGCTGCAAGGATTGATTCCATCGCAAAGACCCGCATGGCCACCCGCATTGCATTCAGAACTACCGCTGCACAATAAATCCTCACCGCAGGCCCTCACATTGCTCGCTGACGGCAACCTTGACAACTACTCCGAACTCCGCAACACAGCCTCGCAGCTCCTCAGAACTGATGCATTGCTCCGACAGTGCAATGCATCCCTGACTCTGAAATTCACATTGCAAGCCCTCTTTGGTGGAATTTTTGATGACTATGCAACAGAACCTTGCACTGCAGCCATACCGCATCTCAGAACCAACACATCACTTGGGCTATACAATGCATCTTTGACGTTGAAACCAGAATTGAAAGTAATTTGTTCAGCAGGCCTAACTGGGTCCCTGTAGTTGGTCTGCGCTCCATTGCGGCTGAACATGTGACTTTGTCCATGTGACTACACTACCCCAGTTTTGACCCAGCCATATGTAAATCAGTCTTGACCCTGTGCCCCATGGGAACAGTCCAGACCGAACTCCAAGGCCAGGTCCTCCCTGGACCGGAAACAAGCACCCTCTGACCAGTTTCAGGGTATGTCACCCTTCTTTAGCCAGGCTAGCTTTAATTCAGTGGCACAGTGGTCAAAAGAACGATGGATTAAACCCAGATCTTTTGACTGGGGGAGAATGTTTGCATTGTCAGCATTCCGTCCATCATTTGTTTGCTGTATCACAGATATTCACAGATGGAACTTTTCGCCTTTCCGCAAGATTTTTTTCTAATATCTTAAAAATTGAATATCTCTGGTTCTACAGATTAAAGTTTTGTTGTTTTGGTTTTGTTTGATTATTTTCAAATTCCCCAACACATTTTCTAACTCGGTTGGGGTTGCTTTTGTGGTGGGTTTTCACTGTGTTACTGTTTTAAGTATTGCACAAATCCTTAACACATTGCCTCTGAGTTCAGCCTGACTGCTCTGCGCCAAGCTACCAGAAGGTTGAGCACAGATTAATATAGGCTTTGCTTGTGACTTCACCCTGAGAAGAATCATGGTTGCTGCTTGAGAAGGGTTTCAACCCCCGCAACATTAACCCAATTTCTTACAATGGCACACATTGATACACCATGGAACTGTTTCCTGAAAAGTCAGACTCCACCATGGCCTCAAACCACCTCAATGACCCTGGTATCTAACATTAAATGAAATCTGCTAAAGTCTAAAGCGTGGTGCTTGCCCTCTCATTACTTTATGCATAATCTAATCAAGGCCGACTAAGTTTATTTCAGTGTTGCAAATGAGGGGATTTCAGACAAACCTTGCATGTACTACACTACCTAAAGTCTTTTTTAGCTGTAACTCCCGAATTATACACAAGTCATTGAAGATTCTTCCACAAAGGCGTAGACCCGGAAGACAGGTCTGGTTGCCCCTCTTGGCTTAGACTCAGGTGCTTGAAGGTACTTACTGCCTTACTACAGGCCATTCATAGATGTCTTCCTCTGAGTAAAACATTTATCCTTGGTGTTCAAGACTACAGTACTATAGACGTCCCCTGTAAACACCAACACCATTGTCCCAGCAAACAGAGGTTACCAGCAAGTTATGAATAGACTACATGCTCTTAAATATCTCCCTTTTCTAAAAGTGGAACAGAATAAAGAACAAATCTTTACTGCGCTTTTGAGCACCACAGATCACATAGTTTTTTGATATAAATTTGGATATTCAATTTTGGTATTCTAATGATCTTTCCTTGTAGTCGGGTAGATACATAAACCATAGCTGGCCTATTATGGTGATTGTCATCATTGCTGATAGAATTCAGTTCCTACACAGGCTAGAAGAAGCAGGTGACTGCGCCCTCATATTTATTAGCTATTACAGTCATTGGTATTTAGAACGTGCCTTATTGGATTTTTTGAATAGTCCTTTATTTGTTTGAAAACATTGGGAGTTTAAAAAGAACAGAGTGTTTTGTCCAGTTAGGAGATGCTGTTTTCTTAGAAGACACTGTATGATGTCTGAGAAGGAGCACATTGTTAAATAATTTTCAGTGGAATATGTAATGCAGATGATATATGACGATTTATTCACAAATAGTTAACTGAATACATAATTAAAACACTCTGTTAACACTTTCAGCCAAAGTATTGGCCTTAGAGGGGAGAAGTGTGGCTCTGGGGTTAGAGGCGGCAGACCCGGAAGCTGAGATCGGCCCTGGACTTGGGCTAAAAAATTCCACGGACTCGATAATTCTCGCTCCGGTGCCTTCTCAACTCACGGGTTCACACTCTGCGACTCTGGGCAATAGCTTGCTTAATCTCCACAACGGCCCCTCGTGGCGGGATGCCTGGCTTTCACCTTGTGGATACCCTGCCGGGGTTATCTCACAGGGGAATACCAGGATGGGTTCCCTAAGCAAGCGCTTAGATACCGACCTCGGTCAGTGATTTGCGCTATATAAATACATGTACATTTACATTTACATTTATAGATGTGTAATCATATCCAGTATCATATGTTTTGAGAAAACTCATATTTTCTTCTGACAGAACAGACGCCTGCCATACTTTTCTAAGAACTCCTGACAACGCTGTTTAACAAACTCTTCTTTTATGATAGTTATCACTAATGCGGGGGTTATCTTGTTAATCATGTAGAAACCTACTCTTACTAAAATTATATCAGGACACTACCTAAGCTATAATATGGATTGTAAATGTCCCAAGCTCTCTGTAGAAACTCAGTTAGTTTCAAAGGTGGCTGCTTAACTACCCACCATTTGTCAATCGTCTCATATACACCTATCTAGCTATTTCTTTATCCATATTAGTCTAGTGATCCAATGACATGATACCTCCAATTTGTCGATTCTTCTCTCAATACCACTCTCTATGGACAAGTCTGAACTCAGTCCTTGATAATTCTCCAGATGAATTGACTTTCCAACCATTTTGGTCTATCATTTTGCAATGTGTTAAATGGCTATCTTCGATTCCACATCCTGCTCCAAATCTTCACCCTATCCCAACTTTGAAATGGCATCACCCATAAATTGCTTACGATTCTGAGTAGACTAATGGGGCGAGTCATTGCATGCATGCCATGTGCGTGTGTATGATATATGTGCACATGAATTAAGGTATTGGTTGGACTATTAATTCCCCTTGGTATTTACATCATGCTGGAAGAACTGTGACAAGGAAGAGGGATAAAGTGGTTATTTGCTGGTCAACCTTACTATAGTGCTTGTTTATCTTGGTATATTCCTGTATTTCCTAAGCCCCATCCTTGTGTACGTTCTTTGCCTTTGACTAATATGGTACAAGATCGCCTCAAAAGGAAGACTTTTGGGGTGAGAAGTCTAATTTAAATGTCTACAGCACTAATAGAGGAACTTAAAACGTATGTTAAACCTAAATTGCTAATGGGTGTGGCTGAACAAGTTACAAGATGACCTTGTAGCTTTGGAGATCCAATTGACTCAGTACCTTAGCAGCACTTATTTTGTTGCTGTCTTGTTCCAGGGCTGTAGTCCTGCATTCTCCAGAACAGGTGATCCTAATTAGGAATGTGCGATTGATAGGGGGCCCTGGTGACACTGCAGTGAAACAGCCTCCAGCACTGGTCCTAAACCCTCCCACAAAGGGTGTAGACTGTGATATCCAGATGGGACACTGACTACTGGAAGTGAAGAGTATTCACTGGCTCAAGGTCCAGTGTGATCAACTTTGGAGATCAAAAAAGACCTATTAAGCCATCATGAGGAACTTGCGGCATAGCCTTCGCGGTTCCAAGATAGTGCGGATTACAGGACATTACACTATGTGGTTGTTTGTCTTGGGCGGGGGGGGGGGGGGGGGTTCACCTCTGGCTGTGTACCACCTATAAGATAGGTATATTGGAAGACGCACCAATAGTACATTGGTGGTGGCATCTGGATAGGAGCAGGCATCAGAAAGCATCTTGCTAACTGCAGAAACAGTGAACAGAGGGCTCTGAGGTACTGAGGGAGCAGATGGGATGGGGGAACATAGGTGGCAATGTTCTTTTATTACCTTGCCCTTTTGTCCTGAAATTTGCATTTGGGTGAGTATGTGTGTGTTGAGGGTTGGGTGGAGGCCTGATAGGTAGCCCAGTAGGCTGAGAGGCTAAACAAGTTGCCTTCCCCCATTAACCCTAGAGAGCTCAGGGGCATGTGTGGGGTGTGCTGCAGGACTCCCCGCGCTCTCGGTCTGGCAGCATCCCTCATCCCTTTGATAGTTTTTACAGAATCTGTGCATGTTGCTCCTCCTAGCGGAATTTTTTATTCTTGCACTTGACTTAGCGGATTCCAACACTGATACCGTCTCGCTTAATGTCCTTGTGGCCCTGGTTAGGCTTCACTTTCTTCCTCAAACCAGAGGTGAGCCCTGATGGCTCTCTATTTTCCAATAGCCCACTAGCTATAACTGAGAATGATGTAATGTGCAGGAACCTCCTACTATTTTTCCATTGCACGGTCTAATCCACACAGCGGTCCTCCATATAGTACTACCCACTGATATTAGTGTCTAACGAATGCTTGCATCTACCATTTTTCTGATCCCTGACATCTGTATGTAACAGAAATGACAAAAAATATTGTGATGTTATATTGTTGCTGCCTAAACATTGTTAACAAAAACATCAACTTTTAAAGCACCCTATGTAAAATACACTTATATTAGCAACACAAATATAGACATCTTAATATCAACTACCCAAACACAGCAATCAAAACCACTGTTTAAAGCAAAAAATCGTTCTATATAAGAATATTGTTAGCATAAATATCAGTCGCAAAAATACTGAAGAAACATATTAAATATAAATCATATATATTAATATATAACCCTCTGTTCAAATATATTTAAGTGAAAAAAACAAAAAAAACGGTTACAGCATATATGAATTTGAAAGCAGTCTTCATCAAAGAGCGAATAACCAAAGTAAATAAATAATAATAATAACTACTAAACCAATCACATTTAAAACTAACAGGTTACAAAAGGGAATCCACTACTAATAATAATTAGAAGAAACGCCATAACAACTAATTCTGCTGCACATCTGCCGTTGTTGGATGTAGAGGATTAAAATGCCTGACAGAAGCACCAATAAACTAAGCAGAAAGAAATGCACATTTATTTATTGCCAGTAGGTAGTTATAGTTAGCACCACTTTTTCCCATAGACAGAGCATTTTTTTGTTTTGATAAGAACTTCGGCACAGTTTAATGAATCTTCACAACATTTTCTAAAGAGAGTACAACACTTTGCCTAGTTATGTATGGAAAGTTTCGGGGTGATTCGTAAAGTAGGGGCAAAGAAAAGGAGGTGTCGCAAAACGATTTTTCCCCATGCATTTCTATGGGGATTTTGCAACTTTTAGAGACAGCTGTTGGCCAAGCCGCTGAAAGGATTTACACCAAATTTGCCAGAAATCTGACTCTTGGTCCAGAAAGAGCCCTTTTCGTAATAGATAAAATGTGTTCAGTAGTTTTGGAGTTATTAAAGAAATAAAACTTTGTATATCTAGGGCCACTGATCCTTCTTGTTATACTTATTTGAAGAAACTATAACTCATGCTATTAAGTAACCTTAAGTATTGAGTTTTAGTTTCTTAACATAAGTATTACTATAAGTATAACTATAACTACTGAAATTCTATGGTTTTCAGTGGACAGAACGTAAACCTAACTATAACGTCCTTGTAACCTTTGGGTCTTTTCAATGAATTTGTATGTTTTTTAAACGTATATATATATTATGGCTAGCAGTGCTAATTATAACTTGTGCCCCCTCCATGCAATGCTTATGGCCTCACATATAACATCACTCATGACATGTTCTATGACATCGTTTATGACAACTCAAATGACGCCATCCAGTGGAGGACGACATGGCTTCCGACTGCAGGGAGTAGCTAATAATGCTGCTTCCTGCTAGCGGGAGCAATATTTAGATCTGTTTCCCTGCCCGCATCCCTTCAGGCAGTGAAACAGATTTAAAGTACACCTCCACCTGGCAGGAGCATTTTTTAAGCTCTCACAGCTTGGGGAGGACTTGGTGTTTGCTTCCTCGCTGCAGAATATTTAAAGATGCTCCCACCAAGCGAGAGCAAACACAGGTTTCCTTACTCGTGCTGCCCTATGGGTGGGTACCATGAGAATTGCCTGTGAGCTTGCCCTGGGAATGGGGTCCCCAGGGCCATTAAAGGCCCTCTGCCCCTTCACCCCTTTATAAACACAGTCCCGTGGTTAGGCTCCCCAGGGCTTATAATGAGGGAATGCCCTGGCACTGGCCACTATTTTTTTCCCGATCCAGAGAGAGTCTCGTAGGATCATGCCATTTTTGTCTCTTTTTCTTTTTGGACCAGGAGGGCCCCTCTGGGTCTCCCCATGGAGACGTGGAGGGGGTCAGGATATCTTTTATTTTAAGAACTTTAGGACAGGGGACTAAGTCCCTGAGTCCTGTAATGGCTGCCAGCAACATGTTTCTCATGTTGCTGGTAGCCAATCAGTGCGCTCGCTCTCACAGGAGTCTGACTCTCACATGAGTGAGATGGCACAAGGGAATTAAAGCTCCCTGGGCCAATCAGAATGCTAATTTTTTAAACTGATGCTCCGGTAAGATACTTAGAGACTCTCGCAAGCCCAACTGCCAAAATGTAAAATTCTTTCCTACCATTAATTTCTCAAAACCTACTGAACAGATTTACACCAAATCATAAAAAGAGCACTCTGCGGACAAAAATCTGGCTTCCTGCCAAATGTGGTGTAACTATGTTCAGCTGTTTTTGCTGTAATCTGTCTCAAAGAGGTCTATGAAAAATGCATAAGGATTTTGTGTTTTGGGACCCCACTTTTTCTTAGCCTCCACTTGACAGATCACCCCAAAACTTTCCATAAAGGGGCTGAGGTGGATGTGCCTTGCTTCTGGAAAGGTTTGTGAAGGTTTGTCAAACAGGGCCAAAGTTATAAGCAAATCAAAAAACGCTCTGTCTATGATAAAGCAGACCTGACTATAACTCGATAACTACCTATATATTCACTGAAAAAAACATAGGTTTCACACCAGTTATAGTTAGCTGGAAATTTTACTGACATAAAACCATTGAAATTTCACTATAACTTGCGCGCCTGCAATGCACTGCTGATGACGTCACATATTACATCACTCATAACATGGTCAGTGACATCACTCATGACATCACTGATGACACCATCCAGTGAATGTGTGTCTTTCTGAAAAATCAATATGTTTTATTTATGTATATGTAAAGGTCGATGGAAAATAAATGTTTAAATAAGTGTCTTAATGGATGTTTTTTTTAAATAAAAACTTGATTGGTTAACTGGCTTAGTGTATATATGTGTATGTTAGTGAATGAATGACTGTCTCACTACTGTCTTTATCAGTAACTACATATGTTTTAACCTAGTATATGTGAGTATTGATGTATATAAGTGAGTATATGTAAGAGTGAGAGATTGAAAGAGTTCTTGTTTAAATAAGTATGTGTTTCTATAAGTGATTGTTTAAGAGAGTAAGTATGAGTAAGTTTCCTTAGAAGTAAAGAGATAGTGTGTGTATAGCTGTATATGCAAATAATTGGATGATCAATAGTTTATTTGCATGTGTCATTATGTGTGTGAGTAACTTTTGGATGACTGTCGGTGTGTAACAGGATGTATAGGTGTTTCACTACATATGATGAGTAAATATATGTATGAGTGACTATATAGAACTGTTGGTGAATGAGTGGATGTGTATATAGATGGTGGTATTACTGAATACTGAATTGATTGTTGAAACTGGTATGGATATCTCTATTTTTTTGAAAATTTTAGTTTCTATTTTTGAATATGTGGTTCAAGGGTTACATTACACTGAAAGGAGTTCTGTCACTCTGTCACAAGGATGGTGTCATCAGTGATGTCATGAGTGATATATTTATTTAAATATTTAAAAATTACTCGCTAATATATTTATTCACTAAGATACACTTTATATGCCAGTTAACCAATCATTTTTTTTTTAAACATCCATTTCGACACTTATTTTAAAATGTATTCTTCCATCGACCTTTACAAAAACATATTTATTTTTCAGAAAGACACACATTCACTGGAGGGTGTCATCAGTGATGTCATGAGTGATGTCACTGACCATGTCATGAGTGATGTAATATGTGACGTCATCAGCAGTGCATTGCAGGCGCGCAAGTTATAGTGAGTCCAACTAACTATAACGTGGGGATTTCAATGGTTTTATGTCAGTAAAATTTCCAGCTAACTATAACTGGTGTGAAACCTATGGTTTTTTCAGTGAATTGAATAGGTTTTTTAAATGCTAATTCCTAACTATAACGGATGTGAAACCTATGGTTTTTTCAGTGAATTTATTTGGTTTTCTAAATGCTAATTCCTAACTATAACTGGTGTGAAACCTATGGTTTTTTCAGTGAATTTCATAGGTTTTTAAAATGCTAATTCCTAACTATATATATAGCCCCAAACCTATGTTTTTTTCTTTGAATTTCAAAATGTTGTTAATAGCAAATGTCTATAGCTATGAAATGTAATATTTTTGAAAATGAATGAATCCTATATTATATTTGTATTTAAAACAATTTTTTTAATGTATATATTTTTTTAAACTTTTTTTTGCCCTTGAGCGTTCCCAGGGCGCGCCCCGGTGAGCGCCCCGGAAAGCGTAGTCTTTTGAAGCACCCCAGGGCGCGCTCCGGAGAGCGTCCCGTTAGCGCTATTGCCGCGAACGAAAACATCATCGTGACGTATCGCGTAGCCGCGTCCATGTGATACGCATGGCGTAAGCGCACCGGAAGCACTCGAGCGAATACGATCGCGCAACGTAAACATCCGACATGCTTACGCGATGCGACCCGGGGCGCATCGCATAAGCGCGTTGGGTCATGTGACCTGAAAATAACACTTTTAATTGGTGCAGAACAGTTTTGGTTTCATAATGATGAAATCCCTGGTCTTGTGACCTGAAAATAACACTTCTCATTGGTTCAGGACATTTTTTTTTCCACCTTTTTTCCTTATTCTGACTTTGTCCTTTGACTGAGGAAGACCTATTTTGCAATCTTTGAGGTATATTTTGTACTTTGAAATGGCTGCAGTAGCAGCAGCAGCTGGAGCATCTGCACCACCACCACCACCACAACCACCAAGAGGATCACCACAAGATTACATTGGTGGTCAACAAGAGGAGGAGGAGGAGGAGGAGGGGAGGAGAAGGTGGCTGCAAGAAGACAATACCCCATACCAGCCAAGACCACACATTGTATGGGAGTTTTTTTCTATTCCAGAGGGAAAGAAAAAAGTCAATGCGGCCAAGGTGACTTGCCTAATCTGTGGCATGGAACTTTCAAGGGGAAACCCTAACAAAAAATACTCTTTTGGAAACAACACCATGATTCGCCACATGCAGCGCAGGCATCCAATCAACTATTCTGCTACAGAGATGAGGGAACTGGCCAGTAACCCTCCCCAATCTTCAAGCACCACCTCCAAAAGAAAGCAACCCACTCCATCGGGACCAGAGGCAAGTGAGATGATTCCTTGCATTCAACCACGGTTTGGGGATTTCCGAATAACATGTATTTATTGTGGTAAGACCATCTCCTATGGTGAACTGAGCATAAAGCTCACCGTCCTTGCTGGGGACAACCACAAATGCCCCAAAAAACCCTAATTTTTTCTTATTTTTTTTTTGCTCCAGTTGAGCCATTTTCAATTCCCTGTTTTTTCGTTTCTCCCCATAAAAATAACAAAAAAAATATAAAATAGTTCATAAAAGCCAAAAAAAGTACAAAATGTTAAAAAAACACTAAAAAAATATAAAACAACAAAAAGAAGAAAAAAAACAGTTCTTTTTAGAACTACCTCCAATTTATAAAAAAAGGCTAAATTTTTTAAAAACTCTGTCATTCTTTTTTCCCCATGGGCCGCTCCCCGGTCCGCTCCCCGGTGCACGTACCGGGCGCTCCCCCGCGCAAATAAAAAAAATATATATTTTGCCCCGCGGGGCCCTTTTATAGCCCCCACATCAAACCTAGGGGTCAGGGGGGGTCTACTCTGCCCCCTTATGATCATTTCCCCCCTTTTTTTGCCACCTCTTGTGTCTCGATCCTACCGAGACACAAGATGGCGTCCGCTCCGGACAGTTTTGAATGTTTACAGACACCCGAGAGCCAATCAGCTTTCCGTGCGCACCTCGCGTGGTGCGCCAGGAGCGCGCCCCAGTGTGCGTACCGGGGCGCGGCCATAGATATATATATTTTTTTTAACCTAAATTACTCAAAATCCACTGGAGCACATATCTTGAGACATAGCAAAGGCACATCGGGCTACCAGTCCCTACAATTTTGCCAAGTTTCGTGGAAATCCATTCAGCCGTACGGGCTAAAAGTGAGGTCGACCGCCCTATGGAAATTAACAGGGGGAAAACACATTTTGGGACCCCCCTTTTATCTCGGCCCCCGCTTCACGAATCCCCCCAAACTTTCAAGGAGGGACCGGAGCTTCACAAGGCTAATTTGAGGAAATTTTCAGGCAGATTCGTCAACCGGCGCCAAAGTTATTCACAATAGAATTTTGAGATTTTGCATTGAAAAAAATCCTAACTATAACTACCTACTGGCGACCGCCAGTAGGATATATATATATATATATATATATATATATATATATATATATATATATATATATATATATATATATAAACCTTAGAAATTCACTAACAACACCAAAGGTTACAAGGACGTTCTAGTTAGGAAATACAATTTAAATAAACCTTAGAAATTCACTGAAAAAAACTAAGGTTACAGAGACATTATAGTTAGGCTTCACTAGTAAAAAAACAGTGAAATTCAGCAGTTATAGTTACCTTAGTTATCTATTACTTACATGCCGGCAATGCACTGCTTCTAACTTCACATATCGCATCATTCATGACATGGTTTGTGACATCACGGATGACATCTGAAATTACATCATGATGTTATCATCCACAATACTACTCACACACCCACTCACAACCCCATACAACCACTCACACACCCACTTACTCATCCACAGAGCCACTCACACGCTCGCTCATTTGCACACACAGCCACTCGCTTACCCATACACCAACTCACACAGCCACACACTCACCCATACAGTCACTCACACAGCCACTCAATCCTCCATACAGCCACTCACACACCCACTAACTCACCAATATAGCTACTCAAACACCCAGTCACTCAACCATACAGCCTCTCAACAGAGTCACTCACCCCCCCACAGAACCACTTACTTATCTATTCACACATTGTGAGAAGTTGGCCTGATATGCAGTGCTCACTATTCTAGTGAACACTATGTATCAGTCCAGACAACCCTTATTGATGATTGGTTGTAAGTCAACCTTATAGACCAGCTATCCTAGTAGCGTGGATACGAGCAGTCTAAGGCTAAAGACTCGAGAGGGCGTGTTAAGCCAGCTGTTATACCATCACGTATACCCCTTGAACACCAAGTGAAAGGACACCACACAAGTGTTATGAAAATAAACAGTGTATTTATTAGAATCACAACAGCCCTGTACTCTTTATGAGGACAGGGTACTAAGCACAAAACAAAACTCTTACGAAAATACTTAAGTTAGCACAGTATATACAAATGCCCGAGGGGCACGGAAAACCATATACTCTGAAAGTGGAATGCGAAATTACTAGCAGGTAAGTACAGTACTAATAGGCTTTGGAATCGCTAGGACTTGACTATAGAATCTTTAGATTACTTCTAGGAGGCCCAGGGGACTCGGGTGCAGAGTGTGCACTCTCACGCGTGATGCGGGACAAAGTCTATGGTAGCTAGTAAAAGCAAAGTTAGTGTTCTCGGACGAACCCGACCTGGTAGGAGGAAAACGAAAGTGGATTCTGACCCTTGGATAGTGAGGCTATGCTGGGGCACCGAAATGCCGAAGTTACCTAGCCAGGGGCTGCAGCTGCATAGGTCTCAAAAGACGTCGGGAATCCTCGTAGACGGACCAGGAGCCTGGAAGAAAGATGCTGGCAGGCGACCAGTGAAGAGAGTTTGAAGTGATCCAAGCCTGGATCTTGAAGATGGATGATACCTGAAAGCAGAGGGGACCAAGTTCGTGACTACTAGCCAGTAGTCAGGTGGCACCAGGAGGGCACCGGATGGTAGTCACCTCCACTAGGTGAGTGGGCGACGCTGGGCTCTGCAGATCTCACGGACCAGGAGGCGTTGTCGGCGACCAGGATGGAGGAGCGAGCTGTCCCACGATGGATTAAGCTGTCGGCGTCGCTGGACCCAGGATTGGGCAACAAAGCCTTGGCTAATTCAAGCCCACGCGGTGGGCCTAAAATGGCGTCTTGAGTGGACCAGGAGGGTCCGGGGTGCTCCTCTTTTGGAAGGGAGCAAGGGCCAGTCTGGAGCAACCAGACCAGCAGCAGTGATGTCGTCGGGCGTCGTTAAGAAGGCCACAAGCCAGCGGGCTAGTAGCCAAACAACGCGGTGAGCAGCAAAAAGCAGAAGGGCCCCACGCAGATCGTGGAGATGCTGGGAGGCTGCACTTCGGTGCTGGAGCTGCTCAGGGTCGGGGCTTCTCGGACCCCAAAGCACTCACCAGAGGATTCTTCGGCGGTCGTGCTGGAAAGAAGTCGTGCAGTCTTGAAGATGGCCGGTCCCTCGAGGTCTCGTCGCACTCATGGTTCTCAGCTTTGCTGTAGAGGTGAGTAGAGGTCAGAGGTGCCAGGGAAGCCGGTTCTCGTCGAGCTGGGCAGTCGGATTCCGGAGGAAGGACTTGCAGCAGACCGCAGTGTTCTTAAGATGGTGCCTGCGGATGCAGGGTGACTACTCCTTAGTCACAAGGGAGAATCTTGAAGAAGAAATCTTGAAGTCCTTTCGCAGAAAGTCGTGTCTTGATTCCAAAGATGATCTAAGTTGGAAGGGGGCCCGCTCCTAACTTTATACTAGGAAAAGGGGCTGACCCGGTGACTAGGTCCTGCCTATGGGTGGGACTAGGAGGGGGGTGGTTACACCCCTCTCCCATGCCGGACTTTCCCCAGGCCAGGGGCTGGTGTGCCCCTGGAACTGGTTCTGACCGGCCTATGCGTAGTGAGCACCGGGGTGCCACTCAGCAGTCACCTTCCTGTAAAGCCCTGCCTACCCAGGATACACAAAAGCCTGTCTGGGATGGTGCTAGCACCGCCCCGGACAGGAAACCCTTTGTCCAAGCTCTCCTCGCTGGAAGGACTCCCAGCAGCAGGAGGTCAGACTCGTGTCTGTGGTGGCAGCATCCATTTTGTGGAGCTGAGGCTTCGTTTAACTTTAACCGGGGTTCACAGTTACATACATGTCGTGTCCCTCTAGAAGGGTGGAATGCTAACCCCGTCGCCAGAATTGGCGAGGGGTTAGTATTCCAATTCGTATGACACCTTACTCGACATGTGTTGATAAAGCAATACCAGAGATAGCATATAACCGCGAGGATTATAATGCACTTAAGAGTATATGGTATGCGTTATCATGGAACAGCTATTAGGACTTGGTTCCGCAAGCAGCAAACGGGCTCAGCTCATGCCAGAGCACCATTTCACACAATTCCATGCACTCTGCCTTCAGGATTGTTAAGGCCTGCCATAGGAGTGACTGATAGGAATCTGTGTGTCCATTTTTAGGGTTAGATATAGGTATACTATATCTACAGCAAAGGGTGATTACACGACTTTGCCCCAGCTGTCATGCAGCCAGTTGTGTCAGATTTAGGAGGCCAGCCAGGGGTGGCATAATACATGCTTCAGCCCCTGGTAGGCCCTGGGTACACCTATGCCCTGAGTTACAGGGTCTGATGAGGTGGCCCAGTACCAATTGGAAATGTACCTAAGGTACATGGAATCCATTTTACAGAGAGAGCAGTAGGCCTGGGGTCCTGATTGGCAGGGTCCCAGGTCGACTATGTCAGAAACCAGCTAAAACACAGGGCAAAAAGTTGGGGGCAACCATAGTCAGGAGGTACCTTCCTACACACATCACCACAAGTACTCACATGTCTATTCACCCACCCATACAGCCACTCATACAGTCACTCTCCAATAGGGAAACTCCCACTCCATTAATCAAACACCCAATCAAACAGCCATTCACTCACCCATAGAGCCACTCACATTACCACTCACTCACCCATACAGCCACTCACAAAGCCACTCATTCACCCATATAACCACTCACACAACCACTCACTCACCCATACAGCCACTCACACTGCCACTTGCTCACTCATATATCTACTCTCACACCCACTTATTCAAAGAGATAGCTACTCACACACCCACCTATTGACCCATACAACCACTCAAACATCCACTCACACACTCATTCAGCCACTCAGACACCCACTCACAAAGCCACTCACTCACCAATACAGCTACTTAAACAGCCATCCACTCACCCACACAGCTACTCACACACCCACTTATTCACCCATACAGCTACTTACACACCCACTTATTCACCTATTCAGCCACTCATGCATCCACTCACACACTCCTATAGCCACTCAGACACTCACTCAGCCACTCACATAATATATGTTAAAAATTGAATAACTCATTAGTAGCACACAAAATATGCTAATTTATCTTTTGTAGTACCTTAGTATATACGTTTAACACTCAGAAATATTTAGATAACACTCATAATCACTGGATGATATCATCAATGATTCCATCAGTCATGTCATTTGAGATGTCATCAGTCATGTCACTGACCATGCCACGAGTGAAGTAATATATGAGGTCCTGAGCAGTGCTTTGTGGGCGAGTACGTTCTAGTTTGCTCATAACTGCTAAATTTCACTCTCTTTGTATGAGTGAAGCCTAACTATAACATCCCTGTAACTTTTATTTTTTTCAGAGAATATAAGTTTACATATAAACATATATATACTGCATGGGAGGAGCACGCTTTTAACACGACAGAAACACCTCTTCAAGAACTAAGGCATTTGAAAAAGGCTTGATGCCGAAACTGGTCATGCCAATTTTTCTTGAATAAATGTCCAAATGAACCCCGCTGTGTCCCTTCCTTCTTTCGAGGGAGAGGAGAATTCTTGGCATACTTCAACTCCATCGATCCAAGGTCAGGAACTATTCAAGTACATGGAGAAAAGTAATTTTACTGCCGCCACCGGATTAATCCTGGGTTTTAAACTGAGGCTTGGCGAGGGGACTTAATGCACGGCGCTATGGTGGTAAGTACATCGTAAACGCTTGGAAAAACAGCAGGTCTGCCGCATTAGCAACAATTTTAACTTTCTGCAAAACAAAATCTACCATGTAATGAAGTTGATATGGCTATGGTTATTTGACATTGGGATATTGTTTTGCTAAGCGGGCAGCCCAGGGAGGTGTACTTCATCGGAGTCCTTCCTTTGTTACCACCATCTGAAAGTGCCAATGACGAGAGACCTTGAGTGTTCAAAAAGACGGGCCATGCATTTGGACATTGCTATATCTTTTAAGAAGCACTGAGGAAAGCTATTGCTGAAACGCGCCTGCTATATATTAAAAGATTATCAGTGCCTAAACGTGCATTATCTTTGCAAGTGTCGGAGCTGATATATATATATACATATATATTACAAGTATTGTCCTTACTTATATTTCCGCTGCAGTAATACTACCTGTCAAACCCTATTTAGGGACTACTAGGCTTCAGCAGGGGATTGGTGTCATCTATCTCTGATGTCTGGGGTCCATCCTATTATGGCTCGGGAGGGTGGGGTGTGTCAACAATTACCCAGTAGTATAATAACTGATTATCCAGCTCCGGTGCTTGACTTTAAAAAAACATACCATATCACACACTCTTATTAAAGAATATTGCACAGCAAATACTAACAGGCATACCTAAATAAAAAATGGATGCAGGGGCTGCTGGGACTTGGGATACCACTTGCTGCTGCCCTTTACTCCCATGATAACACTAGATTTCATTGCCGTTTATGCAGTATGAATCAAAGCTCAGGTGCAGATTACCCCAGTTCAGCATAAGCAGCTACCAGTTCAGTATAGACCCCTTAAGAGTCCCAGCAATTGTAGATCTCCCCGTTCCAGTCGTAGCTGGTAGGGAACTGGCAACACACATTTGCACCCACTTCCGCTTCTGAGATGAGATGCACGGTCAGCCACAGTCCTCTTCTTGGCACAAAGGCGAGGTCAATTTAATCACACTTCTTCACACAGTGATAAATTGGCTGCAAATCTGTGATTCCGGTCTGGAATGCATTACAGAAGAGATTAGATTCCACAAATCTTGTGGCTTGCAGATTTCTCTGCCCCATCTTCCTTTATATGGCAGTCCCCAACAGCACCAGGGTCTCATTGCTGTTGGCGCTCTCAAGACAATCACGATTTACAAAAGGGGGTGGTGATGAACAGAGTGTCTGAATTGAGCAGACCACTCTTACCCAGTCCAAAGATCAGGGCTTGATCCATCACCGTTATTTATCTCACTGCCCCATCCCAGCTCAGAACCTGGCTATATGCAAATCAGTCTGTCCCTGGCCCAGTGCATCATGGGAACAGGGCAGACTAAACTACCAAGCCAATTCTTTACCAGAAAGGAGACAAGCTACCGGGGACCGGTTTCTGGCATTTCAGCCTCTTCGGCCCGGCTTGCTTGAATCCTGATGGAGCAGTGAGAAAGGGACTCATGTCTGAGTATACCCTGCCACACCGATAGTGGCCAAAATCGATTTACAAAAGGGGGTGGTGATGAACAGAGTGTCTGAATTGAGCAGACCACTCTTACCCAGTCCAAAGATCAGGGCTTGATCCATCACCGTTATTTATCTCACTAAATGCCAGAAACCGGTCCCCGGTAGCTTGTTTCCTTCCCAGTGTAAGAATTGGCTTTTGTAGTTTGGTTTGCCCTGTTCCCATCATGCACTGGGACAGGAACAGACTAATTTGCATACAGCCAGGTTCTGAAACTGGGATGGTGCAGTGAGCTAAAAAACGGTGTTGGATCTAGCCCTGATCTCTTGACTGGGTGAGAGTATTCTGTTTAATTCAGAGACTCTGTCCCTCACCACCCCTTGTTGTAAATATTTTTGTCCACCCTAAGCGTGGAAGGGTATACTCAGATGTGAGTCCCTTGCTCATTGCACCATCAGGATTCAAGCAAGCCGGGCCGAAGAGGCTGAAATGCCAGAAACCGGTCCCCGGTAGCTTGTTTCCTTCCCAGTGTAAGAATTGGCTTTTGTAGTTTGGTTTGCCCTGTTCCCATCATGCACTGGGACAGGAACAGACTAATTTGCATACAGCCAGGTTCTGAAACTGGGATGGTGCAGTGAGCTAAAAAACGGTGTTGGATCTAGCCCTGATCTCTTGACTGGGTGAGAGTATTCTGTTTAATTCAGAGACTCTGTCCCTCACCACCCCTTGTTGTAAATATTTTTGTCCACCCTAAGCGTGGAAGGGTATACTCAGATGTGAGTCCCTTGCTCATTGCACCATCAGGATTCAAGCAAGCCGGGCCGAAGAGGCTGAAATGCCAGAAACCGGTCCCCGGTAGCTTGTTTCCTTCCCAGTGTAAGAATTGGCTTTTGTAGTTTGGTTTGCCCTGTTCCCATCATGCACTGGGACAGGAACAGACTAATTTGCATACAGCCAGGTTCTGAAACTGGGATGGTGCAGTGAGCTAAAAAACGGTGTTGGATCTAGCCCTTATCTCTTGACTGGGTGAGAGTATTCTGTTTAATTCAGAGACTCTGTCCCTCACCACCCCTTGTTGTAAATATTTTTGTCCACCCTAAGCGTGGAAGGGTATACTCAGATGTGAGTCCCTTGCTCATTGCACCATCAGGATTCAAGCAAGCCGGGCCGAAGAGGCTGAAATGCCAGAAACCGGTCCCCGGTAGCTTGTTTCCTTCCCAGTGTAAGAATTGGCTTTTGTAGTTTGGTTTGCCCTGTTCCCATCATGCACTGGGACAGGAAAAGACTAATTTGCATACAGCCAGGTTCTGAAACTGGGATGGTGCAGTTAGCTAAAAAACTATGTTGGAACTAGCCCTGATCTCTTGACTGGGTGAGAGTATTCTGTTTAATTCAGAGACTCTGTCCCTCACCACCCCTTGTTGTAAATATTTTTGTCCACCCTAAGCGTGGAAGGGTATACTCAGATGTGAGTCCCTTGCTCATTGCACCATCAGGATTCAAGCAAGCCGGGCCGAAGAGGCTGAAATGCCAGAAACCGGTCCCCGGTAGCTTGTTTCCTTCCCAGTGTAAGAATTGGCTTTTGTAGTTTGGTTTGCCCTGTTCCCATCATGCACTGGGACAGGAACAGACTAATTTGCATACAGCCAGGTTCTGAAACTGGGATGGTGCAGTGAGCTATAAAACGGTGTTGGATCTAGCCCTGATCTCTTGACTGGGTGAGAGTATTCTGTTTAATTCAGAGACTCTGTCCCTCACCACCCCTTGTTGTAAATATTTTTGTCCACCCTAAGCGTGGAAGGGTATACTCAGATGTGAGTCCCTTGCTCATTGCACCATCAGGATTCAAGCAAGCCGGGCCGAAGAGGCTGAAATGCCAGAAACCGGTCCCCGGTAGCTTGTTTCCTTCCCAGTGTAAGAATTGGCTTTTGTAGTTTGGTTTGCCCTGTTCCCATCATGCACTGGGACAGGAACAGACTAATTTGCATACAGCCAGGTTCTGAAACTGGGATGGTGCAGTGAGCTAAAAAACGGTGTTGGATCTAGCCCTGATCTCTTGACTGGGTGAGAGTATTCTGTTTAATTCAGAGACTCTGTCCCTCACCACCCCTTGTTGTAAATACTCAAGACAATCACACCTCATGCAGAGTTGGCAGGCTCCTTCTCTCACTGGCTGGCTTATAGATGTTCAGGTGCTTCAGAGAACATGAAACTGGAACAACAAAAGGTTCCATGGCTCCCACTTCTATACAGTCAAAGCAAGCAGAAAATGTGGATTCCCTGTCTGCCGGAAACTGGTTTGGAGTGGCTCTTCGTTCAAGTGTTTTTTCCAGGCTGCTCTCCAGAGACAGACTTTATGCAGAGTAATGTTCCTCACTGCAGACTAGTAACCAGCCTGGAGTACAACTGAGGCAAACAGAGGTTTTAGCTAGCAGTCTGCACCTGGCTATCTTTAGCTTCACTGAACAGTGATGAGAGGAAAGGCAAAACGCTGACCTCACCTATTTCTATTTATTGTATTTATAGAGCGCATGGCTGCCCAGGGCCTTCCCAGTGCTAAAAAGAGTTCTGACCATGAACAAGCTAGGCCAACGACTAATTATTGAGGGAAAAGCCAGGTTTTCAAATTCTTCCTGAAAGCTAGTTTGTTTGGGGAAGCTCGAATTTCCAGTGGGAGGGCATTCCACAACTTAGGTATTAGATAGGTGAAAGATCTGCCTCCCCATCTGGCTCTTTTAACTCTGGTAGTTTTGAGGAGCTGTTGCTGGGCGGATCTGAGATGTCTAGAAGGGATGTACCTGGATGTACCTGGATGTCAGGTTCCTCAGTTTTTCTGGCCCTGAATTGTAAATAGCTTTACGAGCTATGCAAAGAGTTTTAAACTTAACTCTAGCCTCAATGGGTAGCCAGTGGAGCTGTTTTAGTGCTTCCCTAGCAGAGATGCGGTTTAGCAAAAGTCTAGCGCCCGCATTCTGTCCCATTTTCAGCCTCCTAGTGACATACTTAGAGAAACCCAGATACAGGGAGTTTCCATTGTCCCAACGTGAGATGATGTATCACCATTTTCCTCAGCTGCTCAGGGATTACATTAATGATTTTCCTTACCATTTTGAGCAGGGAAAAACATATCACTGAAAGTTTCCTGGATTGACAGTCCAGTGTTAGGTAGTCCTCCAGCCAAATAACAAGGTTTTTTGTAGCGGATTTGGCGACAGGAGTATCTCCCATACATTTGGGCCAATGTATCAGGAGTGAGGGGATGCCTGGATCTCTGAGCAACATGAGCTCCATTTTCCCCCGTTCAGCTTTAGACAGCTGTTGGGCATACAACTCACCACTCTCTCCAGACAGATGGGTAGTTGATTATTACTAGATTCAGAGCCATTAGAAAAGGGCACCACTAATTGGGTGTCATCGGCATATGACACCACTGATATTCCAAATTCCTGTACCACCTCAGCCAACTGGCGGACATAAACATAAAACAAAGTCAGACTGATGGACGAGCCCTGCGTAAAGCCACATTTGGTAGGGAGATTCTCTGAAGCGCAGTTCCCTTCCATCACCTGGAAAGATCTATTATCCAGGAATGAGGCAAGCCACTCCATGGCTTTTCCCAGAATTCCCACTACCCCAATCTCACTTTTAAAATAGCATGATCCACAGTGTCAAAAGCTGCTCTGAGATCTAGCAAGAGGATGGTGGCAGACAGACCCTCATCAAGTGTGGATTTTAACTCTTCAGTAACTGTCAGTAAGGCTGACTCAGCACTGTATGTGGCTCAAAAGCCCATCTGGGTAGGGTGGAAGATATTATTAGACTCCAGGAAGTTAGCCAAAGAATGGTTTACCCAGGTATGGTAAAAGAGAAATTGGATGGAAATTATTAAAAATTGTTAGATCCAGATTGGCTTTCTTTTGGAGTGGCTTGGTGATACCATGTTTCCAGGCTTTTGGAACTAGCGCCAAATCTAGGGAGAGATCTAGAATTTCAGTCACTGAGGATGAAAGAATATCAAGTGCATCCAGTAGCAGACGAGGGGGCATTGGGTCCAATGGAGAACCCGATTTATTTGTCCTGATAAACTCTTCCTCTAATTCGGGTAAACAGGCCAGGAAAGATGTAGGGGTCGATTTAGCTGTAATAACAGTGATAGGTTCCCTGTTTTTAGGGAATTGATCATATAGTTCTGTCACCTTATTAGAAAAATAGGCTGCAATGTCATTGCATCTTTTTAATGGAAGTAAGAGGAGCATTTGTGTTTTCATGTGGGTTGGACATAGTTTTTACTACCTTAAACAATTCCTTAGGAAAGTTCTGCCTGGGCTATTTTTTCTCCATAGGATTTGGATTGGGTTAACTTAATTTCATTATGGTATGATCTGATTAGCAACTTGTAGTCAGATATGAGGGAGGGGTGATAATTTTTCCTCTAACCTCTCTCTAATTTTTTGCATTGTTTTTTAGTGCGAGAAGATGCTCATTAAACCATGGGGTGATTCTCGAGGAAGGTTTGCTGTTAAAGGTTCTTTTCGGTGCACAGGTATTGGCGGATTGAGTAATCCGCAGCACAAACATTACTGAAGAAGGCCCTACATCGAGATAAGGAAATGGTAAAAAGGGCAAGAAGAATTTACAAGGAATCTATTGATAAACGGAAGATGGAGTTGAAAAAGCAAGCCTGGGAAGATCTTGAGAAAGCGACCGATTTGAGGGACAATAGACTATTTTGGGAGGTAATAAATCGCCCTTTCCTTAGTGATGAAAAAAGAAATATGATTGCCTATATAGGTGAGGAGACTTGGGAGACCCAATACTCTAAGATTTTTAACCCAAAGGGTGCCACTTTGATAAATGAGGGGGAGGATCATATAGATTTTAATAGTGAAACTGCACAACAACTCAGCCTCTCACTCTCTTTGGGTGAAGTAGAGGAGGCGCTGAGAAAAGGCATCCCCCTTAAGGCACCAGGTCCGGATGCTGTACCACTGGATCTTTTTAAAAATAATCCTGATGTGTGGGCACCATTGTTGTCTTCAAAGCAATTATTATTGGGCGCATTCCATCATCTTGGATAGAGGCAATAGTTGTCCCGATTTTTAAAAAAGGGGAAAAAAGTGATCCTGCCTGTTACAGGCCAATTTCTTTAATAGATTCCTCATGTAAGTTGATGGGGAGAGTGATATTGGCCCGTTTGGAGACATGGGCAGACTCCTCTGACCTTATTGTGGACTCTCAGTATGGGTTTAGAAGGGGTAGGGGGACAGCTGAGCAATGTCTCAATCTAGCCATGATTATGGGTAAGTATGTGAAGGCTAGGAATGCTTTGTTGCACCTGGCCTTCATTAACTTATCCAGTGCCTTTGACACTGTATGAAGGGGTAAATTGTGGCTGCTAATGGAGGACATGGGTTTTGAGGAATCCTTGGTCACCCTGCTGCGCAGATTACATGCTGCCACCTCTGTGGCCATCAGATATGGCCCAGGAGGCGAGAAGACAGGGCCCATTCCATCAACCGAGGGTGTCCGCTAGGGCTGCATCCTGGCCCCGTTCTTGTTTTTAGTTTACACAAACGGCCTGGAAAAATTCCTATTGGAAAAAGGTTCAGAATTTCCTAAAATAAATGGTAAACAAATACCTCTATTATCCTATGCGGATGATACAGTGTTAAAGACCCTAACTGAAAACAGTATGCCAACATGCTTGGATGCTTTCAATGAATTTATGCTGGGTCTAGATCTTAAGGTAAATTTTATAAAATCCTTCACAATGGTTTGCGGACCAAGTGGGAAAAAAACTCGTAGATTTGTTGTTGATAATTTGATTAATGAGAAGATCCCAAATTTTATTTATTTGGGTATTCTTTTTAATAAAAAATTGAGTTGGGATCCATTAATAACATCACATGTACAAAAGACCACTAGATCAATAGAGGCACTCTTCCGTTTTGCAAGCAAACTAGGCCAAAAAACAATCGCAGAACTGAAGACTCTGTATAAATCCAAATGTTTGCCCGTCGCGACTTATGGAGCGGGGGTATGGGGATATCATAAGTGTACTTAACTACAAGTTATGGAGAACACATTTTTAAAACGTCTCTTATCAGTGCCGAATAGTTCTCCAAATACTTTTTGTCATACAGAGTTGGGTCTAGATTTCATGAGCGATATCATTCATGTGTCCCCATTACTCCTGTGGGGGAAGATTTGGTCTTCAGAGGATTTGCAGCTCTCAAAAGAAATTTTGAAAGACTGTCTAAAATTGGAACATGCAATGCAGACCCCATGGCTGCGCCACGTGAAGGAAACTCTTTATGAAATAGGCCTTGGAAACTTTTATGATAAACCAGCTTCTATTACTTCGGAAACAAGGTCGGTGATTAATAATGCATACTGTAATATCTTGGGTTCGTCAAAAAATAATGAATATTTGTTAAATCGGAGAGTCAAAATGCAGCATCAATTTTATTTATCATTCACTATACACACACAATGGCATTATTATCTGACCAGATTTCGATTAAGCACACTGCACTTTTTAGTAGCTTTTCCGAAGCAAGGGGGTTGGTGTGAGAGGCTACCCCCCTGCCCATGTGATAATGAAGCCAAACAATGCACTTTGCACTTTGTACTTTTTTACACACTTTATAAAACTCCAAGAGTCCGATTTATTAAACCGATTTTAAGAGAAATCAGACCCTGTAATTTTAAAGAAGGTTTTGAGCATTTAAGATCATTGCAAACGCCGGCTATATGTAGTGCTGTGCTTAGCTTTATTAGATTGGCACTTATAATTAGAAATCGTTACTAATAGCAGGATAAACTGGTTTTGATACCTTGTATTTTAGATTCTAAGAAAAGAAAACTAATGAAACTGATAAATTATATGGATATATAGATTTTGTTTGCACACTCCTTGGTAGCTATTCTATAAACAACTAAGTAGGTTGGTGTGAAAGGCTAATCTTCTTATATATGTGATGCCATAGAAAGATAATGTACAGCAAAACTTTATAATGGCCTTTATAGCTCATAAAATATGTAAATATTCAACCATGGTTGTAAAATCAAGTGGGTTGGCAGGAGTGGCTTACTAATTTACATATGTGATATTTTAATTTAAAATGCACAGTGCACTTTATATATGTCTGATTGTGTTTTTTAGATGTATTATAGCAGGTTAGTATTTTTAGAATTATTGGAATGATTTATACAAGTTTTATATAGAAAATAATGTCCATTGATAACGTGTCTGTGATTTCTCGTATGTTGTTTGCCTGAGCCTTTGGATAAGAAATACCGGGTGTGAATTTTTGGATGATAAAATTGTATACTTTTATGATTCTTTTCGAATCGAATAAAGTTATTTATGATGATGATGATATGAGTAATCCAGTGTTCCCACTGCTGGTATTTTTCATCTAGGTTCCCCAAAAGGATAGAGGTAGTTTCCTTGAGGGTGGTTTGCCATGTTTTAAAGTGCACTTTAGTCCAACTCCTC
This sequence comes from Lissotriton vulgaris, assembly GCF_964263255.1. NCBI lineage: Eukaryota > Metazoa > Chordata > Amphibia > Caudata > Salamandridae > Lissotriton > Lissotriton vulgaris. The sequence goes on from NC_141688.1 coordinate 117,118,460, forward strand.
TTAGTGATACTTTGAACTAGAGATGAGTGCACTTGTAATGGCCTAGGTAAGGTAAAGGTGATTAAGCAATGATCTGACCAAGGTACTGGCAAGGGTTTGGAGACTGTAATTTGCGGATCATTAGAGAAAATAAGACCCAGAGTATGGTCCTTCTCATGGGTAGGTAGAGTTACAAATGGGGTAAATTGCAATGCTTCCATGTCGCCTTGAAGCTGTCTAATATGATTGGAATCGTTCTTATCTATATGAAGATTAAAATCACAGAGAATTGTCAATCAAGTCTTTTCTATAGTTTATTTTAGGAGTTTTGTATAGCGCTAGCTGGACCCAGGGGTATCAGAGCGCTTCACAGCATATACAATAATGTACAAACAGATAATACAGGAGAATGGTAGATTATGGGGGTTTGAGGGGGGAAGGGAACAAGCATATGGGCGAAGGGGGAGAGGAGAAGAGGGTGCAAGTCAAATCTGATGATCATCCGAGCGTATTAGACATTCAAACCGTTTATACACAAAAAGTTTTCTTGATCCGAGTCAGTGTGGTCATTCTAGAAATTTAAGGAAAGATGGAGTGTTGGCTAGGGAGCTACCTGGGCTCTATCAGTTTGCTCGACAGCGGTCGAGGAAGAGGGCTTTGAGTAGGCTCTTGAATTTTGGAAACAAGGGGGTTGTTCTGATGTGGGGTGGGATGGAGTTCCAGATTTTTGGGGCGTTTCCGGCAAAACATTTTGCTGTGGTTTTATGCTTGAGGGATGAGTAGTAGAGAGTTGGAGCTCCTGAAGTTTCTGGACTGGCCTGCCCTTTTGAGTTTGGCGGCCAGGTATTCCGGTTTGCCTGTGTGCAGGGCTTTGTGCATGAGGCAGGCTGTTCTAAAGCTGGCTCGCAACTCAACTGGGAGCCATCTGAGTTCTCTGAGAGCTGGAGAGATGTGTTCCAATTTCTTAATTCCGGTGACCATTCTGGCTGCTGCGTTGAGGGTTGTCTTCAGGGGGGCGAGGTGGGGTTTTGCTGTTCCAGTCAAGGTAGCGATCCCGTAGTCTATTCTGGAGAGAAACAGTGCTTGGGTGGCTTGTTGAAGGTCCTTGGGTGGGAGGAAGGGTTTTATTTTGTATAGTAGTTTTAGGTTGAGAAAGGCACTTTTTGCGGATCTTGTGATGTGTTTCTGCAAGTCCAGTTTTGATTCTGGGGTGATCCCTAGAAATTTTACAGAATCCACCAAGGTGAGGTTACCATTGAGGGCATCAATGGCTTTGAGCCATTCTTCAATTTGTGGGTTATCGTCTTTGTTGGAAATGAGTAGTATCTCCATTTTTTCTTGGTTGAGTTTCAGGTGATTGGTTGTGAGCCAGTTTTGAACCTCCTTGAGTGTGTTGTTGAGTCTCTGGATGTCATCAATTGAGGTGGTTTCCAGATAAAGCCGTGTGTGCACATAAATGAAAGGGGATGTTGGATTTCCTGAGTAGAGAAGTAAGGGGTTCAATGTAGATGTTGAAGAGCTGAGGCGAGAGGACTGACCCTTGTAGAGCACCTCTGAGGACAGGGTGGAGGTCGGACTCGAAGTTTTTCATTTTTATTCTTTGTGATCGGTTGTGGAGAAAGGAAGAGAACCAGTTGAGGACCGTCTCTTGGAGACCGGCCCTTTCTTGTAGAACCTTTATGAGCAATTTGTGGTCAACTGTATCGAATGAGGCCGATAAGTCTAGGAGGATGAGAAGGCAGCATTGATGCGAGTCGAGTGACTCGAGTAGGTCGTCTATGACATTGAGGATTGCTGATTTGGTGCTGCATCCCTTTCTAAAGCCTGATTGATGGGGATCTCGTAGATTGATGTTATCCAGGTGTTGGGTCAACTGTGGGAGTACACATCTTTCCATGATTTTGGACAAAAAAGGTAGGTTTGAAACAGGTCTGAAATTATTCAGATCCTCCATGTCTAGACCTGTTTTTTTTAGCAGTGACGTGACTTATCCTACTTTGAGGCAGTCAGGTACAATTAAGGAGGTCAGTGAGCTGTTGATGATCTTGCACCATAGTGGGGCTAGGACTTGCTTCAGGTCTTTGGCCAGGTGAGGAGGTAGCTGATTCAGGGCGTGAGAAGAGGGCTTAGCATTGAAGATTAGATTGACTATCTCTGCTTCCTGGATGGGAATGAAGGAGGACCACTGTTTGGAGAGTTCACAGAGGCGCTAACAAGAGTTTTGGATGCTTTGCTCTCGTTGGAGGAGATGGGATTTGTGCCAAGTGCGAGGTCAATGTTGGCGATTTTGTCATTGAAAAAGATTGCGAAGTTGTCACATTGATCTTTGGATGCCTGTGTTTAGGAAGGTATGGGTTTGGAGGTTTGATTTCTTATGATATTGAAAAGCTCTTTGGGTCAGTTTTTTGCGATATCTAGCACCGAACAGAAGAAAGCTGACTTTTTGTCCTTAATATGATTTTTATACATCTTGCGGGCTGCTTGGAGTTGATCGCGGTGGAGGGCTTAGGGATTATTCCTCCAGATTCTTATATTCATGGCATTAACATATCCAAAAATAGGGATTCTAAAATACATTTTGGGCAGACTGACTAGATTGGAGGGATAGATTGCAACGCTAGGAAGAACAGAAGCAACACAGCAGGACAAAACTGTATTGGGAGAAATACACTCCAACTGACAACATTTCAACAACAGGCAAACGCAGAGATCAATCACATAGGCAAATAAGTAACTGAGGGAAAGAGACCAGCTCCAGTATTGGCGACTTTGCTATGCCTGAAATATTCAGATGATACAATAGTACCAATGTATACTGAAGACAACGACTTACTACACACTAGAACAAATCGCAGACAGATTCCGGAGTTATTATCAAGAACTCTATGACTCACAACAAGCCCATACCCGGCAAGACATACAAGGCTACCAAGAAAACATAACAGCTGGAAGGCTTGAAAACGAGCATAGAGAGAGGCTGATGACCCACTTGTGTCATCTGAAATTATAAATGTCGATTAGGTGAGGCCGAGCTGCAGAGCACCGGGCTCGGAAGGACTGACAGTAGCTTTTTACGAAGAACACCTCACAGAGTTAATTCAGCATATAACAACATTGTTTGAAAACTTGACAAAGGCAGGCTGCCTCCTACCCACCCTTGGAGAAGCACTGATAGTCACTGTACTAAAACCAGGCAAACCGGCGGACCACTGCTCACCACACAGACAGCTATCCCTCTTGAACATGGATGCAAAGATATTGCAAAAATACTGGCGCACTCATGACAGTTCATATTTTTATTTTTTTCTGGTCACATCTGGAAAGCCGGGTTACAGAATACTAACGTAGGGACATCTTTGCAATAATTTAATACCTCAAGAATAGGTTGAAGATGTTCAGGTTGCGTAGTTTATCCTGCCCGGGGGGGTACCATGTTCAGATATTTTCATGCATGCTAGATCAGTAACCAATGTGGAGTGGGGATACTGTGGGGTTGAGTTGGGGTAAAATAGTGGATTGTGGTACTTATTGAACTTTTAGACATTATACTTATTAATGTTATCACCATTGTGATGTTTATTGTGATGAGTATGTAGTTGGGTGATGTCAGATAGGATAATTGATGATATTACGTTAAACTGGAGTGTTATGACATGGATTGTTTGCTGTCTCGTAATCATGCGAAATTACCACAAAATGATGTGGATGCGTAATTACGTAAAATGCATCCCACACTCAGAAATATACCCAAGGGCTGTTTAAGGTAAAAACTCAACTACTGTATCTCCAATTGTTAACAGATATTTGGGAAATTTATAATGTGGCTAAATTCGTAACCATTGCGGTGAGATTGGGCAAAAAGATCAATTGGCCGTAGAACATCTACCATAAACATTGCCCACTGTAACTTGAATCAAGTTTTTTATCCTGTAAATCCTTTTATTGATGTTCTCCTTTTTAATTGTAGAATGCTGTTTTTTTTTATTGTTATGCCACTCTGTGATTTGTGGACCACTTTTATGTGTCTTGTACTTTTATGGTTTTTGTAAATTGAACCGAATAAAGTATTTCTTGACTTGACTTGAAACCAAAAATTATAATTTCGAGTTGACGTCTGTTCGCTCGCTTTCAAAACACTTGAACTCAGGGTCGGATCAGTCGTTTGTGCTCAAGAATTACCGAAACGGTCTGCTCAGGTGAAAAATCTACCTGAAATGTTTGATAACCAACGACACTAAAGGAATGACTGTCTGTGACAAAACACTGCAGTTCACATTCGGATTTGTACTTTTAACGTTCAGAAATTACCCGAACAGTCCGCTCGGGTAGGAAATCTTCCTGTTTGGCTGCTCTCATTAAAAATGTATCTGAACAGTATATCTCACGTTAAAATTTCTCGCCGAAATAACGCAGTTTCTGGATAATGGCATAATCTCAGTAATTTCACATGAATTCTATTATGCAAAATTATCAAAATTACGCCACAAAATTACAATTTACCCATACCTAACCAAGGCAATGACTAGACGCCACCAGATGCAACTATAGTGACAGAGAGCTGGGATTTTTGACCTATCATTCTGTTATGATGTTTACAGCTTATAGCAGGCTCCATGTCTCAGCTTTGATGAATTTGTGCAGTCTTCTGACAGGCATTCCGGACTACAGGACTGTTTACGTTCGATACTGTTGACATTATGAGTGTAGTCAAAGATAGGTTGATTGTTCATGCACATATAGGTGTGGTCCTCCAGTTTAGCATCATTGGACTGATATTTCTAGGGGATGGATGGTACTTGAATATGATGGGAAATGCTTATTTTATCTGGGGCCCATGGTACTTCCTATAGAATAAACTACCTAATCATACTTTGTGGCATTAATTTCCATATTACAAATGTCAAATCTGTATTTAGGCACATTATTCGCTGTTACTCTTGAATTCCAATGTAAAACGGCGCAATGTCTGGAAATTAAACCTTAAATGCTTGGCATTTTCAGGTTTAGATGGTAGTGGACCATCTACACAAAAAGTCCACCTTTTGCTTTAAAAAGAGGTCGGTCTGGTAAAATCCTAGATAAATATAAACCCTTGTAGCACGCAAAACCATTCCCTGCCCACAAAAATTGACACTACAATTTGGGATGGAAATGGACATGGGCATTCTATCCATGGAAGCAGCATTTTCTGTGGTTGTGACATTCCAAGATCAGTGGGACTAGACGTTTTGGTTGGAATTTAAGGAAACAGAGAAAGTTCCCGCTATACTTCATTATTTTGGAGACAGAGCTTACAAGAAAGTGAGAAAGAATATGGGAATGACAGCATGGCTTAGCCACTAGGAGGAGAACTCTAACTGGATATGCACTATCAATGATGTGGAGGGTGCAATAGTCAACAATGGCCCCCATATTATGGAATGCTATAGATCTCTACGCAACTTCCACCTGTCGCAAAACAACTCTGTTATTTGGCCTTGCCCCTCTCACAGCTCCTTGAGCAGGAGCAATTGAAGACATCTCACAATTGTAGAGATTAGGACAGCGATTGGACAGTTGAAATATGGAAAGGTGCTAGCACCCAGGGGTGTCCTGGTAGGCTTGTCAAAAATGTGTTCATCCATCTTAGTGTGGAGGCTTCTGTGTTTGTTTCAGTGGATAAGACAAGAATGCATTTTGACAGCTGACTTTATCATATGGCCTTGCATTACGTTATAGACAACCCACAGGGATATACCAACTAACCCTTCAATACCTGGGTAAAGGTCAAAAATAGAAGTGCAAAACAATTGGCATCAAAGGAATAAATACAACAAATTTAGCTTACTTTTAATTACTCTCTCTTGAATAACTATTATTCATCAAGAATATATCTTATTTTTTTGAAATGGCGGTGGTCTTCCTCAACAGTGAAAATAAACACCTAATACAATAATCCACACATATACAAAATCAATACACAAATACACATATAACATAATCCACAATATGGTTCTGTTTTAAATCTTTTAATAAATACCATCTTGCTGAATTGGCTGGTCCGGTCCTCTTCCTTGTTGGCGTGGAGGCGGTGTCTGCGAACGCAGAGCAGGCTGGGGAGGAACCTTTTTGTTCATATATATATATATATATATATATATATATATATATATATATATATATATATATATATATATATATATATATATATATATATATATATATATATATATATATATATATATATGTATGTATGTATGTATGTATGTATGTATATATATATATATATATATACATACAGATAAGTGTCCCCTTAAAGCAATCCAGGAGAACCACTTAGAGTGAATCTGGCTAGTGTGCCTGACATTGGCAGTGTAGTCATTGAATCTAACTCTACTAAGGCACAAAATGATACAATGAATCAATAATTTATGCAGATTCCTCCAATTGACTGTCGACGTGTCCACGTTTCAGCCTTCCCGTTGTTGGCCACTTCAGGACAGGGTTAAACACATAAGTAATGGAGCCAGATCCAAAGAACCGCACTTGGCCACGCTTCGGGCGCTCTCGCCTTTAGCACAATATAACTTATTTCCACTAAGTTAGTACCCTCCTATACATCCATTATGCGTCAGTACTTCTCTTCGTTTATTAAATATTACGGAAAATGCCCATCCAATTAACGAAAATTTCTTAGGAGAGAACGCTCTGAACACCTTCGTATCCGCCCGACTTGCATTAAGTTATAGGCACGGTAAACCTACCAATTCCTGACAGCCCCAACCATCCCCTTTCTCCTGAATGTGAAGACTTAGGGTCTGATTTAGAGTTTGGTAAGTGAAGTTTCAACCATCAAGATGGTGTAGGTCTTTAACTCTGCCATCCCGAACGACCTCTGCCTACCAAATTTAGAGATGTCTTCTGGCCCACAGACATCTCTCTGCATTGACAGGAACCACCGTCATGGTGGGTGGGAGTTTGTTTTTGAAAAACCAAAACTAATGACCCCCACAACCTGGGTTGCAAGTTTTACCTGGTGGTGATGGATATTAAAAAAACTATTATGCCGCTCTCCCTAAATAGGGTGGATGGTGTAATGCCCTTCCTCTGACTGACTGAGAAAGTAATCAACAGGGGCTCTATGAATGGAGTACTGAAGGACCACCCATCTCTAAATGAGGCGGGCAGACTGAGGTTTTGGTGGACAGGGTACTCTATTGTGTTTGCGACGGACTACCCTGTCCACTAAACTCTATATTTGGCCCTAAGAATCCAACCAATGTTTTAGCTAAACATATTTTGTTTATTCAAACTATCTTTATTGCTATTTTTTATTAAACTCACATATATGTTACTGATCATCATAGGATGAGTAAAGAGAATCAACTACAGATTAAGGAGTGGTATGGCTGAACAGTATAACAGCTTTTAAAAGCATAAGAGTTAATGCAAGGGACTACAAAGGAAAAGTGGTAGTAAATTGTTTATTGCTACACAAGTAGTTTAGATAAACTTCAGAGTTTAACACATCAAGAAACAAGCATTGGAAATGCAATAGGTCTCGCATTAGGAAAGTTTGAGCGATTGTTATTGTAAATGACACTTTTTTATTTATGTGTTGGTTTTGAAAATAGCAAAATTAATAGCTTTGTCAGTTACAATGTCAATAGTTTTAACTTTCGCAAATGTGACACCTATAGCATTTGTAATGCAATGTGTGTTGTATTTACGTGACTTAGATGTATTGATATTACAAATAACAGTGGCTTTTATTTTTGTAAATAATTAATACTTAAATAAAAGTTATTGTAATTTATAATGGCAATACCTTAAACGTTTGTAAATAACTTTTGTGAAGATTATGTTCAGTGTATTTTATTGTGACAAAAATCCAAGAACATTGCATTTGCACCTACACACACAGAGCCACACACACACACACACACACACACACACACACACACACACACACACATATAGATGTGGTGGTGGTGGATCTGGGGGATATGGTGGTGGGGGATATGGTGGTGGTGGATGTGTTGGTGGATGTGGTGGTGGATGTGGTGGTGGTTATGGATGTGGTGTTGGTGGATGCAGTGGTGGTGGATGCGGTGGTGGATGTGGTGGTGGTGGATGCGGATGTGGTGGTGGTGGATGCGGTGGTGGTGGAAGTGTTGGTGGATGTGTTGGTGGATGTGGTGATGGATGTGGTGGTGGTGGGTGTGGTGGATGTGGTGGTGGTGGGTGTGGTGAAAGTGGTGGTGGATGTGGTGGTGGATGTGGTGGTGTTGGATACGGTGGTGGATGTGGTGGTGGTGGTGGATGTGGTGTTGGTGGATGCGGTGGTGGTGGTGAATGGGGTGGTGGATGCGGTGGTGGATGTGGTGGTGGAGGTGGTGCTGGATGTGGTGGGTGTGGTGGTGGATGTGGTGGTGGATGTGGTGGTGGATGTGGATGTGGTGGTGGTGGATGCGGTGGATGTGTATGTGGTGGTGGTGCATGCGGTGGATGTGGATGTGGTGGTGGATGTGGCGGTGGATGTGGTGGTGGATGTGGTGGTGGATGTGGTGGTGGTGGTGGATGCGGTGGTGGTGGTGGATGCGGTGGTGGTGGTGGATGGGGTGGTGGTGGATGGGGTGGTGGATGTAGTGGTGGTGGGTGTGGTGGATGTGGTGGTGGATGTGTTGGATGTGGTGGTGGATGTGGTGGTGGTGGTGGGTGTGTTGGTGGATGTGGTGGTGGATGTGGATGTGGTGGTGGTGGATGCGGTGGTGGTGGTGGATGCAGTGGTGGTGGTGGATGCAGTGGTGGTGGTGGATGCAGTGGTGGTGGATGCAGTGGTGGTGGTGGTGGATGTAGTGGTGGTGGGTGTGATGGATGTGGTGGTGGTGGGTGTGGTGGATGTGGCGGTGGATGTGGCTATGGATGTGGCGGTGGATGTGGCAGTTAATGTGATGGTGGATGTGGTGGTGGATGTGGTGGTGCATGTGGAGGTGGATTTGGAGTTGATGGTGGATGTGGTGGAGATGGATGTGGTGGTGGATGTGGTGATGGTGGATGCGGTGGTGGTGGTGGATGGGGTGGTGGATGTAGTGGTGGTGGGTGTGGTGTGGGTGTGGTGGATGTGGTGGTGGATGTGGCTGTGGATGTGGCGGTGGATGTGGATGTGATGGTGGATGTGATGGTGGATGTGATGGTGGATGTGATGGTGGATGTGGTGGTGGATGTGGTGGTGGATGTGGTGGTGGATGTGGTGGTGGATGTGGTGGTGATGGTGGATGTGGTGGTGGATGTGGTGGTGGTGGATGCGGTGGTGGTGGATGCAGTGGTGGTGGTGAATGCAGTGGCGGTGGTGGATGGGGTGGTGGATGTAGTGGTGGTGGGTGTGGTGGATGTGGTGGTGGTGGGTGTGGTGGATGTGGCAGTGGATGTGGCGGTGGATGTGGCGGTGGATGTGGTGGTGGATGTGGCGGTGGATGTGGCGGTGAATGTGGCGGTGGATGTGATAGTGGATGTGATGGTGGATGTGATGGTGGATGTGGTGGTGGATGTGGTGGTGGATGTGGTGGTGGAGGTGGATTTGGAGGTGATGGTGGATGGATGCACACATGGATGGATGCAAATGTGAATGGGTGGGTGAATGGATGCATGGATACGTTTATAGTTGAAGACTAAGCCATGGCTGTGTCACTGAAAACTATTGAAGCCGAATTGTGATGAGCCCATCAGAAGCTATCAGATCATTTTCATCAACACCCGCCGCTCCCCACCTCCAACTGGGCAATGAGGGCGTGTTTGGTGATGCAAGCAGGAGGAAAAGGTTCAGCTACCTGCGGAACTGTAAACAACCCCCATTAGAACAACAGACTAGACAGAGCCGAACACGAATCAAATAAAGCCCACGAAGTCCATATATTACAGTAAAAACACAGTTGAAGGCAAGCAGACATGGGCTGCAGTCTCCAAGGTTGCTTACCCGTAGAATAAACACAGCTGTACACGGGGTAAAATTAGACAGACATTCAGAATAACAAGCTTTAAACAAGGGGCGGAGCGAGGGGGAGGTGTGTTGGGACAGAGAGTGGGGAGGGGAAGAGCTGCTGGCGGAGATCCAAGCGCTATATGTCAAAAATATTATTGTTAGTAATTTGATGGGCAATTAATTTGCAGTGGAGGAAATACGCGAATAACAGAACATTCAGTATATAGACCTAGACAGAGGGAGGGAAGACAAGAACGCTAGTTGCCGTAATGAAAGAATCAAAGTTTGGGATGAGGATTAACCAGCTGCTTTAATAGTGAAGGACCTCTTGGCAGCAGTCATAATGAAATCTTCCTGAAAAAGGCAATGAGGAGAACAGTCCACGGAACCTGGACTCAATTCTTCCTGCTGAATTCCGTGCTGTATGCTGGAGGGGGAGGTGTGCTGGGAGAGAGAGTGGGGAGGGGGCGGAGCGGGAGGAGCGTCGTGAGGGGAGAGAGAGTGGGGAGAGGGCGGAGCAGGAAGAGCTGCTCTCGGCAGGCTAGGGAACAGATGCTGCTGTTCGTGTGCCAGCAGGAGTGGTCCGCAGTTGTGCGTCTCCTCCCTCATCATCTGGCTCCTGGAGGAGGGTTAGCGGCTCTCGTGATGTCCTCGGGCAAAGGCAGGAGGGTGGGAAGAAGCCGGGGGGAGGGAAGGAAGGGGGAGGAGAGGCGGGATGTCTTTTCAAGGTTTAAACAAGGGGCGGATCGAGGGGGAGGTGTGCTGGGAGAGAGAGTGGGGAGGGGAAGAGCTGCTGGCGGAGCCTGAATTCCGTGCTGTATGCTGGAGGGGGAGGTGTGCTGGGAGAGAGAGTCGGGAGGTGGCGGAGCAGGAGGAGCGTCGTGAGGGGAGAGAGAGTGGGGAGAGGGCGGAGCAGGAAGAGCTGCTCTCGGCAGGCTGGGGAACAGATGCTGCTGGGGAAGTGATGAGGGGAGGTGCCCTGAAGAAATGCGACACGGCAGGTAGGGGAGGGGGCGGAGCGGGGGTGTGGGAGGAGTGCGGCTGAGGGAAAAGACGTGCAAGGCAGGCGGCTGAGGGCATGTGCACGCGCTTTTAATGTCAATGCGCATTGAGCTTGAATTTCACGGGCACTGCAAGGAATCGCCATCGATTCCTTGCAAGTTGGTTAAAGTCTGTTTAAGCCCCCATAGTCTCGCAAGCTCAATGCGCATGCGCATTGACAGGCGAGACCTAAAAAGGGATCCCAAAGTCTAGAAGTTGTGGCTGCATACTTTAACTTCAAACCAGGAAACTTAACTGTGGTCATGAAGCACTTGGGGATGGAAGCAATTAGGACTGCACCACATCCTCTGAATAGAAAGGATTACATATAGATAAGGGGGTGGCTTAGAGAGTCGATTTCCGGGTGAGGAGAACTCCCTTGGTGTTGGAGTATATAGAAGGATTTGTTATTTCACTGTGGTTGGTGTCAGGGAGGAAATTGACTGGGCAGTCAGATATTTACTAACTAATTTCATTACTAGTATCCATATAGTGATGTTGTTGTTGCAGGGGCCATGGGTCAAGTGAGCCACAAGGGCTAAAAAGAAGGCATTTATGGAGGTGGTGCACAATCTTTGGATAACTCCCTAAGACTTACTAACATAGTGACCTAATCCCTAGCAACTAGGCATATACTCATACCTCTAACTTACTCCCTGTGCGGAGCCTTTTGTTTAGCTTCTGCTCATGTTATGACCACTCTGCACTAAGCCTTTCATGTTTAGATAATCTTTGCTCTTCAGTTCATGGTGATTGCTCACTTAGCTAGGTCAGGTAGGGTTAGGTTAAAGAAACTGGCAGATACTTTTTGTTCTTCTGGATCTTCTATAAATACCTAAGGCACAGTTTTCCCACTCATTGAAAATGGGTAATCCAGTAGTGGAGACAAGATAACTCAGCATGAACCATAGCATGTGATGGAAATCTGCAGAATCTGCATTGCAGTGCTCCCAGAATGCATTTGCATTTATTATGTGGCTTATTTATAAAGCGCACTGCCACCTACCAGGTATCCTGGCACTGTAGTACTCAATGGTGGAGAGACTGGGGATACCATACAATTTGACATCACTCAGTTCCATAGTACTGGGTTAATTAAACCTAAAACATGCTCTAGCACTTTGGAAAAATGCCAAGTTTTAAGCCCTGTTCTAAAATGTAAAAGATCAGCAGAGAGCCTCAAGCAGCTGAAAGATTATTCCATAGTCAAGCTGCTTCAATTGTAAATGCTCGTCCCCCTAGCCTAGTCTTTCTAAACCTGGTCACCCTGCCATCTTGGCTGAGGAGGAGCGTGAGCTCCTGTTGGGGCCATACCATTTTAGTCTCTTCTGCATGGGGATCGGTCCAGTGCCGTAGAGGCATTTAAAACAATGCAAAGAAACTTAAACATTATTCTTTGTGTTAATGGTAGCCAATATAAGTCTTTCAGAGACTGGGCTACAGAGAATCTTCTTGGCCTATTCAGGGCCAATTTAGCTGCCACTGCTTGAACTCTCTAGAGCTGCTTGATTAGATAGTTCGGGGCTCTTAGCAATAGAGCACTGCAATAGTCGAGTCTGCTTAGAATCACACTTCGTACCACCAATGCTCTAGAAGAGGTCAAAAGCAATGGGACAATCTACCAAAGTGCTCTGATAAAGGAAAAGCAGGTCCCTGTTGTCTTGTTGACATAATCTTCCAAGCTAAGCTACCTGTCAAAAATAACTCCCAGGTTTTTGACCTCCTCTGAGGGTGCCAAGAACTTATTGCAAGATGCTGGCCAAGTGGTGGGAGCGATGGGAGCGAGACCAGAACCTTAGACGTCGGGCAGCATATGATTTCTTTCTTGCCTGCATTAAACTATAGTGAATTGGATTCAAGCCAGAGTGTAATCTCATTCATGCAATCATGGGACGTGTCAAATGGCATCGATTGTTCTCCTTCCAGTGATAAAATAATTGAGTGTCATCAGCGTAATTAACCACATTAACTTTATATTATTTGATAAGTGAGATCAGAGGGCTCATATAAATATTAAAATTATGAGATTGATTGATGACCCTTGCGGGACGCCATGTTTAATGGCCCTGAATTCTGAGCAAAAAGGAGGGAGGGACACAGCCTGCTGTCTGCCAGACAGACATATAGGAGTGCAACCACTTTGCCACCAACCCGTTAACTGCAATTGTTCTGTATATATATATATATATATATATCCAAAAACACAAGGTCGCCCTTAAGAAAGGAAGCCACAAGCAGGTAAGTGATTCAGTTCTTTTATGAAGCAAACTTGCCAGCAGACTGTAACGTGGACAATGGCATCGGTTTTTCCAAACAGCCAAACGCGTTTCAAGAACCTCCGTTCCCTTTGTCAATGGCTTTACCTCTGCGTAACTCTCGAAGGTATTCAAGGCATACTTGTATGTTCAGGGTCCTGCCCCAGCATTATGGTTCCTGTAGTGCCGGGAATTATGTCCTTCAATGAGTTCGTTATCACAGGCAGATTAGTGAATTCAATTAAAAACCCAAATGGGGCGATACAAAGTCTCGTTAAAAGTAGGGCAGAATGCTTTAATGCAGAATGCTTTAAATGCTAATTCCTAACTATATCGCGGGGTACGCGTACGGTGTGCGTACCACTCGATTAAAAAAAAAAATTGCCCTTGGGGGTCCTTCTGGGACCCCCTGAGAAGGGCTAGAGGGTCTCTACCCTGCCTCCTTTTCGTGTTTTCCACTCTTGTTTTGGGCTCTCTTGTGCCTCAGTTATCCTGAAAAACAAGATGGTGGCCAACACTTCCTGGTTTGGACAGTTTGGAATGTTGACAGTCGACTGCCAGCCAATCAGAAACACGCTCGCGCAGGTAAGGGTATGCGCGCGTACGGTACACGTAGGGTGCGCGTACGGTGAGCGCATATAGATATATAATTTGCTCCAATTCAATTTTCTCAACAACTACTGGAGGGATTTTCACCAAATATAGAAAAGGCACTACTGCATACCTGTCCCTACCATTTTGCCAAGTTTGGTGTAATTCTGTTCAGCCGTTCGGGCTGTAGCCGTGTCTAAAGGTCCCATAGAAAATGCCATTTGAAAAATTTCAAATTCAACTATGCAAAAAAAGAAGCAAAAACTCTGGGTAGTTTCCATGTTTGGGTGGCAAACAGCAGAGATATAGGGTGTGTTATATATTTATAACAGAAAACAACTTGCCTTGGAAGTAATGACAGGCACAGCACTCCTGGAGAGAATCTGGTACTCAATTTATTCTGCATAAGACGGATTAAATTGAGTACCACAATCTCTCCCGGAGTGCCGTGTTTTTTCTTTAGTCAATATCTTTGGCACCATTTGACGACTCTTCTTGAAATTTTCCCAAAAAAGGTTCACTCAGGTCAGCTCCTGTCTTGAAAGTTTCGGGGTGATTCGTCAAGCGGGGATTGAGAAGAAAGGCGGGTCCCAAAAAGCGTTTTCCCCATGTAAATTTCCATAAGAAATTTTATTACAGGCTACCGACCGATCTGTTGAACGGAATTACACCACATTTGGCAAAAAGGTAGTTCATGGTTCAGAAAGCGACCTTTTTTTTTAAATGGTGTAAATCCATTCAGTAGTTGCTGAGAAATTAAAAAAAGAAAAATATTGATATCTGCCCACCGAGGAGGGTTCGCGAACCCTCCCGAGCACAAGCTCAATTCTGATTGGCTACCAACACTCCAAACTAAAATGTGTTGGCAACCATCTTGTGACTCGGTAACCGAGTCACAAGAAAACAGTAAAATAAATGGTGAAAAACAAGAAAAGGGGGCAGGGTAGAAACACCCTGACCCTCTAGGCCTGCTCAGGGGGTCCCACAAGGACCCCCAGGCCAAAATAAAGCTTATTAAAAAAAAACAGCCAAATTCGCCATAGATTCATGAATCCGGACCGACATTTTTTTTTAAAATGAAGCGCGGTCTCCCGCTCTTTATTTTCTATAAGCCCCCAAGTGAGCCAGATCCTGGGGGCAATCAGTAAATAATTTGCGGGGGCCCATTGGGGCTCCCGCTGCCCCGGGGACTGCCACATCCCCAGGGCTTAGTTAATTAAATGCGTGGGCATGCGGCCACCCGCAGCCCTGGGGACCGCCACCTCCCCGGGGCTTCATTAGTAAATGCGTGGGGGTTCCCAACCCCACCCCCACGCTGCCCCAGGGACTGACACATCCCAGGGCATTTTTAATTATGAGGTGGGTGGCCTCTCTGGCCCCCCAAGTCCCGGGGACAACCACCTCCCCGGGGCTTCAACGTAAATTAGGGAGGGGGCCTCGCAGGAGGAAACCTGCTCTCGCTTCCAAAAACCAAAGCAGGATTGCTTTTGCACAAGCTCTCCTTGTGCAAAACCAATGCTGGCTCGCGCATGAGGCTGGGAGCCGGATGGGACCGTGGGATATTAGGGCTTACCCACGGTCCCCAACAGTGAGCCAGGTCCCAGGGGATGGGTTCTCGGGGGCCAGAAGTGGCCCATGGGAAGGCGGCCACGCAGCCCCCTTCTTTGAAAATATATTATTAAAAAAACCAGGCCAAGCCCAGGGGATGGGGTCCCTAGGACCAGAAATGAATGGCCCAGTGGACAAATTATAATAAAAAAATGTTTTAAAATGAGGCCGGGCCCCGGGGGATTGGGACCCCGGGGCCAATAGTGGCCCAGGGAAGGGGGGCCACGCGGCCCCCTTCTCGTTTAAAAAAAAAATTAAAATAATAAAATGCGCAGGCCCTGGGGGATGGGGTTCCCGGGGCCCAAAAATAATTAAGGGAAGAGGGTGCCACACAGTCTTCCCTTCCAAAAACAAAATTAATTAAAAAACGGCATTTCGCTGAGGCCCCGCCCCCTCCTTGCAGCACAAATGCGCCCCTGGTGTGTTCTAATTTGGGGAATTAAGTCCCCTTGAATACTGAGGGTCCCTAGGCGCCAGCTAGCCCACCAGGTACCTCCAGTATGCGCCACAGAGCTGCGTTGCAGAGAGGTGGTCCGAGGCCACGGCCCTTTTTACACCATGCTGCAAATGCGGCTTCTGGTGCACTGCTGGTTGGGCGATGAGGTCCTCTTGTGTCCTGAGGACCTCAGGACACTAGTGGACTTCATCCTCTCATTGCGTTGATTTCCCAACATGCCAAAATAAAGATGAATTGTTGCCTTTAACTGCCGGGAGTGCTGAGTTCTTGTGAAGCATTGGAGATGAGAAATTTGGCATGATACGCGCGTAGGTGGATGCGGTGGACCAACAGCACCCCCAATGTTTGGGCTGCACACCTTCAATCGCCATAAGAGGAAGACATGTATATTTATGTATAGATATATATGTTTGGAGTCCGCGCCGCACCACAAGAAAAGTGCCCACACTCCAGGTAAGTCCAAGAACGTTTTCTGGGGTAGCTGTCGCGTTTCAACGAGGAGGTCTTTGTCAAATATATATATAGTCACTGAAACCAAAGTTACAGAGACAATAAGGTTAGGAAATAGAATTAAAAAACCTTAGAAATTCACTGAAAAAACATAAAGGTTACAGGGACGTTATAATTAGGCTCAGATTTCACTTGTATAAAGGCAATGATATTCAGAAGTTATTGTTACCTGAGCTAACTATAACTTAAGCCCCCACAATGCACTGCTTATGTGTTGTCATCGGTGAAGTCATTGGAGATGCCACCAATAATGTCATCAGTGATGTCACTGACCACGTCATGAGTGTTATAATTTGTGAGGTCATAAGCAATGCATTGCAGAGGCGTAAGTTATAGTTAGCTCAGATAACTATAACTGATTAATTTTAATGCTTTTGTATGAGTGAAATCTGAGCCTAGCTACAACGTCCCTGTAACCTTTGTTTTTTTTCAGTGTATTGTTACATTTTCTTTAAAATCTGTTTCCTGACTAGAACATCCCTGTAACCTTTGGTTTAACAGTGAATTTCAACAGTTTTTAAATTGTATTTCCAAACTGTAACCTGTAACCTTTGAGAGTGGGTGCATGAGTGGGTCTATAGGTAGGCGAGTGGGTGTGTGAGTGGTTATATGATAGCTGAGTGGGTGGGTGAATGAGTTTTTGGGTGTGTGAGAGGCTGTATGGGTCTGTGAGTGTGTGTATGAGGGACTGTGTGGATATGTGGATGGCTGTGTAAGTGGGTGCTGAAGCACCTGTGTGAATCTGTGAGTGGGTGCATAGTGTTTGAGTATGTCTGTGAGTGGGCACATGAGTGTCTGAGTGCATCTGTGACTGGATGTGTGAGTATCTGAGTGGGTCTATGTGTGGGTGCATGAGTGTTTGAGTGGGTCTGTGAGTCAGTCCTTTAGTCTCTGACTGGGTTTGTGAGTGGTTGCATGAGTGTCTTTGAAGGTCTGTGAATGGATGGATTAGTCACTGAGTGGGTGTGTGAGTCTCTGAGTGGATCTGTGAGTGGGTCCATGAGTCTCTGAGTGGGTCAGCGAATGGGAACATGAGTGTCTGAGTGGGTGTGTGAGAGCATGTGAGAGTATTTGAGTAGGTCTGTGAGAGGGTGCATAAATGTCTGAGTGGGTCTGGGTGTGGGTGAGTGAGTCTGTGAGTGGGTCTGTGAGAGGGTGCATGAGTGTGTGAGTCTTTGAGTGGGTCTGTGAGTATGTGTGTGTCTCTCAGTGGTTCTGTGAGTGGGTGAATGAGTGCTGAAATTCAATTCAATAATAACTTTATTTATGCCAGTTTGAGCTTAAACAGGTTGCCAGTACTGTGCAACAATTTACTAAGCAATAGATGAATGAGCAAGCAATTGCTCATTCCCAAATGACCACTCTTTCAGTCGAGATTCTAGTAGAAAATTAATTATACTTTTATTTTCCGTTTTGAAAAATAGAATTATTTTTTGAATTTTTAAATTTTCTTGTTATCAACAATAAACATCAAACATTTTTGAACAATAAGGATAAGTGGAGCATATTCATGGACGAAAAAAGTGGTTGTGGGGGTGAATTAAATAGATATTTGACACGATACTAGACACCATAAATGCACACAAACAATGAGTGAACACAAATCAATAACAGGGGAAATGGTGACAGTTGGTGGTGTAGTTTTTTCAAGAGGTTTGAAGGAACTAGAAAGTTAGTCTCCAACAGAAGGTTATACCCTCGTCCTATTTACAATCACAGGAATAACCTAGTACATTTAATGAAAGAATATATCGAAAAAATGAACAAAGACCATCAAGAGCTTCAATAATTCTTGGTTTTCAGTTATTATGCAAAGTAATGATTGGTCTAAACCCTCAAAAGTGACACCACGGTCAACTAGCACCTTGGTCGACGCGTTTCGAATCCTTGTATAATCAAAGGATTCTCTTCAGGACCATACACATTTATTCTGAAAGACATTATAGATAAAAAGCAGTCTGTCAGTCATCTCCAAGAGAGGCTCTCAACTTTCATTCGAATCAGCACGCATTCTCAGTTTATTACCTGTCGAAGAGTTTATGAGGGCTTGGAGCTGTAATTAACTGCAAATTAAAATAATTGGAAATTTTAGGTCAGGAAAAAGTTTGCTATGACCTGCCCAAATATATTTGAGAGACTAGTCTAATATACTCACTAGCAAGTTGGTTCTGTCATGCCCTATTACGAATTGGGAATCCAAATATTCCGGATCCGTGTCCGTCAAATCTTTGAAAAGCCTCGTGGTTAAATCTGGGAAAAAGAATATAAGGGAAAATTTTCAGAGAAGATTGTGGGCTTGATTCGTCCCCAACCACAAGACCGATGTTAGACTATAGAGACCGTTACGTGTGCCAAGTATAGTACTTGTCGGGTGTGGCGTTGGTAAAAAATGACAATGTACACACTGGACTGTCTGCGCTATCCCCTTAAACCATTGAGGGTATGCTAATCTAAAAAAGTCCCGCGAGGGAATGTCAGGGGGCCGGTATCCATCTTTAGCAGCTATGCTCTCAATGCGCTTCACATTCAAACTGCCTAAAACTGGTGAATAACTCGTCGGCTACTCGTCGGATTTACGGTACACGTTAATTAGAGGTCTTTAAACTAAGAATTTACCTGTGGCTAAGCGTCCGTCTCCTCCAGTTTGAGTCGCATCCAAGTGTGTACGCGATAGAACTGGTTCCGGGTCTTCACGTCTTAAATGTAAAACGCTTCCGGGTTTGTGTGTCAATCACTTGGGGTTTGTAGTTCCATTGACTTTGTAGTTTGTTGCGGTCGGCACGAGTGGAACGAGCTTGGTTAAGATAAAAATATGAGAAAGGGTTTTTTTGTTTATAGCCTAATTTCGAAATCTTAGTTCTAAAGGGCAAATAAAACTAATCACATGCAGTTTTGCTTACTGTCAGATTCCTATGGAAAATTTGGAAGTGTAGAGCATGGTAGGAAGTAGTGAGTCATCTCAAATTTATATTATGCAGTTGAAAAAAGGTTTTACAAATTATAAAGCTCGGACATTTCGTTCAGACCTTGGATCGTGGTGTTAAATTTCAGAATCAGCATTGCTTCTCGTTGTCGCAACCTGGCCTCTAAGTCTCCTCCTCTAGGGTCATGGTCTATTTTGGATATTATCGTCCATTTGAAATCTTGTTCTCCATGTGATTGATCGATCCAATGTTGGACCAACGGAGCTGTGAGGACTTTTTTCTTTATTCTGGACTTATGTTGGGACATCCTTTGTCTTACTTCCTGAGTTGTTTTGCCTATGTATAGTTTGTCACATTTACATAGTATTCCATGGACCACATTCCTTGTCTTACAATTGGTGAATTGATCATGCTTCCACGATATCCCGGCATGTTGAAAAAGGTTTCCTTCTATAGTAGAAGCACAACAGAGGCATGTGCCACATTTGCGGTGGCCAGTTATGGGCGGAAGATTCACATAATCACGTAATGTGGGTGTTTTTTGTTTGGGAATGGCTGCTCGAACGATATGGTTCGCTATACTTTTGTCTTTTTTGTATGCGAAAAGAGGAACATTTATCAGCTGGGCATCAAGTTCTTTAAGCAGATGCCAGTTTTGATGAATCATTTTTTTGAAGATGTTAGATGAAGGGCAGTATGTGGAGACACAGACAATGCGTTGTTGTTGACTTTTTTGCTTTTTTACTAGCAGGTCTTCCCGTGGCGTCCACCAGGCTCTTTTGATCGCTTGTTTTAGTAATTTAGCTGGATAGGCGCGAGCTAGGACTTTCTCTTTTAGGACATTAGCATGGTCCATGAATTCATCCTTAAAGGTGCAGTTTCTACGTATGCGTAGAAACTGCCCTACAGGTAGATTTTGTTTTAGACTCCTTGGGTGGCTGCTTGAAAAATCTAGTGCCTTGTTACGATCCGTTCTCTTTTTATATAAGGTAGTAACCAGTTGTCCGTTGGCACAGTAAACTTCAACGTCCAAAAAGGACATTCTTGTCTTGGAAGTCTGAAGGGTGAATTTAATATCCTCTGTCCTATTGTTGATCCATTCGTGGAACTGATTTAGTTGTTCCGTGGTTCCAGACCATGTGAAAAAGACATTGTCGATATATCGTACCTATCCACCAATCCATTGGTGGAATGGGTTGTTGTTGTGGATGAATGTATCCTCATATTGACTCATAAAGAGGATCGCCATTTCCGGGGCAAAGGGACAGCCCATGGCGACCCCCTTTATTTGAAAGTAAAAATCGTCTCCAAACTTAAAGTAGTTTTTTGTCAAAGCTAGTTTAGCCAGCTTCAGAATAAATTCTGTTGGAATTTTCGATGGACTCTCCCGTTTATTCAAAAAGATTTCTAATACCTCCAATGCTTGATCTGAGGGATTTGAGTATATAGTGATACTATATCCATGCTGACCAGGAGGTCATGGTTCTCTTGAAAGGGTACTTGGTCTAGTTTTGTTTAGAAGTCTCTAGTGTCTTGGAGGAAAGATTTGACCGTGAGTGTAAATGGCTTCAGAAAAAATCTATGAATTTCGAGACTGGTTCAAACAAAGAATCACATCCAGAAATTATAGGTCGCCCCGGTGGTGCTTTCTCATTTTTATGTACTTTCGGAAGTACATAAAACAATGGAACGCGTGGATGTTTGTTTAGCAAGTAGTTGTATTCGTTTTTACCAAGGAATCCTTGTTCAAGTCCATTGGTAAGAATTACTCCAAGTTCTTTTTGTAATTCCAAAGTTGGATCCATGTTGATTTTACGATAGCACTTAGGGTCTGCAAGTTGTCTAGTTGCTTCTGATATGTATTCATTTGTTCCCCAAATTATGATTGATCCGCCTTTATCGGCTTGTTTGACGATAATACTTTCATTTTGTTTGATAGATTGCAACGCATGTTTTTGTTCCTGAGACAAATTAGGTTTGGTAAATCCATTTCTCTTCTTTTCTTGTGCAGCCAAAGCTGAAAGGATGTTTTTTTCTAAATAAATCACCTCTTTAGGTATTTTATGTGCCGGCGGGCAGAAACTTGATTTTCTCTTAAATCCAGTTGTTTCGAATTGGGGTAATGTTTCTTTATCAGCAAAGAATGTGATCAATCAAATTTTTCTGCAAAACTCGATGAATTCCAATTTTAGACGAACAAAGTCAGTGAATTTAGATGGTACGAAAGATAGTCCCTTTTCTAGGACACTTATTTCTGCTGGGGTGAGGGCTTTTTTTGAAAGATTATAGATCGAAGATTTCTCATATGACACTAATTCTTGTAATTTTGCCTCCTCGTTGACATTTCCCATGGTTGTTGGAATAGTGTTTTGCCGCGGGGCGTTTGCTGGCCTTGTCCTAAAAAAGGTTGTTGTTGTTGTATTTGATTATTTGGTTGGTAATTTGATTGATATTGTTGTTGGTAATTTCTTTGGTACCCGCCTCTTTGATTGTACTGAGGACGGGAGGTTCCTTGATCTGAATCACTCCCTCCTGAAGATGAAGTATCAGAAAAGGTGAGATATTTAGTTTGTGATCAACCTTGGTTGTCTGATAGAAAACGTCTAGCCTCAGGTCTAGTATAGAACTCTTGTTGGAGGTAAGGATAGGCTTTCTCAAAAGTGAAATTTCATTAGTCTCTTTCGAAGTTGCTGTCTTTTTGTTGAACAGTATAGTCCTTAAATTCAAGTATTTCTTTTCCAACTTTTTCCAGTAAGATCTTTGAATCCTGGATCAAGGGGTTTGATTTAATTTCAGCCTCTAATTTTTCTATTTCTTCTAGTTGGATTTTTGATAGACGTTGGGCGGTTTCTATAGTTAAGACCATAAGGTCTCGACTACATTTAGTCTCTATATAACTGAAGCCTTTTTTGTAAATACTATCCTCAGTGAATATAATCGGTATATTCTTCACTATCAGTCCAGATGGTATAGTACCTGACCTCAGATGTTGGAGTAAATAGTGGCCATGTAAGTCTGTCCGGATTTGCTTTTTCTTTAAGCGGACTAATTTATCTGATTCATTATTGATCTGAGCAGAATTGCTGAGAGTGGCTGAGCCGAACAAGGGAGGGTCGCTCAGAAGTTTTTTAATATCTTCCTCGCTATATGCGAATGTTTGGTCTTCTGACATTATCTACAGATTAGATTGTGTGATGAAACCACTCTTAATGATCCTTTCATACTGTAAACTCTCATACATTCATACAATAACCAAAATTATAAAAAGAACAGTGATAACCAAACAGGAAAGAAATATATCAATCAAATGCAAGGGTGGATGATTTCCACAAACCACCAAAGGTGGGCTTAACTTAATTCAATGCAGAGACTACCTTCAGTGTCTCCTAAAGACCTCGCGAGCCGGCGCCCGCTATATAAGCTAAGTAGCAACATGGATGTATGAGAGTTTACAGTGTGAAAGGATCATTAAGAGTGGTTTCATCACACAATCTAATCTGTAGATAATGTCAGAAGACCAAACATTCGCATATAGCGAAGAACATATTAAAATACTCCTGAGAGACCCTCCCTTGTTCGGCTCAGCCACTCTCAGCAATTCTGCTCAGATCAATAATGAATCAGATAAATTAGTCCGCTTAAAGAAAAAGCAAATCCGGACAGACTTACATGGCCACTATTTACTCCAACATCTGAGGTCAGGTACTATTCCATCTGGACTTATAGTGAAGAATATACCGGTTATATTCACTGAGGATAGTATTTACAAAAAAGGCTTCAGTTATATAGAGACTAAATGTAGACGAGACCTTATGGTCTTAACTATAGAAACCGCCCAACGTCTATCAAAAATCCAACTAGAAGAAATAGAAAAATTAGAGCCTGAAATTAAATCAAACCCCTTGATCCAGGATTCAAAGATCCTACTGGAAAAAGTTGAAAAAGAAATACTTGAATTTAAGGACTATACTGTTCAACAAAAAGACAGCAACTTCGAAAGAGACAAACGAAATTTCACTTTTGAGAAAGCCTATCCTTACCTCCAACAAGAGTTCTATACTAGACCTGAGGCAAGGCGTTTTCTATCAGACAACCAAGGTAGATCACGAACTAAATATCTCACCTTTTCTGATACTTCATCTTCAGGAGGGAGTGATTCAGATCAAGGAACCTCCCGTCCTCAGTACAATCAAAGAGGCGGGTACCAAAGAAATTACCAACAACAATATCAATCAAATTACCAATCAAATACAACAACAACAACCTTTTTTAGGACAAGGCCAGCAAAAGCCCCGCGGCAAAACACGATTCCAACAACCATGGGAGATGTCAACGAGGAGGCAAAATTACAAGAATTAGTGTCATATGAGAAATCTTCGATCTATAATCTTTCAAAAAAAGCCCTCACCCCAGCAGAAATAAGTGTCCTAGAAAAGGGACTATCTTTCGTACCATCTAAATTCACTGACTTTGTTCATCTAAAATTGGAATTCATCGAGTTTTGCAGAAAAATTCGATTGATCACATTCTTTGCTGATAAAGAAACATTACCCCAATTCGAAACAACTGGATTTAAGAGAAAATCAAGTTTCTGCCCGCCGGCACATAAAATACCTAAAGAGGTGATTTATTTTGAAAAAACCATCCTTTCAGCTTTGGCTGCACAAGAAAAGAAGAGAAATGGATTTACCAAACCTAATTTGTCTCAGGAACAAAAACATGCGTTGCAATCTATCAAACAAAATGAAAGTATTATCGTCAAACAAGCCGATAAAGGCGGATCAATCGTGATTTGGGGAACAAATGAATACATATCAGAAGCAACTAGACAACTTGCAGACCCTAAGTGCTATCGTAAAATCAACATGGATCAAACTTTGGAATTACAAAAAGAACTTGGAGTAATTCTTAGCAATGGACTTGAACAAGGATTCCTTGGTAAAAACGAATACAACTACTTGCTAAACAAACATCCACGCGTTCCATTGTTTTATGTACTTCCGAAAGTACATAAAAATGAGAAAGCACCACCGGGGCGACCTATAATTTCTGGATGTGATTCTTTGTTTGAACCAGTCTCGAAATTTATAGATTTTTTTCTGAAGCCATTTACACCACGGTCAAATCTTTCCTCCAAGACACTACAGACTTCTTAACAAAACTAGATCAAGTACCCTTTCAAGAGAACCATGACCTCCTGGTCAGCATGGATATAGTATCACTATATACACAAATCCCTCAGATCAAGCATTGGAGGTATTAGAAATCTTTTTGAATAAACGGGAGAGTCCATCGAAAATTCCAACAGAATTTATTCTGAAGCTGGCTAAACTAGCTTTGACAAAAAACTACTTTAAGTTTGGAGACGATTTTTACTTCCAAATAAAGGGGGTCGCCATGGGCTGTCCCTTTGCATCGGAAATGGCGATCCTCTTTATGAGTCAATATGAGGATACATTCATCCACAATAACAACCCATTCCACCAATGGATTGGTGGATGGGTACGATATATCAACAATGTCTTTTTCACATGGTCTGGAACCACGGAACAACTAAATCAGTTCCACGAATGGATCAACAATAGGACAGAGGATATTAAATTCACCCTTCAGACTTCCGAGACAAGAATGTCCTTTTTGGACGTTGAAGTTTACTGTGCCAACGGACAACTGGTTACTACCTTATATAAAAAGAGAACGGATCGTAACAAGGCACTAGATTTTTCAAGCAGCCACCCAAGGAGTCTAAAACAAAATCTACCTGTAGGGCAGTTTCTACGCATACGTAGAAACTGCACCTTTAAGGATGAATTCATGGACCATGCTAATGTCCTAAAAGAGAAACTCCTAGCTCGCGCCTATCCAGCTAAATTACTAAAACAAGCGATCAAAAGAGCCTGGTGGACGCCACGGGAAGACCTGCTAGTAAAAAAGCAAAAAAGTCAACAACAACGCATTGTCTGTGTCTCCACATACTGCCCTTCATCTAACATCTTCAAAAAAATGATTCATCAAAACTGGCATCTGCTTAAAGAACTTGATGCCCAGCTGATAAATGTTCCTCTTTTCGCATACAAAAAAGACAAAAGTATACCGAACCATATCGTTCGAGCAGCCATTCCCAAACAAAAAACACCCACATTACGTGATTATGTGAATCTTCCGCCCATAACTGGCCACCGCAAATGTGGCACATGCCTCTGTTGTGCTTCTACTATAGAAGGAAACCTTTTTCAACATGCCGGGATATTGTGGAGGCATGATCAATTCACCGATTGTAAGACAAGGAATGTGGTCTATGGAATACTATGTACATGTGACAAACTATACATAGGCAAAACAACTCAGGAAGTAAGACAAAGGATGTCCCAACATAAGTCCAGAATAAAGAAAAAAGTCCTCACAGCTCCGTTGGTCCAACATTGGATCGATCAATCACATGGAGAACAAGATTTCAAATGGACGATAATATCCAAAATAGACCATGACCCTAGAGGAGGAGACTTAGAGGCCAGGTTGCGACAACGAGAAGCAATGCTGATTCTGAAATTTAACACCACGATCCAAGGTCTGAACGAAATGTCCGAGCTTTATAATTTGTAAAACCTTTTTTCAACTGCATAATATAAATTTGAGATGGCTCGCTACTTCCTACCATGCTCTACACTTCCAAATTTTCCATAGGAATCTGACAGTAAGCAAAACTGCATGTGATTAGTTTTATTTGCCCTTTAGAACTAAGATTTCGAAATTAGGCTATAAACAAAAAAAACCTTTCTCATAATTTTGATTTTAACCAAGCTCGTTCCACTCGT
Source organism: Lissotriton vulgaris (assembly GCF_964263255.1). Lineage (NCBI taxonomy): Eukaryota > Metazoa > Chordata > Amphibia > Caudata > Salamandridae > Lissotriton > Lissotriton vulgaris. The sequence goes on from NC_141688.1 coordinate 117,144,601, forward strand.
GCCGACCGCAACAAACTACAAAGTCAATGGAACTACAAACCCCAAGTGATTGACACACAAACCCGGAAGCGTTTTACATTTAAGACGTGAAGACCCGGAACCAGTTCTATCGCGTACACACTTGGATGCGACTCAAACTGGAGGAGACGGACGCTTAGCCACAGGTAAATTCTTAGTTCAAAGACCTCTAATTAACGTGTACCGTAAATCCGACGAGTAGCCGACGAGTTATTCACCAGTTTTAGGCAGTTTGAATGCGAAGCGCATTGAGAGCATAGCTGCTAAAGATGGATACCGGCCCCCTGACATTCCCTCGCGGGACTTTTTTAGATTAGCATACCCTCAACGGTTTAAGGGGATAGCGCAGACAGTCCAGTGTGTACATTGTCATTTTTTACCAACGCCACACCCGACAAGTACTATACTTGGCACACGTAACGGTCTCTATAGTCTAACATCGGTCTTGTGGTTGGGGACGAATCAAGCCCACAATCTTCTCTGAAAATTTTCCCTTATATTCTTTTTCCCAGATTTAACCACGAGGCTTTTCAAAGATTTGACGGACACGGATCCGGAATATTTGGATTCCCAATTCGTAATAGGGCATGACAGAACCAACTTGCTAGTGAGTATATTAGACTAGTCTCTCAAATATATTTGGGCAGGTCATAGCAAACTTTTTCCTGACCTAAAATTTCCAATTATTTTAATTTGCAGTTAATTACAGCTCCAAGCCCTCATAAACTCTTCGACGGGTAATAAACTGAGAATGCGTGCTGATTCGAATGAAAGTTGAGAGCCTCTCTTGAAGATGACTGACAGACTGCTTTTTATCTATTATGTCTTTCAGATTAAATGTGTATGGTCCTGAAGAGAATCCTTTGATTATACAAGGATTCGAAACGCGTCGACCAAGGTGCTAGTTGACCGTGGTGTCACTTTTTTTTTTTTTTTAATTTATTTTTGTTGTTGCTATCACATGGTACAGAGTAACGGTGAGTCATTCTTCAGAGCAGCGTCAACATTCAGCTGCCTACAATCAATAGAGCGACTTTTTACATTTTACCCCCCCAACTTTAAACTTGCTACTTCAAGGGTCAAAGTTCACGATCCGTAACAGTAGTCTATTGCAACATTGGTGTGTCTACAGGCATCTAGCAGCCTTTGAAGCAGTCACTGATAATAACCCTCTCGCCTGTACTTACAGTTCCCAGGGCCTCGTGACGTGTGCTGCTTCTGATTCCTACTCCTCCCACCCTCCCACTACTCCATATCCTCATCATCCCCGGAGCTGTCCCCATCGTCCTCTTCAGGCAGAGGCTCGCAAATGTCCCCCCTATAGGGGTGACAGGGTGTCCAAATTCTGTTCCATTTGCGTGGATTATGTCTCTGTTGGTACACTGCTCTCTCTGTCACCATAAGCACGTCCATGTTTCTGCACCATTGCGCCAGTGTCAGTGTCTCCAGTGCCCCCCAATTTTTCGCGATATCCCGCTTTGCCAGCATCACGCCAATGACCACCCACCTTTTCGCATGCAGTGACAAGTCTGTTGGGCCCCACACATTTAAGAGACAAACTCTAGGGTCAGGCGTGAACGGGTTCTGGAGGGTCTGGCTGATCGTGCGTGTTACACGCCTCCAGTAGTCCTGTATATTTGGACAGGTCCATACAGTGTGGAACAGTGTACCCTCCTCCCCACAATTCCTCAGGCAATACGGGTGTTCTGCTCTGTGTATTTTATATAGTGTCGTGCGGGTGTAGTAAACCCTGTGTAATACTTTGAATTGGACCAGCCTGAACCGGGTGGAAATACCTGCCTCCCTGGGTGATGCCAGAGCTGCGTTCCAGTCTGCCTCATCCAGGTCCCCTATCTTGTCTTCCCAATATTCCTTCAGCTTCCCCAGTGGATCCGGCAGGTTGTTCAGTAGTTTGCGGTAAGTGAGGGAGGTTGCACTGGACTCCATGTAGTCCGTAAGCAATCGGTCCTCTAACGGAGCCGATTCCGGAAGTGTCACACCTGGCTCCAATACCGACATGAGTGCGTGCCTAATTTGTATGTATCTGTATGTTTCAGTCACCTCAAGGTCGTACTGCTCCCTCAGGGTCGCAAAGGAGAGCACGCCCTCTCTTGTCCATAGGTCGCCCACCGTGGAGATCCCAATGTTATCCCATTGATCAAACCCTTTAGAACTGCGCAGGTTACCGAGGGCCTTGGCATCCCATAGTGGCGTGAGTCTAGTGATCACTCCCTCCCATGCCAGCCGTCTCTGAGCTTTGTGCCATATAGCTACAGTGTGTCTGGTAGGCCCTTCCAACTTCCTTACCATTCCTTTGTTGTAGAGTGGGGCCAGAAGGGTGGTTGTGCCCAGTTGGTGTCTATCTGCCATGTAAGCCGGGTCGTCCTGTGCTGCGTGGACCCACTGGTTGATCACTTTAAGGTGAGCGGCCCAATAGTACAGTTCAAGGTTGGGGAGGGCTATCCCCCCACTATACCAGTCCCTAGTTAATTCCAACTGCGCAACCCTGGCCGGTTTGTCTCCCCACAGGAGGCCGGACAATTGCGCCGACACGTGGCGGAAGAATGATACGGGGACCATCGCCGGTGTGTTTTCCAGAACATAGAGGAAGCAAGGCAGCGCCATCATCTTAAAGAGCGCTGCCCTACCTAGAAGTGTCAAGGGGAGATTCCTCCAGAGGCGCATGTCTGCCTTCAGCCTGTCCAGCTGGGGCTTAAGGTTCATTTCAAGGAAGGTTGAGTGTTCCCTCGTAATTTGGATCCCTAGGTACTTAAAGGAGATGGGTTCTACGAGCAATTGGCAATCCGCAGGTAAGACCGGAAGGTCGCCATGCACCATATAGATTATGGACTTGGACCAGTTAAGTTTTTAGCCTGAAGCTGCACCGTGGCTCTCGCACAGTGCCAGCAAGACCGGGATACTGTTCGTGAGGTCCATGAGGTAGACGAGCATGTCGTCGGCATACAGGGATACCCTATCTTCCCATCCACCTCCCCACTGTATGCCTTTCAGCAGCTGGGTGGATCTGATAATCGTGGCCAGGGGTTCTAGCACTAAGGCGAATAGCAGCGGCGAGAGTGGGCATCCTTGTCTCGTGCCCCTTGCCAGCGGAAGCTCCCTTGATATGTGTCCGTTTGCGGTCACCCTTGCCACGGGTTCGGTGTACAGTAGTCTGACCCATGATATGAACATCGGGCCAATACCCACGTGTTCCAGGACCGCAAAGAGATAGCGCCACTCCACCATGTCAAACGCCATTTTGGCATCCAGTGACAGCACCGCCGCCGGTTCCTCTAACTGTGGGGCTCGGGCCAGTACCCCGTGCAGCCGTCGCAAATTCAGCGCCGTACTCCGGTATGGCATAAAGCCCGACTGGTCCGGGTGTATCAGGTGTGCCAGATGGGGCAGTAGCCTGGTGGCCAATAGTTTCGCCAGAATTTTACTCTCGGCGTTAAGGAGGGAGATCGGGCGGTATGATCCGCACTCTTCAGGGGGTTTGCCGGGCTTAGGTATCGCGACGATCGTGGCCGTGCGCTGATCAGGAGGCAATCGCCCCTGTTCCCGACACTCCTGGAACATATGGAGCAATGGTGTGGATAGCGTTTCGGACATGAGTTTGTACCATTCTATCGGCACACCATTGGGGCCTAGCGCTTTCCCTGGGTGTAGTGCTGCTATGGCTATCTGTATTTCTTCAGCCGTCAGGTCGGAGTCAAGCTCGTCCTGTTGGTCTGGTGAGAGAGTGCGGGTCGGCACTCCTATGAGAGAGCTCTCCGCCATCTCTCGTGTGACCTCATACTCAGGGGAGTATACGGAGTGAAAATGGTCCGCCAAGAGTTCTACTATTCGTGCCGGACTGGTTTGTATCTCACCACTAGGGTCCTTCAGTTGCAGTATGGCCCTCTGTTCTCCCCGTGCCTTCTCCAACCACGCCAGGAGCTTCCCTGCTTTATCTCCTATGTCATACACCCTACTCGTAGTTGCTGACATACTGTCCCTCACCCTGCGGCGCAGAAAGTCGGTGTGACGTTGCTGGCACAGTCGGAGCGTGTGCTGGGTGTCCCCAGTCGGGTTCCCCTCGTGGTCCTGTGTTGCCTTGTCAAGTTGTTCCTCTAGACCTATCAGTTCCTTGTGAGAAGTTGGCCTGATATATAATGCTCACTAATTCTTAGTGATCACTTTGTATCATGCCAAGCAACCCTTATGATGATGGTTGTAATTCAACCTTGTAGACCAGTTATCCTAGTGGTAACGTGGACAAAGCAGTCTTAGGCTAAACTCTGAAAGGCATGTGAAGCCAGCTGTTATACCATACACAACCCCCTTGAATACCAAATGAAAGGGACACCACACAGATATATATTGAAAATATATATTGATTTATTAACTATTAAAATCCCCTGGACTCTTTATGAGCACAGAAGCACAAGCGTTAAATCACAAGACAGTTTAAAATACACAAAAGTTGCACAATATGGATGAGCCCTAGGGGCCACCTAAACCATATACTAAGAAAGTGGTATAAGAGATACCAAGAGGAAAGTGAAGAGGCCTAGGGCCTTGGGAATCGCTGGAGCTATTCGAGACTGGCAATGACTAAGTCGGGAAAGGCCCACGGGACTCGGGTGCAGTGTTCAAAGTGCACGCACTTTTCAATACAAAGTCTATGGTGCGTAAAAACCACAAAGTTAGAAAGTTAGGAACCTTCCGAGTGACCTACGGAGTTGAAACTTAAAACACAGGCCCTTGGGATGTGTACCAGTGCAGGAGCACCGGCGGAGCTGAGTTACCTCACCCACAGGAAGCGGGTGCACAGGGTCGAAGTCGTGTCGGGTTTCGTCACGCTGGTCGATGGTGCTTGGAGCTGAAGATGCTGCAGGCGGCTCGATGAGAAGAGTTCCGGTGGATCCAAGGGTGGATCTGAAGATGTGAAGACCTGAAAGCAGAGGGGACAGTGTTCAAAGTCACTAGCCAGTGACTACCGTGGAACCAGATTGGAACCAGGCGATGTCGGGTGCAAACAGGCGTTTTTGGGTAGCTTCTTTCTGCAGCTACGTGGATACCCGGGGTCAAGGACGTCCAGGAGTCGGTCACGAGCTGTCCCACGTAGGCTTCTCGCTGTTGGCGGTGTCGGCGACCTGATCGGAGCAAACAGGCCTTGGCAAATGCAAGCCACGCAGAAGTTGAAAGATGCTGTTCACTCGGACCAGCAAGGTCAGAGCGGGTGCTCCTTTTCACAGGAGCTTGGGTACGTCTGGAGCAACCAGACCTGCTGTGTAAATCTTCGGTTTCGTCGCCAAGATGGCCGCTGACCACGTGGCTAGTGGCCGGGATGGCGCGTCGAGTGGCACAATGCAAAAGGGCCCCACGCAGATCGTGGAGATGCTGGAGGGCTGATCTTCGGTGCAAGGGCTGCTCTGTGGTGGGGGTTTTCAATCCCCAAAGCACAACGTCGAGGATGCCTCAGAAGCTGCGCAGTCAGCTTTTCGAGTGTCTTCCAAGAGGTCCGGTCCCACGTCACTTGGTGCCTCCACGGGTCCCTTCTTTGCAGGGACTGTGGATCGGGCTCTGAGAAGTCTGGGAGTCTGGTTCTTGTCGGGCTCTGGGCTCGGTCTCCGGCGGGAGGCGGCGGCAAAGCAGACGTCGAGTTGCTGGTTGGTACCTGTGTTCACAGGGTGGCCACTCCTAGGCCACAAGGGAGATTCTCTTCAGTCTTCTGTGCAGCAGAATGTCGAAGTCCAGTCTTCTTCTTCGTGTAAAGTTGATTCAGGATGATCTGCTGTGCAATGGCACTGCTCCCTCTCTTATTCCCAATCTGAGGGGTGGATCACCTACTAGGTCCCTCCTCTGGGAGGAACCAGGAAGGGGGGGCGGTTACACCCCCTTTCCTTTGTCCAGCTCCGCGCCAGGACTGGGGCTCGAAGGCCCCAGAACCGGTTTGGACTGGCCTATGCACGGGGACACCTTGTGTGCCCCGGGCATGTCTGATTCTATTCAGCCCTGTCCTACCCAATACACAAAATCCTGTCTGGGGTGGTGCTCGCACCTCCCAAGGCAGGAAACCCTTTGTCCAGGCCACCATCTGCCGAGTTTCGGTCAGCAGCAGGAGGCCAGACTCGTGTCTGTGGTGGCAGCATCCATTTTGTGATGCTGAGGCTCTGTTTAACTTTAACCGGGGTTAAGGCTACACACATGTCGTGTCCCTCTAGAAGGGTGGAATGCTATCCCCGTCGCCAGAACTGGCGAGGGGATAGTATTCCAATTCGTATGACACCTTACTCGACATGTTTTGATAAAGCCAAACCAAAGATAGCATATAACCGCGAGGATTATAATGCACTTAAGAGTATATGGTATGGCAATATCCCGGAACAGCTTAGGGAGTGGTTCCCGACAGCTGCAGACAGGCTCAGCTCATGCTAGAGCACCATCTCACATATTTCCAAGCACTCTGCCTCCAGGATTGATGAGGCCTTCCATAGGAGTGGCTGATAGGAACATATGTGTCCAGTTTAGGGTTAGGCACAGGCATACTGTACCTAAGTAAGAGGTGATTACACCAACTTACCCCAGCTGAGTGATCAGCCAGTTGTGTCAAATATGGAGGCCAGGCCAGGGGTGGCACAATACATGCTGCAGCCCCTGGCAGGCCTTGGCTACACCTATGCCCTGGGTACCTATGGTACACTGTTACAGGGGCCTATAAGGTGAACCAATTCCAATTGTGTTATGCACCTAAGGTACATGGAGTCCATTTTAAGGAGAGAGCAATCAGCCTGGGGCCCTGAATAGCAGGATCCCAGGCCAACTAAGTCAAAAACCAGCTAAACACCAGGCAAAAAGTTTGGGGGTAACCATAGTCAGATATCCACCTTCCTACATAACACCCCCCCCCCCAAACGAAAGGAGATAAGGCTATCCTTGACCAGGTAAGCCTATATTGCCTAAGTGGCCATATAAGGAAGTACCAGCTCTGGCTTGGTAACCCCCTGTCTCATGGTCCACTAAGCAATCCCTCACCCTAAGGGTATCTGAGGGTCTCCACCATAGGGAATCTCTACCTGTGGTGTGTCTTTGCAAAGTCAAAGGCTGGTGTTGAGATGGAGTACTGAAGTGAGTTTCCTCTGTAGGGCTCAGCTTCCTCCAATCACTCTCCACCATGTGTGCCTTTCTTTCTCTGACTGAGTTGCACTGTGCTCTCAGGGTCAACCTCTGGCTACCTAAAGCTGGAGGCTGGGTCCCTCTGTTTGGCTTACTGGAGGGACAGGTCAGGTTTGGGCCCTTAGGGTCCCAGGTTTGGCTGTGCCCAACAATATCCATCTGGGGGAGGTCCCTAACTACTTTTAAGGGGGATCCCTCAGGAGTTTTTAAAGCTTGCACCTCACTAGGGCTACTAGTTTCGGTGCCCCTAATCTGCTGATGGGGGTGCTTTATTTGACAGGGGGCCCTTTGGGTCTCACTGTCCTTCTTGTCCTCTGCAGCCCTGGGCTGAGTAAGGCAAGGTAGAGAGGGGCAGGTTACCTGCTCCAGACTGGGTCCCTCCTGAGAAGGGTCCACTGCCATCAGAGGCTCTGTCAGGCCAGGCCTAACAACCTCTGGGACAGTTCCTTCATCAGGGGTAAGATCAGTTCCCTGAGGAGGCTGATCCTTTCCTAAAGTCTGGTGGGAGGGAGATTTCTCTTCCTCCTCAATGCTCTCTGTTTGGGTGGAGTGATCCATCATTTCAGGCTTCACTACCCAGGTATCGGTTTGAGTTTGGGCTGTGGCCATCACAGCCCCACCAACCTTTTCAGGAGGAGACTCAGTTTGGGTATGGGCTGTTACTAGTACAGCCCTGCTACTCTTTCCAGGAGGGAAGTTATCTAAAGATGGGGCTGAGGTTTGCTCAGCCCTCCCAACCTTTTCAGGAAGGACATCTTGAATTGGGGCTGTAGCCATTACAGCCCCACTAACCTTTCCATGGAGATTTACCATTCTAGAATGGGTTTGCTGTTCAACCTCAGCCCAGGCTGAGATTTCCAAATCATTACCCAGTAGGCAATCTACAGGCAACTTTGCTGACACTGCCACTCTCTTTGGGCCAGTGACACCTCCCCAGCTAAGATTGACTACTGCCATGGGATGATTGGTTTCTATGCCATCAATGTTTGTCACCTGATATCTGGCATCAGGTAAAAGTTGCCTTGAGGGGACTAGACATTCAGCCACCATGGTGATGCTAGCCCCTGTGTCTCTGAAGGCCTCAACTTTCAAACCATTGATGAGGGGCTCCTGTCTATACTTGCTCAAAGTGTTTGGGCAAGCAGTGAAATTGGCAAACCCCATGCCAGTCTCATAGACAAGAGTATCTGAGTTAGGGGACCTGGATAGGCCAGAGTCCACCTGTCCTCCAAAAGTAAACCCACCCAAATTCTTGGGGGTGCTCCCACCACCTGGGGGACCACTGCTAACAGTGACAGGAGGTGTTGGAGCCTTACCTGGAGGTATATTCTCCTTATTGCCATTCTTGGGACAACAGCTATCTGTTTTGTAATGCCCCACCTGTTTACAGGTATGACAATAAGGCTTTTTCTGGGTTGTAGAAGTGTCTTGGGACCCACCCCCATTCTTGGAGTTTTGGGGCCCTGGGGAAGTCTTTTCCTTACTTTTATCCCCACCCTTCTCTTGAGGCTTGGTAGTCTCTTTCTTTTGGTCACCACCCTGGTTCTTAGGCCTGATCCTGGTTCTGACCCATTTGTCTGCCCTCCTACCCAATTCTTGTGGGGAGGTCAGATCAGAGTCAACCAGGTGCTGATGTAGAAGCTGATTTTGACAATTACTTAAGATTTGCTCTCTCATAATTAAATTATACAATCCTGTATAGTCAGTAACATTACTTCCCAGCAACCAGCCCTCCAGAGCCTTAGTGGCACACTCAACAAATTCAGACCAGTCCTGAGTCTGTGTCTTCTGGGTATCTCTGAACATTAACCTGTACTGTTCAGTGGTTAAGCCTAACCCATCAATCAGAGCACTCTTCAGGACCATGTAGTTTCTAGAATCCTCATCACTAACTGTGAGGAGTCTGTCTCTGCCTCTACCTTCAAAGGAGAGCCACAAGATTGCTGCCCATTGCTCCTGAGGGATCTGCTGTACCATGCAGGCTCTCTCAAGTGCAGTCATCCATTTGTGGATATCATCCCCAGCTTTGTAGGGGGGCACAATCTTACTCAGGTTTCTTGTATCAAAGGACCTGTCTTTATCCTTCTGGATATTGCTGCCACCAGTGGATCCTAATCCACTCTCTCTAGGCTGTCTTGCTCTAGCAAGTTTCTCTTGGGCCAGGGCAATCTCTAACTCTTGTCTCTGGACTCTCAATTCAGCCTCTCTAATTTGAGATTCTCTCAATTTGGTCTCATGTTCCCTTCTCTGAGGGCTAGTCATCCCCCTTCTGGAGTGACCATGAGAGCCTCTAGAAGCATGGGAGTTGTCAGAGTCACCTGAGTGAGTCCTTCTCCTCCTAGGCTTCTGGTTAAGTCCACCTGGGGGTCTGAATGGGTTGTTACCTGATTCATTCCCAAGTAAGCTTAAGTTAGCCTGGTTCAGTCTACTGACCAGCACCTGACTATCTCTGTCATCATCTGACTCACTGCTTTCCACCTCCTCCTCTTCCTCCTCTTCCTCTACATCTACCTGAGGAGCTCCAGTGGTGGAGGCTTCCTCATCTACCAGGATGATAGGGGCAGGGGTGTCTACAGTGTCATCCTCTGAAGGATGGCCTCCTTCAGCATCCCCTGTGGGGTTTGCCTTAGAGGGCTTTAGAGTCTCAGACTGGTCTAAGAGCTCTCTTAGGTGGTCTGTAGTAGGGGAAGGCCCTGTCTTCAGACCCCTTAAGACACAAAGCTGTCTTAATTCCTTAAAGGAAAAAATAGCAAATTTGGATGGTGCCCTTGGAGGGTCACTCTCAACAGGAGTAAGTCCACTGGACCCCTCTGCTCCAGACATTGCTCTAGTGTGGGTGGATGTGTTGCAATCTACCTACACTGGTGTTTACCTACTAAACCTATCTAGTAGTTGTAGCTAGGGTGTGCTACTCCCTTTGCTCTACAACAACTAAGTTCAGTAGAACTTAAGTATACTAGTCTTGTTTTATATGTACCTAGCAGGTACCTGTATGATCTTTCAAATGATAATCTCAAAGATTGTAATGGTAAAACAACAGCAAGCTCAGATCCCAATCCGCTGCTCACCAATGTGAGAAGTTGGCCTGATATATAATGCTCACTAATTCTTAGTGATCACTTTGTATCATGCCAAGCAACCCTTATGATGATGGTTGTAATTCAACCTTGTAGACCAGTTATCCTAGTGGTAACGTGGACAAAGCAGTCTTAGGCTAAACTCTGAAAGGCATGTGAAGCCAGCTGTTATACCATACACAACCCCCTTGAATACCAAATGAAAGGGACACCACACAGATATATATTGAAAATATATATTGATTTATTAACTATTAAAATCCCCTGGACTCTTTATGAGCACAGAAGCACAAGCGTTAAATCACAAGACAGTTTAAAATACACAAAAGTTGCACAATATGGATGAGCCCTAGTGGCCACCTAAACCATATACTAAGAAAGTGGTATAAGAGATACCAAGAAGAAAGTGAAGAGGCCTAGGGCCTTGGGAATCGCTGGAGCTATTCGAGACTGGCAATGACTAAGTCAGGAAAGGCCCACGGGACTCGGGTGCAGTGTTCAAAGTGCACGCACTTTTCAATACAAAGTCTATGGTGCGTAAAAACCACAAAGTTAGAAAGTTAGGAACCTTCCGAGTGACCTACGGAGTTGAAACTTAAAACACAGGCCCTTGGGATGTGTACCAGTGCAGGAGCACCGGCGGAGCTGAGTTACCTCACCCACAGGAAGCGGGTGCACAGGGTCGAAGTCGTGTCGGGTTTCGTCACGCTGGTCGATGGTGCTTGGAGCTGAAGATGCTGCAGGTGGCTCGATGAGAAGAGTTCCGGTGGATCCAAGGGTGGATCTGAAGATGTGAAGACCTGAAAGCAGAGGGGACAGTGTTCAAAGTCACTAGCCAGTGACTACCGTGGAACCAGATTGGAACCAGGCGATGTCGGGTGCAAACAGGCGTTGTCGGGTAGCTTCTTTCTGCAGCTACGTGGATACCCGGGGTTGAGGACGTCCAGGAGTCGGTCACGAGCTGTCCCACGTAGGCTTCTCGCTGTTGGCGGTGTCGGCGACCTGATCAGAGCAAACAGGCCTTGGCAAATGCAAGCCATGCAAAAGTTGAAAGATGCTGTTCACTCGGACCAGCAAGGTCAGAGCGGGTGCTCCTTTTCACAGGAGCTTGGGTAGGTCTAGAGCAACCAGACCTGCTGTGTAAATCTTCGGTTTCGTCGCCAAGATGGCCGCTGACCACGTGGCTAGTGGCCGGGATGGCGCGTCAAGTGGCACAATGCAAAAGGGCCCCACGCAGATCGTGGAGATGCTGGAGGGCTGATCTTCGGTGCAAGGGCTGCTCTGTGGTGGGGGTTCTCAATCCCCAAAGCACAACGTCGAGGATGCCTCAGAAGCTGCGCAGTCAGCTTTTCGAGTGTCTTCCAAGAGGTCCGGTCCCACGTCACTCGGTGCCTCCACGGGTCCCTTCTTTGCAGGGACTGTGGATCAGGCTCTGAGAGGTCTGGGAGTCTGGTTCTTGTCGGGCTCTGGGCTCTGGGCTCGGTCTCCGGCGGGAGGCGGCGGCAAAGCAGACGTCGAGTTGCTGGTTGGTACCTGTGATCACAGGGTGGCCACTCCTAGGCCACAAGGGAGATTCTCTTCAGTCTCTGTGCAGTAGAATGTCGAAGTCCAGTCTTCTTCTTCGTGTAAAGTTGATTCAGGATGATCTGCTGTGCAATGGCACTGCTCCCTCTCTTATTCCCAATCTGAGGGGTGGATCACCTACTAGGTCCCTCCTCTGGGAGGAACCAGGAAGGGGGGCGGTTACACCCCCTTTCCTTTGTCCAGCTCCGCACCAGGACTGGGGCTGGAAGGCCCCAGAACCGGTTTGGACTGGCCTATGCACGGGGACACCTTGTGTGCCCCGGGCATGTCTGATTCTATTCAGCCCTGTCCTACCCAATACACAAAATCCTGTCTGGGGTGGTGCTCGCACCTCCAAAGGCAGGAAACCCTTTATCCAGGCCACCATCTGCCGAGTTTCGGTCAGCAGCAGGAGGCCAGACTCGTGTCTGTGGTGGCAGCATCCATTTTGTGATGCTGAGGCTCTGTTTAACTTTAACCGGGGTTAAGGCTACACACATGTCATGTCCCTCTAGAAGGGTGGAATGCTATCCCCGTCGCCAGAACTGGCGAGGGGATAGTATTCCAATTCGTATGACACCTTACTCGACATGTTTTGATAAAGCCAAACCAAAGATAGCATATAACCGCGAGGATTATAATGCACTTAAGAGTATATGGTATGGCAATATCCCGGAACAGCTTAGGGAGTGGTTCCCGACAGCTGCAGACAGGCTCAGCTCATGCTAGAGCACCATCTCACATATTTCCAAGCACTCTGCCTCCAGGATTGATGAGGCCTTCCATAGGAGTGGCTGATAGGAACATATGTGTCCAGTTTAGGGTTAGGCACAGGCATACTGTACCTAAGTAAGAGGTGATTACACCAACTTACCCCAGCTGAGTGATCAGCCAGTTGTGTCAAATATGGAGGCCAGGCCAGGGGTGGCACAATACATGCTGCAGCCCCTGGCAGCCCTTGGCTACACCTATGCCCTAGGTACCTATGGTACACTGTTACAGGGGCCTATAAGGTGAACCAATTCCAATTGTGTTATGCACCTAAGGTACATGGAGTCCATTTTAAGGAGAGAGCAATCAGCCTGGGGCCCTGAATAGCAGGATCCCAGGCCAACTAAGTCAAAAACCAGCTAAACACCAGGCAAAAAGTTTGGGGGTAACCATAGTCAGATATCCACCTTCCTACATTCCTGACGCTGTGTGTGCTTGTACTGTGCGATCACTGAAATCGCCTGCCCGCAAAGAACCGTCTTGTAGGCCTCCCACAGGATTGTATGTGACGCCACCGTTCCTGCGTTTTCGGTGAGGTAAGATCGTGTACTTCTCTTCAAAGCCTTGGCTATGCCCGGCTCTCTAAGGTAACCCGGGTAGATAGGGTAGACTCGTCTACGGGTCCGTTCCTGACTGGACAGAGTCAGTGTCAGCGGGGAGTGATCGGAAACCCCTCGCGGTCTAATCTGAGAGTCAGTGAAAGTGAGGAGACCCCCCCCCCCAGCGTCAGGAAATAGTCAATCCGCGATAGGCTGTCGTGAACTGCCGAGTAGTATGTGTACTGGCGGACTCCTGGGTGAAACCGCTTCCATATGTCTACTAAACCCTGCGCTTCCATGAAGTCATGTAATCTGGAGGGCCCCGGTGTTTGTGCACGCACTGGGTGGCGGTCTAGGGAGTCATGTGCCACTGCATTAAAATCACCTCCCACTATAAGATCCCCTTCTGGAAGGTCTAACAAAAATTTTCCTAGTTCCGGGAAAGCTATGGTGTGCAGTGCCGGCGGGATGTACACCGAGACCACGTTAAGCGGCTTTCCCTCCCACTGTCCATGTATCGCCGCGAAGCGCCCCTGAGTGTCTACTGTAACTGATTGGGTTATGAACCTGGACGAGCGATGCATTAATATCCCAGTGCCCCGGGACCCCTTCGTGAACTCAGAGTGGACCACCATGCTGTAGCCTTTCCTGTCTAGGGCCTTTGTGGCTGTACCGGTGAGGTGTGTTTCCTGTAGTAGGACCAGGGCGGGATTCAACCTTTTTATACTCTGCAGGACCAGCCCTCGTTTAATTTTGTCACCCAGACCCCTCACGTTCCAGGACATGAGGCTTAACGGGGGTGCCTGCCCTACATTAGTGCCCTCCCCCATCATGTTTGGGTGTGCGAACGGAAAATTCGCGCGCGCGGAGGACCAGGAAGCCTGTGTAGTGACCCTGTGTGCTGTATCGTGACACTACCATTCTACGCTCGTGTGCCCCATCGTAGCTATCTTGACCCTGTGTACAAACTAAGAACCAAAACCCCATCCTACCCCCACCTCCCCCCCTCCCTGCCCCCCTGCTCAACGGACTCAAAACTGCCCGCCCCCCCAACTCAGCAGAGTGCCTGATCCCAACCCATAACATAGTACTTGCTCGCTGGGGTGAAGGACTCTCCGTGGTCAGCGGCCCCCTTCTTCAGCTGCGGAGGCCCCTCCGCCCAGTGTCCAAGGCGGCCTTGCCAGTCTTCGTCTCCATCAGTTCAACCAGACAATAGCAGTGATTCATTGTTCTCCGTCGGCACTGTCCTCATGATGTTCGGCCAAAGGGGAATGTAACTCTGCATCTTCGTCGTTGGCTTGTGAGCCCTGTCGGGAGCCAGCAGTACGGTGTTTGTTCTGTCTGTTGGAGCGACGAGGGAGGCCCGCCGTCCTCCATCCCTCTAGCCAATCCTGCGCCACCTCCGGGGAATCAAAAAACCAAGTTTTGTTGTCAGCCACGACCCGAAGCTTGGCCGGAAAAAGCATTGAGTACGGGATTTCTCTGGCTCTCAGTTCTTTTTTGACTTCGAAAAAGGTTCTCCTCCTCCGTGCAACCTCGGCCGTATAGTCCGGAAAGAATGCCAGTGTCGCGTTTTGGATCTTAATGGGGGGCGAGTTCCTTGCCGCCTGTAGGATGGCGTCCCGATCCCTGAAATTGAAGAGCCTCGCTATGATCGGTCTGGGGTTAGCGCCTGTCTTATGGCGTCCCCCCGGGACCCGGTGCGCCCTTTCCACTGTGAAGAAGGCGGAGAGTCCTTTGGGCTTTAGGGTCTCTTTGATTAGGTTCTCCACATATAGGTCCATCGCCCTCGTGTCTTCCGATTCCGGCACACCTATTATACGGATTGTTAGAAACGGGACCCTGGCCGGCCAAGACTCGCGTCAAGGTCAGTCAGGGATCACCACTTCTAAAGTCAGGGCAGGGGAGTCACACACCAAGGCAACCCCCACTCGCCCTCTAGGTAGCGTGGCGCGAGCAGTCTAGGCTAAACATGGAGGCGGTATGAGTTAAGTATTTGCGCACGCACCCCAGCAACAACACCCAAGGCCCACCACAAAGAAAGACTCTACACAAGGATATATAAAAAATAGCCTTTGTATTATAATAAACAAAACACATTAGATAACACACGCAAACTGTACAATGTGCCAGAGGCACGGGCAGAATTTACAAGGGGGATTATTTACAGGACAGGGCCACATGGACCACTGTCAGGGGTAGGCACTTGTTAGGTAATAATACTGGTAGATATACACTTATGTCGTAAACATAAAATGAGTAGCACCAAAATTATAAATGCAACACACATCCAGTAATCACTGGAACAGTAAGGACCTCCTACGCAACCCTAACACACTGTAGGTAAATCACGCAGGTAACTAGGACCTAAAGAAGGAATACCAACACCTAAGCAGTTCACTCTTAGCCAAGGGAAGGAAACCTAAACATAACATGAACCATCAACAATCTACTATGCAGGTCACATCTAGCATAATGGATAAACATAAACCATCCTCTCTGCAGGTCACATTTAGCCAAAGGGGATAACCATAAGAATACCTAATCAGGTCACTTTTAGAAAAGGTACAGGTTAGAACACATGCGCAAGAATTGCATAACAAGAAATTACAATGCGCGGGGTGCACAAAGCACAACACTCAAAAGGTCCCTCAGGCCAACTGGCCTCGGAAGGGGCGGAATGCCCTGAGTCTCAGTGTCAGGGCAGCTGTGCAGGCAGCACAGCACACCAACCTAAACGTGGCAACTGTCCACTAAGTGCTGGACAGTTGTTAAATAGAAATGCACAACGTTGGAGCCAGGAGGGCTCAAGAACCAAGTGGGCCAGGAGCCTCGCCGGGCTCTCAACGAACAAAATGGCCCCTCAGAGCCTTGCCGGCTCGCCAACACAAATGGGGGCATTGGAGTCCCTCACGGGGGACTCAGGATCAGTGAAAATGCCCCACGGAGCCTCGGGCTCGAAGACATGCCCCCAGGAGCCTCGGGGCTCCACAAAGACTACAGTAGCGTTGGAGCGGCCCTCTGCCAATCGGGGCTGCTCGAGGAACAAAGGACCCTGTCCCCGCACTCACCGGTATCGCGCTGGTGCTGCGGGGGCAGGAACACTGCCGGCTCTTCTCCGCTGCAGCGCGGGACTCCTCTTCCTCGGAGCCTCGCCGGCGGCGCCTCTCTCCTCGCTGCCGGGTCGCGGAGGCGGGACTTCCGGTCGGCCTCTCAGGGGCCGCGCTGCTATTGGCCGGTCGGCCAGAACACTTCCGGGTCGTCGCGGGCAGCGCGGCGACCCGTTTCAGGTAGGCAGGCGGGCTCCCAGTACCCGAGGAGTGGGCTCCCTCGTGGTAATTATAAAATCAAAGTACGGGGCAATGCCGGGTGGCACCGGCCTTCAAATGAAAGATAAAGCGAGGTGGCACTCGCTAATGCCGTAAAATCGGCAAATCAGCGCCAATGCTGGGTAGGCACCGGCAATATCGGCAAAGCGCTCCCAAGCGCTCTGGGAGCACAGGATCAGCGCGCTCAGCGCTAGAAGGACAAGCAAAGCGCTATTGAGCGCCGGGGCATAAGGAAAGCGCGCCTAGCGCTATAAATCAGATCAGGGCGCCTCCAGGCACAAGAACAGCTCCAGCAGGGTCTGGAGGCAGGCAGAGGGGCAAGGCAGGGCCAGAGCCAGCACACTGGGTCTCCAGGCAGGGAGACAGCCAAGTGGCGGTCCTCTTGGCCCCAGCAGCAGCAGCAGCCCCCTCTGGCAAGGATCCTAGGCAGAACCAAGAACAGGACAAATTGCATGGGGACACAGCCCCTTCTTATACAGACAAACCCTTTGTCTCATGGTGCAGGGTGGGGGAGAAACCAGTTGCAGCTGGTTCTGAAGTACTCTGTTTACCTCAACCACCCTCTCTATTCACTGGCAGGGCTAGGGCCATCAGTCGCACTACAGGGGGTGGAGCCAGCATTGTCCGGGGAAAGTCCAGGCCCATCAGGGACCAAGTGCACTCCTCCCAAGCCATCAAGCATGCTGATCTCACACTCACCACCGGGCAGACCCATCCAGCCTTCCTGGAGCCAGGCTCACCAGCCAGCTCCAGCCAATCACACTGCAGACATATTTTCCAGCAATATGCCAAGTCCCAGAAATGGCATTTCTACACATGCCACATTCACGCAACATACATCATTGCGAAGCATTCATTCCCACGAACACGCACATACCAAATTCGAGCATGCACTCCCCATACATCAGGAATTACTAGGGACACAGACATTCCCCATGCATCCCTATGGGAGAGCAGGCCAGCCTAACCACATGCACGCACTTTACTCTGGGACACAGAGAAAAAGTGCGCACAGACCAGAAAATCATCCACGCATATCACAGATTAAAAACAAAAAGATTAGGGGTGAACCTGCCATAAGGGCCAAGTCCAACACAACCCCCTACCAGCCAAAACGCAGGGCAGACCAATCACCACCGTGATGGACTTACCTGCTTGGGGCGATAAAACACGGACGCGGGCCCGCAACTGCAGGGACACCCTCCTGTTTTACGCCACTGTGAACCCCTAGGGTTCTTTCTAAAGCTACTGTAGGGACTCACTGGATTACCCCACTGGTACTCTCCAGCTGCCCTCGGCCAGGACCAGGCCCTAGGCCACCCAGGTGCCACTGGTTCCTGCCAACTCACCAAGTGGGGGGTAGTAACCCCTGGCACATAACAGCCATGCTCCACTCTTCCTGTCTGCAAGACAGGGCTAGACTGCCACTGGTTCTCCAGCCTAGGGTCTACAACCTTAGGTGGACCAGGAGTCTCAGGGAAGGCTCTCCTCCCCTTACCTCTTCTCCTAGGGTTCCTCCGCCTCCTGCGAGGGGTACCCTCTAAACACCACTCTCCCAACCTAGGGTTTAACCCCTCAGGTGGTACCGGGGTCAGAGGTGGGCTTTCCCACCCTCTGCACCCCCTTCCAGAGTCCTGCTCCCTCCCAACCGGGGCGGTACCTCTGGAGAAAGAACTGGTTAGGACACTGCTTACAGTATTCCCACCCTTCAGGTCAGGCAAACCCTGAACCTGGACCTCCAACCTCCGGTCTAGAACCTTTGGTGGAATCACTGCCTGGCTCTCCAGGACTTCTGAGGACTCACAGGTCACTCCCAAATCACTCATCTCACTGGACTTCTGTACTCTCCCCACTGGAGCAGTACTGCCAGACTCCACAACTACAGAAGCTTCGCTCACAGATGCTCCAGGTCCTCCACACACTAGGAGATCTCCTTCAAGTGGACTAACAGGTAAGCATAGGTCCCCACCCTGGTGTTCCCTAAAGAAACCATCCAGGCTCTGAGGCAGGGCTTCGGGCATCTGGGGACTCTCGGTCTCACACTCACTTCCGCTCCACTGAGACAGACAGCAAGCCCCTACACCCTCCTCACTATACTGAGACCTAGCTGGGCTACTCTCACCCTCCTCCACCACGCTGGGTTGGAGAAAACCTGACCCACTATTATCGGAATCACTCACTAGCGGTGCTAAGGAACCTCTTGCACTCTCCCATCGGTCGGCTTCCGCTGCAAGCTCACAGGCACTAAACGATCCAAATTTCAACAGGTGCTGGCGCAACTCTGGCACACAATAACTGAGCAGGTGCTCTGTGACAACCATGCAAAACAATCCGCCAGACTTGTCGTTCACGTGAGCCTTTTCCCAATCAAACAGTGCTCCACAACACTCATCTTCAAAGTCTTCCCAAGACTGATGAGGCAGTTTCCTAAGTCTCCTGAACTTCAACCCAAACTCTTCTGCGGGGGAACAAGGCAACATACTCGGGGAACTGGGAGTGGGACTGTTTACACCAACATTTAAAAAGCTGCCACCACTGGACTCCACCCTCCCTGGGGAATCCAGACAATTACACATGCACTCAGGGGGTAACCTACTCTCTTGGGCTACCTTCTCCCTGAACAAGGCCCTCTCAGCCTCTAGCTTGGCATGCTCCAACCTGAGCTGTTCCAACGCTAGCTGATACTCCCTCTCTTCCTTCCTATCCAACCACTCCTCTGGGGACAGGGAAAGGGATGGGGCGCTGGTACTGACACTGGACCCAGCAAGGGACTCCCTATCTATGGGGTCCTCACTCTCTGCTGACATCCATCCACTGTCATCACCATCCAACTCACATTCATCAACAGAATCTTCAGGGCTCCCCCCAGACTCACCACCCTCATGGCGTGCGGCCCGGGCCCTCTCTCTCTCTCTGTGCTCGAGATCCCACTGACCCTTTTGCCACTGGATCAGGCTGTCCCTAAGCTGGGACTGAGTAACCAACTCACTCACCTCTATGCCTCCCTTTTCGCAGAATCTGACCAGCTCTAATCTACTGTACCTAAACAGACTACAGAGATCAAAAACTGGCTCCATTTTGACGGACGTTCTCGGGAAAAGTTTGACACAGGGAACCTGGGGGTCTGAGCTAAACAGGAGAACACAATTAACACAATTCAGCAAGATTCCTATCAGAGAACTTGCACTCCACTGTCCAGCGTAACACACACTCATTCACACACAACCCTCCACTCGGACTGGTAAGGCAGTTTCTACCACCCCTGATTCTCTCAACCTGACCACTAGCGACACAGGTACCAAACTCTGGGAGCAGGGCGGGGAACAAGGTACTGGACAAAATACAAATGACACCTTTCAGGAGAAGCAAAACTGAACTTCCCTAAAAAACAATAATCCCCAAAATGCGGTTATCTAAAAAATGCAGAGCTTTGAAGTGTGGCCTGTTGCCACTGTGGTACAGCGCAAACACAAATTCTTATCCTCACCGCTTGCCGCCAATGTTAGAAACGGGACCCTGGCCGGCCAAGACTCGCGTCAAGGTCAGTCAGGGATCACCACTTCTAAAGCCAGGGCAGGGGAGTCACACACCAAGGCAACCCCCACTCGCCCTCTAGGTAGCGTGGCGCGAGCAGTCTAGGCTAAACTTGGAGGCGGTATGAGTTAAGTATTTGCGCACGCACCCCAGCAACAACACCCAAGGCCCACCACAAAGAAAGACTCTACACAAGGATATATAAAAAATAGCCTTTGTATTATAATAAACAAAACACATTAGATAACACACGCAAACTGTACAATGTGCCAGAGGCACGGGCAGAATTTACAAGGGGGATTATTTACAGGACAGGACCACATGGACCACTGTCAGGGGTAGGCACTTGTTAGGTAATAATACTGGTAGATATACACTTATGTCGTAAACATAGAATGAGTAGCACCAAAATTATAAATGCAACACACATCCAGTAATCACTGGAACAGTAAGGACCTCCTACGCAACCCTAACACACTGTAGGTAAATCACGCAGGTAACTAGGACCTAAGGAAGGAATACCAACACCTAAGCAGTTCACTCTTAGCCAAGGGAAGGAAACCTAAACATAACATGAACCATCAACAATCTACTATGCAGGTCACATCTAGCATAATGGATAAACATAAACCATCCTCTCTGCAGGTCACATTTAGCCAAAGGGGATAACCATAAGAATACCTAATCAGGTCACTTTTAGAAAAGGTACAGGTTAGAACACATGCGCAAGAATTGCATAACAGGAAATTACAATGCGCGGGGTGCACAAAGCACAACACTCAAAAGGTCCCTCAGGCCAACTGGCCTCGGAAGGGACGGAATGCCCTGAGTCTCAGTGTCAGGGCAGCTGTGCAGGCAGCACAGCACACCAACCTAAACGTGGCAACTGTCCACTAAGTGCTGGACAGTTGTTAAATAGAAATGCACAACGTTGGAGCCAGGAGGGCTCAAGAACCAAGTGGGCCAGGAGCCTCGCCGGGCTCTCAACGAACAAAATGGCCCCTCAGAGCCTTGCCGGCTCGCCAACACAAATGGGGGCGTTGGAGTCCCTCACGGGGGACTCAGGATCAGTGAAAATGCCCCACGGAGCCTCGGGCTCGAAGACATGCCCCCAGGAGCCTCGGGGCTCCACAAAGACTACAGTAGCGTTGGAGCGGCCCTCTGCCAATCGGGGCCGCTCGAGGAACAAAGGACCCTGTCCCCGCACTCACCGGTATCGCGCTGGTGCTGCGGGGGCAGGAACACTGCCGGCTCTTCTCCGCTGCAGCGCGGGGCTCCTCTTCCTCGGAGCCTCGCCGGCGGCGCCTCTCTCCTCGCTGCCGGGTCGCGGAGGCGGGACTTCCGGTTGGCCTCTCAGGGGCCGCGCTGCTATTGGCCGGTCGGCCAGAACACTTCCGGGTCGTCGCGGGCAGCGCGGCGGCCCGTTTCAGGTAGGCAGGCGGGCTCCCAGTACCCGAGGAGTGGGCTCCCTCGTGGTAATTATAAAATCAAAGTACGGGGCAATGCCGGGTGGCACCGGCCTTCAAATGAAAGATAAAGCGAGGTGGCACTCGCTAATGCCGTAAAATCGGCAAATCAGCGCCAATGCTGGGTAGGCACCGGCAATATCGGCAAAGCGCTCCCAAGCGCTCTGGGAGCACAGGATCAGCGCGCTCAGCGCTAGAAGGACAAGCAAAGCGCTATTGAGCGCCGGGGCATAAGGAAAGCGCGCCTAGCGCTATAAATCAGATCAGGGCGCCTCCAGGCACAAGAACAGCTCCAGCAGGGTCTGGAGGCAGGCAGAGGGGCAAGGCAGGGCCAGAGCCAGCACACTGGGTCTCCAGGCAGGGAGACAGCCAAGTGGCGGTCCTCTTGGCCCCAGCAGCAGCAGCAGCCCCCTCTGGCAAGGATCCTAGGCAGAACCAAGAACAGGACAAATTGCATGGGGACACAGCCCCTTCTTATACAGACAAACCCTTTGTCTCATGGTGCAGGGTGGGGGAGAAACCAGTTGCAGCTGGTTCTGAAGTACTCTGTTTACCTCAACCACCCTCTCTATTCACTGGCAGGGCTAGGGCCATCAGTCGCACTACAGGGGGTGGAGCCAGCATTGTCCGGGGAAAGTCCAGGCCCATCAGGGACCAAGTGCACTCCTCCCAAGCCATCAAGCATGCTGATCTCACACTCACCACCGGGCAGACCCATCCAGCCTTCCTGGAGCCAGGCTCACCAGCCAGCTCCAGCCAATCACACTGCAGACATATTTTCCAGCAATATGCCAAGTCCCAGAAATGGCATTTCTACACATGCCACATTCACGCAACATACATCATTGCGAAGCATTCATTCCCACGAACACGCACATACCAAATTCGAGCATGCACTCCCCATACATCAGGAATTACTAGGGACACAGACATTCCCCATGCATCCCTATGGGAGAGCAGGCCAGCCTAACCACATGCACGCACTTTACTCTGGGACACAGAGAAAAAGTGCGCACAGACCAGAAAATCATCCACGCATATCACAGATTAAAAACAAAAAGATTAGGGGTGAACCTGCCATAAGGGCCAAGTCCAACACGGATGTTGTTCCATCTCGAGCGCCCTTCCTGGTCATCGAGCTTGTCGCGCAGTTCCTTATTTTCTTTTGAGATGCGCTCCATACTAATCTGCAGCTCCGACACGTCTTCAACCAAGGATTTGGTCACCACCTCCATATTATTCACCTTCTCTGTCATCTTATGGAAGTCCGCCCTTATAAGTGTGATCTCGGCTGAGATCGACCCCACCGTGGCTTGCACCTGCGTGAGGACCCGCATGACGTCGTCTATGGTCGCCTTCTTGCCACCGGTCACTTCGGCCGTCTTGCTCGATTGTGATCTGGCTTCCTGTGAGGGAGAGCCGGGTTTTTCGTATGCAAACCGGTCCAGGCGCGACTGCGCCGCCACGTTTTTCGGCCCCTTGCCGGCCATCTCGGGTGCGGGTCTCGCCCAAAGTGATTGCATCCGGTGTCTCCTGGGCCGGCCTAACTTTGTGTAGGCGCTGCACCCCTAGTTCCACTGGGGTCGTTCCAATCTTCCCTTCCCCAGACAGCCACCGGGGGTCGTCCAGGGGCCCACGCTGTGTTCAGGGGTTAGGTGTATCCCCTGAGAGGTGTTTGTGGTTTCTGCGGCCAGTGACGACAGCAGGTAGGACAGGGTCTCTGTAGTTTGGTGGTGCCCTTGCGAGTTCGGTGGGGTGAGGCTGTCAGTCGAGTCTCAGACTCTTTCGTGGGGCAGGCAACCGATTGTTGTCGCCCTGGAAGATCTTCCGCTGCCCCCCTCCAGTTCCACGTGCGCCGCCCCCGTCTCGTGGCCGTCGGACCTACCGCTTGGGTCCCCTGTTGCTGGTGGGGGGTCCGTGATACCGCCAGGCAGATCCGACTGGATTTAGGGTGAGTGCCCTGCGCGGACGCTCATCTGTTCTCGGAGCCCATTCCGGGTGGGGGCGTCTTCAGGTCTATTGTGCACTCGGGCTCCCCGCCTCTCAGTGCGCCCTTGGTCGGCGGGGGGGCCCAGGAGTTACAGTGTGATCGATTAGTCAGCGCGGGTCCTCCGCCGCCTGTCCCAGCGCTCTGGCCGCCGTATCGGGTCTGCAGCTGCTAAAGCAGGGCTTTACCGCGGCTCAAGATGGCGGTCACAGGTCTCGATGTCGCCGCTCTGAGCGCCGGCCTCCGTCTCCGCCGGGTGTCTGGGTCTGTATCCCCCTCACCTCAGACGGGCCCCCCGTCAGGCACTCCAGGCTTCTGAAGTCCGGTCGTAGTGGCTGGATGCCCCGGTATCTTTTCTGCCGTCGCTATCCGCGGCCGGGCACTTCCGGTGAGTCACTGCCCGAGACGGGCCACTTCCTGCCAGGTCTGCCGCGCACTCTGTTCCCCGGCTCGGATGTCGTACACAGGCACACGGGGCACTGTCAAAACTGTACTTCCCGACCTTGGATTGAGGTCCCGCTGGTCTGATTTGCTGCCGCCTGGTCCTGGGCTTCGTTGCCGTCCCGCCTGGGAAATTCTGATGAAGGATAAATGTACGGATTTCTCTGGGAGCCACTTCAATCACGGAGCTCTCCCTCTAAGCTGCCGCCATCGCCGGCTGCTAGCCACGCCCCCCACCGTGGTGTCACTTTTGAGGGTTTAGACCAATCATTACTTTGCATAATAACTGCAAACCAAGAATTATTGAAGCTCTTGATGGTCTTTGCTCATTTTTTCGATGTATTTTTTCATTAAATGTACTAGGTTATTCCTGTGATTGTAAATAGGACGAGGGTATAACCTTCTGTTGGAGACTAACTTTCTAGTTCCTTCAAACCTCTTGAAAAAAACTACACCACCAACTGTCACCATTTCCCCTGTTATTGATTTGTGTTCACTCATTGTCTTGTGTGCATTTATGGTGTCTAGTATCGTGTCAAATGTCTGTTTAATTCACCCCCACAACCACTTTTTTCGTTCATGAATATGCTCCACTTCTCCTTATTGTTCAAAAATGTTTGATGTTTATTGTTGATAACAAGAAAATTTAAAAATTCAAAAAATAATTCTATTTTTCAAAACGGAAAATAAAAGTATAATTAATTTTCTACTAGAATCTCGACTGAAAGAGTGGTCATTTGGGAATGAGCAATTGCTTGCTCATTCATCTATTGCTTAGTACATTGTTGCACAGTACTGGCAACCTGTTTTGTTCATTACCTAATTGGCGCAGCCTTACTGTGCTTTATGCCAAACCTGTGTTGTTACTTAGTTTGAACTTAAAAGCACATATAAAATAGTATATAGTGAATGAGTTATTCAATGAATCTGTGACTGGGGGTGCATTAGTGTCTTTCTCTCTGTCGGTTGGTGTGTGAGTGTGTGAGTGGATGGGTTCGTGAGTATATGAGTGGGTATCTCAGTGGGTGCGTGGTAAAAAATAAGTAGGGGGCAAACGGGAGCAGGTCCTCATGCCATTTCCCCCTGAAACGGTCCTCATGTCAAGTTTGCCTGCAGTCCGCTATTCTCAGGGCCGGACTGGCCGTAGCGGGCACCGGGCAATCCCCCGGTGCAACGCACGGGTGGGGGCCGGTTTTGCACCCCTGCGGGCTGTTTTTGTTACAGGACCGATTTTGCTTGGCGGCACCCCCAACCACAGGGGGGGTAGGGGGTTTGCCGGGCACTTTTCCAGGGCTGGTTTTGGTTCCCAGTCCGGCCTTGGCTATCCTCTGCTGCCTTCGGTTTTGTACCTCCTCTGCTAATTTTCTGCTTGTTTTTCTGCCTCTTCTCTGCTCACTCCTGCCCTCTATGTTGCCACTTTTTGTTAGTTCTGCCTGTTATTTTGCCTCTTTCCTCCCATTCCTGACCTCTATTTTGCCTCTTACTGCTCATTATGCCCATCATTTTACCTCTTTCAGCTTGTTTCTGACCTTTATTCTGCCTCTTTCTGTGCATTCCTCACCATTATTTTTGCCTCTTTCTGCTCATTACTGACCTTAATTTTGCCTCTTTCTGCTCGCTCCTGAACTTTATTCTGCCTTTTGCTGCTCGGTCTGCCCGTTATTTTGCCTCTTTCCTCTAATTCATGACCTTTATTCTGCCTCTTGTTGCTCGTTTCTGACCTCAATTTTGCCTCTTACTGCTTGTTTCTCACCTCTATTTTGCCTCTTTCTGGTCATACTACCCATCATTTTTCCTCTTTTTGCTCATTTCTGACCTTTATTCTGCCTCTTTCTGCTCATTTCTCACCTTTATTTTGCCTCTTTCTGCTCGTTGTTGACCTATATTTTACCCTTTCTGATTGCTCCTGATCTTTATTCTGCCTCTTACTGTTTGTTTCGCACCTCTATTTTGCCTCTTTCCACTCATTCTGCCCATTATTTAGCCTCTTTCTCCTCGCAGCCTTTATTTAGTCTTTTTCTGCTCGTTTCTGAACTTTATTCTGCTCGTGCTGCTGGTTACTGACCTCTATTCCGCCTCTTACTAATTGTTTCTGATGTTCATTCTGCCTCTTTCTGCTCTCTTCTGACCTTTATCCTGCTTTTTCTGCTCACTTCTGACCTTTATTTTACAGCTTTCTGCTCATGGCGTACCTTTATTTTGCCTCTTTCTGCTAACTTCTGGCCTTTATTCTGCCTCTATCTGCTCCCTTCTAGTCTTTGTTCTGCCTCTTTCTGCTCTCCTCTGTCCTTTATTCTGTTTCTGTCTGCTTGTTTCTCACCTTTATTTTGCCTGTGTTTGCAGGTTGCTGACCTTGATTTTGTCTATTTCTGTTTATTTCTCACCTTTCTTTTGCCTCTTTTTGCTAGTTGCTGACCTTTATTTTGCCTATTTCTGCTATTTCTCACCTTTATTTTGCCTCTTTCTCCTCGCTTCTGACTTTTATTCTGCCTCTTTCTGCTCATTTCTCACCAATATTTTGTCTCTTTCTGCTCATTGCTGACCATTATTTTGCCTCTTTTTGTTCGCTCCTGACCTTTATTCTACCTCTTACTGCTCATTTCTGAACTATATTTAGCATCTTTTTGCTCACTCCTGATGTCTAGTTTGCCTCTTGTTGCTGGTTCTTGACCATTACTTTTTTCTCTTTCTGCTCATTTCTGACCTTTTTTCTGCCTCATTCTGCTTGTTTCCCACCTTTATTTTGCCTCTTCCTGTTCACTCCTGACCTTTATTCTGCTTCTTGCTGCTCATTTCTGACCTCTATTTTGCCTCTTCCTGCTTGTTTTTGACCTTCATTCTGCGTCTTTCTTCTTCCTTGCGACCTTTATTGTGCCTCTTTTTGCTCATTTCTGACCATTATTTTGCCTCTTTCTGCTTGTTTCCGACATTTCTTTTGCCTCTTTCTGCTCACTCCTGACCTTTATTGTCCCTCTTGCTGCTCATTTCTGACCTCTATTTTGCCTCTTTCTCCTCGCTTCTGACCTTTATTCTGCCTCTTTCTGCTAGTTTCTCACTTTTATTTTGCCTCTTTCTGCTCGTTTCTCACCTTTATTCTGCCTCTTTCTGCTAATTTCTGGCCTTTATTTTGCCTCTTTCTGCTGCATTCTGACCTTTAGCCAATTTCTGCTCGTTTTCCACCTTTATTTTCCCCTTTATACTCTTTGCTGACTCTTATTTTCCCTATTTCTGCATGTTTCTCGCCTTTATTTTGCCCCTTTCTACTCTTTGCTGACCTTTATTTTCCCTATTTCTACTCGCTTCTCACCGTTAGTTTTCCTCTTTCTGTTCATTGGTGACCTTTATTTTGCCTCTTTCTGCTTGTATTTCATCTATATTCTGCCGCTTGCGACTGGTTTCTGACCGATATTTTGCCTATTTCTGCTTGTTCCCCACGTTTATTTTGCCTCTTTCTGCTACTTTCTCGCCTTTATTTTGCCTCTTTCAGCTCCCTTCTGACTATTATTTCGCCTATTTCTGCTTGTTTCTCACCTTTATTTTGCCTATTGCTGCTTGTTTCTCACCTTTATTTTGCCTCTTTCTGCTCATTTCTCACCTTTATTTTCACTTTCTGCTCTTTGCTGACCTTTGTTTTCCCTATTTCTGTTTGTTTCTCACGATTAGTTTACCTCTTTCTGTTCGTTGCTGACCTTTATTTTGCCTCTTTCTGTTTGTTTCTCACCTTTATTTTGCCTCCTGCTGCTGGTTTCTGATCTTTATTTTGCCTCTTGCCGCTTGTTCCCCACATTTATTTTGCCTCTTTCTGTTCATTTCTCACCTTTATTTTGCCTCTAAATGCTCATTGTTTACCTTTATCCTGCTCCTTTCTGTTCTTTCTGACCATTATTGTGCCTCTTTTTGCTCGTTTCTCACATTTCGTTTTTTTCTGCTCATTGCTGACTGTTAATTTGCCTCTTTCTGCTCGTTTCTCAACTTTATCCTGCTTCTTTCTGCTCATTGCTGACACTTATTCTGCCTCTTTCTGCTTGTTTCAGACCTTTATCCTGCCTCTTTTTGCTTGTTTCTAACCTTTATCTTGCCTCTTTCTGTTATTTGCTGATGTTTATTCAGCCTCTTTCTGCTCGTCTCTCACTTTTATTCAGCCTCTTTCTGCTCGTCTCTCACTTTTATTCTGCCTCTTTCTTCACGCTCATCACTTTTATCTTGCCTCTCTCTACTCTTACACAAACCTTCATGCTGCTTCTTTCTGCTCATTTCTCACCTTTATTTTGCCACATGCTTCCCTTTTCACCTGGCAGGAGCTGTCACAGCTCCTGCCAAGTGAAACTGAACAGCTATATCTCTGGGGTGGGCAGCCCAGTACATAGCAGGAGATGGTCCTGGCGGTCCTCAGGGCCATAGATGAGTCCAGGAGGGGGCTGTGAGGCCTCCCTCCTTTCTTGTTCGCATGGGGTCAGGGTATTCTTAGCCGCCATTTTCTTTTTTTCTGTTTTTTGTGGGACTTGGCTGAAGTTGAGCCACAAAATGGTTGCAAACACTTCCTGGTTGAATGTTGGCAGCCAACCAGAGCTCTGTAATTACCTGTACGAGCTCATTATTTTTTGCAAATTAGCCACAGATACACAAATTAGAATTTCCTTAAATTTCTTAACAACTACTGGACAGATTTACACTGCATAACTGAAAGCATGATCTTCAAACCAAAATCTACCTTCCTGCCGAATTTAGTGTAATTCTGTCCAGCGGTTTGGGCTGCAGTCAATATCTAAAGCTCCGATTTGACAGATCACCCTGAAACTTTCCATGCATAACAATACTCACTATGACACTTTTTTGGTAACGAAGTCTATAAAGATTTGTCAAACAACTCTAAAGATATAGGCAAGTCAAAAAATGCTTTTTCTGTGGAACCATAGTCCTACCTATGACAACATACTTGCAACTACCTGGAGGTAATCTGTCTATCTATCTATCTATCTATCTATCTATCTATCTATCTATCTATCTATCTATCTATCTATCTATCTATCTATCTATCTATCTATCTATCTATCTATCTATCTATACATACACACGCATACAGTGAAACAGTGGCAGTTTCCACTGTGCATTTATAGTTGGGTCAGAGTTTCCATTGGAAAGGCCATTTTTGTTTCTTTAATAACTTAGCATGTCTGCAAGATGTGTTTCAAAACAAAACTTCATTCATTTTGGCTCCACCGTGGAACGTTTTGCATTGGTCTGTACAGTGAGGGCCAAAAAATAGGTACCATAACTGTTATTTCCCTTGTTAATTCCCACAGTAATATTTGCTCTTATTGAAACAAGCATTGGCATAGCCAATAGGTCTCGCCTTTGGGACCTTATAAGTGTTTAGCCATGCATCACTTGATGTTGCTGCATCAAGGATATTGTGCTGGATAACTAATCACTTATAAGGTCCCAAAGGCAAGATCTATTGGCTATGCCAATGCTTGTTTAAGTACATATGAAAAAGCTTCGTAAAAATGCATTCCATGTATCGACATGAAATACATTTTTACAAAGCATTTTAATTTGTACTTAAAAAGCAAAACAGCACTGACAGATACGCATTAAAGTCTCTAAACAAACGGCCCAGTGCAATCTTTCACTCCTCACCAGCTGAATTCATGCCATTAAACCCGCCAAACAAGCACCCCTACCAGACTCTGAGATAGAGAGGGCTCTTATTTTTTTCACCATCAAGCGCACACCACTGGTTCACTTTCTTGTTGTTAGGTTCTTCTTTCTCTCTTATTTTATCCTGTTTATGCCTGGAGGTGAATCATGATTTACAACAGTAATAATTTTGGTGTTTAGTTTTAGTATTTAGACTACACTTGCTGCCTTTGGTCACAATGACCCAACTAAGGACTTTTACGTGGCCCCGTCCTAGAATTTGAAAGACTTGAAGTCTGTAACTAGAAGCTTGTTTTGGATTCGTATTTGTTGTTGCGGTCTGTGACTAGTTTGAAACTATAGTTCCAGCAATGGATCCTGACCTAAGAATGGTGAGCACAAAGTGCACATATGTTTATTAACCTATTCAGTCTGACAACACTTTTGGATTTTTAATAAAAACATGCTGAAACTAGCCCTCTGGAAACCCTCTAAGTGGCAGATGCA
This sequence comes from Lissotriton vulgaris, assembly GCF_964263255.1. NCBI lineage: Eukaryota > Metazoa > Chordata > Amphibia > Caudata > Salamandridae > Lissotriton > Lissotriton vulgaris. The sequence continues at coordinate 117,174,634 of NC_141688.1, forward strand.
AATGCAACAATGTTTTATCGTCCAACACGTGACACAGACACACACGTTACAGATTATTAAGGGGACTGAAAATAATGATTCTCGTAGTACTAACCTACTGAGAATGCATCCAGTAATTCCAGGTCTGAAATCACATCCCACTCGCTCTGACTCCGGACGTATAGAGTGAGCCAATGTTTGCAAAGTAAACATCCTCAAAGTAAAAGCAGTTCAGAACAGTGCCTGGGGCAGGCCTTGGGGAGACACTGGCCCCGGTGTCTCTGTGTACTCATCTGTCACGGCTGGGTGAGCGGTCAGGTGGAATCATCCATTGGGCATCAGACAAAAAGCTCAAATGAGTTCTCTAATGCAGACATAGTTAAATGTTGACATTTACAAAGGCCAGAAAAATATGTCTGGGCCGTGAAAAAGTGGAGGTCACCCTAACCTCTCAGGACAACTGACAGTACCACGACCCTACAACGTCACAAAAAACAAAGCTGAGAGGCGCTTGTTAAAATAACATGTACTTGCTGTGCAGGGAGGTAGGCTGTGTCGGCTGCCCTACAATTGAGGAAGGAACACAAGTAAGGCCCTTTCCCGCCACAAAACGTCAAGGTCCTTCTTGACTCTTCAGTGCAACCACAATTATCGCTGCTGTGCTGTAGTCATGAGTGTTCACGCTGGTTCCCATTTTTTTCCAAAAATCGTTCTAAATAGCCTTTGGTGACCAGTGGAGGGGCATAAAACGAGAGGCTTTGCATTTCAGAGACAAATACGTGACTTTAAAGCATCACTGCAGCTTCTTTCCGCAGCGCTGCTGCCTGCCGCAGTCGGCCTAATTGATCACTCAGCCTTCGCCTGCCTGTGTTAAAAGTTCAGTGTGTGAACCTCGTGCTGCCTGCCCTACACATTGTTCATGGGGGTTCGTCAGGAGAAGCACCTTGTGGGTGTTGTGGGGAGCACATTTGTCTCTGCATGCAGTGGCACATGATGTGACCTGCATAGTAAAGTTCTAACTAAAAGGCCAAGCTTCGCGCGTTCCTGGGGTGGAGATGCTTCCAGCCTTACCCTAGCCCCTTGTCATTCTCGGAATCCTTTCCACTTAATTTCTGACAGTTTTAATTTATTAATATTTTTTTGTTGAAGGAGCGGCCCAGTGATGTAGCGCTATAGGAAAAAAACTCAGAAATTAAACATGTTTGCACGGATTGTTTAAACGATACTCGAAGGATCGTTTTTTCCAATAATGTCTTTCAAGCATTAAAATAAACAATAAAAAGAACTATGTCTTCACCAAAGAAACAACCGATTGTGCTAAAAAACAATGTCTGATGACTGGCAGGCGCGCGAACTCGGGTGTTCCTGCACTTAGCCTGTTCGAAGAAATGACTAGATTCATGGCGGTTGGAAAAACTACACCTCAGATTATTAATTTTACAACATTTTTCATTTTTCATTCATGATCAACCGGTAGAACTCGGTATCAACTACTAAACTGAAGAACTACCCCACAGAGATCTGAACACGATAAAAACAAATCGCTATTTGCAATTGCATATATGCTGCTCCGGTCACTGTTCAGGGCCCATTAAGCACGTTGTTTGCACGCTATAGTCCTGCACTTGCACTCCAAATTATTAGCAACTTAATTGCATTTAAATTCATATTTTACAAAGCAGTAGTAATCTCAGAAAACCGACATGAAACTTTGAAAGGCAGAGAGTTCCGGTGCTGCACCCTCAGCCACAACAGCAAAAGTCTTCCAGATATTTAAGCCCACATGTTAAATTGTTTTTACGCCTTCTGAGTTTGAAGGGCAATGTATAAAATTGTCTCACTTTTGCATTGACTTGTGAAACTTGTGTCGAGCCCGGGTCGTGCGCGCTGGACGTTTTTCCTCTCACACAACTCTTCAGATGGCAAATGCATTGCTCTGGCGATTAAAGTGGAGATTGTGACCCCGTTTGTCATATTTTTTAGACAAATGGTCAGCACATGGTAGGCTGGAGGGAAAACGTGCAGTATGGGCCTCTGGATCTGAGATTTAATGAAAGGTTGGTGCATTTCAAAGGCCTGGTGTTTGATGTATGTGCCAGTCACATGCACAGGAAAGGCAGAAAGACATAGCCCTACTTGGCTTTCTCATTCTTGCTCTACAAAGAAATCTCCCGAATCGCCCCTACTGGAGGGTCAGTATTCTGTTGGTTAGAGATGCCTGACTTCATAATCTTTCTCCACACAACCTAGGGAAATAAGCGCATGTGCCTCGTGCTGAAAGGAGGCAGCTGGGGGAGGGGAGAGAGGAGGGGGACTGCGCCGGTTTCCGCCCTTGTGAAGCGAGCAGGGGCACCATATATTTGCAAGTTAATTACAAACATATGGTATCAAGCTCGCTCTCACAAGAGAATCACCAAACATGCACACGTTGCCATTGAATGCAATGGAATGCGTTCACATTTTTAGGGCAAAAAGCCAATCAATTACAAAAGGTATTTTTCCTATGCAGCGCAAGCGCCGCTAGGCGAGACCTAAAAATGGCTTAACAGAATTGCACCAAACTTGGAAAAAATTACTCAAAAAGTGCGTTTTTAAATATTTGGTGCAAATCTGTTTCACTGTTTTTGAGAGATAAATATTTAAACACGTGATCTGGTGGGTAAAAATAGGTTAACACTGGCAAAAATGTGGAGATATCTGGACCATTGATGATCAGTTATGCTCTGATTTGCCCATTCAAAGTGGATTACCGAATCCTATTTGCTGGCCACAACATGGGGAATAGGTTGTGGCAGCCATTAAAACACTCAGTCCACAAATCCTCAAAATAAAAAAGTCACATAAGGGGCAGGGTAGGCACACCCTGACACCTAGAGCCACATGGGAGTGTCCAAATTGGACCTCCTCCTAACTGAAAAGGTTACGGGCGCAGCAATACTAATCGAGGTGCCCTCTTGTGGTACCACAGTGCCACTGTGCAAGCGTGCAACAGTAATGAAACGAACATTGAAAAAAGAGAAGCGTATGGCAATAGACCTTCATTGTGCGTGCCATAGGCTGCATACAGTAGGGACCGTCCGCCTGGAGTGGGTTGGGTGCACGGCGGAAGGCTGTGCACATCGGGCGAAGGGGTGGGTCCTCCTGAAGAGTTCTACGTAGGGCCTGGCTAGAGGCAGCGGGTCGCAGAGGGTTGGCCACCCCCTGGTTGTTGGGCGTCCATGAGAAGCTTAGTGCAGAGCCTAGACATTCTATAAAAAAATAAGAAGGGTCTGTTCATATAAAAGGGTCCTGTAGCCAATCGCCGTTGTGCAAGCTATAAGATGTGGGGACGGGCATTGGCTGAGCCGAAGCAACACTGCGCATGGCTCAAGGACATGCACAGTGTGGGGGTTGGGTGCCGGTTCCCAGAGGTTGCTGGGAGTAGGCTCAACTTTGAATGTGACAAGAACAACACAGAAATTCACTGAAAATTACAGAGGTTAAAGTGACCTTATAGTTATGTATGGTGATAAGATCTTAGCATGGACTAAATACCAATAATTCACTGGAAAAAACAAGTGTTAAAGTGATGTTATAGTTAGGTGTTGAAAAGAGATAATAACTCCCATTTAAAAACAAAATAACTCTGAGATTCACCAGTTATAGTTTAGTCAACTAGTCTTACCTGCCCCCTTCATGCAATGCTTATGACCTCACATATAACATCACCTATGACATGTTAAATGTAATGAGATCTTTGTCAGCAAAATTATGTTAGCATACACCTAATTATGTTACATCAGTCTCCAATGTATTGGGGCAAACAAAAGTAAATAGAAACAGACACTTTAGGGCCTCATTTTGTGATAGTGACAGCACATACAGTATCAAAAAGCGGATGTCTCTACTGTCACACAGTCACTGCAGTTTCTGCCTGGGGCAAAGTCATCCAGGGCCGGACTGTAAACCAAAACCGGCCCTGGCAAAGTGGTCGGCCTCCCCCCCGGGGGGTTGGGGGTGTGGCTGAACAGTTTGCCAGGCCCAGTTTCAGACAATTTCGTTACAGAGGCCGATATTGCAGCTATGCTTCAAAAACAACCCTGTAACAAAATCCCCCCCCCCCGTCGCCCCCCCCCCCAGGGGTCCAAAACCAGCCCGAGCCCTGGTGGCCCACCGGGGAAATGCCAGGTGCCCGTAGTGGCCAGTCCGGCCCTAAAGTCATCCTGTGCCCTGGGCACCCCGTAACTTTTTGCTGAATGGCACTGGTGGTAACTGACTCTGACTGACCCTGGGCTCTGCCTTACCAGGGCAAATGCAATGCTGAAAGACACACATTTAGAATATAGTGAAAACACCTACATACACTAGGGTACACTATGGTACGGGGTACCCCGTGATTCGCATGACCTACCTCCTAGGGCCCTAGTGCATATTAGGGTAGGGGGATTGAATCTACCTATCATCCCCTAGTATAAACTGGGCATGGCAGTTTAGACGACAGCAACTCTTGTGCACTTGCATGTGTGCACTGTGGTCAGTTTTAAAAGTAGCCCTGGGTGACAGGACTGCTTTTAAAAAGTAAATTGTGCTCAAACTCGACTTTTGTTGATTGGGAACCCCCAGGGTCTCCCCTAGGTATCCCAGGGGTAGGGGGCTAGGTATTTATAAGGTAGACCCTTATAAAATGAGTTTAATATGCCCTGGGTTAAGTGAAATTTCACATTTCACTCCCCACATTGTGCTAACGTGCTGCCCAAGTACGACTTTGATGCTGGGAGCACTGTGGAGGCAGGATCTGCAATATGTCTACAGATTCAGAACCCCCGAAGCCTCCCCTAGTTTTTCAGGGTGTGGGGGTCCTGTAGATATAAGCAAAGTACTTATAACATTTCTTTTTGTAAGTTCTGGTGCTGGAAAAATGGCCCAAGTCATGTTCTCATTGCAAATCCCCTGCCACATAGGTTAACATAGCAGGAAGTTATTAGTTAATAACTCTTGATAGGAGAGAGTTAGTAGTCCCATTCAAAGACTTCCCAGAATGGTATTAGTAAACTCAAGAATCTTATATTGTTGAGTTTCTCCTAAAGTGTACATACAAGAAGTTATAAGACTTTCTAGTTTGTAGGTCCATATTCAGCCTTCCCGTGGTCTACCCTGATTGGTCAGAGTTAAGTTGATTAGCCAGGCTGCCTTGAAGAGGTGATAAAGAACCCCTGGGATTAACCAGCTCTGCTGGGAGGGCAGTGTGCTGCTACACATGAATACCAGAGCAGGGGGAGGAGTCGTAAACCATGGTCTTCAATGGGAAGTGGAGGCCTTAGTGTCATTTACAACTCTAAACTCTTCACCTCAGCCAGAGCCAGGCTGATGGAAGGCATGCACAGATGCAAGGGGGAGTGTTTATGGAAAGTAAGCCATCCCAGGGGTGTTTTTAGTCAGCTCTGACCTCCCTGCTGAAAAAATAGCCATTATCAATTTTGAGGATTTGGTGCACTCTAGGACAAAATAATGTCACACTCTACAGGATGTGATCATATTTTTGGGGAGTTGGCCTTCTCCCATTGGTCAGCAGTGACCTCCTGCTTGGCCCAGAGAACTGGGAATACGTATCTGAGAGGGGCAGAGCCTCTCAGATCTGCTGCTTGAAACTTAAGGAAGCAAGACATTGCCATGCTGAGAAGTTGGGGTGCAAACTTCAAAGGTCTGTCCTCTGAAAACTGCACCAGCTGAAACTACAGCCCTGTGGATTATCTTGCTGCAAAAGAACTAAAGAGTGGACTCCCTGCAAGCTACAGGTTAACAGAACTCACCTGGACCATCACCACCAAGGATCCTCAACTTGGAGTACACCAGTGGATTTGTAAGTGTTTTGTCCAAGGGGATTGTGGGAACTGAAGTCCTCAACTTTGAAAGACCATCTTGGAGCTTCCAGACCTTTTGGAGTGAGTTTGAGACACTTTGGGACCCCTTGAGGAACTTCAGGAAGACGTTCAAGACGTTTGGAGAACTTTGGAGCAACTTTGGAAAAAAGCTTCATAGAGGGATTGACTCAACCTGGCCAGCCAAGCCGCCTACCTTCAACCGCGAGCCAGCCAAGCCATCCAAGTTCATGTTGCTAAAAGCTCCTTAGGTCCCACTACCAGAGTTTGACCGGGAGTAGAAGAAATCCAAGGCTGGAAAACCCTCACCGAATCCGGCCTGGTGAAGAGCATCAAGGTACCCCGCGAGAAAAAGCTCTGCAAAAGTTTCTAGGTCCGAATGAAGAAAAGGTGACCAGGATCAACCGCGAAAGCCAAGCCGCCTGCCTTCAACCGCGTGTCGGCCTGTATCTTGGGTTTGCCCCGCTGAAACGCTCTAGAGATTGGACTTCCAATAGTTTGACCGGGAGCTCATCGCAAGGCTATACGGCGAACCCTCACTGAATCCGGACTGGCTGAGAGCTTCGAGGGACCCCAGGGAGAAAAGCTCCGGAAAAGTTTCTAAGTCCGAAGGTATAAACTGTGACCAGGACCTACCGCAAGTGTTAGCCGATCAGTGCTCCATCTCGGTCGGCCTAAAACTTTGGCTCAAAGCCGGTCTATCGCGACCAGATATCCCAATAAGGTAATATATGTTTCTAAGTTCTATATAAAGGTAAATCTTTGAAAATTCATATCTCCGGTTCCCTACATTGGATGTTTGTAGTTTTGGTGTCAATTTAAAGATACAAATAGTTCCTATTTTTATAAATTGTCATTGGATTTGTATTATGTGTTGTGTCTTAATTATTTACTGAATCTGGGTTTTTAAATGCTTTACATACCTGTCTTTGAAGTTAAACCTGCCTGCTCGCATCCAAGCTACCAAAGGTTAAGCATAGGAATAACTTTCTAAGACCTATGCTGAGTCCTAACATGTGTAAGTGGCCTTATTGCCAGTGGCAGACCTACATTTGCCCTACCAATAATCCACTTTCCAACACTGCCATTGATAATGAGTGACCCAGTTAAAGACAGCCCCTAAAAAATACATTTCCACTTAACTTTTCTGTGAACATTAAATGTCTTGGAATGACTCTACACATACCAGTAAAAACATCATGTGCATGGAAAGTCATTAGTTATGTTATTCCAGAAAATGACTAACTCTTTGGGGGCTCTATTCCCTGGCATGGACTGGTGGACCTGACCCCACACATTATTTTTCCCCCTAGAGGCTCCTGCTAATTGTGTGGGAGTCATTTAAGGAGGAAAGTTCTGCACCTATGGTGTGCAGGTTTCAATTCACTAAGGCTGATGAGGGGGGACCACAGCACCCTTATGGCAGTCGAGCCGCTGAAGATTACATGATGCCCTTTCGCTGTCAATCTTAAAGGTAAACATATTGGTGAAGATGTTGTCTGTCTTTGGATAACTCTGCCAACAACAGCAATGTTCTGTATTTATATTGTGTAGATATTAAGTAATCCTAATTAACTATAGTCCTGGTTTGTGGATATTCAGGGAGATATGTACAAGGAAGTGGAGGAGTGAAGTGTTAGCCTTCCTGGCTTAATGCCTCTCTCCTCCACTTCTGAAACGCAAGGCTGCACCATATTTACAAGAATGTGGTACAGCTATGCGTTTTCCCCTGCGATAGTGGTAAGTTTAGTACCTTAGCGCCAACGCTGGCACCCTCGCACCAGAGTGCAAGGGTGTCTGCGTGCAGGAGAGGATTGTTTAAGTGTAGGAAGGTGTCCCTTCCTGCACATAAACAATCCTAGAAATGCCATTCTGTCACTTTTATGTGTGCTGATTCATGCAGCACACATGAAAGTCACAAAATTGCATTTTTTTAAAAAAGTTTGCTTATGTACAGGAAGGGACACATTCCTGTACATGAACAAACAATGGCATTTAGCTTTTTCCATGTGTGCTGCACAAGGCATCACACATGGAAAAAGCAAAAACTAGGAGAAATAATGCATATCTCTTAGTTTTTCTATCTTAAGACCAGTTTTTACCCGGTCTTAATTTTGGTGCTGCCTCCTATGCACGCCACCCTTGTGCATAGGGGGCAGCGCCAAAATGAATGGGTGTTGCGGTAGAACACCCACCACAACACCCAATGCCCACCCTTTTCACAGTAACCATAGCTTGAAAGGGGGCCTTATGTACAAAGCAGCGTTAAGCCACGTTAAGTGGCTTTACGCTGCCTTGTACCTAAGGCGCAGCCCCTATCGCCATCACAACGTCACTATAGGTGACGTTGCAATGGCGATAAGGGCTTGTACATATGCCACTCAGTTTCTTCTCAGGTGAGACCACCAAACATCCCCGCTCCTCAGCTTATACTTCTCTAATCCCCCATACCGACAGAATTTCGCTATTTGCTAATGTCGTTTGTACAAATGTCATTCCACGTCTCCGAGTTATGAATGCGAATATGCCCTTATGCATGTATTTGTTTTAATCTAACTGTATTGTGAATAATTCACAAGCCCAAAAATATATAAACAAAACACTGAATTATTCTAAAAACGGATTCTTAGTTCCTGTGGAGAATGGAAGCACAGCCTTTGAATGCGCTCCTCTCGCTGCGAGAGTTATTTGAGAGTTTCTAGAGTGCACGTTCTTTATTTCCTCACTGCGCCTTCATCTTGAAGGTTGCACTTTCATGGCCGCCATTACTCTTGCTGGTCACCGTGATTCATGGCCTGTCAGAGGCGGTTGTATCTTTCTCTAATCCTTCACTCCCGGCGACTCGTCCTAATGTCTTGGGGAATCAATCACAGCCCCTGGTGGCTGGTTGTGTCTTGTGACAGAGGGAGCCATTATTGACAAGGAACGGCCCTCCATCTTCGAGATGAGCGAGGGGCCATAGAGTGGAGCCCAGCCAGGCATTAACGATGCACCTGGGTAGACTTGTCATCAGCGAACAGAGAGCCACAGTTCTGGCAGAGGAAAACACAAGGGGTCTCGTTATCACTTGCCTGTTGTTATCTACAGTAATACCCAGGGCTTTAAGTGGTAAAAAAAAACTGGGGGTGCTCTAAAATGGGCGGAGCAAACCTCTTAGAGGGGCGTGGCCTATCCAAGTAGGGGCGTGGTCTAAATCAAGATAACTAGCATTGTGTTAGGGCTAGGGCAGGATCACGCAGACTAGTTCCTCTCTCTGCGTTTCAGTTGTTGCTGACGCTCAGTGTGAAGAGTCAGAGCAGGGTTGTGCTGGAGCAGGCTGCCTATGGTCATCTCTCTCCTAATCATCCCACCATGTGAAGGCTGGCACCACGACGACGTTGCACCTGCGCTGCCAGAAGGGAAATCCTGAGAAAAAATGTCTCTCTTTAAAGCCCCGTTCCTCCTACAATACGGCTCACCTGGCATGTTCACTACCTCCACTGCTCAGTAGTGAGCAAAATGAGCATGCGCTCATCGATGTGCATGCTCTCACTGCAGTCTAGGGAAAAAAAAAGAAAGAAAACACACTACCTTTGGAGGCCTGAAAATAGAGCCTGAGAGAGACCCGTTTCGAAGCACTCTGAAAATAACTGCAGGGGCTCAGACCCGGACAGCCCCTGCCCACTTAAAGCCCTGCACTAAACATACAACACAAACAGTGCACTGCCAACCGAAGCACATTAAGCACCTTATATAAGCAATAACGTGTTGCACGAAGTACATAAAACAAATGCACTTTTAAAACTAACTGGCTGGCTGGCCAAACTAAGCCTACAATACAAATGACATGAAATCAAAGGGAGTCCCCTAGCACAGCAAAACTTCTGTCACCACTTAACTCCTGTCCCAATGGGCAGGTGCACGTCTTTGCTTTTCCTCATTCGCTGTCAATCCTTTTCAGAATGGGGGTGAGGCTGTTCAGCATTGGCTTACCCCATCTCTGTACGCGCTGTTAATGAAAGGATCGCAGGTGCAGGTGAAAGGGTGCTAAGTGACTAGATCCGAAATAATTGTGAAACTGTCCAAACCTAGGCAGAAATATACTTGGTGAAAGGAACCACCCCAATTTACTTTTCATTTTTGTTGCGGCCGGTACCTAAGTGCAAAGCAGTTGCAGCAGTTGGGGTCAGAGGGAGGGGTGACTTTGGTTTTTCGGCTGGTGGTATGAATGTTTATTTACTGCCTGCACGTGGTTTTTCGAGTGCCTGCCCAAATTATGCTCATCACTTTATATCAAATAATACAGCGAAGGAAGCACACTAGAGTGTATGAATAATATTTGAGGGTATGTTGTCGTGCCTTTCAGATCCGAGACAAAAAAACTCAGTCATTAAATGAAAACGCTGTTCTATTTGGACACACTGCCTTTGGGTTGTTTTGTGATCAGTTATGGAGGTTGGAATGCAAGGTTAAGAAACGCACAACATTAATTCAAAGGACTTTTAGGTGATCCTATGGCAGTTACCACGCAGTTTCCAACAGCTCGTCTTCCTGTAAGATGGAGTTGTGACCCGGTGGCCCTGCTGCTCCTGGCTTCTGCTGCTAAGAAGTGGGGGCGGGGAGAGTGAGTGCTGCGAATCCGGGGACAGCGACACAGCTACTGGAAAAGGGAAAGCGCGGCAAGGGGCGCTGTTAAAAAGTAAGAAGTCAGTACTTCTGAAGTTGTTTGTGAGCATGGGCACATCGATGTTCATGCTCTCACTGCAGTCGAGGAAAAAAAAAAGAAAACGGACTACCTTTCAAGGCCTGGATATAGAGCCCGAAAGAGACCCGTTTCGAGGCCCCCAGAAAATAACTGCCGGTGCTCAGACCCGGACAGACCCGGCCCACTTAAAGCCCTGGTAATACCACACCAAGGTCCTCATTGCATGTTGCACCGGAGATACTGGGAGGGGCTGTTCTTTAGCCCCAACCAAGGGCTGCATTAAATGTACTGCCCGGTCCAGCCAGGTTAGGGTGACCAACCGTCCGTAAATTTCACGGACAGTCCGTAATTTTGGCTGTCTGTCCGTTGTCCGTGAAGGATTCTTTAACGGACGCCTTTTGTCCGTAATTTTAACCGGGCACAGCTTTCCTTCACCTTCCTTCTTGACTCCGATGCTGTATGAAAGCTCAGACCCCCAGCAGCACTGTAGAGGCACAGCGGGGTGGCAACTCTCACACCCCCAGCTCTTGATGAGCTGTTAAGAGGTGCTTGAAGGTGACCGAGAGGGAGGGGCTGCAGGTTCAGGAGCAGGGGGCATCTATTCACATGCAAACAGCCCTGAATGCGTCTTGTATCTGCTGTTTAGAGGGGCCGCCGCCTCACACATTCCATTTCTACCCAGGGCCCCAAACATCCGAGACTCGGCCTGATTACACCCCTGATTACACCGAGGCGGCACCTGCTTCTCTTCACCGAGCTTAATTACTGTCACTAATTTGTAAGCAAACCTCGGTTCTTCAAACATGCATAATGTAATACAATAAAGAAATGGCACAATCGGACCCACACTGATTAACAAAGTATGGAGGACAATCAGGTCAATCAGTTCTCTTAGAGTATCTCCTGTAAATACTGTACATCACAGTGGGGAATGGCATTTTGGACAGAGAGCCTGTCTTCTCGTTGTCTTGTGCAGGAGGGGGTGAGAAGCCCAAGATGATACTAGAATACTGCATGCCCACCCCTGTGCCCACCCTGGTGGATCATGTTCCCTCTCCTGTGATGGCTCCTGCCCTCCTCTCAGTGATGGCTCTTGTCCCCCCCATGTGGTGGCTCCAGTCCACCCCCGCCTGTGATGGCTCCTGTCCCCCCATGTTGTGGCTCCAGTCCACCCCCACCTGTGATGGCTCCTGTCCCCCTGTGGTGGATCCTGTCTCCGCCCTGGGTGGCTTCTGTCCCAGTCCTGGAACGGCCCCTGCAGCGAGGGTGAAGTTCTTGATGGGCCTCTTCTTAAAAGGGCTCAGCTCAAAATTAATATGGAAAGGTCGGCGAGTAAGTAAGTGAAGGGATGGGTGAATGGCTGGATGAATTAGTGAAAGGGTGAATGGATGAATGAAAGATTGAATAAATGGATAATGAGAGAGGATAGATGGATTGATGAGTGAGAGGAAGGATGGAGAGAAAATGAAAATAGCTGGATGTATGGGTGGAAGGGTAGCTGGATGATTGATGAGGGGAAAGATGGATGAGGGGAAGGATGATGGATGGAGGGGAAGGATGGATGGATGAGGGGCAGGATAAATGGATGGGATGGATGGATGGATGGGTGAGGGGAAGGATGGATGAAAGGAAGGATGGATGAGGGGAAGGATGATGGATGGAGGGGAAGGATGGATGGATGAGGGGCAGGATAAATGGATGGGATGGATGGATGGATGGGTGAGGGGAAGGATGGATGAAAGGAAGGATGGATGAAAGGAAGGATGGATGAGGGGAAGGATGGATGACGGGAAAGGATGGATGATGAGGGGAAGGATGGATGGATGGATGGATGATGAGGGGGTGGGTGAAAGGATGGATGATGAGGGAAGGGTGGATGGATGGATGGATGATGAGGGGCGGGTGAAAGGATGAATGGATGGATGATGAGGGAATGGATGGATGATGAGGGGGTGGGTGAAAGGATGGATGGATGATGAGGGGAAGGATGGATGGATGATGAGGGGAAGGATGGATGGATTATGAGGGAAAAGGATGGATGGATGATGAGGGGAAGGACAGATGGATGGATGGATGGATGATGAGGGAAAAGGATGGATGGATGGATGGATGGATGATGAGGGGAAGGATGGATGGATGATGAGGGGATGGATGGATGGATGATGAGGGGATGGATGGATGATGAGGGGAAGGACAGATGGATGGATGGATGATGGGTGGGTGAAAGGATGGATGGATGGAGAGTGGGTAAAAGGATGGATGGATGGATGGATAAGTGGGTGGGTGAAAGGATGGATGGATGGATGGATGGATGATGAATGGGTGGGTGAAAGGATGGATGGATGATGAGTGGGTGGGTGGGTGAAAGGATGGATGGATGATGAGTGGGTGGGTGAAAGGATGGATGGATGATGAGGGAAAAGGATGGATGGATGATGAGGGGAAGGACAGATGGATGGATGGATGATGAGGGAAAAGGATGGATGGTTGATGAGGGGAAGGATGGATGATGAGGGGATGGATGGATGGATGATGAGGGGATGGATGGATGCCTGGATGGATGATGAGGGGAAGGACAGATGGATGATGAGGGGAAGGACAGATGGATGGATGGATGATGGGTGGGTGAAAGGATGGATGGATGGAGAGTGGGTAAAAGGATGGATGGATGGATAAGTGGGTGGGTGAAAGGATGGATGGATGGATGGATGGATGGATGATGAGTGGGTGGGTGAAAGGATGGATGGATGGATGATGAGTGGGTGGGTGGGTGGATGGATGGATGGATGAGTGGGTGGGTGGATGGGTGGGTGGGTGAAAGGATGGATCAGTGGATTGGATGGTGGGTGGGTGAAAGGATGGATGAGTGGGTGGGTGGATGGTGGGTGGGTGGATGATGGGGGGTAGGTGGATGAGTGAAATGATGGATGGATTGATAAGTGCAAGGGTGAATGAATGGACATATGAGTGAAAGGGTGGGTGTAATGATGGATGAGTGAGTGAAAGGGAGGGTAGATGGACAAAAGGATGAATAGATGTGTGAAGGAGTGAAATGATAGATGGATGAGTGATAGGGGCAATGGATGGATTCATGAGTGGATGAGTAGCTGGATGGATGGGTGGTGGATGGATGGATGGATGGAAGGCTAAGTGAAAGGGTCGATGGAGAGAGAAAGGGAGGATGGATGGATGACTAAAAGAGTGGATGGGTGGAAGGATTAGTAAGTGAAAGGATGGCTGGATTGGTGAAAGGGTAAATGGCTGAATGGATGAGTGAATGGATGGATGGGATGAAGAGTGGATGGATAAGTGTACCGATGGATAGGGTGAAAGGGTGGGTGGATGGATGGATAATGGAGGATGAGTGAAAGGATGGATGAGGGCATGGATGAAGGGATGGATGAGTGAAATGATAGATGGAAGGATACATGATGGATAGGTTTGCAAATGGTTGAATATGTTTGGAAATGGCTGGGCTTACTTATATACTATTGCGCGACCTCTGATGTGTCTGTAAAACGTACCTATTGTCCTGAAGTTTTGTCCTGAATTTTGACCTCCTGTCCTGAATTTGTGTCCTGAATTTTGACCCTTTGTCCTGAATTTTTACACTCACCGTCCTGAATTTGCGCCAATGCCAGTTGGTCACCCTAAGCCAGGTACCTCCTTCTTCCATCTCGCCGCCAAACCCAGGAACGCCCTGCCCCTCCACATCCGCACCGCACACTCCATGACGCACTTCAGGAAAGGGCTCAAGGCCTGGCTCTGTGACTGAAACCGGCAGCAAGCACCTGGGTGCCCTCTCGGGTGGGTGACACGCCGCGCTCTACATGGACGAATTGATTGAATTGAATGATTGATTGCAAAGTCCGAAATGAAAAATAACTACTCAAACCCGCACTTTTCGGTGTTTTAGCAAGCAGTATTTCACCATTTCAGTGAAAATAATGCACGCAGACTTTTTCCTCTCTATGTGGGACTGATGGTGTGGGTTAGGAGTGGGGGACACACTACTTAAAGGCTTGCCTCTGTCCGTCCGAGGGACTTCATATTCTCCTCTCAGACTACTGCAGGAAGCAAGCAGGTGCAGTGCTTAATTTGTGCTGGTGCTTTCCGGTGCCCTGTCCTGAGGGCCGGGACTATAAATTCCTTCTCTCACAGTCAGTAAAAATAAACATACCTGCCAAATATACCTGTCTGGGTGAATGCCTGAATTGTCTTCACACAAACTGGCCCACCTTGGTGCAGGCATTATGATGATTGTGTATTGATCAGTGCTTTAAATGGGAAAAAATAAGTGCAGGTACTCATTAAAATGCGCAAGAGGTGTAGTGAGTGGGCGGGGCTAGGGGCGGGGCTAAGGGCAGGACATGATGATATTTAACGACTTCTATAATAGTTGCAGCACACACCAAAACAGATGATAAATGTGTTTATATAAACAAAGCAAGTTAACTCATTACACAAAATGAAAGAGAAATGCAATAATATGTTAACATTTCCTTTTTTTGCAATAGTTGCACCTTCTTAATGTCATACTGTTAATTGCTGTTGTTTAGCACAATATTATATATTTTTGAGCAAGTGAGTAGGAAGAAACTGAAAATATCCCCACTTCGAACCAAAGCTCTTATGGCACCAAACAAACCATCATGACCCTCCCCAGAAGATATCTCTTGTCTCTTCCATCGATCTATCCATTCATCCTTTCATTTTTTTTATTTTTTTTAAAATATATTTTTATTGCAGGAATCAGTAAAACAATACAGTAACGACCAGCATTGTATCATGAACAACATATGCAAAATAAAGCCCACCGACCCCCTTCCATAACGATTGTATGCAGCTGAACAGCCCATATCCCTGGGGTTGGGCGGCAAATACAGTTGGGGTCAGTAGGATGCTGGAGCTGGTCCGGATAACACACTGTCCGTCATCTGCTTTTCTAAACAAACCCAAAACCCCTAAAATAAACCCCCCCCTCAAAATTCCCAGTAACTGTGAAACCCCCCCTCACCCCCCCCCCACCATCAGCGCCAGGGAGCTCATCAACCTAGGTTCCACTGCTTGACCCACGGGGAAGGTAATAGTGCTGTCAATGCTAATGTTTAACGGGACTCGGGGCGAGTTACTTCTTCACTTTCGGAGTCGCTAGGGGTACAATAATCCCTGAGGGCCTGCACCAGCGTTTCCCACTCTAACGCGGCCTCCTGCGCCTTCTCATTACCCTGCCTCCAAGCCAGCTGATATCTTAGCGCGCTCTCACCCGCCGCCCATTTCAAAAGCTCACTGTGCCATCTGCTGCCTGCAGGACCAGCTCGTGCCTTCCAGTTCCTGGTCACCTCTCGCTTAGCAAGTAGGAGCCCCAGGTCAATAAATTTACTGGAAATTTTATTCCGGGGGGTATGGGGGAACCAGTGCAAGAGCCCTACCGCCACATCGAATGATAAGTGCCTCCCTGTCACTTCCTTCAAAGTCGTCGCCACCTCCTGCCAGTAGGACGTCAGTCCTGGACAGGCCCATAGCATGTGTAGGAGGTCCGCCTCCTGAGCCGGGCACCTAGGGCATTCCGCTGAAGCCGTGGCAAAATAACGCCTGATCTTTACCGGGGTCAGGTACGCTCTATGGAGGACATAATAGTGGACCAGTTGGAAACGGGCGCTACGTGTACCCTTCCAGGCGCGCCTCACCAACTGGGACCAGGTCGTCTCCGGGATCTCCCTACCAATGTCTTCTTCCCAGCGGGACTTCAGTGTGGTGAGAGGAACCAACCCCTCGGTAATCAGCCTGCCATAGAGGCAAGTGACCGCCTTCACCGTGCCCGCCGACATCATTACGTACTGGCACACCTGAGACAATTGAGGTTCCTCTAGCCCGTTCTGCCAGTGCGCCTGGATCGCTCGCACAATGGCCGAGTGCAGCAGAAAGTCGCCCCGGGGAATCCCAAAGCGATCAATGAGATCCTGAAAGGACAGGAGCGCTCCGTCCTCGTACAGGTCCCCGATGAGCTGTAAACCGGAATCCTCCCAGTTCGCCAATCGTGACCAATCCCCTCCGTGGGGGAGGGCCGTCAGCATCCCCAACGGTATTTCAGGCGCATATGGCGTCCGTAGGTGGCCTCTGGTGTGAGCCCGATTCCAACATAGTCGGATAGTCCGCTCCTCCATCGACAGGTCCCGTAGGACCAAGCGTTGTCGCAGCGCGATAAAGGCGAGGACGTGCCTGGCTATACCCGTCCCTCTACCGTCTTCCGGGCCTCTGAATTCCCTGGCTATCTCCTGGGTGTAGGTCTGGAGCTGCGCCGCCAGATAGTACTTCTCGAAGTCCGGCACAGCGAGCCCCCCCTCGTCCTTCGGCCTCATCAGGGTATTGAGGGCCACCCGCCGTCGGCCCGTTCCCCAGAGGAACCCGACCACCATAGAACGCAGGCGACGAAACGTGGCCGGTGGGACCCAGATCGGCAAAGTTCGGAAGTAATACAATAGTCGGGGGAGCGCCACCATTTTGAGTAGGGCGATGCG
Source organism: Lissotriton vulgaris (assembly GCF_964263255.1). Classification (NCBI taxonomy): domain Eukaryota; kingdom Metazoa; phylum Chordata; class Amphibia; order Caudata; family Salamandridae; genus Lissotriton; species Lissotriton vulgaris. Next base: position 117,191,676 of record NC_141688.1, read on the forward strand.
TCCCGCCACTGAGAGCGGCAGCGTGGCCCAAAAGTCCATGCAACCTCGGAGTGCTCGAACGCAACGGGCAATGTTCCCATCCAGGAGGTCGGGTTGGTCGTGGTACACAAATACCCCAAGGTATTTAAAGCAGTCGGGCTCCCATCTGATCTCCTTACTTAGCGCAGGAGTGGGGGTACCCCTACGCATCGGGAAGAGGCAGGTCTTAGACCAATTCACTCGGAGGCCTGAGACCGCTCCGAACTCCGTTAGCGCTAATTCCGCTCCCCGCAAAGCGTCGACCGGATCCTCCAGGAAGAGCAACAGGTCGTCCGCATAAAGCGAGACATAATGTGGGCCCGCCGCCGTCCATAAGCCCGTATAGTGGGCCCCCGAGCGAAGATGCATCGCCAGCGGCTCCACCGCTAGTGCAAAAAGAAGCGGGGATAAGGAGCACCCCTGCCGCGTGCCACGCTCCACCGGATATCGCGATGAAATCAAAGGGCCCGATCTAACCCTGGCCGAAGCGGAAGCGTAGAGGACTGCAGTCCATTTGACAAATCCCTCCCCGAGGCCGAATTTCCGTAATACCGTGCATAGGTAGTCCCACTCTAGGCTATCAAAAGCCTTCTCCAGGTCCACCGACAAGACTACCGGGGACGGGGCATCCACAAATGGTTCCCCAAGCAAGCGGAACAACCTTCGGATGTTCATAGTCGTATTCCGCCGTGGGATGAAACCGGCTTGGTCCTCATGCACTAGGGAACTCATATGTCCCAGCAGCCTCGAGGCCAAGATGCTGCTCAATATTTTGTAGTCCACCGTCAACATTGAAAGGGGACGGTAGGACCCCGGGTCAGATGAGTCTCGGCCTGGTTTGAGGAGAGGAACCACCAACGCCTCACACATCGAGCCAGGGAGACGACCCAACCTCTTCGCCTCCCTGTAGACCACCAGTAATCGAGGGGCCAAGAGGTCAGCGTAAGCTGCATAGAACTCCACCGGAAGGCCATCTAGGCCGGGGTCTTGTTCCTCGCCATCCGTTTGATGGCCCCGCGGATCTCCCCCAAGTCGATATCAGAACCCAGGGTTTCCGCCACTTCCTGTCCTACTGTGCGGAGTTCCAGTGGGCTAAGATAGTTATCAAGCCGGTCTGGGTCACGTGCGGAGCGACTGCGGTATAAACTTTCGTAGTAATGCCGGAAGCAACTAAGAATCTCCGGTTGGGTGCACACCTCGGTCCCATCTGCCCTACGCATATTTGTCGTCGTTTGGGACTGGCGCGTAGGGTTGGCCAACCACGCCAGCAACGCGCTCGACCTGTCTCCCTCCGCAATAGACCGGACCGTATAGGCCTTATAATCGAAACAGCGGAGCCGTTCGACCTCCACCGCTACCTTCTCCCTCGCCTCTACCGTTTGTGTTTGCAATTCCGGGTGTCCGGGGCGGCTAACTTCGAGCTCGCGGAGTGCCCGGTCCGCTGCGTCCAAATCAGCCAGGATAACACGCCGCATGCCCACCTTCTTAGAGATACAGTAGCCCCTCACCACCACCTTAAAAGCGTCCCATTCGAACGCCCTAGTACTCGCGGAGCCGCCGTTGGCCGCAAAATAATCCGTGATTCTCTCCCCTAGGTCCGCCTTGAAGACACTGTCCTCGAGGATCTCAGGGCGCATCTTCCAGGTGGGTACTGCCGGCGTCCCGGGGAACCAGCGAATGTCCAGCAGGAGGGGGTTATGGTCTGAGATGGTCCGCGATAAATACTCTGATCGGACCGCTGCCGAAACTAGTTCGGACGAACCAAGAAAGCCATCTAGCCTGACATGCAGCTCATGTAGGCTCGAGAAGTATGAATAATCTCTAGACGCGGGGTGATGCGCCCTCCAAATGTCTGTCAAACCCCAGCGGGTCTGCCAATCTTGACGACCCTTAGCCGTCCGCCGGACCGGGGAATCGGGGAGCGGGGGATGCGAGCGGTCTATGTCCACATCCACTACGGAGTTAAAGTCTCCCCCCAGCAGGAGGGGCCCGGCGAAAAAGTGGGCCAGCGAGCCCGATAACCTGGAAAGGAAGGCAGTTTGGTCTACATTAGGAGCATACACACAGCAAACATTCAGGTCCCTCCCTCCTAGAGTGCCTGAGATGGCCACGAAACGCCCCTCTGGGTCCAACACTGTCCTCGTGACCTGGAAGGGGACTCCCGCCCTAATCCATATTAGCGCCCCCCTGGCATAAGCAGAGTACGCCGTGGAAAAGACCTGCCCTCGCCACCTACGCTGAAGCGCCGCCCCTTCCGCCTTGTTCAGATGCGTTTCCTGCAGCAGCGCCATTTGCACTCCCCTACGCACTAAATAAGCATGGACCTTGTGACGCCTGGACATAGTGTGAAGCCCCCTCACGTTCCAAGTAACACATTTCAAGTTAGCAACATCAGCCATTGTCCCAGAGTGTTCTTGCACAGTCTCCCCGTTCGGGTCCCCACAAAGAAAAAGCATCAATCCTCCCAGCGCTGATGGCGGCCATTTTCCCCAACCAGAACCAAACCACCCAAAAACCAACAAGACCCCCCCCAACCACCCCAGAACAGGACCCAAACTGCACCATCTAGATCCCATCCAAACCTCGATGTATATCAACCCCAAAACCCCACTAGTCCTACGGTCGCCACCGTAGGAAGGCCTTATGGGCCAGGTGCGGGCTGGGCGGAGGCAGTGGGCCCTCGTCGCCCAGGCTACCAGGACTATAGTAAGCCCCCCCCGGTGTCAAAACCTTCCGGGGCAAGAGCAGGAGCCCCCCAACCCTCTCTCCTTCGTTGTCAGCAAGAAAGAACGGCAACCGCCTCCCCCCTGCCGGGCCCCCACCCAAAACAAGGCAGCATACCCCGTTACCCTTGTCCGTCCAGAAGGTCCTCTACCGATTTCGGTGTGATCACCGGTGTATGGGTACTGTCTGCCACTGAATCCTCCGAGTCCGATGGTGCCCCCTGAGCACCCGGGTTTTCTTCCTCCTCCTCGATGACTTCGCCTCTTGCTCCCGACAGTTCCGACAGAACTTCCAACACTCCCCTCCGCTCCGATGATGTCTCCGCAGTCGAGGGCCCTCCCGTGCGGCCGCGGCGATTCCTGACCCTCTTGGATCGCCTCCTTTGTTCCGGCTCATCCGCCTGATGGGTCGAGGCGCCAAAACCATCTTTCCCTGTCCGATATAGTTCGAGCCAGTCACAGACCTCCTCTGGGGTGTCGAAGAACTGTGTTTTGTCGTCGACAATGACGCGGAGCCTTGCGGGAAATAGGAGTGAATATTGGATGCCCTCACTCCTGAGTTCACGCTTAACCGCCAGGAAGGAGAACCGCTTGCGCTGCGTCTCGTAGGTGTAGTCAGGGAAGATGTTCACCTGACTGTTCGCAACCTGGAACGGGCCATTGTGCCTGGCGGCATTTAGGATCAGGTCTCTGTCCCGAAAATGTAGCCTTGGGGTACGTCCCTGCTGTGGAGGCCGTGCTGGGACTCTGTGGGCCCGTTCTAGAGTGTAAAAGGAGGACAGACCCTCCGGGACCACCGTGTCTCGGAGCCAGGTCTCCAAGTATCGCACCATATCGCCATCCTCGATTTTTTCCGGCAGGCTCACCACTCGAATGTTATTCCTCCTGTTGCGGCCTTCCGCATCCTCCGCCCTCCGTTCGAGGGCCTCAATTCGGGATAAGGCATCCTTTATCGTCGCAGCCAGGGTTCTCTGCGCCGGTTCTAAAGTTTTCACTGTGCCCTCCACCTCCTTGACCCGGTCTGAGAGTTTACCATGGTCTGCCCTAAGGAGGCCCAGGCCCGTCGCCACCTGAGCAATGTCCTGTTGGAGGGCCGACCGAGTTGCCTCTATCGCCTCCAGTACACGGTCAAATTGTTGCTGTAGTGGTGCGCCACCAGGTCTTTTTGGGTCTCCATGCTCTTCCTTGTCCTGGGCTTCAGAGTCCGAGGTGGTCTGGTTGGAACCCTTGGCTCCTTTAGGTTTCCCCATGCTGCCAGGGACTCTCCGTAAGGGTCCCGGAGTAGGCGTCTTCGTGTACAGGTGTCCAGCACGACCTTCTCGGGAGTTCGTTCTCACGTCGGGTATGGGCGATCTCCTTCTCCAGAGCCTGTGGAGACTCCGCCGCTTCGGCTCACGCCACCGCCACGGCGTCCGAGGGCACCGATGAGGGGGCGGAGACAACCGTCGCCGGGTCGGGCAGGCCCGTTCACCCACTATAGCTCCGGGGTGAGGGCCACCAACTCCCTCGGTTGATCTGTGGCGCCAGAGTGTCGCGCCTCCCATGTAGTTGGACTGGCCAGGAAATCGTAGCTAGTTGCGGAGTCGCGATGCAGACCACCGCCTGGATCAGAGGGCACCCGCACCCGGTGCCCTCTAGTGCGTGGGCACCCGCCCGGTCGTCCAATCGAGTATGAACCCGTTGCAGAAGGTCCGAGCCTGCCAATGTCCAATGTCTAAAACAAGCGAGGATGGTGAAGCCGGGTGCCAGTCGACACCCGCGAGACCCCTTCAACTTCGTAGTTTCGATCAAGGGGACAAAGGAGTCCGGGCGCCATGTTGGGTCGCACTCCGCAACTCCGCAAACTTCGGCGGTTCTTCGTAGCCACCCCCGGCCAAACTCCACCAAGGTCCCCGGCAGGGTGTCGTCGCCTCGCTCAACCGAATGAGGGGTCTGGGGCGCCCCTCAGCCTCCGATATTCAGGATAATCTCGGGCTTAGTCCCGGAGCCGAGCTCTCAGGCGACCATCGCCATCGGCGTCCAAGCCACGCCCCATTCATCCTTTCATCCAACCATTTACTTGCTGATGTTTACCATTTACCGTTTACATTCTGTTGTCTATTCAGTTTTTCATCCATCATTCAGTTGATATTCACCGTTCCGTCTGTCCACCCTTCATATCCAAACCTATCCATCCTTCCTTAAACCTATCCATTAATCTTTTCACTCATCCATCTCTTTAGCCACCTTTTCACTCATCCATCAATCCTTTCGCTCATCTATCCATCAACCCTTTCACTCCTTAATACCATCCGCCCTTTCATTCCATCCACCCTTTCACTCAATCCCTCATTTCACTCATCCATCATCCACCCTTTCATCCATCCTCTCTACCTTTCATTCATCCATCCAATATTTAACTTATCCACCCATCATCGGCGCTTATATCCAATCATCCACCCTCTTTCACCCATCCATTCGCTCATCCATCCATTCATCTGCACATCCACCCTGGCTCACTCATCCACCCATCCACTCACTCACTCACTCACCAACCCTCCCTACTACGTTATTTATGAACCTTTGTCGCCAAGTAGACATGTACACACAAAGGACCACCCATTTTCTTTAAAATACCTCCTGAGAGTTTCTTGATTCTTTCTCTCTCACTTTTTTCTTTAAAAAAACAGGCTTACAAATGCAGACAAACAGACAAACATAAGCAGACACATAAAAGATTTCGGTATGTTAAAAGCCATGTTATACTCTTCAGTATGGCTTTTTTAATTGCCACTGCCAAGGAATTGCCAGGATTTCTGTGTTTACGCAAATGCAGAGGATAGTGTGAATGTGTTGACAGCACAGGGCCAGAATGGACCCCAGAGATGCCAAGGTTTCAGATTGCTATGTGTGACATTTTCATATTTTCATTGTAATTATGAGTGACATTTCAACAATATGAGTGACACTTTCTCACTAGCAAAATGAGGGAATCATATAAATATAAAAAATAACACATTTGAGTCGAGCTGCTAATGTTTCAGATTGCGTATGTGTGACATTTTCATAGATTCAGTGGATTTACGAGAGTCGGGCAACAACTAGATGTGTAACACTTAGAGGGGCACATTCTTGGGAGCGTAGCCATGGTATGAAGTCAATGGAAGTAGACAAATATCAGAAATTGCACTCATTTGAGCAACAAGGAAGTCAAACTCGGCAGCAGGTGCTTTTGAAGCTATTATTTAATTTCAATCAGCACCCTCCACCCCAACCTCAGCTTCAGGTGCGGCCAAACCACATACAACAAAGGGATCTCGGTGACAAAAACAGCAACTCACTGAGCTATCTACATACAATACAGTACAATACAATATGCCTTTTTGAAGGCACATTAACCATCTACGCTACTTAATGGTCATAGTGCAAACTGTCAGTAGAGAAAACTCTGACTTCTCGACAGCGGCAACAATAATCCCATGAGTTATCTCTGATTTAGCAATTCTAACTGTGCTGAGAAAATAAAGGGTGCTGCTTTGTAGTGTCACTGTCAAGCAGGGATGGTAAACACTTTGCACTACTAATAAATCAGCGAAACTGCTAGTTTAGACAAAACGTAGCGCATATTCAGCCCAGACAGACAACTCTAGTGTGCCCATTTGCAAGGTCCCCTGCCGTGCTGGAGCCCCATAATCATTTTCGTAACACAGAATGCAGAACAATGTCATACATTCACCCCAGTACAGAGATCTGGGCCCAAATCCATCGTTGTTTTGCTCACCATGCCATTCTAGTTTGAACCCAGCCATATGCAAATCAGTCTTGACCCTGTGCCCCATGTATGACATTGTTCTGCATTCTGTCCATCAACTGTTGTTTTTGCATTTGTCACCCCGAGTGGGACGGGTATGCTCAGACGTGAGTCCCGTGCTCTCCATGCCACTGGAATCAAGCTATCCAGTCCAGGGAGGACCTGGCTTGGCAGTTCGGGCTGGGCTGTTCCCATGGGGCACAGGGTCAAGACTGATTTGCATATGGCTGGGTTCAAACTGGAATGGCATGGTGAGCAAAAAAAGATGGCTTTAGGCCCAGATCTCTGTACTGGGGTGAATGTATGACATTGTTCTGCATTCTATCCTCCATCAACTGTTGTTTTTACCCACGTAAACAGACCATAAAGTGTAACTCTGGCCTGCCATTGCAGAGCCTGCATGCAGCCTAGGCCTGCCAAGTCGACTTGGCAAGGGCACACACTTGCAATTCCCTAAACCTTCCCTTTTCTACATGTGCGTCGCAACTCTGGTAGGCCCAAGGTACTCCCATGGGCAGGGTGCATTGTATGTGAAAGGTAGGGCATGCCCTGGTGTGTGTGTGGCATGTCCTGATAGTGAATTACAGCCTACTTCGTTTTTCACTATTACAAGGCTACCTGTTCCCCATAGGCCAGGATGGGCAGTTTGATTATTACATCTTAAAATCCTAACTGACCCAGGGAACATGGTAGAAATTTGAGATAAGTATGCCTGAACTCAGAATGGTAAAATACATCTTTTAGTGACTTTGGTTTTAACATTCTGGGTTTCAAAATACCACTATTAGAAAGTAGGTATTTTCTTGTCTAGGCATCCAAGCCTGCCTCTTCAAGGTTGTGTATTCCTTGACTGGAGTTTGAGTGACAAGGGCTGGGGGGATTCCAGGAGATGGGTGAGTCAGCACATGGCTGAATAGCACCATCTACATGAAGATGAGTGGGAGGGGTTGCACCTGGGACCTGAATAGGACTGTGCCTTCCCTCTACAATGCTGGCTCCACCTCCTGTGGTGTGTCTGATGTCCCCGGCCTACTCTGTGAAAGGAAGGAAGGAGACTTGTCAACAAAGTGCTCCAGGACTGACCAGAACTGGTTTGGACTAGGCAAAGGCCTCTCTGCCTTCAAAGAACAAAGAGAAATTGAAGATAAAAAGGGGGACCCAGACCCCAGAATTTTAGAACTCTTTTGGGATCAAGTAGATTGCCAAGAAGAAGAGCCTGAGAAACTGTGAGGAGGAACTACCACTTTGCTGTGTGCTTTGCTGTGTTGGGCTGCAGTGGCTGCTTCTGTCTTTGGCAGTGAAAGGACTGAACTTCAATCTACTTTTGTGAGTGTCTCCAAGGGCTTGAGGTAGAGTTTGCCCCCTGTTCAAGAAGTCTCAGAAACAGCAAAGACTTCAGACCCAACGCCGTCTACGACGGCGCTGCTGACTCCGTGTCCTGAAGGCACCGCCGCAATGAAGCACTGCGACCCTGGTCTCACCGATAACGCCTGCTGACGCCGCCACCGAGCCACTGCTCGCACCTGTGGTACTGCACTCCGCACCGCCTCGCTTCACGACGACGCCTTGGTATCCCCAATGTTGACGCTCCACGCCAGACTAGACGCAGCTGCTTGCACCGTGGTTCGAGGGCACCGCTAGTAAAGTTACATGATGCACCGCCCTCATCCCGCATCGCAGCCTTGGCTTACCGACACCAGTGCCATCGACTCCAGTTCGTCAGCCGACGACAGCGCTTCAGCAACGATGACGCCTCTGCTGCACAGTGACCTGCCAGCAGTGTGACGAGCACCGCCTTCGTCCCACATTGCAACCCTGGTATCACCGTTGACGCAGTCCGACACCGCCACCGAGCCGCTGCTTGCACCGCGACCTGAGAGCACTGCACACCGCACTGCTGCACTTTGCACCGCAGCACCCGACGCCTGCCGACGCCAGCGCTCCTGACTTCATCAGACAGGAGTTCGATCTGCGACACGAGTGACTTCGAGGGCCCGACGACCCCTGCACCGACCTTTGGAACTGATGCCTGTGGACGCTGTGCTTTGGCAGCTCCACAAGAGGTCATCAAAGCCCTGCATTTCTGTAAGGTACTGTTTGCGGGTCTACCCTACACTGTAGCTAACCCGCGACGTCGCGGTCAGCCATAACTGTTTGGATTTGTTTGCTCACGAAGCCCGGATAGCCCTGGATGGAGCTATCGACATCAAGGAACTGTGTTTTCACCGTATCTTTGCAATTTAAAGACATCTTGCAAAGCATCTATTTTGAAAGTAGTGTACTGTGGATTTTTATCGTAATTGGTCTTGGTTAAGTATATAAAAGTATTGGCTATTATTCTAAACTGGTGTGATGTCCTTTTGTAGTGCTTACATTGTATTAATGTTGGTTCTGTGCAAATGCTTTACACACTGCCTCTAAGATAAGTTTGACTAGTCGTGTCAAGCTACCAGGGGGGTGAGCAGGGGTTAATTTAGTATGTAACTCCCTTATCCTGACTAGAGTGGTGGTTTCTGCCTGGCTTTGGTGCAAACCTTAGCCAACCAGAAATCCCATTTCTAACACTAATTAACTCTGTGAGGAATCCTTAGCTCTCCTTTATCAAACCTGGATGGGAGTTTATGCAATCAAACCATAGCTGTCAACCGGACATTTGTAAATGAGGGTGACTTTTATACAGTCCTGGTTTTTGGATAAAGTATAAAGGGACTTATTAACAAGCCCCTTGCGCCGCGGGTATGTCACTTTTTCCCATTTTAAAAATGATGCACTGTCGCACAAGGGACTTGTAAATAAGCCCTTAAATCTGCTGGAATAAGTAATTCTACTTGTTTCTGCAGAGTTGCCTAAACCTATTAGCAGACTGATCATGAGAGTGATAATGACAATCCGCACTATACACATCAATACTCTACATTGAATCTACACAGTCAGGCCCTAGAAAAAGTTTAGGTGAAAGTAAAAGAATGATTAATACTTGCTGTTTCTACTTGTGCAAAACTGCAAAAGTCTGTCATTTTATATTATTATTTTATATACAGTTGTGTTTGTGTGTCATTCCTACCCCTCCTTAGATTGGCCCTAGGGGATATTAGACATCAATAAAGTTCAGCTCATAAGTACAGTTCACTGGTGGTGGCAAAAATGCAAAATCAAGCAATCTTCACTGTGGTAACCCTATTCACAGGAATTCTGTAGGCACTGTCTCTTGATTATCCAAGTCATAAAGCATCAGATTTAGTTCACTTTCAGTAAAGTACGTCAAATTAGCAACTTAGTACCTTTGAGTAGGCACCCTTGTTCTATTTGATCTTCTAACAACTGTTGTTCGTCTTCACTGTCACTTTGTTAACTTGGATCATTCTCCTCATTGACAGTCTGCAGGATGTGTTCCGCTGATACACTTACTCCCAGTCTCTCACGACTCCTTAGCCACCTTTCCCTTCTGCGGTCACCACTGCTCAAATTGCTCGGTCCTTCTCGTACTGCCAGTTACTGCCTTACAGGGTTGTGTTCACTGCAGTTACTCTCGACTCATTCACCACAGGCTCAGCACTTGTCTCAACTTGCCTTTGAGATACCTGCTGGCTGGTAGGCTCTTGTTGACTTTGAGAAACCTTGGTGTATTGTTCTCCCTCTCTGTTACTTTAAGGCGGCCAGGAGCATGATTCCACAAAATAGTGTTTTTTGTCACCATTTTTTCACCACTGTGGGATGTGTGCACCCAGTTTGGCAAGAGTTCACATTTGACCACTGTGTTGTTGACCATGATTACCTAGAAGGAGCCACGCCAATTGGGTTCCAAGCACGATTTTCTGAAATGCTTCTTCACCAAGGCCCAGTCTTTGGAACCAAGTTCATGCCACTGCTCCTGGTTCGAAAGAGCAGTTGTTGATTTGACCTGGTGAGAGACAGAATGCACCACATCATCTAATCCTTTGCAGTAGTTGAGAATCATATCACCTGAATTATTCACAAGTTCATTCGCAGGCACAGCAGGCAGCCTCATGGCTCTTGAAATGATGATCTCATGCGGCGACAAGCCTGTTGACCAATCAGGAGTGCTTCAGACACTCAACAACAGCAGGGTTAAAGCATCCAGACACTTAAGAGATATAGACACCCGTACTTTGGCAAAATGGGATTTTAATGTCCCGTTGATCTGTGTGACAATACTTAATGCTTCAGACTGGTACCTACAATGCAGTCTCTACTCCACTTTTCGGGACATCATTGTTGAAATGAGTCCCACGCTCTGAGTCAAGGCAAAGTGGAAATCCAAAAGGAGGGATTAATTCATATGGCAACAGTTTAGCTGTCCTAGTCAGGTATGCCCCATCCCAGTGTTAGAAGATGCACACCACAACTAAAACATATAGCAACTCATTGCAAACAGACATCTCCAATTAAATCTAACTGCATATAATTGAATGGTCCACCTGCTCTCTACTGTCCTCCTTCGGACATTGAACTGTTGACAAGTCATGCACCGGTGACACAGATTCTTAGCCATTACCCTGAAATGTAGGTTAAACCAGTTCTGCTTAAACAAACGTGTCATAGCACCATTCCCTAGATGTGAGGTACCATGGGCATGGCTTACCACAGGTGACAACAAGCTGTTTAGCAGAACAGTCCTTCCATATCCAGAAACAAAAATATCAAACTCAATCTTTGCACATCCTGCTCTGACTCATTCCTGGTGCTCACTTCCTCGGGTCTCTTCCTACAGCCTGTTAAACTCCTCCCACACATCGGCAACAGACTAAAACATGTTCATGGCAAACTCACTTTCAGATTAATTTCAATGTTCCCCATTAAAAACACACAGGACCCATGAGAGCAATATTGGGCAATTTCATCAGCAAACCACACGGACCAAATAAGTTAAGCTCCTGTGTGCTATGCACTTCACAACAGTTATATCAATATGAATTTGAAAGCCTTGAACAGCCTCATAACATATTGTAGTGTAGTTCCTATATTCCCAGTAGGCTCTGCACATTGGAATAATATATCCTATAGATGTGATATAGGACTTATGCCTACTAGGTCTCTATCAAAATATATTAGACTTAATTGTGAGTGCCAGCTAGCTCAGAGGTCACTAGAAACGTTCTCGAGTTCACAAGAAGGGATTCGTTTCTGACAACCGCATAAACATGACAACTTTGTTTACCCAAGATAAAACTGATCTTCAGAGTTGTGCAAACAATAGATAGATATTTTACTCAGTCATTTGTGCATGCTTCGTTTCAACAGAGTTGCAGAGAAGTAGAGAGACGGGCGTTTTCAATAAAAGGTATTTATTGAACAGTCTTCTTTCTCAAGCACAAAAAAGGAACTGCTACAATCGTAATACTGGTTGCAAAATATAGTGCATACAGTAAAAAGAGTAGAATAAAATAATACTGTAAGTGCATTGTATGGTTCTTAAACCATAGATAAATACATACATAAATAACAGAGGCTAAAAAGTACTCAACTGGTACGTCTAAAATACGCCTTCCCCGGTGTACCTAACCTAAGCTTAGTACAAGAAAAGAAGTAAGTGAGGTGTAGCATAAATGTAGTATTCTTTGCAAAGAATATAACCAAGATTTCTCTAAGGGTCTAATCAGCTCCGTACCTTGGTGTAGAATGAAGGGGGTCAGTATCAGGACTCTATTTCCCAGCAACCCGTAAGGGTAGCGTGGAAACACTGGAGCTGGATTTCTCGGCAGGAGAAAAGACTGCTTCTCTCTCAGTGCATCTGCTTGAGGGTCGACTTCCTTCAGCACTTGCTGTAGCAGTGTGCGTCGGGCAAGTAGATAGTCGAACTGCTCCAAACCACTGTGTGTTTGCTATGACAAGTGTGGGCATATTTATACTTTGAAGGTACCGAGTTTGACGTAAAGGTGGACATAATAACATCATTAAAGAGTCTCAGTTCTTTGAAAACTCCATGAGTTCTTGGACAAGTCAGTATTCGAGTAAGGAGAAGTCCCTAGCTACTGAAGCCAAGTTTTCCAAGATATAGTTGTAGATTTTCGGAACTAGTGGAAGTAGCCCTGCCGTATTTGGACGGCATGAGCTATGTTTAAATATGTTTATGATTTCTATGCCTATATAAGGATATGGTGAGTTATACCTATATAAGGGCATGAATCGGGAAAATTACAATAGTGTCCTAAAATGCTATACAACAATCTTACCCATTCCTAACCAGAGATCCAGAAGATGTCATAAACCCTCTTTGTGACCACAACTGTCCAAAGTCGTGAACCACACCAAAGCCATATTGACTATCAGCATAAATGGTAATTCCCACCTGGTCTGACACACAGCAAGCTCTGATAAAAGCGACCAATTCAGCCACTTGGGCAGAGGTTAGAGGTAGCATTAGCAGCTCTTGAATTCCCCCAATAATCTCCTAAACGATCTGTCCACAAACAATACATAATCCGGCTCCTCAAAGGGGCTAAATCTGATATCAGGCCTTGGTTTGATAGACAACTCAGTGACATCCAAATATTTTCAGGCAATGGTAACAATGTAGCTAGGTTAAGGTGAGACCACAGCTTCAATATACAATTGTCTGCCACCAGTATGACTCACCCATACCTAGTGAGGTGACTACTCACTGTACCACTGGATTTAAGTTAGCCTGCTGATGAGGGATAATAGCCCAAAATCAGTCCCAGGATGCTTGTTTCTAGCCCAAGGAGGACCTGGCCTGGCAGTTCAGGCTGGACAATTCCACGAAGAACAGGGTCAAGATTGATTTGGCTGGGTCCAAACAAGAGTGGCATAGTGAGCAAAAATACAATGGATTAAACCCAGATCTGTGTCTGGGGCAGAGTGGTCGAAAAGCTTCAGCACTCCATCCATCACCTTGTTGTGTCTGTTATGTTCACCCTAAGATGCCAGGGGTATGCCCAGACGTGGGCCCCTTTCTCGCTGTACCACTGGATTTAAGTTAGCCTGGCTGATGAGGGATAATAGCCCAGAATCAGTCCCAGGATGCTTGTTTCTAGCCCAAGGAGGACCTGGCCTGGCAGTTCAGGCTGGACTATTCCCATGAAGAACAGGGTCAAGATTGATTTGGCTGGGTCCAAACAAGAGTGGCATAGTGAGCAAAACCACAATGGATTAAACTCAGATCTGTGTCTGGGGCAGAGTGGTTGAAAAGCTTCAGCACTCTATCTATCACCTTGTTGTGTTTGTTATGTTCACCCTAAGATGCCAGGGGTATGCCCAGACGTGGGTCCCTTTCCCGCTGTGACACTGGATTTAACCTAGCCTGGCTAATGAGGGATAATACCCCGAAACCAGTCCCAGGATGCTTGTTTCCAGTCCAGGAAGGACCTAGCCTGGCAGGTTGGGCTGTACTGTTCCCATGAAGAACAGGGTTAAGACTGATATGCATATAGCTGGGCCCAAACTGGGATGGCATAGTGAGCAAAAGAACAATAGATTAAACCCAGATCTGTGACTGGGGGTGAGTGGTTGAAATGTTTCAGCACTCCGTCCATCATCTTGTTGCGTTTGCAAGTTCAGCAGAGCCACACAAGGTAGAATGAGGCACTACAGAGGGTTCATCCCCACCTCCGAGAGTCGCATCCTGTGAATCGGGCAATGCACTCAATGAGCATGCAGTTGCAGTCTTGCATGAGAGAAATGAGGGACATGTAGGGTCCCGCAACCAATGAATTCTTTTATCTCCACTAGACGGTTATGAATGTTGAGGTTCCCGTAGCATGGGAACCACACACCTTAGATGCGAGGGGCTCCACACTAGGCAATCCGGCCTCCAGACAGACGTTTTAGGTCCACGCTCACATCACGCTACCAGTTGAGATGCAGTAGTCGTGGTGGGTACTTGAGAGGGCACCGCTCTCCAGATGTTGCAAGTAGGCGGTGTAGGCCCCTCGTGGAAGATCTTTGATGTCTCTGAGAGAACAGGATGCCCACGGTTGGACACTTGTAGAGTAAAATTCAGGGCGCCTCACTTCAGCAAGTCCTCGGCCCAGGCCCTCCATGTGCACAAAAAAGTCCTGTGACAATTTGCACCACGCAGTCCAGTTTCTCTGATCCCACATCCCCACAAGCGCATCTCACCCTTTGCTGAAGGATGGCACACATAGTAATCATGTCATGTGTCTTTGAAGTTGGGGTGGTTTAGGGGTTTTCCCCTTTGAACCACAGATGCCTCCCCTAAATTGTAGGCCTGTCTGCCATGGGGCATTGGAATGCAGATATTAATCTTTAGTAGGGCCATCATCCGGGCCCTAGAAGGGAAGTGTCACAACCTCCATCTATAATTAATCCCATTCGGCCCTCAAATGGCGGACGTCTGCAATTCCTGTGGAATGCCCATGGTTTATGACTCTGAATTGGGAAATGCACAGATGTGTTCCTCCTGACTCTTGTTGTCCACTGGAGCCAGACACCACGGTCCCTGAGACTCTTGGAGCAAAGAAATGTCAATATTCTAAAAGGGGTACTTCTAAGCGAGTTATGCCAAAAAAAACTTTACCAATGGAAAGGGTTTGGCATTGTGATTTCATTGATATGAAACATCATGAGAATGCTCCACTGCAATCCACTCTTGCAGTCTGAAGAACACCTCAAGATCTGCCTTGCATAACAACATTCCCATTATGCATCATCTGTTCTCAACCTTAAAATCTGACTCCCTGCATTCCCCCACCAACACCATGATTGTAACCTGCGTGAAATATTCAAACAGTGTTATGTGATATGCACTCCTGACTCTATCAATTTAACCTGAATTTCATCAATTATATCTGGTGCTGACCCATATCTTGACTAGCCCCTAGTCAAGTTAGTACAACTGAAAAAAACCCACAGAAACCTGTGTTATGGGGAGCACTATCCACTCACTCACAATTACGTGATTTGTTTTTTCATATTTTGCATACATAATTTCAATCCAACTAAAACATGATAAATTGATCAAACTTTTTATTCATCATGAGTTCAACTAGGATGTTCACAATATATATATACACAGTCTTAATGATCAGACTGAAAACATAAACAAACAAGAAAAGTAAATTCTCATCAGACGGTGATTGTATTTTCTTTCTTCAAAGTTGTTTTTATTCTTCTTTTTCATCAATCAATGTGATAGTTTGAGTTCTTCAAACAACTCTCCATCATTCAACATATGAAGACATATCCCAATGCATTTCGGTATGCACCTTCGTCAGGGGAATGCTCTATAAGTAACATAAAAATCTATCACATATATACCAAAAAGGATACAGTATTCACAGTCACAAATCTGTAGATATCATTATTTAGTAAATTAATTTTAAGCAGCAACCAGAAGATCTCCTAGTGTATTATGCACATCCCATGTGAGATCAAAAATCATGCTCACAAAAGTTCACCTATCACCTTATAAACCAAACCGAAAACTTGGTGAACAGCCCAACTCCAGCGTCACCTCCTAATAACTACATGCAAACTAAACAAACCTCAACGTAAAAAACCATGTGAATCACCAAATATTCTGGAATTCAAGATACAAGAAGTGCCATTTCTAGGCACTCTTACCTTCACTCACAACAATCAAGCCAGCAAAGAAAAAAGTCAGTGCTTCCCTTTTCTAAAAAACAATGATGAAAACCTTAGTGCACTGCCTACATTGTTTCAAGACTAGCTTATGCACTGCGGACAGAGCCAGTACTTACTCAGTCTTCCAGACCCCACTGTTGGATCCTTATAACACTATTCTAGTTGAGTCGTGCCCTTCGTCTGTAACACATTAACAGAAAGTCTCCTTAGGACTTAAAAGGTTTATGTTGCAATATATCGTTCTTCCTAATCTATGTTGTATCGTCTTACGGTTACCTCTATCTCCTAAATCAGGCGCACCGAGTAACTCTGGGATTCTCTCGCTCTGTGGCTCTCTCGCTAGATCGAACAGTGCTCAAGACGCCAGTATATGGCGTCTGACGTCAAGCTTCTAGGGACATAGAAAACGGACTACACGCCTATTCTTACTCTTCCAAAATGGCGATTGTTTACTTCCTACTCGGTAAAATACGAGTTGAAAATTACCTGATCCCATTCCTTAAATCCGAAAACTGAAACTGTACATATGTTGCGTTAGAGAAATAAGTGTAACAATTATGTATGTGTAGAATGAATACAGCTCCGTGTTTAAAAAAACGTGAGATTTTATGAGCATGAATGTCAATAACACCTGAATGTGATATAAACAAAAACATATAAAATACAGATACCAAGCATGTGTATTAAAACACAATTTTACAGGAAACAAATCATCTCAATCTTATCATTGAGTCCATAGGGAATCAACGTCCTAAGGGACTTTATCCAGTATGTTTCTCTTTGTGCCAACAGTCTAACTGTGTCAACATGTGGTTTTTCCACCATTCTCTCTAACACAGTGAATTTTAATTGAGGTATCGTGTGACCCCTCTCATGCCAATGTACAGCCAAACATGATTTCATATTCTTTGTACGTATCATACTCTTATGTTCGGTCATCCGAACCTTCACCTTCCTTGTGGTGCGTCCAACATAAACAAGTCCACATGGACATTTGATTGCATATATTAGAACACTGGAATTACAATCAGATGTATGTCTCAAGGTTATCTTTTTGCCTGTTTGGGGGTGAGCAAATGAGTTGCCTACCAGTACGTTACCACAATGGCCACAGTTTTGGCATTTCATCATGCCTTTCTGACCCAAATCTGCACTTTCATGCTTGCGACCTTTCAAAATCTCCTTAATGTTCCTCGACCTGGAGTGTGCAAACAGAGGTTTGTCTAGAAATACCTGCCTAAAATCAGGTTCTTGCTCAATTATTTCCCATCGTTTCCTGATACATTTTTTATAGCCGCTGCGGCTGTGGAGAATTTTAATACATAGACTTCCCTCCTGTTTTTGCTTCTTTCACTTTTTTCCAACATAGTGGATCTGGGTATGGTTCTTACTCTGTTCTCGGCTTGGTCAAGAACTGTATCCGGGTACCCCCTTGTTTTGTATTCTGTTCGCGTTCTCATGATAGTCTCAAATCCTTGATTCTCATCTGAACAAATCCTTCTTGCCCTGATGAATTGTGACAGTGGTAGGTGTCTTTTTAAAGATTCGGAATGAAAATTATCAAATTGTAGGGCATTGTTTCTATCTGTTGCCTTCTTGAATACACTTGTCACGAGTGTGTTCCCTTTTCTTGTGATCATGATATCAAGATAACTTAATTGTTCTGAACTGATGGTATATGTGAATTTGATAAAGGCATGACAATTGTTTAACTCATGGAGTTGTGCTCGTAATTTTTCTTCTGGTCCTTTCCACACTACCAGTATATCATCGATATACCTTAGGTATAGTGCTAGATGTTTTTGCCATTTTTCTTTCTGTAATATGTGCTGATCTTCAAATTTGGACATGAACATATTGGCATATGTGGGTGCCCCGGTAAACCCCATAGAGGTACCGTCTTTTGTAGAAAAAAACAGTTCTGCCACTGAAAGTATCCATGGTATAAACAGAATTGCAGTAATTCAAGAAGAAAAATGTTGTGACTCTCCTCATAATCGTGTCTCAAAAGCATCCACTCTGCTGCCTCTAGACCTTCCATATGTGGGATCGAGGTGTACAGGGCTGAAACGTCAACTGTGCACAACCACAGTTCCTCATTCTCAGAGATAGGCACTTTCTGCAATTTTCGTAGACAATCTGTGGTGTCTTGTACAAAAGTTGACCATTGCTGCACCAAAGGTTGCATAAAATGGTCTAGATATCTCCCTAGTGGTTCATGTAGTGACCCACATCCCGCCACAATGGGTCGGAACGGTAGGTCTTCCGGGTCTTTGTGCATCTTAGGCAACATATATATATGTGGCCTATTGGGATGTTCTGTAATCAGATACCTTCTTGTTTGTTCATCAATCCTACCTAGCTCAATGGCTTTTTTTTAGAATTTCGGATAAAATTCTCTGGAACTCCATTGTGGGGTCTGTCTCTAACTGTATATAGGTGTTGGTGTCCTTCACATGCTGATCTACCTCCTGATGGTAATAGGCAGAGTTGAGCACCACTAGTGCTCCGCCTTTGTCTGCAGATACTATAGTCAGTGTCTCATTAGAGGCCAATTCATTTAATGCCCTGGTCTCCTGTCTGGTCAAATTTCTTTTTGTTTTTCCATGAGGTTTTAATTCAGCAAAATCTTTTTTTATCAACGTTTCAAAAGATCTAGAGCTTTATGCGTCATGGGTGGCATAAACGTGCTTTTGGGATTAAATATTCTAGTTTCTGAAGTGTCTGCCATAGGTTCAGGATTCTCTGTGGCTATTTGATAAAAGAACCACCTGAGTCTCAACTTCCTCATAAATTAAAAAAAAGAGACTTCAGTCTCAAGATCATTGCTTTGGTACGTCGGCACAAAAGACATGCCCTTGTTCAATACTGCTATTTGTGTGGGAGTTAGTGCAGTATCTGAGATGTTCATTAGCAATTCCTCTTTGGGTTGCGTCTTACTACGTCTTGTTTTTTTCCCTTGTCCCCTCCTTGTTCGTTTGTTTTGCTTTGTGTGTGTTGTGCTTGTTCGTCCGGTGGATGATTGGAACAGTGGCCCCCTTCTAAAAAAGGCTGCCTACTCTGATTGCTTGCCGTGCTTTCTACGCATGCACCCGCTGCTGTTGTCTCTACTGAGGGACGTGTGGGTAGAGTATCTTGATCTGTGGCCAAACTCTCTTCTGAGGTATTTTCAGTTGGTTTTCTAAATGCCCTTCTTTGCGCATAGTTGTCGGCCCAGCTGTACACCTCATCCAACTTATAATCTAATGTGTCTCGCTTAAACTTCCGCAATTTTCTTTCATGGACTTCCTTTGTGTGTTCATCTAATTTGTCATTAATTTCTTTCAGAGTCTTATCCATATTCTCAGCAGACATACGTGTGGAAAATTCCGTTTTCATATCATTAATCTCTACCTCTAGCTCCTTCAAAACATTGGACAGCTCTTCAACTATAAGAAGTACTAAATCAAGTGAACATTTGTTCAATATCGCGAACCATCTTGCTAGAAATGGTTTATTAAATTTAAACAGCATTGGTCTCAATGAAATCCGCCGTCCCCTAGGGATGCGTTTAACCCTATGGTATTGTATCAGGGTTGTGGCGTGGAGCCTCGGATTGATTTCTTTACGTAACGTGTACTGTAGTTGTTTAATTAATTGTGTTGTAGTGCCTGGTGAACCATGTACGGAGCATTTTGGAATCTCACTGTGCCAACTTTGACTGTGTTCAGCGGTGGTTTCTTCATGAGGGTGTGTGAGTGTCGCCCCCTGCTGACTGAAAGTAGCAAAGGAAAACATAAAGTGGCAATAAAAAGATTAAATTGCCAGTTTATTTATCAGATGTGCACCTGCAGCAGCCAGCCGGCCCGCGCCCAGAGATATGTGGGGCGTGTCCTCTGGAGGACAGGAGCAGTGGCTAGCTAGATACTCCAAAGTGCACATGGCACTTTGGGCAACTGTCTTGTCTCGGCCAAAGTGACATGTGCACTTTGAAATTCTCCACCTAGCTGTCTTTGACAGCTGGGTGGACACCAAGCACAGGCCTCCAGGGCCTGAAGGAACACTATCCAGTGCGCTCCATCTAATCCTGGTGCTGCTCTCATGTTGATTAACAGCGTTAGTGCAGCAGCTGGATTGGCTAGGAGAGCTCGACTTCCATAGCAGATTCAGAAGTGGAGCACTGAGGAGGACGTGCAGCCCTGAGTAAGTACATTTTATTTAATTTATTTATGTAAAATGTTATTCTAGTTGTGTTTTTCTACTTTTGGTGTGGGGGGTGTTTTATTTTGAGCTTTTGGAGGGTGAGAGTATTTTATTTGGGGCTTTTGAAAGCAAGGGCATGTTATTGTGGGCTTTTGGAGGGAGGGGTGTTTTACATTGGGGATTTGGAGGGAGGGGGTGTTTTATTTAGTTTTTTGGGAAGTGGTGGGGCACCTCACTCACCCCAACACTTTCAAAGTGTACCAGCCACCCCAGTCAACATGAACTTATCTTTAAATCTTTTCTGTTTCATCTCCAGTTTATCACTGCAATACTAAGCATTGGGAAGAATTCTAGCCAAAGGTTTGGTCTGCCAATGGATAACATTTTCTTGAATACTAATCTCCAGCCGCTCACAACAGAGACACAAAGTTGCTCAAATTTCCTCTTGCACGACTTTTGATACTACTAATACCACCACATTAGATGTTCATTGTAGGCATGGACTGACTCCTTAGTTTCCTGAGTGGTTCAATGTATCTTTAACCACTCAATCTCTTCCTGTGGGACCTTTGTTTTTCAAAAGGTAATCACTTGATAATATATTTCTGCATAAGTTCAGGAGCTGGAGTGTTTGTCTGAGCCACCCACAAGGGTTCTTAAGTCAGCTACTGTATCAACACTTTACATTCCGCCCACAAATCACTAGGAACCAAATTGTCAAAGAAGGTATTCAAATCTTCTCACAACACTTTCGTAATCTTCACAAACTGCTCAACTTTTGTGTGCTGCAAATCAGATTTCTCTCTCAATTTGGGGAATTGATTTGTAAACGTAGTAAGATCACTTCAGGGCACATGCTCGTACCCCCTCCCATGGACCTCTGCAAGGGGGTAGGCACTGCTTTCAGAGTCACCCCAGGCACTCGTTTTCCCTGTCTCTTCTGAATCCTCATTGTCTTTCTGTTATTTTCTCTGGTTCCACTTTTCCCTAATTTTCAGAACATTTCCCATTTTCCATATACGGATCGCTAGTTCCCTTAGATGTGCTTTTCACACAGTATTTCTCATGCTATTTAGTGTTTCTTCTTTTATGTGGACTCTTAAACTTATTTTGGAAGGTCTGGCTCTTGGATCAATCAACATTATATTCAGCAGCTGCCCTTCTAACATTGCTTAGGATTCAGTAGCTTACCGGGTAACATCTTTACATAGGAACAGAATTTCCTCTATATGGTATCTGCTGAACTTGGCCCTCTCTGCAGCATCCCCCCCAATAGTTGTGCCTTCACCACTCCTATTTTTTTAAATTTGTTTCTGTTGGCCATAGGACTCTATGCACTTCACCACAGCTAACCAGTACTGAAGGGCTTGTGCTCACTTCCTGAAACATGATAGGATTGGCTTACACCTGCTTGGCATATTTAATTTGCTTATAAGTCCCTAGTAGAGTAGTAGACCATATACCCAGTACCTGTAAATTAAATGCTACAAGTGGGCCTGAAGCACTTATTTGTGCCACCCTCTAAAGTAGCCCCTTAAAAACATCTCCCCTGTCTGCCATTGCAGTTTTAAACTGCCAATTCAACTCGGCTAAATAATCCCTTGCCAAGCCTCAAACTCCTGTTTCATTGCATATAAGTCACCTCTAAGGCAGTCCCTAGGTTGCCCATAGGGCAGGGTGCATTTTAATTAAAAGTTTGAACATGTAATTTAAAGTTTTTCATGTCCTGGTAGTTAAAAACTCCTAGATTCGTTTTTCACAACTATGAGGCCTACCTCTAACAAAGGACAACATTGGGTTTCCTTATTACATTTAATACGTGCTAATGTTTGATTGGGAACAAATAGGACATTCATTTTTTGGGGTTTAAGAAATTGTAATTTAAAATCCTAATTAACGGCATGCCCGGCCCGTGCAGGGCGTTATACCGGGGCGGTGACGTTAGGTGGGGGAGGGGCAGGGTGGGGGTTTTAAAATGCGGAATATGGACCATTATAGGTAAGTAACTAAAAAAATAACAAAAATGAATTTCGTTGCCTACGCTGCATCACATTTGGCGATGCAGCGCGGGCAACGAAATTCGTTTTATTCATTTTTTTCATTACTTACCTGTAATGGTCCATATCCTGCATTTTAAACCAGCCCCCAACCTGCCCCTCTCCCGCCTGACGTCACTGCCCCGGTATAACGCCCTGCACGGGCCGGGCCTGGTTAACGGTAAAGTTGGATTTTAAATCACAAATTTGAAAACACTTGGCATGTTCCTGCCCTAGCTATTGTCTCTTTGCAGCCTTTTCCTAGGTCACATGACTGAGTGTAGTTAGCAGTTGGACTTTGTATATTCCTCCCAGAGAGCCACACAAGAGAGGGATTAGGTGAGCCTGGAACAGTCAACACATATGTCAGTCAGGCTTAACTTACAGGGAATGTGTAAAGTATGTATGTACCCTTCAATCAGTAATAAAGTAAAAACCCAGCACAAGAAAAATCCCACACCAATTTAGAAAAATAGAATACAATTTAATAAAATATTTGACACCAAGATGACAAAAATCGAATTAGTAGAAGCGGAGACATGTAGTGATAATAGCACAAAAAAGCACAAAGAGGCACTCACGGCTATCTGGCTGTGCAAGAATGGGGGGAAAGTCACAAGTTTAGGCTGACCATAATGGAGCAAAGGCCGTATAGAAGGACCAGGTTAGTCCCACTGAAAGAGTTAACTGCATAGTCCAGCGCAAGACTTCCGTTTGTAGCGTAAGGGGCAGTGAGGAGCGGGGAGAGCTTCATGGATGGTTGTTGATGTAGTGGGAAGGGGAGGCTGAGCAACGCGGATGGTTCGTCATTGTAGCATGCAGTTCCTATTGGTGTCACGGAAGGTTGATGCTGGAGCTTCACGCTGGCGGTCCCTGCAAGCTGTCGATGCGACATCATGAAGTATAGGTCTCACACTGCTGGGCGTCGGCAGTCACTGCAGCGCATAGAGTCAGGTTTGCAGAAACTTTGAGTTGACAGGCGGCACGTACAGCAAGATCTTGGTGTGTACTGGCCCACTTACGAAGAGCCAAAAATCTACATGGGAGCTCAACTGAGGACACACCAAGGGTCAAGGACCTAAGAGACACTACTTGGGGGACAGGAACTCACTCCAACAGACCCAGTAGGGATCAAGCAGTTCCCATTGCAGGTCCATTTACAGGTCCCAGCAGCAGGTCAGCTGGGCAGTGGCAGGGGGCCTCTGGAGCTTGTTAAGTCCTTGATGCTCAGAACCTAAGTTCAGCTAGTTGACCCTTGGAGTCACTTCAGTCTGGGATCAAGGGTGAAGGGTCAGTCTTCCTTCTCAGCAAGCAGGGCAGCAGAACGGCAGAAGGCAGGCAGCAGAGCAGCAGGATAGCAGGCAGCAGAGTGGCAGTCCTTCTGGCAACAAAGCAGCACAGCAGTCCTTCTTCAGTAGTATCCACAGGTCCAGAGGTTTACTGAAGAGTTGGCGTCTGACGTCCAAATGTAATCAATGGTGCCCACTTTGAAGTGAAGGAAGCTGCTAGAGATTTCGACCTCCCCCATCAGGCATCCCTTTCCTCCCTATCATAGCCACAGCTTGACTGGGGTCATAAAAGACCATTGTCAAACACTTTGTGAGAGTCCTCAGGCAGAGCTTTTATGATGTGTCGTAGGTGGCAGCTCCTCCCCCTCATTACCGCAGAGTGATCCATCCTGCCAATACCGAACTTCCCTTTGTATCACTGTATGGTGGCAATACACAAAGACCAACTGCCAGTTACACCTAGTCATATGACAGGATCAGGCTTTAGGCACCTAATGATTATGACAAGAAATTGCCAACTTTCTAAAAGTGTAATTTTTGGGACTGTGACAAATGATCTGACTTTACCATTAAAGAGGGCTTTTACTTACAATTATTTAGACACCAAATTCAGCTTGTCGCCCTGCTTTTAATTGGCAGTTACAGCTTATTAATTGTACTAAGGTAACTCTATTGTTATCCAGGGGAGTGGTGGGTCTTGCAGTAGTGAAAAACAAATTTAGGAGTAAATCACTACCAGGACAAGTAAAACTTTAAAGAACATGGCCTACTTTATAAATACACTGGACCCTACCCTCTGGGCTTTGCAGGACCTACCATGGGATGAAATTAAATCCAGTATTTGTAAAGCGCACAACTATCTGAGGGTGTCAAGGCGCTGGGAAGATTATTCAAGCTATTGCCCAGAGTCACATCGTGCTGGGCTAACCTGCCACCGGGCATCAAACCGAGAACCCTGTGGTCTGGAGTCAGGCACCCTGCCGGCTGCGCCACACCTCTTCCACCTAATATGTATTAAAAATTGAAGATTTGGGCCTGGCAAAAGGTTTATTTTGCCAAGTTGAAATGGCAGTTTAAAACAAACACACAGGCTTGCAAGGCTATCAAAGTGCGTGGCACAACAAGTGCTGCAGACCTACTAGTGGCATTTAATTTATAGGCTCTGGGTACATGTAGTACCACTTTACTAGGGACTTATAAGTAAATTAAATGTGCCAATTGAGGTCAAGCCAATGCTACCATGTTTGAAGGAGTGAGCACATGCACTTTAGCACTGGTTAGCAGCAGTAAAGTGCACAGAGTCCTATATATAATTTCAATAAAAAATTTACGAAAAGAAAAAAAAGAAAAAAGGAGCCTGAAGGCAAACATTTCAGGAATGCCCCTGCAGAAATGGACAAGTCCAAAACACATGCATGCATGAGATAAACATTTTTTTTTAACTTCCTGGATCGGAGGTTCCTTGGGGTAAGGACTGCCGGAGGCAGCAGTACATTACTTGTCACACAATGGAATGGGGTCCGTGAGAGTTGCTAACCTCACCTCACTCTGTGATAAGGTGTCACCAATTGACTCTTGTCCTTGGGCCTTTCAGGGCTATTACTGATGCTCCCTCCTATCATGAGGGGGAGATCCTTGAGGTGCTTTGTAGGGCTGAGGAGGTCATGTCCACAAGGCTGTGAAATCCTCAGTCTGGCAAAGTTCAGCTCAGACAGGCAGGTGCCTGCATTTTTATTGCATGCACTGCACCTGGCTGCATAGGCATAACATAAATAGTGTCTGTCAGACTTTATGTCTCCAAAAAGGTGGGGGCGGGGTCCCTCTGCCCTTAAGTATAGGCCGCTCTTAATTAACTCGTAGTTTGTGACTACCAAAAAGATTACTCATATACATAAAAGTGTACGTTTACCTTTGTGAATCACGACCACTATGCCCAGGTCCCCTGTGGGTTGACATTGATGTATCTGCCACGCTTGTAGTGATGGTCATTGTGCTTCAGGCATGGTGATTATTGTAGTGTTTAACAATCAATTAATCAATATTTATAGAGCGCGCTAATCACGCAGAGGGGTGTCCAGGCGCTGCGTGTGGGTGGGGCTTCTCGAAGCTGTCAGGAAGACATTCATTACTTCTTGCCAGTAGCATGAGATAATAGAAAAATAACAGACAGAGCAGTCGTGGTACTTTCCAGAGCTCAGCGGTGGTGACATCATTCATGCCTTCTGGAAAATGCACAGTAAATTTGCACATTGTAAATGTCACAAGCATGCAATCAGTCGAGCTTTCATTAGCAGAATACAGCTAGTGAATAAGGCTTATGCACGGTATTTCCCAGCATCGTTTTATCACGTATCACGTGACCTCATTTGTCATCAGTGAGATAATAAACCATAAGTGCTTGTTGATGTAGCCCAACAATTTTATGTGCTCCGAGTACTTCTTGCAAAACTGACAGAACATACGAGCACTTATAATGAGTTTCTGGTAGAGTTGTGCCTCCCATATAAACAGTAGGCAGTGTTGATAGGCATCAAGGGATCACTTGGGGCTCTGAACGAGGCGATTGGCCAGTGTTGCACTTGACGTATATGACTTGGCAAGTGTTAACATAAGCATCAATGTATAAGTGTCCAGATCACAATGGAAAATTGCAGTGCATCTGGTATTGGAATTCATAATGCACCCATTCGCCCCCATTAGGTTTCAGGGCAGGGGGCTTTCAGCAGTCTCTGTTCGAATCATTGCCCACCACAGGGGGCAGACCAGTGATAACAGGGAACTAGTACAAAGTCATGGTGTGAGCAGGAATGTATGCTACGTGGTTGTCGAGTCTGAAACACAGTGAAATCCTGGTCAGCTGTTGCCACTTAAAATATATGTTGTTGAATTATTATGTTATGTATGGCACTTATAGATAACGCGCAGCATGAATACTGGATTCAGAATCCAGTTACCTCCTGCTACAACATCACAGCAGTGGGAAACAAAATAAATGTGGTTTCCTCTGCTGTGACATAATAGGAGGAAGCCTCTCTTCCCATACAAGTATCAGCCTTTGTAAAGCACATAGCTACCTCCGGAGAGGTGTCCTGGTGCCGGAGCCGTCGGGAAGATTAAGCGAGCTATTGCCCAGAGTCACAAGGTGAGGGGCTAACCTGCCCCTGGGGATCGAACCATGAGCCCCCATGTTCCGGAGTCAGCCACCCTGGCCGATGCACCACACCTCTTCCCATAACCTATCTGACATATTTCTGTCCAAGCAGGTCTCTGCAGATCCAGGCTGACAAAGCAAATTCACAGCTTTGATGATCCGGCTCTCATACAGATAGTCAGCGCTGCAGCTGTATTTCTCTCTGCCTCATGAAGAGCATAGAGCCTGGCATTAGTAGAGAATGGGGGTGGGTGTAACTTGCATAATTCCTCATAACATATATCCTGTGATTGCAGACGGGTGCCCCAGGTGCAGAACGGATTCTGCAGATGTGCTACACATATTCTGGAGCTGCGGACCCTTACGTCCTTGCTAGGACGCCATACTCTCCGATGTATCGAGTGCCACGGGCAAGGATTAACCACCGCCCAACAATGCCTGCTAGGTCTGCACACAAATCCCATGACTGGCAACTATTTCTTAGTGCAAAACATGGACGCAAGAATGCCTTTTATACTAAGAAACACTACTAAATGCAGCAGTACACAGATAGCGAGCACGATCTAAAAATTTCTCCCGCTGCAGGATTTATTCCCCCAAATTATATGAGTAGGAGTAATCACGTAATTATTGGTAACAACCAGGAGCTGGGATCGAGCTGTCCCTTAAAGGATCTAGTTTACTGCGGTGTTAGTATCCATATTTGACCCAACAAGCCTTGGCAAACGCAACCCATGCAGGATGTCATGATGGGCTTCGGTGCAGACCAGCAAGGTTTGTGGAACTTCTCCTTTGCAGGGAAGTTGGAGCAAGCCTGGAGCAACCAGGAAACAAAGTTATATTAAACGATTGTCTTCTTGGGGGCTCACTAGCCAATGTTCTAG
The DNA here is from genome assembly GCF_964263255.1 of Lissotriton vulgaris. Classification (NCBI taxonomy): domain Eukaryota; kingdom Metazoa; phylum Chordata; class Amphibia; order Caudata; family Salamandridae; genus Lissotriton; species Lissotriton vulgaris. Next base: position 117,219,334 of record NC_141688.1, read on the forward strand.
GAACCGCAAAGATGCATTGAGCGGAAATGCACAAAGTGAGCCCACGGGCCACTCGTGGAGTGTGGAGCTCTGAGCTTTGGTGCAAAAAAGTGCTCGGGTCTGGGGCTTCAAGCATCCCAATGCACAACTTCGGAATACCTTGAAAAATTGATGCAGGTAGCAAAATACAGGATGTCCAGGAGTTCCGGTCCCACGTCCCTCGTGTCCGACATGGGTCTCAGCTTTGCTGTGAGCGAAGGTCGGGGTCAAAGATGTCTGGAAGTCTATGTCCTGTGTCGCAGATTCTTCGGGATCAGGCGGGAGCCTCAAGAATGCAGACCAGCAAAGATGCTTTTGGGGCCTGTTTGAACAGGGTGGACCACAAGGGAGATGTCTTTCATCTTCCAGTGGAAATGGAATGTTGAAGGTCCAGGATATATGTTTCAGAGTTTCGTCCAGGGTAATCTAAAGTCCTAGGTACTGGGATCCTATACTTATACTAAGTTTAGGGGTTGGACTAACTTTAAGGTCCCTTCAATGGGTGGACCTGGGGTGGGGGTGGTTACACCCCTTCCCCTTTGTCCAGTTTTGCGCCAGAGCTGGTGCTGAGTGCCCCAGCAACCGGTTTGAACTGGGTAATGCATGGAGAACCTAGTGTGCTCCAGGCAGTGTCTGGAAAGCATTCACTGAATGCAGTCCTCCCTGCCCCAATACACAAAGAGCCTGTCTGGGGAGGTGCCAGCACCTCCCTGGGCAGGAAACCTATTGTCCAGGCCTCCCCTGCTGGAGTTTCGTCTAGCAGAAGGAGGACAGATTGGGCCTGTGGCAGCAGCATCCTTTTTGTGATGCTGAGGCTCTGTTTTAACTCTAACGGGGTAAAGCAGTAACTACATGTCTTCTCCCCCTAGAAGGGTGGAATGTTACCTCCCCACCAGGACTGGCGGGGTGGGGGGTAGTATTCCAAAGTGTTTGGCACCTTACACAACATGTTTTGATAAAGCCAAACCAAAGTTCGCATTAATCGCGAGGGTTATAATGCACTAATAGTATATGGTATGTTTATATCATAGAACAGCTATAAGGAGATGGTTCTGAAAGTTGCAGAGGGGCTCAGCTCATGCTAGGACACCCTCTCACATAAAACCAAGCACTCTGCCTCCAGGATTGGTAAGGTTTGCCATAGGAGTGACTTATAGGTGTATATGTGTCTATATGTATATATAGATATGGGTATACTATATCTAAGTAAGGGGTGATTACACCACCTTACCCAGACTGTGTGGAGAGACCTGTGGTGTCAGTTTGGAAGGCAAATCAGGGGTGGCACATGCTGCAGCCCCAGGTTGGCCTAGGGTGCCCTGGGTACCTAGGGTACACTGTGCAGGGGCTCACAAGGGTGACCCAGTAACCAATCTGGTATGTCCCTAAAGTACATGGTATCACTCTAGAGAGAGAACAGCTGGGCTGTGGGCCTGATTAGCAGGTCCACAGCCACAGTAAAGTCGAAAAACCAGAGAATCACAGCAAAAAGTGGGGGTAACCATAGGAAGCAGACCCTACTCTCCTACAGCTCTGACGTAATCGGAATTTGGCCCAGGCCTAGTGGAGAGGGGAGACGAGGTACAGAGCAAGATGAGTGGTAAGAAGCCACGTATAATTCTGTTATATTTGGACAGTGTGAAAGTATTATGAGAAGGTATATCAAGCCTCCTTCTTGATTATCCAGGAAAGGTGACTCATCCTGTAACCAAGAGACCACCCTGTACAGAAAAGAATAAGTGAAAGGTGTCAAGTGTTTCCTTAAGAGGGTCCCAGTATGGAGCAAAAAAATCCACAAATAGTAAAAACAAAAAACTCTTTGGCAGAGAAAATATTCAGCATAATTTCCACAAGTAAGATTCAGTAGAAGTTCTAACTTCCAAAAGCAAGCATCTTGAACAAGATAGTAGAGTAGGGTGAAAAGTAAGGGACAAATACATTACAATGCATAGATCACTTAGAAATGCTTCTATATACACGATTCAAAGAAGAGTTAATATCCCAGGAAAAGACGCTACTTCACTTTGGATTCCAAGCCTCGGATAACATTCAATGGAATCCCTTTCCTGGATTTCCTGCCGTTATGCCACAAAATGAAGATAAAGTCCAAATGTGATCCCGTCCACCCACTGCTGAATTCTATAGTTCCGTCGCTGGAATGTATGTCTGGCAATCCAGGCAGTTTGCAGAACATCCCTCCGAATGACAGCAAGCGCAGAAACACTGGAACAATTCAGACACAAGTACACCCCGCCATGCACTGACCGCAGCATCACACAATGTTCTATCAGCAGCGTTTGGAGCTCTCCCCTCTTTTGAATACATGAGCTGCTCTCAGCATTGCTAACAACCCTGCTCACTCCACACTTATATCAGCATGGGAAATGAAATGTGGGGGCATACATAACATAAAATTAAAGATATGTAATTATAAATAAAGGGGATGTTTTTCACATGTATTTCCGAACATCATAGACAACTCAAGCATTGTCTAGTTCAGGGGTCTGCAACCTTTTCTGTACTGAGAGCTACTTATGTTCAATAAAACACATTAACAGCTACTAATATTGTTAGTGTAGTATAATTCAATTTCTTTATATGTATATTAATTCAACCAAGCAAAATCTTTCTAATTTAATAAGCTGAGCTGCACACAGGTGAGCTACTCAGGGTTAGCTCAAGAGCTATAGTAGCTCACGAGCTACTGGTTGGAGACCCCTGGTCTAGTTGTTGTTACTCCTCTTTTAAAAAATTCACTGTTATACACACTTACTCATCTATAATTCTGTATTTTAGTTGTAGTGTTTTTCTTAGGTGAATATGCCCTCATTTACATGTCAGGCATATGTCAGGATAGATCTCAGTCATGTTGGCAGAAAGAAGGAGCTACCTAGTTTGCATAACACAGTGTCTGCCTACTCATAGAGTGCTTCGGTTTCCTGTTTCTGTAAATCAGCAGGTGGTAGAAATGAGTCTTAGGTGCCCCAAGGATGCCTATGAAGATGGCAAATTAGCTCTTGCTGTATGATGAAGCTGTGGCATCTGGTTTCTAGGCAGTGTAGGGGGCAGGCATATGTGGTGTCATGAGTGCATGCATGCAATGTGAGTGGTGTGTGTAAATAAAAAGAAAAACAATATTTATCTTGCTGGCTGTACGACCTCTGGCGTCTGATATCCCTTTTGTGCTCCAGTGAATTCCTTTAAGCAATCCTGGCGCTGCTCTGATGCTGGCAACCAGCATGAGAGAAGTGGCAGGATTGGAGGGAGCGACCTCTCTCAACGCTCTCAAGAGTGATGGAGGCTTATGCTTTCTCTTACCCAGCTGACTTAGGACAGCTAAAATAAAGAAGTTAAAAATGCGTATGTCTGGCCGACCGACGCAAAACAGTCAGTCATAAAGACGTGTGTACATTAAACTGAAGTGCACAACTCCCTGCTGCGACTGAGAAGCAATGGCCCCGCCACGTCCTGACACTCCGTTCAGGATGTGAGGATGGAAAATAAAATGGTAATTAATTAGCTTTATTACCAATTAATTTTTCATCCCTGGGGGCGAATTTTGGGCAGTGGGGAGACTCTCCTCCGTCCTAATGGAGGAGCCGCTCCCGATGAAGCCTGGTTTAGGGGACCTGAATGCACTAAAGTGGTGGTCAAAAATGCCTTCAAAACATGTAGAAGAATTCTAGATAACGAATGTTATGAGACCATAAACTAAAACTGCACGTGTTCTGAAAGTACAGAAGATGCAGTACAGCTGGTATTTTGAAATGTGCTGGCATCGCACGTATCACACAGAGAAAGGAAGAAAGGCCTGATGTACAAAACCTTCTTTGCATTTTTAAAACCTATGATTTATAAAATCACAGCAGTTGTGACCAGAAAAAGTCAATTCATAATGTGGAAAAAACACAATGCAAGTCAGAAAGAACTTTTTTTTCATAAACTTTATTTATTGGCATTTTGATAAAACACATTCAGCTCACGTTACCAAATCTGAGAATCTAAAATGCAGCATTATTCTAAGAGTGTGAGCAATCAAACAAAAAGCAAAACAACAACAAAAAGAAAATACACTATTGAAAACGGACAGGAGGCTTGATACATATCACACATCATCATGTCAGGTGCAAAAGACAGCGGGTCGGACTTCACAGAGGACATGGCACAGCAAGTTTCCCAACTAAGGCATCTTCAGAACCTACCATGTATAGCCTGCATAATTCAAGGTTTATCAGCAAACTAAGAGAATTGAATTAATCTGAATGTGCTACTGTATGTGCTTCTAGTGGCTGTGTGGGGTCAGCTGCAGCTTGAACTGGAGGGGTAGACACATCATCCTGCAGTGTTTTTAGCCAGTCCAGGAATGGCCCCCATATAACTTTTGGCCTGGCTGTTGCAGGCATCAGCTCCAAAAAAATCGACAGCTGAGTGTGACTAAATCTGACGTCTTGAATCCATACCTTTACCCCAGGCACCCTTTTTTCCCCCCAATGTATGGACACCCTGCGTTTAGCCATCAAGAGTAGTAAAGCATGCAATTTTCTGTGCCCGGCCTTAGTGTCTTTGACATAGCCTGGAAGCCCTATGACTGGATGCGGCTCAGTGGGCATCCCTAGTATATTATGAATCTTACTAAAGATGGCAGTCCAAAAGGCAGTATTGAGGGGGCAGTGCCAGGACTAAGCATGGGCGAATTTTGAGAATTCGCAATTCGCAAATTTGCAGATTTGCGAATTCGTGATCCGCAAAATTCGCGAATTTGTGCGAATTTGCAGATTTTTTTGGGGCATGTTCGCGGGGCGATTTGCGTGTTCGCGGGGCGCTTTGCATGTTCGCGGGGCGCTTTGCGTGTTCGCGGGCTTTTTTTTGCGAGACCGCTCGTTGTTGTGCCCTTCTGCCCTCTGCCCCACTAGTTTTTGTGCCATTTTGCCCTCTGCCCCACGTGTTTTTGTGCCCTTCTGCCCTCTGCCCCACTCGTTTTTGTGCCATTCTGCCCTCTGCCCCACTCGTTTTTGTGCCCTTCTGCCCTCTGCCACACTCGTCTTTGTGCCCTTCTGCCCTCTGCCCCTCTCCTGTTTTATTTTAGAATGGCGCCGGCAAGCTGCCAGCGCCATTCTAAAATAGTTACTAAGTTAGCTTCATCAGGAAGCACTAATAGATAAAATAAAGCAGGTGCTCGAATTCAGTTAAACTCGAGCACCTGCTTCTATTAGTGCTTCCTGTTGAAGCTAACTTACTAACTATTTTAGAATGGCGCTGGCAGCTTGCTGGCACCATTCTAAAATAGTTACAAGCTTGAAGCTTGAACTTTTGCCCCCCGGATCCGTTCCGCTCGCAGATTCGCGGATTTTCGGCAAATTTGCGGGAGTTCGCGGATTGCGAATTTGCCGAAAATCCGCAAAATCCGCGAGCGGAACGGATTTTGCGCCCATGCTTAGCCAGGACATATGTTTAAAGGTGGCAGGGGTATACCCAAATCTCCAGCATCTAGAATCTGGTCTCAACCCCATGCAGTAAAGCTGACTAGGGATTCTGTAGAACCTATGCGAATATTTGAAATGTATTAATCTCAATTTATAATTCGGTGAGAGTAATTGGAGTTGGCGGCAGCAGAAACCCCATTTGTCATCCGTCACCTGCCTATCGAGCTTTGGGTACGACTAAGGGTGTTGTGGTTTGCATAGAGCAGTACATCCGTATTATAAGTCTATGGGAGCTTGTTGTGTTCATCAACTGCTCAAGCACTGATAGCGGTTCAGGGTGTTTTTGGAAAGGAGGAGTGGATTTGCCTACAACTGGCTCTAATCTTGAAATAGGGGAAAAGTGCCGAAAATTTCTCCGGGCCCTATGCACAAAAGTCCGGTGGAGTAAAGAACTCATCTTCTGGGTATAGGTCAGCAAATGTTTCCAGTATTTTTTATAGATGGTGACCTGAAGAGGAACAGGGGCTGTGATGTCCACCTCTTTAGGCACATGAGGCTGAAAAGGGACGAGTGTAACCAGAAATGAAAAAACTGTGCTTGTGCACAATACGCGTATAGTGGCATGTCTGGTGCCCCTAGCCCCCACTCCGCAAGGGCAAGAGTGAGTTTCTCCCAGATAACTTGTGCTTGCTTCTCCGCCCAGACCAAGGAAATCATGAGAGACCGAAGGGTGTTAAAAAACACCTGGGTCAGTGAAAGTTGTATATTGATAAATAGACATAAAAATTTGGGCAACACGACCATCTTCGCTACGGCTATTCTGCCAACAAGCGAAATTGGTTGCTTGACCAACATCCCGACTTTCCCTTCTAACCAGGCGATAACACGGCCATAATTCAGACTTCATAACTCTAGCTCCTCACAGTTCAACCAGATGCCTAAATATTTGACCGGGCCATTCACCCATTTCAGCTGGAATTCCTGATCAAAAGGTTTAGTTGCCATTGTGAGAGGAAACAAGGGCGATTTAGACCAGTTTATAAATATGCCCAATTTTGTGAGCTCTCTAAGTAGCGGTGCAAGGTTGACTACAGGGTCATTTATATACAGTGTCATGTTGTCTGCATATAACAAAATCAGTAGCCCCCTAGTGCTGAACCCCAACAACCTAGCTGCATGATGTTGGCAGATCCTGGCCGCTATCGGTTGCATTGTTATGGCAAACAGGAGCGGGGATAGGAGGCAAACCTGCTGCGTCCCTCAAGATACAGCAAAGGGCTATGAGATCATACCATTCATGTGCAGTCTCGCTAACGGTTTTGTGTGCAATAGTTTGATCCGAGCTATGAAGTTGGGACTATGTCCCATCCTCCCCAATATGGTGAACGAATAGGGTCATTCCAATGAGTCAAACGCTTTACTGGCATCTAGAAACGCCACGCTCGCCTTGGTGTTAGGGTTTAGGTAATGTAGTACAGTGAAAAAGGTGCAAAGATTATGGGCCGTAGATCTGCCTGGAATAAATCTGGATTGATCAGGTCTCGCGATCATGGGGAGCAAGGGCTGCAACCTTGCAAAGCCAGTAATATTGCCTACATTTTTGCATTTATATTGATTAAATATAACGGCCTATAAGAGCCGATTTCTTCGCCGGGTTTCCCTGGTTTCAGCAGCTTTAGAATTATCACCTCACGCATTGAAGGTGGGAGCTCACCAGTATCCTGAGCTTCCTGGCATATCACCAGTAGATGAGGCGCTAGTAAATATGCGTAGGCCTTATAGAATTCAGTGGTTAACCCATTAGAGCCAGGGTAGACTGCCTATCACCTCACTGCAGTATATCATGAGTAGTGAAGGGCTCATCCAGATATTCCCTATGGGCTCTATTCAGCCAAATGGCAGAAGGCCCGCCGGCTCCCCACGATATGTGGCTGTGTATTATTTGGTGTAGTATTTTATAAATTCCTCAAGAACCTCACAGGGGCCTCTTATAACAGTGGATCCGCCACCATTGATTTTGGATATGTATGCATTTGTTCGCAGCAAATTGGCTAGGGTTTTCCCCGGTCTGTCACCCTCCCCATAGTGCCTAGCTTGTGTGTACTTTCCCAGGAATGTTACCTCTCATTGTGCCTCTTCTTCAAATTCAGAGACTAGCTCCCTAATCCTAGGCAGTATTGTACTACAGCTCCCTTATACGAGTTTCTAGAGTGGCCAGCGTGCTCCTGATGGCCTTAAACACCCCTGCATGGCGTGATATGCACTTACCCAGCATCACCACCTAAACGTTTGCCATAATGTTGCGTACGTGGACACAAAACCAGTATTCATATCAAAAAATTCTTCGATGTCCTTATGTATCTCCTCTCTAAAAGCCGAGTCAGGTAGGGCATTCAGGGCCAGTCTCCAACTATACATCTGATGTGGGGTGTTCGGGATCGTCACTTGCAGCAGGCAAGGGGGTGATCAGATAACGTCCTGGGGTAATGTGTGCTATCAGAGGTCCAGGCAGCGATGTTGCGCGACACAAGCCAGAAGTCTAGCCGCGACCATGCCCTATGATATGCTGACACACACATACCCTCCAGTAGCTCTGGCTGGCTAGTCCTCCAGATGTCTATACATCCTCCATCATGTATCAGTGTTTTATAGGACCTCGTTTGCGCTGGGGTGCAAACTCCGAGATGTGCCTTTCCTATCTAGTGTATCATTTACTACAGCATTAAAATCCCGACCCCATATTATCGCGTCACATCCCACAAGCTGAATTTTTGCCCACACATTTCGAAACAACACAGGACAGTCTACATTTGGACCATAGATGGCTACTAGCACCTTTTTCACTCCCCCCAATAGCCCACAGAGTATCATAAATCTACCATCAGGATCTAATTGTGATTCTATGGTTTTCCAATTTAGTCCTTGCCTAAACAGTATTGCAACACCTCTTGCATAATTAGAATATATAGAGGAGAAGGTGTGTCCCCAGTGCTTATGATGTAGTTTTTCATGCAACAGACTGTTTAGGTGGGTGTTCTGTATCATACATATATGTATGTAATGCTTATTTAGATAGGCATGGACTAGTCGAATCTTCCTACAATCATTCAGCCCGCGGACACTCCAAGTCAAAAATCTAACATTAGTCATGTCTTCTCAGTGTCCATATATCCGTCACGTAGTCCTGACTGCCAATGCTGTATTTGCGCATGTCGCGTTCCTTGTGCTCCCATTTGGAGTTCTGGCCTACCCAACTGTTCTCTGCCTGTTGTAGCAGATGCTTAACTGGGACAAATTCACGCCTAGCCACCTAGATCGTTGGGGTGAACTCTGAAAAGAATGAGATTGTGTTGCCCTTGTATTGAATGGCTCCCCGCTCCGTGGCCAGGCGGAGCACCACATCTCGGTCCCGGTAGTTCAGCAACAGGGTCGGACGTGGAGTGGCGCCCGCAGGTGGTCTAGGGCCCAGGGTACGGTGTGCACGTTCCACAATAACAACTGATGATAGGTCAGCCCCAAACAGGCCACGCAGTAACTCCTCCACATTTATCTCCATTTTAGCAATGGCCATCGTCTCTGGTATTCTCAGTATGCGAACATTGTTATGCCTGGACCTGACTTCTAAATTGTCATTTTTGGTTCTGATCAGGGTCAAAACCTTGTCCATTTGCAACAACTGCTCTTTGGCCTCCACCTAAAAATCCAGTGCATCTGAGAAGCGAATCTCGAATTGGTCCAGCCTAGTTTTGTGCGTGTCAAAGCGTTTCTTAACTTGATCCAATTGTGAGGTAAGTACATCAAATTTGGTGTCAATTGTCTTAATGCTGGACCTCATTTAAAGCAGAAGAGCACGTAGGTCTTCATTGCTGTCGTCAGTATGCCCTGAGGGAGGGTTGTCTCCATCCCCTTCAGTCCCTTGAGTCTGTTTGTCGTGTGTGTTGTTTGTTATCGAACGACAACTTGGTCTGTTTGGTATCTGTCTTCCCTTCACTGTGCTGTTCCACAGCTCTGAAACAGTATTGCCAATAGACTTCTACATCTGTTCAACTCACTGCAGGACGCACTGCAGGTTCTGGTCTATGGTGCAATACCGCTCACATGCACTGTTGCCCGCCTCCTGGCCCGTGAGTGGCTAATTTCCCAGCGGGGGCCCGCCTACCCTATTGTAATGATCTGGGTCGCTTTAATGCTGTAGGCCTTACACTTGGGCCACACCTTCGGCCACTGCCAGTTCTTCCTACATCGGCCTTAGTAGTCTGTGGAGTGATAGCGCATGAGCCTCTTGGGCCCCACATGCTCGTCTGATGCTCATTCCACTGGTCTTCAATCGGGGCCAGCAGCTCATCAGCTGTCCGCACTATTCGCGTCGCGGGGGCTTACCGAGAAGGAAGGCCTGTGCAAGCTCCAGGGCTCAGAGTGAGTCAGGTCAGTCCCCTCTCCCCCTCGGCTCCCCTGTTACCTCTTTCCAACGTTGGGATCCTCGCAGCGGGCAGCTCTCTCCAGCCAGTGCAGGACGCTTCTGTCGTTTCGCCTTCCTCCTCGCTGTGCATCCCGGGGACGGTATCCACTACGGTGTCAGGCTTGCTTTCTCTCCTCATTCCCGCGCATTAAGATGGCGGACACTCCGTCTACGGGAATAGGAATCGCGTCATCATCTCCGAGTCATCGACACTGTGCCTGGCCCACCTAGCAGGGAGTTCGCCTGTATTGCCGAGCTGACACCACGGTTTCTGGATGGCCCCACAGACAGTGGCTTAAACTTGTGCCGATGTGTTCACCTTCGCAGTTCGCAGTCCACCATGCGCGGTGCTGTGCCCTATGCAGTATTTAGCTGCCGCATCGCAGTTTGATCGCAGCCCCCTCAAAGCAGCATCAATCTATTCACCGCAACATCAGGGGATCGATTACCGACGTTGTTGTCACCACTGGTACTGATTGAGGATGGGATCACACAGAACCTGGTCATGGCCGGCACAGCTCACTCAAGGAGTGGCCATCGTGCTGCTCAGCGAGACCACGCCCCCCGAAAATAACTTTCCTATTAGCAGAATTCCCTTTGCAACTGATTGGAATTTGGTAACAGGAAGAGATATGAAAAAGGTGTTTCTCTTCTGTTGAATTGCAACTGAAACTATTGATCTGATATCAACTCCCTAGCGGGTAGAGTATCCCATTTGCAAAATGAAAGCTGTACCCGTGCAACAGCTCCCACCATCTCAATGTGAGTATTTGGCTATCAGTCCCAGACTAATACATACTTCACGATCACATTCACTGAATGTTTGAAATTGGCTTCTGTCCTTTTAATGGGCATGAGCTGCTTCAAAAAACAGACATTGGTCAAGCAAATGGGTATGGGTAACCCACCAACCTTTTGGTTTTGCCAGTGCTTGATTTATCATTGTTATGGTAATAGGTTTGTTGGGGGAGCTGCTGGGCCCTTGACAATATAAAAAAAACTAGCTAACGACAAAACAAATTATGTTCTGAAAAATTACACATTACCATAGCAGTCCCTGGCAACGAAGGGACTTAATTTGGATGTGGATGTGCTCCTTATGAAAGAGCAGGATATCGGCATTCAGAAAGAAGTGTATATTTTTCGTCCTCTCCGCAGCCGCCATGGATTCCAACGTGTAGAGAGGCGGGCACCAGCTATTCCAACACCTTGGACAGAAAAAACAAACCGCCGAAGCAGAAACCAGATGAGCCCGGGCCACTTTAAAGAACGGGGTCCCTGTAGCGCGTTTCTCGATACCACGCAATATATAACAGCAACTCCTCCAACAAGCAAAGAAGCAGAGGCCACTGCGTGGAATCTGGTGGAAGCTGTAAATTTTGATGTTAGGCATAATGCATTTCGGCCACAGTTCGGCCTTCCTCAGATGCCATCATTATATCTGGAGATTCCTTCCCGCATTTAAATTCACCTTGCCACAGTTCCATTGGTTGACAATCGCCACACCCCCTTATGAAGTGACTGCTCACTGCTTGTAGTTCATCGGAACTACAAGCCCCAGAGTTCATTGCCCAAGTAAGTGCTGCGTGGGGTGAGTCCGTCTGGATTTTGCGATGTTCTGCAAAGTTAGGGTGGAAATAAAGTCAATATCCAGTAAAATAAATCACAAAAATGCTTCCTCCAGTGCCCAGACGTTCCAGCCCCCTAGAACAGTTGTCAGCCGGGCAGGGGTAGAGAAGACAATGCATTCCGATCCTCCGTGCAGTCAAGAACCACTCCGCATCCGCCCTGGATTCCAACGTGTAGAGAGGCGGGCACCAGGCTACTCCAACACCTTGGACAGGAAAAACAAACCGCCGAAGTAGAAACCAGACGAGCCCGGGCCACTTTGAAGAACGGGGCCCCTGTAGCGCATTTCTGAATCCGCGCAATATATAACAGCAACTCCTCCAACAAGCAAAGAAGCTTTTAATTTTGATGTTAGGCATAATGCCTTTCGGCCGCAATTCGGCCTTCCTCAGATGCCATCATTATATCTGGAGACTCCTTCCCGCGTTTAAATTCACCTTGCCACAGTTCCATTGGTTGACAATCGCCACACCCCCTTATGAAGTGACTGCTCATTGCTTGTAGTTCATCGGAACTACAAGCCCCAGACTTCATTGCCCAGGTAAGTGCTGCGTGGGGTGGATTTTGCGATGTGCTGCAAAGTTGCGGTGGAAATAAAGTCAATATCCAGTAAATTAAATCACAAAAATGTTTCCTCCAGTCCCCAGAAGTTCCAGCCCCCTAGAACAGTTTTATATATATATATATTACCTACTGGCGATAGCCAGTAGGTATATATAGTTAGGATTTTTTCTCTATGGAACTTTTGAAAATTCTATGTCTAATAATGTTGGCGTTTGTGGACGGTATTGGCTGAAATTTTCAGGAAAATGGCACATTTTGTTTCTGAGCAGCCCCTGAAAATTTGGGGGGGTCGTCAAGGGGGGGCCGAGAAAAAAGGGGGGTCCCAAAACGCGTTTTTCCCATTCATTTTTCCATAGGGCGGTTGGCCTCACTTTTAGCTCGAACGGCTGAATGGATTTGCACGAAACTTGGCAAAATTGTAGGGACTGTTAGCCCGATGTGCCTTTGCTAGGTCTCAATATATGTGCTTCAGTGGATTTTGAGAAATTAACGTTTAAAATAAGATATATATCTGTAACAGCGCTCCGGGCAGCGCTCCGGTTCGCGTACTTTTCGCGTAACAAAACTTTGCGATGCGAAGCTGATTGGCTCTCCGGTGTCTGTCAACATTCTAAACAGTCCGGAGCGGCCGCCATCTTGTCTCTCGGTAGGATCGAGAGACAAGAGGAGGCCAAAACAAAGGGGGAAATGTAGGAAAGAGGGCAAGGTAGACCCCTTCTGACCCCCTAGGATTGATGAGGGGGATATTATAGAGCCACGCGGGGCCCAAAAAAATCCGATTTTTTCGCCGTAGAGACGCGTCTTGGTACGCGAACCGGGCAGCTAACCGGGAAGCTAACCGGCAGTGTAACGGGAGTCTGAGGAGAAGCTGATTGGCTGTTATCATTGTAAACAGTCTGGAGCGGCCGCCATCTTGTCTCTCTGTGGGATCGAGAGACAAGAGGTGGAAAAAAAAAGGTGTAAATGAATGAAAGGGGTAAGGCAGACCCCTCCTGAACCCCTAGGATTGATGAGGGGGCTATTAAAGTTCCCTGCGGGGCAAAAGAAAAAAAAATTGTGATTTTTCGCTGTAAAGGTGCTTCCTGGTACGTTAACCGGGCAGCTAACCGGCAGCGTAACGGGAGTCCGACATATTGTGTTTTTTGAACGGTTGTGATATGTGCACGTGTGGATTTTGTCTAATTAAGGTTAAAAAAATATATATATATCTTTAAGCGTGTTCTGGCGCGCTTACGTTTTGGGTTTGGTTTGCGCTGCAGAGACGATACGTCACGGTTATGCGACGCATCATGAGGCGTCTCACGGGCTACGTGATACGTCACTTAATAAAGAATATATTTTACAGCTATAGATATTAGCTTTTAAAAAACCAATGAAATTCACAGAAAAAACCATAGGTTATAGACCATATATAGTTAGGAATTTGCATTTACAAAACCTTGAAAATTCAATGAAAAAACCATAGGTTATAGACCATATATAGTTAGGGATTAGCATTTAAAAAACCTTATTTGCACAAAACCATTGAAATTCCATATATAGTTAGTTGCACTAACTATATATCGCGGACCCGCAATCCACTGCTAATGATGTCACATATTACATCATTCATGACATGGTCAGTGACATCACTGATGACATCACTGATGACATCTCAAATGACATCACTGATGACATCACTGATGACATCTCAAATGACATCACTGATGACATCACTGACATCTCATTTGACATTACTGATTACATCACTGATGATATCATTTATGTGATAATACATCTTCAGACTCTAATATAACCTTAGATACACTCAGTGTAAACAGGCACTCACAGACTGTCACACATCCATGGAGTTACTCACACACCTAGTCAGTCATGCAAAGAATCAATCACATCTCCATTTCCTCAACTATACAGTTATACACACCTTACTTATTCAAACATATACTAACACATATTTACTCTCTTATACAATCCTTGATACAAGTTCACAATGATTCATACAGCCACTCTCACATTCACTGGCTCTTATGTTCAGTTATTTATATATGTCAACTCTCACATGGAGTGTGTTTTACATATGTACTTACTTTGACATGTAGCATTGAGATGTCCATTCACTCACCAATATACTCATGCACACAGTCAACTGTCCATACAGCTGTTTCTACATGCACTTTTGAACCCATACACCTAGGGAATCAACTGCTCACACATCTATACACAGAGTTATACACCTCCCAGCCACCCACACACATACTCAGTCTCCCATACAAATACTTGGGCAACCATTCAATAACCCATATAGTTTCTGATATAGCTACTGATTTAAACATGCAGCAGTTTACAGAACAACATAAATAATGATTGCCAAATTAAGACACTTTAATCACTAACCCATGCACTCAGTGAGACACATTTAATCATTCTCTCATACAGTCAGTCATGCACCTACTAAATCCTTCATCCAGACACTTATACATCCACTCATTCTTCAATATGTAAGACATATTTTAACTTCACAGAAACATACAGTCACTGGGTGTTGTCATCAGTGATGTCATCAGTGATGTCATTTGAGATGTCATCAGTGATGTCATCAGTGATGTCACTGACCATGTCATGAATGATGTAATATGTGACATCATTAGCAGTGGATTGCGGGTCCGCGATATATAGTTAGTGCAACTAACTATATATGGAATTTCAATGGTTTTGTGCAAATAAAATAAGTTTTTTAAATGCTAATCCCTAACTATATATGGTCTATAACCTATGGTTTTTTCATTGATATATATATATATATATATGCATATCCAAAAAAGCAAAGTTGCCCCACGGTTAGTGGCGTCTTCATATGGGGCAACCTGTTTGGTTGGATTTTGTGGCGGCTGGCTCGGTCGCAAAGATGTCCTGCTGCGAGGTGCAGATCCTGTGTTTGCAAAATCAAACCCGCTGGAACCAGGGATAGCCGTGTTGTTAGACATTCTACAAGTCAGCATGGCGGAGTTTTTCAGCTCCCTCTGAACCCACTGGGGCTTTTATCTGGATTACTGGGAGAGATGCAGCGGCACCCACAGGGGTTAATCTCATGGGCAACTCCAAGTACCAGCATGCCTTGCATGCATACGCCCACTGGGGCGGGACTTGGTGGAGTTATCAGGTGTTCCCTATTGAAGGACTGCTGTTTCTCTTCTCCATTTCGCCTGTGAACAAGAGCCCAGGAGTGCTTGAAACGCGTTGGGCTGCTGATGAATATTGGAGGGAGACTGTGACTCTGTGAAGCTGAAGTTCGCAATTAAAGGTGTTTATACTCCCTGGTTAGTGGCGTCTTCATATGGGGCAACCTGTTTGCATGGATATATATATATATATATATATATATATATTCACTGAAAAAACCATAGGTTTCAGACCAGTTATAGTTAGGAATTAGCATTTAAAAAACCTATGAAATTCACTGAACAAACCATAGGTTTCACACCAGTTATAGTTAGGAATTAGCATTTAAAAAACCTATTAAATTCACTAAAAAAACCATAGGTTTCACTTCAGTTATAGTTAGCTGGAAATTTTACTGACATAAAACCATTGAAATTCCACGTTATAGTTAGTTGGACTCACTATAACTTGCGCGTGCAATGCACTGCTGATGACATCACATATTACTTCACTCATGACATGGTCAGTGACATCACTCATGACATCACTGATGACATCATCCTTGTGACAGAGTGACAGACCTCCTTTCACTGTAATGTAACCCATGAAACGCATATTGAAAAATATAAATTAAAATTCTTTTAAAAATGGAGATACCCATACCAGTTACAACAACCAATTCAATAATTCCACCATCTATATACACATTCACTCATTCACCAATAGTTATAACTGGTCTGAAACCTATGGTTTTTTCAGTGAATTTCATAGGTTTTTTTAATGCTAATTCCTAACTATAAGTCTCACTTTATAAGTAAGACTGTTAGCGCTCTAGTTGTTTAGAACGCTCTGGTACATTCTGTCATTGGGCTATAGTTGGGCTATATTTGGGTTATATATTTTTTTTTTGTCTCTGGTGGCCATCTTTGGGCTACATTGGGCTACATTTGGGCTACATTTTGGCTCTAACATATATATAGCCCAATGTAGCACAATATATATTTTTTCAAAGTTAATTTTCGTAAAAACCACTTAAGAATAGGGCTACCAGTCCCTACAATTTTTCCCAATTTTTTTTTTTTTGCTTTGGCGCGCTCCCGGTGCGCGCCCCGGGGAGCGCCCCGAAAAGCGTACTTTTAAAAAGCGCCCCGGGTCGCGCTCCGGGGAGCGTCCCGTAATCGCCAATATCGCAAACGAAAACATGATCGTGACGTATCGCGTAGCCGCGTCCGCGTGATACGCACGGCGTAAGCGCACCCGGAAGCACTCGAGCGAATACGATGGCGCAACGTAAACATCCGACGCGCTTACGCAACGTGACCCGGGGCGCGCCCCAGGGCGCACCCCGGGGCGCGTAGCGCAAGCGCGTCAGGTCATATGACCTGAAAATAACAATTTTCATTGGTTCATAACAGTTTTGGTTTCATAATGATGAAGCCCCTGGTCATGTGACCTGAAAATAACACTTTTCATTGGTTCAATTCATTTTTTTCAAAAGGATGAAAGACCCCACCTTTTTTCCTTATTCTGACTTTGTCCTTTGACTTAGGAAGACCTGTTTGTAGCTCTCTCTACTTTTTTGCTCAAAATAATGGCTTCAGTAGTAGCAGCAGCTGGTGCATCTGCACCACCACCACCACCACAACAACCACCAAAAGGACCTCCTCAAGATATCATTGGTGGTCTTCAAGAAGAGGAAGAGGAGGAGGAGGAGGAGGGGACTTCAAGATGGCTGGAAGAACACAATACCCCATACCAGCCAAGACCACACATTATTTGGGAGTTTTTTACTCTCCCAGAGGGGAAAAAAAAAGTAAATGCACCCAAGGTCAGTTGCAAAATTTGTGGCATGTAACTTTCCAGGGGAAACCCAAATAAAAAATATTCATTTGGGAACTACACAATGATACGCCACATGCAGCGCAAACATCCTATAAACTATTCTGCTGCAGAAATGAGGGAACTGGCCAGTAACCCTCCCCGATCAACAAGAACCTGCTCAAAAAGGAAACAACCCACTGCGTCTGCACCAGAGGAAAACGAGACGATGCTGTGCATTCAGCCCCGATTCGCAGATTTCAGAATTATCTGTAAATTTTGTGGGAAGACCATCTCCTACGGAGAACAGAGCGTAAAGCTCATCGTCCTTGCTGGGGACAACCATAAATGCCCCAATCAATCCTAATTTTTTCTTTTCTTTTAGTTTTTTGCTCCAGTTGAGCCATTTTCAATTCCCTGTTTTTTCGTTTTTCCCCATGAAACATACAAAAAAATCTAAAACTGTTCAGAAAATCCAAAAAAAGTACAAAATGTTCAAAAAACAATATAAAAAATATAAAACAACAAAAAGAAGAAAAAAAACAGTTCTTTTTAGAACTACCTCCAATTTCTAAAAAAAGGCAACATTTTTAAAAAACTCTATTATTCATTTTTCCTCATGGTACGCTCCCCGGTCCGCTCCCCGGTGCGCGTACCGGGCACGCCCCCCACGCCAAACAAAAAATCAAAAATGTTTTGCCCCGCGGGGCCCCTTTTAAGCCCCCACATCAAACCTAGGGGGTCAGGGGGGATCTACCCTGCCCCCTTATGGTCATTTCCCCTTTTGTTTTGGGCACCTCTTGTGTCTCGATACTACCGAGACACAAGATGGCGGCCGCTCCGGACTGTTTCGAATGTTTACAGACACCCAAGAGCCAATCAGATTTCCGTGCGCACCTTGCGTGTTGCACCCGGGGCGCTCCCCGGAGCGCGTACCGGGGCGCGCCTACAGATATATATATTTATTTTAACCTAAATTACTCAAAATCCACTGGTGCACATATCTTGATACATAGCAAAGGCACATCGGGTTACCAGTCCCTACAATTTTGCCAAATTTGGTTGAAATCCATTCAGCCGTTTGGGCTAAAAGTGAAATCGACCGCCCTATAGAAATTAACATGGGGAAAACGCGTTTTGGGACCCCCCTTTTATCTCGGCCCCCGCTTGATGAATCCCCCCCAACCTTTCAGGGAAGGACCGGAACGCCGTGAGGCCATTTTGAGGAAATTTTCTGTCAGATTCGTCAACCGGCGCCAAAGTTATTCCAAATAGAATTTTGAGATTTAACATTGAAAAAAATCCTAACTATAACTACCTAGGTAATATATATATATATATTCACTGAAAAAACCATAGGTTATAGACCATATATAGTTAGGGATTAGCATTTACAAAACCTTATTTTACTTGCACAAAACCATTGAAATTCCATATATAGTTAGTTGCACTAACTATATATCGCGCACCCGCAATCCACTGCTAATGATGCCACATATTACATCATTCATGACATGGTCAGTGACATCACTGATGACATCACTGATGACATCTCAAATGACATCACTGATGACATCACTGATGACATCTCAAATGACATCACTGATGACATCACTGATGACAACACCCAGTGACTGTATGTTTCTGTAAAGTTAAAATATGTCTTACATATTGAAAAATGAGTGGATGTATAAGTGTCTGGATGAAGGATTTAGTAGGTGCATGACTGACTGTATGAGAGAATGATTAAATGTGTCTCACTGAGTGCATGGGTTAGTGACTAAACTGTCTTAATTTGTGCATCATTATATATGCTGTTCTGAAAACTGCTGCATGTTTAAATCAGTAGCTATATGTGTAACTATATGGGTTATTGAATGGTTGCCCAAGTATTTGTATGGGAGACTGAGTATGTGTGTGGGTGGCTGGGAGGTGTATGACTCTGTGCATAGATGTGTGATTCACTAAATGTATGGGTTCAAAAGTGCATGTGGAAACAGCTGTATGGGCAGTTGACTGTGTGCATGAGTGTATTGGTGAGTGAATGGATATCTCAGTGCTACATGTCAAAGTAAGTACATATGTAAAACACAGTCCATGTGAGAGTTGACATATATAAATAACTGTGCATAAGAGCCAGTGAATGTGTGAGTGGCTGTATGGATCATTGTGAACTTGTATCAGGGATTGTATAAGACAGAAAATATGTGTTAGTATATGTTTGAATAAGTAAGGTGTGTATAACTGTATAGTTGAGGAAATGGAGGTGTGATTGATTGTTTGCATAACTGACTAGGTGTGTGAGTAACTCCATGGATAAGTGACAGTCTGTGAGTGTCTGTTTATACTGATTGTATCTAAGGTTATATTAGAGTCTGAAGATGTTCATTGTATTATCACATAAATGATATCATCAGTGAAGTGATCAGTGATGTCATTTGAGATGTCATCAGTGATGTCATCAGTGATGTCATTTGAGATGTCATCAGTGATGTCATCAGTGATGTCACTGACCATGTCATGAATGATGTAATATGTGGCATCATTAGCAGTGGATTGCGGGTGCGCGATATATAGTTAGTGCAACTAACTATATATGGAATTTCAATGGTTTTGTGCAAGTAAAATAAGGTTTTGTAAATGCTAATCCCTAACTATATATGGTCTATAACCTATGGTTTTTTCAGTGAATTTTCAAGGTTTTGTAAATGCAAATTCCTAACTATATATGGTCTATAACCTATGGTTTTTTCAGTGAATTTCATTGGTTTTTTAAAAGCTAATATCTATAGCTGTAAAATATATTCTTTATTACGTGACGTATCACATAGCCCGTGAGACGCCTCATGACGCATTGCATAACCGTGACGTATCGTCTCTGCAGCGCAAACAAAACCCGTAACGTAAGCGCGCCGGAGCACGCTTACAGATATATATATTTTTTTTTAACCTTAATTAGACAAAATCCACATGTGCACATATCTTGAGGCCTTGCAAAGGCACATCAAACAAACAGTCCCTACAATTTTGCCAAGTTTGGTGGAAATCTACTCCTTTAAATTTTATTTTACTGTTTCTCTTGATTTTCCCCTTGTTACGCTTACCGGAACGCTACCCGGTATGCAAACAAACGCTCCAAAAACACAATATGTCAGACTCCCGTTACGCTGCCGGTTAGCTGCCCGTTTTTTTTGCCCCGTGGGGAACTTTAATAGCCCCCTCATCAATCCTAGGGGTTCAGGAGGGGTCTACCTTACCCCTTTCCTTCATTTACACCTTTTTTTTTCCACCTCTTGTCTCTCGATCCCACCGAGAGACAAGATGGCGGCCGCTCCGGACTGTTTAGAATGTTAACAGCCAATCAGCTTCTCCTCAGACTCCCGTTACGCTGCCGGTTAGCCGCCGAGTTAGCTGCCCGGTTCGCGTACCGGGACGGGCCTCTACGGCGAAAAATCACATTTTTTTTTTTTTTTTTTTTGCCCCGCGTGGCTCTATAATATCCCCCTCATCAATCCTAGGGGGTCAGAAGGGGTCTACCTTGCCCCCTTTCCTTCATTTCCCCCTTTGTTTTGGCCTCCTCTTGTCTCTCGATCCTACCGAGAGACAAGATGGCGGCCGCTCCGGACTGTTTAGAATGTTGACAGACACCGGAGAGCCAATCAGCTTCGCTTCGCAAAGCTCCGTTACGCGAAAAGTACGCGAACCGGAGCGCTGCTCGGAGCGCTGTTACAGGTATATATCTTGTTTTGAACGTTAATTTCTCAAAATCCACTGGAGCACATATATTGAGACCTAGCAAAGGCACATCGGGCTAACAGTCCCTACAATTTTGCCAAGTTTCGTGCAAATCCATTCAGCCGTTCGAGCTAAAAGTGAGGCCAACCGCCCTATGGAAATTAACATGGGAAAAACGCGTATTGGGACCCCCCTTTTTTCTCGGCCCCCCCTTGACGAACCCCCCCCCCCCCAAATTTTCAGGGGCTGCTCAGAAACAGAATGTGCCATTTTCCTGGAAATTTCAGCCAATTCCGTCCTCAAACGCCAAAGTTATTAGACATAGAATTTTCAAAAATCCCATAGAGAAAAAATCCTAACTATATATACCTACTGGCTATCGCCAGTAGGTAATATATATATATATATATATATATATATATATATATATATATATATATATATATATATCCATACTAATAATATAAAGAGAGAGCCCAAACCTTTGAGGCGGGTAATCTCAGGAACCACAGCACCAATCACAACACCCAATACAGCGTTGGAAAGGGCAGTTGCAGCAGAAGGACATAGGCTATACAGACGCCCACCATATACATTTAAAAGGTAAAAGAACCGTGCCAGCAAAGTAGTCCCTTGTGGGTGTGTCTGCGTTGTGCTGTGGGCGTGTGCTGTGGGCGTGACAAACACTGGGGGCGTGTGGTACGTTCCACCCTTCATGCCATGTCTCATATTTTGTGCTAATCCCACCCTGCTCCCTTTAAATACCCCTGCACCCCATGATCATAGCCCACCCTTACTCCTTAAAATACCCCAAACACCTTAAACACTAACCCATCTTAACCCTATAAATATACCCTGTACCCCAAAACCCAAACCTATCCCTAAACCCTAAAAATACCCCTATATCCCAAAACCCAAACCTAGCCCTGAACTCTATAAATACCCTGTACCTCAAAACCCAAACCTACCCCTGAACCCTACAAATACCCCTGTACCCCAAAACCCAAACCTAGCCCTGAACCTTAAAAATACCACTGTACCCCAAAACCCAAACCTACCCCTGAACCCTAAAATACCCCTGTACCCCAAAACACAAACCTAGCCCTGAACCCTTAAAATACCCCTGTACCCCAAAACCCAAACCTAGCCCTGAACCCTATAAATACCCCTGTACCTCAAAACCCAAACCTACCCCTGAACCCTAAAAATACCCCTGTACCCCAAAACCCAACCCTAGCCCTAAACCCTAAAAATACAACTGTACCCCAAAACCCAAACCAACCTCTGAACCCTAAAATATCCCCTGTACCCCAAAACACAAACCTAGCCCTGAACCCTTAAAATACCCCTGTACCCCAAAACTCAAACCTACCCCTGAACCCCAAAAATACCCCTGTACCCCAAAACCCAAACCTAGCCATGAACCCTGAAAATACCCCTGTACCCCAAAACTCAAACCTACCCCTGAACCCTAAAAAACCCTGTGTACCCCAAAACCTAACCTAGCCCTGAACCCTAAAAATACAATTGTACCCCAAAACCCAAACCTACCCCTGAACCCTAAAATACCCCTGTACCCCAAAACACAAACCTAGCCCTGAACCCTTAAAATACCCCTGTACCCCAAAACTCAAACCTACCCATGAACCCTAAAAATACCCCTGTACCCCAAAACCCAAACCTAGCCCTAAACCCTAAAAATACCCCTGTACCCCAAAACCCAAACCTACCCATGAACCCTAAAATACCTGTGTACCCCAAAACCCAAACCTAGCCCTGAACCCTAAAATACCCCTGTACCCCAAAACCCAAACCTACCTCTGAACCCTAAAATACCCCTATACCCTAAAACCCCAAACTATATCTGAACCCTTAAAATACCCCCGTACCCCAAAACCCAAACCTAACCCTGAACCCTAAAAATACCCCTGTACTCCAAAACCCAAACCTAGCCCTGAACCCTTAAAATACCCCTGTACCCCAAAACCCAAACCTACCCCTGAACCCTAAAAATACCCCCATACCCCACAACCGAAACCTAGCCCTGAACCCTAAAAATAACCCTGTACCCCAAAACCCATACCTATCCCTAAACCCTAAAACTATCCCTGTACGCCATAATCCAAAACTATACCTAAACCCTTAAAATACCCAAACACCTCAAAACATATACCTAAGTACCTCAAAAACACATACCCCTATACCCATACTTATCCAAACATTAAAAAAACATGTTTTTACCATTCATGCATTTACAACGAATTTCGTTGTAAATGTATGCGTAGTAAAAGCATATAAAATGTAATGCCATGCGTTATAAAGGCATTGCGGAGTCATGGTACTTTCGTAATGAAAGTATGCGGAGTGATGGTATGCGGAAAGAAAGTTGCGGAATAATCGGTGTTTACCCTCCCCCGGTAAGTACATTGGTGGCACGGCAGCCCACATCTCCAGCAACATACTCATATTTTTTCACCACCCATTTGAAAAATGCACAGGTCTCTCTCATTGATGGCCAGCACCAACATACACTTTTAGACACACCTCCCGCCACAAGTTCTAGAATTGCGAACTTTAGAGCTGGGGAGCTGTGGTGGTGTGGGGCAGCGGCCAGGGTAACTGACTCCGGAATCTGGGGATCACGGTTCGATCCCCGGCACTGGCGGCAGATTAGCCCAGCACCATGTGACTCTGGGCAATAGCTTGCTTAATCTTCCTGATGGCCCCCAGCGCCTGGAGACCCTTGCGGGTGATTGTGCGCTTTACAAATGTGGATTATTATTATTACGTTCGAATCTCGGCATCAGCTCAACATCCTGTGATTCCAGGCAAATCGCTTTGTCTCCCCGTGCCTACCACAAATGAATGTGTTCTTCTGTAATGTAAATTGTGCTCATGCCACGTTGTCGAGTTTGCGCTATATAATATTGCAAAGAAATACTACTGAAGGCGCACTCTTAAGTAAATCAGCAGTGCACTGTGGATCGGAGCGTTTCACAGGCCTGTCACAGATAAGAAATGCTATCAAAACGAAATCCTACACAACAATATACTACTGCCGGCAGCAATTCATACCCGGACAACGTCGGCATGGGCTGCTATCAACAATGAAATCATAAACCAAGGACTTATAGAAATTGAAGACTCACTGTATCTATTAAGCGAGAAGTCCTTACAAGATTTCAGCCTGCCGCCAGCGGTCCAAACTAATCTAACTGGATACCACAATATCGCTACCGCACACAATATTCCAGAGCTTCATAACTACCTTGCTCAACACTTGCCTAACTTAGTTCCCGAACAACAACTCGCCTACAACACCATAGATGATAGTGTTGAAAAGAAGCAAGGCAAACTATTGTTCATAGACGCCCCCGGTGGCACAGGAAAGACTTACCTAACCAACCTCATACTTGCCAAAGTTCGATCTACTGGGAATTTGGCTCTAGCTGTTGCTTCATCTGGAATAGCTGCCACTTTGCTAACAGCTGGGAAAACAGCACATTCTACCTTTGAACTGCTTCTAACAGTTTCCCTTGAAAGGGATTCAATATGCTCTATTCGGAAAAACGGACCTTTGGGGACACTGCTTCAAAGTGTGTCTCTTATCATGTGGGACGAATGTACAATGATACTAAAACCATTGCTGCCTAGCCTTTTTTTACCCGGACAACGTCGGGACGGGCCGCTAGTATATATATATATATATACATATCCAAAAAAGCAAAGTTGCCCCACGGTTAGTGGCGTCTTCATATGGGGCAACCTGTTTGGTTGGATTTTGTGGCGGCTGGCTCGGTCGCGAAGATGCCCTGCTGCGAGGTGCAGATCCTGTGTTTGCAAAATCAAACCCGCTGGAACCAGGGATAGCCGTGTTGTTAGACATTCTACAAGTCAGCATGGCGGAGTTTTTCAGCTCCCTCTGAACCCACTGGGGCTTTTATCTGGATTACTGGGAGAGATGCAGCGGCACCCACAGGCGTTAATCTCATGGGCAACTCCAAGTACCAGCATGCCTTGCATGCATACGCCCACTGGGGCGGGACTTGGTGGAGTTATCAGGTGTTCCCTATTGAAGGACTGCTGTTTCTCTTCTCCATTTCGCCTGTGAACAAGAGCCCAGGAGTGCTTGAAACGCGTTGGGCTGCTGATGAATATTGGAGGGAGACTGTGACTCTGTGAAGCTGAAGTTCGCAATTAAAGGTGTTAGTGGCGTCTTCATATGGGGCAACCTGTTTGCATGGATATATATATATATATATATATATATATATATATATATATATATATATATATATATATATATATATATATATATATATATATACATATATATATATATATATATATATATATTCACTGAAAAAACCATAGGTTTCAGACCAGTTATAGTTAGGAATTAGCATTTAAAAAACCTATGAAATTCACTGAACAAACCATAGGTTTCACACCAGTTATAGTTAGGAATTAGCATTTAAAAAACCTATTAAATTCACTAAAAAAAACATAGGTTTCACATCAGTTATAGTTAGCTGGAAATTTTACTGACATAAAACCATTGAAATTCCACGTTATAGTTAGTTGGACTCTCTATAACTTGCGCGTGTAATGCACTGCTGATGACATCACATATTACATCACTCATGACATGGTCAGTGACATCACTCATGACATCACTGATGACATCATCCTTGTGACAGAGTGACAGACCTCCTTTCACTGTAATGTAACCCATGAAACGCATATTGAAAAATATAAATTAAAATTCTTTTAAAAATGGAGATACCCATACCAGTTACAACAACCAATTCAATAATTCCACCATCTATATACACATTCACTCATTCACCAACAGTTATAACTGGTCTGAAACCTATGTTTTTTTCAGTGAATTTCATAGGTTTTTTTAATGCTAATTCCTAACTATAAGTCTCACTTTATAAGTAAGACTGTTAGGGCTCTAGTTGTTTAGAACGCTCTGGTACATTCTGTCATTGGGCTACAGTTGGGCTATATTTGGGTTATATATTTTTTTTTTGTCTCTGGTGGCCATCTTTGGGCTACATTGGGCTACATTTGGGCTACATTTTGGCTCTAACATATATATAGCCCAATGGAGCACAATATATATTTTTTCAAAGTTAATTTTCGTAAAAACCACTTAAGAATAGGGCTACCAGTCCCTACAATTTTTCCCAATTTTTTTTTTTTGGCTTTGGCGCGCTCCTGGTGCGCACCCCGGGGAGCGCCCCGAAAAGCGTACTTTTATAAAGCGCCCCGGGTCGCGCTCTGGGGAGCGTCCCGTAAGCGCCAATATCGCGAACGAAAACATGATCGTGACGTATCGCGTAGCCGCGTCCGCGTGATACGCACGGAGTGAGCGCACCCGGAAGCACTCGAGCGAATACGATCGCGCAACGTAAACATCTGACGCGCTTACGCAACGTGACCCGGGGCGCGCCCCAGGGCGCACCCCGGGGCGCGTAGCGTAAGCGCGTCAGGTCATATGACCTGAAAATAACAATTTTCATTGGTTCATAACAGTTTTGGTTTCATAATGATGAAGCCCCTGGTCATGTGACCTGAAAATAACACTTTTCATTGGTTCAATTCATTTTTTTCAAAAGGATGAAAGACCCCGCCTTTTTTCCTTATTCTGACTTTGTCCTTTGACTTAGGAAGACCTGTTTGTAGCTCTCTCTACTTTTTTGCTCAAAATAATGGCTTCAGTAGTAGCAGCAGCTGGTGCATCTGCACCACCACCACAACAACCACCAAAAGGACCTCCTCAAGATATCATTGGTGGTCTTCAAGAAGAGGAAGAGGAGGAGGAGGAGGAGGGGACTTCAAGATGGCTGGAAGAACACAATACCCCATACCAGCCAAGACCACACATTATTTGGGAGTTTTTTACTCTCCCAGAGGGGAAAAAAAAAGTAAATGCACCCAAGGTCAGTTGCAAAATTTGTGGCATGGAACTTTCCAGGGGAAACCCAAATATAAAATATTCATTTGGGAACTACACAATGATACGCCACATGCAGCGCAAACATCCTATAAACTATTCTGCTGCAGAAATGAGGGAACTGGCCAGTAACCCTCCCCGATCAACAAGAACCAGCTCAAAAAGGAAACAACCCACTGCGTCTGCACCAGAGGAAAGTGAGACGATGCTGTGCATTCAGCCCTGATTTGCAGATTTCAGAATTATCTGTAAATTTTGTGGGAAGACCATCTCCTACGGAGAACAGAGCGTAAAGCTCATCGTCCTTGCTGGGGACAACCATAAATGCCCCAATCAATCCTAATTTTTTCTTTTCTTTTAGTTTTTTGCTCCAGTTGAGCCATTTTCAATTCCCTGTTTTTTCGTTTTTCCCCATGAAAAATACAAAAAAATCTAAAACTGTTCAGAAAATCCAAAAAAAAGTACAAAATGTTCAAAAAACAATATAAAAAATATAAAACAACAAAAAGAAGAGAAAAACCAGTTCTTTTTAGAACTACCTCCAATTTCTAAAAAAAGGCAACATTTTTTAAAAACTCTATCATTCATTTTTCCTCATGGTACGCTCCCCGGTCCGCTCCCCGGTGCGCGTACCGGGCACGCCCCCCGCGCCAAACAAAAAAACAAAAATGTTTTGCCCCGCGGGCCCCTTTTAAGCCCCCACATCAAACCTACGGGGTCAGGGGGGATCTACCCTGCCCCCTTATGGTCATTTCCCCTTTTGTTTTGGGCACCTCTTGTGTCTCGATACTACTATTTGACACTCTGAGCCTCAAAATTAAATCTGGCTCCCCCCTAGACCCACTGAAGCCGGAGCTCTTCGCCCGTCTCCCGCCTCTCTGTCGGGAGCCCATTTTGGACTTGATCAATCTCTCCCTCAGTGAGGGCATGGTTCCGCCATCCTGGAAGCAAGCTGTGGTCAGCCCTATTCTGAAGAAAACCAACTCTGACCCCTTGCTCCCGGATAACTATCGGCCCATCTCCCTCTTACCTTGGACCGCCAAGGTCACTGAGGCGCACGTGAATTCCATCCTGTCTGCACACGCTCAACACAGCACCGAAACTGCTTTGCTCTTTATGATCGAGCACTTGCGGTCGGTGCTGGACGCGGGGCAGACTGCGGCGCTCCTATTGTTAGACCTGAGCGCCGCGTTCGACACGGTGTCTCACGACATCCTGTTGCGGCGATTGGAGGAAGTGGGTATTGTGGGGAAGGCTCTTCAGTGGTTCCGCTCCTTCCTCTCGGACTGGTCTTTCAAGGTAGCCATTCCACCTGGCCAGTCCTTGCTTCATCCTCTGGAACTGGGAGTCCCTCAGGGCTCTGCCCTCAGCCCCACCTTATTCAACTTGTATGTGAAGCCGCTGGTTGCTGTCGTCAGGCAATTTGGCCTCACCATGACATCGTATGCCGATGACACGCAGCTGGCGGTGACACTCAGTGGGGACCCTGAGGTGACTGCGCTCAGATTCCGGGCAGGACTTATAGCTGTGGCTAGCTGGATGCGTAATAACTGCCTACAGCTTAATGCCAAGAAGACCGAGGTCCTGATCGTAGGGAAGCAGGTGGACCTCTGGGGTGATCAGTGGTGGCCTTCCGAACTAGGGGTGACCCCCCTCCCAGCGGCCGAAGTCAAAAATCTGGGGGTCTGGCTAGATTCTAATCTATCTTTTACCAGCCACACGAAGAAGACAGCAGCTACCTGTTATGGTATTCTGCGAGGGCTGAGACCAGTCCTCAAATTCTTCGACCCACCCACTCGGCAACTGGTGGTTCAGGCCTCCATCCTTTCCCGGATTGACTACGGGAGCGCCTTGCTGCTAGGAGTCAACCAGGCGGAGGCCACTAGGCTCCAGAGGGTGCAGAATGCTGCTGCACGGGCCATTGTTGGCCTTCCAAGACGTTGTTCGGTCTCGACTGTTCTGACCTCTCTTCACTGGCTTCCGGTCAGACAGAGAATTAAATTCAAGGCTCTCTGTCTGACATTTAAGATTCTGAAGCTTTCTTCTCCCCCCGCCTTGGTGGGCCTCATCACTTCTTACGTCCCCACGCGGTCCCTCAGATCTGAATCACTCCATCTGGTGAGTAAGCCTAGGTTCAGACTGAGCAGGATGGGAGGACGTTCCTTCCGTGTTCTGGCGGCTGATTTGTGGAACTCCCTTCCTGTGCACATTCGCGCCCTTAATAGTCTGACTCTTTTTAGACGGGCCATCAAAACCCACTTGTTTTCCCCTGTTATCTGATTTCCCCTCTTTTCAGTTCTGATCTGTTGTGTTGTGTACATGATCTGGCGCCAGGACGCCCCTTTGCTGGGGCAGCTGTTGCGCCTAATAAATGTTATTAACATAACATAACATAACCGAGACACAAGATGGCGGCCGCTCCGGACTGTTTCGAATGTTTACAGACACCCAAGAGCCAATCAGATTTCCGTGCGCACCTTGCGTGTCGCGCCCGGGGCGCTCCCCGGAGCGCGTACCGGGGCGCGCCTACAGATATATATATTTTTTTTAACCTAAATTACTCAAAATCCACTGGAACACATATCTTGATACATAGCAAAGGCACATCGGGCTACCAGTCCCTACAATTTTGCCAAATTTGGTTGAAATCCATCCAGCTGTTTGCGCTAAAAGTGAAATCGACCGCCCTATGGAAATTAACATGGGGAAAACGCGTTTTGGGACCCCCCTTCTATCTCGGCCCCCGCTTGACGAATCCCCCCTAAACTTTCAGGGAAGGACCGGAACGCCGTGAGGCCATTTTGAGGAAATTTTCTGTCAGATTCGTCAACCGGCGCCAAAGTTATTCCAAATAGAATTTTGAGATTTAACATTGAAAAAAATCCTAACTATAACTACATATGTATATATATATATATATATATATATATATATATATATATATATATATATATATATATATATATATATTTTTTTTTTTTGTATGTTTCAGAACTTTTATTTTAAGTACTCCATATATATATATATCTATATACACAAGGGTAACATGGGAGCAAGAGTGCGTTCAAATGAAGCAGCAGCCCTGGTGTTCTTGCCTCATACAGTACTTTAAAAAGAACCAACCGACACTAAAATGACGTTTTTCTTTACATCGCAGTAACATAAAAAAAATATGAAAAAATGCTTACATGGTATTCAACAACTTTAAATGGTTGCCTATAAAATATTCATGTGAGTGAATTTGGTGGCTTCTTGATTGAAAATATTAATTTAGCTAGGACATCAACACATAAATAAATGGGGATTTGAAAGAACTTTGCAGCCGTTTCCGGTTTTGCATTAACACTATTCTTTAGAACATACTAGGACGTTCAACCCTATGGAAACACTATTTAAATGATTATATGAAAGGCCATATAATGCCTATTAATGAATGATAACCTGTCAAGACTATGTGCTCATTTATCTTTGATGGGAACTTGCTAAAAAAAGTAAATACACAGCCAGGAAGTTGAAATAACAGGGCGTCCCAGTAGAATTTAGATTGCGACTCACTACCACCCCAGAATATCCATCTGATAGGCTTAAACTTTACAATTCAGTCAACCTATCCTAACCTTACTTGGGAGGCGAAAGCCTTACAATAAACACAAGGGAATCGTAACAGGATTAACACAAACAGTGTCTGAACGAATTGAGAGTAAAATATTCAGGTAGTATAAAGTACACTCATGCTGATGTTAATATTTTTTGGGAGAAACGCACCATCCAAAAATAACCATTTGTGCTCACCTAACAATATTTTTAGCAACCAAAAAAGGCCTCTAACATAAAGCAAGTTTGTGTCTATTTATTTCTAGTGAATATGTGACAGGATTTCCTCTGTTGAGAATGTGCGCATTTTCAGACATTGTTGATATTAATGGACAAGCCTTAAGTAATAATTCTATTGTGCAGTCGAAGTTTGTGGTGTACATAAGGGGCGACGCTTGGATCAAAGATTCAAACACAAGCAATACATCCCAATCCTAGTACGATTTCTGACAATTTAGCAACAGGAATATACAATTTTAACACCAGGTAGAATGGTGTACTGCTTGCCGACGAGGCATTTAATTAAAAAGTCAAAAGAACAAAACAAATAACAGTGTTCTGATAATATACCACATCATTAAACTTTCAACCAGCCATGCAGTGATCAAAATCAAATTGGCAACTGAAATTTCACATCCACTTGGGCTTGTTTCGCTAAGGTTACAATTTCGGAGAGTTTTACAACCATTTTAGCAGCTTCATCAAGGTCATCACAAGCAAGAATTTTGAGGCCACTGTCTGTTATCAGGGCTTTAGCATCATCAACTCGTGTACCTTGCAGCCGCACAACAATGGGTATCCTCAGCTCCAAGTCTTTCACAGCAATTATGATACCCTGTGCAATGGCATCGCATCGCATGATGCCGCCAAAATAATTTCACCAGAATGGCTTGGACCTTTTAATCCAAATTAATTAGTCGAAAAGCTTCAGTCACTTGCTGGGCAGTTGCCCCACCACCTACATCAAGGAAGTGTGCTGGAGTACCACCATGAAGCTTAATTATGTCCATTGTGGCCATTGCCAAGCCAGCACCATTGACTAGACAACCTATGTTTCCATCAAGTCCAATGTAGTTGAGATCGGCTGTAGCTGTCTGGCTGTCTCGTTCATCTTCCTGGGACCAGTCACGTAGGTCAAAAACTTCCTTCTGACGATAGGCTGCATTACTATCAAAATTAATCTTCGCATCCATGCACATCACGATCCCTGAGGATATATATGTACATATATATATATATAGATATAGATACATACACATATATATATCTATATTAGAGATATATATAATATAGATATATATGTGTATTGTCTATCTATATATATATATATAGATGTATATATATGTAGATATGGCGAAAAAGACCTAAGCCACTTGCAATGTCGGACCGCAGGGGGGTTCACCAACCCCTATCAATCCAACACAAACAGTCCTCTCCTTATTGCATAGACAACACTCTTTGGTCCATAAACTGCTTCAAAGTGAGATTTATTTCATGGCAACAATCACCCTATGCTGCATATGTTGGAGCTTTGAAATTTACGTGAGTCTCCATTCTCACGAAGAAAAGGCACCCGCATTAAGAGTTCGGAAAAGCTGTTGTTAATAGGATTTGGGAGCTGTGATTTATGAGCAGTACCAGAACCGCCTCTGAAAGAGACTTCTGTCGATGAGAGCATCGAAAACTATCCAGATTTGGGGAATGCAGGAATGTACTTCTACCTGCAGAACTATATCTTGGCAAAATACCCAGAGGCTTGGCGAGGGATTATTTACACACAGCGCAAAGAACTGCAAACAACATTGGCATGCATGACAAGTAAGGAAAAGGAATTGTGTTATTTTATTTTTTAAAGAAAGGACTCGACATTAAAATGAAAGGTGACATTTGAAATATGATGAACATCGCAAATATATCACCCTACTTACATGGCAGCCAGAATTGTGAGAATAACTTTTGCAGTTCCCTTTTGATTACCATCAATATGAACTTACCAATAAGGGAACAGTATTGTTTGTTTAAACGTAATGCTGCTCGCTGTGTGTTAAGAATATCAAGTTTGTGCATTGATAAAGGCTACAGGCTGAAACGCGTCTGCACTAACAACGCTGATTAAAATTCATCCCGGGAGTGCCTACGTGTGCTGTAATTGCATATGTTGGAGCTTTGATATACATATATATATATATATATATATATATATATA
Organism: Lissotriton vulgaris; assembly: GCF_964263255.1. Taxonomy (NCBI): domain Eukaryota; kingdom Metazoa; phylum Chordata; class Amphibia; order Caudata; family Salamandridae; genus Lissotriton; species Lissotriton vulgaris. The sequence continues at coordinate 117,251,904 of NC_141688.1, forward strand.
TATATATATATATATATATATATATATATATATATATATATATATATATATATATATATATATATATATATATATATATATATATATATATATATATATATATTGAAAATACAGGCTTGCTGCAATATAACAAAGGGTTCTTCAAATGTAGGACCTGTAAAGTCTGTTCCCATGGAATAAACAAAAATGCCTACCCAACACTATTTGGCAATAAGGAATACAAGATTGAGAAATTCCTCACGTGCAAAATGGAATATGCTGTCTATGTGCTGGTATATCCATGCGGCCTCCAGTACATAGGCAGCACAAAGCTGCAAGCACACAAGCGCATCTTAAAATATCTACGTACATCAACAATCAGGATAATACCTATCCGGTGGCACGTCATTTTAGAGAGGCCCATAACTCCAAGAACACAGATCTGAAGTACTATGTAATTGACAGTGTACCACCTAGCAGACGTGGAGGTGACAGGGAATCAAAATTTCGTAAATTTGAAAAAAGATACATTTTGAAACTCGATTCCAAATCCCCAGCAGGCCTCAACGCCACGGAAGACATGTATACGTGTCTAGGTAAAACAGAGCCCTGGCTGACCTAGACAATTGACTTGGTGTTTAGGATTACTTAGAAGAACTATTTACGATTAAGAATAAAATGGGTGTTCTACATATATTATATATGTAGCTACCAATTGCCCTAAAATGTCTGTACATTTGGTTTGACAGCAACACATAAAAAGTTTGGTTTTCATAATAATACATAGTACACACAAATTTTATGAATCACTTTTATATCATTATATACAGATATTTTACACTTAATTGATATTTATGGAGGTATTTATTTAGGTGTCTATTTATTTATATATTTATTGATGTATGTATATATTTATATATTCATTGAATGTATCATAACAATTTGCCTGATTGGCACAATTTGTTATGCATTTATCAATAGAGCGGTCAAGCCAAACCTAACAGACATGACTCTAAACTAATGTCAGTAAATAAGATTAAATAAGGCACTCATCTTTGATTAAGTAAACCTCAGATAGTAGCTATTTGAAGACCTGACTAGACCACCAGGATATTTGTTGTTCCAATTTGATTCATAAAGATAAAAAATTATATAAAAAATAGATAACTTAGATATCGGCATCAAATATACAGAGTTCTTTGATTTGAAAACACTTTTTTATACACTTTTTTATATGCACCAGCACTTTAAGATAGCAGAATCTGGAAATAACAAACTTATTTTTCTCTCTCAAAAAATCATTATGGCTCCAATTCTTGTATGCATTTGAGCAAAGAATAACAAAACATGATAACAAGATGGTATCATCATGTATAAACACCCTAACCAGGTAAAATGTCACTTACAAAATTGTGAACATCAGACATTCAGTTTAAATAACGTATCACACTATCATTAAGGTTAAATGTGGTATTAATATTTCAGATAAAAAGAGGTATGCCAACGAGGAGTTACTACATATGTATGTATTTCTTTTATGTCTATGGTTTTAAATATCACCTTGGGGAGTCTTCTTGTGACACGCCGAAGGGTTGTTGCTGCTGTGGACCTTGTTGTTTGCCTTGCCTTGTCCGGCCACTTCGCCACTTCTCGCGGCCCCCGCTTTGCGGGGGCCGCTCGCGGGTCCCTGAACTTTGCAGCTGTGATCTCGCCGGGACCCTGAGCACTAAGGATTTGCCTGGAATCATCTGCCCCACACACGGACAGAGGCGGGACTGGAGGACCAGCCTGCTCAGCGGCGCTGATCGGCCGCAGCTGGTCCTCTTCCCGCCCCCTCCTGCAGAAAAGAACTTGCAGTGAGCGTACCTGGTGGAAGTCTTCTTGTGACATGCCGAAGGGTTGTTGCTGCTGTGGACCTGTTGTTTGCCTTGCCTTGTCCGGCCACTTCGCCACTTCTCGCGGCCCACGCTTCGCGGGGGTCGCTCGCGGGTCCCTGAACTTTGCAGCTGTGATCTCGCCGGGACCCTGAGCACTAAGGATTTGCCTGGAATCCTCTGCCCTACACACGGACAGAGGCGGGACTGCGAGGACCAGCCTGCTCAGCGGCGCTGATCGGCCGGAGCTGGTCCTCTTCCCGCCCCCTCCTGCAGAAAAGAACTTGCAGTGAGCGTACCTGGTGGGAGTCTTCTTGTGACACGCCAAAGGGTTGTTGCTGCTGTGGACCTTGTTGTTTGCCTTGCCTTGTCCGGCCACTTTGCCACTTCTCGCGGTCCCCGCTTCGCGGGTGCCGCTCGCCGGTCCCTGAACTTTGCAGCTGTTATCTCGCCGGGACCCTGAGCACTAAGGATTTGCTTGGAATCATCTGCCCCACACATGGACAGAGGCGGGACTGCGAGGACCAGCCTGCTCAGCGGTGCTGATCGGCCGCAGCTGGTCCTCTTCCCGCCCCCTCCAGCTTCTCCTCCTTTATTAGAAGCAACCACAACGCGCACGCGGGACACGCGCGGTATTAAGCGCGGGGCTAAGCCCGGGCAAAGGGCGGGCCGTCTGTGGCCGTCAGGGGCTGTAGGAGGCTGAGCTGGGCCTACCCTCTTACATTTGGGCCGCCAGGACCTTATTCTGATTCTCTGACTTCGACACAGTGAGTCATTTCCAGTCTGATACCATAACTGTTATTGTTAAAGGACTACTACACCTTTGGGACTTTTCACGTAGCTGACTATAGTGGTTAAGTTTTATTCTACTATTGATTTTGGTTATAGTATGACTACGTGTACACCAATTCCCTTACCTTCCTCAGTAGGGGTTTCAATATTAGGACCCCTAGACAAATATTTTCTCAAGGCTACTCGAGAGATAGATAGGGAAATCGCACTGGCTGAGAGACGCCTTGAGCGTCGGTTATCCTTCGAACTTCTCAAAAACCTCCCAGGGAAGCGGTCCTCATTGGGCTCTTTGGCGCTAGCTCCTTCTCCAGCACGCGCAATCGATCCCATGGTGAATGCTTCTCTTCCTTTAGAACATCCACGGGTTACTGTCTTAAGAGACAGTCCGGATAGGTTGGAGAGTATGGCAGACATAGCCCCACTTATCGTAGATGATGCCACGGATTTGCGGTCTAGTGATGCCTCCGTCCCTATGCCCCCCCCCAACATTCCCTCTAGTCATGGGGATCCCTCCCTCCACCAGTGTTGGCATCGCTGGCAGCAAATAGACCTGTCCTCACCAAAAGGAAAAAGATTGTTAGGTCGTGCAAAGGTTGTCATCCCAAACCCTACAAGAAACTTAGGAGACTTGGCACTGGGGTGGGTGTGAGCCATGAGGGCGCAGGGGTGGGTGTAAGTTGCCCCCAGGGGATTATGGGGGGCGAGCTCTACGGCGCTATAGCAGTGAAGCCATGTGTTGCTCTGACTACAGACCCTGCCGAGCTCCCACCCAATGAGATCCCCTTGATTGCCCAAATAGAGAAAATGCTGAAATCTCTGTTGATCCCGGTCTTAGAGAAAGTTAAAGGACTGGCAGAGCGGTTGGATAGGTTTGAGCAAGTGACCCTGGACAACCTTTTCTCCATAAAATCTCTCATTAAGTTACATTCTAGAATTAGGGAGGATGGACCAGGGGGGGAATCTGTTGTCCGGGCGACCCCTATATCAGCACAGGGCCCACCCATTGCATCTGGAACGGCTAAAAGGGTGGCTGCGGCAAACATTGGCGCTGCGCACGCTGTGGTCTCTAATGGGGATGTTCGGAACCCAGGGATGGCAACGACGAATGTTACAGATCATCCAAACATACCAAAGGCCAGGACTCTCACTGTTAAGATGCTTGTGCGTTCAGAGGTCCCAGGTAGAAATGGCCCTGTTATTCTAAGATACTCTGGTATTAGCAAAGGCCTTGAGTTCGTCCAAACAAGAAGAACCAGCCCTAGCCCTCCATCAGCTATCCAGCTTGACGCGCTCCCTCCTAAAGAAGCCCCCAGAATACCACCCGTGAACCTACCACCAGACTGTCAGCCCTATGTCGCCATTCTTACTAACGTACCACCCTTGAAGGCTGACCAGCAAGAATCCTACCAAATGCTAAAAAACAAAACCATGCATTGGTTAAGGACAAATAGACCTCTCCCTAGGGAACTAGATGGTCTGATCCTAGGTGTCAGAAGGGTAGGGTGGGTAGGCTATGGGCACAAGTAATTTGAGGGAGACTGTGTGGTGGTTAATTTTAAGGATGTTAGGGTTGCCCAAACAATCTGCAACCAGAATCTGGGGCCTAGTGGTGCAGATATTGGGGTAGTAGATCTGACCTACTTCTACCCGAGATCTGTAGGAAATCAATACAGTATTAATTGGGGTGGGGAATGGAGGCACAATCTTACCCCTTCCGAGAATCATTTCATTCCCTTGCCACATCAGCCAGTTGTATGGTCAGGGCCATATGGGAGGATGCCAGGATGCTGAAATGATATTTTCCCAGGGGTGGTTCCCCTCCCCTCGAGCCCAGGACTTGTGTTAGACCCTCATGCCCTAGGCCCAACTAACGCCAGTCTGCCACTTTCACCAGTTGTACGTAGTCCCCTAGTTCAGGACTTTAACTTGGATGTCGGGACTCAACAAGGAGAAAGTGCACCTTGGACATCCCATGAGAGGGAGGGGGTGTCCAGCAATGAACCGCTCAGGGAGCAAGCTGTGGGGGATCTAGACCTAAGGATTCTCAGCTGGAATGTTGCAGGGATTTTGAGGAAGCTGGCTCTACCCGACTGGAATACCCTTGTGGAAGGCTACCCTATTTGCATCTTCCAAGAAACTTGGAGTAGGGAGCCTTGCCACAAGGAAGGTTATTCATCCTTTTTTGTACCAGCAGTCTCCCCCCTTTCGGGGAAGGGCCGCCCTCAAGAGGCCTCCTTATATGGGTTGCCATTTCACTTGGCTGCCAAGTTACTCAGTATGTGTCAAATTCACCCGATCTACTGAGTATATCAATTAAGGGACCGCGGAGAGGGCTGATCTTGGACATTTTTAATATCTACGCCAGGGGCACTAAGGGAGGCTCCCAGTCACCTATAGTATCAGGGTTGGAAACTTTGCTTAGGCATCGTCCCACTAGTTCTCATGTCCTGGTCGCGGGGGACCTAAACTGTACGTTTGAGCCCCTGGGGTTGGAGGACACCTTGGGAACCGCCGATGAAGATATTAGGAGAGGGATACCAGTCCTAACTATACCTCCCATTAGGAGGTGGTCACAAGTGGTGGTTCAAATCAAGTCCTTAAACATGGAATTTGGCATTAGGGCTGTTAATGGAAGGACGATGTCAGGTCCTTCTGGAGCCCATACTTATAACATGGCCAACCACACGTCTAGGATAGATTATAGTCTCCTTGACATTAAACTTTGGAGTTTCTTGCAGGACATGGAGGTAATCCCTTCAGTTGAGAGTGATCACAACCTCCTCTCTCTTGCCCTCCGTCCCTTGTGGACTGGGAACCAGGTGGTACATTTGTCCCACTTAGCACCTAGCCCTCAGGAAGTATATCCTTCCAATTGCGGTAGACGCTTGAAATGGAGCAAGCTCATCATAGATGAAGCGAAAGTGCTAGCTATTGGGGCACTCTTAGAAATAGCTCAGTCTAAATTGGACTCGTTGACCTCTCTGTCTGGGGAAGTCACAGCGTTTTTTTGTGACACAACCAAGGCCTTGAGTGATCTTTTCATTCTCCCAAGTAAGACCTCCTGAACTGGCAAGGGCAAGAAGTTGCCCAAGCCGCCGGGTTGGTATAATAAAAAATGCAGGGAGAAGAAAAATGCCCTGATAAGTGCTGTCAAAAGCAAATCCCAGGCTGCAATTAGACTGGCTAGGAAAGAGTACTCCCAGACTACTATTGCAGCAAAGAGAGAATGGGAGGATAGGTTATGGGCGGATCTCATGGAAGCAAGTACGGGCAGGGATGCCAGAAGCTTCTGGAATCTTATAAGATCTAGGGACAGGCCGGTCAGCACTCTGATGACGTGCAACATCCCTGCCCAAAACTGGTTCAACCACTTCTCGTCTCTCTATACCCCTATTGAGGTGGCTCCCTATACCACCTTTGCTTTGGCTGATTGTTTAGGGGATACTGAGGGTGTTCCCTTTACTGCTAGAGAGGTGGAAGGTGTAATTGAATCACTGGTGCCTCTGAAAGCGGCAGGGCCTGATGGGATTCCGGGCGACTTGCTACGGGCAAACCCCAAGGAGTGGGGGAAGCTGGTTTCATAATTGCTTAACGCTATTAATAGCAGTGCGCCTGTACCTGATTCCTGGAAGGGGGCTGAGGTTGTCCCGATATTCAAAAAGGGGTGTCGGGATAACCCAGCCAACTACAGGCCAATAAGTCTCATCGACTCAATCCAAAAAGTGGCTGGGAAGGTAATTATGGGAAGGGTGCTCCAATGGGTGGACGACAATAACATCTTGCCGGACTTCCAAGCTGATTTTCGCTCTGGAACTGGGACTATTGAACAGGCCTTCAGACTGGCTCTCTTGTACTGGAAGGTGGTGGTGCTGGGCAAAGGCAGTCTGTACTTGGCCTTTATACACCTTAAGACTGCCTTTGACCTGGCACCAAGGGAGGAGTTATGGAAGGTTTTGTTGGAATTAGGGTTGCCTCCGTATATCCTATCCCTCCGTGTGAGATTGCATGCGGGCAATTTTGCGTAGGTGCGATGGGTTACGAATGGAGAAAAAACTGACAGGGATGTGTGCTAGCTCCCACTCTGTTCTCTCTTTATGTGAACAGAGTGGTTGAGCATTTGTTAAGGAATCCCTCGGATGCTCCTTCCCTGGCGGGCAAACGGTTCCCAACACTGCTTTTTGCAGATGACACCATTCTCATCTCAAAGTCCCCTATGGGCCTCCAAAGCCTCCTGAATAGTTTTCAGGAGTTTTGTTCATTGAGAGGATTGGTAATCAACACGGATAAAACTAAGTACTTGATTATGAATCCGCCTAAAAACCCTGGGGGACATCCGGCTTTGAATTCTGTGCCATTGGAGAGGGTATCCGAGTTCGACTATTTGGGTATCCGCCTTAATGACACATTTAGTTGGAACCCACATATCCCAAAAATGCTTCTCAGTCACAAAAGGGTGGGTGGAGTATTATTTAAAGAACAACGTCCCTCCACAAGCAAACCCATAGCCCCAGTCATGGAGATATATAAAGCTAGAGGGGTTAGTGCTGCCCTCTACGGGCGGAGTTGTGGGGCACTTGCAACCTGGATGCATTAGCAAAATCGGAGAGCAAATTTTTGAAAGATCTGATGGCTCTCCCGTTGAGTACTCCTACAGTACCCGTGTTATTGGATCTAGGTTGCAGATCGATTAAGGACCAAGCGCTACACTGCCCCTTGCTTCTTTGGGCACGGTTGTGGCGGGTGCCCGAACTAGCCTCCTATGCAGAAGCGTTATCAGAGGTTATGGTCATGGAAGGTTGGTCCAGGATCAAATGGTTGAGGGATGTAAAATGACTATTAGTGGAGTTAGGGCTGGGTGATGCGTGGGCCCGGAGAACTGCCCCACCTAAAGCCACGATTAAGAAATTGTATTGGAATTGGGTCTCCTCTAAATTATTTTTAGATCCATGTCATTGTAATTCCACTGTTGCCTTTGTGATGATCAAAGATGTTGCGGCTTATGAACCTTACTTAGATATGATTTCAATCCCTTTCGACCGTGCGCTGTATTTTAAGTTCAGAGTGGGGACCCTACCAGTAGGAGAACTAGTTGCCCGATGGAAATCCTCTTTCCAGCATTCCCCCTTCTGTGCGCGTTGCCCCACTCGAGTAGAGTCGGTAGCTCACATTCTTTTCGAATGTCCGGATTATTGTGCACCTAGGAGGCGCTGGCTTAAACCCTTATGTAGACTCTTAGGTACCCGCCAGCACAAAGTGGCGTTACGTATTTTAATGTCTGACACATCCACTTTGATTGTTTGTGCTGTGTCAAAATTTTTAAAGTGGTCATGGTTGATTCGTGTAAGAAGGCTTTCCTTGTCGATTTAATATTTGTCTTAAACTGTTTTTAACACTTTCTTCCCTTTTCTCCCTTTTCGTGTAATTATGAAATGATTGTTTTAAATGCTGTGTTTTATACTTGTTGTACAAGCTTTTATGATATTTTTATATCGAAATAAAGCCTATCAATCAATCAATCAAAATATCACGTTGTTTTAAAGGCTGAGCCCATCCATATCCCGAGTTAACACGCAGGAAGTGGGATAAAGGAGGGGGTGGCAAATGATGAGCATTTTTGCGGCTGCTTTGATGTTCTCCACGCGGCTCACTGAGAACATCAAAGCAGCCACGAAAGTGCCCCCAAAGGCTGCAGGTGGGCAAATGGTACGCGCGCCCGGTGCACATGCACTGTACCCGATCCGCCTGCAGACTTTGGGAGCATTTTTGAAAGTCCCTTACTATACTCTCGCAGAGCAACGCACGCGCCTTGGCTCAGCAAAACCTAAAAAGGATGGGCTGTGTTCTTCTTCCCAATCAGAAGCCAAGCTGGAGTGGGTCCAGGTATTTAGTAGTGACTGCTCCTGCATTAATATTTTCCATAAGTAGGCAGTGCAGCAGTAAGCAAATGCAGAAGACCAAACTGAATATCTATTGATCAGTATAAAAAATGATGGTGTTCCTGAAGAGCTGGGAAAAGTCAGAACAATATGGATATTAGTACATATGAGACATTTTACAGAACGGAGATTAATATGGGAGCTTGATTTAATGCTAGAGATCAGTGCAAAAAATGAACAGTTAATCGGAGAAAAGAGGGACAAGCGAAAGGCTGCTTGCTTCTTCTAGTGAAATTCACATGATACACATTTTGGAAGATTTCACAGGTCCAATATTGCCCTGAATGTTGTCACACGCGTCACTTTTTGAAACAGGAAATGTCTAGATAGAATAGTAAAATCGGGTCCATGGGTCATTTTCTCCTTGAACTAGTTTACTCCTTGAATTTATATTTCATACAAATAGTCAAATACTCAACAGAAAGAAATCACGGAAAACACACATTTTGTATAATTTTCACAAAATCTCGCAGATCTTGTAAAAGAAATGTACATTTCTTACAGAACTTTTTATGCTCCCAGAGTGGAAAGAAGAGGTTTATTTATTTTTTATCAAATGTGTTAGCTTCAATCCCATGCAGTTAGGATTTATTAGATCCAGTCCAAAACATCTTTGAATTCCCAGGTGGAAACTTTAGTTGGCAAAATAGAAATTATTTCTATTTGACCAAATTGATAGTGTTTTGCAGTTTCGTTCTGAAACCTTATCTGTCCTGTGTGCATAATATGCATTTGATGTTGCTTGATTAAATAATTTTAATTTGCAATGGGATTACAGTGTGGTTGTATCTCTGTCTGTACCTATAGTGCTGACTTTGATGGCCTGTAATTCTACCTATCTCTGTATGAAGTAAATTAAGTGAAGTATATTTGAGGAATGAATTCAACATCTGTTTTATTGCCCTTCGTTACAGACCTTTGGAGCTGATGATGTTGTGTGCACACGGATTTATGTCAGAGCATGAAAAACTATACTGAAACCCCCCCAAGGTTGGATAAAAGGTTTCCAAGCAGGCGCCATTGAAATGGTGACACTGGAAGTAGCTGTCTCCAGTATTTGAACAATCCTCTTTGACAGTGTGTTTCATATCAACAATGTTTTGCATTTGATTGCTTTATTTTTCTGTGTACATTGCATTTTGTAGATACAAAACCTGTATTCTGTGATGTTATTAAATTTGTTGAGCAAAAAAAGGCTGATTTTTTACTTACTCTTTATATACATTTGGCAAAATGTTTTCATTTTAAGTAAAAGTCATGTCTCAGCAGTGTACAAGACCCCTGGTGTAATGCCTTCCAATGTGCCATTTGGTCTGCCGCTGAAGGATCTGAGCTAGTCCGCATATAGTGATGCTCACTCTACAAGGTATTCTAAGAAAGATATTAACTGGAAGCCTATGTGAGTTTTAAGCAAGCAAGAGAATGTAAAGATAACTGACCGGTAATCTTCGTTACTCAGTTCCTTGTCTTTCTTAGGCTAGTCCTCTTGATACCTTCCCCCCTTGGACGCTTTGGTGTTAGGACTTGGGGGCATATTACCAAGGGGGGCGATAGGCAATTATTGCCGATTTAGCGGCCGTTTTCAGCCGCTAAGCGGCCATAATTCTATCGCCCTAGTAGCAAGCTGTCGCTAACTGATGTTAGGGTCAGCTTTTAGGCGATAGCGAGCGGTTTGGGGCCCGTTTTGCATGTCAGCGATGTTTATCGCTAATGACATGCAAAGTGGGCGTACCCAACCAGTTAGCGACTGAAAGCAGTCGCTAACGTCGCTATCGCCTATTAGCAAGGCAGGCGAAGCGTTGGAAATATTCACGCTAAGCGCGAATATCTCCAAATACTAACACCTGCCCAGACCAGTTCTTAGCCATGTTATCCAATGAGAGGTGGATAACATGGCTAAGAGCATTTCATCGCTAATGCGTGAATATCGCTGTATTCTCAGTTATATTCACACATTTCGCCGCTATCGCTGGATATTTTAGCACAATGGAGAAAAACGTTGCTAATAGCATGTTTTCTCCGCTAACATATCCAGCGATAGGCAGCGATAAAAAAATCGTCGCTAAGCCTATTTAGCGATAAATATCGCTACTTGTTGGTAATATGCCCCTTGGTTCTTTCAGCTTTTACAAGGTGACGTTCTGGTTAAGGGAGGGAAATAGAAAGGGCAAAGGGTGGGGTAAAATGTTAGTATAGAAAGAGTAGAGAGGCTAATGTGAGTCTGCAGATTAACCCTTCTCTACTCCCATTTGGAGCAAAACCTATAACGTGCTTCAGCACACCCATGTAGCATTCAGACCAAGCCTGTATTTTAAAAGTAAAAGTAAAGACATAGTTAGATTTAAATTATAATTTACCAGTTTATACGTCAGTTTAAAAAGGTAAACACTGCTTATTTGTTTCGGAATCTGTAAAGTAAAATGGTGATTCTACTAACAATCTAAAAGCTAACAAAGCTTTAGAGACGTTTCTGCAAGGAGCTGATGCCTTTCAAAACTGGTGGGTTCTGGATTTTATTACCTAGGTTGTTAAAATATATTTGAACACGTTGCATGAACTGCCGAAAACGTTGGTGAGTCTGAACACGTGATTTCATCTCTTTCCTCTAGTTGAGGTTCATGTGAGTCAGATATCAGTGATGATTTTCACATATCCTTGTCTTTGGGTAGAGGTTGCCAATTGACCAACTCCAAAGCCGTTTCCGGCACAAGATCTTATTGTCTTTGCAACTGCTTTTTAGATCAGATATGCCTTTCAGTAGATTCCCTTCTCTTCTTTGAGAGGAAGGGACACAGACCTTCTCGCCTCGGGGAAGCGGGCGCAAATGAGACGTGAAGAGGTGGAAGTGTTCTTTGAACGTCTGGGGTCTGGACAGGGCTGTCATTGGGAAGAGTTGGGAGAGAGTGAATTCTAAGGAAGCCCTAGAAGTGCCAAACTGTAGCCAGGGGCACTGTGGTGTTGTTTCTGTATACAAACCGACAGATTTGATCATAGCTAAATAAATGTTAGGAGGAGAATATGGAGAAACGTCTGCTAGATTTGTTTAGAAGCCTACACCAACCACAGCTGACCTGAAACTTCAAAAACAGGTGAAACCTCCCTTTTGGAAATGAGCTCAACATGGCGGAAGAATAGAAAGAAGACCTGTTATCTGCGGGGATAATTCCTAACTACCTTGCAACAGTGGCGTAACAAACCTTGAGGGGGCCCCCCTGCAGGGTACGTGAAGGGGCCCCCTCCGGACTCAATCTAGAGCTCCCCAGCAGAAGTGCGGTGCTGAGGGGCCCCCTGGAGGGTGAGGCCTCCCCTGCACCGCTGGGGCTTCAGGGGCCTGTGTTACGCCCCTGCCTTGCAAAGAACTGAGCATATGAGGCTCCAGTTGTACTCCAAATCTCTAGACCTGATGGCTGGTCCAGATCAACACTCCACACAACAAAAGAACTGCCACCACAGATCAAGTCATCTAAAGCTGGAGCAACATCATTGAACCAAGACTGGTCACACACCCTACGGGAAGCTTAGCCTGAACACACCAGAGACCTGGCCGGAGACATCAACCACTTTGAAAAATTTAACTCCGACTGTGCCAACAGCAGTGCTAAATTGAGCCAGTGGTTTCCGGTGCTCAGCACCAGCACTTACTAGTCAACACCAGCACTTTTGACAGTTTACCAAATGGTGGTGCTGTTGGTTTAATTTAGAGATGAGTTAACCAACAGTTGTTTATTAATTCAAAATACATTAATAATTACTAATAGCCGGAGTTAAAGCCATTTTTATGGCTTTGAGGGCCTGGAATAGTCTGAATTGTTGCACTTGTAGGAGTGTGATGGTTAGTAGCTGTGTAATGCGTGGTGATAGATGAAGTGGCCTCCTGACAAGGGCCCTGGCACTTATTGTTTTACAAAGTAATCATTAACCGATGCTCTGGCCCCCAGCAAGCAAAACCACCAGGCTAGAACTCCAAAGGAGGCTAACGAGTACACAGAGGAACTCTGATCAACCAAAAGATATTGCAAAAAACTAGCAAGAAAATGGAGAGTCAATCAGAAGAAATATTATAAGATCACCTACAAATCCGCACTAAGACACTACCACCAACAAACAACAAACCTAGAAGAAGGCCATATCCGAGCACATAGAACTCAGCTTTAACAGCACCAAGGAGATCTTTGCAATCATCAAGGACTTCACCATCCCAAGAGCCACCGCCATCATCACCCCCACTCATGACTCATGTGGCAACCTATCAGACTAATTCAGCAACATAATCTCAACTATCTACAACAATTCCAACCCTCAACTGAACCCCAGCTGCCTCGTCACCAGCCTACAGACAGAAGACACAGGAAACACCATGACCACATGGAAACAAATCGCCACAGAAGAGACAACTTAGATCATGAGAACTATACACTCTGTGGTCCGGATGGACCCGAGCTCCAACCACATCTACAACATGGGTGCCTCCCCAATCAGCGAAACATGCACCTGAATCCTACACACCTCCAAAACAATTTCCACCTTCCCAGATTCCTGGAAAAATGCAGCAGTCAGCACAGTCCTAAAGAAATTCTCTTCAAACCCCACCCAATTAGCAAACTACCGCTTGATCTACCTCTTGCCGTACCCAGCCAAGGTCATGAAAAAAACAATCAACAGGCGGCTTGCAGACTTTCTAAATGAACACCAGCTTCCAGACACCAAACAATCAGGCTTCAGACCCAACCACAGCACAGAGACAGCCCTCATGATAGCAACAGATGACAATAGGATGTTTTTCGACTGAGGGGAAAAAGCTGCTCTTATCCTGTTTGAACTCTCAAAAGCTTTTGACTTGGTCTCCCATTCCACCCTGAAGTCATCAGCATAGTAACCTATGCAGACAATAAGACAATACATAACTAAAACTGTGCCTCATGGACAACAATCAACTTGAATGACCGCAGCAACTGCATGACCACAGTGACTGACTACCTCAAGCTCAACTTGTACAAGACTGAAGTAGGGATTTCTTGAAAGAAGATCTTGCTGTGGGACACCACCTGGTGGCTGACAGACCAAGGACCCACACCCATCCTCACCATCCAACCAAAAAGCCTAGGAAAGACAACAAGGTTGATATGACGACCTAGGTTAACTCTGTGGCCACAACCTGCCTCCATATCCTTATGATGCTGCAAAAAACCTTCATGTATCTATAAGATAACAACAGGAAAACAGTCATACAGGCCCTCATGACCAGTAGACTTGACTACGGCAACACACTATATTCTGGACGCACCAAAGAGCACCTGAACAAACTCCAAACCATAGAGTATGCTGTGGCCGCACTCATCCTCAACCTACCATGCTGTACCCATGTTTCACCTCAGGAAACTCTACTGGCTCCCCATACACAAAGGCACTCAATTCAACAACACACACACACCCTTCCCCCCAAAGGCCTGCATACACTTTCGCCAACCCTTCAGACACCCAGACTCTCATTTTCACATGTACCTTGCATAAATATAAGCAGAGCAGGAGGTTGCACCTTCTCATACATCTCCCCCAAACCATGGAATAACTTACCACAGCACATCAGCGCCTCCTCATCATTGCTTGAGTTCTGCAAAAAGCTGAAGACCTGGCTTTTCGAATAATCTCCAGGGAGACCAGCGCCTACCCACCTGTGGGAGATCTGGATACCCTCACTAGTAATTAGCTCGCTATAGAAATCTGGATAACATGACATAACATAGCATGGAAACACAAAATAGACAGCATTTGTGATTCTAGTTGTACAAACACCTCAATAAACTAGGTCCAGTTTGGAATACCTATTAGCAGACCACATATTGAGGGTCCTAGCTACATATTCCATTTATTTTGGGGATTTTGGATCTCAAAGGAAGTTTTCAGGGGATATGGCACTAGTTAATTTCCCACTCTTCAACTCCTTTTATCCAAAGACCCCCACACCCCCAACCAGCATGGGTGGTAACAATTAACGTTAACGTTCCTATTCGTTCATCCAAGAACTTTGGGGAATATCAGGAGGATGGCGAGAGACCACGTCCAGGTTTGGTGATCAATGCAACTACAACGTCCCTAATCCACTGTTCATAACAAAACACAAAAAAGGATCTACAATGTTATAAAAATTCCAGGGGCCTAGCTCCATTGGTGCATCAGGTGTAGTGAACCGGGGCCCATAATTGCTGTGTTCATGTATTTTACTACCCCAAGAGCAGTTAGCGGGGTAATGTTCCTTGCTTGCACCAGGGCCCATGTAATCTTTGCTGTGATAGTGTAGATATGATATCACATATCACATCATCATTGATACCACTGAAAGCGGTGAATGCCACAACACCCCAGAACTGATTGGGCTCAACCTTTGCTGCAGGTTGGGGAGCAAGATTTGGTGCACAAACCAGAACGTGAAAGGTTGCTAAGCTCACAGTGTCCTTGACTGATAACTAACAGGCTCTGGGCACAGAGCCTTCGCCAAGATCCTGGGTTATCACTGCACATGGCCTAGGGATACCTGGATGCAGGACTCAAGATCACTACTGCAAACACCCAATGGACATGGCATTCAGCCATGTTTGGTGATCTCCATGTGCCGACAGGATATATCTCCGCCTGTGAACTGCCTTAGAACCTGGCCAGCGAGCTCTGGGTACATGAAGTATGCTTTAAGCTAACACTACACTTTATAGCCACTACTCTGCATCCCTTTACCCACAGCTCACTTTAGTCTCCTTTTTATGTCTTGCCTAACGTCACAGCGCATGCACTCCTCGATTGCGAGACTACAGTCGTCGTTTTTGCTTCGGAAGCGGGGTGGAAGCTCCACCCATGCTTCTGATTGGCGCAAATCAAAAATGTGCGCCTTTAATTGGAAGGAGGCCTGTTTGTACCCTCCCTGTCTCTAGTATGCCGTGCCTGCCCGAACAGGAGATGTTCACGAGTACGGTGTGCACACATAGAGCCCTTCCACTTTCTTCTCGCAGGTGTCTTTTTATCACGGCGTTTCACCACAGCGCTTAGTGCCCACACTGTCACCCGCTCCTCTCAACACTTAAAACATTTCAACCCATAAATGATACACCAGACACTCTGTTATGGGGAAAGAACTGCTGCAGGTTTATTCTCATACAACATAGTATGACATTAGTGGGTCATCTTACGGGCGATCCAGGGTGGCAGCCCCTCGCAGTCGCACCCGCCTGTAGAGCCAGTCAGCACAGTGGGACGACGCCCAGGCAGTGCCGCACCTTGTAGATCCTTATCTTGGACTCCCACCCCTTTCAGGGCGGAGCGGCATGGCACACCCCCGGTTGGTTCAGGCCCCCCAACCGCCCGAAGGACTAACGGGGCGCCGTCGTGATTTCAGGAACCTCCTGCGGCTCACGGTCTTAGGCTCGGGCACCCTTACTGTGCCGGGCAGAGGCACCCTTACTGTACCCGTCTGCCACAGAGGTACCCTTACTGTACCGGTCCGCCTCCAGATCGCCCTGTAACTCCGCCTGCAACACAAAAGAAACATTAAAACGTTCTGAAATATCGCGCCGCCTATTCTGCCGCTAGGAGAGTGGCAGGGAGGGTGCAGCACACGGAGAGGACGGACAGCGCGGGCCGCGGGCGGGGACCGAGCGCAGGGACGAGGCAGGAAGCAGAGAACGACCCAGAGGCGGGCCAGGCCCTATATACCTAGCCCGGCCCGCCCCCTCCGGAAGAACCTCCCCCGGGATACATGACTGGGGGCCAGGAAGGGGGCGTGGGGCTCCCTGGAATCTCTCTCACCCCAGCGCGCCAAGCCAACACGGGCGGGGGCTGGACTAGTGTCTACTAAAAAGGCTGCCCTGCTGATGTCCCCCTGCGTGGGACGCGGGCAGCAGCATAGTGCCCACACCGTCACCCGTTCCTCCCAACACTTAAAACATTTCAACCCATAAATGATACACCAGACACTCTGGTATGGGGAAAGAACTGCTGCAGGTTTATTCTCATACAACATAGTATGACATTAGTGGGTCATCTTACGGGCGATCCAAGGTGGCAGCTCCTCGCTGTTGCACCCGCCTGTAGAGCCAGTCAGCACAGTGGGACAACGCCCAGGCAGTGCCGCATCTTGTAGATCCTTATCTTGGACTCCCACCCCTTTCAGGGCGGAGCGGCATGGCACACCCCCGGTTGGTTCAGGCCCCCCAACCGCCCGAAGGACTAACGGGGCGCCGTCGTGATTTCAGGAACCTCCTGCGGCTCACAGTCTTAGGCTCAGTCACCCTTACTGTGCCGGGCAGAGGCACCCTTACTGTACCCGTCTGCCGCAGAGGTACCCTTACTGTACCGGTCCGCCTCCAGATCGCCCTGTAACTCCGCCACAGCTCTGGAGGAGGCTACCGTCGATGCCAGGGCCCCCCACCTCAGAGTAGCTTAGTGGCGCCCCACGGCAGCAAGTGCTTCATGAAGGTCTAGCAGGAATACGTCCATGCCCACCCTAGACAAGTGCACCCCATCTTTTTCATAGTAACCTGCAATATGTTCCTGGATCAATGCATGCCTCACAAATCCCAGGCCCCTGCATTCCATGAACTTCTGCATGGATCTATTGACCCTCCTGCGTGAATGATCTATTGCCTCTGCAGACCTGGCGCCCCGCCATTCCCTGCGAGGCACGATCTCGGACCACAAAATCTCGCATGCTCCCATCCTATGGCTGATTGCCATGATGTCAGACTGCATGTTCTGGAGTAACGCCCTCTTCCCCATGGAGACCAAG
Source organism: Lissotriton vulgaris (assembly GCF_964263255.1). Classification (NCBI taxonomy): domain Eukaryota; kingdom Metazoa; phylum Chordata; class Amphibia; order Caudata; family Salamandridae; genus Lissotriton; species Lissotriton vulgaris. The sequence continues at coordinate 117,269,258 of NC_141688.1, forward strand.
TCATTCCCACCCAGGTGGATCATAAGGAAATGCGGGGGGGGACCCCTAGCCAGGTGCTGCTCAAGGCACCTCCTTAGGTCGTTCCATTTCATCCCCGGGGTGCCCAGCCATGCCAACTGCGTCCCGGTGAGGCCCCTGTTCCAATCCCTGCGAGCCGCCCACTGCCCCAACCTTGCCACGTACGAATGTCCCATCACCCACACACGCCGGCCTGTCGGAGAAAGGAGGACGCCAGTTTGTGAAGAGTTCACTTTAATTGTTGGGCACTGCACACGACATTGTAATAAATCCCTCTTAAAAGTTGAAACACAGCAAACAACGGTCCATGTAACCTATATACATTATGGTATATTCACCAATACCTTCTTGAGCTCCCTCGCCTAGAGTACTAAGGGCGGATGTACCGTTGGTAACAGTTGGACTGCCAGCGCCCTACCTCTTTGATGCCCTCTGGCCCCATGCCTGCCCTGAATGCCGCCGTGGCTGCTCCGATCCTGAAAGAATGGCTTGAGAACCTCTTCCCACTCCCTGCTACTCCTGCTTTGGACAGGGCTGCCCTCATGATGCGGTCAAGCTGGAACCTGGTCAATGGTGCTTCATCCCCATGTCCTCCCACCGCTGGCCTTATCCTCAGGAACTCCCTGACTGATGCCACCGGGCAGTATCTAGGGTCCCCGCACGCCTGCAGCACAATGGTTGTGCCCCACCCAGCTTGGTCAGTTTTGGACTTCCGAATACGGAGTGCCAATGCGTCTGTCGCACAAACATCCATCATACTTAGTGCTGCCCCTGTCCCATCCATTTTGACTTGGCCACAAGCTCGCTTACCCTGAAAGCCCCGAAAAAAGCCAGGCAGAACGCTGTGGTGAATAATCGCACCTCAAAAGGGGAGCTGATAACCCAGGGCAGGACATCTATCATTCGCTGCAGGGAAGGGAAATCTATAGGAGCCCTGTTGTCTGGGATAGCCACCTCCTCCCGTGCCCACCCTCGCAGTGCTGCCCTTACTCTTAAAGACTCTGTGGGATCCTGACCACCGTTAAGCCTGGTGTCATGTCTCAGGGCCACCAGGTGGCCACATACCCATGAGTGGGTTTTTCCAGCTTCTTTCGCCCAAACCTCAAATGTCTCGACCTGCTCTTCAAGACCCAGAGCCCTCGCTTCAGACGCATCAATGACTGCTCCAAATGTTTGCAACTGGGAGCCATATTTCCTCCGTGTTGCTGGAGCCAAGGAACGCTCGCCCATCCTCTTCAGTCGCTCCCCCACTGAAGCAGACGCCAAAGGGATGCCGGGAATGGTGTCATCATTGCTTTTGCCTGCGGCCGGACCTCTCGGAAGCGGAGCCACTGAAACCGAGAGAGAGCGTCGCGCCAAGCCAACACGGGAGGGGGCTGGACTAGTGTCCACTAAAAAGGCTGCCCTGCTGATGTCCCCCTGCGTGGGACGCGGGCAGCATCATTCTTTTACTCCATATTGAAGAGCAAAGTCCTCTTAAGTGGAAGCCATACAGCGAGCGTCCTTTTGATCATGGAGTTTCAGCACAGTGCGCGCATGGCGCGCTTTCCCTTTCTTCTACTTCATAACACTCCTACTTTAGTTTAAGAAAATATTCTTACGCTCCTCATATGTACAGACTGAAAATAAAGTTATAAGAAGGAAACAGCACTTACTTAATCGCTTTGAAGGGTCGAAGAGCTGACCTCTGAACTCCCCTTCTGTGTATCTCTGAACTGACCTTCGTTGTATGTGGAAGGTGCAAGAGTCACCGTAAAATATGAATTTATGGAGGTTTTTTCAATTCTACAAGTTTTCTAGTTAAACATATGTGCGGCCAACTTTCCATGCTTTATACGCTACTTTTATTTTAGGAGAATTCAGAAACATGGGCTACCTTAAGTTATCCAGTCTACTGTCCATTCTGCTGTCCTCTATAGCTGACATGGGCAGTGCTTCAAATTTGTGAGAGAGGTCAGTAGATGAATGCGCCTGCTGCACAGATGTATGCATTGAAAACTCGCAGGTCTCCGGTTCAAGTCCCAGAGGGGCCCAGTTTGCCTTTCATCCTTCAAAAACACCAACTCTTATGCATGACAGTAGTCTGTGCAATCTTTGTTAAGAGGCAATGTCAAGAAGAGGCAATATAAGCAAGCTGTAGATTCACCAAACGCTATGATTAACGGCTGGCAATGATATCTTGTTCCCAGCCTCCAATGGCATAGGCTGTCTCAAGTAGTGTTAAACTTTGTACACAAAAACAAGCGTCACGTCATCACAGCGAGATTTGAGAACAGCCTTGTTAACGTTTCTTGGAGACCTGAAAAGCTCTGTGAAGTCACTGAGCATTGTTGTGCTGCACCTCCTGTGCCATTACTGTGTGCTTGTGGGAGTGCCACGCAAATTCAAACAGGTGGCGCCGGAGCTTGTATGTGACATGAGCCTCCAAGGTGGGGGTGTCAGACAGCGACCAAAAAAGAGTCCTTAGGGCTTCTGTGGTAGCCACTCTTGGTATGAGATATAACACTGACTGTACCTTTTTGTTTTGGGACTTTTTTGGCAGGAGGGGATGAGCCATACCAGAAGCGCCTGTGTTCTAACTTTCGTAGAGGCGGGCCACCGAAGGGGGCTTAGGAGCCGGCGCCATAACCTGGCGTCAAGCCCCCAGTTAGGCGGAGGCAGGGGACCACAGTTTGGTGCAAAAACAGGGTCGCCAAACAAAGAGGAGGGGAAGCCCCAAAAGGTCCCCCGCACATCGTGGCCAATGAGAGTGCAGGCGATTTATAAACCCCCCAATGGTGGGGGGCGCAAAGCGCAATAGCGAACCGGGGGGGGGCATATAAGCGCCGCTCCCCCAGGTATGCTCCTATCTGCAAGGAGCGGGGAAGCAGCACGGCGTAAAGAAAATCTTGTCCCACCCACACCTAAGAAACAGCAACGTCACAGGGCTGAGAAAGGGAGGATGCGCGGCGAAGGACTACGCTGAGAACGGTTGGTACAGAGGCACAACGGAGGGCGGTGTGCCAGAATAGGTCCACTCACCTTCAGATGCCGCACGGCTGCGTGAGGTGGCCTAAGGACAGCGACTCTGGGATGCCTCACAGCAGGATGACATGGCTACTAAGGGAAGGGGTAGCAAACAGAGACGGCGCTCACAGCCCAGCCCCCGTCGGATGGCAGGGCACGACAAAGTCAGACAAGGTAGCGAGGCGGCCTAACTCTGGGACAACGGATATCCCCTTCCCGCATTAATGAGGCGCAAGAAAGTCCAACCTACAAAAAGAACTGCCCCAGAAGGGCCAAGAGACAATATCAGGGAAATGTATAATGACATAACATGCAAATGCGAAAGACATACCTGTTTCCTTGTAACCCTAATAAACTGCTGCCAACAAATGACCACCACAAGACAAAAAGTGTAGTGGCTTTCTTGGCGGGAGGGGGAGTACGGAAAGGAAAAGGTAATGGTATTGACATGTAGGAGTCGGGCAGAGTGCGGGGGTTATTGCGCATGCGTCCTTGGCCACTGGCTATGCAGTGCTGGCGTCAATGTCGAAGTGCATTGAAGCAGTGTAGCGCATGACTAGCACTAACACTCCACGTGATTGGTGTGCTTCCATGCTTCCTGCATAGTTTGTTGTTGCACTGAAGAGGTCTTGACTTTGATGGGCACCTGAACTGGGAGATAAGGGAAAGTCTTTCCCATTGGTGTTTACTGATAACCAATAGTTGTGTGCTTCTGTACAGTTTATGGAATGTCTTACTATTCCCCTAGTATGTCTGGTGTCCCTCATCCAGAAATCTTTAGCATGCAGACTCAGTAATGAATAAGTTAACAAGGCATTTTCCAACACCTGCATTGATGGGCGTCTTGTACCTGTAGGAGTTTATTTGTAGCTTGTGAAACATTTACCAGGAGCAGAGTCACTGGAAAGCGTAGGAGAAAGGGGGTGCTTGTGCTATGACCCAAGGCTAAACAGACTTTTACTCCTATGCGCCTTAGGACTGCCTCATCGCTCCGGGAATTCAGGAAAGGGCTCAAGACCTGGCTGTTAGAATAAACTGAGAACCTTGAAGCTGCTAGCAACTCAGTGCCTTGCGACCCTCACAGGTGATTTGCCGCGCTTTACAAATCCCGATTGATCGGTTAACTCCAGATGTGCAAGGATAGACCCATGCGGGCAGCTATTGTTTTCAACTTATTTTGAATGTTAATCGATACATGCAGTCACTATCTTTAAAAACGTTGCATAATGACAAATAAAATGTCTATCGACGCACTTACGAAAAAATAACACAAATGCTCCTAGTTTTTGTCACGCTTAAAATCTCATGAATAAATTAAAATATTAAATAATAAATCACAAGCAGTGCCGTTCAGTGAAAAAAGCTACATTGCACAATCATAATTTGACATAAAAAATAAAAATACATCTTTGCACTGTAAACATTAGAACTTTTCACTATGAAACAGTCGGGGCTATTGACTTTCCCCCATCTGAAAATATGATCTGAGCGCTCTGCTTCCGAGTTAACACAAACCAGGGCCTGCTTCTAAGCCCTATCAGTATGGGCGATCCTTTTATGTCTCTGTGAGATGAAGTCTGAGCATCTTGCAGGAAAAAAAGCAGAAAAGAAAACTTGAAAAAAGTATAAGATATGAATCTGCAGAGAGCTTTTTACAAGTTGGTTGAAGTGATACTCGCATACTTGTCAGATAATGGGGTCGCCCCAATAGTTTGGCCCTTGTTTTCACCCTACTTTTATGTTCCTTGTATATCAAGCAGGGGCAGGGGCCTTCTTGCTGGTGCATGCCGGGAAGCATAGCCCTGACCCCTGGAAGCTGTTATCTGTTTTTAGCTATCTTCATCTGTTCGAGATCAGCAACAGCTCGGTTATCAGTTCTCTGCATCTCTGAATAACAAGCATTTGCAATGCAATAGGTCTCGCATTTGCGAGAATTGGAGCTAATGGCATTGTAAATGACAATACCTTTTATTAATTTGTTTTGAAAACCTGCAAGCGGCACTTTGTTCAATATAGTCCTTGCTTGCGAGAAGCAAGGCTGGCAGTAAAAGAGACTGACAGCCGTGCTTCTCATAAGCAAGGACTAAAAGTACAAAGTGCTTGTTTACGCACAGCTTGCAGGTTTTCACGCGCATACATAAAAGGCATTGTCATTTACAGTGCCAATAGCTTAAACTCTTGCAAATGAGAGACCTATTGCATTGCAAATGCTGCTTGATCTTTGTCTTAGGGAGTGACACCGTCACCAGAGAGCATCACCCACTGAAAAAAGCTTTGTTAAACAAGTAGGCTTTTGTGTGTGTGTGTTTTTTTAAAGGAAGCTATAGTTCCTCAACCTCTATTGTGAAAGTTGTAGAGACGTCCCCTTCGGTTGAAGAACCTTAAGGATACAGAAGCGAAACCCCACTGCAGACCGCATTCATTTGGGAAAGGTATATTATTAAAGCACTGAAACATGCTCTTTCTGTGTTTTTGTACATCTACAGTGATGTGGAAATGGGCTTGACATTGGTGCATCTTTCGGTCCACCCGGATGGAAGTGGCGCTTCTTCTGACTTTGACCCCATTCTTTTATGAAATAACAAGCTGCTCTTTTCTTAGTTTGTACAATGGCATGAGCTAAACGCTGCTATGCAGGGCAGTGGCCTGGTTAATGAGGCGGGAACCCTTTCAAGGGATGCTAATCCATTCAACGCTCGCGAAGAAGTAATTAGGATCTTGTTGGCTACAGTTCACAGTTCAGCGGCTGTTGTAATGAGGGAGGCACCTCAACTGTGCGGCCTTTGTCTTCCCTCCCACCTGATTTACAAAATCCTCCTATGACCAGAACACATTCATAACGCGGCTATAAATAAAGATAAGGAGAAATGAACCATTTACAGTTGTCAGACGTGTGAAAGAATGTACAGGAAAGAAGATACAATTGTGGCAAGTGGATGAGGAATTGTGAGCCTGATCTCCCAACTATTTGTAAGTTTTCTTTTATGATTCACAAAAGTTGGATCTTCACTCTTGAAAAGATTGACTTGTGCACACATTTTGTTGTGAGTAGAACGGCTCCATACTGCAGAGTTTCCATTCCAGGACAGCAAAGCCATGGAAAACATTATGAAAACCCACATGTAAATACATTTGTGGGTGTTTCCAAAACTATCGAAGAATAAATGTATTTGTGTGTGAGGTTTCATAATTTTCCGCAAACTATTGGAATGTCGTAGTAAGAAGTCACAAACGTTGTTCATGGGTATTGCTGAAACCTCACTACTGCAGCCTCTCAAGCGTACTTTTAGAAATCTTTTGCACTTTCCAAAAAGTTTACTTATTAATCTAAATGTCGGAGGAAACCTATAGGATAACATTTTTGATGTGGCCCCATGTGAGCAATTAAGCAATGTACCAACATTATGCTTCAAAGTCTATAAACAATGTTATTGGTATAGTGCTCAAAATTTGGCCTGAGCGGAGTCAGCGGAACTCTGCAAAGTCACAAAAAAACTCTGCTGTGCCGCGCGGAGTTCGCTAGTGGGGGAGTGCGTTATGTTTCCCCCTTAATGCTGATTTTTAGCACTGGGTGTTTGTCCCGCGTGGTGAAATCAGCACGAGATGGCACCACGTGCAGTACAAGAGGGTGCTGCGTCTTTGTGCCGTTCGATTAGAAGTTCTACCAGTAGCAGCTCCTCAAGGGAGTGCTGCTGGGTGGGGCGGGGGAGGGGCAAGGTGGGGGGTAGTAAGCTCCGGCATATGGCCGAACAGAGGTAAGTAAATAAAACAAATTACATTGCGCGCGCTGCATCCCCATTTTTATCACTTTGGCGCATGAAGGTATAATCAAGTGGCCATTCGATGAAATCTCTGATCACTATAGTTACATTCTCTTTAGCAGAAAAGAGATGAGTCCCCCAAGACCCATCTGTTCACAGCTTTCTTCATCTTGTCCGAAGGTGTTTTTTTACCCTCAAGTCACAGAATCCTTTTGAATTAGACTAGTCCGGAAATGTCGGACTCAGAGTCACCAGCCAAAGATTCTAATCCCTCAGTCCTGGTATCCACACCTTTTACAGCCTATAATCCTGAATTCAAACTTTCCCGCTTGACCTGACTGCTATTACCTCTTTTTCCATTTTTCTCTGTTGATAGTATTGAAGCCATTATCTTTCTTTGGCCTCTTCTATAGCTAGATCTCTGGAGCTTTCCTCTCTCACTCACGTTTACCCTCATGGTTGATAAACTCCCATTTATCTCTTCAAATGTGTTTCCATTACATGTTTCTCATTCAATGTTCATGTCGTCCTCAGCCTGCTGGTATCCTTGCGACTGGTCTCAACAGTGGTACCTTTTCATCCTACATCAGCACCTACTACTGCCAGACGAGGGTCACAGACTGGCGAACGCTCTGATTTAACCCTGGGCGAAGCACTACGCTACACTCGCGGAGTTTATGAAGTTTGCGCAACTTCCCACTACGCGAGCTGCATGTAGCACAGTGCGAACACGCGTAGTGCAGCGTAGCGTAGTGCAGCGGTAATTTTTTGCTTGTTCGCGGTCCTCAACGTCATGTTCGCGACTGCGAATAAGCAAAATGACATCCCGGCGAGATTCTCAATGCGGGGAGGTCAGGTTTCTCATTGTGAGTGGTTGCGCATGCTCGTGACCGCTCTCAATGAGAAACTATCAGTTCGCATTGAGAAAACTGCTGCTCGAGTAATAATCTACTCGAGCAGCAGAAAACTACAGCTCGCACTGTACAAGATGTCGTTTTCAATGATTGCACAGTGCCGGATGCTTGTCCGCACTGTGCAATCATTGAAAATGCATCTTGCACAGTGCGAACATGCTACTACGCAGCTCGCGTAGTGCTACGTGAAGTTCGCGTAGTGCGAAGTGCACTTCGCGTAGCTTCGCGTAGCGCTACTTCGCGAACTACGCCCACCCCTAAGCCCATCTCTACCTGGATCACCGGAAATCACCTTCCTCCACATGGGTGGCTCACAATATCAACAGCTCCACAGAATTAGTACTCCATTCTTATTGGTTATGTACAAGATTGAACTGGGTAGCTCATCTGGCACCCCCCATTTAAGATATCTCTCCGATGGAAGTGAGGAGATATCCCATCACTCCTCTGTTGACTGCCACAGGGCACACTACGCTCTAAGTCACCCTCAGTTGGCCAGTGTCCTGTCTGCTGATGTGAACATCAGCTGATTGACAATATCTGTTAGCACCTATTACTGCTGAATGAAGGTCAATGACCACCACAGAGTGTGAGGTCTCCAGTTAAGCATACAATTAGTCACTAGTATCCCCCTCCTGCTCCTCACAAACTGAGCACAATGTTGGCAGCACCACAGAGCGAGAGGGCTCTAGTTAAGCCCACCTTTGCTCACCAGAAGCCCCCTCATGCTCCTCAAATACTGAGCACCACATTGGCAGCTCCACAGCCCAAGTGTGCTGCTCTGACTTGTTGCACATGAGATTGGAGTCAGTCACTCATCACGCCTACCTGATCGACAAAAGACCACGGAGAGGAAAGAAACATCCTAGCTGTCACACCAGCAGCTGGGCTCCCCCTTGGCTCAGCCCTGTGGTTTCTAGCAGCACATGGACTGTCACCGCTTGCAGAACATCAGGAGTGTTAGTGGGAGCTCAAAGGAGAGCGACCACCACAGTTTCTTCCAGGCTTCTCCCAGTATTGCAGTCTATTCTTCCCTCCTTGGTGGACCTCCACTAAACTATATGAAACACAACCAAAACAATATCAAAACATTATCTAGAATCTGGTAAACGAGTATCCTTGCTCAGTCGGGGGGGGGGGACCCAGGTTCCGAAAATGCTACAGGACCATACAAATTACAGTAAGCAAGTTACAAATGCACATATCGGCAATATTTCATCTTTTTTTGTAATGGTCTACTAAAACTTCGATGTTGATTAAACACTATTAGGTGCTGCTCCATTGATAAGGCGATGGGTTACATGTTCATCGTTGACTTGCTATAACAGGTGGGAAGCCGTTTCCTAGGGCAGCAATGAATGGACAGCTACGGGTCACTGAAGATCACCTATAGTGCACATTAAAAGAACACTGAGACCAATGGTTAGAATGCCTGTGTACAAAACCGAAATGAAGAAGTGTGTCAGTCATTGCTAAGGATCTAACTTAATTATCTGCTTTGTGGCATTTAAAACAGTCTTCAATGAATTGATCACTTTTCATTTTAGCTTGCTCACTGGCTCCAGGAACTTTCAAGGCAGCTTAATTTTCTCTCACTTACATGTGCATTGGTTGGAGACATACATATTGATTGAAAGATAGATTGATATGAAGTGCCAGATGCACTACGAGTTTTTGCGGTCACAAAGTCTGCGTTCCATGAAAAAATCAAGGTTTGCAACCACGAGAACCGTTTTTCTAATGTGCTAAACTCCGTTTTGCCATTGCGAAAAGTTTTACTGATTCACATAATGGGATTTCCTACCCCTACCGCATCGCAATTTGTAAGGGGCATGGAGGGCCTGCACCGCACTTGGTGCTGCCTTGGGGTGGGGGGTCATTTTTGCAAGTAAATTCTTATTTTAAAAGCACCTGTTGCCACATTCCTTGCTTTCAGCAATATTCAGGCATCAATTAAAATGTCAAGATAACTGCAGTGATTCGTCTTCCTGGAAAGAGAAGGAGGTTTGCCTAGTGGAAGTTTTGACTCATTCTAAGGTGTTGCAGAGGGTTAAAATGCCTGCTACTAAGAACGTGTACCATGCAGGTAACAAAGTGCATATAATGGAAATAGGTCAGTGGTTTCTGCTTCTGTAAGAGAACTCCTTTTGTAACTTAGGGCCTTATTTATGAAGGCTTTGCGCCACAGGTGCGTCACTTTTAAAATGGGAAAAAGTGATGCAGCGGCGGCGCAAGGCCTTCATAAATAAGGCCCTTATTGTTTATAAGTCTAAATCCAAATATAGAACACTGAGCTATTAACTGTCATCAAAGAGCTGCAAGCAAACTGCAAGGTATATGTTAGTGCTATATATTTTTTTGCACAGTCTTTCAATATCCTAATCTTGCCAAAAGTGTTCATTTGGGTAGAAAACATGTTCTAATTATTAAAGAGAACCCTAACAATGAAATGTTCTAAAATTGTGCTTTTCCAGAATAAGGACTCTTAAACTATATTGCCTACCAGTATCAATGACATGTCACACATACACTACACCTTGAAGTCCTGTCTGATGTAACAATTCCTATACATTGATTTACACACATATGAATGTCTCTGTGCAATGTGTGTGAAGTAAAGTGCCCCGACACCTTACACTGGTATGAGTGGCGCTTTCAAACTAAGGAGCATATCAACAAGGGACTTATCTCTGCTTTTTTGGCTTTAAAAGCCAAAAAAGCGGTGATAAAACTATCGCCCTATTTACAAGCGGGTGCTAACATGCATTAGCGCATGTTAGCACCCATTTTTTCAACCCCTCGCTTTGCATCTCTAATAAGATGCAAAGTGGGCGTCACTGGGCAGTACTGCTTTTAAATTATCGCTGATGTGCATATCGCAATATTTACAAGGAGGCCCACGCATTTTAGCAGATGGTTTTCGCCAAAACTAACGTCTGCTAAAATGCTGATTTACCTATACTTTACATTGGGGTGGATTATGCTGATATGACCACAGGGTCGTATCAGCAAGGTTATCGCCGTTTTCCATGGAACATTGCTGGAAAACCAGCAATGTTCCATGGAAAACACCGCTATTGTTGGAATAATTATCGCCATTGTGCTTTGCATTGTTGATACAGTGCTAGCATGGCGATAATTTCCAGAGATAGCCAGCGATAAAAAATCGCACGGTAAGCGCGGCCAGCGATAATTATTGCTACCGCTTGATAATATGCCCCATATGAATCTCGGAGACAGGGATTATGGAGACTTGAGGGGCACTGTTAAAGGATAATAGTGAACAAATCTATTGCAGAGGTGGTCATTGGGGGGCGCCATCAAACATTGTCACACAGGGCGCCACCAGTGTTAAAGCCGGCCCTGGGGGCATGTTTTGGGCATTCCTCATTCCTTCAAAATTGTAAATTGGTAAATTATGTATCAGTAGTTTGCAACTCTAATTCCAGTTACTAACTACCAAGTCGGGGTGATAACTAATTCGCAAAAGTGTAAGGGTCCACTTTGAATACACCTTTCGTCTTGGCAAAAGAAAGACTGACAGACAGACCTGCAGGCAGGCAGGCAGATGGATTGATGGATAGATAGATAGAGAGATAGATAGATAGATAGATAGATAGATAGATAGATAGATAGATAGATAGATAGATAGATAGATAGATAGATAGATAGATAGATAGATAGATAGATAGATAGCTCACGTGGTGTGTTAAGACCGATGCTCAAATTTAATATATAAAATATTCACGTATGTCCATCTTCTTTAATATGCCACTTTTTCTTATTTAAAAAAATACAATAAAACCTAATGTATTATTGCAATACTTCAAGCACATGTACTCCGTTCTGTAACCAGCTCGCGGAAGCCCACTAACTGTGTCCAGAATTCAATGCCTCACTGCAGTAGAATCCTACTTTGCTTGGCCCATTTCCAAAAACCGCCTCTGAGTGGTCGCTGCTCAATGACCTGCAAAAGGAACTAATTTGGGCTACTTCAAGCCGCGCCGTCTAGCCGCATCCTCAGCCTGTCTCCCCTTTTCAGTAATAACTTTTGACACTGTGTAGGCTGCAGCTAACACTGAAATTGTCTGCATGACTTCCACTTCCTAACCAGTTACACAGATTTTGTATAATCGTGCAACGATTTCTGCCCTAAGCCTGGTTTTGGCACATCTCAAGTGATGATTTAAATGTAAATACTTCGCTATTCCCTCTCGCCTGGAGCATTAGTATTCAGAGGAGCATAACTAAAAAATCACCAGTAACAATAAAATATAATTTTAAAATTATAGAACAAAAAAAAGCAATGACTGACAAAATTATTTCTCCCTGCCATTATTATTGTCACAATTCAGTTACCCAGTAGGAAAGTGCTTAGCCTGGCTGGCACAGTAGTTTATGCACGTGTTATATACATTTCCAGCAGTAGAAATACATAATAAATAAAGGAATACGTACTGGTCACTCTGTTTGTTCTTTTTCAACCTTGCTTTCTCTCTTTGTCACTGTTTTCGCAGCTTCCTCTCCCCCCTTCTCCCTTTTACTGCCTTTTTCTCATGCTCTGTGGCAAAGTGTGGAATACATGTTCATTTGGGGTTTCCTGTGCAGCAGTTAAGCCATGTACACCACTGCTCAGAGGGACAGAAGACGACAAACAATGCTGAGCAATCTTCATGGCAACCTGAGGAGAAGCAGTAATATCTCAAGACCATCCATCACCAGATGGATGTCAATATAGCATGTAGTTTTATCGACCTGCAAAACTGTTATGTCCAGAATATCGACTACCAACATATCGTCAAACAAAGTGTATAATTAACTCCACATCTATTAAACTATTCCCTTTAAAGATATGTGCATATGTGTATATATATATATATATATATATATATATATATATATATATATATATATATATATATATATATATATGTGTGTATATATATATATATATATATATATACATTTATTAATATAACTATATATATATATGCATTTATGCTTTGAGTTTCTTTTCTTGTAAAATACGATGGTTAATAACCCTGGTCACTACACATTTTTTACTGAGATACTTTCAAATTCTAATCAGATGGCAAATGCGTTGCTAAATTGCTTCATTTTTTGTAAAGCCACGCTTTCATCAAAGGGAAAGGGGGAAAAAAAGTCGTATTTCACCTTTTCTTTATGTTTATCACTACCACAGTCACGTGCATAGGGTGCTAGCTGTCTTAATGGTCCATTCAATGCTTGAACGTTGTCATGTGATCAAGCCACTCCGGTGGTGAAACGCGTTATGGCTGACTAACGAGAAACGAGAAATAAACGCTACTTTCTGCACTCAACCTGGGCTCGTGTCTGCTTTTCGTTGCATGCTAGAGACAACACGCTGCATCTGATTCCCCTAAGCGGCTCTTGGTATATATATATATCAAAAAGGCACTGTGAAATACGTTTTCAAACAAACGGGGTGTGAGCAATGCCGATCCACGGCTTAATAACACACACCACACAACAAAGGCAAATAAACTTGACACATAATGTAAATAATTTCGGAAATAGAAAATGTAAAGCGCCCGAAATTATTGTTTGAAAACGTATTTCACAGTGCCTTTTTGAATGTGATTCTTGAATGCTAAAGTAAAAAGTAATTCACTATGTAATACTGTCTCTCACGGGGGCGAACGCCAGTCCTCTTTCTATGTACATGCAAAAATGTGACGAAGAGCTTTTAAACTTGCTTCCTTCCGTGTCAATGGTAGACACTGACGAAGGAAAACCGAAACGCGTTTGTCTGCTGAGTGGTTCTGATTAAAATCATATTGAACACTTTCCCCGCGAGTGCCGAATTTTCTTTCTGCTAATTTCGAGAGAAACTCGGAGCTGCAATCTATTCACGTGGGGCGCCACCACGAGAGGCACCCGTCTGCGAGTGACCTGGATATTGGTGCAACGGAGCTGGAATATATATATATATATATATATATATATATATATATATATATATATATATATATATATATATATATATATATATATATTCTAAATGTGACTCCCCTGCAATTGAGGCACCCACAACACCAGCGTGTTTCAACCTTTTATTCAACCGGATGGCAGTGAGATTACAATCTTCACGAGGCAAGGTATTTCAGTCCATTAATCCATACTCGTTTCAGGCTAGTGCAGCCCTTGGTCACTGGGATAGTTTCTGAATGAAAGCGGCGTGTTTTTGCGCCTTATTTGCAGCGCTTGAGTGTCTGTTCCCGCCCTAATAGGCGTGGCTGCTGGGCTCTGTTGTAGTCGTAGTTAGAAGCTCTAGTGGCATGTTTTCATTCCTTTTCTAAAATGGAGAAGTAAAAACCTCAAGTAGGTTTGCTTGTCGAGTCAATCACCATCTCATAGCCAATTTCATTCCATAGAACGGTCACGCTTGTTCCAAAAGCACCTGCTAGTTGTTTACAGTGGCATGCACGGACCTCTCTTCCGCGGCGGGGTCGCCTCGTGACCCGGGTGGGCCAAAAAATATTCCAAATGTGACTCCCCTGCAAATGAGGCACCCACAACACCAGCGTTTTTCGACCTTTTATTCATCCAGATGGCAGTGAGATTACAATCTTCACGAGGCAAGGTAAAACACTGGTGTTGTGGGTGCCTTAGCTTTGCTAAGGTTTCGTATCAGGGTTGCATAAGTTTTGTGGCGCAGCCCTGGACTCATTTTAGTCATTTACTAAGCAATGCGTGGTTTAGTAAATACAAAGTAACGCAGCCCAGCACATAGCGCTGGCTTGAGTTTCTTTGCTTTGGATAGGCATTACATGGGTGGAGCATGGCGTCCCATGCATCTACTCGTGTATTTTAATGCAAACCCAGATATGTACCAAAATGGTGCACATACCTGACAGAGACATAACGAGGAGAAGTATCTTTATTTCTCTGTGTTACTTCCTCTTTCATGCAGCACATATGGAAAGAAGACTATGGGGCATAACTCCGATATATCCCCACCGTACCGCATCAAAAGCGGAGATAGATTTACCACCCCTTTCACAAGCTGGTACAAACTGCGGACATTGCCAGTATTCCTGCGATAACTGCTCCGAAATTTACCTCTGCGATGGACACCACCAACTAACCCTAATGAGATGTAGAGTAGACTTTCCTGTGCAAAAACACACGAAAAAACCAGAACACCACCACGATTCGAACCAAAAACAGGCAATGAGCCGCAGAAGCAGCAGGAATTTAACTCCTGCCTTTTGCTGGGCAGGACGACTACCCACAGCATGAAAGGGAGCCCAGCCAAGAGCCACATCTGAAGACCAACAGATGGAGACAACAATTGTGTAGTACAGAGTCCCAAGAGGGCAACAACATCCACCAACACCACCCTCAGGACCCCCTCACCGGCACCCCCCTGGACACAGATATGCCACATCAACTACACTCAAACATGTACCAAATAATCTGCATGATGTCGCACAATCACTTCTGGAGACATGCATATGTCGTCACAAAAATGAGCAGCACACATTCACTTATGAAACAACAATTGAAAATGTATTAAAATAAACACTGAACAGAAATAAGGACACAATGCGGTTCCACTCCAGGCCATCTGTACGCCACAGCCTGCAAGACAAAAATCAGGATGAGAAGGGGTGTCCTGCGCACATCAAGGGACAGAGAGAGAGCGAAGGAGAGTGAGAGGAAGAGAGGGAGAGAGAAAGAGAGAGAGAGAGAGAGAGAGAGAAGAAGAGAGGGGGGAAGAGAGAGATAAGAGAGGGGGAGAGAGAGATGAAGAGGGGGAGAGAGAGAGAGAGAGAGAGAGAGAGAAGAAGAGGGGGAGAGAGAGAGAGAAAAGAGGGGAGAGAAAGAGTGAAGAAGAGGGGGAGGGAGAGCGAGTAGAAGAGAGAAAGAGAGAGGCAAGAAGAGAGGAGGAGAGAGAGAAGAAAAGGGAGAGAGAGAGAGAAGAAGAGGGGGTAGAGAGAGAGAGAAGAAGAGGGGGGGGGAGAGAGAGACAAGAAGAGAGGGGTAGAGAGAGAGAGTGCCGCCCCTGAGCACCCAGGCCACACTGCTCACCTGCTGCCACCGGTGTGTCTCCAGCCATGTGCCGGTATGTAGTGCAGTTCATCAGGTCCCACATCTGATACAGACCTGTCATCTGGAACAGAGTCTAGATACATAAATGGCACAGTACAAACAATTGCACAAGACATCATCGCCGGTCCGCCCCTGCGCCCCAGGCAGAGGCACCCAGCCCCTCCCGCCGCCCATCAGAACATGCCTGCCCCTGTGTACTCAGGCCGCACTGCTCAACTTCTGCCACCGGCGTCTGTAAAAGATGTCCCACCACGTGCAGATGCAAGTCACAAACCCAGGCCCGCGGACACAGCACCCTTCACATCATGCAGCCCCGCTCCGAAGGCCACCTGGTCCCACATTTTATGCTGGGTCTTGATTACGCCATGGCAGAGGACATGCCAGTGCACAAGGCATCATTGCAGTTAAGTATGGGCGGAAAATCCGTTACGCTCACGGATTTTGCGGATTTTCGGTAAAATCGCAATCCGCAAGATTTGCGAATTTCCCGCAAAATCCGCAAATTCGCACGCAGCGGATTTTTTTTGCGGCGCGCGGCGTTGGTGATACAATTTTTGCGGCGCGCGGCGTTTATCATCGTTTGCCGAGTTGTTTTTCTCGATATTTTGCGAGTGCTGCCCCATTTTGGATCTTGCTGTGTGATCCGCGGGAATTTGGCGAGCGCTATTACGTCATTGCGGCTTGCCAACTTGCACAGCGAGAGTTTGTCAACGCGAGTACGGCGAGATCACGTCTCGCGGTACTTCGCAATTGCGAGATTTGAGATGCGGTGAGCAGCAACAATCTCGCACAAGCGAAAATATAAAATTTGCAATTCTGCACAAGAAATCCACCAGCAAGCAGCATAAACCTTCTTGAAATGATGATTTTTATCTGAATAACTCCTTAGGTTGACATTTGCCTGCACTTTTTTAACGAGGAGTCCATTTTGGGGAGGGGGGGAGGGGGGTGGGAGGAAGGAAGTGCCCCACAGTCTTCAACTTCCTGTTCCTGTCCAGCAGGCTCCTCCCAGTGCTTTGTCCATCTCCTGGTCACTTTTCATTTGGATCTGGAGCTGGAAGGATTACTTTTTGTGGATGCTGCTGGATATTTGGATTTGAGGCCTTTTTGACTTTCTTTGGATCACTGTTGGATTAGAAATTTTACAAGTAAGTTTGTTTGGGGCATTACAGTTGCTGCAACTACAATTTTGGAATTTTCGATTTTTTGGCTGTTTTGGGGCCTTTTGCCCAGGGGTACTCAGTGATGGGTGGACTGAGTCTTTCTGTGGGTTGTCTTGAACTTAAACATCATGGAGGGCATGGATGGATTGGGATTGTGCTGATTTTTCAGTGATTTTCGTTTTTTGGGGCTGTACTTGTGGCCTTTTCACCAGGGGTATTTGAGTCTAGCATGGGCCTAGTCTTTCTGTGGGGTGTCTTGAACTTAAACATCATGGAGGGCATGAATGGAATGGGATTGTGCTGATTTTTCAGTGATTTTCGTTTTTTGGGGCTGTACTTGTGGCCTTTTCACCAGGGGTATTGAGTCTAGCATGGGCCTAGTGTTTTTGTGGGGTGTCTTGAACTTAAACATCATGGAGGGCATGGATGGAATGGGATTGTGCTGATTTTGCAGTGTTTTTCGATTTTTGGGGGTGTTCATGGGGAGGGACAGGCCATGTGGCTGGGGGCCATTTTGAGTGCTGCTACAGGCCCTGGCCATGTGCTGGGAGGCAAGTGGCCATTTTGAATGCAGGCATTGTTGTTAGGCCTGCAACCATTTGCCTACTTTTCAACCTTTATGCCCAGGGGTAGTGAGTCTTGCATGGGCCTAGTCTTTCTGTGGGTTGTCTTGAATTTAAACATCATGGAGGGCATGGATGGAATGGGATTGTGCTGATTTTTCAGTGATTTTCGTTTTTTGGGGCTGTACTTGTGGCCTTTTCACCAGGGGTATTTGAGTCTAGCGTGGGCCTAGTCTTTCTGTGGGGTGTCTTGAACTTAAACATCATGGAGGGCATGGATGGAATGGGATTGTGCTGATTTTGCAGTGTTTTTTGATTTTTGGGGGTGTTCATGGGGAGGGACAGGCCATGTGGCTGGGGGCCATTTTGAGTGCTGCTACAGGCCCTGGCCATGTGCTGGGAGGCAAGTGGCCATTTTGAATGCAGGCATTGTTGTTAGGCCTGCAACCATTTTGCCTACTTTTCAACCTTTATGCCCAGGGGTAGTGAGTCTTGCATGGGCCTAGTCTTTCTGTGGGTTGTCTTGAATTTAAACATCATGGAGGGCATGGATGGAATGGGATTGTGCTGATTTTTCATTGATTTTCGTTTTTTGGGGCTGTACTTGTGGCCTTTTCACCAGGGGTATTTGAGTCTAGCATGGGCCTAGTCTTTCTGTGGGGTGTCTTAAACTTAAACATCATGGAGGGCATGGATGGAATGGGATTGTGCTGATTTTTCAGTGATTTTCGTTTTTTGGGGCTGTACTTGTGGCCTTTTCACCAATCACCATCGACCAGTGATGTTGGCTCATCGCAAGAAAGTAGCAGCAATGTCCCTGAATCAACACAGGTTGTTGTAACTCATCTGACAAGTGTTGAACAACCACAGCCGCAACAACAACATGTGCAAGTACTACAAGCCCAAGTACATGTGGAAGGAGAGGCAGCGCAAGGAGATGCGCAAGTAGAGGTGCATGGAGGGTCACAACAAGTTCCCACAATAGTTGTCCCTCCCGAAGTAGGGGCACATCAGGAAATCGACAATCAAGCCGAGGTATCATTGGAAGCCACTCCTCCTGATGATTATTCATTGTCTTCCACATCCCTAGCAAGGAAAAGATCAAGGGGGGTGTCTACATCTTCTTCAAGCCCACCTCCTTCTGATGATCTGGATGAAACTTGGAAACCACCACGGCCGTCTGAGAGTGAGGCACACCATGATCTGACAAAGATACCTAAGCGTAAAAGGAAGGTCGTCGAAAAACTCATATCTATGGAGTGTGATGAGGCTCAACAAGAAGTGACGCATACTGCTGCTGATGAAGCCCTTCACGACGACGATCCAGTCATCATAAATGTCACTGCAGCCCCAGCGGGCATGCAGCAAAGAGACATTTTGACCCTATCCCGAGAAGCTGCTGAGCGTGATGATGATGATGTCGACGAGGAGGCAATGGAAATGGAAACACAACAATCATTAGATTTGGAGTTAACTAGTACACCAACACCTACCGCTTCCATATTTCTTCCTCGCAAGAAGGGACCTCCATCCACCTCGACCTCAATTCGTGGTGGTGAAAGTGCAAAACGTACTGAAGCTCGGCAATCCACATCCTCCACATCATCTGGCATTAGCAGCAGGACCACCACCACCAGTATCGCCGCCTCCTCCGGCCCCGAAAGACATTTCAAGTCTCCAGTTTGGGACTTCTTTAGTGTTTGCCCAAAAAAGGAAAACCTCGCCATTTGTAGCATTTGTAAGCATGCAGTTAGTCGTGGTAAGTTTGGTACCAACTATGGTACCAGAGGCCAGAGAGGTCATCTTGAGAGACAGCCCGCTGTCCAATGGTTTGCACACCTAAAGGAGATCAAGGAAGCCGGAATTGCAAGTCAAGAAAACGTTGATGTTTCATCTGATGATGACGAGGAGGAAGAAGACGTGTCAAACACTTCACTTACACCCAGTACCCCTGTCAGCAGCACAGCCCATGTGAGACACACTAAGAGTGTGGGAGAGAGTGAGACATCAATGCGAAAAAGTTCATCAGCGAGCGTAACTGGGTCGAAGATATCATCATCATCCCGTAAATCTTTGGTCCAGGGCAACATTAAAAAGATGTTGTTTACAGAAGCGCAATATAAACGCAACCACCCACTGACGCGTCTGTATAACACTAAGCTGGCTAAAATGCTAGCTCTGGACCTTCTCCCTTTTTCTTTTGTAGAAGGGGTTGGTTTTCTAGAATTAGTGGCAGCGCTCTGCCCTAAATGGAAGGTTCCTAGCCGGTTCTATTTTGCCCAAGTTGCGGTTCCAGCACTACATGAAGATGTTCTGAAGGTGATTGGGGCAGCTTTGCAGAAGAGTGCTGTTCACACTATACATCTGACAATAGACATGTGGACCAGTGGCGCAGGCGCTGATTACATGTGCATCACTGCACACTGGGTCTCTTTTTCAGGGGCTAAAGCAAAGCTAAACACAGGTGTTGACACGGACATTGTTTTTAAAGCTGCTCGGAAACATGCAACACTAGCCATGTTTGGTTTGGAGAAACGTCACACAGCAGAAAACATTTTGGATGTCTTTAACACAAAGGTCCTTAACTGGCTGTCCCCACTAAAACGCCAGGTTGGTTATGTTTCCACGGACAATGGCGCCAATATAGTTAAGGCCATGAGGGAGGGTGACTATTAAGCATGGGCGAATTTTGCGAATCTCGCGTTCGCGAATTTTGCGGATTTGCGAATTCGCAATCCGCAAAATCTGCGAATTCTCGCGAATTTGCGGATTTTTTTTTTGTGTGTTCGCAAGTGTTTCTGCCAGTTCGCGAGGATTTGGTACTAGTTCGCAATTGCGAACTTACTTGTCGGCTCGCAACGGTCGCGACTATGTTGTTTCTACGTCTGGTTCATCATCACAGCCCCCCAGCACCCTCTGTTTCACCACTGGCACCCTCTCTTTGACCCATGCCACCCTCTGTTACATCAATGCCACCCTCTGGTTCATCATCACTGTAGAAGATGGGGGGGAAAAGCAAGCCCACCTGCCCTGCTTGAACTGACATGAATTAATTTGGGGTTAGTTTATTAACAACACCTGCCCTGCCCCAACTGACAATAATGAATTAGGGGCTAATTAATGTGTCACTGAAAGAATTTGAAGTTCCAGCCTGGCACCTGCTTGTCTGCTCCTTTAGCTGTAAATCAGGACCTTTGTGACATACAGTTAAGGTCAGAGCAGGGTCACACAATAGTTGCAAGCAGGCAACCGAATTCTGGAGGGCCCCCTCAGGAAGCACTACAGGGAATCGTTACAAATCATGAAGTTGACCTTTTGCACCTGCTCATTGCTTTTGCTTTTGCAAAAATCGTTTTTCGGTTTTTTCGCGCTATTCGCGGGGCGCGGCGTCGTGCGAAACCGACCGCGGAAGCCGCCAATTCGTGCGAATGAGCTTTTTATTTTTTGGCGGCTTGTTGTTTCGCGAGTTTTTTTGCAGTATTCGCGAGCCGCTTGCAGCGGAAAACGCGAATTTACCCCAAGGTCGAGTATGGGCGCGGCCATTTTGTTTGCGTGACGTATTTCCGTTTCCGCCCGCTATGCATAATCTCGCGCAGTAAGCGCATTGCGAGTAGAGGTTTGCACGAGATCGCGAGGAAAATCTCGCGCGAACTTACTTTCGCGCTCGTGAATGGGCGCCGGCCATCTTGTTTTTCATTCATTTCCCGTGTCTGGGCATGGTGTTTAATCCTCTTGCTATCTTTGCCATCCTTTGCTTGTTTTCAGGTTTTTTTTTACGATTTTGCTTCTTATCTATCCCTCTCTTTTCCTAGCTGTATATTTTTGTCTTTTCTGCTATTTTTCTTTACTTTTAAACTACTTTTTTAAACTCTTTTCTTTTCTTCTTCCCTATCCTATTCCTTCCTAATTTTCTACTTCCTACCTTACCTGCCCAGACCATGGTGAAGCCAGGCGCCGTGAAGCTGCCCAGGCACTTGAGGGCGGCAGCGGCGGCGGGGAGGAGGTGTCCTGGACCCCGTGCCAGGACACCATGCGGTCGATTGAGGGGGGAGCAGGTGATGCGACGGGAGATCTTCAGCCCGGAGGAAGTGGGCGCGCTGGTCTACTTCGTCCAGCGCCGCCTGCCCAGGACCATCGCAGGAGGCGGCAGGATCGCAGCCGGCGGCTACAACATGCGGGAGCGCCGGAAGCGGTGGGAGAAGGTGTGCTGGGCCATATCCCACCTCTACGGGGTCCAGCGCACCTACAGCCAGGTCACCCATCGCTGGACGGACCTCCTGGACCGGGAGCGCGACCTGCTGGACCAGCTCGGCTTGGAGATCCCCGGGCTTGGTGAGTAGTAGTAGCCATTTCATCACTCACTACTATGATGTTTTCTCCTGCTCTGTGTTGTTGTATTGCAAATATTTGTTTTTTACATGGAGCAAGCCAATAATGCCGCTGATGACGATTACATTGTAGTTAAATTATATTTCAAAATCTTCTGTGCATTTCAGGTGCACTGCTCTCCTTCTCAGTGGCGTTGCTACTATGCTTATTTGTTTTCTATTTTGTGGTCTCATTGTCCTGAGTAACTATTATGTATGAGTGTACTTTACAGAACTGCGTAATGCTAGACACTAGGGGGCAGATTACATTTACAAGCCCCTTGCGCCACGTTTACGTTGCCTTGCGTGACGCAGCAGCGGCGTAAACGTGCCGCATCCCTGCGAGTCATTTACAGCATGACGCATCTAGGGAGATGCGTCACGTTATAAAGCCATGGGCCTGCACCACAATGGGTGCGTTCCTAGTACGCAGGGTGGGCGGTCCGGCGGCTGTGCGCCTCGCAAAATTGCCTGCGTGAAATCTACAAGATTTAACGCAGGCAATTCTGCGACGCTGCTACGTCAATTCAATTCCTTATGCCTGCTTGAAGCAGGCGAAAGGACTGACACAGCATGTTAAGTATTGGGTGGCCCTGAGCATTACTGGAGTTGCATTGCGTTGGCGACGTGACTCCAGGGATGCGCCGCTCTTACGTGACGAGATGCGTCACGCAAGTGCCTACCCTTGCGCCAGGGCGCGCCGCATTGTAAATGAGGCGCATCTGCCGTGTCGCAAGGGTAGTTTTGCGTGACGCATTTGATCTGGCGCATCTCTGGAGATGCGCCAGAACGCGTAAGTAAGTATGCCCCTAAGGGGCAGAATTGCAATTACAGTTGCATCCCTGCGAAGTAGCAGGGATGCGCCATTAATTGTGCGGCCCGCTACCACCACCAAACATGATGCGCCGTATTTGCAATGCGGCGCACCATGGGCCCAAAACGTCACCGAAGCTTTACTGCTGGAGTTGCGTCGCAACGATGGCGCAGCTCCAGCAATGCTCTGGGGTACCCTATCTCCCCAATGCTGGGTCAAGCCGTACGTCTGCTTCAAGCAGGTGCAGGGTTTGTGTGACGCATCATTGTCCTAAAGGTGACTGATTGAAATTTTGTAGATTTCCCTCAGCCACTTTTAGGATGTGTTCCAGCGCAGGAATGCCCTCCCTTGCGCCGGAACGCCCCCTGATGGCGCAGGGCTGTATAACGGGATGCATCTCCCAAATGCGTCACGTTGTTATATTATACGCCGCACCATGGCGCCCTTTTTTGTTTAGCTGCTGCGTCACAAAAGTCATGCAAGAACGGAGCAAAAGAGCCGCAAGGGGCTTAAATCTGCCCCTTCCTTTGTACCCCTGACAATAAGAAAAATAGTGGCGGTGGATTGATAGTTTGACTATTTAAATGACTGGTAATGTAGCAGGCAACTGTTAGTGTTGTCACTGATCTGACTGAAATCACAATGGAGTTTGTCTGTCACTTTGCGTCTTGCCTGCGGACTGCTGCCTGCCAGTCCTAGGTGAACCTTTCAGTACTTTGTTTAGTGAGTTACGTGACTTTTGAAGTCACAGGTCCGCAAATAAATGAAAACTAACCCTAATCAATATAATTTCGTGGAAATATTTTGTTATTGTCCTTTTGAAATGTTTGATTTGGTTGACATTGACAAGCAACAATCATCCATGTTTTCTGTTCTTTCTTTCATGTTGTACGTCAGCTCCCCCCAGGGGCGAGGGGAGAACACAGGAGTAGCAGGCGGCGGACGCTGTTCAACAGGGCCAGGATCGGGCAGGCGAGGGCTCCTTTGCTGGCCCCAGTAAGTTTTCATTTTAGACTAGTACCTATTTTTCCTAGCGTTCCTCATTTGATTTTTTCCAAATCGTCTTTGATCTTCTTGTAGACTGTATCTAAATTCTTATCCTGCCTCTACTATGACTCCCTGTGCTATTACTAGATTATTCTTATTAGTCTGTCTGTGTAGCTAACTAAGATTGCACGGTTGGCGAAACTCCCATTCTAGTCAGCAATAGCTCTATCAACTTAGTGCAGTCCTCTGGGATTGTCCATAATGTCTTTTGAAGTGTTCTATCTGCTTTGAAAATTCCCAACTATAAAATGTGAATGACCACCAAGAAATAATAAGATACTACCTTTTGGTTTGGATAGGAGAACAATCCATACCAATACAGTGGCGCGGACAATTCTTCTGCAGAAACAGAACTATGGACAATAAATAGTGCATTGCTTATGAATTATAATAGGCGCTGTTAGAGTTTCCACATACCTCTGTGATAACAGACTTTGAACCCCCAATGTCCTTACTGACTGACTACTACAAAGTGTGGCACAGTCTTTTACCTCCCGAATTCATCGATCATTGATCCCCAATGATCATTATTATCCAACGTAGCTGAAGAGTACGGAGTCAGAGTCAAGAAGTGTCAGAGGCACGGACTCATGCTTGCAAAAATTGCAAAACCTTTCGCTCAGTCACTCTAGTCACTCTGGACCAAAAAACACAGAGTCTCTCTAAGTTTAAAATCTTTATTAAAAGTAAACACATTTATTAAAATGAAGTCATAATAAAAAAACGAAACGTTTAACTGAGAATGTAAAAGTGGTTAGTGCTGACGATTAATTGAAGAAATTTCTTGTGGTTGAGCCGAGCTCTCACCTTGTTTCAACTTGATCTTGTTGTTAGAAGTCCATCTTCTGTCTGTGTGGAAAAAAATGGTGCGTGTTAAAAAGCCAGCCTTCATCAGTTGTGCCAAAAAGTGCTGCATTACATTGTTTTCACATGTCTTCATTCCTTGACCAAATACTAGTGAGTGGTTTATTCTAACATTCTTAAATGTACTTTGTAGGTGGAAGATCTGGTGGCGGGGCCAACGCGGAGGTGGTGCTCGACACGGAGGCGGAGGGCAATTCCTCAGGGGAGGATGCGGCAGTTCCAGTGCCGGCTGTGAGAGTTCAGACGGTGGTGGTGGCGGGCAGAGGTAAGCTCTTATATATTCCTTACTTATTGAGATTGAAGACGTGGCTGGGAAGGAAAGAATATGAGATGCATGGCTGGGTGAATGATGAAGCAATGATTGGTGGAAGGACAACAGCCTGGGTGGGTGACACAGAAACTGTATGTGTCCATATACCTGGATCATGCTACTATCTGACTCTTAGATAGCATATGTGTATCTAGAGCAGGGGTACTCATAGTACGGCCCGCGGGCCGGTGGCGGCCCGGCAAGCCTTCCTTGGCGGTGTGCAGACCTTGCAGACAATCACTGCTCCCCCGGCCCCCACAGAGCAGAGTGGAGATGCAGGGCCACAAAGAGGTGAAATAGAACAAAGCCTCTGCTCTGTGGGGCCGAGCAAGCAGTGATTGTCAGGGTGGAGATGCAGGGGAGCTACAACAAACAAAGCCTCAATAATATGTTAATGGTCTTTTAAAGACCTGTTAAGTACTTTGGTGTGGCTGTCTGTGTGTGCGCGTTGAGGAAGCTGTCTCAGCCCGGGCTGAAGGCTGACACAGACAGACACACACACAGTGAGATGACAGAGGGGGAGGGAGAGGGAGGGCAGGAGGGAGAGAGAGATGGAGAGGGAGGGCAGGAGGGAGAGCATGAGTGAGAGAGATGTATGTAAATGCTGGGTTTGGTGGCTCAGTGGATGAAGGCATCTGCTGCAGGGACCTGTGTGCAACCTCATGGTCACAAGTTTTCGTTTTGCTTTAGCCCCGCCCCCTCTGACTCCGCCCCCACCAGTGCAGCCCTAAGCCACAAACTACACTGTAAATTTAGCCCCTGAGAGAAAGTTTGTGAGCACCCATGATCTAGAGAGAGTAGACGGTCAGTGGATGAACTAAGTGTAACGTTGAAGAGCATGTAACACTGCACCCGCACGTCCGTTCCAGTGTAGGAAAGGCAAGGAAAAGAAGTTTTAATTTTGTCCAAATACTACCATCAATAGTAGCAGTAGTTTGTATTGCAAGCACAGCATAGATCCGGTTATTAGGGTGGCCACTCCCTACCTCTCTTAATAAGTTTAGTAGTACTCAGTCATTCATGTGTGGATGTATACAGTCTGTGAACAGGTTTTTTAGTGTTCAGAAATCTGGCGCTCAACTTATCACGGTAAGTTTTAGAGTATCGTAGTTTAAAGTTAGGTGCTTCTTGGCAGAGGAAAACCTTAACCTCTGTACGAGAAGAGGATCAGGGACCTCTCTCTAATGCAATTGGACAGGAATCCAGAGCACACTAAGTGTATCAAATCAAATTTCAATCTTCAAATGGTCATACCAATGGGATAGATCAGACCAAACATAAGTTTTCAAAAGTTTTATTACTCAACAGTGTTCTCTTCTCAGAATCACTGTGCCTGTCACTCTAGCCTACACGTGTTTCATCACAGCATGTGGCTGTGAATCTTCAGGGCTAAAAGGGATGTATAAAGAAACAAATGATAATAAAAGGAAAAATAAACAAAATGAAAATTGCAAAACATACAAACAGTATGTGTGGAGGGAAGGGGCACCAGTGAAGTGGATACCAATAAAGAGGGTAGGAAAAAGACAAAAGGTGACTTTGGCTATGTTTGTTCAAAGAAGGTTTTTAAATTATTGTGGTTTTAACTAAAGAACGTGTGCAATAGATTGTGTGTAGTGACATACGGCGTATGAACGGTTGGTGTATCCTCTAATTAGTAAACAAAGTTCCAATCTTGACTAAGCAAACAATTGTGTAGTGCGGTGACTTGTCATTCTTAAGTATTTCACTTTACGGGGTCTAGACATCAAAATGTAATTTCATCTTGCCTGAAAATCCAAGTTTAAATGACCACTTAATGCTGTAATTCGGTAATGTGTTACTTAACCATAGACATGGATGGCACAAGGGAAAATATGGGGAATTAGTCATTTAACATACAGAAAACATCTTCCATTACTCCATTCATTAATAGACCACAATTCTCTAATTATCATTGTCTAAAAGTATTCACTGTATAAAATACGTTCAAACGTTTTGAGATCCAAATCGTGTTTAACAATCATTTCCACACTATTTGTTTAAAAATTCGCATATCATAAATGGTAACTTGCACAGTCAATAAGTAAGTGTTGGTTAGAAGGCCGTAATTTTTAGCATTATTCTTTGCATATTTCCCCTAACTAATTAGTACAGATTACCTTTAAAATTCAAAGCATACGAACAGTCACAGCCGTGTCAATTACTTATATCAATACCGGTAACTGTAATTCAAGGCCTGTTAATAACAATCTATGCACTGAAAGAAGGACGGGCTATAATCACGTAGCTGCAAAAGAAGGCGAGGAATAAGGGGAGACGGGGGAAAAGGGGTTTTGTTTACCTGATCTTAATGATCGAGGCGCGTTATCTGGAAAGTGAAGATAAATAAACCACAATCAGAAAGACATGGCGATTGTTGGTACAATGCAAGGGTTTAAATAGACATGAGAGTATATTCTGAAGCACTATAGGATAGACTCACCGGGTGACCGGTGATAATTCCGACCCGGTCCTTATCGGGTAGTTTCTGTAAAAACGAGAGCGGTACCGATGATGTTCGGTTTCCGTTTCGTCAGAAAAGGGGTAGCGTGTAGTGTTACACAGCATCAGTATTTAAGGGCTGAAAATCAAACAACAAGGATATGTTCCAAGGTGGTATAAGTAATTTAACAAAGCGTATGATGAAAGGCAGTGATCTCCGATGAGATCGTTCAAAATCTTACCCGTTTGTTGCCCGTGGTTGAGCTTGGTGCAGCTCCAGTTTCCAAGTGCGGGAACAAACACACCGCGGATCCCGCCCATTAACATAGGGCAGTTTCAAAAAAGACTAGAATGCTCACTTTGCGGAGTTGCTGGCAAAATTAGAAGAGTTACTCTCATTACTAACAAGACTCTCCTCTTGAGCGGAATCACAATGACAGCTCAAGAATACGAAAGTAGAGGAGGAATTCATATATCTAAACTAAAGCCGGGTCAACATACTGAGAAATCAATCTGAAACCTACTAAAAAGTGAAGGACGGGGAGGAGGGTTTGCGTGAAGGAGATTTTTACGGAGAAAATATTTTTCTGCGTGGTTTTAGGTCCAGTATGATCACATTTATGTCAGAGGCATCAGGGACTGGTTTAGCGTATAGTTTGTGCGCTTAAACTCCTGTAAGAAAGTGATATCACAGAAGTATCAAGAGTCTCAAAAAATATTTGGTTTCGTGAGTGGAGGAAACCCCAGGCTCACCAAGGGTTATGTTAGAGGCTTAATAGAATGGTCATATGAAAATTATTTGTGATTTCCTTTGCAGCCGGCAAGGGTTATGATCTAGTGGTGAGAGTGACCCCTATAGGGTGTTGGATTATCTTTAGAGTCTAACATGATAAAATGGAACTAATTCCACTTGGTGTAGGTAAAAAACGGCAGAAAATTGAAGAACAACTCCCAGTTGGGAGGAAAAGAAAACAGTACCGTCAAAATCTTGGGTAATTGATAGCGATGGAAGCCCCTTTGGGAATATATGATGGCATCATTTACAAGGTTATTATTTCTACATTTCTAACACATTCATCCTCAAATCTCAGTTATACATGTCCTTGTAGACTGAAAATTTAAATGAATTCAGATCCAAAAAATAATAACATAGTATTTCTCATTAAAATTTCAGCTGCACAATTTCTTCGTATACAGTATAGATACTTAATGTTTGATAGGGGAGCATCCTATTGGTCAGAACCCAAGAAGAAATGTAGTTCATCATCCGTGTTTTGGCCTCTGTTTGTAGTGTCCAGGCGCATGATCCATAGTGCTTCTTGCCTTCTAAGGCGGAGTTCCCTATTCCCACCTCTTACTGAAGGTTGTACCACATCAATGCCATAGAAGGTAAATGATTTGACCTCTCCTTGTGAAGGACAAGAGGCCATATGTATGGCCATCGGGTATCTTGGGTCCTTTGTGGCATATGCTCTGGCATGTTCTCTGATGCGTTCTTTGAGTGCCCTAATCGAACTTCCCACATATCTACTTTTGCAGGCACATTCAATGATGTACACAGTAAACTTTGTGTTACAGTTAATGTTTGTGTTGATTGTATACTGTTTAGATCTGTGATCCTGAAATGTCTTAGTTCCATGGTTAGCCCATCTGCACATTGGGCACATACCGCATTTGAAAAAGCCTTTAGACTTTTGAGTCAGCCAATCACAAGTCCTTGTAACTTTGGGCACAGTTGGGCTTAGTCTATTCTTGAGATTCCTCCCTCTGCGAAAGGTAATTTGAGGATGATTTCCTATAACATCAGTTAATGTTCTGTCTGCACTAAGGATGCCCCAATGTTTTTGGAAACTTTTTCGTACTACAGGACTCAATTCAATGAAGTCTGTGACAAGTCTCACCGGTAGTTGTTTGTTATCAGTTCTTGGGCGTCTGGCTGCCAAAGTTGATTCCCTGCTTGTTTTTTTGATCTTTTTGTCAGCTTTAGAAATGATTTGAGGATTATAACCTCTGTTCGAAAACCTGGACTGCATGTCCTGTAAACAAGTTTCAAATTCCTGTTCTTCACTACAGTTCCGTCTTGCTCGTATGAATTCTCCATAAGGGATTCCGTTTTTTTGATGATTAGGATGACAACTGTCGCTATGAAGTATTGAGTTACATGCTGTTTCTTTGCGGAATAATCTACTATGTAGAATACCATCCTTGATGTATAGTTCTAAGTCTAGAAAAGATACCTTATAGGTGCTGATATGTGTGGTGAAGCGCAGTCGAACAGTTTCCTGGGGCGATCGTCGCTTTTCAACTGCGGCCCCTAGACTCTGGAACACTCTGCCTATCCACATAAGAACTAGTTCTACTCTTCTACAGTTCAGAAAAAACCTGAAGACTTGGCTGTTCAATCAGTGATTCCCATCTCCGCATTTCTGTGCCAGGGTGAAACCTCAATGCAATTTCAGCGCCGAGACGCCTAAGGGTATTTGTATGCGCTCTATAAATGGCATTAAATAAATAAATAAATAAAATAAATGTTCATCTCATTGTCATTTAAATATACACAGAATTCCTCAAGTGTAGTTTCTGATCCTGACCATATTAAAAGGCAATCGTCTATGTAGCGACCCCAGTACAATATATTATCAATCCATTTACTGCCCTTAATGCTCCAGATCATATCAGCTTCAAGAGCTCCCATGTAGATGTTGGCAAAAGATGGGGAAAACCTTGAGCCCATGGCTACTCCCCTAGTTTGTCTGTACCATTTTTTATCAAATACAAAGAAATTTTGATTTAAAATGATATCCATCATCGTTATCAGCATCTTGGTGTGTTCGAGCAAAGTGATTGGTCTGGTGTTTAATGCTTTTGTAACAGCCCTTAATCCCAGGTCTGGTTCAATGGAGGTATACAGTGAAACCACGTCAAGGGTCGCCATTATCAATCCAGGTTGCCATGTGATGTCCGTTAAAATACTCAAGATATGTTTAGAATCCTGAATATAGGATGGCAAATTTTTCACCAGTGGACTCAAGAATTTGTCCACGTATTGGGAAAGTCTTTCTGTCGGACCCCCAATCCCCGATACAATTGGTCTGCCAGGGGGAAAGGACGCGGTTTTGTGGACTTTCGGCAGGGTATATAGCCACGGATAGGATGGACGTGTGACTTTTAGGAACATGTATTCAGCATCATTAATCAAACCTGCCTCTTTCCATTCTCTCAAATGGTTGTTGATTAGTATTGTTACAGGACCCATGGGATTACTGGGAATAGCTTCATAACAGGAATTGTCAGAAAGTTGAGAGAAAATTTCTGTGTTGTAGTCTATTCTATTCATGACAACTACGTTCCCTCCTTTATCTGCTTCGTGGATGACAATGTCCTGGTTATCACTCAGAGTTTTTAATGCTATTCTCTCCTCTCTGGTTAGATTGTCTTTCATTTTTTGTCCCTGTTTCGAGATTTTATTCTCATACTTGTTGATGTCATCCAATACTAGTTTATAGAAAGTGTCAATGGTGTTACCACTAGGCAGTGTAGGTGTCCATTTGGATTTGTTTTTTAGGCCACTGTCTATCGTACTGTTAGTCTTCAGTTCCAAGTCAGTTAGTAAGTCATTGAACGAATTCGGCGGATCATCAAAATCCGTGATTGACAATAGTAGGTGTGATGCCAGGACCTCTTGGATACTAATGGGGTTAGTTGGAGCCTCTTCTAGGTCTTCATTTAAAGTTGCATGTTCCGTTGGAGTGCCCCAGAAATGCTTCTTAAGTTTTAGTCCTCTAATGTATTTGAACAAATCAATCTTCATCCTACAAGGATCACCTTGATCCGTAGGATTAAAACTGAGACCTTTGCTCAATAAAGAAATCATATGTCTGTCCAGGTTTACGGATGAAAGGTTAATCACCTGTACATCCTGATCAATTGCATTCCTCACTTCTTGTTGCCAGACCTCAGTTTCTCTCTGTAATCGTCTTTGTCCTCCTCTCTGGCCTCTGCGGGTTTTGCGTGGGTTGGGTTTACTCTTGTTCGATTGGTTATTTTCATTGTCCTGACTTCCCGAGAAAAAGCAGTGCTGGCTCCGGAGGTTGTTGGCATCGTTCTCGGATCCTGATTGGCAGTCGTGTTGTCTTCTGGTTCACTCTCAGTTTCCGGAACACTGCTGAGAGAAGTGTTGCTTGAGGATATATTGGACGCTCCGGTTTTGGCAGTTTGTTGGTTTCTAGCTGGTTTACGGACTTGTTGGTCATATTTTTTGGCGAAAGTGAAAACTCTGCCTTCCCGATAATCAGCTTCATCTCTGCGTATTTGTCTTGCCTTGCGGTCCTTAATATCATTTTGATGCTTGATCAGGATGTCTTCCAGAATTTTGTAGTTTTTTTCAGTTGCATCCTTGAGATTGAGGGCTTCTATCTCCTTCTCTAGTTCCACAATTTCTGCCTGTAGTTTTGTTACTTTTCGGTCTGCATTTTCTATTAAAATTCTCATCAGGTTGGTGGAGTTCATGGTTACTGATTCCTCCCATTTGTTAAGGAGGTCGTCGTCGAGGTCATCAAAGGTAGGAAAGGT
This sequence comes from Lissotriton vulgaris, assembly GCF_964263255.1. Lineage (NCBI taxonomy): Eukaryota > Metazoa > Chordata > Amphibia > Caudata > Salamandridae > Lissotriton > Lissotriton vulgaris. The sequence continues at coordinate 117,301,217 of NC_141688.1, forward strand.
TTGTGAACGAATACCTCTCGGAATTCTTTGTACCCTCAGATATTGCTTCAATGTTGCGCCATCCCACCAGCGTGAGTTTTCTGTTTTTTTAAGTCGTTCTAGTTTAAGAAATTTTTGTTTTAAGCTGCTTCCCGTTTGTTGATTTCCACTTGTATTGGTGGTAGTTGGATGTGTACCTTTAGAGAGATTTTCAAACATCTCGGAGGCGATCTTATCCCTATCCATTTTGAATCTGGTAGTAACTAGATCGAAGATCGTAGTGGCTACCTTTCTGAGTCAAGAATTTTTATACAGTCTGTGAACAGGTTTTTTAGTGTTCAGAAATCTGGCGCTCAACTTATCACGGTAAGTTTTAGAGTATCGTAGTTTAAAGTTAGGTGCTTCTTGGCAGAGGAAAACCTTAACCTCTGTACGAGAAGAGGATCAGGGACCTCTCTCTAATGCAATTGGACAGGAATCCAGAGCACACTAAGTGTATCAAATCAAATTTCAATCTTCAAATGGTCATACCAATGGGATAGATCAGACCAAACATAAGTTTTCAAAAGTTTTATTACTCAACAGTGTTCTCTTCTCAGAATCACTGTGCCTGTCACTCTAGCCTACACGTGTTTCATCACAGCATGTGGCTGTGAATCTTCAGGGCTAAAAGGGATGTATAAAGAAACAAATGATAATAAAAGGAAAAATAAACAAAATGAAAATTGCAAAACATACAAACAGTATGTGTGGAGGGAAGGGGCACCAGTGAAGTGGATACCAATAAAGAGGGTAGGAAAAAGACAAAAGGTGACTTTGGCTATGTTTGTTCAAAGAAGGTTTTTAAATTATTGTGGTTTTAACTAAAGAACGTGTGCAATAGATTGTGTGTAGTGACATACGGCGTATGAACGGTTGGTGTATCCTCTAATTAGTAAACAAAGTTCCAATCTTGACTAAGCAAACAATTGTGTAGTGCGGTGACTTGTCATTCTTAAGTATTTCTCTTTACGGGGTCTAGACATCAAAATGTAATTTCATCTTGCCTGAAAATCCAAGTTTAAATGACCACTTAATGCTGTAATTCGGTAATGTGTTACTTAACCATAGACATGGATGGCACAAGGGAAAATATGGGGAATTAGTCATTTAACATACAGAAAACATCTTCCATTACTCCATTCATTAATAGACCACAATTCTCTAATTATCATTGTCTAAAAGTATTCACTGTATAAAATACGTTCAAACGTTTTGAGATCCAAATCGTGTTTAACAATCATTTCCACACTATTTGTTTAAAAATTCCCATATCATAAATGGTAACTTGCACAGTCAATAAGTAAGTGTTGGTTAGAAGGCCGTAATTTTTAGCATTATTCTTTGCATATTTCCCCTAACTAATTAGTACAGATTACCTTTAAAATTCAAAGCATACGAACAGTCACAGCCGTGTCAATTACTTATATCAATACCGGTAACTGTAATTCAAGGCCTGTTAATAACAATCTATGCACTGAAAGAAGGACGGGCTATAATCACGTAGCTGCAAAAGAAGGCGAGGAATAAGGGGAGACGGGGGAAAAGGGGTTTTGTTTACCTGATCTTAATGATCGAGGCGCGTTATCTGGAAAGTGAAGATAAATAAACCACAATCAGAAAGACATGGCGATTGTTGGTACAATGCAAGGGTTTAAATAGACATGAGAGTATATTCTGAAGCACTATAGGATAGACTCACCGGGTGACCGGTGATAATTCCGACCCGGTCCTTATCGGGTAGTTTCTGTAAAAACGAGAGCGGTACCGATGATGTTCGGTTTCCGTTTCGTCAGAAAAGGGGTAGCGTGTAGTGTTACACAGCATCAGTATTTAAGGGCTGAAAATCAAACAACAAGGATATGTTCCAAGGTGGTATAAGTAATTTAACAAAGCGTATGATGAAAGGCAGTGATCTCCGATGAGATCGTTCAAAATCTTACCCGTTTGTTGCCCGTGGTTGAGCTTGGTGCAGCTCCAGTTTCCAAGTGCGGGAACAAACACACCGCGGATCCCGCCCATTAACATAGGGCAGTTTCAAAAAAGACTAGAATGCTCACTTTGCGGAGTTGCTGGCAAAATTAGAAGAGTTACTCTCATTACTAACAAGACTCTCCTCTTGAGCGGAATCACAATGACAGCTCAAGAATACGAAAGTAGAGGAGGAATTCATATATCTAAACTAAAGCCGGGTCAACATACTGAGAAATCAATCTGAAACCTACTAAAAAGTGAAGGACCGGGAGGAGGGTTTGCGTGAAGGAGATTTTTACGGAGAAAATATTTTTCTGCGTGGTTTTAGGTCCAGTATGATCACATTTATGTCAGAGGCATCAGGGACTGGTTTAGCGTATAGTTTGTGCGCTTAAACTCCTGTAAGAAAGTGATATCACAGAAGTATCAAGAGTCTCAAAAAATATTTGGTTTCGTGAGTGGAGGAAACCCCAGGCTCACCAAGGGTTATGTTAGAGGCTTAATAGAATGGTCATATGAAAATTATTTGTGATTTCCTTTGCAGCCGGCAAGGGTTATGATCTAGTGGTGAGAGTGACCCCTATAGGGTGTTGGATTATCTTTAGAGTCTAACATGATAAAATGGAACTAATTCCACTTGGTGTAGGTAAAAAACGGCAGAAAATTGAAGAACAACTCCCAGTTGGGAGGAAAAGAAAACAGTACCGTCAAAATCTTGGGTAATTGATAGCGATGGAAGCCCCTTTGGGAATATATGATGGCATCATTTACAAGGTTATTATTTCTACATTTCTAACACATTCATCCTCAAATCTCAGTTATACATGTCCTTGTAGACTGAAAATTTAAATGAATTCAGATCCAAAAAATAATAACATAGTATTTCTCATTAAAATTTCAGCTGCACAATTTCTTCGTATACAGTATAGATACTTAATGTTTGATAGGGGAGCATCCTATTGGTCAGAACCCAAGAAGAAATGTAGTTCATCATCCGTGTTTTGGCCTCTGTTTGTAGTGTCCAGGCGCATGATCCATAGTGCTTCTTGCCTTCTAAGGCGGAGTTCCCTATTCCCACCTCTTACTGAAGGTTGTACCACATCAATGCCATAGAAGGTAAATGATTTGACCTCTCCTTGTGAAGGACAAGAGGCCATATGTATGGCCATCGGGTATCTTGGGTCCTTTGTGGCATATGCTCTGGCATGTTCTCTGATGCGTTCTTTGAGTGCCCTAATCGAACTTCCCACATATCTACTCAAAAGTCTAAATGCTTTTTCAAATGCGGTATGTGCCCAATGTGCAGATGGGCTAACCATGGAACTAAGACATTTCAGGATCACAGATCTAAACAGTATACAATCAACACAAACATTAACTGTAACACAAAGTTTACTGTGTACATCATTGAATGTGCCTGCAAAAGTAGATATGTGGGAAGTTCGATTAGGGCACTCAAAGAACGCATCAGAGAACATGCCAGAGCATGTGCCACAAAGGACCCAAGATACCCGATGGCCATACATATGGCCTCTTGTCCTTCACAAGGAGAGGTCAAATCATTTACCTTCTATGGCATTGATGTGGTACAACCTTCAGTAAGAGGTGGGAATAGGGAACTCCGCCTTAGAAGGCAAGAAGCACTATGGATCATGCGTCTGGACACTACAAACAGAGGCCAAAACACGGATGATGAACTACATTTCTTCTTGGGTTCTGACCAATAGGATGCTCCCCTATCAAACATTAAGTATCTATACTGTATACGAAGAAATTGTGCAGCTGAAATTTAATGAGAAATACTATGTTATTATTTTTTGGATCTGAATTCATTTAAATTTTCAGTCTACAAGGACATGTATAACTGAGATTTGAGGATGAATGTGTTAGAAATGTAGAAATAATAACCTTGTAAATGATGCCATCATATATTCCCAAAGGGGCTTCCATCGCTATCAATTACCCAAGATTTTGACGGTACTGTTTTCTTTTCCTCCCAACTGGGAGTTGTTCTTCAATTTTCTGCCGTTTTTTACCTACACCAAGTGGAATTAGTTCCATTTTATCATGTTAGACTCTAAAGATAATCCAACACCCTATAGGGGTCACTCTCACCACTAGATCATAACCCTTGCCGGCTGCAAAGGAAATCACAAATAATTTTCATATGACCATTCTATTAAGCCTCTAACATAACCCTTGGTGAGCCTGGGGTTTCCTCCACTCACGAAACCAAATATTTTTTGAGACTCTTGATACTTCTGTGATATCACTTTCCTACAGGAGTTTAAGCGCACAAACTATACGCTAAACCAGTCCCTGATGCCTCTGACATAAATGTGATCATACTGGACCTAAAACCACGCAGAAAAATATTTTCTCCGTAAAAATCTCCTTCACGCAAACCCTCCTCCCCGTCCTTCACTTTTTAGTAGGTTTCAGATTGATTTCTCAGTATGTTGACCCGGCTTTAGTTTAGATATATGAATTCCTCCTCTACTTTCGTATTCTTGAGCTGTCATTGTGATTCCGCTCAAGAGGAGAGTCTTGTTAGTAATGAGAGTAACTCTTCTAATTTTGCCAGCAACTCCGCAAAGTGAGCATTCTAGTCTTTTTTTAAACTGCCCTATGTTAATGGGCGGGATCTGCGGTGTGTTTGTTCCCGCACTTGGAAACTGGAGCTGCACCAAGCTCAACCCACGGGCAACAAACGGGTAAGATTTTGAACGATCTCATCGGAGATCACTGCCTTTCATCATACGCTTTGTTAAATTACTTATACCACCTTGGAACATATCCTTGTTGTTTGATTTTCAGCCCTTAAATACTGATGCTGTGTAACACTACACGCTACCCCTTTTCTGACGAAACGGAAACCGAACATCATCGGTACCGCTCTCGTTTTTACAGAAACTACCCGATAAGGACCGGGTCGGAATTATCACCGGTCACCCGGTGAGTCTATCCTATAGTGCTTCAGAATATACTCTCATGTCTATTTAAACCCTTGCATTGTACCAACAATCGCCATGTCTTTCTGATTGTGGTTTATTTATCTTCACTTTCCAGATAACGCGCCTCGATCATTAAGATCAGGTAAACAAAACCCCTTTTCCCCCCGTCTCCCCTTATTCCTCGCCTTCTTTTGCAGCTACGTGATTATAGCCCGTCCTTCTTTCAGTGCATAGATTGTTATTAACAGGCCTTGAATTACAGTTACCGGTATTGATATAAGTAATTGACATGGCTGTGACTGTTCGTATGCTTTGAATTTTAAAGGTAATCTGTACTAATTAGTTAGGGGAAATATGCAAAGAATAATGCTAAAAATTACGGCCTTCTAACCAACACTTACTTATTGACTGTGCAAGTTACCATTTATGATATGGGAATTTTTAAACAAATAGTGTGGAAATGATTGTTAAACACGATTTGGATCTCAAAACGTTTGAACGTATTTTATACAGTGAATACTTTTAGACAATGATAATTAGAGAATTGTGGTCTATAAATGAATGGAGTAATGGAAGATGTTTTCTGTATGTTAAATGACTAATTCCCCATATTTTCCCTTGTGCCATCCATGTCTATGGTTAAGTAACACATTACCGAATTACAGCTTTAAGTGGTCATTTAAACTTGGATTTTCAGGCAAGATGAAATTACATTTTGATGTCTAGACCCCGTAAAGTGAAATACTTAATAATGACAAGTCACCGCACTACACAATTGTTTGCTTAGTCAAGATTGGAACTTTGTTTACTAATTAGAGGATACACCAACCGTTCATACGCCGTATGTCACTACACACAATCTATTGCACACGTTCTTTAGTTAAAACCACAATAATTTAAAAACCTTCTTTGAACAAACATAGCCAAAGTCACCTTTTGTCTTTTTCCTACCCTCTTTATTGGTATCCACTTCACTGGTGCCCCTTCCCTCCACACATACTGTTTGTATGTTTTGCAATTTTCATTTTGTTTATTTTTCCTTTTATTATCATTTGTTTCTTTATACATCCCTTTTAGCCCTGAAGATTCACAGCCACATGCTGTGATGAAACACGTGTAGGCTAGAGTGACAGGCACAGTAATTCTGAGAAGAGAACACTGTTGAGTAATAAAACTTTTGAAAACTTATGTTTGGTCTGATCTATCCCATTGGTATGACCATTTGAAGATTGAAATTTGATTTGATACACTTAGTGTGCTCTGGATTCCTGTCCATGTGTGGATGTATCACTGGTCACTCAATAAAAAGCAAAGCACCTAAAGTCATCCCATATATAAGCAAAAACATCCCATGTGAAGTGATAGATAATCCGATTATTTATCTTCTTCAATTTTCCATTTCTAGTACTCATTTCCACTGTAGGGTGAAAGTTAAATTAATTAAGCAGTAGCCCTTGAGTTGTAACAGAGTATTCTCAGTGCCACGCGTAATAGAAAAGTAAGAGCTTCACCACCTGCATGTACTGGACGGGTACAGTAACGCAACGCAAGTCTAGGTCACTCCTCATGGCGTGCGTCTCTTTTTCTCGGGTGCAAGTTTACTGCGCTGGCATTATGCCGGCTTGCAGAAGATAACGTACCAATTTTCCTAAACAAGAGACAAGAATAAGAATAAGACTGGTGTACTTTCATAGTCGACTCCAATGGAAGTCCATAGTGCTCGTAGAATTTGTTCCTTAAACTCCCACTAATGTTAGAGCAAGGATGAAGAAGTGTGAGGTTAGATAGATACTGGCCTCAATAGTTATGTAATGCGCTTGCAAGTTGCTAGTTGTAGTGCAACACAAATTTCTTCTGAATGATTGAGTTAATCTTAAAGAGCATTGGTTACAGACTATGTCTTTCTTTCTTCATATAGGTTCTCCTTCCAAACGAACAAGGAGGAAGGAGCTGGCTAGAGCGGCCCGGCAACGGAGGATCGATGCCACTGTGGCCGAATATCGGCGGCTGGTGGCCCTGGAGGACGAAGAAAGTGTGCAGTCGACCACAACAACTACATCGTCTGCATCGGCCTCCGTGCCCCCACCGGCTGCCACCCAGCACAGTGGTCCACCCAGACTGAGCCGGGCTGCCAAAGCCAAACGCCACCGCCGAGTAGCAAGGACAACAGCTTCCTCTCACAGCCGTTGCACCTGCAAGGCATTGAAGGCACGCCTGCGCCGCAGTACCCTGATGGTGTCCCGCCTCCAGCAGGAGCTCCACCACTTTTCAAACGAGTTGGAGGGGCTCCGCGTAGAGCACGCCTTGCTCCGCCAGGAGCATGATGCCCTGGCCCAAAAAGTAGACAGCATCCACCCATAGTGTCCCTTGCCCCTTTTTTAGAGACTTTTGGGGGGTGGGAATTGGGAGTTGGGTTTTTGGGGACTTTTGAAGGACAATCGTTGGGGTTAGGGAGGGTCTTGCGGGAGATTATTTTGTTAGGGATATAAATATACTTTTTCAAACTTTATCTGAGCATACCCGTTTCTTACTGCTTGCCTGGTGGCTGGGGGTTTAACAGTGACTTTGTTTTCCTGAAAGTTTAGTTCCATTTTCTTCCTTTAAGTGTAAATGTAAATGCCCAAATGTTTTCAACACTAAGTGCCTCTCACTGAGTAAGTGAAGTGAATCCAAGAGTCCTAGGACTTTAGTAGTACTACCGTCAGTCTCTCGTCTCTCCTACTAATACTCCATTATACCCCCAAACCACCAAACGCTTATCTTACCTGTAATTTGTGTTTGAAAGTAGGGCTAGACCCAGGGCTGGCTCCACGGGAAACAGCGAATAAGGTTGGCAATCTTGGTCGGATAAAATTTCCTCATAGCGGTGGTACTAGTGGAGTGACACAGTGGCAGTTGCATGCCTATGAAAAAAAAGAAAGTTAAATGTGGTTTGTCCTCCTGAGCAATTCAACAGTACAATAGAGAATATAGCAGGTGACAGAAGTACACTAGAACAGTGCCACATTGTAGCCTAACAAATGGTAAAGTATAACTACTAATTCGGTTGAAGTTCTTTGACATTAGCCATGGGTCTTTGTCAAGCAGAGTAAGAATATATCCTCGGATTTCTTCACCAGCCTGTTGCTATCACCTTATCCTCCCCAGCAAGTGTGTGGATTTATTGCTGTAATTTAGTCACACATCAATCAAAACCACACAGCCCGGGGGAAGAGGGTTAGGGTTTGAAAAATGGATGGGTACGGGGGTTTTTGGGAAAGGTTTTGGGAGACAAGCACAGCATGGACAAACAATAATGTGAACATAAACAAATCTTTGGGTACAAACCTATCCATCAATCTTTGAAAGTGCATGCACTACTGCATGCATGTCAGTGAAAAGTAAGTAGTACTTTCGACAACTGTGGAAGAAAGAATGCGACAGTACAGGGCCTGTGTGGAATTATTCATAATGATATTCAACATAAGGTCTCTGTAGCCAGATACCAGAGAGCCTTGCTGGTCACTATAAATCCATTCACAACAACACTCAATGGGGTTGGTCTGGAAGGTATAGTAGATAGAAAAGGAGAAATTGCTTTTTTTCTAGGTGTCCCCTCACTCACCAGGGTTGCCCCTTGGTGACATGCTTCATCATTGGGTCCATCCCAGTCCTCTACGGGCTGGGGCGTGCTGCGACTTGCGAATTACGTAGGAGCACTTACAAATGACTATGTGTGGTGCAGATGTGATAGTGGAGTGGACTAAGTGATGTGTTAAGGGATCAATTTAGAAGCAGAGAGAGATCCAAGAAATGCAGTCACAGTCAGAGAAAAAGGCAAGGGATACTGTATCTATGTTGTTGTAGTTGTCCTGTTGGAAGTGGTAAGTAAGTTGCCTGCAGAAAAAAAATCCTCTTATTAGCGGCACTCCTCCATTGCAGCCGACGCTACGTCCATCGATGTTGGTCACCAGAAGACACCCTGTAAAAAAAGCACAGCATAGACAAACAATTGAACATAAACAATTATTTGGGTACAAACCTATCCATCAATCTTTGAAAGTGCATGCACTACTGCAATGCATGTCAGTGAAAAGTAAGTAGTACTTTCGACAACTGTGGAAGAAAGAATGCGACAGTACAGGGCCTGTGTGGAATTATTCATAACGATATTCAACATAAGGTCTCTGTAGCCAGATACCAGAGAGCCTTGCTGGTCACTATAAATCCATTCACAACAACACTCAATGGGGTTGGTCTGGAAGGTATAGTAGATAGAAAAGGAGAAATTGCTTTTTTTCTAGGTGTCCCCTCACTCACCAGGGTTGCCCCTTGGTGACATGCTTCATCATTGGGTCCATCCCAGTCCTCTACGGGCTGGGGCGTGCTGCGACTTGCGAATTACGTAGGAGCACTTACAAATGACTACGTGTGGTGCAGATGTGATAGTGGAGTGGACTAAGTGATGTGTTAAGGGATCAATTTAGAAGCAGAGAGAGATCCAAGAAATGCAGTCACAGTCAGAGAAAAAGGCAAGGGATACTGTATCTATGTTGTTGTAGTTGTCCTGTTGGAAGTGGTAAGTAAGTTGCCTGCAGAAAAAAAATCCTCTTATTAGCGGCACTCCTCCATTGCAGCCGACGCTACGTCCATCGATGTTGGTCACCAGAAGACACCCTGTAAAAAAAGCACAGCATAGACAAACAATTGAACATAAACAATTATTTGGGTACAAACCTATCCATCAATCTTTGAAAGTGCATGCACTACTGCAATGCATGTCAGTGAAAAGTAAGTAGTACTTTCGACAACTGTGGAAGAAAGAATGCGACAGTACAGGGCCTGTGTGGAATTATTCATAACGATATTCAACATAAGGTCTCTGTAGCCAGATACCAGAGAGCCTTGCTGGTCACTATAAATCCATTCACAACAACACTCAATGGGGTTGGTCTGGAAGGTATAGTAGATAGAAAAGGAGAAATTGCTTTTTTTCTAGGTGTCCCCTCACTCACCAGGGTTGCCCCTTGGTGACATGCTTCATCATTGTGGCCATCCCAGTCCTCTACGGGCTGGGGCGTGCTGCGACTTGCGAATTACGTAGGAGCACTTACAAATGACTATGTGTGGTGCAGATGTGATAGTGGAGTGGACTAAGTGATGTGTTAAGGGATCAATTTAGAAGCAGAGAGAGATCCAAGAAATGCAGTCACAGTCAGAGAAAAAGGCAAGGGATACTGTATCTATGTTGTTGTAGTTGTCCTGTTGGAAGTGGTAAGTAAGTTGCCTGCAGAAAAAAAATCCTCTTATTAGCGGCACTCCTCCATTGCAGCCGACGCTTCGTCCATCGATGTTGGTCACCAGAAGACACCCTGTCCACTGCCTGCCTGATGCTGAATTGTGGCTCGCTAATGTGAAGCCTGACTCCATCCTTTTTTCCCCATTGCAGAGACTGAAACCCGGCCTGTAATTATTCAACGAAAAACAGGAAGTGATATAATATTACAACACCACTGATAAATAAATATAAGGTATGTAGGCTGTGGAGTGCAAAAAGTCACAATTTGATTTTCCTAGTAGACAGTACAATATTTTTGAAAGTGCGTACTCTGTCTGAGTCACCTTTTGAAGGATAAATAAGTAGGGGCAAATTAATGTAGCGGATCTTTCCCCTCAAGCTAGGTGTACTGTAAACTGTGTTTTAGAACAAAATTAGATCTTCCTAGCAGTGCTCCCACCCAGACCCTTACTAAAGCCAGTCGCAAAAATGTAGACGACCCCCAATCAAATCTCAAAAAACGAGGCCTAGCAGAAAACTGGTGACAAAACTTACTTTGAAAGTAAAAGTAGGCCGAAGTACCCCCTTCCTAATTACCCCTTACCCACCGTGGATTGCATTCAAACCACTTGCAAGCAACCAAGCAAAAGTATCCATAGCCAGCATCGCTCCAAGACTCGAAATCCCCCCCACTCAAACACATGCAATAGAAATACTGCTAACCCTAACGAACCCTAAGTTAAGAATAGTGGCAAAGGCTTTCTTTAACTATGCCAAATCCCCCCTTTCCCACCATGGATTTTCTTCAAATGACTTGCAACCAAAATTACACATTCTCACGAGTGCTCTAAGACCCCAGAACTCAGTTGCAAAATTCTAGAACACCCCGAAACACATGCAATCCTGCTGCTAGGGCTAACCCTAACGAACCCTAAGTTACAAAAAGTGCCAAAAGGCTTTTCCACGAGGATTTTGTCCCAACCACTTCTACCCGGTATTAGACCTTCCCAGGAATGCCCCAAGACCCGCCAACCCACCCGCCAAGAAGCATAACACCCCCAAACAGGCCAAAAGCAAAATCTCATACTTGCAATATTTCTCAGCCTTCGGTCCAAACGCGCTGCGTAGCTAGGCCATAAGTCGGGGTTGCCACAACGGATTTCCTGAAAAGCAAATGCAATCAAGATTAGAGTGTCCCAGCAGTGCTCCCAGACCACGAAACTCACCCACAAACAGACGGAACCCCCCCTAAGAGCACCTCAAAGGCAAGCAAGTCATCAGAAACACAAAAAAAATTCCGCCTGGGATTTGGTCCAAACCACTTTTATCCGGTATTAGAGCTTCCCAGCAATGGCCCCAAAGCCGTCAACCCAGGAGAAAACGAGTAGAAGACCCCCAAACAGCCAAAGAGCAAAAGTACAAAAATGGGGACTTTGTCAGTTTTTCACAAATTTCCCAAATCACTCCGCGCGCGCTCTGCAGCTAGGCCCTAACTCCCCTCTGCCATCATGGATTTGCTTCAAACCTCTTGCAAAGTAAAGTATATATAGCCAGCAGTGCGCCCAGACCCCGAAACCCACCCACAAACACCAGGAAGCCCCCCAAACAAGCCCCCGAAAACGCTACATTGAGCAAAATGTCAGAAATAGCCCCAAAAAAATCGGCCTGGATTTTGTCCCAACCACTTCTACCCGGTATTAGACCTTCCCAGGAATGCCCCAAGACCCACCAACCAACCCGCCAAGAAGCATAACACCCCCAAACAGGCCAAAAACAAAATCTCATACTTGCAATATTTCTCGGCCTTCGGTCCAAACGCGCTGCGTAGCTAGGCCATAAGTCGGGGTTGCCACAACGGATTTCCTGAAAAGCAAATGCAATCAAGATTAGAGTGTCCCAGCAGTGCGCCCAGACCCCGAAACCCACCCACAAACACCAGGAAGCCCCCCAAACAGGCCCCCGAAAACGCTACATTGAGCAAAATGTCAGAAATAGCCCAAAAAAAAATCGGCCTGGATTTTGTCCCAACCACTTCTACCCGGTATTAGACCTTCCCAGGAATGCCCCAAGACCCGCCAACCCACCCGCCAAGAAGCATACCACCCCCAAACAGGCCAAAAGCAAAATCTCATACTTGCAATATTTCTCGGCCTTCGGTCCAAACGCGCTGCGTAGCTAGGCCATAAGTCGGGGTTGCCACGACGGATTTCCTGAAAAGCAAATGCAATCAAGATTAGAGTGTCCCAGCAGTGCGCTCAGACCCCGAAACCCACCCACAAACACCAGGAAGCCCCCCAAACAGGCCCCCAAAAACGCTACATTGAGCAAAATGTCAGAAATAGCCCAAAAAAAAATCGGCCTGCATTTTGTCCCAACCACTTATACCCGCTATTAGACCTTCCCAGGAATGCCCCAAGACCCGCCAACCCACCCGCCAAGAAGCATAACACCCCCAAACAGGCCAAAAGCAAAATCTCATACTTGCAATATTTCTCGGCCTTCGGTCCAAACGCGCTGCGTAGCTAGGCCATAAGTCGGGGTTGCCACAACGGATTTCCTGAAAAGCAAATGCAATCAAGATTAGAGTGTCCCAGCAGTGCGCCCAGACTTCGAAACCCACCCACAAACACCAGGAAGCCCCCCAAACAGGCCCCCGAAAACGCTACATTGAGCAAAATGTCAGAAATAGCCCAAAAATAAATCGGCCTGGATTTTGTCCCAACCACTTCTACCCGGTATTAGACCTTCCCAGGAATGCCCCAAGACCCGCCAACCCACCCGCCAAGAAGCATAACACCCCCAAACAGGCCAAAAGCAAAATCTCATACTTGCAATATTTCTCAGCCTTCGGTCCAAACGCGCTGCGTAGCTAGGCCATAAGTCGGGGTTGCCACAACGGATTTCCTGAAAAGCAAATGCAATCAAGATTAGAGTGTCCCAGCAGTGCTCCCAGACCACGAAACTCACCCACAAACAGACGGAACCCCCCCTAAGAGCACCTCAAAGGCAAGCAAGTCATCAAAAACACACAAAAAATTCCGCCTGGGATTTGGTCCAAACCACTTTTATCCGGTATTAGAGCTTCCCAGCAATGGCCCCAAAGCCGTCAACCCAGGAGAAAACGAGTAGAAGACCCCAAAACAGCCAAAGAGCAAAAGTACAAAAATGGGGACTTTGACAGTTTTTCACAAATTTCCCAAATCACTCCGCGCGCGCTCTGCAGCTAGGCCCTAACTCCCCTCTGCCACCATGGATTTGCTTCAAACCTCTTGCAAAGTAAAGTATATATAGCCAGCAGTGCGCCCAGACCCCGAAACCCACCCACAAACACCAGGAAGCCCCCCAAACAGGCCCCCGAAAACGCTACATTGAGCAAAATGTCAGAAATAGCCAAAAAAAATCGGCCTGGATTTTGTCCCAACCACTTCTACCCGGTATTAGACCTTCCCAGGAATGCCCCAAGACCCGCCAACCCACCCGCCAAGAAGCATAACACCCCCAAACAGGCCAAAAGCAAAATCTCATACTTGCAATATTTCTCGGCCTTCGGTCCAAACGCGCTGCGTGGCTAGGCCATAAGTCGGGGTTGCCACCACGGATTTCCTGAAAAGCAAATGCAATCAAGATTAGAGTGTCCCAGCAGTGCTCCCAGACCACGAAACTCACCCACAAACAGACGGAACCTTCCCTAAGAGCACCTAAAAGGCAAGCAAGTCATCAAAAACACAAAAAAATTCCGCCTGGGATTTGGTCCAAACCACTTTTATCCGGTATTAGAGCTTCCCAACAATGGTCCCAGAGCCGTCAACTCACCTGCAAAGAGGTACAACAACACCCCCACAAGTGCTGAGTCTTTCTTCATTGGGCGTAAACCAGCCCTCTGGTTTGATGGAAATAGGAGTCTGGAGGAGGAGGATAGAGGAGCATGTTCTTCTGAACTTGTGAACCTGAGGAATGCAGACTGCGGCAACTTCAAATCAATTAGCAAACCAGTGAAGACAGTTCTGCTGATGGGCTTGATTTTGTGATTATCTGATTTAAGTTTGAAATATATTAACTGTGCACAACAAAGAAAGACAGACACACAGGAATAAAAGTGAATAAGGACGAAAAAGAAAGTTATTGATTCGTTGTCTCATTTTCAGGGCTCGGTATCACAGTCCAGGAATAAGAATAAGGCTTCGTCATCATACTCTGCGAATTCAGGCAGGGTGAGCTCAGCGTCACCTGACAGAGTAGAAATTCCCTCATCTATGTTGCTGGCCACCTCCTCTTCATCCGGCACGCTTTCTCGTACTCTGAAATCTGGTGGTATGAGGTGCTGATTCATCTTGATCATTGTTAACCTCTCCACATTTTTGGGCGAGAGGCGGCTCCGTTTGGGAGTTACAATGCCACCAGCAGCACTGAAAACCCGTTCAGAAGACACGCTTGCGAGTGGGCAAGACAAGTAGTTTAAAGCCAGGTTGGTGAGCTGTGGCCACAATTCTTTTTTCCCATGCCAATACGCCAATGGGTCAGAATTAACATAGACCTCTGTTGAGTCATTCAGATAGTCCTTCACCATCGACTCAAGGTCCTCATCCAAGGTTCCTCCACTTTGCTTAGCTCTTGCTGTGCCGCTGACCTTTTGAGAACCAAACCCACGCAGAGCTAGCCAATCCTCTTCAGCCTCCAATGTTTCTGTTGTGTCTCGTGCAGATGATCCGGTTGCCGGTGTCTTTAACGGCTGAGAGGTCACTTGTGCCACAGCCACAGGTGCAGAAGTGGATTGTTTTGACTGGGGATGGCCTGCTGATGTACTGCCGTTTCCTTCAATTTTCAGCCGTTCTCTTTCAAACCTCTTGGCTGACAAGGCTAGCCAATGTTTGTACTTTGGAACTTGTTCATCATCAAAAGGAAAGAATGCTTGGCCTGCCAGCGCCTTTTTGTAGCGTGGATCCAGAATAGTAGCACAAATGTAATGCTCTTCTGAGTGGATCTTTTTAAGACGTTCATCACCTTGTAGGAGCTCTAATAATTTCTCAGCCAGAAGCAAAGAGTCTTGGTTTTTTTCATCTTTTTCAAACACAGAACACACCTCCTTCAGTTGGTCCTCCAGCATGTACAACAATGGGATAGCTTTTCCCAAATTAGAGTCCTCCTTGCTGACTGCACGCGTGAAGAACTCAAAAGGACGAAGCATGCGTGTCAGGCTTTGAACTATATTCCATTGTGCCGCACCCATCCTCAGCTCCTCTGTACCCTCTGTAAGGAAATATTGATCGAGTTCCTTATACTGCTCATACAGACGCTCAAGCATGTAGAAGGTTGAGTTCCAACGTGTTACCACCTCCTGGATGAGTGCTTTCACTGGCATTTGACGTTGATATAGCAGGCTCCTCAGCTGCTTCCGGGCCTTAAAAGAATGGCTGAAATGCTTGCACATTTTTCGGCAGGTGTCCAATACACTGTACGCTGCACTGCCTTTATTACCCAAGAATTTTTGGACAACCAGGTTTATACAGTGCGCCAAACACGGCACTCTGAAATAGTCACCGTCCCTCATGGCCTTAACTATATTGGAGCCATTGTCCGTGGAAACATAACCAACCTGGCGTTTTAGTGGGGACATCCAGTTAAGGACCTTTGTGTTAAAGACATCCAAAATGTTTTCTGCTGTGTGACGTTTCTCCAAACCAAACATGGCTAGTGTTGCATGTTTCCGAGCAGCTTTAAAAACAATGTCTGCGTCAACACCTGCGTTTAGCTTTGCATTAGCCCCTGAAAAAGAGACCCAGTGTGCAGTGATGCACATGTAATCAGCGCCTGCGCCACTGGTCCACATGTCTGTTGTCAGATGTATGGTGTGAACAGCACTCTTCTGCAAAGCTGCCCCAATCACCTTCAGAACATCTTCATGTAGTGCTGGAACCGCAACTCGGGCAAAATAGAACCGGCTAGGAACCTTCCATTTAGGGCAGAGCGCTGCCACTAATTCTA
Source organism: Lissotriton vulgaris (assembly GCF_964263255.1). Classification (NCBI taxonomy): domain Eukaryota; kingdom Metazoa; phylum Chordata; class Amphibia; order Caudata; family Salamandridae; genus Lissotriton; species Lissotriton vulgaris. Next base: position 117,317,402 of record NC_141688.1, read on the forward strand.
GTAAACCAACCCCTTCTACAAAAGAAAAAGGGAGAAGGTCCAGAGCTAGCATTTTAGCCAGCTTAGTGTTATACAGACGCCTCAGTGGGTGGTTGCGTTCATATTGCGCTTCTGTAAACAACATCTTTTTAATGTTGCCCTGGACCAAGGATTTACGGGATGATGATGATATCTTCGACCCAGTTACGCTCGCTGATGAACTTTTCCGCATTGATGTCTCACTCTCTCCCACACTCTTAGTGTTCCTCACATGGGGTGTGCTGCTGACAGGGGTACTGGGTGTAAGTGAAGTGTTTGAATCGTCTTCTTCCTCCTCGTCATCATCAGATGAAAAATCAACGTTTTCATTAGGTGCAATTCCGGCTTTCTTGACCGCCTCTAGGTGTGGAAACCATTGGACAGGGTGCGCTCTCTCAAGATGACCTCTCTGGCCTCCGGTACCATAGTTAGAACCAAGCTTACCACGACTAACTCGAAGCTTACAAATGCTACAAATGGCTACGTTTTCCATTTTTGGGCAAACACTAAAGAAGTCCCAAACTGGAGACTTGAAATGTCTTTGGGGGCCGGAGGAGGCGGCGATACTGGTGGTGGTGGTCCTGCTGCTAATGCCAGATGAAGTGGAGGATGTGGATTGCCGAACTTCAGTACGTTTTGCACTTTCACCACCACGAATTGAGGTTGAGGTGGGTACCTTCTTGCGAGGAAGAAATATGGAAGCGGTAGGTCTTGGTGTACTACTTAACTCCAAATCTAATGATTGTTGTGTTTCCATTTCCATTGCCTCCTCGTCGACATCATCATCACGCTCAGCAGCTTCTCGGGATAGGGTCAAAATGTCTCTTTGCTGCATGCCCGGTGGGGCTGCAGTGACCTTTGTGATGACTGGCTCGTCGTCATCGTGAGAGGCTTCATCGCCAGCAGTATCTGTCACTTCTTGTTGAGCCTCATCACAATCCATAGCTATGAGTTTTTCGACGACCTTCCTTTTACGCTTAGGTACCTTTGTCAGATCATGGTGTGCCTCACTGTCAGACCGCAGTGTTGGTTCCCAAGATGGATCACTTGCATCAGAAGGAGGTGGGCTTGAAGAAGATGTAGACACCCCCCTTGATCTTTTCCTTGCTAGGGATGTGGAAGACAATGAATGATCATCAGGAGGAGTGGCTTCCAATGATACCTCGGCTTCATTGTCGATTTCCTGATGTGCCCCTACTTCAGGAGGAACAACTATTGTGGGGACTTGTGACCCTCCATGCACCTTTGCTTGCGCATCTCCTTTTGCTGCCTCTCCTTCCACATGTACTTGGGCGTGTACTTGCACATGGTGTTGTTGTTGCGGCTGTGGTTGTTCAACACTTGTCAGATGAGTTACAACAACCTGTGTTGATTCAGGAACATTGCTGCTACTTTCTTGCGATGAGCCACAATCACTGGTCGATGGTGATTGGAGAAGTACACTGACTGCCTCTGAAGCACTCAAGGGCTTTGACTTAAGTTGGCGTGGTGGTGGAGGCACTGAACCCAATGGAGCAGGGGTGCTGCTCCCAGCTTGGTCCCCAGCAGATCCTGCTGCTGCTGCAGGCGTACTTTTTTTTTTCTCCCAAAAAACGTGGCGGTTGGCACACCAGCCTCCTTGGTAACTTGCTTCTTCTGCTCCTTACTAGCAACTTTCTTGCTAAAGGAGCTACGGAGAACTTTTTTTGGGGCCATCTTCTTCAGAGCAGGTCAGACAGCAGGCCGCAGTTGCAAGAGTTGTCTGAGGCCAGACGTGATGTCGCGTGACGTTATGCTGCACACACACACCGCTGCAGGACTTCTTCCTGGCACTGGTGGTTCTCTTGAGTCTTGTGCACCTAAAAACAATGGAAGACAGAGGAACATCAGTTCAGTTATACACCACAAAAAAAAATCGGAAAAAAACAGAAAAATCAGCACAATCCCATTCCATCCATGCCCTCCATGATGTTTAAGTTCAAGACAGCCCACATAAAGACTAGGCCCATGCTAGACTCAAATACCCCTGGTGAAAAGGCCACAGGTACAGCCCCAAAAAACGAAAATCACTGAAAAATCAGCACAATCCCAATCCATCCATGCCCTCCATGATGTTTAAGTTCAAGATAGCCCACAGAAAGACTAGGCCCATGCTAGACTCAAATACCCCTGGTGAAAAGGCCACAAGTACAGCCCCAAAAAACGAAAATCACTGAAAAATCCGCACAATCCCAATCCATCCATGCCCTCCATGATGTTTAAATTCAAGACAACCCACAGAAAGACTAGACCCATGCAAGACTCACTACCCCTGGTGAAAAGGCCACAAGTACAACCCCAAAAAACGAAAATCACTGAAAAATCAGCACAATCCCAATCCATCCATGCCCTCCATGATGTTTAAATTCAAGACAACCCACAGAAAGACTAGGCCCATGCAAGACTCACTACCCCTGGGCATAAAGGTTGAAAAGTAGGCAACATGGTTGCAGGCCTAACAACAAAGCCTGCATTCAAAATGGCCACTTGCCTCTCCCAGCACATGGCCAGTGCCTGTAGCAGCACTCAAAATGGCCACCAGCCACATGGCCTGTCCCTCCCCATGAACACCCCCAAAAATCGAAAAACACTGAAAAATCAGCACAATCCCATTCCATCCATGCCCTCCATGATGTTTAAGTTCAAGACAGCCCACATAAAGACTAGGCCCATGCTAGACTCAAATACCCCTGGTGAAAAGGCCACAAGTACAGCCCCAAAAAACGAAAATCACTGAAAAAACAGCACAATCCCAATCCATCTATGCCCTCCATGATGTTTAAGTTCAAGACAGCCCACAGAAAGACTAGGCCCATGCTAGACTCAAATACCCCTGGTGAAAAGGCCACAAGTACAGCCCCAAAAAACGAAAATCACTGAAAAATCAGCACAATCCCAATCCATCCATGCCCTCCATGATGTTTAAATTCAAGACAACCCACAGAAAGACTAGGCCCATGCAAGACTCACTACCCCTGGGCATAAAGGTTGAAAAGTAGGCAAAATGGTTGCAGGCCTAACAACAAAGCCTGCATTCAAAATGGCCACTTGCCTCTCCCAGCACATGGCCAGTGCCTGTAGCAGCACTCAAAATGGCCACCAGCCACATGGCCTGTCCCTCCCCATGAACACCCCCAAAAATCGAAAAACACTGCAAAATCACCACAATCCCATTCCATCCATGCCCACCATGATGTTTAAGTTCAAGACAGCCCACAGAATGACTAGGCCCATGCTAGACTCAAATACCCCTGGTGAAAAGGCCACAAGTACAGCCCCACAAAAACGAAAATCACTGAAAAATCAGCACAATCCCAATCCATCCATGCCCTCCATGATGTTTAAATTCAAGACAACCCACAGAAAGACTAGGCCCATGCAAGACTCACTACCCCTGGGCATAAAGGTTGAAAAGTAGGCAAAATGGTTGCAGGCCTAACAACAAAGCCTGCATTCAAAATGGCCACTTGCCTCTCCCAGCACATGGCCAGTGCCTGTAGCAGCACTCAAAATGGCCACCAGCCACATGGCCTGTCCCTCCCCATGAACACCCCCAAAAATCGAAAAACACTGCAAAATCAGCACAATCCCATTCCATCCATGCCCTCCATGATGTTTAAGTTCAAGACAGCCCACAGAAAGACTAGGCCCATGCTAGACTCAAATACCCCTGGTGAAAAGGCCACAAGTACAGCCCCAAAAAACGAAAATCACTGAAAAATCAGCACATTCCCAATCCATCCATGCCCTCCATGATGTTTAAGTTCAAGACAGCCCACATAAAGACTAGGCCCATGCTAGACTCAAATACCCCTGGTGAAAAGGCCACAAGTACAGCCCCAAAAAACGAAAATCACTGAAAAATCAGCACAATCCCAATCCATCCATGCCCTCCATGATGTTTAAGTTCAAGACAGCCCACATAAAGACTAGGCCCATGCTAGACTCAAATACCCCTGGTGAAAAGGCCACAAGTAAAGCCCCAAAAAATGAAATTCACTGAAAAATCAGCACAATCCCAATCCATCCATGCCCTCCATGATGTTTAAGTTCAAGACAGCCCACAGAAAGACTAGGCCCATGCTAGACTCAAATACCCCTGGTGAAAAGGCCACAAGTACAGCCCCAAAAAACGAAAATCACTGAAAAATCAGCACAATCCCAATCCATCCATGCCCTCCATGATGTTTAAATTCAAGACAACCCACAGAAAGACTAGGCCCATGCAAGACTCACTACCCCTGGGCATAAAGGTTGAAAAGTAGGCAAAATGGTTGCAGGCCTAACAACAAAGCCTGCATTCAAAATGGCCACTTGCCTCTCCCAGCACATGGCCAGTGCCTGTAGCAGCACTCAAAATGGCCACCAGCCACATGGCCTGTCCCTCCCCATGAACACCCCCAAAAATCGAAAAACACTGCAAAATCAGCACAATCCCATTCCATCCATGGCCTCCATGATGTTTAAGTTCAAGACAGCCCACATAAAGACTAGGCCCATGCTAGACTCAAACACCCCTGGTGAAAAGGCCACAAGTACAGCCCCAAAAAACGAAAATCACTGAAAAATCAGCACAATCCCAATCCATCCATGCCCTCCATGATGTTTAAGTTCAAGACAACCCACAGAAAGACTCAGTCCACCCACCACTGAGTACCCCTGGGCAAAAGGCCCCAAAACAGCCCAAAAATCGAAAATTCCAAAATTTTAGTTGCAGCAACTGTAATGCCCCAAACAAACTTACTTGTAAAATTTCTAATCCAACAGTGATCCAAAGAAAGTCAAAAAGGCCTCAAATCCAAAGATCCAGCAGCATCCACAAAAAGTAATCCTTCCAGATCCAAATGAAAAGTGACCAGGAGATGGACAAAGCACTGGGAGGAGCCTGCTGAACAGGAACAGGAAGTTGAAGACTGTGGGGCACTTCCTTCCTCCCACCCCCCTCCCCAAAATGGACTCCTCGCTAAAAAAGTGCAGGCAAATGTCAACCTAAGGAGTTATTCAGATAAAAATCATTTCAAGAAGGTTTATGCTGCTTGCTGGTGGATTTCTTGTGCAGAATTGCAAATTTTATATTTTCGCTTGTGCGAGATTCTTGCTGCTCGCCGCATCTCAAATCTCGCAATTGCGAAGTACCGCAAGACGTGATCTCGCCGTACTCGCGTTGACAAACTATCGCTGGCAAGCCACGATGACGTAATCGCGCTCGCCAATTCCCGCGGGATCACACAGCAAGATCCAAAATGGCGCAGCACTCGCAAACTATCGAGAAAAACAACTCGGCAAACGATGATAAACGCCGCGCGCCGCAAAAATTGTATCACCAACGCCGCGCGCCGCAAAAAAAAATCCGCTGCGTGCGAATTTGCGGATTTTGCGGGAAATTCGCAAATCTCGCGGATTGCGAATTTCCCGAAAATCCGCAAAATCCGCGAGCGTAACGGATTTTCCTCCCATGCTTAGTGACTATTTCAGAGTACCGTGTTTGGCGCACTGTATAAACCTGGTTGTCCAAAAATTCTTGGGTAATAAAGGCAGTGCAGCGTACAGAGTATTGGACACCTGCCGAAAAATATGCAACCATTTCAGCCATTCTTTTAAGGGCCGGAAGCAGCTGAGGAGCCTGCTATATCAACGTCAAATGCCAGTGAAAGCACTCATCCAGGAGGTGGTAACACGTTGGAACTCAACCTTCTACATGCTTGAGCGTCTGTATGAGCAGTATACGGTACTCGATCAATATTTCTTAACAGAGGGTACAGCTCAGGAGGACCTGAGGATGGGTGCGGCGCAATGGAACATAGTTCAAAGCCTGACACGCATGCTTCGTCCTTTTGAGTTCTTCACGCGTGCAGTCAGCAAGGAGGACTGTAATTTGTGAAAAGCTATCCCATTGTTGTACATGCTGGAGGACTAACTGAAGGAGGTGTGTTCTGTGTTTGAAAAAGATGTAAAAAACCAAGACTCTTTTGTTCTGGCTGAGAAATTATTAGAGCTCCTACAAGGTGATGAACGTCTTAAAAAGATCCACTCAGAAGATCATTACATTTGTGCTACTATTCTGGATCCACGCTACAAAAAGGCGCTGGCAGGCCAAGCATTCTTTCCTTTTGATGATGAACATGTTCCAAAGTACAAACATTGGCTAGCCTTGTCAGCCAAGAGGTTTGAAAGAGAACGGCTGAAAATTGAAGGAAATGGCAGTACATCAGCAGGCCATCCCCAGTCAAAACAATCCACTTCTGCACCTGTGGCTGTGGCACAAGTGACCTCTCAGCCGTTAAAGACACCGGCAACCGGATCATCTGCACCAGACACAACAGAAACATTGGAGGCTGAAGAGGATTGACTAGCTCTGCGTGGGTTTGGTTCTCAAAAGGTCAGAGGCACAGCAAGAGCTAAGCAAAGTGGAGGAACCTTGGATGAGGACCTTGAGTCGATGGTGAAGGACTATCTGAATGACTCAACAGAGGTCTATGTTAATTCTGACCCATTGGCGTATTGGCATGGGAAAAAAGAATTGTGGCCACAGCTCACCAACCTGGCTTTAAACTACTTGTCTTGCCCACTCGCAAGCGTGTCTTCTGAATGTGTTTTCAGTGCTGCTGGTGGCATTGTAACTCCCAAACGGAGCCGCCTCTCGCCCAAAAATGTGGAGAGGTTAACAATGATCAAGATGAATCAGCACCTCATACCACCAGATTACAGAGTACGAGAAAGCGCGCCGGATGAAGACGAGGTGGCCAGCAACATAGATGAGGGAATTTCTACTCTGTCAGGTGACACTGAGCTCACCCTGCCTGAATTCGCAGAGTATGATGACGAAGCCTTATTCTCATTCCTGGACCGTGATACCGAGCCCTGAAAATGAGACAACGAATCAATAACTTTCTTTTTCGTCCTTATTCACTTTTATTCCTGTGTGTCTGTCTTTCTTTGTTGTGCACAGTTAATATATTTTAAACTTTAATCAGATAATCACAAAAACAAGCCCATCAGCAGAACTGTCTTCACTGGTTTGCTAATTGATTTGAAGTTGCCGCAGTCTGCATTCCTCAGGTTCACAAGTTCAGAAGAACATGCTGCTCTATCCTCCTCCTCCAGACTCCTATTTCCATCAAACCAGAGGGCTGGTTTACGCCCAATGAAGAAAGACTCAGCACTTGTGGGGGTGTTGTTCTACCTCTTTGCAGGTGAGTTGACGGTTCTGGGACCATTGTTGGGAAGCTCTAATACCGGATAAAAGTGGTTTGGACCAAATCCGAGGCGCAAATTTTTCAGTGTTTTTGCTGACTTGCTTGCCTTTGAGGTGCTCTTAGGGGGGGTTCCGTCTGTTTGTGGGTGAGTTTCGGGGTCTGGGAGCACTGCTGGGACACTCTAATCTTGATTGCATTTGCTTTTCAGGAAATCCGTGGTGGCAACCCCGACTTATGGCCTAGCTACGCAGCGCGTTTGGACCGAAGGCCGAGAAATATTGCAAGTATGAGATTTTGCTTTTGGCCTATTTGGGGGTGTTATGCTTCTTGGCGGGTGGGTTGGTGGGTCTTGGGGCATTCCTGGGAAGGTCTAATACCGGGTAGAAGTGGTTGGGACAAAATCCAGGCCGATTTTATTTTGGCTATTTCTGACATTTTGCTCAATGTAGCGTTTTCGGGGGCCTGTTTGGGGGGCTTCCTGGTGTTTGTGGGTGGGTTTCTGGGTCTGGGCGCACTGCTGGCTATATATACTTTACTTTGCAAGAGGTTTGAAGCAAATCCATGGTGGCAGAGGGGAGTTAGTGCCTAGCTGCAGAGCGCGCGCGGAGTGATTTGGGAAATTTGGGAAAAACTGACAAATTCCCTATTTTTGTACTTTTGCTCTTTGGCTGTTTGGGGGTCTTCTACTCGTTTTCTCCTGGGTTGATGGCTCTGGGGCCATTGCTGGGAAGCTCTAATACCGGATAAAAGTGGTTTGGATCAAATCCCAGGCGGAATTATTTTTGTGTTTTTGATGACTTGCTTGCCTTTGAGGTGCTTTTATGGGGGGTTCCGTCTGTTTGTGGGTGAGTTTAGTGGTCTGGGAGCACTGCTGGGACACTCTAATCTTGATTGCATTTGCTTTTCAGGAAATCCGTGGTGGCAACCCCGACTTATGGCCTAGCTACGCAGCGCGTTTGGACCGAAGGCCGAGAAATATTGCAAGTATGAGATTTTGCTTTTGGCCTGTTTGGGGGTGTTATGCTTCTTGGCGGGTGGGTTGGCGGGTCTTGGGGCATTCCTGGGAAGGTCTAATACCGGGTAGAAGTGGTTGGGACAAAATCCAGGCCGATTTTTTTTTGGCTATTTCTGACATTTTGCTCAATGTAGCGTTTTCGGGGGCCTGTTTGGTGGGCTTCCTGGTGTTTGTGGGTGAGTTTCGGGGTCTGGGAGCACTGCTGGGACACTCTAATCTTGATTGCATTTGCTTTTCAGGAAATCCGTGGTGGCAACCCCGACTTATGGCCTAGCTACGCAGCGCGTTTGGACCGAAGGCCGAGAAATATTGCAAGTATGAGATTTAGCTTTTGGCCTGTTTGGGGGTGTTATGCTTCTTGGCGGGTGGGTTGGCGGGTCTTGGGGCATTCCTGGGAAGGTCTAATACCAGGTTGAAGTGGTTGGGACAAAATCCACGCCGATTTTTTTTTTGGCTAGTTCTGACATTTTGCTCAATGTAGCGTTTTCGGGGGCCTGTTTGGGGGGCTTCCTGGTGTTTGTGGGTGGGTTTCAGGGTCTGGGCGCACTGCTGGCTATATATACTTTACTTTGCAAGAGGTTTGAAGCAAATCCATGGTGGCAGAGGGGAGTTAGTGCCTAGCTGCAGAGCGCGCGAGGAGTGATTTGGGAAATTTGGGAAAAAATGACAAATTCCCTATTTTTGTACTTTTGCTCTTTGGCTGTTTGGGAGTCTTCTACTCGTTTTCTCCTGGGTTGACGGCTCTGGGGCCATTGCTGGGAAGCTCTAATACCGGATAAAAGTGGTTGGACCAAATCCCAGGTGGAAATTTTTTTTGTGTTTTTGATGACTTGCTTGCCTTTGAGGTGCTTTTAGGGGGGGTTCCGTCTGTTTGTGGGTGAGTTTCGTGGTCTGGGAGCACTGCTGGGACACTCTAATCTTGATTGCATTTGCTTTTCAGGAAATCCGTGGTGGCAACCCCGACCTATGGCCTAGCTACGCAGGGCGTTTGAACCGAAGGCCGAGAAATAGTGCAAGTATGAGATTTTGCTTTTGGCCTGTTTGGGGGTGTTTGCTTTTTGGCGGGTGGGTTGGCGGGTCTTGGGGCATTCCTGGGAAGGTCTAATACCGGGTAGAAGTGGTTGGGACAAAATTCAGGCCGATTTATTTTTGGCTATTTCTGACATTTTGCTCAATGGAGCGTTTTCAGGGGCCTGTTTGGGGGGCTTCCTGGTGTTTGTGGGTGGGTTTCAGGGTCTGGGCGCACTGCTGGCTATATATACTTTACTTTGCAAGAGGTTTGAAGCAAATCCATGGTGGCAGAGGGGAGTTAGTGCCTAGCTGCAGAGCGCGCGCGGAGTGATTTGGGAAATTTGGGAAAAACTGACAAATTCCCTATTTTTGTACTTTTGCTCTTTGGCTGTTTGGGGGTCTTCTACTCGTTTTCTCCTGGGTTGATGGCTCTGGGGCCATTGCTGGGAAGCTCTAATACCGGATAAAAGTGGTTTGGACCAAATCCCAGGCGGAATTTTTTTTGTGTTTTTGATGACTTGCTTGCCTTTGAGGTGCTTGTATGGGGGGTTCCGTCTGTTTGTGGGTGAGTTTCGTGGTCTGGGAGCACTGCTGGGACACTCTAATCTTGATTGCATTTGCTTTTCAGTAAAATCCGTGGTGGCAACCCCGACTTATGGCCTAGCTACGCAGCGCGTTTGGACCGAAGGCCGAGAAATATTGCAAGTATGAGATTTTGCTTTTGGCCTGTTTGGGGGTGTTATGCTTCTTGGCGGGTGGGTTGGCGGGTCTTGGGGCATTCCTGGGAAGGTCTAATACCGGGTAGAAGTGGTTGGGACAAAATCCAGGCCGATTTTCTTTTTGGCTATTTCTGACATTTTGCTCAATGTAGCGTTTTCGGGGGCCTGTTTGGGGGGCTTCCTGGTGTTTGTGGGTGGGTTTCTGGGTCTGGGCGCACTGCTGGCTATATATACTTTACTTTGCAAGAGGTTTGAAGCAAATCCATGGTGGCAGAGGGGAGTTAGTGCCTAGCTGCAGAGCGCGCGCGGAGTGATTTGGGAAATTTGGGAAAAACTGACAAATTCCCTATTTTTGTACTTTTGCTCTTTGGCTGTTTGGGGGTCTTCTACTCGTTTTCTCCTGGGTTGATGGCTCTGGGGCCATTGCTGGGAAGCTCTAATACCGGATAAAAGTGGTTTGGACCAAATCCCAGGCGGAATTTTTTGTGTGTTTTTGATGACTTGCTTGCCTTTGAGGTGCTTTTATGGGGGGTTCCGTCTATTTGTGGGTGAGTTTAGTGGTCTGGGAGCACTGCTGGGACACTCTAATCTTGATTGCATTTGCTTTTCAGGAAATCCGTGGTGGCAACCCCGACTTATGGCCTAGCTACGCAGCGCGTTTGGACCGAAGGCCGAGAAATATTGCAAGTATGAGATTTTGCTTTTGGCCTGTTTGGGGGTGTTATGCTTCTTGGCGGGTGGGTTGGCGGGTCTTGGGGCATTCCTGGGAAGGTCTAATACCGGGTAGAAGTGGTTGGGACAAAATCCAGGCCGATTTTTTTTTGGCTATTTCTGACATTTTGCTCAATGTAGCGTTTTCGGGGGCCTGTTTGGTGGGCTTCCTGGTGTTTGTGGGTGAGTTTCGGGGTCTGGGAGCACTGCTGGGATACTCTAATCTTGATTGCATTTGCTTTTCAGGAAATCCGTGGTGGCAACCCCGACTTATGGCCTAGCTACGCAGCGCGTTTGGACCGAAGGCCGAGAAATATTGCAAGTATGAGATTTAGCTTTTGGCCTGTTTGGGGGTGTTATGCTTCTTGGCGGGTGGGTTGGCGGGTCTTGGGGCATTCCTGGGAAGGTCTAATACCAGGTTGAAGTGGTTGGGACAAAATCCACGGCGATTTTTTTTTTGGCTAGTTCGGACATTTTGCTCAATGTAGCGTTTTCGGGGGCCTGTTTGGGGGGCTTCCTGGTGTTTGTGGGTGGGTTTCAGGGTCTGGGCGCACTGCTGGCTATATATACTTTACTTTGCAAGAGGTTTGAAGCAAATCCATGGTGGCAGAGGGGAGTTAGTGCCTAGCTGCAGAGCGCGCGAGGAGTGATTTGGGAAATTTGGGAAAAAATGACAAATTCCCTATTTTTGTACTTTTGCTCTTTGGCTGTTTGGGAGTCTTCTACTCGTTTTCTCCTGGGTTGACGGCTCTGGGGCCATTGCTGGGAAGCTCTAATACCGGATAAAAGTGGTTGGACCAAATCCCAGGTGGAATTTTTTTTTGTGTTTTTGATGACTTGCTTGCCTTTGAGGTGCTTTTAGGGGGGCTCCGTCTGTTTGTGGGTGAGTTTCGTGGTCTGGGAGCACTGCTGGGACACTCTAATCTTGATTGCATTTGCTTTTCAGGAAATCCGTGGTGGCAACCCCGACCTATGGCCTAGCTACGCAGGGCGTTTGGACCGAAGGCCGAGAAATAGTGCAAGTATGAGATTTTGCTTTTGGCCTGTTTGGGGGTGTTTGCTTTTTGGCGGGTGGGTTGGCGGGTCTTGGGGCATTCCTGGGAAGGTCTAATACCGGGTAGAAGTGGTTGGGACAAAATTCAGGCCGATTTATTTTTGGCTATTTCTGACATTTTGCTCAATGGAGCGTTTTCGGGGGCCTGTTTGGGGGGCTTCCTGGTGTTTGTGGGTGGGTTTCAGGGTCTGGGCGCACTGCTGGCTATATATACTTTACTTTGCAAGAGGTTTGAAGCAAATCCATGGTGGCAGAGGGGAGTTAGTGCCTAGCTGCAGAGCGCGCGCGGAGTGATTTGGGAAATTTGGGAAAAACTGACAAATTCCCTATTTTTGTACTTTTGCTCTTTGGCTGTTTGGGGGTCTTCTACTCGTTTTCTCCTGGGTTGATGGCTCTGGGGCCATTGCTGGGAAGCTCTAATACCGGATAAAAGTGGTTTGGACCAAATCCCAGGCGGAATTTTTTTTGTGTTTTTGATGACTTGCTTGCCTTTGAGGTGCTTGTATGGGGGGTTCCGTCTGTTTGTGGGTGAGTTTCGTGGTCTGGGAGCACTGCTGGGACACTCTAATCTTGATTGCATTTGCTTTTCAGTAAAATCCGTGGTGGCAACCCCGACTTATGGCCTAGCTACGCAGCGCGTTTGGACCGAAGGCCGAGAAATATTGCAAGTATGAGATTTTGCTTTTGGCCTGTTTGGGGGTGTTATGCTTCTTGGCGGGTGGGTTGGCGGGTCTTGGGGCATTCCTGGGAAGGTCTAATACCGGGTAGAAGTGGTTGGGACAAAATCCAGGCCGATTTTCTTTTTGGCTATTTCTGACATTTTGCTCAATGTAGCGTTTTCGGGGGCCTGTTTGGGGGGCTTCCTGGTGTTTGTGGGTGGGTTTCGGGTCTGGGAGCACTGCTGGGACACTCTAATCTTGATTGCATTTGCTTTTCAGGAAATCCGTGGTGGCAACCCCGACTTATGGCCTAGCTACGCAGCGCGTTTGGACCGAAGGCCGAGAAATATTGCAAGTATGAGATTTTGCTTTTGGCCTGTTTGGGGGTGTTATGCTTCTTGGCGGGTGGGTTGGCGGGTCTTGGGGCATTCCTGGGAAGGTCTAATACTGGGTAGAAGTGGTTGGGACAAAATCCAGGCAGATTTTTTTTTGGCTAGTTCTGACATTTTGCTCAATGTAGCGTTTTCGGGGGCCTGTTTGGGGGGCTTCCTGGTGTTTGTGGGTGGGTTTCGGGGTCTGGGCGCACTTCTTGCTATATATACTTTACTTTGCAAGAGGTTTGAAGCAAATCCATGGTGGCAGAGGGGAGTTAGGGCCTAGCAACAGAGCGCGCGCGGAGTGATTTGGGAAATTTGGGAAAAACTGACAAAGTCCCCATTTTTGTACTTTTGCTCTTTGGCTGTTTGGGGGTCTTCTACTCGTTTTCTCCTGGGTTGACGGCTCTGGGGCCATTGCTGGGAAGCTCTAATACCGGATAAAAGTGGTTTTGACCAAATCCCAGGCGGAATATTTTGTGTGTTTTTGATGACTTGCTTGCCTTTGAGGTGCTTTTAGGGGGGGTTCCGTCTGTTTGTGGGTGAGTTTTGTGGTCTGGGAGCACTGCTGGGACACTCTAATATTGATTGCATTTGCTTTTCAGGAAATCCGTGGTGGCAACCCCGACTTATGGCCTAGCTACGCAGCGCGTTTGGACCGAAGGCCGAGAAATATTGCAAGTATGAGATTTTGCTTTTGGCCTGTTTGGGGGTGTTATGCTTCTTGGCGGGTGGGTTGGCGGGTCTTGGGGCATTCCTGGGAAGGTCTAATACTGGGTAGAAGTGGTTGGGACAAAATCCAGGCAGATTTTTTTTTGGCTATTTCTGACATTTTGCTCAATGTAGCGTTTTCGGGGGCCTGTTTGGGGGGCTTCCTGGTGTTTGTGGGTGGGTTTCGGGGTCTGGGCGCACTTCTTGCTATATATACTTTACTTTGCAAGAGGTTTGAAGCAAATCCATGGTGGCAGAGGGGAGTTAGGGCCTAGCTACAGAGCGCGCGCGGAGTGATTTGGGAAATTTGGGAAAAACTGACAAAGTCCCCATTTTTGTACTTTTGCTCTTTGGCTGTTTGGGGGTCTTCTACTCGTTTTCTCCTGGGTTGACGGCTCTGGGGCCATTGCTGGGAAGCTCTAATACCGGATAAAAGTGGTTTGGACCAAATCCCAGGCGGAATTTTTGTGTGTTTTTGATGACTTGCTTGCCTTTGAGGTGCTTTTAGGGGGGGTTCCGTCTGTTTGTGGGTGAGTTTTGTTGTATGGGAGCACTGCTGGGACACTCTAATATTGATTGCATTTGCTTTTCAGGAAATCCGTGGTGGCAACCCCGACTTATGGCCTAGCTACGCAGCGCGTTTGGACCGAAGGCCGAGAAATATTGCAAGTATGAGATTTTGCTTTTGGCCTGTTTGGGGGTGTTATGCTTTTTGGCGGGTGGGTTGGCGGGTCTTGGGGCATTCCTGGGAAGGTCTAATACCGGGTAGAAGTGGTTGGGACAAAATCCAGGCCGATTTTTTTTTGGCTATTTCTGACATTTTGCTCAATGTAGCGTTTTCGGGGGCCTGTTTGGTGGGCTTCCTGGTGTTTGTGGGTGAGTTTCGGGGTCTGGGAGCACTGCTGGGACACTCTAATCTTGATTGCATTTGCTTTTCAGGAAATCCGTGGTGGCAACCCCGACTTATGGCCTAGCTACGCAGCGCGTTTGGACCGAAGGCCGAGAAATATTGCAAGTATGAGATTTAGCTTTTGGCCTGTTTGGGGGTGTTATGCTTTTTGGCGGGTGGGTTGGCAGGTCTTGGGGCATTCCTGGGAAGGTCTAATACCAGGTTGAAGTGGTTGGGACAAAATCCACGCCGATTTTTTTTTGGGCTATTTCTGACATTTTGCTCAGTGTAGCGTTTTTGGGGGCCTGTTTGGGGGGCTTCCTGGTGTTTGTGGGTGGGTTTCGGGGTCTGGGCGCACTGCTGGCTATATATACTTTACTTTGCAAGAGGTTTGAAGCAAATCCATGGTGGCAGAGGGGAGTTAGGGCCTAGCAACAGAGCGCGCGCGGAGTGATTTGGGAAATTTGGGAAAAACTGACAAAGTCCCCATTTTTGTACTTTTGCTCTTTGGCTGTTTGGGGGTCTTCTACTCGTTTTCTCCTGGGTTGACGGCTCTGGGGCCATTGCTGGGAAGCTCTAATACCGGATAAAAGTGGTTTGGACCAAATCCCAGGCGGAATTTTTTGTGTGTTTTTGATGACTTGCTTGCCTTTGAGGTGCTTTTAGGGGGGGTTCCGTCTGTTTGTGGGTGAGTTTTGTGGTCTGGGAGCACTGCTGGGACACTCTAATATTGATTGCATTTGCTTTTCAGGAAATCCGTGGTGGCAACCCCGACTTATGGCCTAGCTACGCAGCGCGTTTGGACCGAAGGCCGAGAAATATTGCAAGTATGAGATTTTGCTTTTGGCCTGTTTGGGGGTGTTATGCTTCTTGGCGGGTGGGTTGGCGGGTCTTGGGGCATTCCTGGGAAGGTCTAATACTGGGTAGAAGTGGTTGGGACAAAATCCAGGCAGATTTTTTTTTGGCTATTTCTGACATTTTGCTCAATGTAGCGTTTTCGGGGGCCTGTTTGGGGGGCTTCCTGGTGTTTGTGGGTGGGTTTCGGGGTCTGGGCGCACTTCTTGCTATATATACTTTACTTTGCAAGAGGTTTGAAGCAAATCCATGGTGGCAGAGGGGAGTTAGGGCCTAGCTACAGAGCGCGCGCGGAGTGATTTGGGAAATTTGGGAAAAACTGACAAAGTCCCCATTTTTGTACTTTTGCTCTTTGGCTGTTTGGGGGTCTTCTACTCGTTTTCTCCTGGGTTGACGGCTCTGGGGCCATTGCTGGGAAGCTCTAATACCGGATAAAAGTGGTTTGGACCAAATCCCAGGCGGAATTTTTGTGTGTTTTTGATGACTTGCTTGCCTTTGAGGTGCTTTTAGGGGGGGTTCCGTCTGTTTGTGGGTGAGTTTTGTTGTATGGGAGCACTGCTGGGACACTCTAATATTGATTGCATTTGCTTTTCAGGAAATCCGTGGTGGCAACCCCGACTTATGGCCTAGCTACGCAGCGCGTTTGGACCGAAGGCCGAGAAATATTGCAAGTATGAGATTTTGCTTTTGGCCTGTTTGGGGGTGTTATGCTTTTTGGCGGGTGGGTTGGCGGGTCTTGGGGCATTCCTGGGAAGGTCTAATACCGGGTAGAAGTGGTTGGGACAAAATCCAGGCCGATTTTTTTTTGGCTATTTCTGACATTTTGCTCAATGTAGCGTTTTCGGGGGCCTGTTTGGTGGGCTTCCTGGTGTTTGTGGGTGAGTTTCGGGGTCTGGGAGCACTGCTGGGACACTCTAATCTTGATTGCATTTGCTTTTCAGGAAATCCGTGGTGGCAACCCCGACTTATGGCCTAGCTACGCAGCGTGTTTGGACCGAAGGCCGAGAAATATTGCAAGTATGAGATTTAGCTTTTGGCCTGTTTGGGGGTGTTATGCTTTTTGGCGGGTGGGTTGGCAGGTCTTGGGGCATTCCTGGGAAGGTCTAATACCAGGTTGAAGTGGTTGGGACAAAATCCACGCCGATTTTTTTTTGGGCTATTTCTGACATTTTGCTCAGTGTAGCATTTTTGGGGGCCTGTTTGGGGGGCTTCCTGGTGTTTGTGGGTGGGTTTCGGGGTCTGGGCGCACTGCTGGCTATATATACTTTACTTTGCAAGAGGTTTGAAGCAAATCCATGGTGGCAGAGGGGAGTTAGGGCCTAGCTGCTGAGCGCGCGCGGAGTGATTTGGGAAATTTGGGAAAAACTGACCAAGTCCCTATTTTTGTACTTTTGCTCTTTGGCTGTTTGGGGGTCTTCTACTCGTTTTCTCCTGGGTTTACGTCTCTGGGGCCATTGCTGGGAAGCTCTAATACCGGATAAAAGTGGTTTGGACCAAATCCCAGGCGGAATTTTTTTGGGTGTTTTTGATGACTTGCTTGCCTTTGAGGTGCTTTTAGGGGGGGTTCCGTCTTTTTGTGGGTGAGTTTCGTGGTCTGGGAGCACTGCTGGGACACTCTAATCTTGATTGCATTTGCTTTTCAGGAAATCCGTGGTGGCAACCCCGACCTATGGCCTAGCTACGCAGGGCATTTGGACCGAAGGCCGAGAAATAGTGCAAGTATGAGATTTTGCTTTTGGCCTGTTTGGGGGTGTTATGCTTTTTGGCGGGTGGGTTGGCGGGTCTTGGGGCATTCCTGGGAAGGTCTAATACCGGGTAGAAGTGGTTGGGACAAAATCCTCGCAGAAAAGCCTTTTGGCACTTTTTGTAACTTAGGGTTCGTTAGGGTTAGCCCTAGCAGCAGGATTGCATGTGTTTCGGGGTGTTCTAGATTGTTGCAACTGAGTTCTGGGGTCTTAGAGCACTCGTGAGAATGTGTAATTTTGGTTGCAAGTCATTTGAAGAAAATCCATGGTGGAAAAGGGGGATTTGGCATAGTTAAAGAGAGCCTTTGCCACTATTCTTAACTTAGGGTTTGTTAGGGTTAGCAGTATTTCTATTGCATGTGTTTGGGTGGGGGGGTTTTCGAGTCTTGGAGCGATGCTGGCTATGGATACTTTTGCTTGGTTGCTTGCAAGTGGTTTGAATGCAATCCACGGTGGGTAAGGGGGTCCTTGGGCCTACTTTTACTTTCAAAGTTCGTTTTGTCACCAGTTTTCTGCTAGGCCTCGTTTTTTGAGATTTGATTGGGGGTCTTCTACATTTTTGCGACTGGCTTTAGTAAGGGTCTGGGACCGTGGGAGCACTGCTGGGAAGATCTAATTTTGTTCTAAAACACAGTTTACAGTACACCTAGCTTGAGGGGAAAGATCCGCTACATTAATTTGCCCCTACTTATTTATCCTTCAAAAGGTGACTCAGACAGAGTACGCACTTTCAAAAATATTGTACTGTCTACTAGGAAAATCAAAGTGTGACTTTTTGCACTCCACAGCCTACATACCTTATATTTATTTATCAGTGGTGTTGTAATATTATATCACTTCCTGTTTTTCGTTGAATAATTACAGGCCGGGTTTCAGTCTCTGCAATGGGCAAAAAAGGATGGAGTCAGGCTTCACATTAGCGAGCCACAATTCAGCATCAGGCAGGCAGTGGACAGGGTGTCTTCTGGTCACCAACATTGATGGACGAAGCGTCAGCTGCAATGGAGGAGTGCCGCTAATGAGAGGAATTTTTTTCTGAATGCACCTTACTTACCAAATTCAACAGGACAACTACAACAACATACAGATACAGTATCCTTAGTGTTTTTCTCTGACTGTGACTGCATTTCTTGGATCTCTCTCTGCTTCTAAATTGATCCCTTAACACATCACTTAGTCCACTCCACTATCACATCTGCACCACACATAGTCATTTGTAAGTGCTCCTACGTAATTCGCAAGTCGCAGCACGCCCCAGCCCGTAGAGGACTGGGATGGCCCCAATGATGAAGCATGTCACCAAGGGGCAACCCTGGTGAGTGAGGGGACACCTAGAAAAAAAGCAATTTCTCCTTTTCTATCTACTATACCTTCCAGACCAACCCCATTGAGTGTTGTTGTGAATGGATTTATAGTGACCAGTAAGGCTCTCTGGTATCTGGCTACAGAGACCTTATGTTGAATATAGTTATCAATATTTCCACACACGCCCTGTACTGTCGCATTCTTTCTTCCACAGTTGTCGAAAGTACTACTTACTTTTCACTGACATGCATGCAGTAGTGCATGCACTTTCAAAGATTGATGGATAGGTTTGTACCCAAAGATTTGTTTATGTTCAATTGTTTGTCCATGCTGTGCTTTTTTTACAGGGTGTCTTCTGGTGACCAACATCGATGGACGAAGCGTCGGCTGCAATGGAGGAGTGCCGCTAATAAGAGGATTTTTTTTCTGCAGGCAGCTTACTTACCACTTTCAACAGGACAACTACAACAACATACAGATACAGTATCCCTTGCCTTTTTTTCTGACTGTGACTGCATTTCTTGGATCTCTCTCTGCTTCTAAATTGATCCCTTAACACATCACTTAGTCCACTCCACTATCACATCTGCACCACACATAGTCATTTGTAAGTGCTCCTACGTAATTCGCAAGTCGCAGCACGCCCCAGCCCGTAGAGGACTGGGATGGCCCCAATGATGAAGCATGTCACCAAGGGGCAACACTGGTGAGTGAGGGGACACCTAGAAAAAGAGCAATTTCTCCTTTTCTATCTACTATACCTTCCAGACCAACCCCATTGAGTGTTGTGAATGGATTTATAGTGACCAGCAAGGCTCTCAGGTATCTGGCTACACAGACCTTATGTTGAATATAGTTATCAATATTTCCACACACGCCCTGTACTGTCGCATTCTGTCTTCCACAGTTGTCGAAAGTACTACTTACTTTTCACTGACATGCATGCAGTAGTGCATGCACTTTCAAAGATTGATGGATAGGTTTGTACCCAAAGATTTGTTCATGTTCAATTGTTTGTCCATGCTGTGCTTTTTTTACAGGGTGTCTTCTGGTGACCAACATCGATGGACGAAGCGTCGGCTGCAATGGAGGAGTGCCGCTAATAAGAGGATTTTTTTTCTGCAGGCAGCTTACTTACCACTTTCAACAGGACAACTACAACAACATACAGATACAGTATCCCTTGCCTTTTTCTCTGACTGTGACTGCATTTCTTGGATCTCTCTCTGCTTCTAAATTGATCCCTTAACACATCACTTAGTCCACTCCCTTATCACATCTGCACCACACATAGTCATTTGTAAGTGCTCCTACGTAATTCGCAAGTCGCAGCACGCCCCAGCCCGTAGAGGACTGGGATGGCCCCAATGATGAAGCATGTCACCAAGGGGCAACCCTGGGGAGTGAGGGGACACCTAGAAAAAGAGCAATTTCTTCTTTTCTATCTACTATACCTTCCAGACCAATCCCATTGAGTGTTGTGAATGGATTTATAGTGACCAGCAAGGCTCTCAGGTATCTGGCTACAGAGACCTTATGTTGAATATAGTTATCAATATTTCCACACACGCCCTGTACTGTTGCATTCTTTCTTCCACAGTTGTCGAAAGTACTACTTACTTTTCACTGACATGCATGCAGTAGTGCATGCACTTTCAAAGATTGATGGATAGGTTTGTACCCAAAGATTTGTTTATGTTCACAATTGTTTGTCCATGCTGTGCTATTTTTTCTTGTCTCCCAAAACCTTTCCCAAAAACCCCCGTACCCATCCATTTTTCAAACCCTAACCCTCTTCCCCCGGGCTGTGTGGTTTTGATTGATGTGTGACTAAATTACAGCAATAAATCCACACACTTGCTGGGGAGGATAAGGTGATAGCAACAGGCTGGTGAAGAAATCCGAGGATATATTCATACTCTGCTTGACAAAGACCCATGGCTAATGTCAAAGAACTTCAACCAAATTAGTAGTTATACTTTACCATTTGTTAGGCTACAATGTGGCACTGTTCTAGTGTACTTCTGTCACCTGCTATATTCTCTATTGTACCGTTGAATTGCTCAGGAGGCAAACCAGATTTAATTTTCTTTTTTTTCATAGGCATGCAACTGCCACTGTGTCACACCACTAGTACCACCGCTATGAGGAAATTTTATCCGACCAAGATTGCCAACCTTATTCGCTGTTTCCCGTGGAGCCAGCCCTGGGTCTAGCCCTACTTTCAAACACAAATTACAGGTAAGATAAGCGTTTGGCGGTTTGGGGGTATAATGGAGTATTAGGAGGAGAGACGAGAGACTGACGGTAGTACTACTAAAGTCCTAGGACTCTTGGATTCACTTCACTTACTCTGTGAGAGGCACTTAGTGTTGAAAACGTTTGGGCATTTACACTTAAAGGAAGAAAATGGAACTAAACTTTCAGGAAAACAAAGTCACTGTTAAACCCCCACCCACCAGGCAAGCAGTAAAAAACAGGTATGCTGAGATAAAGTTTGAAAAAGTATATTTATATCCCTAACAAAATATTCTCCCGCAAGACCCTCCCTAACCCCAACGATTGTCCTTCAAAAGTCCCCAAAAACCCAACTCCCAATTCCCACCCCCCAAAAGTCTCTAAAAAAGGGGCAAGGGACACTATGGGTGGATGCTGTCTACTTTTTGGGCCAGGGCATCATGCTCCTGGCGGAGCAAGGCGTGCTCTACGCGGAGCCCCTCCAACTCGTTTGAAAAGTGGTGGAGCTCCTGCTGGAGGCGGGACACCATCAGGGTACTGCGGCGCAGGCGTGCCTTCACTGCCTTGCAGGTGCAACGGCTGTGAGAGGAAGCTGTTGTCATTGCTACTCAGCGGTGGCGTTTGGCTTTGGCAGCCCGGCTCAGTCTGGGTGGACCACTGTGCAGGGTGGCAGCCTGTGGGGGCACGGAGGCCGATGCAGCCGACGTTGTTGTTGTGGTCGACTGCACACTTTCTTCGTCCTCCAGGGCCACCAGCCGCCGATTTTCGGCCACAGTAGCATAGATCCTCCGTTGCCGGGCCGCTCTAGCCAGCTCCTTCCTCCTTGTTCGTTTGGAAGGAGCATCTATATGAAGAAAGAAAGACATAGTCTGTAACCAATGCTCTTTAAGATTAACTCAATCATTCAGCAGAAATTTGTGTTGCAGTACAACTAGCAACTTGCAAGCGCATTACATAACTATTGAGGCCAGTATCTATCTAACCTCACACTTCTTCATCCTTGCTCTAACATTAGTGGGAGTTTAAGGAACAAATTCTACGAGCACTATGGACTTCCATTGGAGTCGACTATGAAAGTACACCAGTCTTATTCTTCTTCTTGTCTCTTGTTTAGGAAAATTGGTACGTTATCTTCTGCAAGCCGGCATAATGCCAGCGCAGTAAACTTGCACCCGAGAAAAAGAGACGCACGCCATGATGAGTGACCTAGACTTGCGTTGCGTTACTGTACCCGTCCAGTACATGCAGGTGGTGAAGCTCTTACTTTTCTATTACGGGTGGCACTGAGAATACTCTGTTACAACTCAAGGGCTACTGCTTAATTAATTTAACTTTCACCCTACAGTGCAAATGAGTACTAGAAATGGAAAATTGAAGAAGATAAATAATCGGATTATCTATCACTTCACATGGGATGTTTTTGCTTATATATGGGATGACTTTAGGTGCTTTGCTTTTTATTGAGTGACCAGTGATACATCCACACATGAATGACTGAGTACTACTAAACTTATTAAGAGAGGTAGGGAGTGGCCACCGTAATAACCGGATCTATGCTGTGCTTGCAATACAAACTACTGCTACTATTGATGGTAGTATTTGGACAAAATTAAAACTTATTTTCCTTGCCTTTCCTACACTGGAACGGACGTGCGGGTGCAGTGTTACATGCTCTTCAAAGTTACACTTAGTTCATCCACTGACCGTCTACTCTCTCTAGATCATGGATACTCACAAACTTTCTCTCAGGGGCTAAATTTACAGTGTAGTTTGTGGCCGAGGGCTGCACTGGTGGGGGCGGGGCTAAAGCAAAACAAAAACTTGTGACCATGAGGTTGCACACAGGTCCCTGCAGCAGATGCCTTCATCCACTGAGCCACCAGACCCAGCATTTACATACATCTCTCTCACTTATGCTCTCCCACCTGCCCTCCCTCTCCATCTCTCTCTCCCTCCTGCCCTCCCTCTCCCTCCCCCTCTGTCATCTCACTGTGTGTGTGTCTGTCTGTGTCAGCCTTCAGCCCGGGCTGAGACAGCTTCCTCAACGCCACACACAGACAGCCACACCAAAGTACTTAACAGGTCTTTAAAAGACCATTAACATATTATTGAGGCTTTGTTTGTTGTAGCGCCCCTGCATCTCCACCCTGACAATCACTGCTTGCCCGGCCCCACAGAGCAGAGGCTTTGTTCTATTTCACCTCTTTGTGGCCCTGCATCTCCACTCTGCTCTGTGGGGGCCGGGGGAGCAGTGATTGTCTGCAAGGTCTGCACACCGCCAAGGAAGGCTTGCCGGGCCGCCACCGGCCCGCGGGCCGTACTATGAGTACCCCTGCTCTAGATACACATATGCTATCTAAGAGTCAGATAGTAGCATGATCCAGGTATATGGACACATACAGTTTCTGTGTCACCCACCCAGGCTGTTGTCCTTCCACCAATCATTGCTTCATCATTCACCCAGCCATGCATCTCATATTCTTTCCTTCCCAGCCACGTCTTCAATCTCAATAAGTAAGGAATATATAAGAGCTTACCTCTGCCCGCCACCACCACCGTCTGAACTCTCACAGCCGGAACTGGAACCGCCGCATCCTCCCCTGAGGAATTGCCCTCCGCCTCTGTGTCGAGCACCACCACCTCCGCGTTGGCCCCGCCACCAGATGTTCCACCTACAAAGTACATTTAAGAATGTTAGAATAAACCACTCACTAGTATTTGGTCTAGGAATGAAGACATGTGAAAACAATGTAATGCAGCACTTTTTGGCACAACTGATGAAGGCTGGCTTTTTAACACGCACCATTTTTTTCCACACAGACAGAAGATGGACTTCTAACAACAAGATCAAGTTGAAACAAGGTGAGAGCTCGGCTCGACCACAAGAAATGTCTTCAATTAATCGTCAGCACTAACCACTTTTACATTCTCAGTTGAACGTTTCGTTTTTTTATTATGACTTCATTTTAATAAATGTGTTTACTTTTAATAAAGCTTTTAAACTTAGAGAGACTCTGTGTGTTTTGGTCCAGAGTGACTAGAGTGACTGAGCGAAAGGTTTTGCAATTTTTGCAAGCATGAGTCCGTGCCTCTGACACTTCTTGACTCTGACTCCGTACTCTTCAGCTACGTTGGATAATAATCATCATTGGGGATCAATGATCGATGAATTCGGGAGGTAAATGACTGTGCCACACTATGTAGTCAGTCAGTAAGGACATTGGGGGTTCAAAGTCTGTTATCACAGAGGTATGTGGAAACTCTAACAGCGCCTATTATAATTGATAAGCAATGCACTATTTATTGTCCATAGTTCTGTTTCTGCAGAAGAATTGTCCGCGCCACTGTAGTGGTATGGATTGTTCTCCTATCCAAACCAAAAGGTAGTATCTTATTCTTTCTTGGTGGTCATTCACATTTTATAGTTGGAAATTTTCAAAGCAGATAGAACACTTCAAAAGACATTATGGACAATCCCAGAGGACTGCACTAAGTTGATAGAGCTATTGCTGACTAGAATGGGAGTTTCGCCAACCGTGCAATCTTAGTTAGCTACACAGACCGACTAATAAGAATAATCTAGTAATACCACAGGGAGTCATAGTAGAGGCAGGATAAGAATTTAGATACAGTCTACAAGAAGATCAAAGACGATTTTGAAAAAATCAAATGAGGAACGCTAGGAAAAATAGGTACTAGTCTAAAATGAAAACTTACTGGGGCCAGCAAAGGAGCCCTCGCCTGCCCGATCCTGGCCCTGTTCAACAGCATCCGCCGCCTGCTGCTCCTGTGTCCTCCCCTCGCCCCTGGGGGGAGCTGACGTACAACATGAAAGAAAGAACAGAAAACATGGATGATTGTTGCTTGTCAATGTCAACCAAATCAAACATTTCAAAAGAACAATAACAAAATATTTCTGCGAAATTATATTGATTAGCGTTAGTTTTCATTTATTTGCGGACCTGTGACTTCGAAAGTCACGTAACTCACTAAACAAAGTACTGAAAGGTTCACCTAGGACTGTCAGGTGGCAGGTAGCAGTCCGCAGGCAAGACGCAAAGTGACAGACAAACTCCATTGTGATTTCAGTCAGATCAGTGACAACACTAACAGTTGCCTGCTACATTACCAGTCATTTAAATAGTCAAACTATCAATCCACTGCCACTATTTTTCTTATTGTCAGGGGTACAAAGGAAGGGGCAGATTTAAGCCCCTTGCGGCTCTTTTGCTCCGTTCTTGCGTGACTTTTGTGACGCAGCAGCTAAACAAAAAAGGGCGCCATGGTGCGGCGTATAATATTATAACAACGTGAGGCATTTGGGAGATACATCCCGTTATAAAGCCCTGCGCCATCAGGGGGCGTTCCGGCGCAAGGGAGGGCATTCCTGCGCTGGAACACATCCTAAAAGTGGCTGAGGGAAATCTACAAAATTTCAATCAGTCACCTTTAGGACAATGATGCGTCACACAAACCCTGCACCTGCTTGAAGCAGACGTACGGCTTGACCCAGCATTGGGGAGATAGGGTACCCCAGAGCATTGCTGGAGCTGCGCCATCGTTGCGACGCAACTCCAGCAGTAAAGCTTCGGTGACGTTTTGGGCCCATGGTGCGCCGCATTGCAAATACGGCGCACCATGTTTGGTGGTGGTAGCGGGCCGCACAATTAATGGCGCATCCCTGCTACTTTGCTGGGATGCGACGGTAATTGCAATTCTGCCCCTTAGGGGCATACTTACTTACGCGTTCTGGCGCATCTCCAGAGATGCGCCAGATCAAATGAGTCACGCAAAACTACCCTTGCGACACGGCAGATGCGCCTCATTTACAATGCGGCGCGCCCTGGCGCAAGGGTAGGCACTTGCGTGACGCATCTCGTCACGTAAGAGCGGCGCATCGCTGGAGTCACGTCGCCAACGCAATGCAACTCCAGTAATGCTCAGGGCCACCCAATACTTAACATGCTGTGTCAGTCCTTACGCCTGGTTCAAGCAGGCATAAGGAATTGAATTGACGTAGCAGCGTCGCAGAAGTGCCTGCGTTAAATCTTGTTGATTTCACGCAGGCAATTTTGCGAGGCGCACAGCCGCCGGACCGCCCACCCTGCGTACTAGGAACGCGCCCATTGTGGTGCAGGCCCATGGCTTTATAACGTGACGCATCTCCCTACATGCGTCATGCTGTAAATGACTCGCAGGGATGCGCCACGTTTACGCCGCTGTTGCGTCACGCAAGGCAACGTAAACATGGCGCAAGGGGCTTGTAAATGTAATCTGCCCCCTAGTGTCTAGCATTACGCAGTTCTGTAAAGTACACTCATACATAATAGTTACTCAGGCCAATGAGACCACAAAATAGAAAACAAATAAGCATAGTAGCAACGCCACTGAGAAGGAGAGCAGTGCACCTGAAATGCACAGAAGATTTTGAAATATAATTTAACTACAATGTAATCGTCATCAGCGGCATTATTGGCTTGCTCCATGTAAAAAACAAATATTTGCAATACAACAACACAGAGCAGGAGAAAACATCATAGTAGTGAGTGATGAAATGGCTACTACTACTCACCAAGCCCGGGGATCTCCAAGCCGAGCTGGTCCAGCAGGTCGCGCTTCCGGTCCAGGAGGTCCGTCCAGCGATGGGTGACCTGGCTGTAGGTGCACTGGACCCCATAGAGGTGGGATATGGCCCAGCACACCTTCTCCCACCGCTTCCGGTGCTCCCGGATGTTGTAGCCGCCGGCCGCGATCCTGCCGCCTCCCGCGATGGTCCTGGGCAGGCGGCGCTGGACGAAGTAGACCAGCGCGCCCACTTCCTCCGGGCTGAAGATCTCCCGTCGCATCACCTGCTCCCCCCTCAATCGACCGCATGGTGTCCTGGCACGGGGTCCAGGACTCCTCCTCCCCGCCGCCGCTGCCGCCCTCAAGTGCCTGGGCAGCTTCACGGCGCCTGGCTTCACCATGGTCTGGGCAGGTAAGGTAAGAAGTAGAAAATTAAGAAGGAATAGGATAGGGAAGAAGAAAAGAAAAGAGTTTTAAAAAGTAGTTTAAAAGTAAAGAAAAATAGAAGAAAAGACAAAAATATACAGCTAGGAAAAGAGAGGGATAGATAAGAAGCAAAATCGTTAAAAAAAACTGAAAACAAGCAAAGGATGGCAAAGATAGCAAGAGGATTAAACACCATGCCCAGACACAGGAAAGGAATGAAAAACAATATGGCCGGCGCCCGTTCACGAGCGCGAAAGTAAGTTCGCACGAGATTTTCCTCGCGATCTCGTGCGAACTTGTACTCGCAATGCGCTTACTGCGCGAGATTATACATAGCGGGCGGAAACGGAAATACGTCACGCAAACAAAATGGCCGCGCCCGTACTCGACCTTGGGGTAAATTCGCGTGTTGTGCTGCAAGCGGCTCGCGAATACTGCAAAAAAACTCGCGAAACAACAAGCCGCAAAAAAATATAAAGCTCATTCGCACGAATTGCCGGCTTCCGCGGTCGGTTTCGCACGACGCCCCGCCCCGCGAATAGCGCGAAAAAACCGAAAAACTATTTTTGCAAAAGCAAAAGCAATGAGCAGGTGCAAAAGGTCAACCTCATGATTTGGAACGATTCCCTGTAGTGCTTCCTGAGGGGGCCCTCCAGAATTCGGTTGCCTGCTTGCAACTATTGTGTGACCCTGCTCTGACCTTAACTGTATGCCACAAAGGTCCTGATTTACAGCTAAGGGAGCAGACAAGCAGGTGCCAGGCTGGAACTTCAAATTCAGTGACACATTAATTAGCCCCTAATTCATTATTGTCAGTTGGGGCAGGGCAGGTGTTGTTAATAAACTAACCCCAAATTAATTCATGTCAGTTCAAGCAGGGCAGGTGGGCTTGCTTTTCCCCCCCATCTTCTACAGTGATGATGAACCAGAGGGTGGCATTGATGTAACAGAGGGTGGCATGGGTCAAAGAGAGGGTGGCAGTGGTGAAACAGAGGGTGCTGGGAGGCTGTGATGATGAACCAGACGTAGAAACAACATAGTCGCGACCATTGCGAGACGACAAGTAAGTTTGCAATTGCGAACTAGTACCAAATCCTCGCGAACTGGCAGAAACACTTGCGAACACAAAAAAAAAAGATCCGCTAATTCGCGAGAATTTGCGGATTTTGCGGATTGCGAGTTCGCAAATCCGCTAAATTCGCGAACGCGAGATTCGCAAAATTCGCCCATGATTAATTGCAGTCTACACAGCCGCTCAGCCCAATAGGTGCCACTGACTTTGTGATCCCGAATGCGTGACGGTGGGCCCAAGCTGCCCATTAGCTCTGGCCTACACTGCGGACCAGCAGGGCACACTTGATGCTGAGTCCTGAGTCCTCAATGGCAGAGACCACATCAGTGCACACGCCATCATCGCAGGCTGCACACCAGCTCAGCTAGTCCGGTGCCACTAACCCTGTGCAACCCAAGTCAGCGCCATGTGGTGGCAGGCCCATGATGGCCGCAAGGCCTTGAGTGCCACTTATTCAAAAACAACAGTTGATGGACATAATGCAGAAAAATGTCATTCATTCACCCCAGTGCAGAGATCTGGGCCTAAATCCATCGTTATTTTGCTCACCATGCCATTCCAGTTTGAACCTAGCCATATGCAAATCAGTCTTGACCCTGTGCCCCATGGGAACAGTCCAGCCCGAACTACCAAGCCAGGTCCTCCCTGGACTGGAAACAAGCATCCTAGGACCGGCTTCGAGCTCTCAGCCCTCATCAGCCAGGACAGCTTGATTTCAGTGGCATAGAAAGCAAGGGACTCACGTCTGAGCATACCCATCCCACTCGGGTGACAAATGCAAAAAAAGAACAGATGATGAAAAGAATGCAGAACAATGTCATACATGCACCCCAGTACAGAGATCTGGGCCTAAATCCCTCACCATGCTGTTCCATGCTCACTACGCTACTGAAGTCAAGCTATCCTAGCTGATGATGGCTGTTAGCCAGAAACCGGTCCTAGGATGCTTGATTCCAGTCCAGGGAAGACATGCGGCATAGGGTCAAGACTGATTTGCATATGGCCATGTCTGAACTGGGGTGGCGTGGTGAGCAAAATAACAATGGATTAAACCCAGCCCAGATCTGTGACTGGGGGTGAATGTTTTGCCAATGTGCAACATTCTGTCCATCATCTTGTGTGTTTTGCTGTTTCCCCGATGTGGAAAGGGTATGCCCAGACGTGGGTCCCGTGCTCACTACGCCACTGAAGTCAAGCTATACTGTCTGATGACGGCTGATAGCCAGAAACCGGTCCTAGGATGCTTGATTCCGGTACAGGGAAGACATTGCTTGGCAGTTTGGGCTGGACTGTTCCCAGGAGGTACAGGGTCAAGACTGATTTGCTTGTGGCCATGTCTGAACTGGGGTGGCATGGTGAGCAAAATAACGATGGATTAAACCCAGATCTGTGACTGGGGGTGAACGTTTTGCCAATGTGAAACATTCCGTCCATCATCTTGTGTGGTTTGCTGTTCGCCCTATGTGGGAAGGGTATGCCCAAACGGGGGTCCCGTGCTCACTACGTCACTGAAGTGAAGCTATCCTGGCTGATGACGGCTGATAGGATGCTTGATTTTGGTCCAGGGAAGACATGGCTTGGCAGTTCGGGCTGGACTGTTCCCATGAGGCACAGGGTCAAGACTGATTTGTATATAGCCATGTGTAAACTGGGGTGGCGTGGTAAGCAAAATAATGATGGATTAAACCCAGATCTGTGACTGGGGTGAATGTTTTGCCAATGTGCAACATTCCGTCCATCATCTTGTGTGTTTTGCTGTTCGCCCTATGTGGGAAGGGTATGCCCAGACGTGGGTCCCGTGATCACTACATCACTGAAGTCAAGCTATCCTGGCTGATGACGGCTGATAGTCAGAAACCCGTCCTAGGATGCTTGATTCCGGTCAAGGGAAGACATGGATTGGCAGTTCGGGCTGGACTGTTCCCATGAGGCACAGGCTCAAGACTGATTTGCATATGGCCATGTCTGAACTAGGGTTATGTGGTCAGCAAAATAACAATGGAGTAAACCCAGATCTGTGACTGGGGGTGAATGTTTTGCCAATGTGCAACATTCCGTCCATCATCTTGTGTGTTTTGCTGTTCACCCTATGTGTGATGGGTAGGTCCAGACGTGGGTCCTGAGCTCACTACGCCACTGAAGTCAAGCTTTCCTGGCTGATGACGGCTGATAGCCAGAAACTGGTCCTAGGATGCTTGATTCCGGTCAAGGGAAGACATGGCTTGGCAGTTCAGGCTGTACTGTTCCCATGAGGCATAGGGTCAAGACAGATTTGCATAGGGCCATGTCTGAACTGGGGTGGCATGGTGAGGTAAAATAACGATGGACTAAACCCAGATCTGTGACTTGGGATGAATGTTTTGCCAATGTGCAACATTCCGTCCATCATCTTGTGCGTTTTGCTGTTCGCCCTATGTGGGAAGGGTGTGCCCAGACCTGGGTCCCGTGCTCACTATGCCACTGAAATCAAGCTATACTGTCTGATTACGGCTGATAGCCAGAAACCGGTCCTAGGATGCTTGATTCCGGTCCAGGGAAGACATGGCTTGGCAGTTCGGGCTGGACTGTTCCCATGAGGCACAGGCTCAAGACTGATTTGCATATGGGCATGTCTGTACTGGGTGGCATGGTGAGCAAAATAACGATGGATTAAACCCAGATCTGTGACTGGTGGTGAATGTTTTGCCAATGTGCAACATTCCGTCCATCATCTTGTGTGTTTTGCTGTTCGCCCTATGTGGGAAGGGTGTGCCCAGACGTGGGTCCCGTGCTCACTATGCCACTGAAATCAAGCTATACTGTCTGATTACGGCTGATAGCCACAAACCGGTCCTAGGATGCTTGATTCCGGTCCAGAGAAGAAATGGCTTGGCAGTTCGGGCTGGACTGTTCCCATGAGGCACAGGGTCCAGACTACTTTGCATATGGGCATGTCTTAACTGGGGTGGTGTGGTGAGAAAAATAACGATGGATTAAACCCAGGTCTGTGACTGGGGGTGAATGTTTTGCCAATGTGCAATATTCCGTCCATCATTTTGTGTGTTTTGCTGTTTGCCCTATGTGGGAAGGGTATGCCCAGACGTGGGTCCCGTGCTCACTACGCCACTGAAGTCAAGCTATCCTTGCTGATGACAGCCTGCTCCAACCCCTGTCCACCATAGCTGTTGTCTGTTTGAGTGGAGGGCGGACCGGCAGAGCGAGACACACCCCCGATGCTAGCCTATGCTTTCTGTAAAATTGGAGCAATATCTGGGACACGCAGCGGATGTGCAGGCCCGTCTGTGCTCGACCGCGCCGGGCCGAGGGGCCACGGATCATGGCAAAATTACAAGTTACTTAGTCCTTAAAACTAAGATCACTAAGATCATTAGCACAATACCGTCCCCCCTTGGACCCCACGGCTTACAGTCGCATATCAACTAACGGTATCCTACTACCTCAGCCAGTACATGCCCTCCCTACCGCTCCTAGTCCCTACTCCCCTGCAGTCATCAACCCCACAACA
This sequence comes from Lissotriton vulgaris, assembly GCF_964263255.1. Classification (NCBI taxonomy): domain Eukaryota; kingdom Metazoa; phylum Chordata; class Amphibia; order Caudata; family Salamandridae; genus Lissotriton; species Lissotriton vulgaris. The sequence continues at coordinate 117,348,488 of NC_141688.1, forward strand.
ACTAAACAAACTGTCCTCCGCTTCCTCTAACTAAATACACGCTCCCTGGTAAAGCACCAACTCGACATCTTCTTGCTACTTACCTCTGATAAACCTGATGTCCTCCCAATCACCGAAACCTGGTAACCCAGGACTCCTTGCCTGACATTCTAGCAGCGCTCCCCTCCGACTACTACATCCTGTCGACCAACCAGACCCCTGGGAAGCTGGGAGGCGGGGTCGCTGCCATAATCCACAAAAATCACAAGTTCACCACTATGACTTCCCTCATTCTCCCGGAGGTCGAGAACATGTTTGTCAAACTCGACATGGACACTGGGTCCTTGGTGCTAGTGCTCATCTACCGACCCCCTCAAGCAATGCCCACCTTCTCTATCTCCCTAAGTGAACAAATGGCCACCCTAGTGGTAAATCATGCTAAGGTTCTCCTCATCGGAGACCTGAACTATTGGTTCAATGGCCAAACTCTCTGAGCTTCTATCCAACTTGAACCTGGCCCAGCATCTACACCCCCACTCATGAAAAGGGACACACTTTGGACCAAATTTGGTACCATAATCTCTCACTCTCGAAGCCCATAATCACTCCATACATCTGGTCAGACCATCACCTGATACAGTTCACAACCACTATCAGTGGCTATAATAAGCCCATTCCCTTGGCGGGAGGTGTATTTAGGAAATGGAAATACCTAAAGAAATCGGATTTTGTCAACACCTTGACAAGTTCTCTATCCACCTTCAGCCCTGATGCCAATTCCATGGAAGAAAAGATCTCTAAGTGGTTATCGTCGGCAAGAAACACATATGTCCCGCTCGCCAAATTTTCCCACGCCTGCCACTCAGACGCCCACAAATGGTCACCACTGATCTAAAAAAACAAAAACTTGAGCTGCGCCAAATAGAGAGAAAATGGAGATTAAGATACATCACTGAAGACAGGGAGCAGTTCTCTAAAGCCCGTAGAGAGTATAAAAAAGCCATCCTGACCACTAAGCAGCTTACTTCTCATCCAGAATACTAAATGCCCACAATAAATCCAAAGAAATCTTCAAGATAGTGAACGACTTGTGCAATGACGAGAGAACTTTGCCTACTCAGACCCCCAGTCAAGAGCTCTGCAACTCCCTGAATAACTTTTTTCTGGACAAAATCTCCTCCATCAAAACCAGCCTCCCTAACACCACTATCTGGGAAGCACTGGATGATATATCTAGTAACCAATCCACACTAGATGCCCTTCAACCTATCTGTCCCAAAATACTAGTAGAGCTAATGCCCCGTGTTAAATCCGGTTCACCTAACGACAGCTGTCCACCTCATGTCTTAAAAGACATCTTTTCCGTCATGCCTCAGAATGTTCTCCCCTTCCTCAATGAGTCACTCGCCCAAGGCAAGGACCCTAGTGCCTTCAAGAATGTGACAGTTGTTCCCCTTATTAGAAAACCAGGGGCGGACCCCACAAACCCCTCTAATTAACGCCCCATCTCCCTCCTCCCCTTCCTGTCCAAAATACTGGAGGCCCATGTGGCTAGGTGTCTGTCAAGTTTCATTGAACGTTCTGACTAATTAGAGCCAAATCAAGCTGGCTTACGACCAGCTCACTCAACGTAGGCTGTGATCCTTGCAGTCCTTGACACTCTCAGAGCAAACACAGACAGGGGTGACCATCAGGCCCTGGTGCTCCTGGATTTGTCGGCCGCATTTGACACGGTCAACCACAATATCCTGTTGAACCGTGTCGAGCAGGCTGGCCTGCGAGGATCCGCACTCTGCTGGATTGAATCTTTACTTGCCAACCCCACTCAAGCAGTAAGGCTCATAACTTTCACCGCCCCAACGCTCACTTCCATTTGTGGGGTTCCACAGGGCTCCTCTCTGTCCCTGCTACTGTTTAATCTATATCACAGACCACTAATTCATTCGTTAAAAAACAGAAAGATCACCATTTTTAACTAGGCTGATGATCTTCACCTTATATTCCCACTAGGCTCCCCTGACTCCACGGCTGAGTTCCAGGCGACCCCGCTTCACATACAGTGTTGGATGGACATGAACCACCTGAAACTCAACCCAGGCAAGACGGAACTAGTACTGCCTGGGAAGAGCGAGATTAGCTGAGGCCCGCATTACTGACCGGCGGAACTGGGGCCTCCTCCCACTCCCTCCCCATCGGTGAAAAGCCTAGGGGTTAATCTTAATGCCGATCTCTCGCTTAGAGGACAGGTGGGAGCGGTGATCTCCTCCAGCTTCTACCAGCTACGGAAAATCAAGAAAATCGCCAACCTGCTGACTCAATCAGCTCTCATACAGGTGGTGATAGCTCTGGTACTCTCACGGCTTGACTTCTCCAACTCAATCTACCTCGGTCTGCCAGCTGATCTACTAAAAAGACTACAAATTGTTCAGAACCAGGCAGCAAGACTTATCCACAAACAGCCTAAATAGCTGTCAGCCAGACCCGGACTGTTGAAACTCTACTGGCTTCTGATGGCCTAACAGGCAGCCTTTAAGACTGGATGCTTAGCCTTCAAGGCCTTGCACGGTAACAGCTCCAGATTCATCAGTAGCATGATCACAAAGTACGCAGTCTCCGCTCAGCCCACCTCCACCTGTTAACCATTCCTTCCTTCAAACGGAAACGGCAAGGAGGCTGCCGCTTCTCCCACCTAGGCCCCAGATTCTGGAATTCTCTCCATCTGGCACTCAGGAGCTGTGACAACCTCCAGGGCTTCAGGAAAGCTCTGAAAACATTGCTGTTCTAACAAGCCTACGCATAGTAACTCTGTCGCAACATTCTTCATGCTCAGCGCCATGAAACCTACGGGTGACCGTGCGCTTTATAAGTTTTTATTAACATAACATAACATAACATAACATGAGGCACAGGGTCAAGACTGATTTGCATATGGCCATGTCTGAACTGGGTTGGCGTGGTGACCAAACTAACGATAGATTGAACTCAGATCTGTGACTGGGGGTGAATGTTTTGCCAATGTGCAACATTCCGTCCATTATCTTGTGTGTCTCGAGTGCCACTAACCCTGTGGGCAACATCTCATGGGGCCCTTATGATTGAGCACCGTGGAGCGCCCTTCATCCAGTAGCCACCGGTAGAGGGGAATGTGATGTTGTGGGCCCCTTATATTTGTGTGGTCACATGGCCTGTGATGCCTGTGGCGGATGGGTGTGGTGTGTGTGCAAACCTCAACCTGCCCTCAGGGAGTGGCCATGAACGCCTGCAAAAGGTAGCTTTGTGGGCCCCCCCTTCGGAGCATGAGCGGAGTGGTCTGGCCTGGCGTACGTCATGCCAGCGCAGGGCTTGCAACAATGACTTGGCGGCTCTGGGCATGGTTCAGTCCATGTCCAGACCAGGAAGTGAATAATGCGTGTGTTCCTGTTGCAGTATTCACGGCACATGGTTCACAATCGGCAAAGTAGCACACTGTGACTGGCATCCCACTAGATGGGCATCATTGATGTGAGGGGAATCACTGTCCCTACATTCACCCACACATACTTACATGGAAGATGAAGGAAATAACACAGCAGTGCGTAACTGGATGTTTATTGCACATACAGTGGAGTTGTGCAGCTGGAGCGGTACAGTGCCATGCCTAGCACACCACCCATTATTTATGGGTCCGTGGAGGGCCAGCCAGAGTCCATCCGGGGATGACAAGTACTGCGGAAGAGGAAGGGTACAGTCCGCAGTCTGGTCAGCGTGTCATTGTTCATCAAACAGGATATGGCAGTCCATGTTGTGGTCCAAGGTGAGTGCAGCGGAGTGTATCGTAGGCCAGTGGAAGGCCATGAGGCCATGTGCGGCGCCAAGAAAAAACTGGCCTGGTGGCAGAAATGAATGCTGACAACAATCCCAGCCACGTCCTAATCCTCTGATGTCTGCTCTGCCCCACCTGTGGGTTTTGCAGTACCAGCTGCGGCACTGTGTGCCACTGACACGTCAGGGGTTGGATGAGGATTGTCGCCTGCACTGATTGGCAGTGACACATCAGGTGCTGGAGTGGATACACCGGTTGCACTGTGAGGCACTGACACACCAGGGGGCAGGGATATGGACGGTGTGGGGGCAGCAGCATACATCAGCGCCAGACCTTGCAGCAGCAATGCCATGATGAAGATCTGCAGGGCATGGTAGATCCCAGCTACATCTTGCTGATGTGCAGTGGTGGCTGCCTTCCTTTCCACCTCCATCCACACCAGGTCCTCCCTGAACCTCCGCATGTGTGCCAGCTCATGGCGGGTATCGCTGGAGCCACTCTGAGTGGACAGGTGCTCTTCTCTCTGCGTCATGACTCTAGCATTGTCAGTCAGGGCTTGTTGGACACCATGGAGCGGGCCGTGGGTGTCCATTAGGGACTGGAGCTGGCCCCTCTTGGGACGTAGACACCCATTGATGGTGTCCAGTTTGGTAGCCATGAGGCCAAACCCCACCAACACTTGCTCAGCCGTATACCTCTGGCCCTCCAGCGCGCGGCGTTGGAAGGCCATGGTTTGTACCTGGGGGTCTTGGGGGACAGCCGGGGTCGTGGGTGCCTCCTGCTGGGTGGTTTGGGTAGTGGGTGGGGTCTCCTCGATGCAGCTGGGCTGCCCTGAGGTGAGTTGCGGATCATGTCCGTGAAGTTTTGGAGGGCTTGATCGTCAATGCTGGGGTTGTCTTCCTCGTCATCAGTGAAGAGTGGCTGGGACTGCTGTGCAGGGGGTGTTGATGTGCCCCTGCAATGTGAAGGGGAGATGGTGTATTACAATGTGTCCACATGTATATAGCCGCATGGAAAATGTTGACATTCAGACAGCATGGCATTGTGCATTGTGACAGTGTGTAGCTCAGGGCCATGACCCACAGTCATTGTGGGTGTGCACTGTACTCTGCTTGATTGTGCATGTGTGCCATTGTGGGCATTTCCGCCCGTCCCTTCAGGACCCGGCGGTCACTAACCCTGTTGCGGTTGTGTTGTGTCCTGTCTTGCAGTATCCGTTACCCCGACTCTGGTCACAGTCTCCACACTGATGACTGTCGACACCAGCATACTCCAAGTCATCGAGCTCCTGCTGTGGAGCTGGGCTCCCACCTCCAGTCTGCATTGCTGCCTTCTGGTTGGCTAAGACTTTCTCCTTGGTCTTACGCTTGATGTCAATCCATCGCCTCTAGGCCTTGTCCACTGACCTCTTGTGCTCCCCCGACGGCATTCACCTTGTCCACGATGTTAAGGGAAAACAACAGGGTGGATGGAGGGGTAGCAGGGCCCCCTGCTGCCACCAGGATACCAACTGCCTAGGGGAATAGGAATGATGCGCTAGGAGCATAGGTGGTGTAAGGGCGTAGGCACTTGGGTAGGGTGGTGTAGGTGATATTGTAAGACTCATTAACTAGTGTAGGGCGATTGAAGTGGTATAGAACATAAGTGGTTGTATGATGTGTTGATTTTGGTGTATATTGGGGAGGCATGTGTAGGAGAGTAGGGTCTGCTTCCTATGGTCACCCCCACTTTTTGCTTTTGCTTTACTGGTTTTCACCTTGTCCACGATGTTCCGCCATATCCCATTTTTGAAGCCCAGTGACACGTTGGAGGTGACGAACAGCTGTTGATGGTATTCCATCACTGCCGTAATCAGGACCCTGTTTTCCTGCGGACTGAACTTCTTCTTGTCCTTGCCCTTCCCTGTCCCCGAGGTCCCGGGCTGGTCGTCCGGGATGCTTGTGGGGTTGCGCTCCATGGTGCTTGTGTGTTGGTCAGTTTGTGTTTGTGGTTTTTTCTACTTTTATAGTGATTTTTCCCACCTGCCATGTGTGTATTTTAGTCCTGGCGCAGATTATCGCTGATTTCCTCATCGCGCATTGACCCATCGCGCCTTTTTCCGCATTGGGGTTTGTGTTTTTATCTCCATTGTGGTGGTTGTATTGCACACATTGCCCGTGTTTTTGGCGAACTATCGCATGGTACCGCGGTGTTGTGAATTCCACGTTAACACAGGGTTATTTTCCCGTGATTGGCTGCGATGTGTAAAGGTGCGTTAGCATTTTCTGGTGAAATTTATCCCTATATCTCTAAGGCAGTGGCCTTCAAACTTTTTGATGCCAAGACCCCCCATTAAAATTTTTTAGGTGTAAGGCCCCCTCCCGAAAAAATATTCAAGAACGTGGTAGTCCTTATCATTGACAACCATAAATGTTCTCCAGAGAAACGGTCAATCTGTGGTAGCACCTCAGTAGTACCAGTTTAACACCCAAATATAGCAGTAAGCAACAAAATATGCCCAGAGCAGCTTTACAAAGGGCCTTTTACAGAGCGGCAACACCTTTTGCTGCTATTTAGTAACCTTTAAACCTTTTGAGTAAATAACAAAATTTGTGTTAAAATTAGCAGATTATGCGGCAGATGAGGGATTATGTGGCCAATGCAGCAAATCTATAATTATTTTAAAATTGCTGCGGCCGCACAATCACATAATTCCAGTGGCCCTTGGTATAATAGCTGAAATGCATGGGCTGCAACTTTATTGCACGACATCATCGGAAAACCATGCTGTATTTCATGGAATGCTGACAGCTTGGCATTTACATCTGCATGTAACTGGAGATACCTGAACATCATTCATCATAATTAAAACATATGTACGTTTTTTAGGTCTCTCACCTTCAGGTAGCTTAAAAAAAAAATAACGGCAAGCTTCAATGAATAATAAATACATTTTAAAAAGTTGTTACTCAGTGGCAATATAATAAATTAGGAACCCTCTATTAGTTATTGCATTGCAAAAGTCTGTGTGAAAGGAGAGAGCCACAGAATTACATCGTGGTTGTTGCAGTGGAGAATAGTGACTTGTGTATTTTTAGTGCTATGACGTCACAGCCTGTGACAGAAAGCACTGTGAATATTTAAGTTTCTATGTTATACTTTCATTCCACACAGTATAAGATAGACCGCTACATAATGAGCAAAATGTTTAATGATAAAATGCTGCTTCCAAAAATATACGGGCTGCTTCCAAAATATAGGGGCTTAATTATAACCCCTTTTGCTGCTGACGGTGCGTCATTTTTTATGATGCTTTGATTGCGCAGAGAGCAGATCCATATCTACCAAGGTCACACAACGTTCCTTTGCATGGGTTTTCATGGCCTCCTAGATATGGTGTAAGGCAATGCAGCGCAAGTCGGTGCGTTGCCTTACATTGCGTGGGGGGGTGTTGCAGTGGGTTTTCCCATGGGTTTTGACACATTCCCAGTTTTGCAGGGGTCTGTAAACCTGAGTATGGGTCAAAACTGTACCCTGCCCCAGGGGATGCATAACAAGGAGAATTATCTTTTTCTCTTTAATTGTTTCCTATTCCTATGTGTAGCACACACAGAAAGCAAAAGACCTCCATGGGTTATTTTTGCACAGGAAGGCGGGTATTCCTGCACAAAAACAATCCTGCCATCAATGCAAACACCCTTGCACCATGGTTCAAGAGTTCCTGCATTGGTGCTAGGCACCAAATTGTGCACTGGCAGAAAGGACAGGAGTGCACTATACCATTTAAATACAGTCCATTCCTGTACTTTTGAATTGGCATAGAGCAGCGCAGCAAAAATACTTGCGGAGCTGCCCTACACCATTTCATTGGAAATGAGACCCATAGATTCTAGTAATAACCAGACCCTATGCAATGCAATCCTTTTACATAACTGTCCCTTTAACACATTCTCAGGGATAGTAAGCACTATGTAAATACAATGAGTATTAAAAGAAAGCAGTGCACTACCACTAAAAAAGTGAATTGATCAATTAACTGCACCAGAACTCTCCTGTCAAGAGAAATCAAAGCCAGGCAGACAGCTAAACACACCTTTCTGCCAGTGTGCTGCTGGCCTGAATGAAATGCAAATGTGCACGAGTTAATCTGCAAATACTTTACATTTGCAGATTAACTGATTGTGCACATTTGCATTCCTTTCAGGCCAGCAATACAGTGGTAAAAAGGTGTGTTTAGCTGTGTGTCTGGCTTTGAATTCCCAACACTGAAGATTCCCTGAATAACACTCCAGGGAAAACATGTAAACTACCGGAATCAACCGTCTGGCTGTTTCCTTTAGCAAATGAAGAGTGCGACCCCCTTCCCATGCCTCCAGGGCCCCCCTGGGGGTCGTGCCCCACAGATTGAATACCTCTGCTCTAAGGTTTGTTTTGGTGCTGGAAGGCGTCCCTTCCGGCACACAAAATAATCCTGCCTGTAACACAGGCACCCTCCCACTATGGTGCAAGGGTGCGTTTATTGGTGCTAGAGAGCACAACGTGAACCAGAGCAAGGAGGGTGCAGAAATGCTGAATTTGTTTGTGTATATGGAGTATTTCTGCTAGCTCCCTTTCATGCAACGCAGTGCAGTAAGTTCCTATGCAGAGCTGCTTTGCATAAAATTATAGTAAATCTGCTACAAAATATATTAGGGGCACATACACATTTAAGAGTTGTTTCTGGGATTGGACAGTGGTTGAAAAGTTTTATAAAGAGGGTCCCAAATTCATTTTTCTGTCAGAAATATAATGGGATTTCGTATAGGGTTTCTTGTTTGTGTGGGAAAACACTGAATGGAGAATCATCATTCGTTGCCTTTTGTTGATTTTATAAAAATCCATTCAGCCATTTTGGATATAAAATAAAAAATAATTGATTGACCAATTCACATGTTAAATTGCCTATATTTTTCAAAAAGGTTGTGAACACTTGTTGAGCATGCACTGCCATCTAAACACCAATGGGCATGCACAACACCCTGCAGATGCTCTTTGAATGCTTAGTAGTGTTCTCCTCCCAATGTTTGTAAACAATGAGAAAAAATAAAAGAAAAACAAGACCTAAAATAAAGTAGCATGGTGGGAGAGCTGATGCTACATTATTCACCCGTGATCATATAAACCAGACCATTTATGACTATGTCTCTCCAGAGTTAAAGGAAAAAAGACCTTCTACAATGGGTCCCTCTGGGTGGGACAGGACATAGAGGACTAATCACCATCCCCAACCTACCGAAGGATGTGGGGACTTACCACCATCTCCAGCCCTGCATAGGGGTCAGGTAGGGGAGATACTGAACGCTCCCTCCAACTATGGCAAAGTCCAGGGAAGTGGTATACACTTAACCCTCCACGCCTTGCCCAAGGGCAACAGGGAATGTACCCAACCCTCTCGACTGGCCTAACAGTGAGGGTGAAATACCTACACTCTGTCCTCCCTTGGGTACATCATAAAAGATGTTGTTAAAAAATTAGCCATAGGGTTTACTCACAAGGCACAACTTTCTGCTTTACCAGTTAATGTTTGGGGATACATGGAGTGCACAGACAGGGTAGTGTGAAACACAGGAGCTACAAGCAGGCTGAGGCACACAGAGGGCTTCCGGGGGCTGGGCACAAACACAAAGAGGGCCTCCTGGAGGTGGGGGCACATGAGAAGCAGCCGGGCAAGTCATGGTGGTACAAGGAGTGTCCTGCAGACAGAAGTAATGGGTACACACAGGATCTGCTGGAGTATGAAGGATTACACAGGGGTGATACAGGGCAGCACACAAGGATTACATTGGGGCAGGAATACATAGTGTGGCCGGAGAGCACGGAGAGGGGACGAAAGGGAAGCAGGGACACAGATCAGAAACTACTGGTGTGAGGCAGAGAGGAACACAGGTGTGGCACAAAGTGAGGAATGGACAGGCAGGATCCAGGTGTGTGGAGAGGAACAAAGGTTAACACCAGTGGGGGGGGGGGACAAGGTGGCACACTAGGTCTGCAGAGAGTGGGACACAAAAAGGATACAGCGGAGGCGAGTAGCAGAAAGACGGATGTACAGAAGGCAGAGGGCCGACAAAGGTGGTGCTAAGGGAGCGGGGTACATATAGCATCTGTAGGAAGGGGGAAGGATGAAACATAGAGGTCATTAGAAAGGCAGCTGGGCACACCCACCAGCATAAAACCAACATCATATGCCAATTTACCCACCATTTTTTTAAAGTAATTTTTATTGTAGACATACAGTGCACAGACCAGGATTCATACAGTTACAGTGCTGCTCTAGTCCTTTACCAATAATCTTTCATTGTCATGTTATACACAGCCTGCAGGCCCACAACCCGGAGGTCGGGCGGCAACAATCGATCGACCTTTCTTTGTCTGGATGCGATTTTTAGGATCTTTTTAGTCCGCATTAAAGTGTGCATGTCTACTTTTCTTGCCTAACCTAACTAAACTATGTAATCCCCCCTCAAACTGCCTCTAAATAATGCCCTTCTCCCACCCTCCTCTGCCCCCCCACCATCCGCTCATAGGGTCTCATGTTAAATCAATCTAGGGTTTGATCTTAAGTTTGTCAATGTCTAAGTGTGCGATGCGCTTGGTAAATCTTGGGTGCTATTCCTGTCTGCGCTGAGGGTTTCCTCGTCCTCCGTTAACATGCTATCTCTAAGGGCCTGTACTAATGCTTCCCAGGCTGTCGCCACCTCCAATGCTTTAGGGTCAGGGTTTCTGCGCGCTAACTGATACCTGTGTGTGCTATCGCAAGCCGCTCATTTGAGGAATTCATTATACCATCTCCTGTGAGTTGGGCCTGTTCTCGCCTTCCACTGTCGTGTTATTTCTCTTTTGGCTATCATCAATCCCATATCCACGAACTTGCTGGAAGTTTTATTTTTGGGCGTGTGAGGGAACCAATGCAAAATGCATACCGCCGAATCGAAGTCAATGGCTCTTTCTGTTACTTCGTTTAGGGTCTCCCCTATGGCCTGCCAGTATTCCCGGAGGGCCAGGCAAGACCACAGCATATTCTCCAGCTCCGCCCCGTCCGTTGCACAATGGGGGCTCGCCGACTCAGCTACCCCAAAATATTTCTTAATTCTGCCAGGGGTCATGTAGGCCCTGTGTAGCACGTAGTAATGGATAAGCTGAAATCTCGCATGCCAATTTACCCACCATCATCCATCCACACCACCAGCACCATAAACAAATACATCCACTAGTACTGTCATAAGGCAACACAAGCAACATCAGGTATCAACTCACGCACCTCACGTGTTATATCACGAAAAGAGACTGGGCGTGCTTTATCAGAAGCCGCGATTACCCTACCTCTCTCCCTAAACAGCATACCTTCCGCGTGAAGGGGCACAAGCCTGAGGATAACGCACCTTGAGGAAATAGAGGGGTAATGAGAGATAGACAGATGTTAGAGGTTCCTGTAATTAAATCAGGTTACTAGGGTAATTCACAAGCGGCTTAGCCCTTCCATGCCACTAAATATTGTAATTGCCCCCAAACTCTTTTAGAATCTAGCAACTCAATCAATTCGCATTCAGGGGTCCCATCAATCATGATTGTAGATGGTCATGTAGTGGCAAATGTATGAACCCTTTGCAAATGGGAATCAGAGACTCACAGGATAAATATTCCACAATGAGGAAAAGGTTAGACTCATGGCTCTGGAACATACTAACCCGGTTATCTTGAAAAAACACACAAATCAATGGAAAACATTAGGATGAGTGTTGTAAATGAAGCCAGAATACAGATATATGACTTAATAAGTATTTATTAAGTACCACAGAGAATAACTGGTGATCCCATCAGAAAGCAGGGAGCTAACTGACTAGGCAGAACACAGTAGGCAATGACATCAAGAAAATGGAATGTCAGACTTAAAGGGATACAGCAAAACATAAGTGCAGAGAATACAACATATCCTCTTCCCTTCATATGGAAAAAAAGTGAATTAAAAAAAAACAAAATACAAGCACATGCTCTTCGTTACAGAGAGAGAGACCTTATTTGCAAACAAAATCATGTAAGTAACCTGGAGGTCTTCTGACTCTCTGAGCTCTACCAACATTAACATCCTTAGAAGGAACGTCACGGTGGCACTCAGCCTTTTTGTACAGTGCCACACGCCTCAAGTTCCAACTTTCACCGTTGAATAGAGTTACAAACCTTTTGTGAACAGACCTGACTTTGAATGGTCCCCTGAACTTTGTCAACCCAACCCCAACTCGACCAGGCTTGACTTTCACCCAATCATTCACCGCAATCATACAACTTCCATCCGGTTCACTTACAACACCAGGATTGTCAGGACCAACATTTATCAACTCTTTCATCCAGGCAGCAACCAACTTGGTGCCAGCTGAACGCCCCCTCATGATGTTAAAAGGAACCGTTCCAGTCACACCATTTTCAGTGGTTCTGTAGGCCCAAACCAGGTCATTAACCAATTCTCTCACATCTGTCCTGGACGAAATTGCCATCTGAATTGCACCTTTAACCATCCGGTTTGCCCTCTCGGCTATTCCATTTCCCTGGGGATTGTAAAGTGAGGTTCTTGAATGCGCAATACCGCACTTTCTCAAGAAATTAGCCATCTCCAGGGAAGTCAACTGTGTCCCATTATCGGTGATGATCCTAGTTGGGAAACCTTCCTCTCTAAAAATGTCAGCCAACACGGTGATAGTGTTGCTGGTAGTGATCTCTTTCATGAATTTAACCACTAACCACTTTGAGGAAATGTCAACTACTACCAACCCAAACCTCATATCTTGACTCAACTGGTAAAATGGGCCAATGAAATCCAGACATATAGTGTGCCATGGACACCCTGGGTCACCTAATGAGCCACAACCAGCATGACTACCAACTTTAAGTCTCTTCTCACTCTCTAAGCAGTCTGTACATTTTTCCACCCACTGAGATATTTCTAAGTCCATACCGGGCCACCAAAAATTCTCCCTAAGTCTCCTCTTGGTGAGGGATTGGCCCAGATGGCCTTCGTGGGCTAACTTAAATAGAGTGAATCTCACATCCTGTGGAGGAATGAACTTATCTTCCATTAAAATCAAGAAACCATCATTGTCCAAAACAGACAGCTGTTCAAGGACCTTCAAATATGGGCGAAGTGCTGGGGATAGGCAACTCTCTCTCCTTGGACCCTTTACGATCAAGTCCTTTACTTCCCTCAACACCACATCCTTAGCCATGGAGGTATTCCACAGACTCTTACTGATTGCCCCGGCACAGATATCCACTACCTCATCCACAGCAGCCACAGACCCTTCGGAATTGGATGATTCTACTCCCAACTTGTCTACTAACTCCCAAGGTAGTGGTAGTCTAGAGAGTCCATCAGCTTGACAATTCCTCCACCCTGGAATGTACTCAACAGTATACAGATACTCTTGAATCCTAGCAGCGAGTCTAGCTAACCTCGCAGAACCCTTGCCAGCTCCTCCAGGTGACAGGATTTTAACTAAGGGTTTGTGGTCTGTCAACAGTGTAAACTTGAACCCCCACAAATACATCCTGTAATACTCACAACCCCACGCTGCGGCTAAAGCTTCTCGCTCGATTATGGAGTAATTCCTCTCAGCCGTTGTGAGCGTCCTTGAAGCAAAAGCCACAGTCTTGACCCCAGACTCATGTACCTGAGCCAATACCGCACCAACACCCACAGCACTGGCATCCACAGTCAAGACTGACCTACGGTTGGTATCAAATGGTGTTAAGATGCCTGCATCACAAATTTCGACTTTGATTTTTTTGAAACACTCTTCTTGCTCCACACCCCACACAAACTTGCATCCTTTCCTCAACAACACCTTAATCTTTTCTGTCTTCTCTGCAAAATCTCTTACAAACTTAGCATAGTACTCAATGAGGCAGAGGAACGACCTCAACTGATCTTTGTCGCACGGAGCTGGTGCATTCCTGATAGAGTCTAATAAATCTCGCTTGGGTTTCACACCATCGACAGACAGAGTATATCCGAGATATTCAACTTCCTCCACTGCAAATTTACATTTCTCTTTTTTAAGAGTTAATCCAGCTTGTTCCATCCTTTCCAAAACAGTTTTTAAGATCAGATTGTGTTCTTCAACAGTCTCACCAAATATCAGAACGTCGTCTTGGAAATACACAACGTTGTTCACTCCCTTCAGTACAGCCCCCATCATTCTTTGAAACACTCCAGCTGCGGAGGCAAGTCCGAAGGGCATACGTGTGAATTGATAAATCCCCTCGGTTGTTATAAAAGCTGTCAACGCCTTTGAGTCCTGATGTAACTTTATTTGATGATAAGCGCTGCGGAGGTCCAGCTTAGAGAAGTACTTCCCTCCTTTCAGTGACAAAACTAACTCGTTGATGTTTGGTAACGGGAAGTTATCCACTACTATGTTTTGGTTCAGGGTGCGATGGTCCACACAAAAACGAAATTTTCCGTCAGATTTGGTTGTGATAACTACTGGAGAAATCCAGGGTGATGTTTCTATCTGTTCTATCACTCCCTGATCCAACATTTCCTTCAACATCTTCTTCACTTCTTCACGTGCAATAAATGGAACCTTCCTCACCCTGTGTTGCATAGGCATAGCATCGTCACGCAGTACGATCTTATGCACATAACCTCTCAACTCTCCAATGTGCTCATCAAACAAACCATTCATTCCTTCAACAATTGAATCCGTGGTTATGCTATCCACAACCATCACCTGTTGTGCTGCCCTGGGATTAATGATTATACCAAGGTCATACTGTTGCCCCCATCCCAAAATCGCTGGGCCTGATCTGGCTACATACACCTTCCCTTTAACAGAACGGTCCTTAAATGATATCACACATACCATAAACCCAATTACATCTATACTCTCACCTTGGTAACCACAAGGACTAATATCGCTAGGCAATAACTGCACATCTTTCCAATTTTCTAAGTACATGTCCTTGGGTATGATAGTCCACAATGACCCTGGATCGACCATCAGCTGGGTCTCTATTCCATCAATAAGAAATTGAGCTTTGGGCCTGAACCTTCTACCGGGCTCACCTTCACTGACACCATCCTCACCCAAACACAATATTTTGTTGGCACCCTCTACCCCAACAATGTCTCTCACTATTGCCCTGTTTTCCACAACAGCCACTTTATCCACATTTCCTCCCCTACACATCTTGGAGAAATGTCCCTTCCTCCCACACTTCCTACATACTTTATCAATCGCAAAGCATCTCCTAAAATCTGAGTTATGAAAAGTACTCCCGCACCTACTGCACATCCTTCCTTGAAATCTGTTCTTGTCATTACTAGAAAACCCATTGTTGAACCTCCTCGGACCCCTCTCACTCAACTCTCCACTTTTCCTGCTCACAGCAGCAACTTCATCTTGTTCAACACAAGAAACTTCGTTCCCTTGTACATTTTCCTTTCCACTATCTCTCTTTTCCATCTCTTTCATACATGCATTTGACTCTTCAACTACTTTCGCTATATCGATGGCCATTTGTAAGGTAGGATTTTTTGCAGCCCACAGTTTTTCCTGCATCTTTTTATTGCGACATTGTACTATCAACTGATCTCGTATCATTTCGTCTCTTATCTCGCCAAAACTACATTTAATGGACAGTTCACGTAACCTAGCCACAAATTGATCTACTGATTCTTCATTCCTTTGGGGTTGAGTGTAGAATTTATGCCTGGCCATAACAATATTTACTTCCTTTGCATACTGTTTCTTCATGCGAGCTTTTGCTTCCGTGTATACATTGGTTATTGCTCTTCCATCTTGATTTAGTCCTACTGGGAGATATTTAAATGAACGTTGACCTTCCTTGCCTAGAGCGCTTAATAAAAGGGCTTTTTTCCTTATTGCGCTGAAATCTTTCCCATCAAGCGCTTCTATGTAATTCTCAAAAATGTCTATCCATTCATCCCACTCAATGGGTGGATCCCCAGTAGTTTGCAAGAACATGGGAGGTACAATAACATTCAGGTTCTCCATATCAATAACAAAGAGAAAGAGAGAACAAAAAACAAGAAAACAACCAAAAATAAAAAAATTTAAATT
Organism: Lissotriton vulgaris; assembly: GCF_964263255.1. Classification (NCBI taxonomy): domain Eukaryota; kingdom Metazoa; phylum Chordata; class Amphibia; order Caudata; family Salamandridae; genus Lissotriton; species Lissotriton vulgaris. The sequence continues at coordinate 117,364,361 of NC_141688.1, forward strand.
GCAGGTTCTCAATGTATTGTTTTTAAAATAGTGTAGGCACTATATTCTTTTTTCACACCAATGGTAAGTTTTAATTCATGTGGATACTCATCTATATCAAACACACCAAGTACTAAAGTCTATAGTCGACCTTCTGGTTACCTCTGAGCAAGCTCTTGATTAATCAAATAATTTCCTCACCGTTTGAATCACCTCTTTTGTTGTTTGTAGTCACTCGTCTGCAGAAAGAATAGTAGCGGAGAGTGTCTTTGTCTGTTTCTGCGATGTTTGTTTAACGCGTTTTTTTTTTTTTTATATAATTGAAAATGATGCGTGTTGTTTAGTGAGGTTGCTTAGTTACCTCACACGGCTTCAAAAATGGCCGCTACGTCGCGTCATTACGTCACTTCCGCTTGTCGTTTGTTTCCTTTTCCTGTCCGATGTTCTCTTCCCTTCCTGGCGTAGACCGCAGCAAGAATGGCTCCGTTCGGGAAGATGTCACGGGATTCTGAGGTGAGTAGGCTCGTGTTTCTCTACGCGAGCCGGATTTAAAAGATGCAGCGCGATGCCAATGTCTGCCGGTTAGTTTCAAAAGATGCTTTCAATCACCGTGTGTGATACAAAAACGCATAAGTGAAACCTGTTTCTGCCGTTTGAATTCCAGCTTTTACAATTTCCACAAAATAAGGATACAGTTTGGTACGATGCTTTAAGGTTGCGCTTTTCACAATTTTTTAGAAGATGAGATTACAGTTTGATGTGGCAAAAACACAGTACGATGCTTAAGATTGCACTTTTCACAATTTTTAGAAAACGAGGTTACAGTTTGATGTGGCAAAAACACACAAGACAATCTCCTTTCTTCCGTTTGGATTGCAAACACGCATAAGTCAATCTCCTTTCATGCGCTTGGATTCCGCTTATCACAATTTCCACAAAACGAGGTAGTTTTATGTAGATCCAGGACTAACTGTTCTGGTTTACTTTGTATACATCCAAATTTTGTTTCTTTAAAGAATATGGAATTCACAGTTCCACGACCAACAAGGTTATAGTTCAATTTAAGTCCAAAGTATAAGCAGATTTCAACCTCACCAGCTGTTTGAGGGTAGCGTTGTCTTTAAATTTTAGACATATTCATATTCATAAATTCCTGTTGACAGTTCCACTTTGTTTAAAATGTGTGATTCCTTCTTTTTCTTTTTATCAAACTTGCGTGGTTTCTTTTCCTCAAAATCTGCGTGGTTCTTTTCACCAGTGGAGTTCTCCTCCCTCTATGGTTGTTCAGCTCCTTCTGCTCCTCGTCGCCATGTGTTGTAAATGAAGCCAGAATACAGATATATGACTTAATAAGTATTTATTAAGTACCACAGAGAATAACTGGTGATCCCATCAGAAAGCAGGGAGCTAACTGACTAGGCAGAACACAGTAGGCAATGACATCAAGAAAATGGAATGTCAGACTTAAAGGGATACAGCAAAACATAAGTGCAGAGAATACAACAATGAGACCCTGGGGTGGACATGTTTTTACAGGGAAGCCAAACCGGGTCTCCTACCACATAATTAGGGGGAGGTTGTCGACAGCAATCTGAAACTTATTTTCAGTCTGCCTTTGCTTTCTAAACTTCGTTAATGCTAATTTCTGGACTGTGTGTGCAATACGGTCTGTACTGAGATTCTGTGAAGGGGAAAGAACTTCTGGCCAGTTGTGGGGATGATAATCATAGGGGCAGTAAAATAGGGAGAATTCTAAGGCTGAGTGCAAGGAGTTGTATGCAAACTCGTCAAAGGGTAAACACTGAAACCATTCTGTCTGGTGCTGTATGAGATAGCACCTCAAGCACTGTACTAAAGTCTGATTGAGTCTTTCAGTCCGATTGTAGATAGCAACTAGTGAAAGTAAATTGACAAATCTCCAATCTTTACAACAAAAAGCAATTATCTCTAATGATCCCCATAGGTAACCCACATAGCCTACAGATTTATTTTAGGAAAATGTGTGTAAGATCTGGGGTATTGGGTAACATGGTTAGAGGAATTAAATAGATGGCCTTTGTGTAGAAATCAATCACCATTAGAATGACTGTTATTTCCTCAGATTTATGGAGCTCCACAATCAATCAATCAATCAAGGACATTTGTAGTGCGCGCTACTCACCCGTGAGGGTCTCAAGGCGCTGATGGGGGGGGGGCCGCTACTGCTCGAAAAGCCAGGTCTTGAGGTGCTTCCTGAAGGAGAGGTGGTCCTGGGTCAGACGTAGGTGGGTGGGGAGGGAGTTCCATGTCTTGGCTGCCAGGTAGGTGAAGGATCTTCCTCCGGTGGTGGTTCTGCGGATCCGTGGCACGGCGGCGAGGGCGAGGCTGGAGGAGCGGAGCTTGCGGGCGGGTGTGTAGAACGTGAGGCGGTTGTTGAAGTATTCGGGACCCATGTCGTGGAGAGCCTTGTGTGCGTGGGTGAGAAGTCTGAAGGTGATCCTCTTGCTGATGGGGAGCCAGTGCAGGTCTCTCAGGTGGGCGGAGATGTGACTTTGTCGAGGGATGTCAAGGACGAAGCGGGCAGATGCGTTCTGTATGCGCTGAAGTCTTTTCTGAAGTTTGGCGGTGGTCCCAGCGTAGAGTGCGTTCCCGTAGTCCAACCGACTGGTGACAAGGGCCTGTGTGACTGTCTTCCTGGTTCCAGTGGGGATCCAACAGAAGATCCTTCGGAGCATACGGAGGGTGTTGGAGCAGGAAGAGGTCATGGGGTTGACTTGCCAGGTCATCGTGAGGGAGGAGTCAAGGATGAAACCCAGGTTGCGTGCGTCGTCCGTGGGCTTGGGGGGGTGAGCAGAGCCAGGTGCCACCAGGAGTCGTTCCAGATGGAGGTCGATGGGCCGAGGATGAGGACTTCTGTCTTGCCTGAGTTCAGTTTCAGACGGCTGAGCTTCATCCATTCTGCGACGTCTTTCATACCTTCCTGGAAGCTGGCTTTGGCGGTGGCGGGGTTGTTGGTGAGTGAGAGGATCAGTTGGGTGTCGTCGGCGTAGGAGATGATGTTGAGGTTGTGCTTGCGTGTGATGGCTGTGAGGGGGCTCATGTAAACATTGAAGAGGGTAGGACTGAGCGAGGAGCCTTGGGGTACGCCGCAGATGATCTTGGTGACAGCTGCGTGGAAGGGGTTGAGCCGGACTCTTTGGGTTCTGTCGGAGAGGAATGAGGCGATCCATTCCAGGGCCTTTCCTTGGATTCCGGCGTGGTGAAGTCAGGTTGTCAGGGTGCGGTGGCAGACCGTGTCGAAAGCAGCCAATAGGTCGAGGAGGATGAGGGCGACAGTATCTCCGTTGTCCATCATGGTCCTGATGTCGACGGTGGCTTCGATGAGGGCGGTCTCGTGCTGGGGTTCGCTCGGAATCCATACTGCGATGGGTCGAGGGAGCCGTTCGTCTCGAGGAAGGTGGTCAGCTGCTTGTTGACGGTTTTCTCGATGACTTTTGTGGGGAAGGGGAGATGCGAGATGGCCTGGAAATTCTTGAGGTCTGTGGGGTCTGCGGTGGCTTTCTTCAGGAGGGTGTTGATCTCCGCGTGTTACCAGCTCTCTGGGAAGGTGGCGGATGAGAAGGAGTTGTTGATGATGTCCCGGAGCTGGGGTGCGATGATGGAGTCTGCTTTGTTGAAGATGTGGTGTGTGGGCAGGGGTCGGCCGGGGAGCCTGAGTGGATGGTGGATGGTGAATGGTCATTGAATGAAGACATTGACATTTGTGTCCGGTCTAGGGCTGGGTAATGATTGTAACAGTCATGCTGGTTTGTTTTGCACATTTGGGGCCTGAACATATATGTACCATGAAGTCTTACATGCATCTTCTTGTGTTGATTCAGCTTGGGTCACCGACACTCCCGCTGGACAAATTATTGAGTCTAACTAACTAAATCTGGAGTTGAGTTTGGATTTCTAATTGCAGAACCTCTTTGGGAGTACCATGTGAGAGAAGGATTTTAAAAGGTTCAGGTACTGGAATGATTCAGAAAAGGGGGTGGTGATGAACAGAGTGTCTGAATTAGGCAGACCACTCTTACCCAGTCCAAAGATCAGGGCTTGATCCATCACCGTTTTTTAGCTCACTGCACCACCCCAGCTCAGAACTTGGCTATATGCAAATTAGTCTGACCCTGGCCCAGTGCATCATGGGAACAGGGCAGACCAAACTACCAAGCCAATTCTTATACTGGGAAGGAAACAAGCTACCGGGGACCGGTTTCTGGCATTTCAGCCGTCTTCGGCCCGGCTTGCTTGAATCCTGATGGTGCAATGAGCTAGGGACTCACATCTGAGTATACCCTTCCACGCTTATGGTGGACAAAAATGATTCAGAAAAGGGGGTGGTGATGAACAGAGTGTCTGAATTAAGCAGACCACTCTTACCCAGTCCAAAGATCAGGGCTTGATCCATCACCGTTTTTTAGCTCACTGCACCACCCCAGCTCAGAACATGGCTATATGCAAATTAGTCTGACCCTGGCCCAGTGCATCATGGGAACAGGGCAGACCAAACTACCAAGCCAATTCTTATACTGGGAAGGAAAAAAGCTACCGGGGACCGGTTTCTGGCATTTCAGCCGTCTTCGGCCCGGCTTGCTTGAATCCTGATGGTGCAATGAGCTAAGGACTCCCATCTGAGTATACCCTTCCACGCTTATGGTGGACAAAAATGATTCAGAAAAGGGGGTGGTTATGAACAGAGTGTCTGAATTAAGCAGACCACTCTTACCCAGTCCAAAGATCAGGGCTTGATCCATCACCGTTTTTTAGCTCACTGCACCACCCCAGCTCAGAACTTGGCTATATGCAAATTAGTCTGACCCTGGCCCAGTGCATCATGGGAACAGGGCAGACCAAACTACCAAGCCAATTCTTATACTGGGAAGGAAACAAGCTACCGGGGACCGGTTTCTGGCATTTCAGCCGTCTTCGGCCCGGCTTGCTTGAATCCTGATGGTGCAATGAGCTAGGGACTCACATCTGAGTATACCCTTCCACGCTTATGGTGGACAAAAATGATTCAGAAAAGGGGGTGGCGATGAACAGAGTGTCTGAATTAAGCAGACCACTCTTACCCAGTCCAAAGATCAGGGCTTGATCCATCACCGTTTTTTAGCTCACTGCACCACCCCAGCTCAGAACTTGGCTATATGCAAATTAGTCTGACCCTGGCCCAGTGCATCATGGGAACAAGGCAGACCAAACTACCAAGCCAATTCTTATACTGGGAAGGAAACAAGCTACCGGGACCGGTTTCTGGCATTTCAGCCGTCTTCGGCCCGGCTTGCTTGAATCCTGATGGTGCAATGAGCTAGACACTCACATCTGAGTATACCCTTCCACGCTTATGGTGGACAAAAATGATTCAGAAAAGGGGGTGGTGATGAACAGAGTGTCTGAATTAAGCAGACCACTCTTACCCAGTCCAAAGATCAGGGCTTGATCCATCACCGTTTTTTAGCTCACTGCACCACCCCAGCTCAGAACTTGGCTATATGCAAATTAGTCTGACCCTGGCCCAGTGCATCATGGGAACAGGGCAGACCAAACTACCAAGCCAATTCTTATACTGGGAAGGAAACAAGCTACCGGGGACCGGTTTCTGGCATTTCAGCCGTCTTTGGCCCGGCTTGCTTGAATCCTGATGGTGCAATGATCTAGGGACTCACATCTGAGTATACCCTTCCACGCTTGGTAGTTTAGTCTGCCCTGTTCCCATGATGCACTGGGCCAGGGAAAGACTGATTTGCATATAGAGAGGTTCTGAGCTGGGATGGGGCAGTGAGATAAATAACGGTGATGGATCGAGCCCTGATCTTTGGACTGGGTAAGAGTGGTCTGCTTAATCCAGACACTCTGTTCATCACCACCCCCTTTTCTGAATCGTTTTTGGCCACTATAGGTGTGGCAGGGTATACTCAGACATGAGTCCCTTTCTCACTGCTCCATCAGGATTCAAGCAAGCCGGGCCGAAGACGGCTGAAATGCCAGAAACCGGTCCCCGGTAGCTTGTTTCCTTTCTGGTGAAGAATTGGCTTGGTAGTTTAGTCTGCCCTGTTCCCATGATGCACTGGGCCAGGGACAGACTGATTTGCATATAGCCAGGTTCTGAGCTGGGATGGGGCAGTGAGATAAATAACGGTGATGGATCAAGCCCTGATCTTTGGACTGGGTAAGAGTGGTCTGCTTAATTCAGACACTTTGTTCATCACCACCCCCTTTTCTGAATCGTTTTTGGCCACTATAGGTGTGGCAGGGTATACTCAGACATGAGTCCCTTTCTCACTGCTCCATCAGGATTCAAGCAAGCCGGGCCGAAGACGGCTGAAATGCCAGAAACCGGTCCCCGGTAGCTTGTCTCCTTTCTGGTGAAGAATTGGCTTGGTAGTTTAGTCTGCCCTGTTCCCATGATGCACTGGGCCAGGGACAGTCTGATTTGCATATAGCCAGGTTCTGAGCTGGGATGGGGCAGTGAGATCAATAACGGTGATGGACCAAGCCCTGATCTTTGGACTGGGTAAGAGTGGTCTGCTTAATTCAGACACTCTGTTCATCACCACCCCCTTTTCTGAATCAGGTACTGGAATGGGCTCCTCTGAAGTTCTAGAGAGTGTATACGCCTTGCCGTGGCAAATACGAGGGTGATGGGATACAGTTTACTAGAAAACAATAGTTGTGAGGCTTCACGTGAAGTGTTCATGCACTTTATAGCTTCAGATACTCAAGATTGTTATGGTCAAGTAATCCAGACCACGAAGGGAAAAGCAGACTCTTCCAAATAGTGTCTCTAATGAACAAGCACCTCTCAAATTGCCATTAATTTGCGGTCATAAATGGTGTTCTTTTGCATTTAAATCATGAGAGAAGTATACTGGATGAAGATTGTGGGTCTCATGAACAGTTCTTGGGATTTTTCCTCAGACCTATATACTAAACCGTATATATTTTCCAGAATTGATTATGTTGTCATGAGGCACAAAATCTATCAAGTATCATAGAGATTATTAAAGACTCAATAGTTTTTTTTAGACTATGACTGTTTTTATTAACATCGTATCAACTAGATGGAAAACATACACTTAGATTTTTTAAATTACTATTTTCAGAAGCTTGAATTAAAAATTGCATAGTGATTTACACTGAGAATACAACCATTGCTATATTTTGAGACATGTTTTAGAGAGGGAAAACCTTGAGATTATTAAAACATGAATAGTGTTTGGCGGAACTCGCAGAAAACTCTGTGAATGGTTGGAACTCACATGTCTCGCTGTTCACATTGATTTTTAGCACTGGAAACTTGTTCCACACTGAAAAATCTGTGTGAACTGCACCCCATGGCGTGTCAGAGGGTGCTGCTTCTTAAGTTTGTTTTGCTGCCGCTCAAGTAGACTTTCTACTCGACCAGCAGTTTTCTCACAGCGAATGATCGCGACTGCCAAGGACTGCCCTTGTTGAGAAAACCTTACAAGATGCCCTCCTAGAACCGGAAATTAACACTAGGGGATGCCAATACACGCTTGTGCTTGCCAACTTACAGTTGGCGCCCTGTGCGAGAAGAAAAACTCCAGCATGAGTTTTGCTGAAACTCCACATCACAATCCTAACATGGAGTGGGTAATAATCTGCAAACTCTGGAGGCGGAGCAGAATTTATTGCCCACCCCTAAAAAAGAATACATATTTTGCCAACAGCATTCAACAGAAATTGCATAAGGTGCCTTTGCATGTCTCCGTTGTATAAAGATACATTTTGAATATTCTGGACTGCTAAAAAGAGAATGGCATAGTACTTGCTCCTGAAAAAATTGGATTGGGTTGGAGCACCTTGATTAAACACTTTAATTACCCATCCTGAATGTGCTTAACTCGTCTTTGTCTGAGTTTCATTGCATCATATATATTTATGTATATATATATACACTCCAACTTGCCTCCAATGCGCGTGCTGCGCCGACAGGTACGCGGTCCACTCAATCAAACGCCAGAGCCAGTCTTGGAATCAAAAAGTGATTTATTTCATTTGTGGTAAAAGGGTGCAAGCCTCGTCATACGCGTTTTGGGCACCGGCTGGGCCCTTGCTCACTGACAACTAGCCAGGACATTTTCACATCTTAAATACATTACTTGAAAAGTGCGTGCCAAACAGCACATAGTTAAACATAGAAGTGGGACTTGATTTTACAAACCAAAGTGTGTCCATGGTAAATAGTATTGCCATTTTGGAACAGGGTTAAATGTAACAATCCTGTATCTTTTTACGACGTAAACCGACACCAAACGATATTGTACAAAAAAATATATTATACCGATAACGTGATGCATGTTATTTTGTGCTTGTAACTTAATGTTGGCTAAGTGGACTTGTTCGACAAAAATTCATTAATCGAGCTGAACATCAACAGTTTGCAATGCTCGAAAATCGGATAATGCAGTGGTCTCTATACATGATTGCCGATGTCATAACTAATAATATTAACAGCGATACCAGGTACAAATACCTCATGATCTTTTATATAAAGTGAAAGTGCCTCAAATCGTTAATGTAAACATTCGACTCGTATAAATAGATTAATGGACATCTATAACAAAGTGCGAAGTGCATATGTAAACATTTTACTCTATAATCATTCAGTTAATGACATAAGATGAAGTTCTATTTAACATCCGGCAATCATAATGTGTATCATTTCACTGCATAAATGTAACCACAGATATAGCCTAACACATGCAAATATAATGCCCCTAACAAGATCACATGTAAATCGGTGCTGCTTGGAGGCTATATGTATGTATATCCACTTGTACTTAAGATAATGGAAAAAATGCAGAGAGGCCATTCAAAGAGAATCGTGAAGGAAATATATTAATTCCCCTTAAAGAAATCATATGATAAAGTGATAGTGCTATCGTGAAAATATACAAGAAAGATTTAAAATATTTATGTATATTGTAAGTTGCACGGAGTTCTATTGAGCACTCAGGTCAAATCAAATCACAAGTAACCAGGCTTATTATGATCACAAACCAAATAGAGTACCCTGCACCTGTATTACATCTGCTGATTTATTACATCTCACTCGCTTTCGCTGACATTGTTCATCGCCTAATGCCCTGTGAACATATCTGTTATCGGACTATTAGGTCCAGCATGCAATGGGACTACACGATCGAGCGAACATCCAGTTGCACATCTTCCCGTATACACATGACCAACATGACTCTCACTATTGTTTATGTATTGTATTTATGGTGAATACCGAGGTCTTTCCTGTATTGTCGATGAAAGATTGTGATGAAATGCAACTTGTATTACTAAAATGCACCTTTCGCTAATTTGCACAGTCAATGATGGCGCTCGAAAATGCATTACAGTCCGCTTTCGATGTTTATTAATGGCTCCGCAGGGGGAGCGGCGCGAGACGTCTCCCCCTGCGGATTTTTGCACAGATGGTAGGGTCCAGGAGCGCGAGGCAGGGAGAGCGTTTAGGACAGATTAGACGGCGTTTTTTAGTGAGGAGAGCAGGCGTAGGTAGATAGAGAGGGCGTTTGTCAGTAAAATCAGAATAGTGAGCGTAGATAGTGTTTATATTGATATTACTGTAGAAAATAGTGTATTTAGTGAGAGAAAAGGAGGGTTTTGTTGAAGGGGAGAAATGGATATGAGTGAAAATTTGATAGCTGCCTTAAGGGTAATACAGCAAGAAGGTAGGGAGGACATGCTGACACAAGCAGCACTTGAGGAAATGCTCCCCCCGAAGCGCCCACCACGGAGACAAGCGGCAAAAGGGGTTCAAATTGCCATTGAAGCCTGTCAACCGGCTTCTGTCAAGAAGAAGAAGGTGAGAGCTCGTTCCTTGAGCGCAGGTGCGGAAGCAGCTTTAAGACCTGTGGAGATGGAAAGGGGTACAGAGGAGCGTAGAGCGTCTTCCCTCACACGGCAGAAGGCAGCAAGTGACTTTGGAGCTGAGGTAAATGTGCAGGTGGCGGGGGTACCTTCAGGAGCGGCTAAGAAGGGTACACAGGTAGCCCTGAAGAGAAAGGGGAAAGAAAAAGCGATTAAGAAGGTGGCCCTTACGCAAGACAGAATAGGTGAACAGGGGTTGGCATTACCTTCCCACACCTTTAGCTGTCTTCCCGTGCGGGATGCGACGGGCAAGGACTATATGCAGAGTTCTGCCAGTCAGAACTTCATCATGAGAGGGGGGGTCGGGTTCTTTAGTGGCATATTCAAGCGACAGCAAAGAAGAAATAGTTTATGACACGCAACCCACCAGTGCCCCCCTCATTCAGCTGATTCCTATCCCTATACCTCAGAATAGTGCCAGGCTGACAAGAGTGGTGGAGACTGGAGCGAGGAAGCCCCCATTGGATTCGGCGGTGGGGCATCAGACAGGTCAGCGAGAGGGCTCAGGTCAGGGGACTCAGGATGTGAGTGATTCTGAGGTAGAAGAAGAATATTATGAAGAGACTGACTCAGAAGTAGAGTGCGAGCAGGACCAAGGACATGGACTTGTGTCTAGGGATCAAGACGCCGGGCAATGGGACACTCAATATGTTTTTCCATGTGCACGCCCTTCACCATATGATATTCCACACAGGAAGAGCGCGCAGGGCGAGAGCGGAGACGGTCAGTTGCTTTGGGTGGAGCACCCAATTTTCACTGACAAACAAAATGTGCGCCATGTTTCCAGAGAGGTGGCTAACTCGAGAGCACAGCGCGACATGGTTGAAGCGCAAATGGTGAATTCTTTGAATGGGCCATTTGTTAATGCGGCTGCCCCTATAGTGTCAAGGTATACTGGGGAGCTTGATCAAGTTTACTCTAGCGAATCCAGAGCGGATTTTGTGCGATCAGATAGGCCTCAAGAGCGGAGTTCAAGTCTGATTTGGTCACAGTTTGATGGGGGGGTGGGAGACGGGGCTTGCCCAGGGACTAGTGCTGGTTTTCAAGGGAGTGGTGAGTTTAGTCAGGCATCCAGGAGTCAGGCTGGGAATTTCAAGAAAAGCAAAAAGAGTGTAAATTCAAAACAAAGTGTTGGGGGCAATGTGAGGAAAGAGGTCAGGATTGGCGGGGGGGCAACAAATTCTTCTTTGTTGTTCCAGAGGTCAAGTGCGGACTCTTCGGTTCAAAATGTGACACCACGGGACTATCAAGAGCGGATGGCTCCGACTGAATTACAGCGGCGGGCAGGACAGCTACCATGCGGTAAGCATCAATGGTGGGCAGTGTGGGATGAGGGAAGGAGCGACAGAGTGAATGTCAGGGAACTACCTGTGGTGGAGTTTGTGGGGGGAGGAGAGGGCAGAAAGATTGTGGTACCACGTGCCGTGGCAGTTCCAGGTAAGCTGCCGTCCAGTACAGCAACAGGCACGTTAGATTTACCCCAGGAGTTACCGGTCGTGGTGGGAGGGAATACAAAGGAGGCGGCGTCCGATCAAAGAGTAACTGGTAATGTTAGGCAGAAGCTTCCCTATATGGGTCTGGCGATGCCTTTGGGTTCCCACTTATCAGAAAAAACTAAACAGCGAATTTGGAATCACGAGTTTGTAGATATATTCAAGTTGCTTCACCGAGATCTACAGGCCAAAGAGGGGTCAAAAGAGGAAGAATGGGAGTTGGCGCGACGTCCCAGGGTGCCTCGCACGATTGAGAACTGGACCTCAGCTTTCTTGATTTATGCGAGCATGTTATGTTATGTTATGTTATGTGGTTTTTATTAGGCGCGCAAATGCTCCAGCTAAGGAGCGTCTTGGCGCCCGACAAGGCAGCTACACAACACAACTAAATAAAACAGCACAAGCAAACCAACTAAGGGAATAAAAATGTTTTCAAGGCGCGACGAAATGAAAGCAAATCGCTTATAGCGCGAATTGTCGGGGGTAAGGAGTTCCACAGAGCAGCGGCCCGCACTCGAAATGAGCGCCCACCGGCCCTGCTTCGCTTAAAGCGCGGTACCACGGCCAATTCGAGATCTGCCGATCTTAAGGGTCGTGCCGGGATATAGTTGGCCATAAGGGTCGTAAGGATCATTGCCGGGGACCCCTTCAAGATCTTATGGGCGACGCAGAGGACCTTAAACTGAATCCGCTGCGCCACCGGGAGCCAGTGCAGCGCTCGAATGGTACTGGAGGTAGGACAGAATCTTGGAAGGCCTACCACCGCTCTTGCTGCTGCGTTCTGGATCCGTTGCAGGCGCCCAATCTCAGCTACGTTCAATCCGGCTAGCAAAGAACTAGCATAATCCAGCCTGGAAATGACGGTAGCTTGGATCATGAGTTGCCGAGTGGGGGCATCGAAGAACTTTAGCACAGGACGGAGCCCACGCAAGATGCCGAAGCAGCAAGCAGCCGTGCGTTTAGTGTGGCATGCAAACGTAAGGGAAGGGTCCAACCAGACCCCGAGGTTTTTAAGCTCGGCGACTGGGATGGGAGCAGAACCCAACTCCTCCGGCCACCATCTCTCTCCCCACAGTTCCGGTTGCCTACCAAATACCATCACCTCGGTCTTACTAGCGTTTAGCTGGAGACAATTAAGCGTCATCCAGCTAGCGACCGCCCTCAGTCCTTGTTGAAACCTAGGAGCGTCGACCTCCGCATCCCCGCTGATCGTGACCGCTAGCTGGGTGTCATCGGCATATGACACCATGGTCATACCCCATTGTTTGACAACCTCAGCTAGCGGCCTTACGTACAGATTGAACAGCGTAGGACTCAGCGAGGAGCCTTGGGGGACGCCCAGGTTCAACGGATGGAATTTTGACTGATAAGGTGGGACGGTCACGCTAAAGGCCCGGTTGGTTAAGAACGACCGGAACCAGTCGAGCGCCGTGCCGGTGACACCGGCCTCCTCTAAACGCTGCAGAAGGATAGGGTGCGAGACGGTGTCAAAGGCAGCGCTTAGATCTAATAGCACCAGCGCTGCCGTTTGTCCCGCGTCAAGCACGGAGCGAAGGTGCTCCACCATATAAAGCAGAGCCGTCTCCGTGCTGTGACCTGCCCTAAACCCATTCTGCGTAGCGTCGAGTATATCAGCTCGACGGAGATGTTCCGAGAGAGCGGCATTGACGTGTGCCTCCATCACCTTAGCCGGCCACGGCAAGAGTGAAATAGGCCGATAGCTCTCCGGCTTGCTCCCATCCAGGCTAGGTTTCTTCAGGATCGGACGAACCATGGCTCGCTTCCACTTAAGTGGCACTACGCCAGATGTCAGTGACGCATTGACCAAGGAACAAAGCGGAGAAATGTCATGAGCCGCCAGGTCCTTGAACACTTCAGGGCAAAGTGGGTCCTCAGGGGACCCGGACTTCACTTTGCGAGCCAAAGTGCCTAGGCTATCAGAGTTTAACAAAGGTAGAGAACATAATCCCTCAGATGGTGGTAGCTTAGATGATGTAATCGCTGAGGGAACGACCACCGGAAAGGCTCGATAGATAGCATTCACCTTTTCCAGGAAAAACTCTGCCAACTTTTCACAGTGCTCCAGAGAGCTCTGATGTGATGTTATAACTTTTTTGGCAGTGAGGTCTTTCAATACCTTAAAGATAGCCTTTGCTGGGTTCGAACTATTCCTGAATTGTGTCGCATCTACTGTGAAAGGTATCCTGAAAGATCTGTGGCCTTGTACAAATATATGGACATAGTCAGGAAGGCACATTCACATTTTGGTGGATACTCTTGGCTGAATTATGACGAGGAATTTAGAGCTCGTATTAGCATCTGTGTAGAAAAGCCTTGGGGTGATGTGGATTCAGAGTTGTGGCTTCAATGGATGTCCACGTCTCATCCGTCAGCTACGACGCATACAGCGAGTGGCTTGCCAGTCCCATACCGGCCCTTTCTATGGCGTCCTGCTCAATTTGGAGCGGGTACAGGGGGAAGAGGTTTCTCTTCAGGTACAGGAGCCTGCTGGAATTACAACAGGTGCATGTGCAACAGGCCATTATGCCGTTTCAAACACAACTGTTCCCATTGTGGGGGACGGCATCCGCTTACGCAATGTAATACACCGGCAGGGAATTTCTGTGGGTACAGAGGCGGTGACCAGCAGCGGTTCCCAGAGCAGGGGGGCTGGGCAACAAGAGGCAGAGGTGCCCCTTTCCATACTTTCCCGAAAGGCGCCTACTCCAATTAAATTGAACAACTTAGTGCCCTGGTTGAATAGATATCCTGATACTGATTCAGCAGCTCGATTGTTCTGGGGGTTTCAAGAAGGTTTTAAACTGGGATACCAGGGACCCAGGCACCAGAGGTGGGCGGACAATTTACGTTCCGCGAAGGAACTGCCGGAGGTGGTCCGTAAGAAGCTTGCAACTGAAATCAAAGTTGGTAGAATAGCGGGCCCTTTCCGGCATTGCCCTTTGCCGAATCTGATGGTCTCCCCTATTGGAGTTATTCCCAAGAAAGCTGCTGGAGAATATAGGATGATACAGCATTTATCCTGGCCAGAGGGGGGATCTGTCAACGATTTTATATCAGCAGTCGACACATCAGTATCCTACACAACAGTCGATCAGGCAATGGAGCTTGTGACGAAAATGGGCAAGGGAGCTGAAATGGCCAAATGTGATGTTCAATCTGCTTTTCGTTTAATGCCAATTCACCCTACTGACTTTGAACTATTAGGAATGTTCTTTGAAGGACATTATTTTGTCGACAAGGTATTGCCAATGGGCTGTGCGGCCTCTTGTGCGATTTTTGAAATGTTCAGCACATTCATACAATGGATTTTTTCCCAGACGTGTCCTGAAAGTGTCAGTTGTCACTACTTAGATGACTTTCTGTTCATAGGAAAAGCAAACACTGGGCAATGTAAACAGGCATTGATGCATTTTCAGAGATGGGCTGAAGTTTTGGGGGTCCCGTTAGCACCAGACAAGACCGAGGGACCGGATACAGTCATAACCTTTTTGGGCATAGAGTTGGATACCAAACAGATGTATGCGCGCCTCCCACGGAGTAAAATCTGTGAAATTAAGGCTTTTCTCCTCACGATTATGGATACCACTAAGATTGAAGTGAGGCAGGTGCAGCGTTTGTTGGGTTATCTGAACTTTGCTTGCCGGGTGGTGAGGGCAGGGAAGACGTTTTGTCGACGTCTAGGCATGGCTTTATCGGGAGCGTATCTCCCACACCACAGAGTGCGAGTGACGAAACACATCAAGGAAGATTTGCGAGTGTGGCTGTGCTTCCTGGACAATTTTAATGGTGTACCTTTACAGTTTGTGGATGACAACTTCATTTGGCAAGTTCAAATATACTCAGATGCAGCGGGTCCATTGGTTTCGGTATCTTCTGGGAAGGCAGGTGGTGTGCAGAGGGTTGGCCAGTACATTGGAAGAGTCAAGGCAGGAGCATAGCCTTTTTGGAGCTTTTTCCACTGATTGTAGCATTGCTAGTGTGGGGCAAAGAATTTCAGAACAGGTCGGTGTTATTTCATGTTGACAACATAGCAGTGGTGAACTTGATAAATAACCAAAAGGCTAAGGATGTTAGAGTGTTGCAACTACTGAGGATGTTTATGATTTTAAGTCTGAGTTTCAACATGATGTTTAAGGCTAAACACGTCCCAGGGGTTAATAACTCCATCGCTGATGCTCTTTCCCGATTTCAGTGGCAGAAGTTCCGCGAGCTGGCGCCTGGGGCAGATTTCCACAAAACGACAGTGCCGCACAACATATGGGCCCTAGGGGAGTGAGGATACGTCAGATAGTCGAACAGTCCATTGCCCCTTCGACTAGAAGAAGCTATGTGCAGGCGTGGCAAGAGTTTGTACAGTACTCACAGAGTTTGGGCAGATCTGAGTCAGTGGGGAAGGTCAAAGGTAGTATCTGTGATTTTGTTTTGACTCTCATAGATAAAGGTTTGTCACATACAACCATAGCAGGAAAACTGTCAGGTTTATCATTTTACGGTCAGTTGTTCTGGGGTTTTGACCCGGTTGAGGATCAATTAGTTAGAAGAATGTTGAAAGGTGTACAGAGGGGGTCAAGTGTTGTTCAGCAGCCGTGAGCTCCCATCACTTTTGACTTATTGCAGAAGTTGTTAGATCAGTTGGGTTTAATTTGTTATGATCTTTGGGAGGTGGGGCGTTTTAGGTTAGCTATGATTTGGATGTTCTTTGGGGCTTTCAGGGTGTCCGAAGTTTTGGGGGTGGGAGAGGACACAGGTTTATCCAGTGCTGAGATTTCGGTAAGAGAACACAAATTAGGAATTTGGGTGAGGAGGTCGAAAACAGATCAGCTAGGCCGAGGGACGTGGGTCTTTCTGAACAAGAGTGGGGTAGCAGATTGTTGCCCGGTGCAAGAGTGGGTTCATTTTGCTTCTGGGGACAAGTTTCAGAAGGGACCGATTTTCATACATGAATCTGGGAGATAGATTACAATTTCTCAATTCTTAGCAGTGTTAAGAAAAGCGCTGACCTTTATGGGGGGAAATCAGCAGTTTTTTGCCACACACTCTTTTCGGATAGGGGCGGCTACAGAGGCTGGCAGGTTGGGTTTAGGTGTGGATGTGCTAAAACGCATAGGCAGATGGAAATCTAGCAGCTACAAACGTTATGTTAGAAAATCATTTTGCTGTTGTTTTATAAAACTGATAGGTTGTGTGGGTCTAATTTTCATTTCATTCCAGGTACAGTGCGGGGGGCAAATTCAAAGTTTAAGAAACAGACCTGGATGGTGGGACATTCGTTTATAAAGTGGGCAGCCCTGTTTGCGGAGAAGCAGATTTACGGACGGTCATTGGGTATCCCTAGCGCGACGCACGAGGTAGTATGGAAGGGTAAAGGAGGAATGAAGTGGGTTGATTTGTTTCCTACTCTATCGCAAATGTTCCACGTACGAGGATGCCCGGATCAACTGGTAGTACATCTGGGTGAGAATGACTTGGTTAAAATGTCAGGACTCACGCTCATCAAGCAAATGCAACTTGAATTGACAGTTTTAAGGATAAATTGGCCGACCACTCGTGTGTTTTGGACTGAGTTCGTTTACAGACAATCGTGGCGGCAGGCCAGGTCCCATGGAGCAGTCAAAAAGGCCAGGAGAAAACTAAATAAAGCCATGAAAGTTTTTTGTAAGGTTATGAAGATTGGGGTTTTGCGACATGAGAGCATCTCGGGTAGCGAGAGCCACCTTTTCCGGGATGACGGGGTCCATCTGTCCCAGATAGGCATGGCCTACTATTTAGTGGAAATAAGAGACATGCTTGCACAAGAACTACAGGTCAACGTTTGGTGCAATTCCAAGTTATGAACAAGATGTTTGTGCTATTTTAGGTGGGGACAGGAAAACTCGTTGGTTTTCCTGGGTGGCATAAAATCCCCAGGGAAGAGAAGCCTAGAGCGGGCTCCTCTAGTTATTAGTTAGATAGGGGGAATTAGACACAACAATGGAGGGGAAAAATGGAAGGAAAATGTTGGGGAAGTTATTGATGATTAGTTGATGGTTTCGGTAGAAAGTCCAAATTTTGAATGAAATGAGATAAATAAATAAATAAATAAATGGTTTGCGTTCAAATGCCAAAGTTACATGATTGATGATCTGTTGGGAAATTTTATGATTAGTTATATCCTGAATAAAGTGGCCTTTTCTGCTATAACAAAGCGAGTGGTCTGAATTCATGGGCAATGGCTCCGCAGGGGGAGCGGCGCGAGACGTCTCCCCCTGCGGATTTTTGCACAGATGGTAGGGTCCAGGAGCGCGAGGCAGGGAGAGCGTTTAGGTCAGATTAGACGGCGTTTTTTAGTGAGGAGAGCAGGCGTTGGTAGATAGAGAGGGCGTTTGTCAGTAAAATCAGAATCCCACCCACCCACCCCTTTTTAAAAAAAAAAAACGCATGATGTACTTGTTGGAAGGCTGGTACATTCATGAGTTAAGATTTCTAATCTTAGTTGCCACTTCAGGGTGCGTTTCCCAAACAGATGGCTGCGGCATAAAATCCCCAGGGAAGAGAAGCCTAGAGCGGGCTCCTCTAGTTATTAGTTAGATAGGGGGAATTAGACACAACAATGGAGGGGAAAAATGGAAGGAAAATGTTGGGGAAGTTATTGATGATTAGTTGATGGTTTCGGTATAAAGTCCAAATTTTGAATGAAATGAGATAAATAAATAAATAAATAAATGGTTTGCGTTCAAATGCCAAAGTTACATGATTGATGATCTGTTGGGAAATTTTATGATTAGTTATATCCTGAATAAAGTGGCCTTTTCTGCTATAACAAAGCGAGTGGTCTGAATTAGGGGTGGGCGGAAAATCCGTTCCGCTCGCGGATTTAGCGGATTTTCGGGAAATCCGCAATCCGCGAGATTTACGAATCTCCCGCAAAATCCGCAAATCCGCGAGCAGCGGATTTTGCTCGCACTGCTCGCACTGTTCGCGTGAGTTCGCATGAGTTCGCGCCCCGCGAATAAGTGCAAAATTGCAGAAATACGATCGTAGCAAAACTGAAAGTAACTACTTACCAGGTTCAAAAGTTCAGGCTCATCATTAGTAGCCATTTCCTGTAGTGCTTCCTGAGGGGCCCCTCCAGAGTTCAGTTGCCAGTTGAAACTATTATGTGACCCTGCTCTGAACCTCAGAATAGTTACACATATGCCACAAAGGTCCTGAATTACAGCTAAGGGAGACAAGCAGGAGCCAGGCTGGAAGTTAAAATCCATTAATCAGCCCCTAATTCATTATTGTCAGTTGGGGCAGGGCAGGTGTTGTAACTAATTTTGCAACAATGAAAGCACTTAGCAAGTGCAAAAGATCACTAATCAGGGCGCACTAAGGAAGCAGGTGCCAGCTAAAAAAATATTCTGTGACACATTAATCAGCCCCAAATTAATTCAGGTCACTTGAGGCAGGGAAGGTGTGCTTTGCTTTGCCGAAAATAATGTACACTGGACAACCAGAGGGTGTGGTGATGAAACAGAGGGTGGCATGGGTGGGCCAGAGGGTGGCATGAGTAGTCAGAGAGTGGCAGTGGTGACAGAGAGTGGCAGTGATGAAGAAGAGTGTCCCAAACAGGCTGGACACGTAGAAACAACAAGTTCGCGAAACTTGCGACCCGACAGGTAAGTTCGCAATTTGCGAAAGTGTACAAAACCCTCGCGAACTGGCAGAAACACGGGCGAACACAAAAAAAAAATCCGCAAATTCGCGGGAATTCGCGGATTTTGCGGATTGCGAATCCGCAAAATTCGCGAACGCGAGATCCGCAAAATTCGCTCATGCCTAGTCTGAATTCATGGGCAATGGCAATACTGCGAGTGCTGTTATAAGGAGTAACTTTATCTATCCAATTTGTGTGAACAAGCGCTCTGGGAAGCGCAAAACGCATCACGTTTGGTTTATGATTATAATAAACCTGGTTACTTTGACTTAATGGATGGCCCCTTGTGATTTGATTTGACCTGAGTGCTCGTTGTAGTGATACGCTTTGTGTTTTATTCTGCACTCTTTTCTCCTTTGCTCTTATCTTCTTCTTCCATCACACAAATAAGGTTTTTAATCTACCCACACTTTCCTTCCCTCTGTGTCTTTTTTCTTCTTTTATATATTTTTTTGCTTCCAAACCGAAAAAGCCTTGATGACTGCAAGCCCACTATGCTCTATATGTCATATGTTTTATGTATATTATCGTGCATGAGGTGTTTATAGTGGCTGTTTTTTATATAACTCTATATATTATATGTATATATATATACATTTGTTCTCCCGTCCTGTTCATCCGTTTTGAATCTCTACAATGTATGTACATAGTTATGAATGTTGTTGACAGTAAGGTATTTGGTCTTATATTTATTTGTCTTGTCATTGTATTTAGTGATTTTATTTGTGCTTTTTCAGCCCTGACAAAGTTCCCAACGGGAACGAAATGCGTTGGCTGAGGCCTTTTAAAGAATTGGATCAATAAAGGAACTTTTTTCAAAAACTATAATTTGCTTGGACTTCTACTTTTGGTGCACCATGCTTATCCATAAGAATCTGCATCTGTCTTGACAGTGGAGTTTCTCTGCTGTTAGCTCTGGATGTTCTTGCGCACTACTTCTTACGGACCTGCCGACACTTGAAACTTAAGTGCGAGACCTTAGTCAGCCGCAGTTGAGTGTTTGGAATTTATTCTGTTGGACTGTTTTGCACTTGTTTCATAGGCTGAACGCTCTTGATTACTTTGTTGCTTTAAATACGGACGCTCTCCATTTCATAATGCCTAGATTTCAAGATAGACGGGAGGAATTGGCCCAAGATTTGTTTGGGGCCGATGGTCCAAACTTAACACCTAATAACACCACCATCACAAAAACCAGTCTCAAGGGTATGTTCCTTAAGTTAGAACGCCTACGTAAACAAGAACTTAGCCGGTGGTGAGACAGTGTAACCTTACAGCAATATATGAAAAATGGCAAGATACCGCATGGTTTGCGTATCTTGATTTTCCCCACTTTTGAGGATCTGAGTAGTGACCTCTTGAAAGAATGGGAATGTAACTTAGGGGGGGCATCGAATACGATGATGCAAATCCTGGTTAGACATGTGTAACGACCGGATTTTCGGACCAGATAGAATCAGCTCACTAAGACACCACCAACCCAGCCGAAACGTAACCACCTCCCTCCTCAGGACCTACTTACCAAGGCACCTGGGTACCTACCTGAGGATAGGGAATTAGCAATATACAAGCTTAGATCCTCTAAAACACCACCAAATCTATAGGGATTACTGGAAATACTCACTGATTACTAAGGAATTCCATATTCTACACCACACTCATACCTTATAGTCTCACGGCAACTTAGGCCCAGACTATGATACCCTCCTACTCATAATGAAGGGGGCAGTTCTGATTACTTACCATTACACACTAACCACAATCAGTGCTCACACAAGCCACAATCCTGTGGGTATATCTCATTAATGCCACTCTCTCTAGCAGCAATCTCACTATGCACCGTATCCTCCCGGTGCTCTCACTCTCTCACACAAGCCACAATCCTGTGGGTATACACATTGACCACAATCAATGTTCTCTCTAGCGGCATCTCTGTCCTATGAATACCTTCAGCTCTCTCTCTCTCTGTTGGGAAGTTTCTCTATATATCTCATATCTACTGGGGATGTCTCATACACAATTGTTATATTTTATGTGGTAGATAGACAGTTCAATCCTCTCACACAAGAATGGCCAAATTATAACATCACAATAACTAGAAATCTGGACATAGCCTGAAAAGTAAAGGGGAATAGACACATCTAAGGAATACATAAAGCTTTATTACTAACACATCCACATATAGCTGAACTGTAAATAGCTAAAAAGGGAAATGGATTATAACAGACTGCACACCGCTGAAAGAAAAAGGATTAATCAGTGTAACAATACAGTAGGGAATATAGCTTAGGAAATAAAGGACAAGATTAATGTATATATATATATATATGGGCACTAATATAACAGGACAGATATCACCTGATTATTATGAAGTCTTGTTCTAGCTGTCATCTGGGTTCCTCTCTCGTCTGTGCCTTGGCTCATCTCAGATTCTCCCCTGCACTCTTGGACACACATCTGCGCCGATCACTCTGCACTGGATTCCTCTCTCCCATGAACTGTCTTCACCTTCCAACTTCAGTCTAATGATATAGTTTCTGCCGCTCTGATAACCGTTCGCTCCACTAGCTTCTTCACTCTATCTGATTGTTCCAGCTCCAATGTCCATCTCACTCCAGCTGCTCCCACAGACTAATCCACGATATAACTTCAGTCTCTTTCAAAAGGTATCACTCCAAACTCAAGCTGTTAACTTCCTGCTCCAACTGATCACATCTCCTTCTGACAAGTAACTGCTTCTGCCCACAACTGCTTCTGACTGCTTTCTTCAGCTCCAAAAATCATCTGACTGCTCTCTTCAGCTCCAAAGACCATCTGAACTCTACCATTCCAAAAACCAACGGAACACTCTGCCTCTCTGCACTTCGCTAATATGGAATGCACTCCCCTAGTGGAAAGTTCCAGTCAGCAGCCTGCCGCCCATCAGATCCCTGCACCACTCCGCGCCAAGGACACACACCCAGCCGGCCGGCCTTTTGTGGTGTCTTCGACACAAAGCATAATACAGTCTACTGATAGGGGCCGGCCCAGGCCGGTTCTCTCCAAGTGAACAACACCTCATAACTAAAACATCACACGACCTACATGCATCTCAGTCTGCAGAGGCAGAAAGCAAAATGGAGTCTCTCTAGTTCTGGGCCTTGTAGGCTCGAAAAGGATGAAATAGACACTTAGCTCTATACACAAACCCTACCAATAGATAATATAAAGTCAGAACTACAGGATCCACCCTCTACTATAGGTAAAATGATGAAAGGACACATAATTATGTCAAAGCCAATAGGCAATAGATGGATTAGAGTCAGGAATAAGGGATCTATCATCATATAAAGCGGCTATCCTCTAGTTTATGCTTCTAGGTATGAAAAGAGGCCTGAAAAGGACCAAAACAAGCTAAGAATAGGGATCTAGGATGGTAGCAAGCTTAAAGTCACCATCACTCAGGAATAGAACCAAAAACCCGGTCACCACATTGCACCCTTGACTTTAAATTGCTAACATCCGTAAACAACATCAAACAAATAAACAAACATCAACATAATCTATCAACAAAATCAAAAACAAAAAGAATCCCTAAAATGAATGACAACTAAGGAAATACCACCTAATACTTGATGTAGGGAATGTAAATCTGACAACCAATTGAAAACTAATCAAAGTACCCTTGATCTGAATGTTGAAATATAACTAAAATTGATCTGATAACAACAGAAACTAACCAAAGCACCCTTGAACTAAATGTGCCTCAACTTCTAGTGATAACTCATGAAATCTATTGATCTGGGGAAAGGTCTGTCAAATAAAAACAACAAAGGGCCTAAATGAGGCCTAACTACTTTGGTCAACTTAAGAAAGGATTTGGTAAAATCTGACAAATAAACATAACAAAGGGTCCTCAAAGTCTGTGCAACCATTACTAATAGATCTAGGACATGACCTAACTAAAAGACACACCTCCCAGGATAACTTAAAGTCTAAGCTGACCATCCTTGGAACTAATCCCACTGTTCTAATTAAGAGTACATGGATCAAAGTGGAAGTGTAATAATAGGGAAACAAGGGCAACCCCATTTCTACAAAATAGCTGGTGTAGCACTATGCATATTAAGCAGGAAATCAGAAAAAGTGATCTAAATGTGGTGCATATATTCTTCTACAAGATAAGCCAGACATAAATCGTCTGTCCAGAAATCCCTACAACCAAAATAGCTAAATCATAGACTTAAACTTGGAAAACTGAGTGATAGGAGACCATGCCAAAGGCAATAGTCAAAGGTCATAAGTCATCTAACCTAGGAAACAGTTTGCACCTAAATCCTCTGTATCAATCTGTGGAACACATGTGTGCACCATCATTCAGAACACTGCTTTCCCTTCATTGGCAACACTGTTTTACAGAAAACAGGAAAACTATAAAGTAGGTGAGAGATAAACAAGTGCAAAGTCAATCTGTAATAGCATAGCATACTAAAATCAAAATATCATGTATCACAGGGCATCAGATTATTAAAGCAGCTCACTAATTATACACTGCACTCTATGACTTTCAAACAATATCATTTACATATATCAAAAGGAATCATTGAACCAAAGGCCTAATCATTAATGTGGCACTGCATCTTTTAAACTGGAAAATCAAAACCATCAACAGGACTGGAAAAGAAAATTAGCATTGGGGCCTGTATCTGGTAACTGCAAAAGTGGCATAATGTCCATCTGAAATAGAAACAATGGAAAAATGAAAGACTCAAGAATGCAGGCCAAGAAATTACATTGCAGACTCCTTTTGTGGGAAACATTATCATAACCAAATAAAAATGGGTTCTTTTAGAATAATAATTTAAAAAAAATAGAACTATTGGCTTTGTCAAAAAAGTTTTTTTTTTTTTAGGAAATCCAGATAGGTTATAGAGTTTTAACCTGACTGCTGAGGTAGCCAACTGTAGATTGTAATACTAATTATAAAAGTTCAGTAAATATATTTAAGTGAAAAGTTCTCTTCTATAGAAATCCATTGTTGGTTTCTTCTTAGAAAAACAGTTCATTCGTGTAGGCCACGACCATCCATCTTCATCTGTATCCTTTGCCAAGGAAGAATCCCATCCGATCTCGTCATCCATGGAACATCAGCACCCGTCTGCATTGGCTCCAGGCTTGGGGTGTTTTGGGGAAGGGGCACTCACTCCGAAAATAAGAAAAACACATCACTCAAAAAGAAGAAAATACATCATTCATACCAGGCCCCCACATGTGAGTCATCTGAAACCAAAAACAAGCATCATCAATCTTGCAAAAACAAATTTTCCATTTAAAAGCACCCCATTTGCTTTTCATCTCTGTAAGAAACCCTATATTTCAAAAAAACACTTCTAAATTCAAGGAATGATTTAAACATTCTACCTACACCATATTCTCTAAATTTGTATGGACAAAAACTAATTTTTTCTTACACAGCCAGAAGGGCTGGGCAGCTAACTGCACTACTTTCTCACTCCTTGTTAGCATACCCCTCCCTTCAAAGATGTCCGCGACCCAGGGCTGGCTCAGTTTCAACCATAACAAGCAGGAGACGGGCTGCTGCACTGCGATCTAAAATTGAATCGCTGCCAAATGCTGATCTCATAGCAGTAGCGAAGCTCCTGCCAATTTTTCTGTTTACATTACTGAAAGGAAGACTGTTCATCTGCAAGCATCCCATATCTCCTAGTCGGGGAAGCCGTCTGGGCTAACTGTGAGGAAGAGCGACTTGACCCCCCCTTATATAAACCTTTCTTCGCGGAAAGAAATGAATCATAGCCAAGAAAAACAAACTGGGTGTCTCTGCTCTCATAAGTCACCCTCCCTTCAAAAAGCCACAGAGAAGAGAAAAAGCTTTGTGGAATGTATTCCAATCTCGCCAAGGTCGAAACCTAGCTTGTTTACAGTTCTAATTCTTAAAGAAAGCCTTATACTGTCTTCTACAGCCTTATAAAAAACGAACTTAACAGGCTAAGCACTCTAACATTATTAACAGCTAAAGGGCAAAACATTTAGTAACAAACTAAATACTCTAATTACTGTTAACAGCTGAAAAGCAAAACGTTTAGCAACATTAAAAAATCACATGACACATTTTAAAATAACATTTGGGACACCATCAATTCAAACAAAGGGAAAAAAAGTTATACATGTACATTTGCACAGCATAACCAGGAATTCATAAATGTGCACAAGCTTTTCTGTTCTAATGATTAAAAGCGTCAGATTTATTTTTGCAGATAGCCCTTTTTTCCTATCTGAGTGGGAACATTTTATCACATTTGTCTCTCTCACGCTGTTCTGCCTCATATCAGCGCAAAAATACAGAATCATTTGCATTTGAATTTTAAACAAAAGGGGCAGCTTGCTGCAGGGAAATAATCAGTTATATTTTCTATATTTGCAAAATACACTACAGAGCATTTTTTAAAAGCACACGGTTGCATTTCACTTTTTTCAAGCACATTCTACTTGGGTATGTTTTATTTCCACAACCGGTGATCACTAATCTAAAACACTGGTTTGCTTATCTCTCTGCACCGTCCATTCTCAGCTGAAAACTCTCTCCTAATGCTCATTTAAAACACCCCCTCGCAGTCTGACTGGTTGATTTATAACACTATGACCTCTGAATCAGACACATTTAATAATGTATTCAAATGCAAATCCACACAGACTCGTGGACGCATATCAAACAGTATGTGTAATGAACACTGCTTTTTCCCGTGCAAGATGTTACCTTTCCACCAACTACCTGTCAAAGTACATAGGTGAACCCTGCAACTAATTGCAAAGTAAACTAATATAAGGAAACACATAGCACTACACTAAGATGGTAGTGTTTCATAGTCACCACTAATCAAAATAGAACAATTTATCCTGTCACCAATGTCTACCCTAGACTATGAACACTAACATCAAAAGGAAAGAACTTAAACAAGACGTACTAAGGGCTAGAAATAACTCCACCTAACACTAGCATAGGAAATAGAAATCTGGCAACTAATTAAAAAGTCAAATAAATCACCATTAATTCAAACATTCACTGACTTTTAGTGTCAGCTCTTGTAACCATGCATATTAAACAGCATATTGAAACAAACACTGCCGTCTCAATTCAAGATATTAACCCTTTGGCAGCTCAAACACAATCGTTCCCCGATGGCTGCAGACACATGGGGAATCCAAGAACTTATCTCTCCACGTTTTCACATAACACTTGTGCACATTTTCTAAACATTTTCTCTAATCACTTGAAAGAGATCCAGCTCTCTCCTGCCTAACGTAATGATAAAATGCTATTTACAAGCCATATTTACAAGGCGCTATTCACAAGGAACTCAACAAGTCATAATGATAACATGCTATTTACAAGCCACTTTTTATACAATATTTCACATTTCACAGCACAAGCAAATGCAGCAAGCCATTTAATAGGCAATTTACAAGCCTTTTTCATACACATATTTACAACTGCATCATCACCAAGATATAATTCGCTCCATCACGTACTGTTACCCTTCAAGCCTGTCAGTTCAAACACCAAGATGAAAAGCATTTCTTCTACACTGCATAAGTCAGATGCCATGATGTACTGCAATCTCCTTACACTCCATCTGTTCAAGCCCATAGGTCAGGGACCACACCTCACCATGCAATTCACAGACTGTTCCCAGATGTCAAATTTTAAAGGGTTTTAAGTCCATATACATGTCAGGGGCCACTCCCCATGCACTTTATTTGCAACTGGCTATCAGGGCACTCCCCTGCAACCTATTCGACCTGTTCGATTACGCCAGATGTAACTGGCTATCAGGGCACTCCCCCGCAACTTATTCGACCTGTTCGACTACGCCAGATGTAACGACCGGATTTTTGGACCAGATAGAATCAGCTCACTAAGACACCACCAACCCAGCCAAAACGTAACCACCTCCCTCCTCAGGACCTACTTACCAAGGCACCTGGGTACCTACCTGAGTATGGGGAATTAGCAATATACAAGCTTAGATCCTCTAAAACACCACCAAATCTACAGGGATTACTAGAAATACTCACTGATTACTAAGGACTTCCATATTCTACATCACACTCATACCTTATAGTCTCACGGCAACTTAGGCCCAGGCTATGCTACCCTCCTACTCATAATGAAGGGGGCTGTTCTGATTACTTACCATTACACACTGACCACAATCAGTGCTCACACAAGCCACAATCCTGTGGGTATATCTTATTAATGCCACTCTCTCTAGCAGCAATCTCACTATGCACCGTATCCTCCCGGTGCTCTCACTCTCTCACACAAGCCACAATCCTGTGGGTATACACATTGACCACAATCAATGTTCTCATTAATGCCACTCTCTCTAGCGGCAATCTCTGTCCTATGAATACCTTCAGCTCTCTCTCTCTCTGTTGGGAAGTTTCTCTATATATCTCATATCTACTGGGGATGTAATTGTTATATTTTATGTGGTAGATAGACAGTTCAATCCTCTCACACAAGAATGGCCAAATCATAATATGCAAAGGTTATTCTCTGATTTAAGTGCTCCCTGCTCCCTTGCTCAGTTACCACTTACCCGGACGGGATACGCATCCGTCCACATAACAGCATCTGACTTGAAGAAAGGTTAACCCTATCAAGAAATAACAGTTACACAATGGTTCACTAAGAACTGGGGTCCCTTTATTACACAATAGCAAATTATAACATCACAATAACTAGCAATCTGGACATAGCCTGAAAAGTAAAGGGGAATAGACACATCTAAGGAATACATAAAGCTTTATTACTAACACATCCACATATAGCTGAACTGTAAATAGCTAAAAAAGGAAATGGATTATAACAGACTGCACACCGCTGAAAGAAAAAGGATTAATCAGAGTAACAATAGAGTAGGGAATATAGCTTAGGAAATAAAGAACAAGATTAATGTATATATATATATATATATATATGGGCACTAATATAACAGGACAGATATCACCTGATTATTATGAAGTCTTGTTCTAGCTGTCATCTGGGTTCCTCTCTCGTCTGTGCCTTGGCTCATCTCAGATTCTCCCTTGCACTCTTGGACACACATCTGCGCCGATCACTCTGCACTGGATTCCTCTCTCCCACGAACTGTCTTCACCTTCCAACTTCAGTCTAATGATATAGTTTCTGCCGCTCTGATAACCGTTCGCTCCACTAGCTTCTTCACTCTATCTGATTGTTCCAGCTCCAATGTCCAACTCACTCCAGCTGCTCCCACAGACTAATCCACGATATAACTTCAGTCTCTTCCAAAAGGTATCACTCCAAACTCCAGCTGTTAACTGCCTGCTCCAACTGATCACAACTCCTTCTGACAAGTAACTGCTTCTGCCCACAACTGCTTCTGACTGCTTTCTTCAGCTCCAAAAATCATCTGACTGCTCTCTTCAGCTCCAAAGACCATCTGAACTCTACCATTCCAAAAACCAACTGAACACTCTGCCTCTCTGCACTTCGCTAATATGGAATGCACTCCCCTAGTGGAAAGTTCCATTCAGCAGCCTGCCGCCCATCAGATCCCTGCACCACTCCGCGCCAAGGACACACACCCAGCCGGCCGACCTTTTGTGGTGTCTTCAACACAAAGAAAAATACAGTCTACTGATAAGGTCCGGCCCAGGCCGGTTCTCTCCAAGTGAACAACACCTCATAACTAAAACATCACACTTGACCTACATGCATCTCAGTCTGCAGAGGCAGAAAGCAAAATGGAGTCTCTCTGGTTCTGGGCCTTGTAGGCCCAAAAAGGATGAAATAGACACTTAGCTCTATACACAAACCCTACCAATAGATAATATAAAGTCAGAACTACAGGATCCACCCTCTACTATAGGTAAAATGATGAAAGGACACATAATTATGTCAAAGTCAATAGGCAATAGATGGATTAGAGTCAGGAATAAGGGATCTATCATCATATAAAGCGGCTATCCTCTAGTTTATGCTTCTAGGTCTGAAAAGAGACCTGAAAAGGACCAAAACAAGCTAAGAATAGGGATCTAGGATGGTAGCAAGCTTAAAGTCACCATCACTCAGAAATAGAACCAAAAACCCGGTCACTACAACATGCTGCTGAAAAAGGTGAAAAACTACAAACTAAGATTGAGAATCTAGAAAAGGAAATTAATGAGATGCCTGAAAAGCATTTAATTTAATTATTTTTTTGCCATACTTAAGGATGTCATGGGCAAACATCAGATTTACCTTAAAAATGAAAAACTGATCAAAATTAAGAGAGATGACAGAGATTATTAAGATGGAAGGGTGTACACGTTTGCTAAAAAATATGATGGTATACAAGTCGCAGATGGCACCATTAAAAAGAGAACAAGGGACCTTAGAGGTGAGAGTGATGACACAGGTTCCAATAGCAATCTCTCAGTGTCATCACAGGGCAGTATAGCCTCCAATATGACTGTGCCAGATGTCCCTTGAGGGGAGGACTCCACCTCCTTTCAAAAGGAGCTGGCGAAACTGTGCATCAGCAACCGCCTACAACAGAAAAGGGATATAAAAAAACAAGAGGGAAACCTGTAAACAATCCGAATGTGGGAACAAAGTTGAAAAAGTGAATGTCTTTATGAATTGTGACACAGTTGATATGATGCTGTTACCAAATACCAATGTTGATTTGAAAATTGTTAATCTGTCGAATAAAAGTATAGATGCAGAGGAAAGGAAAATCTTGAGTAACGGCCTGAATTTTTGCCCAACACAGGGAGGTGATTTTGCCGGTACACATATTGACCTCTTTAAATTTGTGAGAGTACTAAGGTTGAAAGACTATTTTGGCAATAGACCACAAGAACTAAGGGAAAAGGAAGAGCGTTCACACAATAGTACACACACAATAGGAGACGTACGTGGAGTACATTGCCTTCTGACTCTAGATGATGAGGAGAGCATGGATATTCCTTTATGATTGAAGGATTTAAACATCTCTCAGACAACTGGCATAGATACTGGCCTGCGTCCTCAATCCAAATTTATCCCCACACACTCTTACCATCATAATATTGTTACCTTTCATGAAAAAGTTACTCAGGGTTTGTATGACTTGGAGAAACCCAAAAGATTTACTCCTAAAACGACCCATAACATCACATGGGCAGAGAAACAAGCCCTTAGGAGACTTGCTGACGATAAAAGTATTGTAATCAGGGAGGCCGACAAGGGCGGAAATATCGTCATAATGAATCACATTGACTATATGAATGAGATCAAGAGACAACTTGACAATATTTTTTTCTGTAGGGAATTAACATATAATCCAATGGTAGAAAGTACAGCACTTATCAACACCCACATTTGTGACTGGAGAGAGACAGGACTATTGACGGAAGAGGAATCAAAGCTTCTTATGGTTGAATACCCCTCATTTCCATGTATCTACGTACTCCCAAAGATACACAAAGGTGGGCAATTCCCACCCGGTAGGCCCATAATATCGGGGGTGGGGTCTCCCACGGGAAAATGGTCCCAATTTGTGGATACCAAACTCCAGGTTATGTCTCCAATCTTCCTTCCTATGTTAAGGATGGTAAGGATATCCTCACCAAACTCAAGGACTTCGAGTGGTCTGATGACTTAATGTTTGTGACCCTCGATGTGCAGAGTCTTTATACATGCATCGATAAAGACCACGGCATCCGAGCTATCCGATCGTTTTTAGATAAAGACGATGCTGCACTATATGACTACAATGAGATGATTATCTCTATGAGCATGATTATCCTGACTAAAAACTACTTTCTATTTGACAAACGGTGGTTCCACCAATTGCGTGGAACTGCGATGGGCTCCAAGTTTGCTCCCTCGTATGCCTGCCTCTTCATGGGGTGGTTTGAGAGGGAGCATGCTTGGAGCAGGGATGCCTCCTCCTGGACTAACAACATCGTGTACTGGGGGAGGTACATTGATGACGTGATCTGTCTCTGGTCTGGTACAGTGGAACAGCTAAACCAATACGTCACCTTTCTTAATGATAACAATTATAACGTGAAATTCACGATGACATGTCATCAGGATCGCATTAACTTCCTTGACATCCAATTCTACATTAAATCAGGAAAAATAGAGAGTACTCTGTTCAGAAAAGAGACTGCGTGTAATGCAGTATTACATGCCACAAGTGCAGACCCCAAATCGGTGATCAATAACATTCCGTATGGGGAAATGACTAGAATAAGACGCAATTGTAGCGAGGAGATGACATTTAAAAGCCACATCCAGGATACTGTTGAAAGATTTACCAGACGGGGCTATGAAAGAGGGACCCTAAAAAAAGCGGAGAATAGAATTTAAAACATGAATAGGGAAACAACACTTTAGGACAAGACAAGAAGAGAAAGCGATAACCCCAAGGCTAGGTTTATCACGCAATACAATGCAAATAGTGGGGATATCTTTAAGGTGTTTCGAAAGCATTGGCACCTATTGACTGAGGTACCAGGACTGAGGGCAGTGATTGAGAACAAGCCTTCTATTGCATACAGAAAGGGCAAAGCACTGAGAAACTCCCTATGTCCTAGTTATGTGACAACCCCTAAAGCTGGGGCCACCTGGCTACCAGCAAAACCTACTGGTTTCTTTACATGCGGGGTGTGTAACATCTGCCCGATGGGCAGGAATAAAACCCTCACTTTCAGTTATAATACCGACAAGAAATACACCATTGGCCACTTTATAAATTGCAACACAACGCATGTGGCGTATGTATTAGGTTGTAAATGGGGAATCATTTATGTTGGTAGCACAATTCGCTGTCTTAAAATCAGAATGCAGGAGCACAGACGCGCAATAATGTCTAGAGATACCAAATATCCAATCACGGAGCACTATATGAAGGAACATCCTTATGACCTCTCTTTCTGGTTTCACGCAATTGACCACATACCAGTACCTCCAAGAGGAGGAAATAGGGAGTTAATATTGAGGCAAAAAGAATCCAAGTGGATTTGTAATTTGAGGGCCATTCAGCTTGGACATAATGCGGATGGGGAAATGCACTATTTTCTTTGATCCAATAAAGCCACATGCAAATCATCAGAATTCCTAAAGTCTCAGAAAAATTAGGTGTTTGTTTCACTGTGTACGTTTTGATAAACCTGTGGTCTAAAAATCCTAGCTGAAAGCTTTTACTTTTAAATTCCCCCTTTTTGCTCTTATGATGGTGAACCTACAACTATGTGATAACAAGGAGAATCTCGTGCTGGGCTCAGCATTATTTGTTCTCTGTTGTTTCACATAAAATAAAACATATGTAAATATATTTGTTGTACGTATAATTTCCATTATGTATATTTTGTGGCATGAGACTTGAGACTTATATGTTGTTGTATATTCTTTATGTATATATACTATTTACATACCTTATGTGATTAGTTTAATATTGTTGTCTGTTAAATATATTCTCTGCCCAAGGGCTACCAATTTGCTTCAACTCATTGCTGTTGATATCGTTTTCTGTCATCTCCCCTTTTCTTTCATATGTACTAACGCTGAGTTTCCACATCTTACCCCAATTTCTGTACCTTTTCTTGGGGTGTGATGGAGTGAAATCCCCCGCTCTGGACATCACCTACATGGACTTTGCTATACTTATGGTGGTTTTCAAAGTAAGTTTCCCTTTGCTCTGTGACGGCTGTAAATACACAGTAAATTGGGGAATCTGGGTACCTTATGTCCAGGTTCTTCCTCTTTACAAACCCTCGCTTAAATGCGAGATCTGTGCACCTTTTCCATTCTGACATGCCGGATTGCTGGGGTCTTTTTAACTCTGCCACTACACGAAGTGCCAATGCCTTACAGTGGATGTGCGTCCATCACATGGTGGTATTTGGCGTTTGTCCACCGGTCTTGGGTGATGTCCGTCCTACCCTGGACTTGTTCGATCTGGGAAGTTCTTCATCTTTATATTCGTATCTATCTTAATAATTATCGGTCTCATCTATCGCTTGAGGTCCGATAATTATTGTGATTTTCATATTGCTGGTTATTTCCTTGGTTTTTTGGTAGCGGTGGCTGCTCAGGCCACATCGCCTCATTTTTTATAGATAGATACCTTTGAGTATCTTCTTAAATGTATTTCCATATTTTCAGCGTTCATAGAACGCTGTACTTATTGCTAGCACGGACGCTCTAAGATGGCTGCTCAGTTGGCGGCGTTGTTATTGTTTATGTTTAGAGATTTCTAGAGCGCATGGCTGCCCGTAAGCGTCCCAGCGCTAATTGTATTAACCAGGTACCTCTGTGTACCTTCATGGGTCACGTGGGTATCCTGTCAGCCCTATTTCGTTCGGACTGACGATGATGGCGGGTTCTTTGGATTTCAAGTACACTGATGCGCAGAATACGTTAGGAGGTAAGAGCTACTACAGTGCCCCAATATACGCGGTAACTTTATGGAACTTAACTACTGGGGGAGGCGTGTCTTCGATCTCCGCATACCAACGCCAGCCACCCTACGGTGTACTTTGGCTGTCTTCTGAAGCCATGCCGTGGTTTTCTTGTAAATTCTGCCTATACTGTTTACATGGGGATGGCATTTCTTTTAATTTAGACAATCCCCCGTATCTGATAATCGGATGGTGGATAATATGTATGGTGGCTTCTTAGATTGCTAATCACCCGGGGGATACTATCTCTCCGTGTCGCTTTTAGACACTATGTACTAATGACTGGGGATACTACTTTTTCGTGTCACTTCTAGACATCATGTATCTCATGGTGCCTGCTATGTATTGCTTGGGGTGGCGCATACTGTGGACACTGATTTCTTTGATGGGGATACACTTTCGTGACCATGTTTGCCATATGCTTTTCTGAGATATTTGGGACAATGCTCTCTAAAAACTTGTTGGGGGTTTTGCTAACTCTGTTGTTCTCCACTTAGTGATGAGATATCGATGTGTGTGTGTTATATATTTTTGCTATTCGCTCCTCGATGATAATCGTCTTTGATTCTGGCCATTATAGGTCTTTTAAATATATGGGGTGATTGTTACATTGTGTCTCTCATGTATATTTTCCTCTGTAGGAAGCAAGTACTTATTCCCACGGGGCGGGTATTATCTTTACGTGTGCTTGTGGGGTTATAGATGCCCCATTCACACTTCATTAATCATGTAAATGTAAATGTAAATGTAAGGTGTTTTGTAGCGCGCTCAATTACTACCGGAGTATCCTGGCGCGAATGACCGCTGGGGAACCCGTCCTGGCTTTCCCTGTGAGATGGTCCCATGCTGGGTATCTCCAAGGTGAAGCCAGGCATCCCCGGCGTCTGTGGGGGGCCGTTGTAGCGATGAGGCAAGCTTAATGCCCAGAGTTACCGAGTGTGATCACTGCCCAAAGTGGGCACCGAGGCGAGAATTATCAGTCCGCTGACCCTGGTCCTCGACCCTGCCGCGTCGGGAATCGAACCCTGGTCCCGGGCCGTTCTCAGCCTCCGGGTCTGCCGCCTCTAACCAGTGAGCCACACCTCGCTATCATCTGGCTATTAACAGGTATACACATGTATTGCGTTATATATTCAAATTCGACATGTATTTACATACTATAGGCGACATATTCATGTTTGTGTGTTTTTTATTACTAGTCTCCACCCCCAGCTTGATACTTCACAACGGTGGTTCTGGCTGAGCACTTTATTCTTCTGAAACAGGTGTGCTTATTTGTGTGAATATTTTTAAAGTGTTTGTTGCACTGGTTATGTGTCTAATCCTTAGATATTTATAGCCTTGTATTTTCTTGGCACATAGCCCAGCTCTGGCTGAAGATGTATTTATGTTCTTACCCCTTTGTACATAGGGACACTGCATCGTTACTAGACACCTTACGGATCTAGAGGCCTGCCTTTCTCCTTACTTAACTGCTATTTGTTGGTGAGCATTCTTCTTTATCCTTATCCTGGACATCTGTGGGAACCTGTCTTTGTCTTTACAGAGACTGCCATCTGATATGGTAATCCCCTTTGTCATTATACTGCTCGCCAGGGTGGGATTTTTATCTCACCTCTCGTGATTGTCTATTGAAGTTCCAAGTAGGACCAGACATAGTTCTGGATTCGATTTTGGGTCTTGTAGTGTTTTTTCTGGTTAATATATACTTCAACTAATTCTTTCATATATTTTTGTCTAGACCCTTTACTCACGCTATCCATGCCCATCAGGAATATGAATATTTCTGCCGCCGCTTGATGTGAAGTAACTACCTTAATCTCCGTTATCAGCCACTAGGTGAGAGTTGTGACCATCCTTCCTTAGGACCAGACATTAGGCATATAGGATGTTCGCTGTTGTTTGCATAGGTATTTTGCGACATTTCTCCAGTCCTCCCATATGTTCATAGGGTATTATCTGAGACTGTTGTTTTCTTTTATTGTCCTATGCAGATATAAAACCCATTGGTTTCTTTGGAGACTCCCTGCTCGTGAAATATTTTTGACTGCTTTAAGGGACTCCACCTATAAACCTTTTTGGTGAGTCGACCCTTCTGTGCTTCTGTAAGTTCCTGTGAATGGCTTTGATAAGGAGTGTCCTAACTGGGGCTCTGTAATAGGTCTCTTTTTCAGTTAAAAGATTGACTAGTGTCTGTTGGGTTCTCTTGTCATCCCTTATCTCCTGCAGTTTCGTTGTAGTGATACGCTTTGTGTTTTATTCTGCACTCTTTTCTCCTTTGCTCTTATCTTCTTCTTCCATCACACAAATAAGGTTTTTAATCTACCCACACTTTCCTTCCCTCTTTGTCTTTTTCCTTCTTTTATATATTTTTTTGCTTCCAAACCGAAAAAGCCTTGATGACTGCAAGCCCACTATGCTCTGTATGTCATATGTTTTATGTATATTATCGTGCATGAGGTGTTTATAGTGGCTGTTTTTTATATATCTCTACATATTATATGTGGATATATACATTTGTTCTCCCGTCCTGTTCATCCGTTTTGAAACTCTGCATGTATGTACATAGTTATTAATGTTGTTGACAGTAAGGCATTTGGTCTTATATTTATTTGTCTTGTCATTGTATTTATTGATTTTATTTGTGCTTTTTCAGCCCTGACGAAGTTCCCAACGGGAACGAAACGCGTTGGCTGAGGCCTTTTAAAGAATTGGATCAATAAAGGAACTTTTTTCAAAAACTATAATTTGCTTGGACTTCTACTTTTGCTGCACCATCCTTATCCATAAGAATATATATATATATATTTTTTTTCATGCTCCGGCCAGTAGCGCGTGTAAAAGGACCCGTCTTAAAAAGTGGCTCACGGCAATATTGGCAACCTGGCAGTTATCTCCATGGGATTGGACACTGCGAGCCTGACTCGGAAACAGACCAAGCAAGTGGCGCTGCTGACAGCAGTCCGTGGCTGCATAGGGACCCATGATCAATGAATCTACGCGTCACGGCCCGGTTTGTAACCTGTATTTGGGGGCTGAGGCGTGGAGAACCGAAGGCGGCTATGAACACTGCCATTTTTCGACACATTCAGCTTTTACAAAGCCCCCTCCCCCTTTGCAAGGCACAACAGTGCTCACTGAAGCACACACTGAGTCCGCGATCGACACTCTTCGTTGAAATGTATGCTTGCATCTGTAGTCTTCCGATGACAGGCTGCAGCTGAAAGCAATCAGAAGCGGAGCCAGCTGTCCTTCCACCAATGGGAGGGCCGTCGAATATTCAAAAGGAGGGAGCGAGTGTGAACCAGTGCAAGTGGCATTAGGAGAAGGCTAACGCCGAAATGCATCATGCCGAGCACTATGAGTAAATGGTCACCATGTAATCCCCGCTGTGTCCTCTGGTCATTTTTAAGAAGTGATCTTTGTTGTACATATATATATATGATCAAGAGTACATGGTACTCGAAACGCGTTGCTTGAGAGGTTCAAAATAAAATAAAAAAAACATCTTGCCTGAAGCCGTGGGGTCCGTCTTCTTCTTTCGCCACACCGAGTGGAGGTTTGAGGAATTTCTTGGATATATATATATATATATATGTATGTATATATATATATATATATATATATATATATATATATATATATATATATATAT
Source organism: Lissotriton vulgaris (assembly GCF_964263255.1). Lineage (NCBI taxonomy): Eukaryota > Metazoa > Chordata > Amphibia > Caudata > Salamandridae > Lissotriton > Lissotriton vulgaris. The sequence continues at coordinate 117,401,577 of NC_141688.1, forward strand.
ATATATATATATATATATATATATTACATACTGGCGGTCGCCAGTAGGTAGTTATGGTTAGGATTTTTTTCAATGCAAAATCTCAACATTCTATTGGGAATAACTTTGGCGCGGTTGAGGAATCTGCCTGAAAATTTCCTCAAATTCGCCTCGCGGCGCCCCGGTACTTCCCTGAAAGTTTGGGGGGGGATTTGTCAAGCGGGGGCCGAGATAAAAGGGGGGTCCCAAAACGCGTTTTCCCCATGTTAATTTCCATAGGGCGGTCGATTTCACTTTTAGCCCGAATGTCTGAATGGATTTCCACCAAACTTGGCAAAATTGTAGGGACTGGTAGCCCGATGTGCCTTTGCTATGTCTCAAGATATATGCTCCAGTGGTTTTTACGAAAATTAACTTTGAAAAAATATATATTGGGCTACATTGGGCTATATATATATGTTAGAGCCCAAATGTAGCCCAATATAGCCCAATGTAGCCCAATGTAGCCCAAAGATGGCCACCAGAGACAAAATATCAACCAGATGTAGCCCAACTATAGCCCAATGACAGAATGTCCCAGAGTGTTCTAAAGAACAACTAGAGCGCTAACAGTCTTACTTATGACAAAAGTATGGCACACCTGAAGTCATCTTGATTGGAATAAAGTGTTAACACTTAAAACATTTAATTTGTAAAGGAACAAAATGAGGGGGTTCATTTTGCCATAGGAATTATGATTAGTGCTGAAGAAAGAAAAATTAGGGCACATTTTAAATGACTTCTCAAATCCTCTTATATTTTATTAAAAAAATTCTGATATGCAGTCTCCCAAGATGGCCACCAGAGACAAAAGAGCCCAAATGTAGCCCAAATATCAGCCAGATGTAGCCCAACTATTGCCCAATGACAGAATGTCCCAGAGTGTTCTAAAGAACAACTAGAACGCTAACAGTCTTACTTATGACAAAAGTATGGCACACCTGAAGTCGTCTTGATTGGATTAAAGTGGTAACACTTAATACATTTATTTTGAAAAGGAACAAAATGAGGGGTTTCATTTTGCCATAGAAATTTATATATATATATATATATATATATATATATATATATATATATATATATATATATATATATATATATATATATATATATATATATAATTATAATATGTATATTTTCTGTAAATAGATATATAATGTATTTGGGAACTGATTACTTTATTATATGATTATTATTATACTAGCTGTCTTCAAGATTATCTTCTTATTGTTCATAGTTTCCTGCTATGTGCTTTCCTTGGATCAAGAATAGCAGTCTGTCTTTCTATGTTCTCTTGCACTTGCAGTATATCTAGTCTTTTTACCATTTTTATTTCAATCTGTAAAGAGGGTGTGCACACTTTTTTGTGTTGTCCTACCTTTATTTTCACTATATAAATATTTCTAATGGCTCTGAGCGCGCTATGTGAACAAGCTCCCTAGTGGAGTGAAACGCGTCATCCTTTATTGAATAAATCGCCACTCTGCAACTCACTCGAGGCTTGATTGTGTTCTTGGCTTGATTTTCGCTGCATTTCATTGGGGCCATTGGAGGTCTAAACCTGCTGTGTTCCGCCGATTACTGACGGACCAGGGACTGTTTTTTTCATATATATATATATATATATATATATATATATATATATATATATATATATAATTGAATAAATCGTCACTCTGCAACTCACTTGAGGCTTGATTGGTTTTTCAGCTTGATTTACGCTGCATTAATTGGGGCCATTGGAGGTCTAAACCTGCTGTGTTCTGCCGATTACTGACGGAACTGGGACTGCTTTTATATTCACTGAAAAAAACATAGGTTTCACACCAGTTATAGTTAGGAATTAGCATTTAAAAAACCTATTAAATTCACTGAAAAAACCATAGGTTTCACACCAGTTATAGTTAGGTGGAAATTTTACTCGCATAAAACCATTGAAATTCCCACGTTATAGTTAGTTGGACTCACTATAACTTGCACGTGCAATGCACTGCTGATGACGTCACATATTACATCACTCATGACATGGTCAGTGACATCACTCATGACATCACTGATGACATCTCAAATGACATCACTGATGACATCATCCAGTGAATGTGTATCTTTCTGAAAAATAAATATTTTTTATATATGTATATCTAAAGGTTGATGGAAGAATAAATGGGTAAATAAATGTCTAAATGGATGTTTTTTTGTGTAAAATTGATTGGTTAACTGACTTATTAAATGTATCTTAGTGAATACATATATTTGCGAGTGATGTTTAAATATTTAAATATCTGTATCTGTGTCTCACTTTGTGTATAAGTGGCTGCATGGGTTGGTGAGTAGCTACATGAGTGTGTATATGGGTTATTAGTTGTTTTTTTGAGTATCAGTATCAGTGTATGTATGGTTCGGTGGGGGATATTACTTAGAGCACAGATGCATGAATGAGTGACTCACTATTTGTATGTATTTTGAAGACAGCATGTGTGCAAGACTGTATGGGTGGATGATTGTGTGTATGGGTGGGTTAGTGAGTATGTGTTTTTATAATTGATTGTTTAAGAGAGTAAATATGTTTCCGTTTCTGTAGAAGTATGTGTAGTGGTGTGTATATAGCAGTATAATCAAGTAAATTTTTTTTTGATAGTTTATTTGCATGTGTGAATTTGTGTGTCAGTAACTATATGGATAAGTATTAGTGTGTAACAGGATGTATAGGTGTATGAGTACATATGATGAGTAAGTACATGCATGAGTGACTATATAGAACTGTTGTTGAATGAGTGGATGTGGATTTAGATGTTGGAATTACCTGATAAGTTGTTGTAATTGGTATTGGTTTCTCCTTTTTTAAGAAAATGTTAGTTTCTATTTTTGAATCTGTGTGTCAAAGGTTATTTTATGCTGATAGGAGGTCTGCCACTTTGTCACAAGGATGTTGTCATCAGTGATGTCATTTGAGATGTCATCAGTGATGTCATGAGTGATGTCACTGACCATGTCATGAGTGATGTAATATGTGACGTCATCAGCAGTGCATTGCACGCGCAAGTTATAGTGAGTCCAACTAACTATAACGTGGGAATTTCAATGGTTTTATGCGAGTAAAATTTCCACCTAACTATAACTGGTGTGAAACCTATGTTTTTTTCAGTGAATATATATATATATATATATATATATATATATATATATATATATATATATATATATATATATATATATAGATCTATTACCTACTGGCGGTCGCCAGTAGGTAGTTATAGTTAGGATTTTTTTCAATGTTAAATCTCAAAATTCTATTTGGAATAACTTTGGCACCGGTTGACGAATCTGCCTGAAAATTTCCTGAAAATGGCCTCGTCGAGATGCGGTTCTTCCTTGAAAGTTTGGGGGGGATACGTCAAGCGGGGGCCGAGATAAAAGGGGGGTCCCAAAACGCGTTTTCCCCATGTTAATTTCCATAGGGCGGTCGATTTCACTTTTAGCCCGAATGGCTGAATGGATTTCCACCAAACTTGGCAAAATTGTAGGGACTGGTAGCCCGATGTGCCTTTGCTATGTCTCAAGATATGTGCTGCAGTGGATTTTGAGTAATTTAGGTTCCAAAAAATATATATATCTATAGGCGCTCTCCGGTGCGCGCACCGGAGTGCGCTCCCGGCGCGACACGCGACTTGCGCGCAGAAAGCTGATTGGCTCTCAGTTGTCTGTAAACATTCTAAACAGTCCGGAGCGGCCGCCATCTTGTGTCTCGGTAGGATCGAGACACGAGAGGTGGCCAAAACAAAGGGGCAAATGACCATAAGGGGGCAGGGTAGACCCCCCCCTTGACCCCCTAGGTTTGATGTGGGGGCTATAAAAGGGCCCCGCGGGGCATTTAAAATATATATTTTTTTTTTCGTTTTGCGCGGGGGAAGCGCCCGGTACGCGCACCAGGTAGCGCACCGGGGAGCGTAAAATGAGGGAAAAAGATGACAGTTTATAAAAAAAAAAGCCTTTATTTAGAAATTGGAGGTAGTTCTAAAAAGAACTTTTTTTTTCTCTTCTTTTTGTTGTTTTATATTTTTTTTTGTTTTTTGAACTTTTTGAACTTTTTTTGGCTTTTTAAAACAATTTTATAATTTTTTTGGATTTTTGTCAAGGGAAAAATAAAAAACAGGGATTCCAAAACGGCTCAACAGGAGCAAAAAAATGTGAAAATTTAGGGACTGTCAGGGCAGCGGTGTTGCTGTTTCTTTTGGGCAATGAGTTCAACACTCTGCTCCCCATAGCAGAGCAGTTCGTCACACTCCGTGCACAGAAATTTGATGCCTGCAAACTCTGGCTGTATGTTAGGGACCATTCTTCTACGGGATGGTCCCGAAAGTGTTGCTCCACCAGTGAAGGTGCTGCCGCCATCTGTGGGTAATTTCCGTGCCAGGTCTCTGACACTCTCCCTCGCAAAGTTGTTTGGGTGTCTTCTTTTGACATGCCTGATTAAATTGGCATTTCCAAAACTATATTTTTTCAGAGGATTGCCTCTGGATAAAGTACTACCACATATTTTGCAGGTTACTTTTGGAGCGTTGACTTTTTTTTCTCCTTCAGGGATGTTATAAAATTTCCAGATGAAATGGATTTTTTTCTTCTGCCTAGGAGGGTCCTCATCTACAAATGCCTCTGAATCACTGCTGGATGACTCTCTTGCAGCCATTGCTGTAGATCAGGAAAGTAGGAGATGAAGATAGTACACAGAACAGCTCTTGCTCTCTCCAAGTACAAAGCAATAGTGAAGGAAATGGGTGGGGATTTCATTCTTTGTAAAAAAAATTGTTAGCAACCAATGAAAAGTGTTATTTTAGGGTCACATGACCCGACGCGCTTACGCAGCGCGCTCCAGAGCACTTCCGGGTGCGTTTACGCGGCGCGATCGTAGGCGCTTCCGGGGCGCAAACGTGGCGCGATCTTGGGCGCTTCCGGGTGCGTTTACGCGGCGCGATCGTAGGCGCTTCCGAGGGCACTTACGTTGCGCGCCAAAGTGACGTCATCAAACTTTTACAGAAATACATAATCATTTTCCTTATAAAAAAAAACGGATTTTATTTGTATGGAACGAAATGTTTTGCATTATTATTAACTTTTCATTCATATTTTTTTTCACGAACGACAGTAGCGCTCTGGGTGCGCTTTCAGGTGAGCTCACCGGAAAGCTTACCGGAGAGCTTAGCTGAAAGCTTCCCGGAGCGCGCACCCAGAGCGCAAAAGAAAAAAAATATATTAAAAAAATGAATACTTAAAAAAAAACAGCAAATTGTAAAAAAAAAAAAAGGTTAGAAACTCGATATGGAAAGGAATTAGCATTTAAAAAACCTATGAAATTCAATGAAAAAACCATAGGTTTCACACCAGTTATAGTTAGGAATTAGCATTTAAAAAACCTTTCAAATTCACTGAAAAAACCATAGGTTTAACACCAGTTATAGTTAGCTGAAAATTTTACTGACATAAAACCATTGAAATTCCCACGTTATAGTTAGTTGGACTCACTATAACTTGCACGTGTAATGCACTGCTGATGACATCACATATTACATCACTCATGACATGGTCAGTGACATCACTCATGACATCACTGATGACAGAGAGACTGACCTACTTTCACTCGCTAATATATGTATTCACTAAGATACACTTAATAAGGCAGATATCCAATTATTTTTTTTAAAAAAAACATCCATTAAGACAATAATTTAAACAAATATTCTTCCATCGACCTTAACATACATATATAAAACATATTTATTTATCTGAAAGACACACATTCACTGGATGGTGTCATCAGTGCATTACACGTGCAAGTTATAGTGAGTCCAACTAACTATAACGTGGGAATTTCAATGGTTTTATGTCAGTAAAATTTCCAGCTAACTATAACTGGTGTTAAACCTATGGTTTTTTCAGTGAATATATATATATATATATCCAACAAACTGCAGAGACCCTTTTGGATGCAGCCACACACGAACTCCATTGAGAACTCCTTTATTTCAACAGCCTGCCAGCAGGGTTACAAAGGTGACGCTCTTCGAGTAATTAGCTGCCAAATGCATTTCGAGAGTCACAGCTCTCTTCGTCAGTGGCAGGTTCATCATGTGCTGGCTCACTCACTCTTTATTTATATTAAGTCCCCGCCCCCTGGGCGTCAGCTGTCAGAGGCGTTTATGGGATCCGTAGTCTTTATATCACATAGAGTATTTCCCAGCGAAATGGATGCAAATTTTGAAAATGAAGGCACATCTCATTTGTTTGCCTGCCTTGCTTTCACGCCATTGATGGAGTGTTCAAAGGGGATACCTCTGCAGTACCCCTAGAAACGTCCGTGTCCACTTTTCCTCCGTGGTAAAGAGGATTGGCTCTGTCGCAACAGCGGGCTGCAGTCCACGACCGGCCGGCACGGATGGGAGGTGAGCAGACGTCTATGCAGGGTAGCGCCTGCTCAATTCACGATGGCAACAGGAAAGCAAGACATTGTAACAGACGTTTTTGTCACATCTACTATGGAGAATGAAATATGTTTTAATTTAATTTTGGTTAAAAGCGCTACCCACTGGGGATCAATTGAAGGACTATCACATCCAGAATGCCGTGCTGCCGGCCACGCCCTGGTCGACAGGTGGTGCATATAAACTGCATGAGATCAATAGCGCTTTTTAATCAGTTACAGCACAACGCCACTGATGAAGGGAACTTGGATTCCTGAAACGCGTCTGGCGAGGGAATATGCTTGGTGTGACTTTCGTTTTGTGCATTGTCAGCATGCTGCCATTAAACATGTGAAAATCCAATACCTCTCGTGGCTTTCTTCAAGTTGGGTTTCCTGCTTTGTTGGATGTATACCGGCTGTTCCCGGTCGGGAAGAAAGCTCGCTGCGCAGCAGAATCCATGCTAGCTTCCAAACGGAGGTCTAACTACACGGATGGGAGGTGAGCAGACGTCTATGCAGGGTAGCGCCTGCTCAATTCACGATGGCAACAGGAAAGCAAGACATTGTAACAGACGTTTTTGTCACATCTACTATGGAGAATGAAATATGTTTTAATTTAATTTTGGTTAAAAGCGCTACCCACTGGGGATCAATTGAAGGACTATCACATCCAGAATGCCGTGCTGCCGGCCACGCCCTGGTCGACAGGTGGTGCATATAAACTGCATGAGATCAATAGCGCTTTTTAATCAGTTACAGCACAACGCCACTGATGAAGGGAACTTGGATTCCTGAAACGCGTCTGGCGAGGGAATATGCTTGGTGTGACTTTCGTTTTGTGCATTGTCAGCATGCTGCCATTAAACATGTGAAAATCCAAAACCTCTCGTGGCTTTCTTCAAGTTGGGTTTCCTGCTTTGTTGGATGTATACCGGCTGTTCCCGGTCGGGAAGAAAGCTCGCTGCGCAGCAGAATCCATGCTAGCTTCCAAACAGAGGTCTAACTACACGGATGGGAGGTGAGCAGACGTCTATGCAGGGTAGCGCCTGCTCAATTCACGATGGCAACAGGAAAGCAAGACATTGTAACAGACGTTTTTGTCACATCTACTATGGAGAATGAAATATGTTTTAATTTAATTTTGGTTAAAAGCGCTACCCACTGGGGATCAATTGAAGGACTATCACATCCAGAATGCCGTGCTGCCGGCCACGCCCTGTTCGACAGGTGGTGCATATAAACTGCATGAGATCAATAGCGCTTTTTAATCAGTTACAGCACAACGCCACTGATGAAGGGAACTTGGATTCCTGAAACGCGTCTGGCGAGGGAATATGCTTGGTGTGACTTTCGTTTTGTGCATTGTCAGCATGCTGCCATTAAACATGTGAAAATCCAATACCTCTCGTGGCTTTCTTCAAGTTGGGTTTCCTGCTCTGTTGGATGTATACCGGCTGTTCCCGGTCGGGAAGAAAGCTCGCTGCGCAGCAGAATCCATGCTAGCTTCCAAACGGAGGTCTAACTACATGGATGGGAGGTGAGCAGACGTCTATGCAGGGTAGCGCCTGCTCAATTCACGATGGCAACAGGAAAGCAAGACATTGTAACAGACGTTTTTGTCACATCTACTATGGAGAATGAAATATGTTTTAATTTAATTTTGGTTAAAAGCGCTACCCACTGGGGATCAATTGAAGGACTATCACATCCAGAATGCCGTGCTGCCGGCCACGCCCTGGTCGACAGGTGGTGCATATAAACTGCATGAGATCAATAGCGCTTTTTAATCAGTTACAGCACAACGCCACTGATGAAGGGAACTTGGATTCCTGAAACGCGTCTGGCGAGAGAATATGCTTGGTGTGACTTTCGTTTTTTGCATTGTCAGCATGATACCATTAACATGTGAAAATCCAATACCTCTCGTGGCTTTCGTTAAGTTGGGTTTCCTGCTTTGTTGGATGTATACCGGCTGTTCCCGGTCGGGAAGAAAGCTCGCTGCGCAGCAGAATCCATGCTAGCTTCCAAACGGAGGTCTAACTACACGGATGGGAGGTGAGCAGACATCTATGCAGGGTAGCGCCTGCTCAATTCACGATGGCAACAGGAAAGCAAGACATTGTAACAGACGTTTTTGTCACATCTACTATGGAGAATGAAATATGTTTTAATTTAATTTTGGTTAAAAGCGCTACCCACTGGGGATCAATTGAAGGACTGTCACATCCAGAATGCTGTGCTGCCGGCCACGCCCTGGTCGACAGGTGGTGCATATAAACTGCATGAGATCAATAGCGCTTTTTAATCAGTTACAGCACAACGCCACTGATGAAGGGAACTTGGATTCCTGAAACGCGTCTGGCGAGGGAATATGCTTGGTGTGACTTTCGTTTTGTGCATTGTCAGCATGCTGCCATTAAACATGTGAAAATCCAATACCTCTCGTGGCTTTCTTTAAGTTGGGTTTCCTGTTTTGTTGGATATATATATATATATATCCACAATTCCTTTGTGTTTACTCCAAGCAACGGTCCACGGCACCACAAATGCTTTTAAACAGAGTTTATTTTATGGCAAAAACTCTACACATTTCAGAAACAACGTTTCCTTGCTCACGAGTACTCGTCAGAATCCATGACTCCTTTCTTCACCATTCTGCAAAAGCACCTCCTGGCGCCCTACTGGTTGGGGAATTCAGTGCCAGACCTGAGGGATCTTGTTGTGCTTTGTGGGCACCCACGGCTGACTGACTGTAGCAACTGCAGCTCGCACCTCAGCTAGAGGGGAATATTTCTCCAATTGAGAAGTGTGGCTGATTCCAGTGTCACAGTCCTTTGGACCCGGGAGGGATAGTGATCCCACACCCAAGAAGGTGCTGCTGGGTGCCTGAAGGTCTAGTCAGGAGGGATGGAACGCAGTAACTGTTTCCTTCCGCTTTAGGTGGCCCTGATAATCTAATAAAAGTGTCACTAGTAGGGGCAACTTGTAATACTGGCTGGTGCCATTTAAGTGACTGGAGGGCTGGGTCATGAGGTGCAGTCAAAACTTGTGATTTTTTGACAATTACAACTGTATGGGATATGCGATATTGGAAATATCATGTTTTATTAATTGATTATGAATCTTGTATTTATTTTGCGCTTTTATGATCGTATGTCAAGATTTTTTGACTGACTGTATACCGATGGGTAGTGCATATATATTTATGCCATTCTACTGCTATTCCACAATTGCATATAACTGTAAAGTATATATCCAATGTGTATGTTGTGTTGATTTTAATTTGTGTGTAATACAAAGACCAGTGTTTTATACATGCAGTGTACAGTCTTTTTGTAGCATATGCAATGTGTTGTTAAGGTGGTAGTGTGCCAATATTTTACACTTTAACCTGATGATAGGCCTGCCTGCTCTGTGTCAAGCTGCTCAAGGGTGAGCACAGGTTATTGGTACAATAATATTCCTTTCTAGGATGGTGGATTCTGTCTGTCTTTGATGCCTCCCAGCCAGCCAGAAACCGCTGGTTCTAACAAGGATGTATTAACGTTCTGAAATTATAGACATATATTGCCATGTTGGAATCTATGTTCTGACTTATGGCTTGTAACTCTGTTTGGGGATGGACTTTCAAGCACCAAATGGCCCAGGACTACAGGCTCCAGCATTCTATGCGGAAAGGAGGGCCTCCCATACCCAGCCTCAGCAACAGGTAAGTGCTCAGAAATAGTGCTCTTCTCACGCAGCCCGGGGCACACCCGGGCTTGGGCCTGGGTCAAGACTGGACTCATCTTCGCCTTTCAGAGCCCGGAGGCTGGGCATGGGGCCCATCTCTTGTGTCCATCTCCTGGACTCAACATCAACATTAACATCAACACATTGGACTATCCAAGGAATTAAAGGTATACAAGTGTCTTTTTTTCTTTTCTTGATTGCGCTGATATTAAAATGGGTAAACAGAAAGGCAGCCAACTCCCAGAATGTGTTATGAAAGGGAAGGTGGTCTATACATCTATTTATTACTATCTTTCAACTGTCATGGGTGCCTTTCATACAGCAATTGGCCAGGTAGATGCCTGGCTGGATTCCACCTTACAGAACTCTGGAGCATTAATCACTAGCACTGAAGAGGCCAAGGTAGCCCCAATGCAAACCTCAGGTGATGTCCTACCCCTTACCTCACAGAATGGTTCATCAGTGGCTTCAAGTGCTCCCATCCAAATGGGGGCACAATCTGACACTATACAGCAGAACCCAGGTGTCATTCATGATGCACTAACCTTGACAGGGCTAGAGCCTTCTATGTTAACAGGTAACCCGCCATTAAAGAAAAATCAGGAAAGAGACAGTAAATGTGAGGAGGGCAAGTGACTTCCCATTGAAGAACAGCTCTACTATACTTCCTAAACAAAGTGTGTCGGAGCGAAGAGACCAGTTGGCAAGGTGGGAAGAAGATCGGTCCTGAATTCCACCAATTGGGTAAATTATTTCAAAGACTTTAGTGTTAAATGTTTAGGCAGATTAGATAGCCAAATCAGGAAGATCAGCAACTTCTGCTCCCTGGTGTTGACGAAACTGAGTGGCTTGGATGAAATTTGCAAATTTTTGCTCAGTTTCTGGAAAAGTGGCTAAGGGAGCAGAATATAATCAGAATGTCATGGCCATTGACCAGAAAAGAGCTTCATGTAAAACCTTGCAACCTTAGAACTTGATTCTTCCTGGAAGTAGTCAATTGCAAGTAAAGAGGGATCAGCTGATGCTCTGAGACTAACCAGTGGTACAAAGATCATCCTCCCCAGGAGGGAAGTAGGACCCGAGCAGGATGTGGGACACAGTGTGGTAGCCCATAGTAAGCAGATTCCTCCAAGTAAGAATTATAAACGCTTAACTGAGGGCTCTGAAATCCATCCATCCACCTGAGTATGCCCTACTTTATCGTCATTCTGGAAAATGTTCAGAAGCTTGGTACCCCAGGCTCTGAAACTCATGCCTCCCTCCTAATAAAAGTAACTTTATGGCTCAGGAATTACGCAGGGTGAACTTGCGATCTGGCAACCTATCTAATATGATTCTTTCTGTAAGGAAAGTTTCATGGGTTGGGCTATTTGAGTGATCTTCTCCTGAGGATTTTATAATAATTGATTTTAAAGTGCAGGATTTAACATTGGCCATGTTACACTGCTTACATCCGTTAATTTTCAGCAGGGGAACATCAAAACACAGCGCCTAGGCTTTTTTTTACAGCCCAAGGAGGAATCGCCCAAAAACCTTCCCTGGAACAGAACAACACATTAGACCCATGAGACATAATGATGCAAATGTTTACATCAGTCTCCAATAGGTATTAGGTTTTATCATCTTTGGAACAGCTGGACTAACCATTACATCATTCCAGGTCTCTTGGCCTTGAACAAGAGCTAGGTCCCCCTCCTACAGCTGACTTATGAATGACTAATTCTAATGACTAAGTATCATTGATGACCTTATATGTGATTTCTTGGAATGTGGCGGGCCTGCGGGCTAAACTATATAATCCTGATTGGTTGCAGTTAGTGGAGCAGTACGGCGTTATATGTTGCCAAGAGTCATGGCCACAAGTCTCTTTGTTTATTAATGGTTATTCAACGTTTAGTGTCCCTGCCACTCCATCTAACCCAGGAAGGGCTTGGGGTGGTTGGGCAACCTTTCTATCAGTTAGCCTCGCTGGTATAATTGTTTGAGAAATGCATTCAAGTTCAAGTTCAGTAATTTGTATAGCACACTACTCACCCAGAGGGTCTCAAGGCGCTTGGGGAGGGTGGGTGGATTACTTATCGAATAGCCAGGTTTTTAGCTACTTTCTAAAGGAGAGGTGGTTCTGTGTAAGGCGGAGGTGAGTGGGGAGGGAATTCCAGGTTTTGGTCGCTAAGTAGGAGAAAGATCTTCCTCCCATGGTGGATCTATTGATGCGTGGAATTGTGGCGAGGGATTGATTAGATGAGCGTAGTTGGCGGATGGGTGTGTAGAAGGACAGTCGTTTGTTGAGGCATTCTGGTCCTAGGTCGTAGATGGCCTTGTGTGCGTGGGTGAGGAGACGGAACGTTACTCTCTTGTTGATGGGAAGCCACTGGAGGTCTTTTAGGTGACTGGAAATGTTGGCTTGACGGAGGATGTCCAGTATGAGTCTGGCTGAGGCGCTTTGGATGCGTTGGAGTTTTTTCTGTAGTTTGGCTGTGGTTCCGGCGTAAAGGGTGTTTCCATAATCTAGTCAGCTAGTGACTAGTGCGTGGGTGACTGTTTTTCTTGTTTCGGTGGGGATCCAGCTGAAGATTTTTTTGAGCATGCATAGGATGTTGAAGCATGATGATGAGACGGCGTTGACTTGTCTGGTCATCGAGAGGGAGGAGTCTAGGATGAAGCCCAGGTTACGTGCGTGGTCCATTGGTATGGGTGCTGTGCCCAGGGCCGGTGGCCACCATGAGTCGTCCCATGCAGAGGGGGACGGTCCTAAGATGAGGACTTCCGTTTTGTCAGAATTTAGTTTTAAACGGCTGTTCTTCATCCATTCGGCTACTTCTTTCATTCCTTCGTGTAGATTGGTTTTGGCGGTGTTGGGGTCTTTGGTGAGGGAGAGGATTAGTTGGGTGTCGTCTGCATAGGAGATGATGTTGAGGTCATGTTGTCGCGCGATGGTTGCGAGGGGACTCATGTATACGTTGAAGAGGGTGGGACTGAGTGATGATCCTTGTGGTACGCCGCAGTTGACTTCGGTGGCCGCTGATTTGAATGGGGGGAGGTGTACTCTATGAGTTCTTTCAGGGAGGAACGAGATGATCCAGTCCAATGCTTTTCCTTGTATTCCGACGTTGCTGAGGCGTTGTATGAGGGTGTTATGACAGACTGTGTCGAAGGCGGCGGAGAGGTCAAGTAGGATGAGGGCAACTGATTCTCCGCAGTCCAGTAGCGTTCGTATGTCATCCGTAGCAGCGATGAGTGCGGTCTCGGTGCTGTGTTTGGCTCGGAAGCCGGACTGTGAGGGGTCGAGTGAATTGTTGGATTCAAGGAAGGCGGCGAGCTGGCTATTGACGGCTTTCTCGATGACTTTGGCCGGGAAGGGGAGGAGAGAGATGGGGCGGTAGTTCTTAAGCTCAGAGGGGTCCGCTGTGGGTTTCTTCAGAAGGGCGCTGAGTTCAGCATGTTTCCAGCTGTCTGGGAAGGTAGCGGAATTGAGGGAACAGTTGATGACATCGCGGAGATGGGGTGCGATGATGGAGTTTGCTTTGTTGAAGATATGGTGGGGGCATGGGTCAGTTGGTGATCCTGAGTGGATGGAGTTCATCAGTCGGATGGTGTCTTCAGTGGTGATTGGGTTCCAGGCGCAAAGGATGTGAGAGTGCTGTTATAGTTCTGAGGAGGGTGGAGTGGGTTGTTCTTCGGACAGGTTTTTAAATCTGTTATGGATGTCTGCGATTTTGTTGTGGAAGAAAGAGGATAGAGAGTCGCAGAGGTCTTGGGAGGGAGTGATGTCGTTGGTGCCGACGGTGGGGTTGGTGAATTCTTTGACGATGTTGAATAGTTCCTTGCTATTTTGGGCGTTGTTGTCGAGACAATCTTTAAATGCTGATTTCTTGGTGGATCGGATCAATTGGTGGTGTTTGCGGGTTGCGTCTTTGAAGGTGGTCAGGTTGTCAGTGGTTGGGTTTTTTCTCCAGGTTTTCTCGAGGGTGCGACATAACTTCTTGGATTTTTTAAGGTCATCGTTGAACCAGGGGGCCTTTTTGTTACCTTGTTTGATCAGGTGGTTTTTCAAGGGTGCTAATTCGTCAGCGCTGTGGGTGATCCATTGTGTGAATTTGGTGGCAGCTTGGTTTGGGTCCGATGATAAGGTGGGGGTGTTTTGGTTAAGCGATGAGAGGAGCTGGTCGGTGGTGATTTTGTTCCAGTTTCTTCGAGGAATAGGTTGTTGTGGGATGTGGGTCGTGGTCTTTTTGTAGCTGAAGTGAATGCAGCTGTGGTCAGTCCAATGGAGATCTGTGGTGTGATCAAAGGAGATGAATTTGCTGGATGTGAAGATAGGGTCGAGCGTGTGTCCGGCTAAGTGGGTGGGGGTGTCGACAAGTTGTTTGAGTCCGAGATTGGCCATGTTGTCAGAAGGGTGGTGGTGTTGCTGTCGTTATTCTTTTCCAGGTGGAAGTTGAGGTCTCCCAGTAAAATGTAGTTCTCGGAGGTGAGGGCATGTGGGCTGATGAAGTCAGTGATGTCTTCGTTGAATTGTGTGCGGGTACCTGGTGGTCTGTAGATGAGGGTGCCTCTAAGTGTCGTCCTGGGGTTGGTGTGGATCTGGAAGTGAAGGTGTTCGGCGGTCGCGAGGTTATCGTTGGAGTTGGTCGAGATTCGGATGGTGTTCTTGTGGACGATGGCGATGCCTCCTCCTGTTTGGTTGATGCGGTCTTTTCGGATGATATTGTAGGTGTCCGGGATGGCTATGGCGATGTCGGGCGCTGATGAGGTGTTCATCCAGGTTTCTGTAAGGAAGGCGACGTCCGGTGATGTAGTGTTGAGTAGGTCCCAGAGTTCAGTGGCATGTTTATGGATCGATCGGGTATTCAGCAATATACACTTCAGGTGGTTGGAGTCGGAGTTGTGTTTGGAGGGGGAGGATTTGGTATGGGTCCTGATGCAGGCGAACTTGCAGGAGTGGCAGGCGAATGGTCCGTGGGTGTGTCCTGGGGTAGCTAGGCAGCATTGTGAGGTGCGTCCGGCGTTAAGGGCAAGGAGAGTAGCGGCGTCATATGTTATGCGGGTGGAGTGGGATTTGCGAGGACCAGGGGGTCTGGTGCTGGGCACGGTCCAGGCGCGGACGGGCGTAGACGGGCTTACCTTTGGCGCACCTTCGGGGCGCGACCGCTGCGCGCAAATGCATCTGTCATATGCGGGAAGTGGAGGGGAGGGGCGAGGGAGGAGCAGCTGGGAGGCGGGGGGCGGGGTGGAGAGTCGGACAGGGAAGGCAAAACAACAACAACAATCTAAACAAAATGGCAGTAAGCCAAAAGCGATACCGGGTTGGGGAACAGAAAGTGTGAAAACGCAGTGAAAAAGACACAATCAGGCACAATACAATTTCAGGCACAATACAATTCAATACAGGCAGCACAAATAGCAAGAGCGTTGCAGCGCGCTATGGGAGACTAGCGCTACGGTAATATGCTAATTAGTGTAAGCGATGGGCGCACGAGGGTGATTAATAAATAAATGTTTTATGTGTGTTCAATGCAGTGGTCTAGTGGTAACGATACCCGTCTGGCATGTAGGTCAGGGAGCAGCGTGAGGAGGAGCAACCGCTTCTGAGGAATCAGGACGGTCACAGAGAGCTATCGGAAAAGCGGAGCCTGACGATCTGTGGGAGGGAGGAGCAGCTGGGAGGCGGGAGGCGGGGTGGAGAGTCGGGAAGGGAAGGCAAAACAACAACAACAATCTAAACAAAATGGCAGTAAGCCAAAAGCAATACTGGGTTGGGGAACAGAAAGTGTGAAAGCGCGGTGAAAAAGACACAATCAGGCACAATACAATATCAGGCACAATACAATTCAATACAGGCAGCACAAATAGCAAGAGCGTTGCAGCGCGCTATGGGAGACTAGCGCTACGGTAATATGCTAATTCGTTTAAGCGATCAGCGCACGAGGGTGATTAATAAATAAATATTTTATGTGTGTTCAATGCAGTGGTCTAGTGGTAACGATACCCGTCTGGCATGTAGGTCAGGGAGCAGCGTGAGGAGGAGCGACCGCTTCTGAGGAATCAGGACGGTCACAGAGAGCTATCGGAAGAGCGGAGCCTGATGATCTGTGGGAGGGAGGAGCAGCTGGGAGGCGGGAGGCGGGGTGGAGAGTCGGGAGGGAAGGCAAAACAACAACAACAATCTAAACAAAATGGCAGTAAGCCAAAAGCGATACCGGGTTGGGGAACAGAAAGTGTGAAAACGCGGTGAAAAAGACACAATCAGGCACAATACAATATCAGGCACAATACAATTCAATACAGGCAGCACAAATAGCAAGAGCGTTATTATTATTATATTTATTTTTATAGAGCGCGCAGCTACCCGGAGGTTTCCCGGCGTTGCAGCGCGCTATGGGAGACTAGCGCTACGGTAATATGCTAATTAGTTTAAGCGATCGGCGCAGGAGGGTGATTAATAAATAAATATTTTATGTGTGTTCAATGCAGTGGTCTAGTGGTAACGATACCCGTCTGGCATGTAGGTCAGGGAGGAGCGTGAGGAGGAGCGACCGCTTCTGAGGAATCAGGATGGATTGGTAGATACAGTGTATTATCAAATGCTATTATTAAAGCTTCAGAAATCGTTAGATTTGTTGTTGTTCAACGTTTACCATAATGTTTTTGATCCTTCCATAATTATGTATGTGGATGAACTGGAGGATCATTAATGTAAAGCTGAGGGTGGTCAAAATAATGAATTGTTAATAACATAGGTAGGGGATTTCAATTTATGAAAAAGCAACTCTAAAATTACTTTTGTATTTCGCATAGTGTGAAAACCATCAGTTGTATTTTTTTTTAAATGTGATAGTATTACATATTATGGGATGCAGATGATTCTGTGGGGTAGTGCAGGTAAGCAGAGTAAGTATATGGTAAGTTATACATTATTTTCTTAGTGATATATGTGGCCGCAGTAGTACCGCAATACTATTGTGGTACATAGTGATGGCAAGGGATTATCTGATTAGATATCTTGTTCTTTTCCAATAGGTGAATGCAGCCATGTTGGTTTTACAGCATTATTGCCAGTGTTTTGCGAAAGACCTTAAGAATATCTTTAAAAATAAGTGCTTTTTATTAGTATACATTTAGGATAGTGGTGATAGGAAATAAATTCAACAAATGGCTACATGTATTTTTGTTTTGAATACGGTGTACCATGGTACTATCGCAAACATTTCTAGAGACAACCCCAGTACCGTAAAAGTATTTATAGAAATTGAAATCATGTATTTTGACATTTACTCATATTGCTATGAGGTTGGGTTCAATAGAGCCTTTGATTACAAGTGTGTATTTTGGATTTATATATGGTTCAGCATGAATTGGTGGATGTTAATTATGAACACATTTTTGCAATGTGAGGTAAAATGTAAACCATCTACACGATATAGATAAGCTTTTCAAAACAGAATGTTTAGGTGATGTATGGAAAACATGCTGTGACCTCTTGGGAAGACAGCATTTTGTTTTCATGTCTGTAAGTTTTCGTATACTTTCCTGCCTTTACTAATGACTGCTTCCATTTTATCATACTATTTAACAAATGACACTTATGAAAGAAACACTGTGATTGGTTATCTGTAAGAATGGGCTACTAATATAACCCAAACACTAGAAAAAAGCACATTGTGTAAGAACATCAACTGCACTGTGCACTTTCAAAACAGTATGCTATTTCTACAACTACTTCAGTGAAATTTAAGGTCAGATGACTATGTAAACCAATAGAGTATAGGATTAGAAGGGAAAGCCACCATTTATATGTTATGTATTTGGTGATTTGCTGAAAGGAAAGACAGACTAACTTTAAACACAGGATAAAATAAACTAGTTGTATGCTATCTAACAAATACAAAAGAGCTGTAACAAAGATTGCTATTGGATTATATTTCATATTAGTCTACAACCCTAGCTCAATAGTACTAGACTTATGCAAAATTTGATTAGGTGAACTGTTGTACTACGACTAAAGATCAACTAAAGCTTGGAGATACAAATCTGTATTTAATTGTGTTACATTCCTAGGAAAAATATCACAGTATTTACTTGTATTAAAGGTAAATAGAAATGAAGTACCATTATTTATTACTATGAAAACTTGTTAAATGTACAGCTAATGTGTGATTTATAGATTACTGTAATTATCACTTATAGTACTTTTGCTTGTTTTTCTATTTCTATATACAGGGTTAGCTGCATTTAGCTAAATATTACCAGAAAAAAGGAAAATGAAAATGTATTCTAAACATATAAGAGAAAACTTACTGACACCTACAAAGGGGCAAAGTGGATATTCCACGAAGGAAAATGGTATGGTTATTAGTACATGTTGGCAAACTGAGAAAGCAGTTTCTGCTGATGATATGGTTACACATACAAAATAGATTCCTACAAATGGTAATATGTATAGAAAAGACACCCAAACAAACATGTGAAGTGTTCTCTGTTGTACAGTCATACAAGAAGGGACAGCATTAGAAATCATATATGGAAATAGCTTAAAAATAGAGTACTTCTTGGGAATTTAGCCCCAGGCCCGATGGCTTCCTAGTTGAGTTTTATAAAACCTACCGCCACTTACTTATCCCAATCCTACGGCAAGTCTTTGAGGTAGCTCGTGAGATGGGCATTCTGACCCAGACAATGCGGGAGTCACTCATAATCTCCATTCCGAAACCCGGGAAATCAGCCACACAATGCGATTCATATAGGTCCCTCTCCCTTATAAACGTGGATGCCAAGATTTTAGCCAAATTGATTGCGAATCTAATTAGTCCCCTCATGACAGCCCTGGTCCTTCCTGACCAGTATGGGTTTGTGCCATTAGAGGCACATCTCATAATCTACGCACCTTGTTCGCCATCCTGCAGGATATTGACCCTGACACCAATGCGGTGGCGGTCTTCCTTGACGCCACCAAAGTATTTGACACCTTAGAATGGAATTACCTGGCGTATGTGCTCCAGCATGGGCTTTCCCGCCCCCTTTTTGGCATGGATAAATCTGCTATACACCGGTCTACAGGCAAGCAGCCTTGTGAACGGCGTTCGCTCCTCTCCCTTCACAAAAGTCGGAGGCACCAGACAGGGGTGCCATGTCTCACCCCTCCGCTTTGCCCTGGTCGCTAAAATACGCCAACACTATCTGGACCATGCCCTTATATACCTCAATAAACAAGTTCTCATATCTTTATACGCTGATGACCTTACTCTATACCTCCGCAATCCGGAAGACAGCCTTAACCCTATCCTACGGCTGTTCATCCTTTTTGGTCGCTAGTCTGGGGTTAAGATCAATTAAGGGAAGTCTCAGATATTCCCTCTTACGAAGTCCACTTCGCGGTACATCTCCGACTACCTTCTTGCATGGTGCAAAGACACAGTAAAGTACCTTAACATAGTTACCACTCGCAACCACAGTGACCTGCTGACGGCTAGCTATGGGCAAGCCCTTGACCTCTTCACAGATAAGATTTCAAAGTGGATCACTATGCCTATCTCTTTAGCTGGACGCGCCTCGCTAATAAAGATTATCATCCTGCCTAATTTACTCTACTTGTTTACTAACATCCCCTACGCCCCTAGTCGACATTTCTTCAAGGCCCTCAAAACTCAACTCATATGTCTCACGTGGGGAGGGCAACACGCTAAGCTGCAATGGGACACTCTCACACGCAGCAGCGGTGCGTCCATTGGGGCGTAGGGACGTAGCCCTACTAACCCCTGGACGCACCTCGCAAGTCGCAAGAGCAGCAGCAATGAATATAATTGTATATGCAGCCCTTCAATCCGGGTTGCGGGACGCACCCGATTTAATAGGGAGCGCGCAGGGGTGGGGCTGGCTGGCTGGCTGGTCTGCTGAGTGACAGTCTGCACTCTGCAGACGTCAGCAGGCCTGGAAGACTGGAAGTACTAGGTGCGCATGAGGAATTTCGGGCTGCACCTAGCCCGAGCATGCGCATCAGGGTAGATGCTCAGCGGGAATGAAGGGGCCGGGGGAGGGGTGCCGCTGTAGCCGGACCCCGTGGTATAGAAAGGTGCCAGGGCGAGGAGTCAGTGTGCCCCCCTAGCCAATCCTGGCGCTACATGCAGCGCCAGGATTGTCTGGTCCACCCGCACAGCAGGGCAGGCAATCCATTATTGGATGCCGCCCGTGGGTGGTGTGGCACACTGCCTCAGCCGCACTGCAATGGCCAATCACTGTGTGCAGGGGCGTAACAAACGCCCCCGCAGACCCCGCAGTGCGGGGGGCCTCACTCTCTACAGTTAATGAAGGGGGCCCCCTGGGGGGCCCGTCCCCCTCAGCTCTTCTGAGAGCTGTGAGAGAGGTCTACGCTGAAGCAAGCCTCTCTCCCTCTGCATCTGAAGCAGGTGCAGCGCTGCTCGGAGCCCTTCGCCCCCTCCCTCTGACTAAAGAGAAACAAAGTATCAATATACATTGTTTCTCTTCAGTCAGAGCCAGAGGCAGTCCTGGAAAGAGGATGGGGGCCCCAGAGACAGCAGTCTCCACTGCTCCTCTGAGGCAGCACAGAGCCCGGCCCCCACTCTCTCCTCCCCCAGCCCAGAGAAGAGACAGGGACAAGGATGGGGTGGGGGGCCCCACAAGAGAAGAGAAGAGAAGAGACAGGGACAGGCCCCCATCCAAAAAGAGACAGGGACAAGGATGGGGTGGGGTGGGGGCCCCACAAGAGAAGAGAAGAGAAGAGAAGAGAAGAGAAGAGAAGAGAAGAGACAGGGACAGGAAGAGACAGGGACAAGGATGGGGTGGGGGGCCCACAAGAGAAGAGAAGAGACAGGGACAGGAAGAGACAGGGACAAGGATGCGGTGGGGGGCCCACAAGAGAAGAGAAGAGAAGAGACAGGCCCCCATCCGAGAAGAGACAGGGACAAGGATGGGGTGGGGGGCCCACCCCACAAGAGAAAAGAGGGTGGGGGGCCCACCCCACAAGAGAAGAGACAGGGACAAGGATGGGGTGGGGGGCCCGCCCCACAAGAGAAGAGAAGAGAAAGTGGGGGGCCCACCTCACAAGAGAAGAGACAGGGACAAGGCTGGGGTGGGGGGCCCACAAGAGAAGAGAAGAGACAGGGGCAGGAAGAGACAGGGACAAGGATGGGGTGGGGGGCCCACAAGAGAAGAGAAGAGAAGAGACAGGGACAGGCCCCCATCCGAGAAGAGACAGGGACAAGGATGGGGTGGGGGGCCCCACAAGAGAAGAGAAGAGACAGGGACAGGCCCCCATCCGAGAAGAGACAGGGACAAGGATGGGGTGGGGGCCCCACAAGAGAAGAGAAGAGACAGGGACAGGCCCCCATCCGAGAAGAGACAGGGACAAGGATGGGGTGGGGGGCCCACCCCACAAGAGAAGAGAAGAGAGGGTGGGGGGCCCACCCCACAAGAGAAGAGAAGAGACAGGGACAAGAAGAGACAGGGACAAGGATGGGGTGGGGGGCCCACAAGAGAAGAGAAGAGACAGGGACAGGCCCCCTTCCGAGAAGAGACAGGGACAAGGATGGGGTGGGGGCCCCCCAAGAGAAGAGAAGAGACAGGGACAGGCCCCCTTCCGAGAAGAGACAGGGACAAGGATGGGGTGGGGGGCCCACCCCACAAGAGAAGAGAAGAGAGGGTGGGGGGCCCACCCCACAAGAGAAGAGAAGAGACAGGGACAAGAAGAGACAGGGACAAGGATGGGGTGGGGGGCCCACCCACAAGAGAAGAGAAGAGACAGAGACAAGGATGGGGTGGGGGGCCCACCCCACAAGAGAAGAGAAGAGAGGGTGGGTGGCCCACCCCACAAGAGAAGAGAAGAGACAGGGACAAGAAGAGACAGGGACAAGGATGGGGTGGGGAGCCCACCCCACAAGAGAAGAGAAGAGACAGGGACAAGGATGGGGTGGGGGCCTCAGAGAGCAAGAGCAGGAGACAGCACAGAGCAGTACTCGGGACCCTGACAAGGGTGGGAGTGGGGGCCCCCAGACAGAGTATTCTCCAGGGCAAAGCTCACATGAGAAAGGACAAGGCAGTAACATGGTGCCCTCAGGTAAGCACGCTTGTTAGAACACACCATGGGCGTCTGCAGGGAGAGGGAAAGGGGGGGCCAAGAAAGGTGCAAGGCAGAGGGGGAGAATGATGCATGGTAGAGAAGGGTGCAAGGCAGAGGGGAGAAGGGTGCAAGGCAGAGTGGAGAAGCGTGCAAGGCAGAGGGGAGAAGGGTGCAATGCAGAGAGGAGAAGGGTGCAAGGCAGAGGAGAAGGGTGCAAGGCAGAGGGGAGAAGGGTGCAAGGCAAAGAGGAGACGGGTGCAAGGAAGAGATGAGAATGGTGCAAGGTTGAGAAGGGTGCAAGGCGAAGGGGGAGAAGGGTGCAAGGTAGAGAGGAGAAGGGTGCAAGGCGGAGGGGAGAAGGTGCAAGGAGGAGGGGAGAAGGGTGCAAGGCAGATAGGAGAGGGGTGCAAGGCGGAGGGGAGAAGGGTGCAAGGCAGATAGGAGAAGGGTGCAAGGCAAAGAGGAGAAGGGTGCAAGGCAGAGAAGAGAAGGGTGCAAGGCAAAGAGGAGAAGGGTGCAAGGCAGAGAAGAGAAGGGTGCAAGGCAGAGAAGAGAAGGGTGCAAGGCAAAGAGGAGAAGGGTGCAAGGCAAAGAGGAGAAGGGTGCAAGGAAGAGAGGAGAAGGGTGCAAGGTAGAGAAGGATGCAAGGCAGAGAGGAGAAGGGTGCAAGGCAGAGAAGAGAAGGGTGCAAGGCAAAGAGGAGACGGGTGCAAGGAAGAGAGGAGAAGGGTGCAAGGTAGAGAAGGGTGCAAGGTGGAGAAGGGTGCAAGGTAGAGAGGAGAAGGGTGCAGGGCGGAGGGGAGAAGGTGCAAGGCGGAGGGGAGAAGGGTGCAAGGCAGATAGGAGAAGGGTGCAAGGCGGAGGGGAGAAGGGTGCAAGTCAGATAGGAGAAGGGTGCAAGGCAAAGAGGAGAAGGGTGCAAGGCAGAGAAGAGAAGGGTGCAAGGCAAAGAGGAGAAGGGTGCAAGGCAGAGAAGAGAAGGGTGCAAGGCAAAGAGGAGAAGGGTGCAAGGCAAAGAGGAGAAGGGTGCAAGGAAGAGAGGAGAAGGGTGCAAGGCAAAGAGGAGAAGGGTGCAAGGAAGAGAGGAGAAGGGTGCAAGGTAGAGAAGGGTGCAAGGCAGAGGGGGAGAAGGGTGCAAGGTAGAGAGGAGAAGGGTGCAAGGCGGAGGGGAGAAGGGTGCAAGGCGGAGGGGAGAAGGGTGCAAGGCAGATAGGAGAAGGGTGCAAGGCGGAGGGGAGAAGGGTGCAAGGTGGAGAAGGGTGCAAGGCAGAGGGGGAGAAGGGTGCATGGCAGATGGGAGAAGGGTGAAAGGCAGAGGGGAGAAGGGTGCAAGGTAGAGGGGAGAAGGGTGCAAGGTAGAGGGGAGAAGGGTGCAAGGCAGAGGGGAGAAGGGTGCAAGGCAGAGGGGAGAAGGGTGCAAGGCAGAGGGGAGAAGGGTGCAAGGGAGAGAGGAGAAGGGTGCAAGGTAGAGAAGGGTGCAAGGCAGAGGGGGAGAAGGGTGCAAGGTAGAGAGGAGAAGGGTGCAAGGTGGAGGGGAGAAGGGTGCAAGGTGAAGGGGAGAAGGGTGCAAGGAAGAGGGGAGAAGGGTGCAAGGCAGAGGGGAGAAGGGTGCAAGGCAGAGGGGAGAAGGGTGCAGGGGAGAGAGGAGAAGGGTGCAAGGTAGAGAAGGGTGCAAGGCAGAGGGGGAGAAGGGTGCATGGCAGATGGGAGAAGGGTGAAAGGCAGAGGGGAGAAGGGTGCAAGGTAGAGGGGAGAAGGGTGCAAGGTAGAGGGGAGAAGGGTGCAAGGCAGAGGGGAGAAGTGTGCAAGGCAGAGAGGAGAAGGGTGCAAGGCAGAGGGGAGAAGGGTGCAAGGCAGAGGGGAGAAGGGTGCAAGGCAGAGAGGAGAAGGGTGCAAGGTAGAGAAGGGTGCAAGGCGGAGGGGGAGAAGGGTGCATGGCAGATGGGAAAAGGGTGAAAGGCAGAGGGGAGAAGGGTGCAAGGAAGAGAGGAGAAGGGTGCAAGGTAGGGAAGGGTGCAAGGCGGAGGGGGAGAAGGGTTCAAGGCAGAGGTGAGAAGGGTGCAAGGCAGAGGTGAAGGGGTGCAAGGCAGAGAGGAGAAGGGTGCAAGGCAAAGGGGAGAAGGGTACAAGGCAAAGGGGAGATGGGTGCAAGGCAGAGGGGAAAAGGGTGCAAGGCAGAGGGGAGAAGGATGCAGGGTAGAGAAGGGTGCAAGGCGGCGGTGGAGAAGGGTGCAAGGCAGAGAGGGGAAGGATGCAAGGTAGAGAAGGGTGCAAGGCAGTGGGGGAGAAGGGTGCAAGGCGGAGGGGGAGAAGGGTGCAAGGCAGAGGGGAGAAGGATGCAGGGTAGAGAAGGGTGTAAGGCGGCGGTGGAGAAGGGTGCAAGGCAGAGAGGGGAAGGATGCAAGGTAGAGAAGGGTGCAAGGCAGTGGGGGAGAAGGGTGCAAGGCGGAGGGGGAGAAGGGTGCAAGGCAGAGGGGAGAAGGGTGCAAGGCAGAGTGGAGAAGGGTGCAAGGCAGAGGGGAGAAGGGTGCAAGGCAGAGGGGAGAAGGGTGCAGGGCAGAGGGGAGAATGGTGCAAGGAAGAGAGAAGGGTGCAAGGTAGAGAAGGGTGCAAGGCAGAGGGGGGAAGGGGTGCAAGGCAGAGAGGAGAAGGATGAAAGTTAGAGAAGGGTGCAAGGCGGGGGTGGAATAGGGTGCAAGACAGAGAGGAGAAGGGTGCAAGGCAGAGGGGAGAAGGGTGCAAGGCAGAGGGGAGAATGGTGCAAGGTAGAAAAGGGTGCAAGGCGGAGGTGGACTAGGGTACAAGGGGAAGGGGAGAAGGGTGCAAGAGGGAGGGCAAGAAGGGTGCAAGACAGAGGGGAGAAGGGTGCAAGGGGGATGGTGATGAAGTTAAAAATGTGCCCCCCCTGGAAACATTTCTGCGGACACCCATGGGACGCACACTACTTTGTGAGGGAGAGTGGGAGAGAGTGGAGAGAGAGAGAGTGGAGAGAAACAGTGGAGAGAAACAGTGGAGAGAGAGAGTGGCTAGAGAGAGAGAGAGAGTGGAAAGACAGTGGAGACAGAGTAGACAGTGGAGAGAGAGTGGAGATAGACAGTGGAGAGACCGAGAGTGGAGAGAGAGTGGAGAGAGCATGGAGAGACACTGGAGAGAGTGGAGAGAGATAGAGTGGAGAGAGATAGAGTGGAGAGAGAGAGAGTGGAGAGAGAGAGTAGAGAGAGAGAGTGGAGAGTGGAGAGAGACAGTGGAGAGACCGAGAGTGGAGAGAGAGTGGAGAGAGCATGGCGAGACAGTGGAGAGAGAGAGAGTGGAGAGAGAGAGAGTGGAGAGAGAGAGAAAGTGGAGAGAGAGAGAGAGTGGAGAGAGAGAGAGAGTGGAGAGAGAGAGAGAGTGGAGAGAGAGAGAGTGGAGAGAGAGAGAGTGGAGAGAGAGAGTGGAGAGAGAGAGTGGAGAGAGAGAGTGGAGAGAGAGAGATAGAGTGGAGAGAGAGATAGAGTGGAGAGAGAGATAGAGTGGAGAGAGAGATAGAGTGGAGAGAGAGATAGAGTGGAGAGAGAGAGTGGAGAGAGAGATAGAGTGGAGAGAGAGTTAGAGTGGAGAGAGAGAGTGGAGAGAGAGAGTGGAGAGAGCGAGTGGAGAGAGCGAGTGGAGAGAGCGAGTGGAGAGAGCGAGTGGAGAGAGAGAGAGTGGAGAGAGAATAGAGAGTAGAGAGAGACAGTGGAGAGAGAGACAGTGGAGAGAGAGACAGTGGAGAGAGAGACAGTGGAGAGAGAGACAGTGGAGAGAGAGACAATGGAGAGAGAGACAGTGGAGAGAGAGTGAGTGGAGAGAGAGTGAGTGGAGAGAGAGTGGAGCGAGAGAGTGGAGAGAGAGAGTGGAGAGAGAGAGTGGAGAGAGTAGAGAGAGAGAGTAGAGGGAGAGAGGGTGGAGAGAGAGAGAGTGGAGGGAGACAGTGGAGGGAGACAGTGGAGAGAGAGTGAGTGGAGAGAGAGTGAGTGGAGAGAGAGTCGAGCGAGAGAGTGGAGCGAGAGAGTGGAGAGAGAGAGTGGAGAGAGAGAGTGGAGCGAGAGAGTGGAGAGAGTGGAGAGAGTAGAGAGAGAGAGAAGGGAGAGAGGGTGGAGAGAGAGGAGTGAAGGGAGACAGTGGAGGGAGACAGTGGAGAGAGAGACAGAGGAGAGACCGTGGAGAGAGAGACAGTAGAGATAGAGTGGACAGAGTTGAGAGAGTGAATGGAGAGAGTGGAGAGAGAGTAGAAACTGACTGACTGACTCAGAGACTGAATACTGACTGACCGAGAGACTGACTGACTGAGAAACTGACTGAGAGAGAGAGTGACTGACTGACAGAGAGAGAGAGACTGATTGAGAGTGAGCCTGGCTGACAGAGACTGGCTGAGGTAGAGAGAAACTGACTGAGAGAGAGACTGAGAGAGAGAGGCAGAGAGACTGACTGACAGAGAGATAGACTGATTGACTCTGAGAGAGACTGACTGACAGAGAGAGACTGACAGAGAGAGACTGCCTGAGAGAGACACTGACTGAGAGAGAGACTGACTGAGAGAGAGACTGACTGAGAGAGAGACTGACTGAGAGAGAGACTGACAGAGAGAGAGAGACTGACAGAGAGAGACTGACAGAGAGAGACTGACAGAGAGAGAGACTGACAGAGAGAGAGACTGACAGAGAGAGAGACTGACTGGGTGAGAGACTGACTGACTGAGTGAGAGACTGACTGACTGAGTGAGAGACTGACTGACTGGGGTAGAGAGAGAATGACTGACTGACTGGGGTAGAGAGAGAATGACTGACTGAGAGAGACTGACTGACTGGGAGAGAGAGAGACTGACTGGGAGAGAGAGTGACTGATTGACTGACTGAGAGAGAGACTGACTGACTGACTGAGAGAGAGACTGACTGACTGAGAGAGAGACTGACTGACTGACAGAGACAGACAGAGAGAGAAAGAGACTGACAGAGAAAGAGAGACTGACCAACAGAGAGAGACTGACTGACAGAGACTGACTGATAGAGAGACTCACAGAGAGACTGACTGACCGAGAGAGAGACTGAGACTCTGACAGAGAGAGAGACTGACTGACAGAGAGAGAGACTGACTAAGAGAGACTGACAGAGAGAGACTGACTGACAGAGAGAGAGCGAGAGACTGACTGACTGAGAGAGACTGACTGAGAGAGACTGAATGACAGCGAGTGATAGACTGACTGACAGAGAGACTGACTGATAGAGAGAGACTGACTGGCTGACAGACTGACAGTGAGAGAGAGAGAGAGAGAGAGAGAGAGAGAGAGAGAGAGAGAGAGAGACTGACTAACAGAGAGAGTGGCTGACTAAGAGAGACTGAATGACAGAGAGAGATAGACTGACTGACTGAAAGAGAGATACTGACTGAGAGAGAGACTGTGATGGAATTGGGGTCAAAGTGTGTATGAAGCTATGCAATGCCTCTTAAGATTGCTATTGTCTAATAAAAATAAAAATGTATTATCAAAATGTGCTCTTTATGGTTACATCTGCTTTTGAAATACTGCATTGAAGCTTTGTCCAATGTCTTAAAACGGAAACGAGAAGGAGCAGTGGATGCACTTTTATCAAAACTAAACGATGAGTGGGCCCGATGTTGTATATCATGACAGGAGTCTGCATCAGGAAACCCACCTAAAATTGGGCAAACTTCCCCGGCCTACTGATGGCAGGGACCCTGTAATGAATGGACCACCCCCTATGACAGCCTGCGGGCAGACTAAGCCCAACCTTTAACTCCACCATGCAGTGTTACTTATCACGGCTGCATTGGTGACAGTGGCGTAACAATCGCCCCGCATCCCCTGCAGTATGGCGGGTCGCTGCCCTGAGAGCTCTAGACTGGCACGGAGAATGGGAGGGGGGCCCCCTCCATGTAGTTTGCAGGGGGGCCCCCTCATGTTTCGTTACGCCACTGTCCAAAGTAAAATGGAAAACAAGCATTTGCAATGCAATTGGTCTCGCATTACTGAATGTTTGAGCTATTGGTGTTGCATTATTATTAGCAATGCCAATAGATCAAACTTTAATAATGCGAGACCTATTGCATTGCAAATGCTTGTCTATATAATGTAGAAGGAAAAATAACTGGTGAAATGACAGATTCTTAGTTTTGTTGTGGTTTCCATTCCTACAATCCCTTCCCTGTTAACTCATTTGCAACTATGTCACCAGCAGTAATCTCATAATCTCTAGCGCAGAGAATCATTGCTGCATTTAAATGCCATTTGTGTTCAAGAAATCACATTTACAGAAAAGCAATCTCTGAGTACATGGAAAATATGTGCGTGAAGCCAAAGAAGTCTGAGCCTGAAAAAGTTATTAAGTTTTACTTTACTGCCATCTAGTGGATAAAATAGAGATATGGACATGAAACAACGAGTGCCAGTGTGTAATATGTATGAATATAACACTGAAAGGCGAACGAAAGTAGAAGTAAAGGGTAACATTATTATGAGCATTATTAGTATTATAATAATTAATATTACCATAATTATTGTCATTAACATTAAAAAATAACAAGAATATGAATAATAATGGTATTATTAATAATTATGTTAATATCATTCGCATTATTATTGATAAAAAGGCAATTTAATAATTATGATAATATTAATAAAGTATTTATAATATTGATGGTAAAAAGGTAAATAATAGCAGTAATATTAATAATCTTAAAAATAGTAGTTCCAAAGGACTTGAGAAAGTTTGATGTAATTTCTTTGAGCAAAAGTGCAAGCAAATGGTATCCTGCCAACGAGAGGCCAGTCAGTCTGACAAGAGGAGCGCGGTTATCAAGCTTCAAAAGACAACCTTTGCATAAAATGTGCACTGGTGATCTGAGGGAGAGCTTGTGTGTACAGCTGTGTTTTTTTAAACAATGGCCCAGATGTACGACCGTTTCATTTTGCAAGTTGCTAATTGCGAGTTTTTGCAACTTACAATTAGAGACTCGCAAAATAAAATGAACTAATGTGTCTCAGACAGATTTAGCGATTCCCAATGGGGTCGCAAATGACCTACCTCATCAATATTCAAGAGGCAGGTTGCAATTTCCAACCCATTGGGAATGGCATGTGCTCCCAGGGATGTTGGCCTGTTGGGGTCAGCCGACTACCATGTCTGTGATTACTTTTTAAATAAAGCAATTCTTTTTTAATGCAGCCTGTTTTCCTTAAAGGAAAACGTAATACATTTACAAAATAAAAACAAAAAGTTTCCTTTTAATTTTTCAAGAGTAGGCAGCGGTCTGTTGGACCACTGCCTACTCTTAAAAAATAATAACAACCACATTCACAAAGGGGGAGTGGTTGCGAATGGATTAGCACCTCCTTCACAGAGACGTTAAAGTATGCATGTTTTGCAACTGCATTCCGGTTGCAAAACATTCATACATGCGACTTGCTATTAGGAAGTGACTCCATTGGCACGTCTTTTCCTAGTAGTGGCTCAGAAACCCTATTTTGCCAGTTGGTAATTGGTTATCGACTCAGAGATAGGGTTAGTACATGCCAGAAGCAGTTTTAGCTGATGCAAAAGGCCCAATTCTCTATTTGTGACTGCTACCAACAGTTGTACATCTGGCCCTACAGCTAAAGGTAAATACCGTCACTTGCCTTGTAACTGAAACATGTGCACTGCAACTGTGTTTTAGGTCTCAGCTTCACACAAGCTTAGTTGTCTGTAGGCAGACCTATTATGTCCAATGCATGCTTATGATTGGATGGCTTTGTTGTTCAAATTGTCTCTTCTTGACCCTATGGCTTTCCTCCCTATTCTTGTCTTAGTCTCAGCCAAAAACATTTCGGTCTTCATCATGGTTCTGTCTGGAAGACTTGTATTATTCACTGCATATTTGAGGGGACTCTTTTTGATTTCTTTTGAGCAATCCTTGGGGGTGCATGTGTTTCCTTGCTCTCTCCCCTTTTTTGCTCTTGTTTCTTCTGATTCCTGATGCTGTCTGCGCAGGCCAATTTTCACCTCTCTCCCTATTTAAGATTCTTTATTCTCCCCTGTACAGACTCTCTTTACCCCCCCTTCCATACTCTCTAATGCTCCCCATCGAGCTCATCTCCCTATTCCCAATCCCATCCCACGCCCTATATCTTTATTTTACTTTTGTTTTTTGTTTTTCTGTAAGGGTGTGACAGATATCAAGTGCTGCTATTTGTGGCGCTATTTTTCTCTTTTTTTCACATTCAGACTCTTAGACTGGCTGAATAGACCTTTCTGCTATTAGAGTGATGGGAGGAGTTTTCAATAGTACTTGAATAGGCTGTGTCTGCTCTGCACAATACTGTCCCCACCTCTGTACGACCTGGCACCTTGGCGTGGGTCTCCCTTCCACTTTTTACTGTTGCCTCATGTATTTTTGCTGGTTATCAATGCTTTGGGCAATGTGCCACTGCTGTCCAGTGCCACAGTGCAAGGGCTCCCTATGGTAAATTGATGTGCAAATTAGTGACTCCATGATTGACTTGTTTGGTTTACTTGTCAGACCCTCGTATAGAGCACTGAGTGTGCCCGGGGCTTGTAAACCAAGCGCTGCTTGTGGGCTCGCAGCACTGGTTGTACACCCACGGACCTTGTAAAATGTGTCTCAGGTCTGCCATCGCAGAGCCTGTGTGCGGTCTGTGACTGCCATGTTGACTGGGCAAGTGCACCCACTTGCCAGTCCCCAAGCCTTCCCTTTTCTGCATATCAATCACCCCTATGGTCGGCCCAAGGGCTGGGTGCATTGTAAGTGAAAGGTAGGACCTGCCTTGATGTGTGTGGCATGTCTTGATAGTGAAATACAGCCCTTCTCGTTTTTCACTATTGCAAGGCTACCTGTTCCCCATAGGCCAGAATGGGCAGTTTGATTATTATATCTTATAATCCTAACTGCCTCAGGGAACATGGTGGAAAGTCGAGTTTAGTATGCCCGAACTCAGAATGATAAAATGCATCTTTTAGTGAAGTTGGTTTTAACATTTTGTGTTTGAAAATACCACTTTTAGAAAGTCTGTATTTTCTTGTCTAACCATCCAAGCCGCCTATGCTATGTTGTGTATTCCGTGTCTGGAGTTTGAGTGACAGGGGCTGGGGTATTACAGGAGAGAGGGTGAGTCAGCTCAGGGATGAATAGGAAGATCTACATGTAGATGGGTGGGAGGAGTGCACCTGGGACCTGCATAGGGCTGCACTGTCCTTCCACAAGGATGGAAAAAATATGTCCCACACCGATCCAAAACAATCTGCCCCAAAGTGATCCAAAGCAATCTGCCCCACGCCAATCCAAAGCAATCTGCCCCACGCCAATCCAAAGCAATCTGCCCAACTCCAGTCCAAAGCATTCTGCCCCACTCCAGTCCAAAGCATTCTGCCCCACTCCTGTCAAAACAATCTGCCCCGCTCCAGTCCTAATCTGCCCCTCTCTAGTCCAATCCTCCCCACTCCAGTCCAATCTGCCCCACTTCAATCCATCTCACCCCAATTCAATCATCCCC
Organism: Lissotriton vulgaris; assembly: GCF_964263255.1. Taxonomy (NCBI): domain Eukaryota; kingdom Metazoa; phylum Chordata; class Amphibia; order Caudata; family Salamandridae; genus Lissotriton; species Lissotriton vulgaris. The sequence goes on from NC_141688.1 coordinate 117,433,386, forward strand.
ATCAATCCCAACTCATCCCACTCTAATCTGCCTCACTCCAATCCACCCACACAAACACATGCCAACCCACTCCAACCCGAACCACCCACCCTACTCAAATCCATCCCACTCCAATCTTATCTACCTTAATCCATCCCAGTCCCATCCAGTCCACCTTAATCCACCCCAACCAATCTACTCCGCTCCGAACCACCTTAATCCAGCCCAGTCTAATTCCAGTCCAACCTAATCCACTCCAATCTAACCCCCTCCAGTCTCTTCAGTCTAGTCCACTCAAATCCAGTACCTCAATCCAAGGAACCCCAATCTACCGCACTCAATCCAAGCCCCCTCACTCTAGGCCACCCTGCATCAATCTACCCGGTAGAACCCACTCATGCAATCCAGTTCACTCCAATCCACCCCAATCCAATCCACCCCTGTTCAGCCCTCCCCAGTCCAGTCTACCCCATCGAGTCCACTCCACCATAGTCCAGCCCAATTGAATTCACCCCATTCCACCCTGCTCCCAATTCATCCCAATCCACCCCACCCTAGTCATATCACTTCAATCAATGAACCCATCTCAATCTAACCCACAGCACTCCATTCCCCCTCACCCCATTTCAATTCATCCCTCTTCAATCCAGCGCACCCCATTCACTCCAATCCACTCCACCCCAATCCAATCCACCCCTCTTCAGCACACCCCAGTCCAGTCTACCCCATTCCAGTACACTCATCCGTAGTCTAGTCTAATCGAAACCACACCATTTTACTCCACCCCACTCCCAATTAATCCCAATCCACCCCACCCTAATCCTATCACTTCAATCCAATGCACCCACCTCAATTTAATCCACTGCACTCAAATCCACCTCCACCCATTTCAGTCCACCCAACTCTACTCCAATCCACCCAACTACCTCAATCCACTCCAACCTGTTTTATCCCACATCACTCCAAGCTTCTGCACTCTGACACTCTCTAACACTGAACCATTGAAATGTACTCCCCTCTATTCAACTCTACGTCACTCTGTTCCCCCTACTCCACTCTGCAACACTGTACTCCAACAAATCCACTCTACAACACTCTACCCCCGCCAAACTATGACACTCTGAGCAACTAAATTGTATCCATGCTAAACAGCATCACCCTGGTGTAGAACATCACAAAAACACATTGTCAAAGCCAATAGCTCTTGTATTTGCGAGACCTTTTGGCTTTGCCAATGCTTGTTCTTTTTTACACTTAGTCTGCAGTCTGGTGGTGTCCTGGCTGTGGGTGTGCAGAGATCCACCAGAGATGTCGAGCTTATCTGCAAGATAAGCAGGGGTGCTGCTCGTGATAGCTTTATAAGTGATTCAGCTGGTTTCAAAAATAAACCAGACTGCCATTAGGATGGGGGTGAAGTTATTTTATTTTGTCAGGCCCAGAATAAGATATGGTGCAGCAAGTAGGATTCTCCAAAGATGTGCCCGTGTGGCATCTGTAAGGCAATTTAGCAGGGCATTACCACCATCCAGAGGGAAGATCACAGCTGCTTGAACTGGATATCTGAAGTTGCTTAAACATTCCCAGTGCAAAACCATATCTGAAGCCCTGCAAAGCCAATAAAAAGAGTGACAAATTTGTACACCAATAAGCTACAGTGATCAGGTTTAGATTAAAGCGCGTCATAAATTCTAAATGTTCATCTTTTAGAAAGTCCTGTACAATGATGTTGATGCAGTGCGCCAAACACAGGACCCTGAAATAACCATTATTGGCCATGGCCTTAACTATATTACTGCCATTGTCAGTGGCAACAACTCTAATTTCATGCCCTTTTGGTCGTAGCCATTCATTACTGTCATTGTCGGTGGCAACAACTCCAATTTCATCGCAGCCATTCAAAGACATTGTTGTTATAGTCTTCCAAAATGTTTGCAGCTGTATGGGATTTCTCCATTGCGAACATCACTACTGTTACATGCTTCCGAGGAGCATTAAAAATCTCAGCAGTGTCAACACCTGCTGACATTTTTTCTCTAGCCCCCACAAAAAAAGATCCAGTGTGCAGTAATGCACATCTAATCAGTCGCTTGGCAACTGGTCCACATGTCCTTTGTCAGGTGGATACTGTGAACAGCACTCTGCTGTAAAGCTTGTCCAAGCAATTCAAGCACATTGTGATGTAGCGCTGGAACAGCAACTCTGGCGAAATAGGACCAGCTGGAAACCTTCCATTTCAGGCAGATGGCTGCCACAAATGCAAGAAAACCCACTCCTTCAACAAAAGAAAAAGGTGAAATGGGAAATGACCTTAGGAAAAAGATTAAAGGTAAAATGGGAAATGACCTTCAGAATGGATACAACGGAAGCGGAAACGAAAGATGACACGTAAAATGGGAAATGAACGTTATAATGTAAAATCGGAAAAAAACTTTATAATGAATTAAGCTTTTGAAAATTGGAAAAAAATGATAATGAATTAAGCTTTTGCAAAAATGCGGACAGAATAAATAAATTCTTTTGCGAAAAAAGGACTCACAAATATAGCTTAAAATGACAACATGGACAGTGAGAGGATGTGGCCTAGCGGGTAGGTGTGCCGACATAGGTGTGGTCAACAAGGGTTCGAGCCTCCTATCAACTCGGCGAAATGAAATTGCCAGCGCTGACTTAAATTTTTATTACTGGATGCATGCATGGATGTCTGTAAGGATGGATGCGTGGATGGATGGATGCATGCATTGTGGACAGATGGGTGCATGCATGGCGGATAGATGGATGCACGGGTGTATGGATGGATGGGTGGGTGTATGGATGGATGGATGGGTGTGCATGGGTGGGTGTATTGATGGATGCATGGATGGGTGGATGGATGGATGGATGCGTGGATGGATGGATCGGTGGATGGATGGATGCGTGGATGCATGGATCGGTGGATGGGTGGATGGATGGAAGGGTGTGCATGGATGGGTGTGCATGGATGGGTGCATGGATGGGTGGATGGATGCATGGATGAGTGTATGGATGCGCAGCAAAATGCTGCGATGGTAACGACAATGCGATGTAAACGTCGCGGTGCAATAGCACCGCGATGTAGTTCCATCTATATCATTGGTGTTTCCCATCTGCCACATCTCAAACCGCATCAATACATACATGGGGGCTAGTGTCAGCTTTCTTCAGTCATTCGTGTATTTTCTCTAGCCACCCATCCTCCACTGCCTCACTGGAATGTTGATTACAATTGGTGTCAGTTCTCTGGGGCATTCCCACGTCACCGGTCTGCTGTATTTTAGTGGCATGAGATGTATTATGTCATGTTGTTGGGGCCTGTTTTTGCCTTGTAACGCTCTGCTTGAGCTGTGTGCGAGCCATTCGATCACTCATTATTGGTGGACTCAGTACTGAATGCTGAAGAGATTCAAACAACATATACCTAGGCACACCAGGGTGACTCCCTTGCAGACAAGGGCAGCCATGTGAAATGTGCATCGACCCTGCTGGTTTACATGGGTGGGTCTTCTGCAGCTTATTTTCATGGCTGAATTTTTTCCAGTGACGTCAGTTTTGAGTAGCAGCCCCATCACTCTTACAGGTAGTGGTGGGGGTTACGAAGCCAAAACTAGAGCTTTTTCTAGTGTTATTGCGGAGCAATATAGCAGGGTAATGCTATTTTGCTTTAAGTGTTGAATATGTGCCTGCCCTTCACCAAGAATGCTTGGCCTGCTTAATGCAGCAGGGAGGTGCACAAATGCTGCAATGTGGATTTTTTCATGTTACTTAGCTAGAAACAATTCGAAGATGCCTTCTCAATGCATGAGACGCTTGTCTCCCTCGCCTGAGGGGGAGGGTTAGAAAGGGAGAAACAAGGACGTTTTAAATATTGTATTGCAAATACTCTAACGGGGAAATGTTATTTTACTGGGAGTGCTTTTAAGTGTCTGTTGTTCATAAAAGATGCTTGGCAGCCTCGCTTTAGGAGGGAGGCTCATAAAGGCCAAGACCAAAAGATTACACATTTTTATGTAGCGTGGTGAGCACTCTGGCAGTGGAAATGCATTTTTGCTAAGAGTGGTTGGAAGTGTCACTGCAGTTCGTGTGAGATAACACTGAAGGACCATAAAGGCTGAAGCCTGGACTTTCCAGAGTAAGCAGAGCCCGCTGGCAGGATCATGGCTGGACTGCTCATTTATTCACCAGGCATTTCCCTTGTGGGCTGGGGGCACCGGAGTCTGGTTTTTAGGGCAGGAGGCCACTGCTGTAGCCTTCATTACTTTTATCCAGCTTACTCTGGTATTTACAACAGGTACTTTAAGAGTAGGGGGATCTTCAGGCAAGAGCGAGGAAAGAGAGGAATTAAAAAAAACGGAAACAGTTACAAACCTTGGGCATTACACAAGGAACAAACATTGGGAACGGAAAAAGGACTCAAGTGGCAATGGAGCGATGTTAAGATGCCATTAAAATGCCATTACACACACTTACTGATTCGAAGGTCTGTCCAGGGGGTCACGACACAGCCACAAATGGCTGCAGACGCGGTGGGAAATACAATATATACCCCCACGCCCCCCCCCACAAACCCATTGGGCGCAATTTTTTTGACTGTGTGTCCTCAAACGTCGCTTTGTCATGTCGCGCGATGTTAAATCGGCGATGTGACACGCGCTCCAATGAAATTGCCGCATTTGCCGCGCAACTACTTGCGATGCCATAATGCCCGGTGAAACGGCTGATGCGATGTAATGCCCGCGATGTGAAGTGCAGCGAGGACATTAACATCGACGGATCGTCATGCAACCACTCCTGGGAAGGTCATGGGACTTTTCCTGCGAGACCCTACTTCTGTTGCGTGGAGTTCTACAGAGCTGAGAGAGGCCCACAGAGGGGGCAGAGACTTTCTCTGTACAACTACATACTGGCATTTCTCTGTGTGGGAAATAGTGTTAACTGTGCAGAAATGTCTTCCCAAACCCACCCACCGAATCTGAGGGTGATCCCTTCTCTTACCACTCCGTAAGGGAAGTTACTCCTGCCCTGTGCTGAAGTAAATTTACAACCCTTGTGGATACGTTGTACTGTAGAAGGGCCAGAATTGTGAGGATACTGCTACCCCAGCAGAACATTAGGTGAGTTTATTTAGCTTACTTTCTTCACCTACACCGGCTACCATGCGTGGGCTTAGTCTACAACTTTCGGCAAGTCACATAAACACTCTTTCTGTGACTGAGCTACTCGCCCTTTTTTTCGTGGTACCTATTGTACTGCCATGGCCAAAGCAGCGCCTGATGGGCTCCTGACCCTCATGTGGTTCCATTGTAGTAGAAGGTGGCTCCATGGTCTTGTTGTCTTCCAGTGTTTCCTTTGATGGTCAGCCTACTTCTCCGTCCTAGTCACTCTAGTTCAATCTATGAACACATGACATTGCTCGTCTTACCCCCCCCCCCCCCCACACACCAACTCTGGATCTGTGGTTAATATTAGTTACTGCTTCTAGACTCCAGTGTCCACTTTTCCTAAGGTGGTGCAGTGTCCCAAAATGCCATGATTATTCTATTTTCACACACTAAACCGACAGCAATTTAACACCCACCTCAGTACTATAACCCCCAGTAGGTGCTAATGACCACATAAACGGAGAAGGTGGTTCCAAAGTAGTGTCCCTCTATGCCCAGATCTCTCTATGATCCCTCTCTGACATTTGGGCAAGGGACGTCTTGTAATATAGACCAGGATCCTCCAAAGTCAGTCCTGGGAGGTCGGATCCATGCCAGATTTTGTAGCATATCCCCATTTAGATAAATGTAGTTATCTTTTAAGTCTGGCATGGATCCAGCCCTCAAGGACCAACTTTGGACCAACTTTGGAGAACCTTGGTATAGACCGCTGACTTCAAACTGGTGGCCGAGTTAACAAAATTTACTATCTGCACATTACCGTTATCATGAGGATCTCTTCACTTACCGTCCAGAAGCCAGGATCACGGAGCTGTTTGCACACCAGATGTGCGTAAATGACATGTTTTACTAGTGGGAATTTGTGAATCACAAACCATACATTTGCACTGGTAAATGTTTTCACACATGTGCACAGTAAATATCAGTATGATGTTATCAATGTAAGTGAATTTCTTCACAGGGTTGAGTAGTGAACGGTTTTACAGGGGTGGAGGTCCTTGCAAAATGAGGTAAATTACTAAACACAAGTTTGCGGCCATTCAGAACCCATTTGCAGGTAGTTTCCCACCTTGATAATAGAATCAGATTTACTCCTGTCAAGGAGTGGAGTAAACTGGAGTAAAAACGTTTTCTGGGTGAGAAAGGGGAGGAACATGTTGAAATTGCTAGAAGTGGTATTAAATAAATGGTTTTCATGTGGGCTAGATGTTAAACAAAATAGCAATTACATTGATGCAATTTATCGTAAGCATTTAGAAAAATGCATGTTATGTTACTGAATGTGTAAATATTTATGCATGTGAGTACTCAGCTTCTGGGCCTTACACCTGGAATTCTTTGTGAGTTCCAAGAAAGTCAGGAATATGATACTTTGTGAATCTGCAAAAACCTCTACGGTCAGCAATAGCAATCTGCTTTAATATATGTCACACAACATTATAGATGAGTAACTGGTAATAATGGGGATACAGCATGCAGCAGAATTTGTGCAACAATTTAATCACAGCTATTTCTTATAAGGTGCAAAACATTGAAAAAGCCGGTGCTTCAGGGGTTTTGTTATAAGTCCAAAGATGTATGCCAGCATTTTTCATACCTTCCTGTTCTGACTTTGCATCAATATTGACCAACCGGCAGAAATGTTGTTTTTGCACTGGTCGGTCTGTGGAAATGGTGGTTTTCACGTTCCTGACAATGTTGGGGCAAATTACCCCAGCATGGATTTTAAGCTTTATTCTAAGGTTTATTTAGGCATTAATGGTAATGTAACGAAACTGGTGCTCATGTAAAGCGCTCTGATACCCGATGTCTCAGGTCAAGTTCGCTATATAAAACAAAAAATAGAAACATCAGTTGTTGGCCTATATATGTAGGTGCGTTGGCAGTCTGGCAGAGCTAGCCTATGTTTGTGGTCCCAGTAGTGAAATAGCAGCAGGCGGCAGCACAGAAGGTTAATGCTGCAAAAAACATGTACCTGATGCAACTTCTTCTACTCTTAGAGCTGAGATTTTCATGAAAGTCTTACAGTCTGAATTCAGCACCTGAGCGTAATAGGACGGAATGTATGAAGCTCTGTGGTTATACTGAATAAGCAGCTACCTATGTTATGCCATCTATTAATGTAATAACTGCACTTTCACAATTGCTTTATTAACCTTCCTGCTTTCTCAAATTTGCTTGAAAATGGACGATTTTTCTTCTTTTTTTTCAAAATTTTCTTGGGGGGGGGGGGTTAATCCCCCCAAACCCCTTTTTGGGGTTCGGGCTCGCTCGCTGCGCTCGCTCGCTACGGTGCTGTATGCAAATCACTTTGCGCCCACCACTTTCAAATCTCACCCACCGCCCCTGCTCACACGCCCCTTCACGGAGGGAGGCTTTTAAATCCCGGACTTGGAACTATATTTCAGTTGTGCCCAGGCTCATTTTGCATCATACTGGATAACCCCCCCTACACCCTACTCGGCATTTCTCGGCGTGCCTCCCATCTCTCTCCGCTTGGCTAACACTACGGTGGAATGCACCGTCAGCGCCTGGTAAGCTCTGGCTGGCCGTTGCCATACACCTGCGCTACACTCCCCCGTGCCCCCTCCTGGGTCGACTGGATCTCCCTGTTGCACAGGAGGGTGGAAGCTGCCGTCTCCTGCACAAACTCTCTGTCACAAACGGGGGGGGAATTATACAACAAGGGAGTGTTCCGTACAAGTGAGGAATTTCTTAGTGTACCCCACCCACCCCACTGGTGCATTTTTTTAAATTTCAGATTGTGACAAGATGTCAAGTCAAGTCAAGTCAAATAATTTATATAGCGCACTACATACCCAGAGGGTCTCAAGGCGCTTGAGGAAGGGTGGGGAATTATTTGTCGAAAATCCAGGTTTTAAGCTGCTTTCTGAAGGCTGGGTGGTTTTGAGTGAGGCGGAGGTGAATGGGAAGGGAGTTCCATGTTTTAGCCGCTAGGTAGGAGAAGGATCTTCCCCCCATGGTGGATTTGTTGATGTGTGGAACCGCAGCGAGGGCTTGGTTGGAGGAACGTAGCTGGCGGGAGGGGGAGTAGAAGGATAATCGCGTGTTGAGGCATTCTGGTCCAAGTTCGTAGAGTGCTTTGTGTGCATGAGTGAGGAGGCGGAACGTTATCCTCTTATTGACAGGGAGCCAGTGGAGGTCTTTTAGGTGACCGGAAATGTGGTCTTTACGCGGGATGTCTAGTATGAGTCTGGCTGATGCGTTTTGCATGCGTTGGAGTTTTCTCTGAAGTTTAGCGGTGGTACCGGCGTATAGGGTGTTTCCGTAGTCCAGGCGGCTTGTAACTAGTGCGTGGGTGACCGTTTTTCTAGTTTCAGTGGGGATCCAGCGAAATGTTTTTTTGAGCATGTGGAGGATGTTGAAGCAAGATGAAGAAACTGCGTTGACTTGTCTGGTCATCGAGAGAGAGGAGTCGAGGATGACGCCCAGGTTCCGTGCGTGGTCCGTTGGAATGGGTGCTTTTCCTAGGGCAGCTGGCCACCAAGAATCGTCCCAGGCGGAAGGGGAAGTACCTAAGATGAGGCCTTCTGTTTTGTCTGAGTTCAGTTTAAGACGGCTGTGCTTCATCCACTCGGCTACTTCTTTCATTCCTTCATGAAGGTTGGTTTTAGCGGTGTTTGGGTCTTTGGTGAGGGAGAGGATCAGCTGAGTGTCATCAGTGTAGGAGATGATGTTGAGGTTGTGTTGGCGTGCGATGGCCGCGAGGGGGCTCATGTATACGTTGAAGAGGGTGGGGCTGAGTGAAGAGCCTTGTGGCACGCCGCAGATGACTTCGGTGGCCTCCGACTTGAACGGTGGAAGGCGGACTCTCTGAGTTCTTCCGGCGAGGAACGAGGTGATCCAGTCCAGTGCTTTTCCTTGGATTCCGATGTTGTTGAGGTGTTGTAAAAGAGTGCTGTGGCAGACTGTGTCGAAGGCTGCGGAGAGGTCAAGGAGGATGAGGGCGACTGTGTCTCCATTGTCCAGTAGTATTCGAATGTCATCTGTTGCTGCGATGAGGGCGGTCTCAGTGCTGTGTTTGGCTCGGAAGCCGGACTGTGATGAGTCGAGGGATTTGTTGGCTTCGAGGAAGGCGGCAAGCTGGTTGTTGACTGCTTTCTCAATGACTTTGGCCGGGAATGGTAGGAGCGAAATGGGGCGGTAGTTTTTGAGTTCGGTGGGATAAGCTGTGGTTTTTTTTAGGAGGGCGCTGAGTTCGGCGTGTTTCCAGCTTTCCGGGAAGGTGGCGGATTTGAAGGAGCAATTGATGACGTCTTGGAGATAGGGTGCTATGATGGAGTCTGCTTTGTTGAAGATGTGGTGAGGACATGGGTCTGTGGGGGATCCTGAGTGGATGGAGTTCATCAGGCGGATGGTGTCCTCAGTGGAGATTGGGTTCCAGTCATTAAGGATGTTCAAGGGGGGTGAAGGTACGGTAGAAGGTTGGGTGGGTTAGTATCCGGGTTGGTTGTCGAAGCTGTTGTGGATGTCTGCGATTTTGTCGTGGAAGAACGAAGCTAGGGAGTCGCAAAGGGTTTGAGAGGGAGTGATGTCGTTGGAGTTGGCAGTGGGGTTGCTAAACTCTTTGACGATGTTGAATAGTTCCTTGCTGTTGTGGGCGTTGTTGTCTAGTCGGTCTTTGAATGCAGCTTCCTTGGCAGTTCGGATCAGTTGGTGGTGTATGCGGGTGGCGTTTTTGAAGGCGTCTCTGGTGCTGGTGTTTGGGTCTTTTTTCCAGGCTTTCTCAAGGGAGCGACAGAGTTTCTTGGATTTCTTAAGATCATCGTTGAACCAGGGGGCGTTTTTGCTGCCTAGTTTGATTTGACGTTTTTTCAAAGGTGCTAGGTTGTCGGCGCTGTTGGTTAGCCATTGAGTGAGGTTAATGGCTGCTTGGTTGGCGTTCGATGAGTGGGCAGGGGGGTTTTGAAGAAGCGATGAGGAGATCTGGTCGATGGTGATTTTGTTCCAGTTTCTTTGCAGAGTAGGTTGAGGATGGTTGTGGGTTGTGGTCTTTTTGTAGACAAAGTGAACGCAACTGTGGTCCGTCCAATGGAGAACTGAAGTGTGACTGAAGGAGATGTGTTTGCTGGAGGTGAAGATAGGGTCGAGTGTGTGTCCTGCGTTGTGGGTGGGGGTGTTAACTAGTTGTTTGAGTCCGAGGTTGGCGAGATTGTCCAGAAGGGTGATGGTGTTGCTGTCGTTGCTCTTTTCCAGGTGAAAATTGATGTCTCCCAGTAGAATGTAGTCCTCGGAGGGGAGGGCGTGTGGGGTGATGAAGTCAGTGATGTCTTCACTGAATTGTGCACGGGGTCCTGGTGGCCTGTAGAGGAGTGTGCCTCTGAGTGTGGTCTTGGGGTCGGTGTGGATCTGGAAGTGAAGGTGTTCGGCGCTAGCGAGGTTGTCGTCAGAGATGGTTGAGATGCGGATGGAGTTCCTATGGACGATGGCGATGCCGCCTCCTGTTTGGTTAGTGCGGTCCTTTCGGATGATCTTGTAGCCTTCCGGGATGGCTATGGTGATGTCCGGAGCTGAAGAGGCGTTCATCCAGGTTTCTGTTAGGAAGGCGACGTCCGGAAAAATGGTGTCTGTGGACCGAGCGGATGTTGAGCAGGATGCATTTTAGGTGGTTAGTGTCGGATCTCTGTTTGGTGTTTGTGGATGTGGAGTTGGTCTTGGTGCTGTCATACTTGCAGGAGTTGCATGTGAAGGGTACATGGGTGTGTCCAGGTTGGGTGCAGTTGGGGAGTCGGCCGGGGTTTAGTGCTAGGAGGGTGGAGGCGTTGTATGTAATGCGGGAGGGGTGGGTGGTGCGGGGACCAGGGGGTCTGGCGCTGGGCGCGGTCCAGGCGCGGACGGGCGTAGACGGGCTTACCTTTGGCGCACCTTCGGCGCGGCCGCTGCGCGTTGGGTCATCGGTCTTAAATGGATAGTGGAGGGGGCGGAGCGTGGGAGGTCAGCTGGGAGGCGGTAGCGGGGCGGGTAGGCGGGGTCAGGGAAGCACAACACAAGATGGTGGTCGGGGCACCCAAAAACGAAACTTAGGCTGGGCTGATAACAGAGATGCAAAATAAACAATCACAGCAAGCGCAGGCTTTCTAAATGGTAAACAGAAGTCGCGCTGACAAACTGCTCAGTTAAATGTGATATTGCGGAGTAATTTGTTGAAACCGGCAGAGGGGGCTCACAATGATAAATCAAATCGATAGAATGTAACGATACCAAGCGTCTGGTCTCGATCTCAGATCTTGCAGTGGCTGAAAGCAGGGGAAGCGCTTCGAGAGTAGGCGCTATGCTAGGAGGTCTGGAGGCGTGGGGGGGCGACCGTGTTGGCTCGAGTCCAGGCCCTTACCCATGCTTCCCGTAGGAGGCCCCCATTATGGTCCACTACACGCCCTCCTTCAACAAACCACCCCCACACACATGGTTTCGCTGCTCTACTGCTCCACTCAGAGTGACAGCAGGCACACTCCCCCTCTGTCTCGCTCCCGCTGGGAGGACGAACTGGGATCCCCTATGACTGATGAACAATGGATGTTTTGGTGCCAGCAGACCGGTACAATATCCGCTAACAGCAGACTGCATATTACACACTACAAATATATCCACAGACTTTACTATAAACCTGCACGTCTAAAATGCCTCCATATCTGTGACACTGACCGCTGCGACCGCTGTGGTTGCGAGGGGGCTGACTTTCGGCACCTAGCGTGGAACTGCCATCCCATACAGAGCTACTGGGCGGACGTCCTAACTGCACTTGACCAAATGACTGGCCTGCATGTACCCGAAGAACTCATAGTGATGCTTTTGGGACACACAGCAGCACTTGCTACATCGGTGCGATGCTATGTCTACTTGGTGCTCCTCCTCGCAAAGAGACGGATCGCTTGCCGCTGGGGTAGGGTATGGGCCCCCAAATTTAAATAATGGCTGCAGGACCTCCTATATTGTCAGGAACAATTGCACACATATGCCGACCTTCTGCGAACCTCTTTCCGCCCACGCGATATCTGATTTCCTCTTCAATCATATCTCCTAGCGCATCCAATTGCTGAGCACAATGCTACCGACCCACGCTCTCCCGAGACTGTAGGACATACACGAGAAAAAAATGTTTGCCCTCCACGTATGAGACTGATACGGGGTCACGCTCCAGGACATCTGGTTGTTCAGCAAAAGGGCTGCTTCTTTCATTCGATTCAATACCATTTGTCACACTGTTTACATGGTCTATCTGAAATGTCACTATGGTAAAGTGGTACGGTTAATTTTTGAATGTATCTCTCATTACAAAACTCAATAAAACATTTTTTTTTAAAAAGAGTACTTGGGAATTTACCCCAAAATTATCCCACTTCCAAAACCTTACTGCCAAATGGAAACATAAACAATATGTTCGCATGATTGTCGAAAAAGTATTTGATGTCAAAAGAAAATTCTTCATTTTAACTATGAATTAAGTCTCTTAAGTATTAACCAACTCTGGATCTGTGGTTAATATTAGTTACTGCTTCTAGACTCCAGTGTCCACTTTTCCTAAGGTGGTGCAGTGTCCCAAAATGCCATGATTATTCTATTTTCACACACTAAACCGACAGCAATTTAACACCCACCTCAGTACTATAACCCCCAGTAGGTGCTAATGACCACATAAACGGAGAAGGTGGTTCCAAAGTAGTGTCCCTCTATGCCCAGATCTCTCTATGATCCCTCTCTGACATTTGGGCAAGGGACGTCTTGTAATATAGACCAGGATCCTCCAAAGTCAGTCCTGGGAGGTCGGATCCATGCCAGATTTTGTAGCATATCCCCATTTAGATAAATGTAGTTATCTTTTAAATCTGGCATGGATCCAGCCCTCAAGGACCAACTTTGGACCAACTTTGGAGAACCTTGGTATAGACCGCTGACTTCAAACTGGTGGCCGAGTTAACAAAATTTACTATCTGCACATTACCGTTATCATGAGGATCTCTTCACTTACCGTCCAGAAGCCAGGATCACGGAGCTGTTTGCACACCAGATGTGCGTAAATGACATGTTTTACTAGTGGGAATTTGTGAATCACAAACCATACATTTGCACTGGTAAATGTTTTCACACATGTACACAGTAAATATCAGTATGATGTTATCAATGTAAGTGAATTTCTTCACAGGGTTGAGTAGTGAACGGTTTTACAGGGGTGGAGGTCCTTGCAAAATGAGGTAAATTACTAAACACAAGTTTGTGGCCATTCAGAACCCATTTGCAGGTAGTTTCCCACCTTGATAATAGAATCAGATTTACTCCTGTCAAGGAGTGGAGTAAACTGGAGTAAAAACGTTTTCTGGGTGAGAAAGGGGAGGAACATGTTGAAATTGCTAGAAGTGGTATTAAATAAATGGTTTTCATGTGGGCTAGATGTTAAACAAAATAGCAATTACATTGATGCAATTTATCGTAAGCATTTAGAAAAATGCATGTTATGTTACTGAATGTGTAAATATTTATGCATGTGAGTACTCAGCTTCTGGGCCTTACACCTGGAAATTTTTGTGAGTTCCAAGAAAGTCAGGAATATGATACTTTGTGAATCTGCAAAAACCTCTACGGTCAGCAATAGCAATCTGCTTTAATATATGTCACACAACATTATAGATGAGTAACTGGTAATAATGGGGATACAGCATGCAGCAGAATTTGTGCAACAATTTAATCACAGCTATTTCTTATAAGGTGCAAAACATTGAAAAAGCCGGTGCTTCAGGGGTTTTGTTATAAGTCCAAAGATGCATGCCAGCATTTTTCATACCTTCCTGTTCTGACTTTGCATCAATATTGACCAACCGGCAGAAATGTTGTTTTTGCACTGGTCGGTCTGTGGAAATGGTGGTTTTCACGTTCCTGACAATGTTGGGGCAAATTACCCCAGCATGGATTTTAAGCTTTATTCTAAGGTTTATTTAGGCATTAATGGTAATGTAACGAAACTGGTGCTCATGTAAAGCGCTCTGATACCCGATGTCTCAGGTCAAGTTCGCTATATAAAACAAAAAATAGAAACATCAGTTGTTGGCCTATATATGTAGGTGCGTTGGCAGTCTGGCAGAGCTAGCCTATGTTTGTGGTCCCAGTAGTGAAATAGCAGCAGGCGGCAGCACAGAAGGTTAATGCTGCAAAAAACATGTACCTGATGCAACTTCTTCTACTCTTAGAGCTGAGATTTTCATGAAAGTCTTACAGTCTGAATTCAGTACCTGAGCGTAATAGGACGGAATGTATGAAGCTCTGTGGTTATACTGAATAAGCAGCTACCTATGTTATGCCATCTATTAATGTAATAACTGCACTTTCACAATTGCTTTATTAACCTTCCTGCTTTCTCAAATTTGCTTGAAAATGGACGATTTTTCTTCTTTTTTTTCAAAATTTTCTTGGGGGGGGGGGTTAATCCCCCCAAACCCCCTTTTGGGGTTCGGGCTCGCTCGCTGCGCTCGCTCGCTACGGTGCTGTATGCAAATCACTTTGCGCCCACCACTTTCAAATCTCACCCACCGCCCCTGCTCACACGCCCCTTCACGGAGGGAGGCTTTTAAATCCCGGACTTGGAACTATATTTCAGTTGTGCCCAGGCTCATTTTGCATCATACTGGATAACCCCCCCTACACCCTACTCGGCATTTCTCGGCGTGCCTCCCATCTCTCTCCGCTTGGCTAACACTACGGTGGAATGCACCGTCAGCGCCTGGTAAGCTCTGGCTGGCCGTTGCCATACACCTGCGCTACACTCCCCCGTGCCCCCTCCTGGGTCGACTGGATCTCCCTGTTGCACAGGAGGGTGGCAGCTGCCGGCTCCTGCACAAACTCTCCGTCACAAACGGGGGGGAATTATACAACAAGGGAGTGTTCCGTACAAGTGAGGAATTTCTTAGTGTACCCCACCCACCCCACTGGTGCATTTTTTTAAATTTCAGATTGTGACAAGATGTCAAGTCAAGTCAAGTCAAATAATTTATATAGCGCACTACATACCCAGAGGGTCTCAAGGCGCTTGAGGAAGGTTGGGGAATTATTTGTCAAAAATCCAGGTTTTAAGCTGCTTTCTGAAGGCTGGGTGGTTTTGAGTGAGGCGGAGGTGAATGGGAAGGGAGTTCCATGTTTTAGCCGCTAGGTAGGAGAAGGATCTTCCCCCCATGGTGGATTTGTTGATGTGTGGAACCGCAGCGAGGGCTTGGTTGGAGGAACGTAGCTGGCGGGAGGGGGAGTAGAAGGATAATCTCGTGTTGAGGCATTCTGGTCCAAGTTCGTAGAGTGCTTTGTGTGCATGAGTGAGGAGGCGGAACGTTATCCTCTTATTGACAGGGAGCCAGTGGAGGTCTTTTAGGTGACCGGAAATGTGGTCTTTACGCGGGATGTCTAGTATGAGTCTGGCTGATGCGTTTTGGATGCGTTGGAGTTTTCTCTGAAGTTTAGCGGTGGTACCTGCGTATAGGGTGTTTCCGTAGTCCAGGCGGCTTGTAACTAGTGCGTGGGTGACCGTTTTTCTAGTTTCGGTGGGGATCCAGCTAAATGTTTTTTTGAGCATGTGGAGGATGTTGAAGCAAGATGAAGAAACTGTGTTGACTTGTCTGGTCATCGAGAGAGAGGAGTCCAGGATGACGCCCAGGTTCCGTGCGTGGTCCGTTGGAATGGGTGCTTTTCCTAGGGCAGCTGGCCACCAAGAATCGTCCCAGGCGGAAGGGGAAGTACCTAAGATGAGGACTTCTGTTTTGTCTGAGTTCAGTTTAAGACGGCTGTGCTTCATCCACTCGGCTACTTCTTTCATTCCTTCATGAAGGTTGGTTTTAGCGGTGTTTGGGTCTTTGGTGAGGGACAGGATCAGCTGAGTGTCATCAGCGTAGGAGATGATGTTGAGGTTGTGTTGGCGTGCGATGGCCGCGAGGGGGCTCATGTATACGTTGAAGAGGGTGGGGCTGAGTGAAGAGCCTTGTGGCACGCCGCAGATGACTTCGGTGGCCTCCGACTTGAACGGTGGAAGGCGGACTCTCTGAGTTCTTCCGGCGAGGAACGAGGTGATCCAGTCCAGTGCTTTTCCTTGGATTCCGATGTTGTTGAGGTGTTGTAAAAGGGTGCTGTGGCAGACTGTGTCGAAGGCTGCGGAGAGGTCAAGGAGGATGAGGGCGACTGTGTCTCTATTGTCCAGTAGTATTCGAATGTCATCTGTTGCTGCGATGAGGGCGGTCTCAGTGCTGTGTTTGGCTCGGAAGCCGGACTGTGATGAGTCGAGGGATTTGTTGGCTTCGAGGAAGGCGGCAAGCTGGTTGTTGACTGCTTTCTCAATGACTTTGGCCGGGAATGGTAGGAGCGAAATGGGGCGGTAGTTTTTGAGTTCGGTGGGATAAGCTGTGGGTTTTTTCAGGAGGGCGCTGAGTTCGGCGTGTTTCCAGCTTTCCGGGAAGGTGGCGGATTTGAAGGAGCAATTGATGACGTCTTGGAGATAGGGTGCTATGATGGAGTCTGCTTTGTTGAAGATGTGGTGAGGACATGGGTCTGTGGGGGATCCTGAGTGGATGGAGTTCATCAGGCGGATGGTGTCCTCAGTGGAGATTGGGTTCCAGTCATTAAGGATGTTCAAGGGGGGTGAAGGTACGGTAGAAGGTTGGGTGGGTTAGTATCCGGGTTGGTTGTCGAAGCTGTTGTGGATGTCTGCGATTTTGTCGTGGAAGAACGAAGCTAGGGAGTCGCAAAGGGTTTGAGAGGGAGTGATGTCGTTGGAGTTGGCAGTGGGGTTGGTAAACTCTTTGACGATGTTGAATAGTTCCTTGCTGTTGTGGGCGTTGTTGTCTAGTCGGTCTTTGAATGCAGCTTCCTTGGCAGTTCGGATCAGTAGGTGGTGTATGCGGGTGGCGTTTTTGAAGGCGTCTCTGGTGCTGGTGTTTGGGTCTTTTTTCCAGGCTTTCTCAAGGGAGCGACAGAGTTTCTTGGATTTCTTAAGATCATCGTTGAACCAGGGGGCGTTTTTGCTGCCTAGTTTGATTTGACGTTTTTTCAAAGGTGCTAGGTTGTCGGCGCTGTTGGTTAGCCATTGAGTGAGGTTAATGGCTGCTTGGTTGGCGTTCGATGAGTGGGCAGGGGGGTTTTGAAGAAGCGATGAGGAGATCTGGTCGATGGTGATTTTGTTCCAGTTTCTTTGAAGAGTAGGTTGAGGATGGTTGTGGGTTGTGGTCTTTTTGTAGACAAAGTGAACGCAGCTGTGGTCCGTCCAATGGAGAACTGAAGTGTGACTGAAGGAGATGTGTTTGCTGGAGGTGAAGATAGGGTCGAGTGTGTGTCCTGCGTTGTGGGTGGGGGTGTTAACTAGTTGTTTGAGTCCGAGGTTGGCGAGATTGTCCAGAAGGGTGATGGTGTTGCTGTCGTTGCTCTTTTCCAGGTGAAAATTGATGTCTCCCAGTAGAATGTAGTCCTCGGAGGGGAGGGCGTGTGGGGTGATGAAGTCAGTGATGTCTTCACTGAATTGTGCACGGGGTCCTGGTGGCCTGTAGAGGAGTGTGCCTCTGAGTGTGGTCTTGGGGTCGGTGTGGATCTGGAAGTGAAGGTGTTCGGCGCTAGCGAGGTTGTCGTCAGAGCTGGTTGAGATGCGGATGGAGTTCCTATGGACGATGGCGATGCCGCCTCCTGTTTGGTTAGTGCGGTCCTTTCGGATGATCTTGTAGCCTTCCGGGATGGCTATGGTGATGTCCGGAGCTGAAGAGGCGTTCATCCAGGTTTCTGTTAGGAAGGCGACGTCCGGAAAAATGGTGTCTAGTAGATTCCATAGGTCGATGGCGTGTCTGTGGACCGAGCGGATGTTGCGCAGGATGCATTTTAGGTGGTTAGTGTCGGATCTCTGTTTGGTGTTTGTGGATGTGGAGTTGGTCTTGGTGCCGTCATACTTGCAGGAGTTGCATGTGAAGGGTCCATGGGTGTGTCCAGGTGCGGCTTGGGCGCAGTTGGGGAGTCGGCCGGGGTTTAGTGCTAGGAGGGTGGAGGCGTTGTATGTAATGCGGGAGGGGTGGGTGGTGCGGGGACCAGGGGGTCTGGCGCTGGGCGCGGTCCAGGCACGGACGGGCGTAGACGGGCTTACCTTTGGCGCACCTTCGGCACGACCGCTGCGCGTTGGGTCATCGGTCTTAAATGGATAGTGGAGGGGGCGGAGCATGGGAGGTCAGCTGGGAGGCGGTAGCGGGGCGGGTAGGCGGGGTCAGGGAAGCACAACACAAGATGGTGGTCGGGGCACCCAAAAACGAAACTTAGGCTGGGCTGATAACAGAGATGCAAAATAAACAATCACAGCAAGCGCAGGCTTTCTAAATGGTAAACAGAAGTCGCGCTGACAAACTGCTCAGTTAAATGTGATATTGCGGAGTAATTTGTTGAAACCGGCAGAGGGGGCTCACAATGATAAATCAAATCGATAGAATGTAACGATACCAATCGTCTGGTCTCGATCTCAGATCTTGCAGTGGCTGAAAGCAGGGGAAGCGCTTCGAGAGTAGGCGCTGTGCTAGGAGGTCTGGAGGCGTGGGGGGGCGACCGTGTTGGCTCGAGTCCAGGCCCTCACCCATGCTTCCCGTAGGAGGCCCCCATTATGGTCCACTACACGCCCTCCTTCAACAAACCACCCCCACACACATGGTTTCGCTGCTCTACTGCTCCACTCAGAGTGACAGCAGGCACACTCCCCCTCTGTCTCGCTCCCGCTGGGAGGACGAACTGGGATCCCCTATGACTGATGAACAATGGATGTTTTGGTGCCAGCAGACCGGTACAATATCCGCTAACAGCAGACTGCATATTACACACTACAAATATATCCACAGACTTTACTATAAACCTGCACGTCTAAAATGCCTCCATATCTGTGACACTGACCGCTGCGACCGCTGTGGTTGCGAGGGGGCTGACTTTCGGCACCTAGCGTGGAACTGCCATCCCATACAGAGCTACTGGGTGGACGTCCTAACTGCACTTGACCAAATGACTGGCCTGCATGTACCCGAAGAACCCATAGTGACGCTTTTGGGATACGCAGCAGCACTTGCTACATCGGTGCAATGCTATGTCTACTTGGTGCTCCTTCTCCCAAAGAGACGGATCGCTTGCCGCTGGGGTAGGGTATGGGCCCCCAAATTTAAATAATGGATGCAGGACCTCCTATATTGTCAGGAACAATTGCACACATATGCCGACCTTCTGCGAACCTCTTTCCGCCCACGCGATATCTGATTCCCTCTTCAATCATATCGCCTAGTGCATCCAATTGCTGAGCACAATGCTACCGACCCACGCTCTCCCGAGACTGTAGGACATACACGAGAATTTTTTTTTTGCCCTCCATGTATGAGACTGATACGGGGTCACGCTCCAGGACATCTGGTTGTTCAGCAAAAGGGATGCTTCTATCATTCAACTCAATACCATCTGTCACACTGTTTACATGGTCTATCTGAAATGTCACTATAGTAAAGTGGTACTGTTAATTTTTGAATGTATCTCTCATTACAAAATTCAATAAACAAATGTAAAAAAAGAGTACTTGGGAATTTACCCCACAATTATCCCACTTTCAAAACCTTACTGCCAAATGGAAACATAAACAATATGTTCACATGATTGTGGAAAAAGTATTTGATATCAAAAGAAAATTCTTCATTTTAACTATGAATTACATGAAAACACCAACAAATTTAATTTGAACATATAAAATATGTAAGTTATGAGAACAAAATTAATCAGTTAAACTTTTTAAATATATGTGGAGCCTTGTTGGAGACACATGCTTCATTCTGAGCCATACTTTCAGTTCGAAGCATACCACACATACACTAATTGGGTCCTATCTGTACACAATCCAGGATGTTGCTATGAAGTCATGCATGGCTCTGTGGTAGAGTTAGAAAAAAAATAAGAATGTAATGGAGCACACAAACCAGGATGTGAAGGAGAAACCTACAAAATGTCTGTTTACCAATGGATTTTCTCTTCCATATGCAATATCCAGACTAAATCTATTTAAAAGAAAAAAATACATTTGCAACACAAAATAAAGACATTGGCCAACTGCCCATTTGAAATATTACATAGCTACAAGGCCATTGTTTAGGATGCCTACAAAATGAAATGTATAATTCTACTTTTCATTGGATTAAAATGCTTTCAACTTATCATTCAAGCATACGAAAACCTATACAAACGTTTTACTTTGTTTAAGGTCCTGCAATACACTTGGAGCAAATAAATGATGCTCTACTACACTAATCCTGAG
The DNA here is from genome assembly GCF_964263255.1 of Lissotriton vulgaris. Lineage (NCBI taxonomy): Eukaryota > Metazoa > Chordata > Amphibia > Caudata > Salamandridae > Lissotriton > Lissotriton vulgaris. The sequence goes on from NC_141688.1 coordinate 117,453,828, forward strand.
ATTTTTATATTTTGCAATTTCACAAAACCATTTCTGAAATTCAAAATAAAGTGTGCATTTGCTCTATATGCACACATTATACTAAACAAAATAAAAAGAGGGACGGTGGACACTGTTATGCATCATTTTAGGACCCTATTGTAATTTTTCCGATTCATGCCCTTATATGGGTATAAATCACCATATCCTTATATAGGCATAGAAATCATAACCATATTTAGGCATAACTCATGCAGTCCAAATAAGGCAGGGCTACTTCCACTAGTTCCGAAAATCTACAACGATTTCTTGGAAAACTCAACTTCAGCAGCTAGGGACTTTCCCTTGCCCAAGAACTGACTTGTCCAAGAACTTATGGAGTTTTCAAAGAACTGAGACTCTTTGATGACGTTATTATGTCCACCTTTACGTCAAACTCGGCAACTTCAAGGTATAAATATGCCCACACTTGCCTTAGCAAACACACAGTGGTTTGAGCAGTTCAACTATCTACTTGCCCCCGACGCATCCTGCTACAGCAAGTGCCGAAGGAAGCCGACCCTCCAGCAGACGCACTGAGAGAGACACTGTCTTTTCTCTTTCCGAGAAATCCAGCTCCAGTGTTTCCAAGCTACTCTTGCGGGTTGTTGGGAAATCGAGTCCCGAGACTGACCTTCTCCATTCTGAACTAAGGTACGGAGCTGATTAGACCCTAAGAGAAATCTTGGACAGATTCTTGGCAAAAGAATACCACATTTATGCTACACCTCACTTACTTCTCCTCTCGTACTAAGCTTAGGTTAGGTACACCGGGGTATTTATTTATTTATTTATTTAAGAAGCTTATAAAGCGCGCGGCTACCCCCAACGGGGGTGTCCCGGCGCTAAGAGTACAGGTTAATCACTAGAGGGGGTTACCTGGTTCAAAACCATCCAAAAAACCTAGGGCTGTAGAGGCTCACTTAATCAGAGTTTGGTGAACAGCCAGGTTTTTAGTTTGCGTCGGAAGATTTGCTCTGACTCAATGAACCTAAGGTCCAGAGGTAGGCTATTCCAGTGCTTGGCTGCCGTAACGGCGAACATTCTACCGCCACTTCGGGTAAGCCTAAATCTGGGAACCGTCAGTAGGCGAAGGCTGTTTGATCTCAGATGTCTTACTGATGAAGATATCTTGAGTCTTTTGCTCAGGTAAGCCGGGCCAATTCCATGGATAGCCCGAAAGGCAAGGATCAAGATTTTGAACTCAATACGTCGGGCGATGGGAAGCCAATGTAGGTCATCCCGATACGCTCTGACCGAGTTGCGGGTAGGGATGTTTCCAATGAGCCTCGCTGCCGCGTTCTGAACGATTTGTAATCGATCTATAAGATAGAGGGGGGCACCGGCATATAGGCTGTTGGCGTAGTCCAGATGTGCCGTAATGAGTGCCTGGACAATCGTTTTGCGGGATGACTGGGGGAGATAGGGAAAAATCTTCCTAATCATACGCAGCTTATTGAAGCAGGCCGCAGTGACTTTGTTAACCTGAGCTTTACAAGACATGGTGTTGTCAAATAGGAAGCCACAGTTGCGGGCTGACTGCACTGGATTGGGTGGGGGATTCAAAACAGTAGGCCACCACAAGGTAGCGGGGGGAGCAGATTTCTGGCTAAAAAAAAGTACCTCAGTTTTATCCGTATTTAGGGCCAGATGATTAGCAGCCATCCATGCACAGATGTTGCCAAGGCAGTTGCGAAAGTTGGAGAAGTGGGAGTCTGAGTGGTCTCTGAATGAAAAAACAAGCTGAGTATCATCAGCGTATGAGACCACCCTGACCCCCCATGACTCAACTACCCTGGCAAGCGGGCCCAGGTATGCGTTAAACAAAAGAGGGCTTAAGGCGGAGCCCTGAAGCACACCGCACATAAGGGGTTTGTCCTCTGATTCGAAAGGGCGCAACAGTACCCTTTGGGAACGCCCGGAAAGAAAAGATTTAATCCATGCCAGGGCCGTGCAACCAATCCCCAGCTGCTGTAGACGAGTCACAAGTATGTCATGCGACACAGTGTCGAATGCAGCGGACAGGTCGAGGAGGACCAGCATGGCCTCCTCGCCCCTGTCCACTGATTCCCGAATAGTCTCGGATACTTCCAGCAGCGCAGTCTCGGTGCTGTAACCGGTTCTAAAACCGGACTGTGTATCGTGCAGCAACTGGTTTGTTTCTAAGTACAGGGCCAATTGTTTCTGAACTACTTTCTCTAAAACTTTGGCAGGTTTAGGCAAAAGCGATATGGGTCGATAATTGCTAAATTGGGATGGATCCGCATCTGGTTTCTTCAGGATGGGGAGCAAACTAGCCTGTTTCCAGACTGAAGGAAATTGACCACGGGACAAGGATGAGTTCCAGATGGAAAGGAGAGGGTTGATTAAAACAGGGGCGAGATTGCCCATCACTTTAGCAGGGACTGGGTCTAGTGGTGAGCCTGACTTGACCTTATTTAAAAGTGTCAAAGCTAAATCTGGCGTCAGCTCATTGAAAGAATTAAAGGAGCAATGTTGGAGGTGTGATACTTCTGACTGAGGACTAGGTGAAACGGAGTCGAAGGAGGAAGATAGTTTAATGATTTTTTCCTGAAAAAAATCAGAGAGTCCATTGCAAAGAGCTTGAGTGGGGACGCACTGGGCTTTCAAGGCGGGAGGATTCACAAAATCCTTCACAATTGTGAAGAGAGTTTTAGAAGAATTCTCCGCCAGTTGAATAAGTTTTGAGAAGTAGGCTCTCATCGTGGAACGTTTGAGTTTTTGGAACTTGTTCAGGGCCGTTTTGTAGGCCAATTTGTTAATGGGGTCATAGGCCTGGCGCCATTTGCGTTCCAACTGTTTGCACCTACTCTTTTCCTCACGCAGCATGGGGGAGAACCGAGGGGCGGATGGGCGAGATCTGGAGGAAGTCAAGGGAGCTAGAGGGGCAATGGTATCTAGTACGGAAGTAAGAACAGAGTTGTATCTAACAGTTTCCTTATTAAGATCTTCCGACAAATTGAATTGAAAATGAAAACAAGAGTCGATGGACTCACACGTGACTTTAGACCATTTGCGACCACTATCTCTGTTAAGAGAGGAAGGGGGGGGGGGCGGGGAAGGAATAGTGATTTCAATAGGGAGGAGGAAATGGTCTGACCAGGTGAGAGGTAGGGGAGGAAGGGAAGAGATGCCGGGATGATTCGTAAAAATAAGATCAAGCGTATGACCTGCTTTGTGAGTGGGGCCTTTAACTAATTGGGGCAGGGAGAGTCCTTGTAAGGTTTCAAGAAGAGAGGAAGCTTGTGCACAAGAGGGATTGTCGATATGTAGATTGAAATCTCCCAGCACTGTAAAGTAAGAGTGTTTGAGGGAGATATCCGCGATTGAGTGCAGCAGGGAGTTGAGAGAAGAGGAAGTGGCAGTGGGGGGATTGTAGACCAGGATGCCGGCAAAGATAGTGATGGCGGAATCCATAATCGTAAGATGCATGGCTTCAATAAGCCCAAGGTTAGGGATTTTTATAATATTCAGGATAAGGTGGGATTTCACGATAACGGCGAGGCCTCCTCCAGCTTTGGAGTTGTCTCGATTGATGCTTAGCAGTCGATAGCCAGGGGGAGTGGCCAAGTGTATGTCCTGTTTGGAAGAGTCTTTGAGCCAAGTTTCTGTAAGAAATAATATATCCCTTTTGTAAATGTCCAGCGAAAGTCAAATATCAGAGGCATGTGCAGGTAGAGATCTACAGTTTATTAAGGCTGCTTTTAAGGTAGCGGGGGGCTGGGGCTTCATAGCTTTCAGAGTGTGAAGATTCCGCGTTTTACAAGCGGGAATAGAGAATTTACACCGTGAGCAGGAATAGGTAGAAGTTTCCAGGCATTGGGGGTTACAGCAGGTAGCGGGGCTACAGGCGCCGTGTCTTAATTGAATAAGCTGATTACTGGTCCAGGTGATTGTTGGGGGGCGAGAGGCAGGGGGTCTGGCGCTAGGCGCGGGTCCGGTGCGGACGGGCGCAGACGGGCTTGCCTTAGGCGCGCCTTCGGCTGCGCCTTCGGCTGCGCCCGCCCGCTGCGCCCGCAGCGCGGGCGGGATGGCCCCTTGCTCATGTCCATTTTCCGGATGTGGGTGGGAGGAGGGCGGGAGGCGTCCAGGAGCTGGAGCGCTACCCTGCCTCCCCCCAAGATGGCGGTTCTGCGTTCTCCCAGCCGGCGAGAGCGCTGTGCTCGGCTACGTCGGGGGAGAGAGAGCAAGGTCAAGGAGCCCTGTCACGAAGGAATCTCGTCAGGTCAGGCAAAGAGGTCTTGTTACCGATTAAAAGCGCATCGGTTAAAATATATACAAATTTTAAAAGAATTAATCGTAATTACATCTGCACACCAGTATTCAATCACCATGCATACAGAGTTAAATTCACACACCCGCTGTAGTGCTTTCCGCTAGTAGTCAGAGAGAGAGGAGATGCCCCCGGCTTCCGCCTCAGGGGTGAAAAACAAGTAATCTTCTATGTGTTAAAGCGGCACGCCTTAAGTAGTGAGCTTTGCAGTTGTCTCGATTGATGCTTAGCAGTCGATAGCCAGGGGGAGTGGCCAAGTGTATGTCCGGTTTGGAAGAGTCTTTGAGCCAAGTTTCTGTAAGAAATAATATATCCCTTTTGTAAATGTCCAGCGAAAGGCAAATATCAGAGGCATGTGCAGGTAGAGATCTACAGTTTATTAAGGCTGCTTTTAAAGTAGCGGGGGGCTGGGGCTTCATAGCTTTCAGAGTGTGAAGATTCCGCTTTTTACAAGCGGGAATAGAGAATTTACACCGTGAGCAGGAATAGGTAGAAGTTTCCAGGCATTGGGGGTTACAGCAGGTAGCGGGGCTACAGGCGCCGTGTCTTAATTGAATAAGCTGATTACTGGTCCAGGTGATTGTTGGGGGGCGAGAGGCAGGGGGTCTGGCGCTAGGCCCGGGTCCGGTGCGGACGGGCGCAGACGGGCTTGCCTTAGGCGTGCCTTCGGCGCGCCATCGCGCGCCCGCTGCGCCCGCCGGCTGGATGGCCCCTTGCTCTTGTCCACTTTCCGGATGTGGGTGGGAGGAGGGCGGGAGGCGTCCAGGAGCTGGAGCGCTACCCTGCCTCCCCCCAAGATGGCGGCTCTGCGTTCTCCCAGCCGTCGAGAGCGCTGTGCTCGGCTACGTCGGGGGAGAGAGAGCAAGGACAAGGAGCCCTGTCACGAAGGAATCTCGTCAGGTCAGGCAAAGAGGTCTTGTTACCGATTAAAAGCGCTTCGGTTAAAATATATACAAATTTTAAAAGAATTAATCGTAATTACATCTGCACACCAGTATTCAATCTCCATGCATACAGAGTTAAATTTACACACCCGCTGTAGTGCTTTCCGCTAGTAGTCAGAGAGAGAGGAGATGCCCCCGACTTCCGCCTCAGGGGTGAAAAACAAGTAATCTGCTATGTGTTAAAGTGGCACGCCTTAAGTAGTGAGGGAGGGCGGGAGGCGTCCAGGAGCTGGAGCGCTACCCTGCCTCCCCCCAAGATGGCGGTTCCGCGTTCTCCCAGCCGGCGAGAGCGCTGCGCCGAACACAGTAGGCATATTTTAGAAGCACCAGTTGAGTACATTTAGCCTCTGTTATTTATGTATGTATTTTTCTATGGTGTAGGAACCATACAGTGCTCTTACAGTATCACTTTATTCTCCTTTTTATACTGTGTGCGTTATATTTTACAACCAGTTTTACGATTGTAGAAGTTCATTTCTTATGCTTTAGAAAGAAGATCCTTTTCTTGAAAATATCCGTTTATCTATTTCTCTGCAACTCTGGTGAAACAAAGCATGCACGATTGACTGAGTAAAATATATATCTATTGTTTCTACGACTCTGAAGATCAGTTTTATCTTGGGGAAACAAAGTTGTCATGTTTATGCGGTTGTCAGAAACTAATCCCTTCTTGTGAATTCGAGAAAGTTTCTAGTGACCTCTGAGCTAGCTGGCACTCACAATTCAGTCTAATATATTCAATAGAGACCTAGTCGACCTCAGTCCTACGTCTAAACTATAGGATATATTATTCCAATGCGCAGAGCCTATTGGGAATATAGGAACTGCACTACAACACCAGGCCTGGCCTAACGCTCACAGTCAGAAACTGCAGGATTAGAGAAAGACATATTTCTTTGTAAAAAAACGCTGTGCCATTTTATGACACAATTTGAATTTAGAAAATTAACTTTTAAATGGAGCTATTGGACATATCCTACCATTTGTAAAATACAAAATTAATGATTACATTGGATTTGTTATAGCAAAAATTAACTATATTAAGGAACTAAAACAGACTGAAAGAGCAATTGCATGATTTTCTCTAATAAAGACATATTTTCCGAGAGAACAATTTTCTTTGCATTTAGCTTATGCTGTAACATTAAAAAAGTCTTGAGGTTTAAGCTTGGATTATGCATTGGCTCAACTGTTTTTAAAGAGAAAACATTGCAAGGACTATATATTATAGACCTAGATGAAACCAAAATGAATGCAGACACTAGTAATTTATGAAACACATACACGTCTTTTCTTGGTAAATATCTGGTGGTGTGTAATCCTAAAATATATATGAAATGGAAAGAAAGCTTCACAACTAAGGAGCCAATTAATAAATGTGGAAATATGTAAAAAACAAAAAAAGAGAAAATAACACCACCTTTAAATTTTAGGCTTTCAGTTCAGTAATAAAAATAGTATTAATTGCTATAGTAAAGTGATTGCTAATCTGAATTTATATTTACATTTAGCAAAAGAATTACTATCTGAAAAGCCTTTTTGTAAGACTGTAACTTATTTGTATTTACTACTTCAATCAGAAAAACAATTGTGCCTATCTGCAAGTGGTATAAGAGATATTGTTAACGTTTTTACATCTTCTCTAAAAATATGCCTCTTCTGAAAATTGTAGGTAATGAGACTTTCCCTCATGCAGATCTATTTGCTCTAAGCTACTATTGGGAACATGAATGTTTACAATGATTGAATGCTTGCTCGACAGTGACGGAATTTGAAATATTTGTATACCATCCTATTCCTGATTGCAAATCAATATAATTTAAGAAATGAATATTTCCAGCTGTGCATTTTTGTTCAAACTGTTGATCAAAGGTTGTCTCAACACTTAATATGTATTTATATCTAGTAATACTAAGACGTGCTCCAGATAATTTAAAAATTAATACCTTAATTGCTGAATTGACATCTACCAAAATTTCCATTTCAGTATGACCTTTTACTTGTTCCATAATTATTTTCCATCATACTATTTCAGGACATTACATATCACATTGGACAACTGCCCATCAACTGCCCATTGGAAATATTACATAGCTACAAGGCCATTGTTTAGGCTGCCTACAAAATGAAATCTGTAATTCTACTTTTCATTACATTAAAATGCTTTCAACTCATCATTCAAGCATACGAAAACCTGCACAAACGTTTAACTTTGTTTAAGGTCCTACATTACACTTGGAGCTCTACTACACTAATCCTGAGATTTTTATATTTTGCAATTTCACAAAACCATTTCTGAAATTCAAAATAAAGTGTGCATTTGCTCTAGACGCACACATTTACTGCAAAAAAAAATGAAAAAGAAGACAGAGTAGCTAGAAGGAAACTAGCTATTTATCATATGTGGAAAACAGATAAGATGTTTGTATTAATCAAATTGTATGTCATTATTGCATGGGAAAACTGGACCATAACTTTATACCTTCAGGTGCAATTTGTAATAATTTGGAGATTTACCTTCTACCCTCAGAATTACACCATTTGAGTTTGTATGAAAGTATATTAATTCAAACTTTACATCCATTTCAAACTGCAACCTAAACCAGGAAATTTCCAAGCGAGTGCATGCACAAAAGTAAAGGTTGTTCTTTTACCTATACAATTTTTTAAAAAACATTCAAATTTTTGTAGTACAGTGGAAATTATAAGACCCTTTAGTTGTATTAGGTAACGGAGTATACAGAACAAAAGGTTTGGTTAGGGTCCAAGGGAATATTTAAAGACCACCTTAGCAGCGTCCCCCACAACAAGATACTAAGCAACAAAAAAGCTGTTAGGGGTCGAGAACAACTTACACTTTGTGCTAAAAGTAAGACGGAAAAACTCCAGAAAGAAAGAAACATTCTAATAGCAGATATAGCAGATATCTTGTTTTGGTTTGTCTCTCTATCTCGCCGATATTGACTAACTTACGGGATATATACATCTATTCCTGCTGGGTGAGTGTCAGTGATAGAGAACATGAGGAAGCCCAAATGATGAATAGGGCGGTACAGGATGGCTACTGATGGGTATCCTTTAATACCTATAAGGGTCTAGAGGCCTCATCTCTATCCCTGAAACCCTTAGAATTTTTCTTTCTTTCTGGAGTTTTTCCATCTTACTTTTAGTACAAAGTGTTAGTTGTTCTTGACACCTGACAGCTTTTTTGTTGCTTAGATAACGGAGTGCCAACCAAAGAAAAAAAATGGCAAGAATTATTAAGCATTGCCAAAATACAAGAGGATATTTCTTACTGGTTTGCACTGCCATGCCACTGCTCTGCCAAAACTTTTTAGCATAAACAAGGGAACCCAGAGAGATACCTTTGGACCATGGGTAATATACTTATTAGAGAAAACAAGGGTCCTCAGGGAATGCAATAAGGGTACAAATAAACATATAGACCACGATAAGTGCTATAGTTCAGCTTCCCAGCCCAGCCGAGCAGGGAATATTTAATTTTCAAATTTTTAGAATCAAATTTGACCAAGGGGGGGGTCATATACAAGGAATTAGATAGGGCACAATCCTGTACCTAACCTGAAAGATAGAAAAACCATTAGAATAGAAAAGGAAATAGAATGAAAGAAGTTTTTACAGGCAAGAAGGGTTTTGGAGCCAGTTGTCGCTTGCGAATTAATAAACAATCAAAGCAAGTCTCGACATACAGTGTATGCAGAATAATACACAATTGAATTTCAGCCACACTGTTTTTAAGCGTCAACGTTTCGATCCCTTGGCTCCTAATGAACCGGTATCATCATCAGGACTATATTAATCACCGCCTGTTTCCAATATGAACGCCTGCCAAATTGCAAGGATTGGCTTGGTCGGGCGCGATTCGCCGTAAAGATTACTGTCAGGGACCCAGGGTTGGAGGGACCTTAGCTGATCTACACGTGGCCGGCTTATCGCAGCTGGTAGACGTCCCCACTCATCAAGCAGGACACACGCTGGATGGGCTGTTAACCAACAACCCCAAGCTTTCCCTCTCTTTAGTCAGTCCCGTCGTATGGTCGGAACATTCTGCTGCGATCCTCACCATCCAGGCTATCAACCGCAATCTCTCTAAACCTATGCCCCGCATTTCCATCAGCTCTAGAGCCTGGAAAAATCTGGATCACTCACTTCTATCCCAGACTCTAGTAGACTCCCGGTATGAGGTCTCTCCTAATCCCAGCGTAACTTCCAGCAGATACCAGGAATGGATTTCTGATGCAGTGAACCATGTGGTCCCTGCTAAATCCTTTATTTCTAACAGGGCATCGCCATCCGCACCATGGTTCACGGAGGATCTCCGCTTACAGCGTCAACACTGTAGGAACTTGGAAAGGCGGTGGCGAAAGCATTACAATCTTGTAGACAGGCAGACTTATAAAGATGCCCTAGCACTATACAAAAAATCCATTGTAAAATGCAAAAGTACCTTCTTCCTGGCCCAAATTGAATCAGCCCAAAACTCAGCCAGAAAGCTGTTTCAGGTAGTTGACACTCTTTCCAACCCCCCTACAGGCCCTCCGACAGAACCCTCTCAAGTCCTGTGCAATGCGTTGGCCAGTTTCTTTTTCACTAATGTTTCCAGGATCTACTCGTCATTCTCCCTCCCCACACGTTTCATTGCCCCTGATCCCCCTTCTCACATACCCAAGTTCACTAACTTTCTTCCGGTCTCAACCGAACACATCAGTAGGTTGATTACCTCTATCAAGTCCGGCTCCCCATTTGATCCATGCCCCCCAGCGATACTGAACACTCTCACTGAGGTCATAGCTTCTCCTTTAACGGACCTTTGCAATTCCATCTTCCAAACAGGCATTTATCCGGAAGTCTGGAAAAAGGCAGTTATTAAACCGCTATTGAAAAAGCCGTCTCTAGACCCCACTGACTCGGCCAGCTATAGGCCTATTGCTTGCCTACCATTCCCGGCCAAAATATTTGAGTTGGTTATGAACCTGCAACTATCTGAGTTCATTGACCATCACGATCTTCTAGATGATACTCAGTTCGGGTTCAGAAAATATCATGGCACAGAAACGGCCTTGATAAAGGCTTCCGATGAGATCAGGACCATCATGGATCAGGGGGGGGGGGCGGCGGTCCTGGTGCTCCTTGATCTGTCCGCCGCCTTCGACATGGTCGACCACTCCATCCTGGTCGACCGTGTCGCATCCATGGGGGTAACACATCGCGCAAAAGATCTCATTGCCTCGTTTCTGGCCAACCGAACTCAAGCGGTGAAACTGGGCAATTTCTACTCGCCCACTTTCACTCTTCCTTGCGGTGTCCCTCAGGGATCCTCACTAAGCCCCACATTATTCAATATATATGTGGCAGACTTGGCGAGGGTTATAAAAGCTCACGGGCTGCGGCTAACCACCTATGCCGATGACACCCAACTGGTGCTGGCAGTTCAAAAAGATGGTCCCGCAGTCGCCGCTAGATTCCAGGAAGGGATGATGGTCATCAGCTCTTGGATGGCGGATAACAGTTTAAAATTGAACTCGGATAAGACCGAGGTGCTGACCTTCGGCAGGCTCTCTCCTGAGTGGTCTGCAACCTGGTGGCCCAGTGATATGGGTCCCCCCCCACACCAGTAACCAAGGTCAGGAATCTCGGCATCATGTTCGATGATAAACTGTCTTTTAAGCATCATGTCAATGCTGTGGCGGCATCCTCTTTCTATATGTTGAGGAAAATCAAGAAGTCGCTGCCGTATCTCCCCTCAACTGCAGGAAAAACCTTAATCACCACGCTTGTCTTCTCAAAAATGGACTACGGCAATGCCCTTTTCCTCAATGCTCAGGAGCAGGTTATATCCAAGCTGCAATCAGTGCAGAACGCGGCAGCTAGAATACTGCTCGGCGTTCCAACTCGTCACCCCACTTCCGCAGCCATATACCACCTACACTGGCTGAGAGTAAAGAGTCGGATAAAGTTCAAGGCTCTTTGCATCGCCTATAAAGCCATTCATGACTCAGGACCTAGGTTCCTGAAGGACACCTTCCGAATCTATGTCCCCAAAAGATCTTTACGATCAGCCTCCACACACATGCTCCCAGTGCCACGCACCAGAACCACCACATGGGGAGACAGGCGCTTCTTGGTAGCAACCCCCAGGCTGTGGAACTTCCTCCCATTGGCTATAAAAACTTGCCCTAGTCTCATCATGTTCCGCAAGCTCTTGAAGACTTGGTTATTCAACCAGTGATCCCTTTAGATGCCTTCTGTTATTAGGAAGTTCTGCATGCGCCGAGACACCCTAGGGTATTCGTGCGCAAAAAAAATCTCAAAAACATAAACATAAACAAACTCAGAGGAAGCCCAATAGGAGAAAAGAATAGTCCTTTAGCTTTTGCATTAATTCATATAAGGCCATAATGTATGAAGCTAATTAGCATTCGCAAAGAATTTCGGCCTTTGCAAATGCTAATTACCAAAATGGTATGTATCAAACATTTTTGCATCAAAATAAGGAATCGCAAAATTTGCTATTCCTTATTTTGCGATTGCACTTAAGCAATCGCAAATTTTGCGATTCCTTAAATGCAATGTATCAAAGAAAAAATATGGAAAAAATGCCATTAAGGAATCGCAAATTACCACCAACTTCTAGTTGGTGGTAAGTTGCGAATTCTTTTAATAATGCTTTATTCCAAAAAACCAAAGGTGCCATATGACGCTCATACATGCCCTTAGGGCATGTATGTGCGCCATATGCCCCCAAATGTCTTTTTCAGGGGTGCAGCAGGGTGTTCTTGAGACACCCCTGCACCCTTGAAAAAATTCCTAATTTGCGATTAGCAACTTGCTAATCGCAAATTGCCCCTTCATTCCCATGGGCCTCCTGGCCCATAGAAATTAATGGGTAATTTGCGATTAGCAATTTGCTAATCGCAAATTAGGAATGGTAAGGAATCGCTATAAAAAAGCAATTTTGTTCATACATACCATTTTGCATTTCCAAAATAGCGATTCCTTAAAATTCGCTATTTAGGAAATGCAAATTGGTTTGATGATACATATGGCCCTTAATGCCTTGTGCGAACACATTGGTGAGGCCAATTTTAGAACAACCAAAAATCCCACACAAAAATGGCTGTATGTAATGTAACTATCAGTATTTGGATGATCAAATTGTCGTATCATCATGTCATCATTACATAATATATAATGAAAACAGCAGCACATGCATACTGTGATTTTTTGTCATTCATGACTAAATGTCTATCTCCAGTTATCTTGAACAACAGGCCTCCACCCAACCACCACTTTGCTTCAAATTTAAGCCAGACAGCGCTGAGCAGCAAAAACACATACAGCAACATAGCATTATCCCAATCAAATAAAAAAATCAATGCACCGCTGTCAGTCACACCACTCACCACCACCACTAACCCGACTTGTGTAGGTCTGGTGTGTTCGTTACCTTTACATAACTACAAAGTCATCATCAATCATACAAATCGATTGGTTTCAGTGATTTTGAAAACGTCAATCTTCTTCTGGAGGCAGTTCTTGAAGTAGTCACGCTCTTGCCCACGCCCTGAGTCATTCCATCATCTCTGACCGATCCTATTGAGTCTAACTCCGAGTATGGTGGCCAACTCAACACCAACAGTGTCCTGAGTCCAGACTCAAAAATGGAATAGATCGGCCTGTAGTAGTACAATTATGTTATAGAACAACAAGAAGAGAAAGATTGAGCCACTTTTGTATAGACTAGATTTATGTTTACAAACATTGCATTATCTAAGGGACTGGTCGGGTCTGAGTCTTTGAGGAACATAGAGCGTGAAAAAATAAAAAACAAAGCAGTGTGGACTGTGTGGACAGGACCAAGTTAGGGAATCTCGCTCTCCTATCTCTCAAAGGGAAAGTAAAAAAATAACCTTCAGGCCAAAATTATTGATCAGCCGTCGTTATTTCGGCCAACAATATTAAGAATCTTAAATCTCAATCATCACTAACACATTAAGAGTAACAAACAAACACCCAGTCTCACACTGCCTGCCACCACATGAATTATCTCTTCTCAATCTCAACACACATGATGATGACTTATCATCACAACAAGTTCACTTCATAACGAACAACAGTCGCTCAGTATGCAAGGCATGTCAGCAATTATCTGTTCTTCTGGTGTGCTCATCGTGATGAATTGGTGGTACATTGCAGAATGCAGATTCTCCAATTGTTCATGAAGCAGAGAATTGCCAGTGTAAATCGAATTTTAATAATTGCACATGTAGGACATTCCGTCTAGGTTAGGAAAAGATAAATAGTCACTGTCACAGCCCAGTGCATTGGAGGCAAGCACACATTTGTTTGTATTCTCTGCCCAATGTCTTGCATGAGGGAAATGGCTTTGGAGGATGAGTCGGGACTTCTTCAATACACAAAGTTGTGAGTCCGAGACCAATCCAGAAATAAAATGTGTCTAAGAGTAAGACAATGGGGATGAATTGGTCAACCAGACACACACAATAAAGTAAATAATGTTCCCTAGCTATATATATATATTTAGTCAGTAGTCAGAAAAGTAGAGCTCATCCTCAATTCTGGTGGTTCGTCTAGAAGTAGGTCATCTAACAGACTACTTCCATGACCTGAGTCTCTGTCATCTTCCTCCTGTGGTATTTCAGGTATGGTGTAATCTAGTAAAGTGCTGATTCATTTTGATCATGGTTAATCTCTCCAGTTTTGGGGTGAGAGACAGGTCCTTCTCACTGTCACAACGGCACCATCAGCAATGAAAACACAGTCAGTGAAGACACTGGCTACAGGGCAAGCCAGATAGTTTATTGCCAGACTTCTGAGCATTGGCCATTGGCACCTCTCCCATACCAATACGCCAATGGGTTTTGATCAAGGTAGACCTCTGTTGTGTCATCCAGATAGGCCTGGACCATTCGCTCAATGTTCATTGCTGGTGCTCCACTTTGCTTGACCTCTTTTGCCTTCTCCTCTGCACTGGACTTTAGCCCTGCCAGTAGAAACCACTCAGTTGCAGATTTAGGGGCTGATGCTCCTGGTCTTGGTGTTGTTGATGGAGTTCTTGTCATCGGTTTTGGCTGCTGTGAGCCAACAGCACTGTCCTCAGCTCTGAACTTGAAGGCTGCCTCCCAGGACTTGTGCCCTGGACCAGTTGGCCTCTAATTCCCTGCCGTTCTTTTTCTAGCTCACTGCCTTGCTCAGCTATCCATGTTTTGTATTTTCTAACATCCTCATCTAAAAAAGGAATAAACGGTAGACAGTAATGGTTTATACCATGGATCAAACATTGTGGCACAGATGTAATGTTTGGAGAACACAATAGCTCTTTGCACCTTTGTGTTAGCAGTAAGTTGCTTACTTGGTCTTCTTTTCTTCTTTTTTTAGAAAGTCCTGTGCAATGATGTTGATGCAGTGCGCCAAACACAGGACCCTGAAATAACCATTATCGGCCATGGCCTTAACTATATTACTGCCATTGTCCGTGGCAACAACTCCAATTTCATGCCCTTTTGGTCGCAGCCATTCATTACTGTCATTGTCCATGGCAACAACTCCAATTTCATTCCCTTTTGGTCGCAGCCATTCAAAGACATTGTTGTTAAAGTCTTCCAAAATGTTTGCAGCTGTATGGGATTTCTCCATTGCGAACATCACTACGGTTGCATGCTTCCGAGGAGCATTAAAAATCTCAGCAGTGTCAACACCTGCCGACATTTTTTCTCTAGCCCCCACAAAAGAGATCCAGTGTGCAGTGATGCACATCTAATCAGTTGCTTGGCAACTGGTCCACATGTCCTTTGTCAGGTGGATACTGTGAACAGCACTCTGCTGCAAAGCTTGTCCAAGCAATTCAAGCACATTGTGATGTAGCGCTGGAACAGCAACTCTGGCAAAGTAGGACCAGCTGGAAACCTTCCATTTCAGGCAGATGGCTGCCACAAATGCAAGAAAACCCACTCCTTCAACAAAAGAAAAAGGTAGGAGGTCTTCGCATTGTACAAATGTGCTGTTGGGGTGTCCTTCATACTTCTCATCCGGCGTAGACCTGGCAGGAATAGTAGCCTTAATTTTTTTCTCTCCTGATGCCACTGATGCAGGTGACGTCTTGAGAGCAGGCAGTGGTAGGCTAAATATGCTTTTCAGTGGAGCAGTCACTATCCCCTGATCGCTTGGTGTCTCGACCTAAGTCTTGTGCCATTGAGATGGTATTGATGTGGGCGATACTACTGCACTGTTGGGGAGAGGGCTGCTTTACATAATAAAGATGTTTTCCTCTTTTTCACCTTCCACCTTGATTGGATCGGATTCGGATTCACTGCTCAGCCGGCTATCACCCCTTCACCTATAACACTTGCAGTTTTTGGTCGCTAAGGTATGCCTACCAATGGATTGTACGGTGATTTCTCAAATGGGTTGTTTCACCCCTAGTACCATAATTTGCACCAAACTTAACCCGACTAACACTTGCTCCGCAAAGTGAGGAAATGCCAATGTTCATCTCCTTCTGGCTAACCGAAAAGAAATCCCAAACTGGGGAGCTCTACTTTCTAATGCTGGTGCCACTGCCAATGCCGTATGAACTGGCGGTAGGTGGGCGTTTAAACGTTTGACCCTCTGCAGTACCTACTTCTACTAAGGGGGTTGTGGGTGTAGGTTGCTGCTGGACCTTTGCAAATATGGATGCTGGTGGTGGTTGGACCTGTGGTACCACTGCCACATTCCCCCGCCGGGAAGTTGGGATGGGGTATTTTTGGGCCCCACTGGGGCTGGGCTAACATCCATTATGACTGGCTCGTTGTCATCCTCCTCTTCTACATCTGCCTCCATAACTCTAAGGCTTTCTGGAACCTTCCCTTTCCCGAGCCTCTTGTGAGTCATCTCGGGGCATGTCTCACTCTCAGAGTGAGGCAGGATCCAAGTGGTATCTAGATCATCAGAAAGGGGGCTTGAAGAAGAAGATGATGCACCACTAACCCTCCTTTTTCTAGCTGGAGATCTGGAAGAAAATGGATCTTCTAGAAGAGAGCAGATTGCTCTACTTTCTCAACATGAAGCTCAATCTATTGAACTGCTCCTACTTCAGGAGGAACCACTATTGGTGTTTTTGGCTGTTGTTCTTGCTGTTGTCCACTTCTCTGAGTTTCCTTCAACAATTGGGTACTACTTTGCGATAGAGATAAGTCAATGTCAACATCACTGCTCGTCAGCGTTGCCATGATTAGACTGGCTGCCTCTATGACAGACATGGGCTTGGGTCTTGAATGGTGTAGGTCGACTGATGTAATGTAAAAAATGTAATGTAATTTCTTATATAGCGCACGTATCACCACAAAGGGTATCTCGGCGCTTGCTTTGGGAACCCGTCCTGGTTTTTCCCTGTGGAATAGCCCAGCTGGGCACCCCCAAGGTGAAAGCCAGGCATCCCGCCGCGGGGGCCGTAGTGGAGATTGAGCAAGCTATTGCCCAGAGTTGCAGAGCGTGAACCCCTGATTCAAGTAGGCACCAAAGCGAGAATTATCAGGACCGTGGACATTTGGGCTCCAAACCCTGCCGCGTCGGGAATTGAACCCTGGTCCCGGGCCGACCTCTACTTCTGGGTCTGCTTCCTCTAACCGGTGAGCCACACTTCTCCTGATTTGGGGGTGCTGCTCCCATCTTGCTCCCCAGAGGCCAGTGTGGCAGGCACAGTTTTTTGTTTTCCCGAAAAACATTTGGGGCGACATACCAGTGGTGGTGGTGGTGGTAATCTCCTTCATCTCACTGACTACTTTTTTTTGGTAGCAGTTTTACCAGCTTTGTTTGGGGTCAACTTGAAGCTGTCAATTAGCAGTGGCACTTAGCTTCACAAGTTGAAGAGATGTCTGAAGTGTGGGTCACTCATGCGTCATGCTCACGCCGTGTACAGGCCTTCTTTTTGGCAGTACTGTGGGTGATATGTTGTAATCTCTTGTTGTCTTGTTGTGCACCTAAATGAAAAGAAGCAAGAAGGACATCAGTGAAACGAGGCATTGTTACTGTTGAATTAGTAGCACACACAAAAATAATATCATTTAGTGTGGTCACGCTGTTACTCCCTTAATTAACAATACTGTGTATATCTACTCATTCGCAAAATAGAAAACCACAGCATACTTTCATGGTGACTGACTGACTACTCGTGAAGAATAAGAGAGAGCAAAATCAACAACAACATACAGTTTCCTTTATGTGTGGCATGGGATGTCATGTCACTCATGTGTGATGTGGCACTGTGGGAGGTGCACCTGACAAATGATGACAATAGAAGGAATAATCCCTAGCCAATTAATGCTGTTGTGCACCTATAGCAGACATGAGGATGACTGATGCAAGATGTAGTGGGAAATTGTATAAACAACAACCTTTTTTTTTTTTTTAATTATATACCACAAAAAAAAGAAATGCTTTTTTCAGTTAATATTACTTGAAATAAATGGACTTTTTTTAAAATAATTAAACATAAGTGAAGTTATCTTCCTAGATATAATACGAAGTTATTATTAAACTGCTGTCTCATTGCTCAATCATCCATGCACTGCAGCCTTTGGCAAAAGGGGCTGAATTTTGTTGGATGCACAAAATGGCTGCCAACGAGTGCCACATTGTCACCAACAACAACACTGAACATGAAGACATTCATTGGGAACATGTAGAAGACATGCAGGAAGCTATAGGGAAAGCACACTGGCTGGATCCACAAAATTGCTGTCACCCAGATGGCCACAACAAGAGGAGGCAGGAGGCCTAGAAGAACAAAGAATGCATGCAGGCCTATGGCAAAAGAAAACTGGCTGCGTACACAACATGGCTGCCAGCCACATGGTCACACTACAACAACAACTAGCAAGAAGGCATGGCCACAACAAAGAAGACATGCAAGCCTATGGCAAAAGCACACTGGCTACCTGCACACCATTAATATGGTCACACAACAAGAAGAAGTAAGCCTAGAACATAGAATACCTGCAGGCCCATTGAAAGAGCACACTGGCTGCCTACACAAAAATGACCACCAGCCACATGGTCATAACAAGAAGCTGGAGGCCTAGAACAAAGAACGCATGCAGGCCTATGGAAAAAGCGCACTGGCTGCCTACACAAAATGGGTGCCAGCCACATGGTCACAACAAGAAGCTGGAGGCCTGGAACAGAATGAATGCAGCAATATGGCAAAAAGCACACTGGCTACCTACAAAACATGGCCACCAGATACATTTTCACTCACAAGTCACACTAATAAGAGGCAGGATGCCTGTTAAACAAACAGCACATGCAGGCCTAGGGACAGTCCACTGACTATACAAAATGGCCCCTGGTCAGGGGCCACATGGCATCTGGAACAAAGGCAAATGGTGGCTAATAGCAAACACACACAGTGGCCAGACAAAGGAGGCTTGAAAAAACAGAAAACATAATTAATTCAGCAATGCCAAAAATGAAAATTATTGGGCTTAACATTTTTTTTACAACAACACACATGCTTCAAAGGCATTACCCCACCTATTCCTAAACACTGTTTGCATTAAAAAACACATGAAATACCACAAAAAGCTAATTTTGTATTTCACTCCAAATCCATCCATGGACTAACTGCTGTAAATACCACAGAAACTGTTGTTTCATGCACCCATGACAAACACTAGGCCTGATGGCTGGATGGTCAATTGGCAGACTAGGCCACATAGTGAATTCAATCAATATTTCAAATGTATTAAAAACATGGAGAGACTGTAATAAACTGTAAAAACATGTTTCCTTCAAAAAATAAGAAAAGAAAATGAAAAGAAATCAGTGACCACTAGGGCCCTAATGAAACATTCCACCCATTACAATACATTTTAACAATCCATTAACAGTACAAATAAATCCAGGTGCACGGACCCAATCACACAAACAACACAAGTTTTTCAACGTACTTGTGAAATCTCAAATACAAAATTCCTTAAATGAAATCTAATGGGATATGCAGCAGAGCAGACACAAAGAGTGATTCTTCCAGCTCCAAATCCAAATGAAAAGTGACACGGAGATAGACAAAGCACTGGGCGACGCCTGTTGGACAGAAACAGAAAGTTGGAGACTCTGTGGCACTACCTTCCAGTTGAATAAAAGTAAAAAAAACACAGCCAAATGTCAATTCGAGGAGGTTTTTAACTCCAAATCGTCGGTACGAGAAGATTTTGATGCTTCTAGAGGAGAGAATCTTCCCCAGATTGAAGCCGCAGTAGAAAAAAACAGAAGTTGCTGGCAAACCCGAATGACGTGTTGGCGACTGCAAAATCTGACTGGAGCGTACAGACGATCTAGCAAATCTCGTTGTGCTTGCGAACGGCGCTAAAAATTTCATGGGCGATTGCAATAGCCCGTCAAGCCACTCCCATGCACACGAAATGTTGTTTCGAGTGCGCGGCCAAAAAAAACTCTGCTCCGCTGTGAAATAAAGTCTTTAACGAGAACTCTGTGTTCTCCGCAGAACAGGGAGTTGCTGAATTCCGCAAACTCCACGAACGGAACAGAGCTTTATGCTCAGGATTAATATTTTGTAATGAAAACACCCTAAACATAGCACCCTCACTATAAGATAACTCTCTACAGATACAAAAGTGCTCTCCATCTTAGACCAATGACAAACCTTTCCTGCTTGCATAAAGTGATTCAACTAACTGCCTTTCTACACAATCAATCACAACCTATTTGCACCTTCTCACTGAGGATAAAGCACCTAAACATATATGATAAAAATATTAGGTGGTGTTCTCTCTCCGTCATTGGCAAATGTGGAGTCTGTCTACTAGTAAGTAAGTACATTTGTTTATTTTGGGGGAAACACCCATAAAACATCTATAAAAATACATTTAGAATAATTTATCACTAGCTGTACAAAACTTGTTTTGTTTACATAGGACCTTACATTTCTTTAGATAAATTGAGTCTTATTCACCAAGATATAAATATTTTGACCAGGGGTGGACGGAATTGGTAGAGTTTCATTCAGCAGAGTTCACGTAATTAATTTAAAATTCAGCTGAATTCCTCCAAGGGGCAGAGTCGGCACCCCAGTGTGCATGCCATACCCCTCTGTGCTCTTAAATGAGTATGTAAGGGGCCCGAGGGAATGCAACTCCAGCGCTTTCCCGTCAGTGCCCTTACATACTTATGTAAAAGCACCAAGGGGTATGTGCCCTGCAGTGGTACTTGAATCAGGCTTGAAGAGGGATCAGTTACTCTATGTTTAAAAATCACTCCAGATTAAACTTTTCTCTGCAGTGTTTTTTTTTTAAATAGAGGGACTGTTCCCTCTCAGCCCTGTTTAAGCACCATTGTACCCGTTGTGTCTCCTTTACTTGCTACTGATATTGGGTGCTATCTTGAGTTATCGACAATTCCTTTCCTCACTATTATTATAAGGTGATACCTTGGGTTAAAAACAATTTCCTAGGGCTTCCCTAGGCCTCAAAATCCATATATTGCCATCTTCTTATCGCCTGCATTGTGTAATACCAAGTCAAAAAGGAAGATCATCCTGGAGTCTTTCTGAAGTCATCCGATTGCTGATGACTTCAGCCAGGCTATTCCTGCAATTATCTGGGGAACTCATCCCAAGCCATCCTGAAGTATGCCTATAGGGTGGAATATTCAAATGAGATGACTCATTGAGTCATCAGAGAAACTACTACAGGATTGCTTCCTGATTACTTCAGTGGAAAACATGTGATGATTGTGTACTACTGCAGGATGATATCATGATGATTTCAGGACTATGCAGGATTACTCCAGGATGGGTCCCTGATTATTTCATTGGAATATATGTGATGATGCCTTACCACTACAGGATGATTTCAGGATTAGTCTGGATTACTCCAGGATGACCTAATGAATATTTCAGGATGGGGCTGTGCTATCACAGAATGATCTGGTGATGATGTCAGAATGAGGCAGTATTACTCAAGGATGATCCCACAATATATTTAGAATGGAACTACTAATCGATGATGACTTCATGATGGGGATATATTACCTTAGGATGGGTTCTGGCTGTATTACTTACAGCGTGACTATTTGAATATGAGGATGTATTATTCATATAACTGGAAAATTAATGTGTAAACCTTTGCCATGCACAGGAAGTTAGGAAATCAGCAATTTTTTTTGTTTTGTTTTCAGAGCAGATTACTCCGACAAAAACAAGCATTGGTAAACACATTAGGTTTCACTTAGGTGATCAATAATGGGCTGTTTTTGTTGTGAGTTGTAGGTTGCTGAGTAGTTGTACAATATAAGTTACAGAAAGTCTGTTAATGTGTTATGACACATTTATGTACAAAAGGCAAGATAGTGTGCTGTTACTAGTGGTTTAGTGTGGGTAAGCAAAGCAAAATTTTGAGAAATGAAAGAGGAAATAATAGAATTCATTGATGTAATAGCAATATTATGTGTTTATTAAGGTTCTGACAAGTTTAGGGCCCAGGCCACTGCACCTGCTGCACCATTCAAATCATGCCCCTAATGCCTGCAAGTTAACAGCACTTGTGACTGCTTATTTATTAGTTAAACATAGGAATATTTGATGTTAGAGGAGTTCTGACAACTATTAGCACTGGTGCCACTGAACCTGCTGCGCCATTTAAATAATGACCCTATTGCCAGTAAGGTAGCTGCACTTGTGACTGCCTGTTTAGTAGTAAAATATTGCAATATTTGGTGTTTAGAGGGGTTCCTAGGGTTTTAGGGCCTGGTGTCACTGCTCCTGCTGCACCATAGAAATCATGACCATATTGCCTGCAAGCTAGCTGCACTTGTGGTTGCCAAATAGCTTACGTTGAAAAAAATCAATCACATAATGCCTACGAAGTGCAAAGAAAAGTTCTGGAGGCATGAATAGAAAATGCCACAAACAATCTAAGGTCAAAGCATCTGGTTTACACAACTAAATAATAAAAAGCAAGCACACCAGCATACTTTTAGAAGCTGTCTGCTTTTTCTGTGGAAAGTGATCTTATCTTGACTGTGAATGGGGCTTAAACAGTATGAACAGCTAGAAGAGATATCTTATCTTGACAGTGAATCTGGCGTACACAGTGTGAACAGCTAGTGTAGAAGTACCTTAAATGCATGCTGTCAGGGGAAGTTAACAAAAAAAAGTTCCACACAAAAGCAAAGGAACACTAATTCGGCCATGCGAACTGGTAAGAGCCCCCTTTTAAGATATATTAAATACAAGAGATTTCACAAGCAAAGAGCAAGTGAAACCTGAAAGTCACCAATAAATGCTTTGGGGGTAGTCTACCAAAAAGAGTGGATTCCTTTTCTAAGCACATGTAAACCTCTCACTATTTAATGTGTGCACAAAAAAACAGAAGAGGGAACCGGAAAAGGCACACCTGGCTTGGAATTTACTACAGCTTGCCACATAAAATGCACCCAGCCCTTCCGGCAAGTGCTTCAGGATATGTTCATGCCACTCCAAAATAATTTCACTATTACTTCTTTACGAGTTTACTATTATTGCCACTTACTACTGCAACTTAATAACACTGGTGTGGTAAGCTATTCCACTAAGCAGCGAGCCCCTAATAATATTATGGCACTCCTCTTAATTTTGCCTTACCCGTATTCTTATATTTTGATCATTGACATTCCAATCAAGTAATTTTGTGGACAGCAAATGCCGGGGGTGAATTATGAGTCATGTTGTGAAGGACTTTGGTAAGTAATGAGTGGTGTGGACTGCAAATTATGTGAAGTGGTGAATGAGTGCTGCAAGTGGCTGAGTTTTGAGTGATGGCAGGTTTAGATCTGAGATGTGAAAGAAAAGTTGAGAGGCTGGGTCACGCTGTGAGGCAGAATAGGGTTACATATTTCTGTGGATGAGATGTGACTGAATGGCTCATGGGACTGATTGCATGGGTAAGTGATGCTTAAAATGCCCAAGGAAGGTGTATAGCGTAGGCAAGTGGGACAGAGAGTGTCTGCAAATCATTGCTGGTGTCAGTAAAAGGATGTGATTGTGGCTATAGTGGCTGGTGGGTGGTATGGATGACTGGTGTTGCAAATAGCTGAAAATGAATGATGCATGTAGCTGAAGAGGAGTGGAATTAAAAGTTGTTAACATTTATGAGGTAGTAGCAAGTGATAAGAGTTGTTGAGAGGAGTGGCGTAATGACTTAGTAGAGTAGTAAAGCAGCAGAGGCGAATGGCTCTTAAACATGCATGGAGTGAAAATGGTTTTGTTAATAGTCAAAGTAGTAGGAATCTGCTTAAGCATTAATCCGTTGGCCTGCTCGTATCTGTGAGTAATCAGTTTTTGCTGATATTGCTGTGCAGTACCGCAAGTGGTTGAGTGGTGCTTTGTGAGGGTGTTATGGTGAATGAGTAAGATATACAATTAGTATTAAAATACAATTATATGAGTGGTGTTAAAAGTGAGTGAAAGGTGCTGTTAGCATGTGGATGGATGAGCTTTGCTGCACATGGCTAAGTGCGAAGTTAGATGGCATGGCAACGCCAAATGAACACAATGTCTCTCAAACGACATTGCAAGCGCTGTCTAAGGAGACACCTAAAACCAGTTTAGGTTCAACCCCATGATCACATCAATGCTTGCCATCTTTTGCACAACTACCAGTCTGGCTTCAGATGATGCTACAGCATGAAACCGGCTACCTTACGCATCATAGATGATGCCATCTTGACCAAAGATGTAGATGAGCCCTGCCTTCTGATATTACTCGACAGCTCGGCAGAATTTGACAGCCGACCATCCTACCCTTATATGCACCCTAGAGCCTCTAATTGAATTCACCAGCAAAGTCCTTAACTGGTTCTCTTCCTACCTCTCCAACCAACACCAGTTTGTTCACAATGGCACGTCCAGGTAACAAAAGATCCCTATAATCAAATCAATGGGGCACCCCTTGGCTCCAAACTGTCTCTTGTCGTCGTCAACATATACATACAGCAGCTGACTCAATAACAAGACGGCTTTGAACCCCAACGTTCACAGTATACCAAGTCACATTGAATCACCCTGGACACCAACCTCATCCTCAGGGAATACATTGCCATAAAACAAATGCATCCTTGTACCAGATCTCTCTTATGAAGAAAAAAGTCAAAACATTTCTACCAGTGGACTGTCCCTAGGCCTGCATGCGCTGTTTGTTTTACAGGCCTCCTGTCTCTTATTAGTGTGACTTGTGAGTGAAAATGTATCTGGTGGCCATTTTGTGTAGGCAGCCAGTGTGCTTTTTTGCCATATTGCTGCATTCATTCTTTGTTCCAGGCCTCCAGCTTCTTGTTGTGACCATGTGGCTGGCACCCATTTTGTGTAGGCAGCCAGTGCGCTGTTTCCATAGGCCTGCATGCGTTCTTTGTTCTAGGCCTCCAGCTTCTTGTTATGACCATGTGGCTGGTGGTCATTTTTGTGTTGGCAGCCAGTGTGCTTTTTCAATGGGCCTGCAAGTATTCTATGTTCTAGGCTTCCTTCTTCTTGTTGTGTGACCATATTAATGGTGACATTATGTGTATCTGGTCAGTGTGCTTTTGCTATAGGCCTGCATGTCTTCCAATTTGTTGTGGCCATGCCTTCTTGCTGGTTGTTGTCATTGTGACCATGGAGCTGGCTGCTATTTTGTGTAGGCAGCCAGTGTACTGCTTTTGCCAAAGACCTGCATGAGTTCTTTGCTATCTTGGCCTTTTGCTTCTTCTTGTGAGTGTGTGACCATGTGGCTGGTGGACATTTTGTGCAGGCAGCCAGTGTGCTTTTGCCATAGGCTTGCATGTCTTCTTTGTTGTGGCCATGCCTTCTTGCTAGTTGTTGTTGTAGTGTGACCATGTGGCTGGCAGCCATTTTGTGTATGCAGCCAGTTTTTTTTGCCATAGGCCTGCATGCATTCTTTTTTCTTCTAGGCCTCCTGCCTCCTCTTGTTGTGGCCGTCTGGGTGACAGCAACATTGTGGATCCAGCCATTGTTCTTTCCCTATAGGCCTGCATGTCTTCTACATGTTCCCAATGAATGTCTTCATGTTCAGTGTTGTTGTTGGTGACAATGTGGCACTAGTTGGCTGCCATTTTGTGCGTCCAACAAAATTCAGACCCTTTTTCCATAGGCTGCAGTGCATGGATGATTGAGCAATGAGACAGCAGTTTAATAATAACTTCTTATTATATCTAGGAAGATAACTTCAATTATGTTTAATTATTAAAAAATGTCCATTTATTTTAAGTAATATTAACTGGAAAAAACAACATTTCTTTTTTTTTGTGGTATATAATTAAAAAAAACAAAAGGTTGTTGTTTATACAAGGTGGAGAAGTGTGGCTCAGGGGTTAGAGGCGGCAGACCTGGAGCTTGAGTTCGGCCCGGGACCAGGGTTCAATTCCCCGCCTCGGCGGGTCTTGGGCTCAAAAATTCCACGGACTCGTTAATTCTCGCTCCGGTGCCTTCTCGACTCACGGGTTCACACTCTGCGACTCTGGGCAATAGCTTGCTTAATCTCCACAACGGCCCCTCGCGGTGGGATGCCTGGCTTTCACCTTGTGGATACCCTGCCAGGGTATCTCACAGGGGAATACCAGGACGGGTTCCCTAAGCAAGCGCTGAGATGCCCCAGGGTAAAGTTGTGCGCTATATAAGTCTCATTCATTTCATTTCATTTCATTATACAATTTCCCACTACATCTTGCATCAGTCATCCTCATGTCTGCTCTAGGTGCACAACAGCATTAATTGGCTAGGGATTATTCCTTCCATTGTCATCATTTGTCAGGTGCACCTCCCACAGTGCCACATCACACATGAGTGACATGACATCCCATGCCACACATAAAGGAAACTGTATGTTGTTGTTGATTTTGCTCTCTCTTATTCTTCACGAGTAGTCAGTCAGTCACCATGAAAGTATTCTGTGGTTTTCCATTTTGCGAATGAGTAGATATACACAGTATTGTTAATTAAGAGAGTAACAGCGTGACCACACTAAATGATATTATTTTTGTTTGTGCTACTAATTGAACAGTAACAATGCCTCGTTTCACTGTTGTCCTTCTTGTTTCTTTTCATTTAGGTGCACAACAACACAACAGGATACAACAACACATCACCCACAGTACTGCCAGAAAGAAGGCCTGTACACGGCGTGAGCATGACGCATGAGTGACCCACACTTCAGACATCTCTTCAACTTGTGAAGCTAAGTGCCACTGCTAACTGAAGGCTTCAAGTTGACCCCAAACAAAGCTGCTAAAACTGCTACCAAAAAAAAGTAGTCAGTGAGAAGAAGGAGATTACCACCACCACCACTGGTATGTCGCCCCAAATATTTTTCGGGAAAACAAAAAACTGTGCCTGCCACACTGGCCTCTGGGGAGCAAAATGGGAGCAGCACCCCCAAGTCAGTCGACCTACACCATTCAAGGCCCAAGCCCATGTCTGTCATAGAGGCAGCCAGTCTAATCACGGCAACGCTGACGAGCAGTGATGTTGGCATTGACTTATCTCTATCGCAAAGTAGTACCCAATTGTTGCAGGAAACTCGGAGTAGTGGACAACAGCAAGAACAACAGCCAACATCACCAATAGTGGTTCCTCCTGAGGTAGGAGCAGTTCAAGAGATTGAGCTTCATGTTGAGAAAGTAGAGCAATCTGCTCTGTTCTAGAAGATCCATTTTCTTCCAGATCTCCAGCTAGAAAAAGGAGGGTTAGTGGTGCATCATCATCTTCTTCAAGCCCCCTTTCTGATGATCTAGACACCACTTTGATCCTGCCTCACTCTGAGAGTGAGACATGCCCCGAGATGACTCAGAAGAGGCTCGGGAAAGGAAGGTTCCAGAAAGCCTTAGCGTTATGGAGGCTGATGTAGAAGAGGAGGATTACAACGAGCCAGTCATAATGGATGTTAGCCGAGCCCCAGTGGAGCCCAAAAATACTCCATCCCAACTTCCGGGGGGGGGAGGGGGCGGAATGTCGCTGTAGTACCACAGGCCCAACCACCGCCAGCTTCCATATTTGCAAAGGCCCAGCAGTAACCTACATCCACAACCCCCTTAGTAGAAGTAGGTACTGCAGAGGGTCAAACGTTTAAACGTCCACCTACCGCCAGTTCATACGGCATTGGCGGTGGCACCAGAATCAGAAAGTAGAGCTCCCCAGTTTGGGATTTCTTTTTAGTTAGCCAGAAGGAGATGAACATTGCCATTTCCTCATTTTGCGGAGCAAGTGTTAGTCGGGGTACGTTTGGTGCAAATTATGGTACTGGGGGCGAAACAACCCATTTGAGAAATCACCATACAATCCATTGGTAGGCATACCTTAGCGACCAAAAACTGCAAGTTTTATAGGTGATGGGGTGAAAGCCGGCTGAGCAGTGAATCCGAATCCGATCCAAACAAGGTGGAAGGTGAATAAGAGGAAAACATCTTTATTACGTAAAGCAGCCCTCTCCCCAACAGTGCAGTAGTATCGCCCACATCAATAACATCGCAATGGCACAAGACTTAGGTCGAGACACCAAGGGATCAGGGGACAGTGACTGCTCCACTGAAAAGCATATTTAGCCTACCACTACCTGCTCTCAAGACGTCACCTGCATCAGTGGCATCAGGAGAGAAAAAAATGAAGGCTACTATTCCTGCCATGTCTACGCCAGATGAGAAGTATGAAGGACACCCCCAACAGCACATTTGTACAACGCGAAGACCTCCTACCTTTTTCTTTTGTTGAAGGAGTGGGTTTTCTTGCATTTGTGGCAGCCATCTGCCTGAAATGGAAGGTTTCCAGCTGGTCCTATTTCGCCAGAGTTGCTGTTCCAGCGCTACATCACAATGTGCTTGAATTGCTTGGACAAGCTTTACAGCAGAGTGCTGTTCACAGTATCCACCTGACAAAGGACATGTGGACCAGTTGCCAAGCGACTGATTAGATGTGCATTACTGCACACTGGATCTTTTTTTGTGGGGGCTAGAGAAAAAATGTCAGCAGGTGTTGACACTGCTGAGATTTTTAATGCTCCTCGGAAGCATGTAACAGTAGTGATGTTCGCAATGGAGAAATCCCATACAGCTGCAAACATTTTGGAAGACTATAACAACAATGTCTTTGAATGGCTGCGACCAAAAGGGAATGAAATTGGAGTTGTTGCCACCGACAATGACAGTAATGAATGGCTACGACCAAAAGGGCATGAAATTAGAGTTGTTGCCACTGACAATGGCAGTAATATAGTTAAGGCCATGGCCAATAATGGTTATTTCAGGGTCCTGTGTTTGGCGCACTGCATCAACATCATTGTACAGGACTTTCTAAAAGATGAACATTTAGAATTTATGACGCGCTTTAATCTAAACCTGATCACTGTAGCTTATTGGTGTACAAATTTGTCACTCTTTTTATTGGCTTTGCAGGGCTTCAGATATGGTTTTGCACTGGGAATGTTTAAGCAACTTCAGATATCCAGTTCAAGCAGCTGTGATCTTCCCTCTGGATGGTGGTAATGCCCTGCTAAATTGCCTTACAGATGCCACACGGGCACATCTTTGGAGAATCCTACTTGCTGCACCATATCTTATTCTGGGCCTGACAAAATAAAATAACTTCACCCCCATCCTAATGGCAGTCTGGTTTATTTTTGAAACCAGCTGAATCACTTATAAAGCTATCACGAGCAGCACCCCTGCTTATCTTGCAGATAAGCTCGACATCTCTGGTGGATCTCTGCACACCCACAGCCAGGACACCACCAGACTGCAGACTAAGTGTAAAAAAGAACAAGCATTGGCAAAGCCAAAAGGTCTCGCAAATACAAGAGCTATTGGCTTTGACAATGTGTTTTTGTGATGTTCTACACCAGGGTGATGCTGTTTAGCATGGATACAATTTAGTTGCTCAGAGTGTCATAGTTTGGCGGGGGTAGAGTGTTGTAGAGTGGATTTGTTGGAGTACAGTGTTGCAGAGTGGAGTAGGGGGAACAGAGTGACGTAGAGTTGAATAGAGGGGAGTACATTTCAATGGTTCAGTGTTAGAGAGTGTCAGAGTGCAGAAGCTTGGAGTGATGTGGGATAAAACAGGTTGGAGTGGATTGAGGTAGTTGGGTGGATTGGAGTAGAGTTGGGTGGACTGAAATGGGTGGAGGTGGATTTGAGTGCAGTGGATTAAATTGAGGTGGGTGCATTGGATTGAAGTGATAGGATTAGGGTGGGGTGGATTGGGATTAATTGGGAGTGGGGTGGAGTAAAATGGTGTGGTTTCGATTAGACTAGACTACGGATGAGTGTACTGGAATGGGGTAGACTGGACTGGGGTGTGCTGAAGAGGGGTGGATTGGATTGGGGTGGAGTGGATTGGAGTGAATGGGGTGCGCTGGATTGAAGAGGGATGAATTGAAATGGGGTGAGGGGGAATGGAGTGCTGTGGGTTAGATTGAGATGGGTTCATTGATTGAAGTGATATGACTAGGGTGGGGTGGATTGGGATGAATTGGGAGCAGGGTGGAATGGGGTGAATTCAATTGGGCTGGACTATGGTGGAGTGGACTCGATGGGGTAGACTGGACTGGGGAGGGCTGAACAGGGGTGGATTGGATTGGGGTGGATTGGAGTGAACTGGATTGCATGAGTGGGTTCTACCGGGTAGATTGATGCAGGGTGGCCTAGAGTGAGGGGGCTTGGATTGAGTGCGGTAGATTGGGGTTCCTTGGATTGAGGTACTGGATTTGAGTGGACTAGACTGAAGAGACTGGAGGGGGTTAGATTGGAGTGGATTAGGTTGGACTGGAATTAGACTGGGCTGGATTAAGGTGGTTCGGAGCGGAGTAGATTGGTTGGGGTGGATTAAGGTGGACTGGATGGGACTGGGATGGATTAAGGTAGATAAGATTGGAGTGGGATGGATTTGAGTAGGGTGGGTGGTTCGGGTTGGAGTGGGTTGGCATGTGTTTGTGTGGGTGGATTGGAGTGAGGCAGATTAGAGTGGGATGAGTTGGGATTGATGGGGATGATTGAATTGGGGTGAGATGGATTGAAGTGGGGCAGATTGGACTGGAGTGGGGAGGATTGGACTAGAGAGGGGCAGATTAGGACTGGAGCGGGGCAGATTGTTTTGACAGGAGTGGGGCAGAATGCTTTGGACTGGAGTGGGGCAGAATGCTTTGGACTGGAGTTGGGCAGATTGCTTTGGATTGGCGTGGGGCAGATTGCTTTGGATTGGCGTGGGGCAGATTGCTTTGGATCACTTTGGGGCAGATTGTTTTGGATCGGTGTGGGACATATTTTTTCCATCCTTGTGGAAGGACAGTGCAGCCCTATGCAGGTCCCAGGTGCACTCCTCCCACCCATCTACATGTAGATCTTCCTATTCATCCCTGAGCTGACTCACCCTCTCTCCTGTAATACCCCAGCCCCTGTCACTCAAACTCCAGACACGGAATACACAACATAGCATAGGCGGCTTGGATGGTTAGACAAGAAAATACAGACTTTCTAAAAGTGGTATTTTCAAACACAAAATGTTAAAACCAACTTCACTAAAAGATGCATTTTATCATTCTGAGTTCGGGCATACTAAACTCGACTTTCCACCATGTTCCCTGAGGCAGTTAGGATTATAAGATATAATAATCAAACTGCCCATTCTGGCCTATGGGGAACAGGTAGCCTTGCAATAGTGAAAAACGAGAAGGGCTGTATTTCACTATCAAGACATGCCACACACATCAAGGCAGGTCCTACCTTTCACTTACAATGCACCCAGCCCTTGGGCCGACCATAGGGGTGATTGATATGCAGAAAAGGGAAGGCTTGGGGACTGGCAAGTGGGTGCACTTGCCCAGTCAACATGGCAGTCACAGACCGCACACAGGCTCTGCGATGGCAGACCTGAGACACATTTTACAAGGTCCGTGGGTGTACAACCAGTGCTGCGAGCCCACAAGCAGCGCTTGGTTTACAAGCCCCGGGCACACTCAGTGCTCTATACGAGGGTCTGACAAGTAAACCAAACAAGTCAATCATGGAGTCACTAATTTGCACATCAATTTACCATAGGGAGCCCTTGCACTGTGGCACTGGACAGCAGTGGCACATTGCCCAAAGCATTGATAACCAGCAAAAATACATGAGGCAACAGTAAAAAGTGGAAGGGAGACCCACGCCAAGGTGCCAGGTCGTACAGAGGTGGGGACAGTATTGTGCAGAGCAGACACAGCCTATTCAAGTACTATTGAAAACTCCTCCCATCACTCTAATAGCAGAAAGGTCTATTCAGCCAGTCTAAGAGTCTGAATGTGAAAAAAAGAGAAAAATAGCGCCACAAATAGCAGCACTTGATATCTGTCACACCCTTACAGAAAAACAAAAAACAAAAGTAAAATAAAGATATAGGGCGTGGGATGGGATTGGGAATAGGGAGATGAGCTCGATGGGGAGCATTAGAGAGTATGGAAGGGGGGGTAAAGAGAGTCTGTACAGGGGAGAATAAAGAATCTTAAATAGGGAGAGAGGTGAAAATTGGCCTGCGCAGACAGCATCAGGAATCAGAAGAAACAAGAGCAAAAAAGGGGAGAGAGCAAGGAAACACATGCACCCCCAAGGATTGCTCAAAAGAAATCAAAAAGAGTCCCCTCAAATATGCAGTGAATAATACAAGTCTTCCAGACAGAACCATGATGAAGACCGAAATGTTTTTGGCTGAGACTAAGACAAGAATAGGGAGGAAAGCCATAGGGTCAAGAAGAGACAATTTGAACAACAAAGCCATCCAATCATAAGCATGCATTGGACATAATAGGTCTGCCTACAGACAACTAAGCTTGTGTGAAGCTGAGACCTAAAACACAGTTGCAGTGCACATGTTTCAGTTACAAGGCAAGTGACGGTATTTACCTTTAGCTGTAGGGCCAGATGTACAACTGTTGGTAGCAGTCACAAATAGAGAATTGGGCCTTTTGCATCAGCTAAAACTGCTTCTGGCATGTACTAACCCTATCTCTGAGTCGATAACCAATTACCAACTGGCAAAATAGGGTTTCTGAGCCACTACTAGGAAAAGACGTGCCAATGGAGTCACTTCCTAATAGCAAGTCGCATGTATGAATGTTTTGCAACCGGAATGCAGTTGCAAAACATGCATACTTTAACGTCTCTGTGAAGGAGGTGCTAATCCATTCGCAACCACTCCCCCTTTGTGAATGTGGTTGTTATTATTTTTTAAGAGTAGGCAGTGGTCCAACAGACCGCTGCCTACTCTTGAAAAATTAAAAGGAAACTTTTTGTTTTTATTTTGTAAATGTATTACGTTTTCCTTTAAGGAAAACAGGCTGCATTAAAAAAGAATTGCTTTATTTAAAAAGTAATCACAGACATGGTAGTCGGCTGACCCCAACAGGCCAACATCCCTGGGAGCACATGCCATTCCCAATGGGTTGGAAATTGCAACCTGCCTCTTGAATATTGATGAGGTAGGTCATTTGCGACCCCATTGGGAATCGCTAAATCTGTCTGAGACACATTAGTTCATTTTATTTTGCGAGTCTCTAATTGTAAGTTGCAAAAACTCGCAATTAGCAACTTGCAAAATGAAACGGTCGTACATCTGGGCCATTGTTTAAAAAAACACAGCTGTACACACAAGCTCTCCCTCAGATCACCAGTGCACATTTTATGCAAAGGTTGTCTTTTGAAGCTTGATAACCGCGCTCCTCTTGTCAGACTGACTGGCCTCTCGTTGGCAGGATACCATTTGCTTGCACTTTTGCTCAAAGAAATTACATCAAACTTTCTCAAGTCCTTTGGAACTACTATTTTTAAGATTATTAATATTACTGCTATTATTTACCTTTTTACCATCAATATTATAAATACTTTATTAATATTATCATAATTATTAAATTGCCTTTTTATCAATAATAATGCGAATGATATTAACATAATTATTAATAATACCATTATTATTCATATTCTTGTTATTTTTTAATGTTAATGACAATAATTATGGTAATATTAATTATTATAATACTAATAATGCTCATAATAATGTTACCCTTTACTTCTACTTTCGTTCGCCTTTCAGTGTTATATTCATACATATTACACACTGGCACTCGTTGTTTCATGTCCATATCTCTATTTTATCCACTAGATGGCAGTAAAGTAAAACTTAATAACTTTTTCAGGCTCAGACTTCTTTGGCTTCACGCACATATTTTCCATGTACTCAGAGATTGCTTTTCTGTAAATGTGATTTCTTGAACACAAATGGCATTTAAATGCAGCAATGATTCTCTGCGCTAGAGATTATGAGATTACTGCTGGTGACATAGTTGCAAATGAGTTAACAGGGAAGGGATTGTAGGAATGGAAACCACAACAAAACTAAGAATCTGTCATTTCACCAGTTATTTTTCCTTCTACATTATATAGACAAGCATTTGCAATGCAATAGGTCTCGCATTATTAAAGTTTGATCTATTGGCATTGCTAATAATAATGCAACACCAATAGCTCAAACATTCAGTAATGCGAGACCAATTGCATTGCAAATGCTTGTTTTCCATTTTACTTTGGACAGTGGCGTAACGAAACATGAGGGGGCCCCCCTGCAAACTACATGGAGGGGGCCCCCCTCCCATTCTCCGTGCCAGTCTAGAGCTCTCAGGGCAGCGACCCGCCATACTGCAGGGGATGCGGGGCGATTGTTACGCCACTGTCACCAATGCAGCCGTGATAAGTAACACTGCATGGTGGAGTTAAAGGTTGGGCTTAGTCTGCCCGCAGGCTGTCATAGGGGGTGGTCCATTCATTACAGGGTCCCTGCCATCAGTAGGCCGGGGAAGTTTGCCCAATTTTAGGTGGGTTTCCTGATGCAGACTCCTGTCATGATATACAACATCGGGCCCACTCATCGTTTAGTTTTGATAAAAGTGCATCCACTGCTCCTTCTCGTTTCCGTTTTAAGACATTGGACAAAGCTTCAATGCAGTATTTCAAAAGCAGATGTAACCATAAAGAGCACATTTTGATAATACATTTTTATTTTTATTAGACAATAGCAATCTTAAGAGGCATTGCATAACTTCATACACACTTTGACCCCAATTCCATCACAGTCTCTCTCTCAGTCAGTATCTCTCTTTCAGTCAGTCAGTCTATCTCTCTCTGTCATTCAGTCTCTCTTAGTCAGCCACTCTCTCTGTTAGTCAGTCTCTCTCTCTCTCTCTCTCTCTCTCTCTCTCTCTCTCTCTCACTGTCAGTCTGTCAGCCAGTCAGTCTCTCTCTATCAGTCAGTCTCTCTGTCAGTCAGTCTATCACTCGCTGTCATTCAGTCTCTCTCAGTCAGTCTCTCTCAGTCAGTCAGTCTCTCGCTCTCTCTCTGTCAGTCAGTCTCTCTCTGTCAGTCTCTCTTAGTCAGTCTCTCTCTCTGTCAGTCAGTCTCTCTCTCTGTCAGAGTCTCAGTCTCTCTCTCGGTCAGTCAGTCTCTCTGTGAGTCTCTCTATCAGTCAGTCTCTGTCAGTCAGTCTCTCTCTGTTGGTCAGTCTCTCTTTCTCTGTCAGTCTCTTTCTCTCTCTGTCTGTCTCTGTCAGTCAGTCAGTCTCTCTCTCAGTCAGTCAGTCTCTCTCTCAGTCAGTCAGTCAGTCTCTCTCTCAGTCAGTCAATCAGTCACTCTCTCTCCCAGTCAGTCTCTCTCTCTCCCAGTCAGTCAGTCTCTCTCAGTCAGTCATTCTCTCTCTACCCCAGTCAGTCAGTCATTCTCTCTCTACCCCAGTCAGTCAGTCTCTCACTCAGTCAGTCAGTCTCTCACTCAGTCAGTCAGTCTCTCACCCAGTCAGTCTCTCTCTCTGTCAGTCTCTCTCTCTGTCAGTCTCTCTCTCTGTCAGTCTCTCTCTGTCAGTCTCTCTCTGTCAGTCTCTCTCTCTCTGTCAGTCTCTCTCTCAGTCAGTTTCTCTCTCAGTCAGTCTCTCTCTCAGTCAGTCTCTCTCTCAGTCAGTGTCTCTCTCAGGCAGTCTCTCTCTGTCAGTCTCTCTCTGTCAGTCAGTCTCTCTCAGAGTCAATCAGTCTATCTCTCTGTCAGTCAGTCTCTCTGCCTCTCTCTCTCAGTCTCTCTCTCAGTCAGTTTCTCTCTACCTCAGCCAGTCTCTGTCAGCCAGGCTCACTCTCAATCAGTCTCTCTCTCTCTGTCAGTCAGTCACTCTCTCTCTCAGTCAGTTTCTCAGTCAGTCAGTCTCTCGGTCAGTCAGTATTCAGTCTCTGAGTCAGTCAGTCAGTTTCTACTCTCTCTCCACTCTCTCCATTCACTCTCTCAACTCTGTCCACTCTATCTCTACTGTCTCTCTCTCCTCTGTCTCTCTCTCCACTGTCTCCCTCCACTGTCTCCCTCCACTCCTCTCTCTCCACCCTCTCTCCCTTCTCTCTCTCTCTACTCTCTCCACTCTCTCCACTCTCTCGCTCCACTCTCTCTCTCCACTCTCTCTCTCCACTCTCTCGCTCCACTCTCTCGCTCGACTCTCTCTCCACTCACTCTCTCTCCACTCACTCTCTCTCCACTGTCTCCCTCCACTGTCTCCCTCCACTCTCTCTCTCTCCACCCTCTCTCCCTCTACTCTCTCTCTCTACTCTCTCCACTCTCTCTCTCCACTCTCTCTCTCCACTCTCTCGCTCCACTCTCTCTCCACTCACTCTCTCTCCACTCACTCTCTCTCCACTGTCTCTCTCTCCATTGTCTCTCTCTCCACTGTCTCTCTCTCCACTGTCTCTCTCTCCACTGTCTCTCTCTCCACTGTCTCTCTCTCCACTGTCTCTCTCTACTCTCTATTCTCTCTCCACTCTCTCTCTCTCCACTCGCTCTCTCCACTCGCTCTCTCCACTCGCTCTCTCCACTCGCTCTCTCCACTCTCTCTCTCCACTCTCTCTCTCCACTCTAACTCTCTCTCCACTCTATCTCTCTCTCCACTCTCTCTCTCCACTCTATCTCTCTCTCCACTCTATCTCTCTCTCCACTCTATCTCTCTCTCCACTCTATCTCTCTCTCCACTCTATCTCTCTCTCTCCACTCTCTCTCTCCACTCTCTCTCTCCACTCTCTCTCTCCACTCTCTCTCTCTCCACTCTCTCTCTCTCCACTCTCTCTCTCTCTCCACTCTCTCTCTCTCTCCACTCTCTCTCTCTCTCCACTCTCTCTCTCTCTCCACTCTCTCTCTCTCCACTCTCTCTCTCTCCACTGTCTCGCCATGCTCTCTCCACTCTCTCTCCACTCTCGGTCTCTCCACTGTCTCTCTCCACTCTCCACTCTCTCTCTCTACTCTCTCTCTCCACTCTCTCTCTCTCCACTCTATCTCTCTCCACTCTATCTCTCTCCACTCTCTCCAGTGTCTCTCCATGCTCTCTCCACTCTCTCTCCACTCTCGGTCTCTCCACTGTCTATCTCCACTCTCTCTCCACTGTCTACTCTGTCTCCACTGTCTTTCCACTCTCTCTCTCTCTCTAGCCACTCTCTCTCTCCACTGTTTCTCTCCACTGTTTCTCTCCACTCTCTCTCTCTCCACTCTCTCCCACTCTCCCTCACAAAGTAGTGTGCATCCCATGGGTGTCCGCAGAAATGTTTCCAGGGGGGGCACATTTTTAACTTCATCACCATCCCCCTTGCACCCTTCTCCCCTCTGTCTTGCACCCTTCTTGCCCTCCCTCTTGCACCCTTCTCCCCTTCCCCTTGTACCCTAGTCCACCTCCGCCTTGCACCCTTTTCTACCTTGCACCATTCTCCCCTCTGCCTTGCACCCTTCTCCCCTCTGCCTTGCACCCTTCTCCTCTCTGTCTTGCACCCTATTCCACCCCCGCCTTGCACCCTTCTCTAACTTTCATCCTTCTCCTCTCTGCCTTGCACCCCTTCCCCCCTCTGCCTTGCACCCTTCTCTACCTTGCACCCTTCTCTCTTCCTTGCACCATTCTCCCCTCTGCCCTGCACCCTTCTCCCCTCTGCCTTGCACCCTTCTCCCCTCTGCCTTGCACCCTTCTCCACTCTGCCTTGCACCCTTCTCCCCTCTGCCTTGCACCCTTCTCCCCCTCCGCCTTGCACCCTTCTCCCCCACTGCCTTGCACCCTTCTCTACCTTGCATCCTTCCCCTCTCTGCCTTGCACCCTTCTCCACCGCCGCCTTACACCCTTCTCTACCCTGCATCCTTCTCCCCTCTGCCTTGCACCCTTCTCCCCCTCCGCCTTGCACCCTTCTCCCCCACTGCCTTGCACCCTTCTCTACCTTGCATCCTTCCCCTCTCTGCCTTGCACCCTTCTCCACCGCCGCCTTGCACCCTTCTCTACCCTGCATCCTTCTCCCCTCTGCCTTGCACCCTTTTCC
Organism: Lissotriton vulgaris; assembly: GCF_964263255.1. Lineage (NCBI taxonomy): Eukaryota > Metazoa > Chordata > Amphibia > Caudata > Salamandridae > Lissotriton > Lissotriton vulgaris. The sequence continues at coordinate 117,491,475 of NC_141688.1, forward strand.
CCTCTGCCTTGCACCCATCTCCCCTTTGCCTTGTACCCTTCTCCCCTTTGCCTTGCACCCTTCTCCTCTCTGCCTTGCACCCCTTCACCTCTGCCTTGCACCCTTCTCACCTCTGCCTTGAACCCTTCTCCCCCTCCGCCTTGCACCCTTCCCTACCTTGCACCCTTCTCCTCTCTTCCTTGCACCCTTCTCCCCTCTGCCTTTCACCCTTTTCCCATCTGCCATGCACCCTTCTCCCCCTCCGCCTTGCACCCTTCTCTACCTTGCACCCTTCTCCTCTCTGCCTTGCACCCTTCTCCCCTCTGCCTTGCACCCTTCTCCCCTCTGCCTTGCACCCTTCTCCTCTCTGCCTTGCACACTTCTCCCCTCTGCCTTGCACCCTTCTCCCCTCTACCTTGCACCCTTCTCCCCTCTACCTTGCACCCTTCTCCCCTCTGCCTTTCACCCTTCTCCCATCTGCCATGCACCCTTCTCCCCCTCTGCCTTGCACCCTTCTCTACCTTGCACCCTTCTCCTCTCTCCCCTGCACCCTTCTCCCCTCTGCCTTGCACCCTTCTCCCCTCTGCCTTGCACCCTTCTCCCCTCTTCCTTGCACCCTTCTCCCCTTCACCTTGCACCCTTCTCCCCTCCACCTTGCACCCTTCTCCTCTCTACCTTGCACCCTTCTCCCCCTCTGCCTTGCACCCTTCTCTACCTTGCACCCTTCTCCTCTCTCCCTTGCACCCTTCTCCCCTCTGCCTTGCACCCTTCTCCCCTCTGCCTTGCACCCTTCTCCCCTCTGCCTTGCACCCTTCTCCCCTCTACCTTGCACCCTTCTCCCCTCTACCTTGCACCCTTCTCCCCTCTGCCTTTCACCCTTCTCCCATCTGCCATGCACCCTTCTCCCCCTCTGCCTTGCACCCTTCTCCACCTTGCACCCTTCTCCCCTCCGCCTTGCACCCTTCTCCTATCTGCCTTGCACCCTTCTCCCCTCCGCCTTGCACCCTTCTCCCCTCCGCCTTGCACCCTTCTCCTCTCTACCTTGCACCCTTCTCCCCCTCTGCCTTGCACCCTTCTCTACCTTGCACCCTTCTCCTCTCTTCCTTGCACCCTTCTCCTCTTTGCCTTGCACCCTTCTCCTCTCTTCCTTGCACCCTTCTCCTCTTTGCCTTGCACCCTTCTCCTCTTTGCCTTGCACCCTTCTCTTCTCTGCCTTGCACCCTTCTCCTCTTTGCCTTGCACCCTTCTCTTTTCTGCCTTGCACCCTTCTCCTCTTTGCCTTGCACCCTTCTCCTATCTGCCTTGCACCCTTCTCCCCTCCGCCTTGCACCCTTCTCCTATCTGCCTTGCACCCTTCTCCCCTCCGCCTTGCACCTTCTCCCCTCCGCCCTGCACCCTTCTCCTCTCTACCTTGCACCCTTCTCCCCCTCCACCTTGCACCCTTCTCTACCTTGCACCCTTCTCCTCTCTTCCTTGCACCCGTCTCCTCTTTGCCTTGCACCCTTCTCTTCTCTGCCTTGCACCCTTCTCCTCTCTGCCTTGCATCCTTCTCTACCTTGCACCCTTCTCCTCTCTTCCTTGCACCCTTCTCCTCTTTGCCTTGCACCCTTCTCCTCTTTGCCTTGCACCCTTCTCTTCTCTGCCTTGCACCCTTCTCTTCTCTGCCTTGCACCCTTCTCCTCTTTGCCTTGCACCCTTCTCTTCTCTGCCTTGCACCCTTCTCCTCTTTGCCTTGCACCCTTCTCCTATCTGCCTTGCACCCTTCTCCCCTCCGCCTTGCACCCCTCTCCTATCTGCCTTGCACCCTTCTCCCCTCCTCCTTGCACCTTCTCCCCTCCGCCTTGCACCCTTCTCCTCTCTACCTTGCACCCTTCTCCCCCTTCGCCTTGCACCCTTCTCAACCTTGCACCATTCTCATCTCTTCCTTGCACCCGTCTCCTCTTTGCCTTGCACCCTTCTCCCCTCTGCCTTGCACCCTTCTCCTCTGCCTTGCACCCTTCTCCTCTCTGCATTGCACCCTTCTCCCCTCTGCCTTGCACGCTTCTCCACTCTGCCTTGCACCCTTCTCCCCTCTGCCTTGCACCCTTCTCTACCATGCATCATTCTCCCCCTCTGCCTTGCACCTTTCTTGGCCCCCCCTTTCCCTCTCCCTGCAGACGCCCATGGTGTGTTCTAACAAGCGTGCTTACCTGAGGGCACCATGTTACTGCCTTGTCCTTTCTCATGTGAGCTTTGCCCTGGAGAATACTCTGTCTGGGGGCCCCCACTCCCACCCTTGTCAGGGTCCCGAGTACTGCTCTGTGCTGTCTCCTGCTCTTGCTCTCTGAGGCCCCCACCCCATCCTTGTCCCTGTCTCTTCTCTTCTCTTGTGGGGTGGGCTCCCCACCCCATCCTTGTCCCTGTCTCTTCTTGTCCCTGTCTCTTCTCTTCTCTTGTGGGGTGGGCCACCCACCCTCTCTTCTCTTCTCTTGTGGGGTGGGCCCCCCACCCCATCCTTGTCTCTGTCTCTTCTCTTCTCTTGTGGGTGGGCCCCCCACCCCATCCTTGTCCCTGTCTCTTCTTGTCCCTGTCTCTTCTCTTCTCTTGTGGGGTGGGCCCCCCACCCTCTCTTCTCTTCTCTTGTGGGGTGGGCCCCCCACCCCATCCTTGTCCCTGTCTCTTCTCGGATGGGGGCCTGTCCCTGTCTCTTCTCTTCTCTTGGGGGGCCCCCACCCCATCCTTGTCCCTGTCTCTTCTCGGAAGGGGGCCTGTCCCTGTCTCTTCTCTTCTCTTGTGGGCCCCCCACCCCATCCTTGTCCCTGTCTCTTCTTGTCCCTGTCTCTTCTCTTCTCTTGTGGGGTGGGCCCCCCATCCTCTCTTCTCTTCTCTTGTGGGGTGGGCCCCCCACCCCATCCTTGTCCCTGTCTCTTCTCGGATGGGGGCCTGTCCCTGTCTCTTCTCTTCTCTTGTGGGGCCCCCACCCCATCCTTGTCCCTGTCTCTTCTCAGATGGGGGCCTGTCCCTGTCTCTTCTCTTCTCTTGTGGGGCCCCCCACCCCATCCTTGTCCCTGTCTCTTCTCGGATGGGGGCCTGTCCCTGTCTCTTCTCTTCTCTTCTCTTGTGGGCCCCCCACCCCATCCTTGTCCCTGTCTCTTCCTGCCCCTGTCTCTTCTCTTCTCTTGTGGGCCCCCCACCCCAGCCTTGTCCCTGTCTCTTCTCTTGTGGGGTGGGCCCCCCACTTTCTCTTCTCTTCTCTTGTGGGGCGGGCCCCCCACCCCATCCTTGTCCCTGTCTCTTCTCTTGTGGGGTGGGCCCCCCACCCTCTTTTCTCTTGTGGGGTGGGCCCCCCACCCCATCCTTGTCCCTGTCTCTTCTCGGATGGGGGCCTGTCTCTTCTCTTCTCTTCTCTTGTGGGCCCCCCACCGCATCCTTGTCCCTGTCTCTTCCTGTCCCTGTCTCTTCTCTTCTCTTGTGGGCCCCCCACCCCATCCTTGTCCCTGTCTCTTCCTGTCCCTGTCTCTTCTCTTCTCTTCTCTTCTCTTCTCTTGTGGGGCCCCCACCCCACCCCATCCTTGTCCCTGTCTCTTTTTGGATGGGGGCCTGTCCCTGTCTCTTCTCTTCTCTTCTCTTGTGGGGCCCCCCACCCCATCCTTGTCCCTGTCTCTTCTCTGGGCTGGGGGAGGAGAGAGTGGGGGCCGGGCTCTGTGCTGCCTCAGAGGAGCAGTGGAGACTGCTGTCTCTGGGGCCCCCATCCTCTTTCCAGGACTGCCTCTGGCTCTGACTGAAGAGAAACAATGTATATTGATACTTTGTTTCTCTTTAGTCAGAGGGAGGGGGCGAAGGGCTCCGAGCAGCGCTGCACCTGCTTCAGATGCAGAGGGAGAGAGGCTTGCTTCAGCGTAGACCTCTCTCACAGCTCTCAGAAGAGCTGAGGGGGACGGGCCCCCCAGGGGGCCCCCTTCATTAACTGTAGAGAGTGAGGCCCCCCGCACTGCGGGGTCTGCGGGGGCGTTTGTTACGCCCCTGACTTTGGATATTTGTAAAACGGAGGCCCGCTCCAGGGGCACTTACCCCGCTGGCACCAGCCGGCCTATCTCTATTTTTCATTCCCAGTTTCTGGTTGTTCGCAGCTCGAGGAGGCTGCGAAGGTTTGACCCGAGCCCGATGCCAGGCAGCCGGGGCTACCCTGAAGGTGATGTAGCGCCTCATCGCCTCCTGCTCCAGATGCTGGCACTAAGTTGGCTCCTCCCCGCGTGCTAGACGCTGCCAGCCCTGCTGATGGCAGAGCCAAGGTGACGCTGACATGATGTCAGGGCCATGTTCCTCTTATCTGTGTTTTTAATCCGATTCGTCTGTTTATGAATAAAGTGCTCATTCTGAAAAGGCTAAGAAAAGCGTAAATATAGCACCATAAATCACTGCCATGGCCTGCACGGCGCTATTATTCTAAGGCTGTCACAAATAAAGCTCATTTGCTGGTCAGCATCTGCGAGGGGCCATCGCATATCGTGCAGTTATTCATTGCTGAATACTTTGTTTTCTGAGGCTGTAAATTGAATTTCTGCTGCAGTGTGGGCTGACAGCTTCGAGGAACACCCACCTATCTGATGCCCAGGCGACCCCGCCAGTGCCCGGGCTGCACATGAATCATTCCCCGCGGAGCCTCTGCTGTCTCCTGCCGCGTGCACGGGGCGGCACGTTGTTTGTGGAGCGGGCAGCGTGACAGGCAGGCTGTGAAAGATACACTTGAACGTGCGCGTGAGCCCCGCGCCTTGATGGTGCCCTGGCCTCTTTAGAAGCACTACAAACCCGCGGTGACTCTGCACGCCGGTGGCTGCTTTAAGATCTCTGTGCAGGCACGCGCCTCTCGGGGGCAGGAAGAGGTGCCAACCACAGATATGAGCTCCACCATTGCATATAGGGTAACATCACTGACAGTCATAATATGGATGCCGTCCCAGAATGCACCTGTACATGTATGTTTAAATGGTATCAATGACGTCAGCATTTCTGATTAAGACTCTACTAGTTGCGATAGCTCGGTTAGAGGGCCTTTAACAACCCATGTAGTCCTCTGAAGTGGGATTTGATACTTACACATACTGGTCATGGCAGAGACTCTGTCTGGAAATGGCCCTCTGAGTTTTCAGTGGACTGAATATCCCTTGGTTGCACACCCTTTTTACGCATGTCAGGTCTAAATATATAGCTTCTTCCACATAATATTCTTGTTTTCAAGACATCTTTGCAAACTCAAGATTTGTGTTTATGAAGTCTGTTCTGAACCAGTGAGGTCAGACAACCTGTTCATTCAGAAAAGCAAGCGCTTGGAGTGCTCCCTCGCCTACTAAACTCGGCGTCGACAGCAAGGATGGTCCTTTTTTACGTACATTGATAGGCGCAAACACGACACACAGATTACTCTTTGGTGTATGTACCTGGTGAGCAGCGTGGCTCACTTCTAGTCCCGCTCACCGCCAGTTAACAGAACGAGAGTCTGGCTTTATCAGAGCTGCCCGTCCCTAAATTATATCTTATCGCCTCGTTTTTTTTGTTCTGTCCGTAATTTTTGCCAACATTTGTGGTGTATTTCTCCCTAATCTGCCTCTTATCGGATTCTGGAGCAGGGTGGCGTGATTTAGTGCTGGGCGCTTCACGCCCGCGGGCAGCTGCGCTTGGCGCTAGGGAGCGCTCTGTAATGTTCCTTGACAGAGAGTTATCGAGCCGGTTTAATGGCTGCTCCTATCAGCCCTGTGTGTGCCTCTCACGTGGGGCTAGCAGGGGGGTGAACCTGGCAGAATGTGAAGGGGGCGGTGCCCTGCCTAGCAGGTGATTTACTCCATAGCTGGATGGGTAGGCCCCCCGGCCTTTTTCTTACAACACCGCCATTGTACGCTATGGACATATATACGCGCTGTGATGGGGGAGGGGGGCTGACATAAGCTATCTGAAGGTTCCTCCCGGCGGTGCCAGCTCACCTGTTCGCTCTGCTCCCTATTAGGCACTAGATCAGCCTGACCTGGGCCAGGTGGTGTTGATCGGGAGTGTCCCCGTTCCTTGTCCAAGAAGTGGGGATTTCCCTAGCAGGCGCTATCTGACTGACCCGTGAATGTTTAGAGTCTGATCTGATGCTGCTGTTGTGGTGTCATTCGCACCCATCCAGATCTTTTCACGGAAATCAGCCAACGATCCTTGGGGTTTCAGGTAGCCTTTTATGCGTAATCTAGCATCTTATTGGGGTCGCCGGACTAAGGCTTGCACTGATGCCGGGTTAGGCAACCTTTTGTTGCTTGAAAGTCACCCTTGTGCAGAGCAGGGATCTTGCGTGTATTGTAGGAAGGTGAGTTCCACCTGGACCTCAGGTCTGCCGGTCCACCTGGACGTCTGGAGAGCTTGTTTTCGGATTCTTCTGAGATTGCTTCAACTCTCACAGAAGCCCTGCACTGTGTGTTTACCAGGAGATACGGGGGCCCAGAGTTTACACTTTTTCTAAAGTTTTGCGAAGGTGGCAAAGTCCAAACTGGGAAGATTTCTTTTTCCCCATAAATTACGTTTTGTGGAAAACAACCTTCGTATTCTTTCGGAGAATCCTTCACTAAATCTCCTTTTTTCTTTTGAAATGGTTCCTGACACTTTTCGGGGAAGGAATCTTCCACGCAAGTTAAGTTTTACCAAGTGTGCAAGTGGTTTCAATTCCTGAAAAGTGGGATGAATACGCAAACACTCCATGACTTTCACTTTCTAAAAAAAACAAGGTTTACAATCCCGGGCAGAAGTCAGGCAGGCCGGGGGCGGGACGTGAAGACACACCGGAAGCCCGGGCGGGCTCCCGTGAGGTGAGAGAGCCTCGCACGCACAGAAGGAAGAGACCGCCGCCGCCTGCAACGAGCCCTCGCCTGGAGACGAGTACCGGTGAGTGGGGGCCTTTACTGAGCTGCGAGGGCGGGGGGCATGTGTGTGTGCGTGGGGCGGCGGGGGGCTCTGTATGTGTGTGAGCGTGCATGCGTGTGTGTATGTGTCTTAGAGTCTGTGTGTATGCGTGCGTGCGTGTATGCGTGTGTGATGACTGCGGGGGGGAGGGAGAGAGTGTGTGCGAGCGAGTGTCTGTGTGTGTGTATGCGCATGCATGTGTGTATGTGTGGGGATGTGCACGGCGCGGGAATTCTTGTGAATGTGGACGGAGCCGACGTGCGCGTGCACGAGGTCAAATCCACAAGTTAAAGCGCGTGGCACCCTCTTGTCCTAATCCCCCCGAAGTCGATCACTATAGTTGTCGAGCTGGACTGGAGCATCCTACGGATGCTTACTCCAGCTCGACCTAAAAACCAAGAAACGAGGAAGACACACTGGGAACTGAACTAAATTTCTACAGACCCTGGAAGACCAGATTGGAAAAGGAAAGAAAAGCAGCAGATGAAATGTCATATAAAAGCTATGAATAACCAAATCAAATAACTTTCATCCAATAGGGTACAACCAATAACACTTAAACATTTCTCATAATTAACAAGAATAATAAAAATAAAAATTCTCCTTAACCACACTCTCTCTCAAGTAATCTTACAAATCTTTTTCCCTTAGCAGGTAGATTGTTTGCAACCAAAGAGGCTAATTACGAGTACAGCGGTCATCAGAACCACTGTACACGCAGTGGTGCCGGTCCACCTACAGTATTTCAAATGTGTTAGTTGGCCCACCACCGGACCTCTGCTTCCACCTGGGATCCAGGATTCAGCAGCAGGGTGTGGAAAGGTTCAGGAATATGCTGGCGGTGCAGCTGCACCACCACCGAGCATATTCCAAATTGCATTTTTAGTGCCCTTTTCATAGCTGTGAGCCTGCCCTCAAAAGGGTGGCAGACATGCAACTAAGAGGGCCCTAACAGGGCCACCTGCTTCTTCTGGGCCTCTGGGTGCATGCGGGGGGGCACATGGTGTGTTCCCTGGAATTGCACACCCGTTCTAGCACGATGTGGCATGCACGACACAGTGCATGCCGCACCTTGCAGAAACGTGCTGCAGGAGCTGTCATGGTAGCGGTCTGCTGTTAAGAATTTCCTATGAGCCTAACACAGCCGCAGCACCACTTACTCGACCTGGATTCAACTCAGAATCCAGCAAGAGGGTACACCACGAGCTTTGCGGTCCTCCTATGGGCACATGATAGACAATAGTATTAACAAAAGTTCTCTTTTTTAAAATTTTTACAGATCACTGAACCATGGGAACCAGAAACCAGGCCATGTCCAGTTTCAGAAAGGAAACAGGTTGTGGAAATATTGTGGCAAACGAAGAAGAGACACTGTTGAAAGGATCACAGAACATAACCACTTTTCCTCTACAATAGACATTGAAGTGAGAGAGAATATCCAGCAGACAAAAATGGTAGCATCCACCTCCAATAAACCCTGTGGCTGTTTTGAACGAGGTAGTCCAAAATATCCCCATGCATGTTGCTAGTAGTTTGCCCAATACACCCAATTTGAGGAGAATTGTTCAAGGGCAAAAACAATCTAGTAATTCCCAAAGAGTGACACAACAATTCTACTCTGAATTTAACATAACCCCCCCCTGAACTAACAGATGTTTATACTATGAACCTTTCCTCCTGTGTGGCAACAGAAACCGTGTCAAAAGAATATTAATCTTTAATACAACCATAACTTAGTAACCCTTGAGAATAGTGAAATTTAGATGATAGCTGGGACTTTTAAATCAACACCCAATCCATTCACCCAAATGTACACTATTCATGCTAACATAAACAGCACAACTGTCCCATAAGTATGCAGCTTACTCTCTGACAATAAACCCTCAACGTACATTGAATTTTTATCAGTAATAAAAACCAAAACTGTGAATAAATGTCATAGGAAAATTATAATTGATTTTGAATTACAAATTATTAATACTATTACTAACATTTACCCTGACACCCAAATCCAAGGATGATTTTTTCACTTTTTCCAGGCTTATTGGCAAAATATCTAGAAAATATCCTCAGCTGAGGATTACATGTCAAGCAAAAACTAACAGCTTTGTGCTTTGTGCCTCCTGAGTGTATGGATTTGTTGTACACATCTGAATATTTTACACTAAATGAGGAATAATTGGCTCCACTCCAAAATTACTTCAAGGACACTTGAATTGGCCATCTAAGCAGGTCGGGTCACAGGAGGAAGCCAAGGTTTACCATTGACTGGTGGAACTGTTACTGGACCTGCTTAGAGGGAGGTGCAAAAAAAGACAATGTAAATGCAAAAGAGGGAGGCCCCGCTACTCCAAGAGACATGGTTCCATATTAGACTAAACAGTCAAAAATAGCCTTGCAGACCTAAAATCACACACCTCAATTGTCAAAAAACCTCTTCAATTGCCACATATTCTTACACCCAGTCTTGAAAGAGCCAAAGAAACAAATATCTATGATCAAATTTAATGTCAAATATTTTCTGTAAATTTATCCAAAAAATACAAATCAGTCTAAAAACAAATCATGGAAAGGTTGCATAGATGCACAGGTGTAAAGGAGAGGCAACACATAAGACATTCACATTAGTCATAAAATTAGGTTAATTTGCAGGAATCCATAAAAGTAACACATTATCTAATTATTATTTTCCTCAATAGTTGAGACTTTGTTCCTCAAGTTTAGCAAACACTAGGCTTTGATGCGTATTGGTGGATAGTGCAGGATAAAACTACCTTCTACAGGATAAAAATAATATGTTCCTCCTAATGATTTGTGCATTAAATGCCTGCATGAAAAGTTAAACATATATAAGATAAAAGCCTTACATAAAACTTATCACATAACTGTGAAGCAGTCAGAGGTGTCTATTTGTTCTTTCAAATATTTAACTATGGTGGTTACTTTCCCCAAGCCCAGACAATACATTCATTTTAAACGTTTAGTCCTAATGGTCCCTTAAAGACTGGAGGTATTGCAAATACTCCACATATCTCCTACCAGTTCTTCCATTCATCATCTTCATTCATTCTGTGATCTAAATGCAACCAACTACCGAGAATAATACTTAGGTGAGGCAAAATAAACTTCACTCGGACAGTTGATAACAATTTGAATTATAACCTAAACCTAAATAAAACAAAGATATAAATCAAATCACCTGAGGGTAGACTGACATTCATAATTAGTCTATCCATCCTCGGACCAGTGTTCTAAACTGAAGAAAAAATCACTATGCTTAGGCAAGACACATCTATTATAGTTTTATACCTCTCCTAATATACTCTGCAAAACATGGAGCGGTAATCTGAGTTTCTGAACGATCCCTTACTATGCTTCATATCAATTTCAAGGTTCAGGGAATCCCTATATTTAATAAAGAGAGAGGAAAATATATAGAAAAAACTTTGTTCATTGCCAGTTTGACCTTATTATATAATGTAAACTGTGGATAACCCACCTCCAATGAGAGTTAGAACAGACTTGCTCTGTTTGTAAAAAAAAATGGGAAAGGAAGCTTAAAACCTTCAAATCAAATACATGTCGGGCAGACAGCACCCTCAAAATGTCTGTCCCTGTGTCTAGACAAAAACACTGTATTAGTTTAAAGCTGTATAGTCAGGCCATAAACTGGATTATATATGTGAATCCTTTAGTTTAAGGCAACAGAGCTACTTCTGTGGAGTGCCTTAGAAATAAATCAGATTTATGTTTTCACAGGATCACATTATTAAATCCAATGATTATGAATGGAGTACTTAGGTCATAAGGTGGACTAGTTGGAGTCCACTGGATAAACCAGCGTCATTAAAGTAGGCCACAAGTTCCCAGTTTTATATACTTCAAGGGAACCACCATATTAGAATGTGGCATATGGATGGTATATCGTTGTAAGATTCTATATTTTTTATCCCGCCCCCAGACCTCGTAGTTCAAAATTGTTATCCTGAAATATTGAAACTGGGTGGTTAAACAACCATACACTGAAATCTCCTCTAAAAAGATATGTGATAGGGGGCGTGGCTTGACGAGTCAAGATGGCGGTCGCACTCTAATAGTTCTTCGGACCCCTCCATCATCCGTGTTGCAATCCACCACCATCAGCACCTCTACAAGCCCCAACTGAGTCTCTGCTGTACGTACTGTGGCTGGGGTCACCCGGCGGGCCACAACACTTAATGGTCCTGCCTGCTGCAGGTGTATTCTGCCCTGATGTCCGGCCTACCAGGCCCAAGATGGCGGCGCCTGTTCTTCGAGCACTGCCGCCCTAGCCTGAGCTTGCAGTTCCAACTCCCCCCAGCTCGCCGTCAGAGACTCTCCGATGCTATGCCCTTCCGGGCCTGTTGGTGTCCTGCCCTGTTCATGACCAGGGCCAAGGCATCCCGTGCTTTGTCCAGGGAAGTGGCCCTCCCACCCCCTGCCTGGCCGTGTCTCTGCCCTCACTGGCCAGGCCACGGGGTGGTGAGTGGTGACTGGGGACTGAGCGGCTCTGTGACCGGAGGATCAGCCGCTATATCGAGTTGCAGGGTATCAGAATCTGGACCCCCCTTCCTCTCCAGGTCTGGACCTGATCTGCATCCGGCCCTCTGCTGACCACTCCTGAGACTCCCCCGTTCGTGTTACTGCGGCCACTGGGGGAGCAGTGGTCTTGAAGAACTGCTACTGGCATAGCCTGCTGGCTTGCTGCACCAAGTGCAAAGATCTCTCCGTGTCCCCCCCTGACACGAATGTGAATGTGGAGGGAGGCGGCGCCAGCGGTTGATGACTGTTTTGATTCCAGCCCTGGCTGATGTCATCCTGAGACTCTGTGGTGGAGAGGTGGCGGCCGGGGACTTCGGCTGCGTTGATCGAGTAGCAGGGGCTGGGAGAGGGGGGTCCTGCCCCTCACCCCTTTTCTCCCTCTTTCACCTCCCCCGTTCCCCTACTGTGAGGCCCGAGAACTGACGATCTGCGTCTAGAAGTATCCCATAGGGGAACACCGGCACCCCAGCGCCAGCACGAGCTTTGCTTCGCCAGGTGGCTGAGGCCCCCCCCTTCATTGGAAAAAGAAATGGGGAAGGGCCGCATCCCTAAGGTGCCTACTACGCAAACCCAAGCCAAATTAGTTCAATATGCTACAGCGGAATATAACTCAGCTGAAGGACCACCAGTGAGCGCCTCCCTCCCCGGGACCGATCTCTCAGCTATCCTACAAACCATCAGCAACTCACAGGCCTCGGTGGAAAGCAGGGTTGGCGAGGTCTGTGTGGATGTGTCCCTCCTATGGCAGGACCTGCATAACGCTACAGCGCTGATCTCTGAGGCAGAGTGACATATATCTACTGTTGAGGATGAGCTCAGTCAGCTGAAGACCCAGGTGACCCACCTGCCAACTCGTACCATAGAGCTGCATCGTAGAGCCGAGGATGGCGAAAACCATGCTCTTCGCAACTACCTGCGCCTGGTGGGTTTTCCGGAGGGGGTCGAGCAGGGCCAGATGGACACCTTTGTGGAGACGTGGCTGAGGTCCTGGATGCCCAAAGACACACTCTCGGCTTGGTTCGCGATTGAGCTCGCCCACCGCTCTCTGACCCGTAGGCCACTTCCCGGTGCCCTGCTTCATCCGATAATTGCAAGGATCCCTAACTTTAGGGATAGAGACGCCATCCTCAATGCGGCCCAATCCCAGGGTGCCCTGAGGTACCAGAACAATGTCATCATGCTCTTCCCGGATTACACGAGAGAGGTGTAGGCCCAGGGAAGGTTCCTATGCTGAATTCAAACAAAAGCTCCATAACTTAGGACTGAGATATGGCCTCCTTTTCCCGGCCCGACTACGGGTGGTCTTCCAAGGCAGGACAATCTTCTTTGATACTCCACAGGCTACCTGGACCTGGCTGGCTGAGGAGCGACCCCTACGGATACAGCCGGCCCCTTCGGCCGTCCTACCTGGGTCATGGGCGCCTAGCTTGCCTCCACACAAACAGCGGCGCAGGTGCGCGCAGTCCCTCAGGAGAAGGAATCGGTGAGGGACTGTATCTGCATCGCCACACCCAGGACCCGGAGGCCCGACGCCACTGGGGGCACCCCGGCCCTCCGAGACCACAGTCGATACGGCTCAGTGGACGATCACCGTCACAGCCTGGACCCCTCAGAGGATCTATGCTCCACGGCCTCAGAGACTGACCTTTCTAGAAGTCCCATGCTACAGGGCCTCGGAGCAGAGACGGAGGTCGGTCTTACAGGGACCCTAACTGACTGATATTGATATAGAAATTCTACGAACTTTGCTTATCCAAAGGCTTATTAAAAATCCATATCGTACCTGTCAAGTGGAGGATTCCACCGCTACGGGCTTAGTCCCTTTTAGAAACCCTGCGCTTCGGGGCCTCAGTGGAGAGGACGAGGTTTGCCCCGCGGAAGTTCCCCCGGATAAGGTTATGGGTAGAACTCTCATGAATACTGCTCGCTCAATGGCATGCTGATGATTACCGCTATGTCTGTCACTGTGGAGTGGTCCACCATTGCCACAAACTGCCATGCTAAGTGTTTTAGCTTAGCCCTTTTGTTGCTGTTATTTTATTATTGTTTTAGGGCGACAGATGCTTCGATTCCGGAAGTATTGGGTGGGGGAAAAGGCGGGGGACTTGGGGAGGGGGACCTTTGTCATCAAGAATGTTTTTGAACCGTCTCAGTTCGAGCCACTGTTTCTATTTGTGTTCAGCACCTCTACACCAATACACCGTATTGCCCCAGACAGACAGCATTTCACATCATGCGCACCACACCTTTCGGCCCTGGCTGTAGAGGATTACTCCCCTTGGGGCCTAGGCCCCCTTAGCCTGTCTCGTTCACGCATCACTCGTGACTCAGATGTCTTGTAGCAGTAGATCCCTTCATGTTCTGTCTTGGAACATGAACAGGCTGCTAGATCGTATTAAATGCACAGCAGTCCTTAAGTATGCTCAGCACCACGCGCCAGACATTCTTCTGATTCAGGATACACACCTCCTGGGAACCACTGCCCCTTTTAGCAAGGCACTCCGGTTTTACACAGGGCTCCTGGGGGGTGGCCATACTACTACGAAAGGGTTTCCCCTTCACCGTCGAGCAGGTAACGACAGACAACCAGGGCAGCTGCATGCCCGTGTCGGTTAGGTTCGAGGGACACACCCTGAACCTGGTATCTGCATACGTCCCGCCTGCAATGCTTACTTCCACCATCCATCACCTTACACCCATGGTCTCTGCCTTGCCCCTGGGTCAGACAATAATTGGTGGTGACTTTAATGCGGTCATGCAACCATCTCTCGAAGCGACCGGCGCTCCCTCTTCAGCGCGCCTAACCTCTGCCAAGAAACTGTCAGCCTGGTCGATGGCTCTTGGTCTGTGTGACGTCTGAAGGGTCATCACACACACTCTTGCATCGACTTACTCTTTCTACCCTCCACTGACTGCCAAATGGTCTCCGGTATCTCTATTCTACCCCGGGGAATCTTGGATCACTCGGCCATGTCCCTACGCTTGGGGGGGCCTCGGAGGGGACGCGGACGGTCTAGAGACTGAACGAGTGGTTTTTACAAGACAAAGAGGTCAAGTACGCTATTGAAGTAGAACTGCGCCACTACTTCCGTACTAATCAGGGCTCAGTTACTTTTCCAAGCACGCTTTGGGAGGCCAGTAAAGCCACCATCTGAGGCGTGGTGAGGGGCCTGGTACACGCGAAGCGGGCGGCTCAGTCCGAGCCTCTGAGTTTGCTCGTGGCTCGGGCTACACGACTGGCACTGGCCCTTTCTGACACTACTGGCAGCAATGGAGATAACATCCAACAACTTTTCCTCGACTCTGCCAGGGTGCTCTGGCGCTCCTCCGTGGCCCGTGTTTATGGCTGGGGTGACAAAAATGGGATGCTGCTCCACAATTTTATCTCGTACCCCAGGGCAAACAGGATCGTCCCTGAGATTCAGGACGCCACCAGAACCTGCCATCACACTTCTCGGGCCATCGCACAGGCCTTTGCAGAGTACTATGCTCAGCTGTACTCCACTCGCCCCCCCCCCCCCCCCGAGGCTGCTCTTGTGCACCTGCTGGACGGGCTGTGGTCCAACATCCCTGCCTAACTAAGGCAGAAGTAACAGACCTCGATCTCACTTTTACCCCGGAAGGGATACAGGGAGCCATTTCCTCGCTGAATTCAGGGAAGATGCCAGGGCCGGACGGTTTCCTGCAGGAGTATTATGCGGCCTACAGGGATTTGTTGGCACCCCAACTGGTTGAACTCTTCCAGCATGTTGTCGAAGTGGGCTCCCCCCCCCCCCCAAGACCGATTTGGCCACTATCGTTGTCATTCAGAACCCAACCATCATCTGCCTCCTGTTCGGACTACCGTCTGATCTCTTTAATCTACACTGAAATGAAGATTTTCACCACAGCCCTGGCCCAGCGTCTCCGCCCTCTCCTGCACAAGATGGTCCATCCGGATCAGTGCGATTTTATGCCGGCTTGCTGCACCAGACATTGCATACGGCGCCTCCACCTCGCCTTGCTCCACCATCCCTACCTGACACCATACCTAACACTTCTACTAATAGATTTTGAGAAGGCATTTGACATGATGCACTGGAGGTATTTGGAGGACGTCCTCATGACGATGGGCTTTGGATCCCATTTCCGGCATTTTGTTCACGCCCTTTATTTTACTCCCAAAGTCAGGGTCCTTACCAATAGTGCCATCTAAGACGCATTTCCAATCCAGAGAGGCACGTGCCTGGGGTGCCCTCTCTCACCCCTCTTGTTCGCATTGACTTGGACCCCCTGGCCTGCCTCATACGCAGCGATCCCCGGTTCCAGGGCTGGTCTTGGGACTCCCGCCATGTGGACAAGATCGCCCTATACACAGACGATGTCCTGCTCTTCTTAGCGGATCTAGTCCCCAATGTTTGGAGGTGCTCCGGGCCTTCGAGGATGTCTTGGGCTTGTGGCTCTATCCGGCTAAATCTACCCTGATCCCTCTCCATTTTTCAAGGGCAATCAACTATACCCATTAGGAGACAGTCGTTCAAGTACCTCGGGATTTGGGTGGCTCGTCTCCGGGAGCTGGAGTGAGCGCTCAATATTACCCCCGTGGTCACGAAGGACAAACACGATCTCAAATGCTGGCAAACACTACCACTTAACCCTCTTGGAAGAGGGGCACTTTTTAAAATGATGATCCTTCCTCGCTTTATATACATTATTCACAATACCACCTGTCACTTTCCGGGAAGTTGGTTCCGAGAGTTCGATGGGAGGATCACAAAGTTTCTATGGGGGGTGGGAGGACATGTATCGCCCTGGCTCGCTGCTGGATTCCACCCTTTGACGGAGGTATGGATATGACGAACCTATACCTCTATTATCTAGCCATCAGACTCCTCGTCATCCATGACTGGTTTACATGGGGTGGTCTGATCCAGCCTATTGGATCAAACTTAGAGACATGGACTTTCCACACATCCAAACTTAACTGCACGGAGCCCCCATACCACAAGCGTTCCCACCAATCACTAGTGCAGTCCTGGTGGCCTGGTGCTCCGCCCTGCGACACACGCAATGGGACAAGCGTCTCACTCAGCACACACCTCTATGGCAGAGCAGGTGGTTGCAGGAGACGGCGACCCTCACAGGATTCCTGCAGTGGGACCATGTTGGGATTTCTCTCCTTGGGAACCTGTGGGTGGGGATCACATCAGGGCCTTCTCTGACATGGAGCAGCGTTACACCCTTCACAACTCCCAATTCTACAAGTGCCTGTAGCTCTGTCATGCCCTTGCTGCCCACGTCGCAACAGGCGCATCTCTGCCCAAGTTTAGCCCGCTAGAAGCGCAGCTTATGAAGGGAGTTCTGGGCAGAGGGGGGTGTCTTGGATGTTCCGCTCCCTAGTGAACAATTGTCTGACCACTTTAGCCTGCGGGCTCGCTGGGAGGGCTGGCTTGGCCCCTTTAAGGAGGCGGACTGGTGCAAGGCCCTTATGGCTCGAAAGACCCCCACAACCTCCTCTAAACTTCGTCTCGTGCAACTCTACTACCTGCACATGGCCTACCTTACTCCTGCATGCTAACACAGAGTGGGGCTGTGCCCTTCCCCTTACTGCACACGTTGTAGCCAAGCTCCAGCTGACTTTTATCATATGGTATGGTTGTGTCTGGGCCTTGCCCGATTCTGGTCAGGGGTGTAAACTGAGCTCACACAGACCTAGGGCTGGCAGGTTCCGTATGACCGCCTACGACCTCTTCTGGGCATGTTTGATTGTTTAGGCGGCTCCAGAGCTGACAAACGTTTTCTAGGGATGGCAGTTGCTGTGGCCAAGCGAGATATTGCTGCGGCCTGGGCTCAGGCTAACCCCTTTTACCCTGAGAAAAAGGCGCCAAGGAGTGGACTCGTGTGCGGCCCAGGAAGAGACCCTCTATGTGGCACATGGCTGCCCCGCAAAATTCCACAAGATTTGGGGTAAATGGTTGAATCTGCTGTTTTGAACTCCTTCCTATAACTCTATCATGTAACAATGTACTGATTTCTTGCTTGTTTAGTCTTATCGGAAATGTGGTTTTCACTGCTTGTTGGTGTTTTTTTCCAAATTATAATAAAAATTGATGATCAAACAAAAAAAATATATGTGATACACACGTGGTAAAATTGCCAACAGTGCCATATGTAACTATCAGCTACAAGTAACCTCACCATGTTCTAAACAAAATATTAAACAAGCCTCATGCTAAAATGCATGTTGTTTAGTGAAAATAATAATAACTGGATTCTTCTTCCATAAGAGTTATGTGGTCATGTGACCGGCATGTCATTCATCACCCGCCGTTCCCAGAATGCAGCATGTTTAGATGGAGAATATGGTATCAGGACAGAATAACACCCTGGGATTCTATATTTTTCTCACAGCCGGCCCCTCTAATTCATAATGGTTACCAACAGCAGTTAAAAATGTGATCCTCAGTTAGATGGTAAAATCTAAATTTCCTCACTGTCTCATCAGTTGAAGATAAGCAAAATGCCAGTGCCAAATATAGGTAATAGGAGCTACAAGTAGCCACATCAGGTCTCAAAGAAAATTAAAAACATTATAAACTTACTCAGTGATAAATGGAACTTGATGATTTATTTAAACTTAAAAAATAACTGTATTCCTTTCCCATATTGACAAGATAACCTAACAGATGTATTATGATAGCGGAAACTCATTTCTCAAGGTAGCTAACTAGATATTCATTAAAGATATTTAAAAGGAGTATCCACACAGTGGTCTAACAAAAACTCACTAAAAATGATTATTTAATTAATTTCTTCCAATCTTCCTTCGTATTTAATCCTTTACTTACAGTGTCCAGAATGGATATATACCACTGTTCTCTATTTTTATGTTTCAACTCAAGGTTCTTGCTTATCTTGTTGCAGGTTATCTTCTCAAGGATGAACCACCGGAAATCTTTGTGGGTATGTGCTGATTTCACGAAATGTTCTACAAGAGAAGCATTTAATTGTGCCGACTTGTGTTCAGATAATCTCACCCTCAGTTCCCTACCTGTTTCCCCAACGTAACCTAAGCCACAGGTGCACAACATTAGGTAAACCACATTGCTACTTGTACAATTGTTTAAACTTTTTGTTGTTAGCCTATGGCCATTGTAGTCAATAGTTTTTTCCACTATGCAGTGCTCACAAATCGTGCAGCTGCCACACTTATTATTTCCAAATGCTTTAGTTCCCTGGATAGTGCTTTGTTGTAAGGTTTTTTTTCTCTATATATGTATGGACTAATGTGTTGCGTAAGTTGTTATTCCGTTTAAAGGCAAACAGAGGTTTCTCTAATTTGGTCAATTCATTGTCATTTAAAATTTTCCAATTGGAGTAAACAATATTTTTGATTTGATTGCTAAGCCCTGAGAATTGACTAACAAACACGATTCTCTCGTTCATATTTCTGGTATCTTTTTCATGACTAGTTCCTACCAACACACTTCCTCGATTATAGAACCGTGTCCTATTAACCATTTTACAGCCAGGCCTTCCCCCCGCATTAAGCCTTTTTTTTTGCTATTTGGGGTAGTTTGCACTTAGGCCCCTGTACCTTTTTGTCCACATAAGGCAGAGTTCTTCAATCTGTGGGGCGGTAGTCCAAGGTGTGTCTTGAACAGAGGCTAAGGGGCGCGACACCATCTCAGGGGGGACGCGCACTCCACCCTAAAATCTCACCTTTGTCCTCTACTGTCCCACATCGGCGCAATTCTACTTTACATGTAGGCAGACATGCACCTAGAGTCAAATTTCGGGGGAGGGGCTGATTCTTGAAGCAAACGGCAGAGACGAGCTGCAGGGCCCCTAAGAAGGGGTGAAAACACCAAAGCCTCATTAACAAGAAAAAAAGGTATTTTAAAGACCTGTGAATTGCTTGGGTGCGGCTGTGTGTTCCCGGGGGCTGTCTCTCCAGGGCTGTCACACACAGGGAGGGGTGGGGGTGGAGGGGTGGGCGGTTAGGGTGGTGGGAGTGGGGGGGTTTGAGGGACTGAAGCCCTTGAAGTCCAATGGGCATTGTGTGCCTGATATATATATATATATATATATATATATATATATATATATATATATATATATATATATATATATATATATATATATATATATATATATATATATATATATATATATATATATCTATACTACTATTATAAAGAGAGAACACCACTAATCAAAACACCACCAGGTAGACCAATACTTTCGGCAATAAACAGCGCAACTGAGAACATTTCCAAATACATAGATTTCTTTCTAAAGGAATGGGTACTAACATTACCATCTTATGTTAAAGATACCACTGACTTCATTTGCAAGCTTAATAACCTGGTGTGGGAAGACGACTATATTTTAATGACTTTGGATGTCACTGCCTTATACACCTCCATTAGACATCGGGATGGAATTAAGGCAGCAGAACATTACCTGTCTAAACGATCAGATCTTTGTTCCAATCACAATCGTATGCTTTTGGACATGCTGAAACTCTGTTTAGAACAGAATTATTTCCTTTTCAATGGGCAGGCATACCAACAGCTGAGAGGGGTCGCAATGGGGGCCTGCTTCTCCCCAAGTTTTGCGTGCCTCCATATGGGGCTTTGGGAGGAGCGGGTCCTGATGGGCACATACGGTGACATCATGAAATCACATGTGCCATTATATTTACGTTACATCGACGACCTCTTTGTTGTTTGGAAAGGTGGTAAATCAGATGCTGAGCGATTTGTAGAACTATTGAATGTCAACTCGTATAATTTGCATTTTACTTCTCATGCAGATGAAACCACTGTAAATTTTCTAGATGTCCAAGTCTATATTGATAATCACAAAGTACAAACCAGGTTACACAGAAAGGACACAGCTGGCAATACAGTGCTTCACGCTACCAGTCAGCATCCCCGTCACCTAATCAATAGCATCCCCTATGGGGAGATGCTAAGAATGAGAAGGATTTGTAGTACGGAATCTGACTTTCAAGTAGCACAACAGGAGTGTAGGAAACGTTTTCTGGAAAGGGGCTACAATAATAGAATTCTTGAGATAGCCATAAGAAAAATCAATTCCATCACCAGAGAGGAGGCACTAACACCTAGGAGCAAAGACCCTATTGATAATCTGGATAACATGCATGTTAATTCGAGGGTTATAGTTCCATATTGCCAACAGCATTCCGCAATCAAAAAGATTTTCCTAAAAAATTGGAATCTGATAAGGGGAGATCCTATAATTGGAAGTGATGTCTCACTTAGACCGGAGATCACCTTCCGCAAATCCCCCTCAATGGAGAATGCATTAACTAGCAGCACTCTAGAGCCCGTAATCTCAGGAACATGGGAAGCATTGAGTACGGGTTTTAGGAAATGCGCTTTCTGTAAAGCGTGCAAATTTGGAGTAAACAAAACCCATTACACCAGTCCCTTTAGAGAAAATCCGATTCCAATTACGAAAAGACTGACATGCAAGATGGAGTTCGTCGTTTATGTGCTGCAATGCCCGTGTGGCTTGCGTTATGTGGGCAGCACTCGTCCGGCAGCACATAAACGGATTCTCCAACATATCAGAGCTATAGTCAGCAAGGATCAGGCATACCCGGTGGCACGCCATTTTGAGGCTGTGCACAACAGTGACCCCAGTGATCTGCAATATTATCTAGTAGACACGATTATGCCACTCAAACGGGGGGGTGACAGAGAGGGCAGATTGCGTCTCCTTGAGACAAGATACATTCTTGAAATGAACACTAAGAGTCCAACTGGACTGAATGATCGAGAGGATCTTTACACCTGTCTCAAGGATCTATAAAGGCCCATTCTCCACCTTTGAGATTCCATCTCCATGTGTGCTTTGTCATGAAAATTAGGGGTACTCCTGACCTGATCCCATACTCATAACCTATGGGACCTCCTTAATCATCCCCATTTGTAGTAGGTTTTTCTCCACTTATTCTAATGTAACTCTATGATTGATATCTCAGTACATCATATTACCATTCACATTTTAGTGGAAATTCCTCTCTGGGCATCCTAGAAATCCCTCCGTTCTTTTCTGTGAAACATTTATTGTTATTTCTTTTTACACTTTATCTGATCCATTATGCAACACGAGCACTTTATATAGGGTTTTATATATTTTTGAGTTCACAGCTGCCTGCAAGGGTCTTACACATCATTTAGAAGTGCAGTGCTTCTGGATATTTTTTCAAAATGCAACGGCATTAATTTTTTGATTGATGAAGCGACTCCTATCCAGCATTAATTGTAACAATTTATGGATTTATACTTTTAGATCAAC
The DNA here is from genome assembly GCF_964263255.1 of Lissotriton vulgaris. Classification (NCBI taxonomy): domain Eukaryota; kingdom Metazoa; phylum Chordata; class Amphibia; order Caudata; family Salamandridae; genus Lissotriton; species Lissotriton vulgaris. The sequence goes on from NC_141688.1 coordinate 117,513,234, forward strand.
ACATAAATGCACATGCTTTTAGAGATTCTATATTAAATGGGGAATCTGTCTAATGTGTAAACATGTAAATATTGAATTGGTGTATATAGATGAATTAAGAGAAAAAATCATATATATTTTGTGATATTTCTTAGAGAACACCATCGTATAAATAGATTGTATATATACAGTGTAATATTGCCATTTGTATATAGATATATTTTTGATAATATTGGGTAATTTATTTTTATTTTTTCAATGAACTTGTTTTGGATATGAAGTGCTTCTATTCATGTATTACTAAAATACTGATAGATATGTTCTATGCTGTTTAACAGTAATGAATTGAATTTGAAGATGTTGGGCACTGGCCCTCAATTCTGTACTATTGCCGTTTTTGGTACTTATCTGGCGGCATTGGGAAAGTTTGTTCATGCACATATCACTTTAAGCGCAAAGCCGCTCCCATGTTTTGGTGTATTTAAGACCCTTGTTTGTTTCAATCAACGTCATGTGATCAAGCCTCGTTTGGGAGGTGAAACGCGTTATGGCGGATGGCTGGTGTGATTACTGAATAAATCACCGGAAATTTAGCACCAAATCTGGGCTCACTCTCGTTATTCTTGGTCTACTTGCGGAAAAGAATGGCGTTTTCTTCATATATATATATATATATATATATATATATATATATATATATATATATATATATATATATATATGTGAAAGCTCTCTCCCTCCCGGTCCCAGGTGGAAATAAGGACAGCACACACGGGAATTCTCCTTAGAAGCAACTTTACTCGCACAGACGCGTTTCGGAAGCCACGCTTCCTTCCTCAATGTTTGTTACACCGCAACGCGCGATTAGGCGCCATTTTATTTCAAAATACACAAACAACTCAAGATGGTAAGCATAGAGAGAGGACTGACGCGTAGGCGCCATCTTGCTAGTGCATATAATTCTACAATAGCATGACTGTGAATAAACAACACTATTTCATCTAGTAATTGCTAATATTCATATTCATTTAAAGACCTCACACATTTAAAACGAGGAATTTACAAAATAATATTGCCGTGGATCGGCAAATAACCTCTCTCATTGATACGATGGGCAATGGACTGAAATCTTGCCGTGGATCGGCCTGTGGCAACACAAAGGTTGCCATTTAAATTTCCATTAGCCCCGTATATCAGTTTTTACCAATCGATGTTGAATGATTAATTCCAAAATGTTAAAAAGTTGCAAAATACTACACAGTAATCCTGAAAATACCAAAAGAAATATGTACATAGTGCAATATTCATCTGAACAATAGAATCCCTCAGTTCATTCTAAAGCACATAATAATCATCAGTCACAGAAAGACACACATTGCAGAAAACCTTATAATTTAGCTGGTTGTTATTACTTTCATATCCGCCCTGAAGATACTGCATGGCATTGCTGTCACTTAACTCCCTAAATGTACAGTCAATTCCTCCCCACAGTTCAATCCCAAGGGGGCCTTGGTTTGGCAGTCTATAATATATCGGGATTCTAACCTACGAAGTTTTTGTAGTTTATCCCCTCCCCTGATGTTATCGGAGATTGCATCCAGGCAAAAATACTGTAACAGGCTCCTGTCGCTCTTATGCTTAATGGAAAAATGTCTTGCGACAGGGTATGTAAAGTCTCTGTTTACTATGGCCCGCATATGTTCTAAAATGCACAATTTCACGGGATGTATAGTACTGCCTATATACTTAAGCCCACAAGGGCAGAGGAGGCAATAGACTGCGAATGGAGAAGTGCAGGTAAGGAATTGCTTAATTTTCTTTTTAGTTCTGCATCCCACGATTTCATAGGAATAAACCCTTTTGCTATTGGCACAGGCCTTGCATCGACCGCAGGGAAAGAAACCTTTTACATCTTTTAGTTTTCCTGTACGTGTGGGGATAGGTGACAGATGACTATGTACCAAGGTATCCCTCAACGAACGCGCCCTTCTAAAAGTAATTAGGGGATTTGCAGGTATATCACTCCCTATGATATTATCCTTTTGCAGTATATGGAGAGGAATTGACTGTACATTTAGGGAGTTAAGTGGCAGCAATGCCATGCAGTATCTTCAGGCGGATATGAAAGTAATAACAACCAGCTAAATGATAAGGTTTTCTGCAATGTGTGTCTTTCTGTGACTGATGATTATTATGTGCTTTAGAATGAACTTAGGGATTCTATTGTTCAGATGAATATTGCACTACGTACATATTTCTTTTGGTATTTTCAGGATTACTGTGTAGTATTTTGCAACTTTTTAACATTTTGGAATTAATCATTCAACATCGATTGGTAAAAACTGATATACGGGGCTAATGGAAATTTAAATGGCAACCTTTGTGTTGCCACAGGCCGATCCACGGCAAGATTTCAGTCCATTGCCCATCGTATCAATGAAAGAGGTTATTTGCCGATCCACGGCAATATTATTTTGTAAATTCCTCGTTTTAAATGTGTGAGGTCTTTAAATGAATATGAATATTAGCAATTACTAGATGAAATAAAGTTGTTTATTCACAGTCATGCTATTGTAGAATTATATGCACTAGCAAGATGGCGCCTACGCGTCAGTCCTCTCTCTATGCTTACCATCTTGAGTTGTTTGTGTATTTTGAAATAAAATGGCGCCTAATCGCGCGTTGCGGTGTAACAAACATTGAGGAAGGAAGCGTGGCTTCCGAAACGCGTCTGTGCGAGTAAAGTTGCTTCTAAGGAGAATTCCCGTGTGTGCTGTCCTTATTTCCACCCGGGACCGGGAGGGAGAGAGCTTTCACATTTTGAAGCGCGAGGCTCTGACGCGCTTGGACTTGCACCCGCTGTAAGAGTGCCCCGGATTTTGGAGCAGCGAGCTAGGATATATATATATATATATATATATATATATATATATATATATATATATATATATATATATATATATATATATATATATATATATATATATATTCTACTATTATAAAGAGAGAACACCACTAATCAAAACACCTAAGACATCTTTGAAAACCTCAGGGCAAGCAGAAGGACATAGGCTATTAAAAATAAAAAATATACGTTGTTTAAAAAATTTCGAAATAAAAATAAAGTAGTCCCCTGCAAGTAGCGCCGGCCACGACGTCTGCGTGATGACATCATTTGCGTTTGCGCTCCCTGGCAACACTTCCGGAAATGGTGCCGAAGATCGCGACCTGCTGGGAGGACTGCTGCGGCCCTGCTTGCTGCTTGGCGAAGTGGCGGCCTGTGCGGGCAGGGCGCCTGGAGAGTGGCGGCCTGTGCGGGCGGGACTCATGGAGAGTGGCGGCCTGTGTGGGCGGGGCGCCTGGAGCGGGACCGGCGGCTGAGGTAAGGATCAGGCGGGAGGGGGGGCCGGGACGGGAGGGGGCCGGGGGCAGAAGTGCACACAAGCCTCAAATGCTACCCTGAGCCCCTTTCTGTCCTAGGCAACGCTGGGGCGGGCTGCTAGTATATATATATATATATATATATATATATATATATATATTACCTACTGGCTATCGCCAGTAGGTATATATAGTTAGGATTTTTTCCCTATGGGATTTTTGAAAATTCTATGTCTAATAACTTTGGCGTTTGTGGACGGAATCGGCTGAAATTTTCAGGAAAATGGCACATTTTGTTTCTGAGCAGCCCCTGAAAATTTGGTGGGCTTTCGTCAAGGGGGGGCTGAGAAAAAAGGGGGGTCCCAAAACGCGTTTTTAACATTGAGTTTTCCATAGGGCGGTTGGACTCACTTTTAGCTCGAACGGCTGAATGGATTTGCACGAAACTTGGCAAAATTGTAGGGACTGTTAGCCCGATGTGCCTTTGCTAGGTCTCAATATATGTGCTTCAGTGGATTTTGAGAAATTAACGTTTAAATCAAGATATATATCTGTAACAGCGCTCCGGGCAGCGATCCGGTCCGCTTACTTTTCGCGTTTCGGAACTTTGCGCGCAGAAAGCTGATTGGCTCTCCGGTGTCTGTCAACATTCTAAACAGTCCGGAGCGGCCGCCATCTTGTCTCTCGGTAGGATCGAGAGAGAAGAAGAGGTGAAAAACGAAGGGGGAATTTAATGAAAGGGGGCAAGGTATCCCCCTCTTGACCCCCTAGGAATGTTGTTGGGGTTATTAAAGGGTCCCGTGGGGAAAAGAAAAAAAAAATGATTTTTCACGGTAGAAGCGCTTCACGGGCCGCGAACTGGGCCGCAAACTGGTAGCGAAACGGGAATTCGCCATTTTGTGCTTCGTTAATTAAATTACTAGGTATAAGGGGGTGCGGGAGACGTATCCTAATCCCCTATGTTTCCTGAGGGTGCTGAGGAGGCTGATATATGTTGATACATCTCTTCCAGCGGCTGCGCCATCTTGCCTTTTTTCCAATGCCACAATTTTGTCGTGCACGGCAGCCATTTTAGATGCCAGGCTGGTCCCAGGCTATCACCTATCCCTGCGGATGTAGTTTATGGCCCCAGCTGTAGAGAATTCAGACATGCCAACCCTCCCGATTCAGGCGTGAGACTACTGATTTCAGTGCTAGTCTCCCGCCTCCCGATTTCTGCAAGCAAAAACCCGGGGGCATATTACGAACAACTAGCGATAATTTTTGTCTCTAACTTGTTTAGAGACAAAAATTATCGCCGCACATCGGCGATTTTTATCGCAGATAAACCTTGCTATTATCGCAGAAAAGTCAGCGATATTCATGTATTATCGAGAAAATGCTCTTAGCCATGTTATCCACCTCCCATTGGATAACATGGCTAAGAACTGCTCAGGGCAGGTGTTAGATTTTGGAGATATTCGCGCTTAGCGCGAATATCTCCAAAAGTTGGTAATAGGAGATAGCGATGTTAGGGACTGTTTCCAGTCGCTAACATCTTGGCACGCCACTTTGCATGTCATTAGTGATAAGTATCACTGACATGCAAAGCGGGGCCCAAGATGGTCGCTATCTCCTTTTAGCTGTCACTAACTGGTGTTAGCGACAGCTTGGTAATAGGGAGATAATTTTATCTCCGCTTTCATGGCTTTTAAAGCCAAAAAAGCGGAGATAAACCCCCTTGATAATATGCCCCGCGATTCCTTGGGGGTTTCAGCTGACAGGGCTTGGTATTGTGTTACATGGTAATTTTTCCAGGAAACGTCAGAGGGTCGATGCAGGGGTTCTAGAAGAGGTGATAAACCATTTAAGCCTCATGAACAAGCGCATGGTCTTTTAAAGATTTGTGAAGTACTCGGGGCGGCGGTGTGTGTGTGCTCTCTTTCAGGAGCGGGCAGGGGGGCACTGCCAGCAACTTGCCAGGTCAGGTAGTGTTCAACACGTGCATCACCCTTTCTCTGCCTGCTATTGCGCTCCATGCTTCGGAAAGGTAAGAAAAAGAACGTGCATTTGAGTTTGAAATCTCCGATCCTGCAGCAGCACACTTCCAAAGCCCACACATAACAATAACCCGATTCAAGGCCCCATTCACCCGTTTTTAAAAAAATAGATAACACTCCAACAAAGTAAGATTATAAAACTTTATTAACTTTTAACTATAATGAACGGAACAAAAACTAAAAACATTTAAACATTTTTCAACCCAAAAAGCAACAATGGTTAGAAGCTGTCTTTTGTGCGAATAGTCTCAAGGCAGCACAACGTGCAGAGTTCTGGACGGCACCCAGGTGATGTCGCCTGGGTGCCGCACTGGTTTTGGGATCCTACAATGCAGCACAGAAAAACAGCGTGGGGCGTCCCGGCTGGTGCGGGGGGAGGCCTCGTCAGTAGCGGTCTGTTGTGTGAATAGTCCCAAGGCAGCAGAACGCGTTGAGATGTTGATGGCACTGTGTCCAGTGTCCCATGGCTGACACAACATGTACGACAGGCACCCAGGTGATGTCCAGTAAACTGCCGCACTGGTTTTGGTATCCTACAATGCTGCTCCGAAAATTGGCGTGCGGCGGCCCGGGGGGGGGGGGGGCGTGGGGGAGGCGGCGTGAACGGGCCTCCCCAGGTGGCGGCCATCCAGCTGAGTTGCGCCCGCTCTTGCGGCTACAGCGTCTCGCTCACCATGTTGTTGAGTTGCTCCCACTCTTGCAGTGCAGCGATAGGCGGCTGCCACATGACTCTTAAAATGGCGGACGGCTCCTCGGTTTTGGGCCTGGTCCACTGAAATGGCCCTGGGACACCTTGGAACTCGGACGCTTGCCTGCTAGGGCTTGGGCTCCATTCTCGAAAAGCGTCCCCTCAGCCGTGAAGATTCTACAAAAGTCTTGGGGGCCCCCGACTCCCGCAGGCTTCCGGTGGGGAGCGGCTGCCATGATTGCTCGCGGAATGACCACGACGGAGCCACGAGATGGTGGTGCTCTCATGCTGACGCCAGCTTCAGTCTGAATGATCCAGAAACAAGGTGGGGCTTTCATCGTTTGGGAAAAAAAAATGTTCTAAACCAATGAAAAGTGTTATTTTTAGGTCATATGACCAAGCCTTCCATCTTTAGGAAACCAAAAGTAAAATGAACGAATGAAAAGTTTTATAAACAAGTCGCATGACCTGTTATGCGGCATAGGGCTACAAAAAGCGTAGAAAATCCGTTGGCACGTGAGGCGGCGTCAGTAGCGGACCGATGTGCGAATAGGCCGAAGGCAGCACAACGCGCCGAGATCCGGATGGCACCGAGGTGGTGTCCAGCAAATTGCCGCACTGGTGTGGCCATCCTACAATGCTGCGCCGAAAGACGGCGTGTCCAGCTGAGTTGCGGTCACTGTTGCGGTACAGTGACTCGAACGCGCCGAGATCCGGATGGCACCGAGGTGGTGTCCAGCAAATTGCCGCACTGGTGTGGCCATCCTACAATGCTGCGCCGAAAGACGGCGTGTCCAGCTGAGTTGCGGTCACTGTTGCGGTACAGTGACTCGAACGCGCCGAGATCCGGATGGCACCGAGGTGGTGTCCAGCAAATTGCCGCACTGGTGTGGCCATCCTACAATGCTGCGCCGAAAGACGGCGTGTCCAGCTGAGTTGCGGTCACTCTTGCGGTACAGTGAGTCGAACGCGCCGAGATCTGGATGGCCCCGATGTTGTGTCCAGCAAGTTGCCGCACTGGTGTGGCCATCCTACAATGCTGCGCCGAAAGTCGGCGTGGGGTGCCCCGTTGGCTTATGAGGTGATGTCAGTAGTGGACCGATGTGTGAATAGGTCGGAACCAGCACAAGGCGCCAAGATCCGAATGGCAAGTCCTGGATGTTGAGTGCCTCAGTTGAGAGTTCTGAGCAGTGCTTGTAAGACTGTCTGAAGCTTATTTGCACCTGCTGCAGCTTCACTATTGCCCTGGTGTGGCCAAAGGTCGCACATGACATAGGCGGTCGGCTCCCGAGGTCCGGCGGAACTTTTTTCCTTTTCCTTTCTGCTTCTTTTCCTACAATCCGTTTCATCTGAAGACACGACCAGGTCCCTGAATGTGTGCAGGGGGACGCTATTGATTGAATGAAAATGGCGGCTTGACACAAAGCTGACTCAAGCGTTACTGTTGATGCTATACAGACAAAAATTGTTTTTCAGTTTGTACATTCTTTAGGTTTTTTTTTTCCATCCAAGTCTGATTGAGAGTTTGTAGAAAAATGGCTTCAGATTTTCCACATACTACTCTTCAACATTCTTCCTAAATGTAACAATGTGAAACTCACTAGGAGAACGGCTGTTTCTGTTTCCTTTCAAAATGCTGCCAACAATATTTTCTGAATGGAAGACACCATCTTGTAGCATAAAGGGCCGAAAGGGGTTCTGGTCTGGCTGATGGTTGGTGGAGACATTTTGACTATATATTGGACCTGCCCGGCCTCGCCCAAAATGGCGCCGGTATAAATGGGACTCGTAACTCCTTGCCCGCAAATGTATATCTAGAAAATGTTATTGTAAGTGGCCCTGTCTTATTTTAATTACAAAATGTACGTCCACCGATTCCGCAACTGTTAGACACCTTTGTTCTTGCAACCTAATGGCCCGCTCGTTACGTTCTTCTACAGTGTAAATGTCTCCTCATCATATACGATTTCAGTTTGCTCCGTGGCCGGCCCACGTGGTTATAGGCCCGTATTTGTATACTGACATTTTCACAATAAAGGTTTTTAAAACAAAACACGGTAGTAGTATTTATATTGGTAAAGTTTTTACTTTTAGTCACTGTTTTCGAATCAGTAAAAGGCAAGTGAAATAAAGCAGTCCAATTACATGACGGATAAAAGGTATAATATGTAGGAACGCAGTAAAGATAAATGGTCAAGGGCAGTTGTGTTTTTCATGTCTGCAACATAAAGTGATCGATAAGAATCTGATAATCAGGCGTATCGGCGACTAAGACAGCAGGCGGAATCTCTTTTACTCAACGGCTCCGTCATGGAAGGAAGAAACGCCCTTTTTCTCGAAAAAGGAATATATTTTACTTGCAAGACAGTTGTAAATTTTCCGGGAAAGTACATTAGCCTGGAATATTATAACATATGTTTGAAAAAAAAATATTGTTCGAAAACAATAAAAAGCGTATTTTTTAGGTCATATGACCAAGCTTTTCATCATTAAATTAACAAAAGTAAAATGAACCAATGAAAAGTTTTATTAACAAGTCACATGACCTGTTATGCTTACGTTACGCGCTGCGCGCTGCGCCTCGGATCACTTCCGGGTGCGCTAACGCGGCGTGTCATATAACGCATTATGCGACAACGTAGGTCAAGAATATAGTCAAAATGTCTCCACCAACCAGCGTTCGGAACACAACCCCTTTCAGCAGTCCAAAAAGTTCTGTTAAATGACAATAGAGGGGACAGGCAACAAGAACCATCAGTCAAAGAGGGGAGGGCAAGTTCTTCTCTTCCGGGTCATGTTGGGGCGCTACCGGAACTGATCGAATTGGTAGTCTACAGTGTTTCTGGATGTTTCAGACTAAAGCTGGCGTCAGCATGAGACCACTACCATCTCGTAGCTCCGTCGTGGCCATTCCACAAGCAATCATGGCAGCCGCTCCCCACCAGAAGACTGCGGGAGTCGGAGGCCCCCAAGACTTTTGTAGAATATTCACGGCTGAGGGGACGCTTTTCGAGAATGGGACCCAAGCCCTATCAGGGAAGCGTCCGAGTTCAAAGGTGTCCCAGGGCCATTTTAGTGGACCAGGCCCAAAACCGAAGAGCCGGCCGCCATTTTGAGAGTCCTGTGGCAGCCGCCTATCGCTGCACCGCAAGAGCGGGAGCAACTCAACTACATGATGAGCGAGACGCTGTAGTCGCAAGAGCGGGCGGTAAACAGCTGAATGGCGGAAGAGGCACAGTGTAGCAAAAGCGGGCGGAATGGCAACTGAAACGGTAAAGGGGCGCCCCACTACAGCGTGTCTTCAGGTCAAACGGATTGTGGGACAAGGTTCAGAATTGAAGAGTCATCAAAAGGCAAAAAGTTCCGCCGGACCCCGGGAGCCGGCCGCCTATGTCGGGGGCGATCTCAGGCTACACCAGTGCTATAAGACTTGGGGAGGGTGTCAGAGCCAAGCGTCTTCTCCGAGTCCATGGCCATCACACCGCCCCTCAGGGGCCTCCGTCAAGCTGTTTAGGAAGGTAACATATCACATTGTTTTCTAATGCAGTCAGGTCCACAAACGACACTCACTTACTTTGAGAATAGTGAAGCTGCAGTAGGTGGAAATAAGCTTCAGACAGTGTTACAAGCACTGCTCAGAACTCTTAACTATGGCACCCAACATCCAGAACTTATGCCACTTGAGAATGGCAGTGACATCGAAGCAACTCAGGGACCAAAACCATTAACGTACTTTCACGTATGAAAATCTTACTTGGGGAGGGGGCAGGAGCGAAGCGCCCCCTCCCAGTCACGGCCACCACACCGTATGTTGAAAATTTGAAGCCATCGTTCTACAAAGTCAACCAAACTTGGATTGAAAAATCTAGAAAAATTTACAAACTGAAAACCAGTTTTGGTCTGCATAGCATCAGTAGCAACGCTTGAGTCAGCTTTGTGTCAAGCCGCCATTTTGATTCAACAAAGCACAGGCATTGAAAAAGGCTCAAACTCAGAACTCTGAACTATGGCACCCAACATCCAGGAGCTTGCCATCCGGATCTTGGAGCCTTGTGCTGCTTTCGACCTATTCACACATCGGTCCACTACTGACATCATCTTATAAACCAACGTTATATAAATAGTTTTTTAATAAAATGTTTTACCCTGTTTCTTTGCTGGTGTGATGTCTATATTTTTAATATTTGCATAGGGTTTGTCGTTATTTTGTGCGGGATGGGTGATGGAGCCGAGCTGTCTTGCAGCCCTCATGGTGTGGAGCTCAGTTCATCTCACTATTTTCGTATTTCTCATGAAGGGTTGTTCCTAATATTTCTATTTTAGCGAGGTCAAAAAGAGATCCAATTAGTGGCCTACTGATTTTGCTCGATTACTTTTATTTTTTTACACGATTTTTCACTATCTGCAAAGACTAAACAGAGTATTGCGACTTTGTGCTTGTTTGTAAATAGAGAATGATCCAAAGAGAACCAATTCTAAAACAGTAAATGCTTGGACAACAATCAATCAAATGGAGAGACAAGCAGGCACGACGGATTACAACGGGGGCAAAGGCTTGCGTTAACTACCGTTCACTATCTGCAAAGAGAGAGTACTACTAAGACAAAAGAGGGGAGGGGGGGGTGCAGCGTTCAAAGCACATCAGCGTGCATAAATACGAAAATGTTTTTATCTATCACGTACTTGACATTTTAAAGCTTTTCATATTTGCTATTAAAAAACCAATGAAATTCACAGAAAAAACCATAGGTTATAGTGGATATATAGTTAGGAATTTGCATTTACAAAACCTTGAAAATTCAATGAAAAAACCATTGGTTTTAGGCCATATATAGTTAGGGATTTGCATTTACAAAACCTTATTTTACTCGCATAAAACCATTGAAATTCCATATATAGTTATAAGCGCTAACTATATATCGCGCACCCGCAATCCACTGCTGATGATGTCACATATTACATCATTCATGACATGGTTAGTGACATCACTGATGACATCACTGATGACATCTCAAATGACATCACTGATGACATCACTGACATCTCATTTGACATTACTGTTTACACCACTGATGATATCATTTATGTGATAATACATCTTCAGACTCTAATATAACCTTAGATACACTCAGTGTAAACAGGCACTCACAGACTGTCACACATCCATGGAGTTACTCACACACCTAGTCAGTCATGCAAAGAATCAATCACAACTCCATTTCCTCAACTATATAGTTATACACACTTTACTTATTCAAACATATAGTAACACATATTTACTCTCTTATACAATCCCTGATACAAGCTCACAGTGATTCATACAGCCACTCACACATTCACTGGCTCTTATCCACAGTTATTTATATATGTCAACTCTCACATGTATTGTGTTTTACATACATACTTACTTGCACATGTAGCACTGAGATATCCATTCACTCACCAACACACCCATGCACAGTCAACCGCCCATATAGCTGTTTCCACATGCACTCTTGAACTCATACACCTAGTGAATCAACTGCTTACACATCTATGCACAGAGTCACACACCTCCCAGCCACCCACACACACACTCAGCCTCCCATTCAAATACTTGGGCAACCAATCAATAACCCATATAGCCACTCTTATAGCTACTGATCAACACATGCAGCAGCTTACACAACAACAGACATACTGATGCACAAATTAAGACAGTTTAGTCACTAACCCATGCACTCAGTGAGACACATTTAATCACTCACTCATACAGTCAGTCATGCACCTACTAAATCCTTCATCCAGACACTTATACATCCACTCATTCTTCAATATGTAAGACATATTTTAACTTTACAGAAACATACAGTCACTGGATGTTGTCATCAGTGATGTCATTTGAGATGTCATCAGTGATGTCATTTGAGATGTCATCAGTGATGTCATCAGTGATGTCACTAACCATGTCATGAATGATGTAATATGTGACATCATCAGCAGTGGATTGCGGGTGCGCGATATATAGTTAGCGCTTATAACTATATATGGAATTTCAATGGTTTTATGCGAGTAAAATAAGGTTTTGTAAATGCAAATCCCTAACTATATATGGCCTAAAACCAATGGTTTTTTCATTGAATTTTCAAGGTTTTGTAAATGCAAATTCCTAACTATATATCCACTATAACCTATGGTTTTTTCTGTGAATATATATATATATATATATACACTGAAAAAACCATAGGTTTCACACCAGTTATAGTTAGGTGGAAATTTTACTGACATAAAACCATTGAAATTCCACGTTATAGTTAGTTGGACTCACTATAACTTGCGCGCCTGCAATGCACTGCTGATGACGTCACATATTACATCACTCATGACATAGTCAGTGACATCACTCATGACATCACTGATGACACCATCCAGTGAATGTGTGTCTTTCTGAATAATAAATATGTTTTATATATGTATATGAAAAAGGTCGATGGAAGAATAAATGTTTAAGTAAGTGTCTAAATGGATGTTTTTTTTCTAAAAAAATGATTTATTAACTGCCTTATTAAGTGTATCTTAGTGAATACATATATTAGCGAGTAACTTTTAAATATTGAAATATATGTATCAGTGTGTCACTTTGTGTATAAGTGGCTGCATGGGTTGGTGACTGACTCACTGTTTGTATGTGTTTTGAAGACAGCATATGTGCAGGACTGTATGGGTGGATGAGTGTGTATATGTGTGTGTTAGTGAGTGAATGACTGTCTCACTAGTGTCTTTATCAGTAACTACATATGTTTTAATCTAGTATTTGTGAATATTGATGTATATAAGTGAGTATATGTCAGAGCGAGAGAGCGAGAGATTGTAAGAGTTCCTGTTTAAATAAGTATGTGTTTCTATAAGTGATTGTTTAACCCGTTAAGCGTGCCGAAAATTCCGCCCCAGTGCGGACGTTCGATTGCGCTAACTGGAATGGAACGTTCAGCGGACGTGCGCAGCACTAGCGAGGTAGTGCACGCGACGACCGCTGAACGTTCCCCGCACTTAAGGGGTTAAGAGAGTAAGTATGTGTAAATTTCCATAAAAGTAAAGTGGTAGTGTGTGTATAGTTCTATATGCAAATAAATGGATGTTTATAGTTTATTTGCATGTGTGAGTATGTGTGTGAGTAACTTTTGGATGACTGTCAGTGTGTAACAGGATGTATAGGTGTATCACTACATATAATGAGTGAGTATATTTATGAGTGACTATATAGAACTGTTGGTGAATGAGTGGATGTGTATATAGATGGTGGAATTACTGAATTGTTTGTTGTAACTGGTATGGGTATCTCCATTTTTTTGAAAATGTTAATTTCTATTTTTGAATATGTGTTTCAAGGCTTACATTACACTGAAAGGAGGTCTGTCACTCTGTCACAAGGATGGTGTCATCAGTGATGTCATGAGTGATGTCACTGACCATGTCATGAGTGATGTAATATGTGACATCATCAGCAGTGCATTGCAGGCGTGCAAGTTATAGTGAGTCCAACTAACTATAACGTGGAATTTCAATGGTTTTATGTCAGTAAAATTTCCAGCTAACTATAACTGGTGTGAAACCTATGGTTTTTTCAGTGAATTTAATAGGTTTTTTAAATGCTAATTCCTAACTATAACTGGTGTGAAACCTATGGTTTATTCAGTGAATTTCATAGGTTTTTTAAAAGCTAATTCCTTTCTATATCGAGTTTCTAACCTACGATTTTTTTATAAATTTGCTGTTTTGTGTAAGTATTAATTATTATTTTTTTTTAATTTTTATTTATTTATTTATTTTTTATCATTTTTTCCTGGGGCGCTCTGGGTGCACGCTCCGGTAAGCTCTCCGGAAAGCACACCCAGAGCGCTACTTTCATTCGTGAAAAAAAATATGAATGAAAAGTAAATAATAACGCAAGACATTTAGTACCATACATATAAAAGCAGTTTTTTTTTAATAAGGAAATGAAAATGATTTTGCATTTCCGTGAAACTATCAAAACGTCACTTCGGCGTGCCGCGTAAGCGCCCCCGGAAGCGCCTACGTTCGCGCCGCGTATGCGCCTACGTTCACGCCGCGTGTGCGCCCCGGAAGCGCCTACGTTCGCGCCGCGTATGCGCACCCGGAAGCGCTCCGGTGCGCGCAGCGTCAGCGCGTCAAGTCATGTGACCTTAAAATAACACTTTTCATTGGTTGCTAATAGTTTTTTTTACAAAGAATGAAATCTCCACCCATTTCCTTCACTTCTTCTTTCACTTTTGTGCCTGAAAGACCTGCCTTTTTGCTCTTGCATCTTTCTGGGTTAATCATGGCTGCCAGACCATCCAGCAGTGAAGATGAGCCTGAATTCATCAATAAAGAGCCTCCTCAGCCAAAGGTGAAGGAGCATTTCATTTGGAATTTTTTTTCAATACCAGCTGACCAGAAAAAGGTGAATGCTCCAAAAGTGGAGTGCAGGATCTGCAAAAAAGTCCTGTCACGGGGTGACCCCAAAAAGAAATATTCTTTTGGGAACTTCACAATGATACGCCATGTGGAGAGGAGGCACCCCCAGAATTTTGCCCGGGAAAGTGTCAGGGCTCTGGCACAAGAGGTTCCCAGTGATGGGGCCTCTACATCCACCGGAGGAGCAACTACTTCTGGAAGGGGGCGATCGCAGGAGGTGGTTCCTAATATACAACCTGCTTTCAACAAAGGTGTCCTGAAATGCAGATACTGCGATCAAATCCTTACCTATGGGGAGCAAAGTGTCCTGCTCATGGTTCAAGCATTGGAGAACCATCACTGCCGTTCCCAGCCCTAATTTTTTTTGTTTTTTTTGCTCCTGTTGAGCAGTTTCCATTCCCTGTTTTTGTTTCTGTTCTTAAAAAAAAGAAGAAAAAAAAAGTTGTTTTCAGAACTACCTCCAATTCTCATCAAAGAGCTATATTCTTAAAAATATGAAAAAGAGTAAGTGAAGTGGAGTGCATTGATAATGGAAAGGAAAATGAGTAAGAAAGAACAGAAAGGTATGAGAGGAGAAAGGAAGTGAAGTAGGGGGACTGAAAGAAGGTGAGTGTTGGGAAGGAAAGTAAGGAGAAGAAGAGTGAATATGGGGAATGTGGATAATCAAAGAAAATGTTGAAAAAGAACGGGGGTGTGGAAGGGTAAGAAAAGATGCATTGCTGGAGTTGAAGACTGAAGGCCTCATTTATGAGGCCATGCGTTACTTTAACGCCACCAGAGTGTCGCTTTTTGTGACGCATCAGTACAGTAAAAAATGCACCTTATTCAGTCATATTTACAAAGTGGCGCATCTAGGTAGATGCGTCACTTTGTAAGCCCCTGCGCCACATTATTCCTACGTCAGGTGTAATGTATGCAAAAGGGACGTATTGACGCAAGAAAGGGTCGTAGAGGTGACGCAGTGAAATCTATGAGATACCACTGCGTCACTTTTATGACGCTGTTGCTTCCAAATATTACACCTGTTTCACAGCAGGCGTGCAGGCCCTTTCACATATATATATATAGTGCTCCCGTTACCTCGCACACAAGCATAACAAAGCATAACAAAAGAGTTACACAGTATTTACTTTTTAATTCACCCCGACAATCGGTAGTCCAAGATGTGTCTTGAACAGAGGCTTCATATTTAACCTTTCAAAAAGCACTGGAATGTCCCACTGTTTCCTTATATATTCAGCGCATGCCGGGATGCACCCGTCAAGCCCCCGGATGCATTACCACTGATCATAGAGAACGTCACTGCCGAAATGATTTTACTAAAACAATTTAGATGTGGCATTCAGATAATGAGGCTTTTCTGCGGCTACAATTAAACATAAATAAAATACATGTAATAGATACTGCGTCACGCTGGTGAGTATTCAGTTTAACTCTTCTACGAGATGGTTCTTGCCGGAGAAATAACCACTAAGCAGGTGACTCGCACAAGATGTTAAAGAAAATTTAAAGTTGAGGCTGGAGAGTCCACTGGGACGTGATGGAAGAGCATTTGCAAATTAATGTCTTAATAACATTGCTTTTCTACTGAAATCCTGAATCTGTGATGCACGGTTAGAAATTCACTAAATACATTTATTTTTTCGTGAACCTAAATTCAACTTAATCAAAAAAAAGAAGAAGATAGTGAATCGGTCATCAGATCTCATGTCACCAGGGAGGGGGCCTGTGGCAGTCACAGATAAAACATGGCGTTAAACAGGGACCCCCTGAATAAGATCAGATTCCTGGATCAGGGCTAAACAATTGATAGAAAAATCAAACATCCAGGCAAAGACAATGTAGATAGCTGGCAACAAATTAATGTAACAAATATGAACACAAGTAAGAGAAAGATGTTTTAAAACAATAGATGTAGTCATACATGAAATTTAATCACATTGATAAAAATTGATAGACATGTTCAATCAAGTACAAAATTATGTAAAAACAATAAAAAGAGAGTACAGTGTTCAGTTATAGTAATCTCTAATGTTGAAGGGAAAAGTTAAAACACTTTTGATAATTCCCACAGTTGATTATTGGAAAATATGTTTTTCTGCCAACGCGTTTCAACGCAAACAATGCGTCTTCATCAGGACAACATCAGCGTTTATCTATAATTCAAAAGATTATATTATTTAGAATCCTTTTGCTTGTGTTCAAACGAATATATCTTACATTAAACTATGATAGTTGTAATGCAACATAGAAGCCAGACAGTTCTTACAACAAAAACATAATATACCGCAAGATAAGGACACATAAAGAAAGCTCATAGACTAATACATACATGATGTAACCCTATTTGTTATTCTTTAGAGATATAGAACACGATTGCATGAGCTATTTAGTAGGGTACATATCTATTTTTCTCCTTTTCTCCCAGACAAACGACAGAACATAGGTGACACTTCGATCTTCCACAAACAGTTATTACTAGCTAATTCATTTGTAAACTTCTTAAGAGAGATACAGATAGATTTAAGTAAGCTTCTTAGGAGAGATACAGATAGATTTAAGTAAGAACAGAACAGAAATAGACAAGAAATTATTTTAGTTTACCTTCTATTTCAGATAACACAGTCAGTGTTTATTTTATTGCTAACCATACGGGGAATTTCTAAGGTATGGCTACACATTCTTATTTATTCACATTAACCTGATTATCCTATACAAGATTTTAGCCTACATAGATGTTGGTATTGAATGTCTCTAATTCGTTTTTATATCCTACCTACCTCACAGCAGGATTATTTTCTATTTTCAGTAACAGAATGAATTGAACTTTTTATCAGTTGTATTTATTTTTAAAATGAAACAGACTATAAAACTGAAACAAAACAAATTCCAAATTGGGAACATACCAATCGCAGCTTTTAATTCGATTTTTTCAAATTGGACTGGTTTCAGAAATGCAAAGTATAGTGTGCTGTATTCTCGTTACGTCGCTGTCTAAGAAAGAAAATATCACGATGGGTATTTGCATAGATCTTATTCATATTGATGGTGATAGACTACGCACAGTACGTATCTAGCTATTTCCTGTTTTCAAGATTACCTGTAGGTCTGAAGGCTAAGCAGTAATTCGATAAATAATGTTGTTCGGTTGATTACGTCCTCGTCTAGAAAGCAAAACCCCGGTGTCAATCCTGTCAGGAAAAGATAATAATCCGTAGATATAACATGTGCCTACGAGTTTAACATTGCCCAAAGGGGGGACTTCGGAGTGCCGAAAACCTACCTTAAAGAGATAAAGAACCGGTGTATAGTCGTGGAAATGACATCCAAAGATTAAAATCCAAATATAAATGCGGATGGTACAACACGTATCAGACCCTTTAAATATGTCATATATTTTTTCTGTGGGTAGTTAAAAGAAAAGAGAGCAGTTATTTGAACGGCAATTGTAGGCAGAGGGAACTCACGACTGTTACGATTAGGTCTGCAAAAATACGTACTTGAAACTGACAAGCCTTGCTCATTCGTGTTTCAGAATCACGCTGAGAGGCGGTACGCGTGTTGGTTTGGCCGAGGGCAGGTAGTCAAACAGCAAAACCGAACTTCCAATATAAAAGCAGAGCCTGCGAAAAGAATATAGCGTGAAAAACGCATATATTCATCTCAAATTATATATTTTCTTACGCTTGCTCAGAGCTGGCATCAAAATGATATTTAAATATAAGCCGACATCGGTAAACTTCTAACGACCATCTAGGAGTAAATCATAATACCCGAGTAAGTATAAGGCGCAAGTTCAATTGGACTGTCTGATACGTCCATTCCTAACATAGAATATCATATTTATAACGCGCGTACCTGTTTTAAGAATACAGTCCAACGTGGTCAATGGCGGCGATTCCGTCCGTAACGAGGAGAGAAGGTGAAAGATGAAGAACAATTGGTCTATATATAGTGATGTCCCATAGGTAGTGGGACGTGGCTCCTCCTACTCTTAAAGGCCTATAACACTTAAATAGTGATCGAGCGAATTACACGTATCAGCGGCAATATAAGTATGCAGTATAAAAATAGAGGATGCACAGATGTCATTTAGACCACGTCTTCCTTGAATCCTGTCGGAATTCGAGGAGTAGCAGTTGCACAAATTAAACAAATAAATAAAGACAAATGACTAAAAAATCAGGGTTATTAATCTAACAAGCAGACTTGCAGAATGCACAGGAAAATAATATAGCTAATGACTATGTTAAATTCTTTATATAATAGCGTTTTCCCATGGAAGTTCAAGGTTTAGTCCCTGGTTAAAAGTTCCAAGGGTAAAAATCCAGTAGACTTCCTTTTTCTTCCGTATTTCCTCACCACCTCTTTCCTCCGGCATGTGTATTTTTTCAAGAATGCACCATTTCATTTCTGCTGGTGCATGTTTATACTCCATATAGTGACTGACCATAGGTGCCATGTGTTTCTTTGTTTTAATAGCGGATCTATGTTCTGTTAGGCGTGTTTTTATCGCTCGAGCGGTCTCACCTACGTACCCTAAATTGCAGGGGCATACTATTAAATAGACTACGTTGCGGGTGTTACAGGTACAAAGTTCTATGGCCTCAATGGTAACACCATTGAAAGTCACAGTTTTGCCGGAAATGATAGAGTTACAAGATTGGCATGAGCCACAACGAGATGTCCCTTTAACTCAGTTTTTTCCATCTATGGATTTCTGTACAAACGGAGTGTTTGTAGACTTAGAAAAACGGGATCGAACAATTAAGTCTTTCAGATTCCTATTTCGTCGATGGGCGAACATAGGTTTTGCCAGTTTATTACTATTTTGATTTATATTAAGCAGGTGCCAATTTGCGTTGATTATCTGTCTTATGGTTGTATTTAAGGTAGAATGTCTGGTAATACAGACAAGTTTCTGTTCTTGCTTTTGCCTCTGAGCTTGTAGCAGCGAGTCGCAATCAAAAAAACGCGCTCTCTTATAGGCCTCCCTTACCAGCCGGTGAGGGTACCCTCGCTCCAAGAATTTTTTCTTCATTACTGTTGATTGGGTATCGTAGTCTTTTAAATTGGTGCAATTGCGCCTTACCCTTAGGAATTGCGAAAAATGGATACTGTCCTTTTGGCACCTGGGGTGGTAACTTTTAAAATGTAGCAAGTTGTTTCTAGCTGTTGGTTTTGTATATAAGTCAACTTCCAGGTGCCCATCCTCATTACATCTGAAATATACATCCAAAAATTCAACTCTCCATCTCTCAGTATGAGCGGTAAAATGTAAGTTGTTGTCAGTCAGATTTAGCCATGTCAGGAAGTCTTCCAGAGTCTATTCCCCATCGTCCATACAAAAAAGATGTTGTCAATGTAACGGTACCAATGGGAAACAGACTTGTAGAAGGGGGCAATTTAATTGTAAATGAATCTAGACTCAAAGAGTGACATATAGATGTTCGCTATTGAGGGTGCCATAGATGCCCCCATACTTACACCCTTTGTTTGCAAGTATAGGTTGTCTCCAAATTCGAAAACATTCTCCTTCAATGTTAATGACAAACATTCTTCAATAAAAGATTTTGAGCATGGGATATTATGTTCATCAATAAACCACATTGTTGCGGCGATAGCTTCAGTCTGTGGAATCATCAATACCCCCAGGAACCCCACCAATACTTAGAGACCCGAAACAAACAGTATTGGAGCGGAATGTTGCTATACAGAGATTCAATATCTAGAGTAACTAGTATATCTCTGTGTTTATTGAAGGGGAGATTCTCTACTTTTAAAATGATATCTCCAGTATCTCTAATATAGGATGGTGTTAAAGAGATGTAGGGACGTAAAATTTTATCTAGGTATTTAGAGATAGCTTCAAGAGGAGTCCCTAACGTAGAGACAATTGGTTTATAGGGCGGATCTAGTTCGTTCTTATGGATCTTTGGCAGTCCGTATATGCAAGACACCTTCTTCTCTGATGTATTGAGAAATTCGAATTCTTTTTCAGTAATGATGCCCTTTTCTTTAGCTTTCAAAGTCATTCTATGTATTGTCTTTACGATTCTTTCAGTCGGGTTAAGGCTAATTTTTTTATAAAATGAGGTGTCGCTGAGCATATTTATCATTTTGGTTTCATATTGATTGGTATCCAATAGAGCAATTCCTCCCCCTTTGTCACTGCTCTTGATAGTAATCAATTTATTATTTTTAAGCTCATTTATGGATGGATGTTCGTCTTTAGTTATGTAATATTTTGGTTTTGGAATAAATCTAAAGGCGTCTTCCAATCGATTAATCACTACCTTTTCAAATATGGCAGTTTCAGGACCTATTTGGTCTAAGGTTGGAGTAAAATTAGAGGGAAGGGATTCTATATTGGAAATTCTATTGTCTGTGTGTAGATGTTCATTCTCCAGGAAGAATTTCTTTAGCCTGATCTTGCGAAAGAATGAATGGATGTCTTGATAAACCTCAAATACATTGGCATTGGAGTGAGGGACAAAAGAGAGGCCCTTAGAAAGAAGAGATTTGTCATTAGCTGTTAAATTGTGTAAAGATAAGTTGAAGATGGGTATCACATCCCCTGTCTCCAATACTGTTTGTTTCGGGTCTCTAAGTATTGGTGGGGTTCCTGGGGGTATTGATGATTCCACAGACTGAAGCTATCGCCGCAACAATGTGGTTTATTGATGAACATAATATCCCATGCTCAAAATCTTTTATTGAAGAATGTTTGTCATTAACATTGAAGGAGAATGTTTTCGAATTTGGAGACAACTTATACTTGCAAACAAAGGGTGTAAGTATGGGGGCATCTATGGCACCCTCAATAGCGAACATCTATATGTCACTCTTTGAGTCTAGATTCATTTACAATTAAATTGCCCCCTTCTACGAGTCTGTTTCCCATTGGTACCGTTACATTGACAACATCTTTTTTGTATGGACTGATGGGGAACAGACTCTGGAAGACTTCCTGACATGGCTAAATCTGAATGACAACAACTTACATTTTACCGCTCACACTGATAGATGGAGAGTTGAATTTTTGGATGTATATATCAGATGTAATGAGGATGGTCACCTGGAAGTTGACTTATATACAAAACCAACAGCTAGAAACACCTTGATACATTTTAAAAGTTACCACCCCAGGTGCCAAAAGGACAGTATCCCTTTTTCGCAATTCCTAAGGGTAAGGCGCAATTGCACCAATTTAAAAGACTACGATACCCAATCAACAGTAATGAAGAAAAAATTCTTGGAGCGAGGGTACCCTCACCGGCTGGTAAGGGAGGCCTATAAGAGAGCGCGTTTTTTTGATCGCGACTTGCTGCTACAAACTCAGAGGCAAAAGCAAGAACAGAAACTTGTCTGCATTACCAGACATTCTACCTTAAATGCAACCATAAGACAGATAATCAACGCAAATAGGCACCTGCTTAATATAAATCAAAGTAGTAATATACTGGCAAAACCTATGTTCGCCCATCGACGAAATAGGAATCTGAAAGACTTAATTGCTCGATCCCGTTTTTCTAAGTCTACAAACACTCCGTTCGTACAGAAATCCATAGATAGAAAAAACGGAGTTAAAGGGACATCTCGTTATGGCTCATGCCAGTCTTGTAACTCTATCATTTCCGGAGAAACTGTGACTTTCAATGGTGTTACCATTGAGGCCAAAGAACTTTGTACCTGTAACACCCGCAACGTAGTCTATTTAATAGTATGCCCCTGCAAGTTAGGGTACGTAGGTGAGACCGCTCGAGCGATAAAAACACGCCTAACAGAACATAGATCCGCTATTAAAACAAAGAAACACTTGGCACCTATGGTCAGTCACTATATGGAATATAAACATGCACCAGCAGGAATGAAATGGTGCATTCTTGAAAAAATACACATGCCGGAGGAAAGAGGTGGTGAGAAAATACGGAAGAAAAAGTAAGTCTACTGGATTTTTACCCTTGGAACTTTTAACCAGGGACTAAACCTTGAACTTCCATGGGAAAACACTATTATATAAAGAATTTAACATAGTCATTAGCTATATTATTTTCCTGTGCATTCTGCAAGTCTGCTTGTTAGATTAATAACCCTGATTTGTTCGTCATTTTTCTTTATTTATTTGTTTAATTTGTGCAACTGCTACTCCTCGAATTCCGACAGGATTCGAGGAAGACGTGGTCTAAATGACATCTGTGCATCCTCTATTTTTATACTGCATACTTATATTGCCGCTGATACGTGTAATTCGCTTGATCACTATTTAAGTGATATAGGCCTTTAAGAGTAGGAGGAGCCACGTCCCACTACCTATGGGACATCACTATATATAGACCAATTGTTCTTCATCTTTCACCTTCTCTCCTCGTTACGGACGGAATCGCCGCCATTGATCACGTTGGACTGTATTCTTAAAACAGGTACGCGCGTTATAAATATGATATTCTATGTTATGAATGGACGTATCAGACAGTCCAATTGAACTTGCGCCTTATACTTACTCGGGTATTATGATTTACTCCTAGATGGTCGTTAGAAGTTTACCGATGTCGGCTTATATTTAAATATCATTTTGATGCCAGCTCTGAGCAAGCGTAAGAAAATATATCATTTGAGATGAATATATGCGTTTTTCACGCTATATTCTTTTCGCAGGCTCTGCTTTTATATTGGAAGTTCGGTTTTGCTGTTTGACTACCTGCCCTCGGCCAAACCAACACGTGTACCGCCTCTCAGCGTGATTCTGAAACACGAATGAGCAAGGCTTATCAGTTTCAAGTACGTATTTTTGCAGACCTAATCGTAACACTCGTGAGTTCCCTCTGCCTACAATTGCCGTTCGAATAACTGCTCTCTTTTCTTTTAACTACCCACAGAAAAAATATATGACATATTTAAAGGGCCTGATACGTGTTGTACCATCCGCATTTATATTTGGATTTTAATCTTTGGATGTCATTTCCACGACTATACTCCGGTTCTTTATCTCTTTAAGGTAGGTTTTCGGCACTCCGAAGTCCCCCCTTTGCGCAATGTTAAACTCGTAGGCACATGTTATATCTACGGATTATTATCTTTTCTTGACAGGATTGACACCGGGGTTTTGCTTTCTAGACGAGGACGTAATCAACCGAACAACATTATTTATCGAATTACTGCTTAGCCTTCAGACCTACAGGTAATTTTGAAAACAGGAAATAGCTAGATATGTACTGTGCGTAGTCTATCATCATCAATATGAATAAGATCTATGCAAATACCCATTGTGATATTTTCTTTCTTAGACAGGGACGTAACGAGAATACAGCACACTATACTTTGCATTTCTGAAACCAGTCCAATTTGAAAAAATCGAATCAAAAGCTACGATTGGTATGTTCCCAATTTGGAATTCGTTTTGTTTCAGTTTTATAGTCTGTTTCATTTTAAAAATAAATACAACTGATAAAAAGTTCAATTCATTCTGTTACTGAAAATAGAAAATAATCCTGCTGTGAGGTAGGTAGGATATAAAAACGAATTGGAGACATTCAATACCAACATCTATGTAGGCTAAAATCTTGTATAGGATAATCAGGTTAATGTGAATAAATAAGAATGTGTAGCCATACCTTAGAAATTCCCCGTATGGTTAGCAATAAAATAAACACTGACTGTGTTATCTGAAATAGAAGGTAAACTAAAATAATTTCTTGTCTATTTCTGTTCTGTTCTTACTTAAATCTATCTGTATCTCTCCTAAGAAGCTTACTTAAATCTATATGTTTCTCTCCTAAGAAGTTTACAAATGAATTAGCTAGTAATAACTGTTTGTGGAAGATCGAAGTGTCACCTATGTTCTGTCGTTTGTCTGGGAGAAAAGGAGAAAAATAGATATGTACCCTACTAAATAGCTCATGCAAACGTGTTCTATATCTCTAAAGAATAACAAATAGGGTTACATCATGTATGTATTAGTCTATGAGCTTTCTTTATGTGTCCTTATCTTCCGGTATATTATGTTTTTGTTGTAAGAACTGTCTGGCTTCTATGTTGCATTACAACTATCATAGTTTAATGAAAGATATATTCATTTGAACACAAGCAAAAGGATTCTAAATAATATAATCTTTTGAATTATAGATAAACGCTGATGTTGTCCTGATGAAGACGCATTGTTTGCGTCGAAACGCGTTGGCAGAAAAACATCTATTCCAATAATCAACTGTGGGAATCATCAAAAGTTTTTTAACTTTTCCCTTCAACATTAGAGATTACTATAACTGAACACTGTACTCTCTTTTTATTGTTTTTACATAATTTTGTACTTGATTGAACATGTCTATCAATTTTTATCAATGTGATTAAATTTCATGTATGACTACATCTATTGTTTTAAAAAATCTTTCTTTTACTTGTGTCCATATTTGTTACATTAATTTGTTGCCAGCTATCTACATTGTCTTTGCCTGGATGTTTGATTTTTCTATCAACAATCACAGGTAAAACACCAGCTTGGAGCCTCAGCACTAGCAACCCCTGCATCGGCCTGTAGGCTACATGCGTCATTCGTCCCGTCTAGCTCTAGGTAAGAGAGCTTTTCTAACATTGCTGGGCCATTTGGTGCTGCGCAGTTTCCGGGGCGGGTGGAGGCTAATTCGGTGGTAAAGACGAAAGGTTGGAGGGGGAGGGAGGGAAATGCACCCTGCATTCAGACAACTTGCTCCTCATTCTCGCCCTTCACTTTCACGCTCACCCTGCACTCACAGCGATCACAATGCCCTCACACTGACCCCAATGCACTCACACCATTCACCCTGCACTCAGTGATCACTCTGCTCTCACAATGCACTTGCGTGGTTTTCCCTGTACCTCAACCTGCAGCCACACAAGCACACTACCCACCCTGCACTCATGTGACACTTCACTAAACTGTTCCCCTCACTGCTCAATCTGCAATCTAATGCAACAAGCCCATCACTAACTGTGCATTCATTAGTCCCACTCTGCACTAACATGCACACCCAAATTCATATGGTCACCTCACTTACCCTGCAGTCACTCCACTTACCCTACTCTCACACTGTCGCATAACTCACTGTGCACTCACATGAGCACTCCTGTCACCCTCACAGTACAGAGGGTTAATGTGCCTGCTAAAAAGAAGGTGTACCATGCAGATCAAAGAACTGAGGGGCATATGTTCCAGGAAGTTTCGGAGTGAGGCGTTACCAGTCATGGGTTAAGGCCTCTCTCCGCCACTTCAGAAACGGAAAGCTGCACCATATTTACAACAATATGGTGCAGCCTTGTGTTCCCCTGTGCTGGCGCTACACTTAGCAGTGTAGGGCCAGCGCAGACACCATTGCACCGTAGTGCAAGGGTGTCTGCAAGCAGGGGAAAGACTGTTTATGTACAGGAGGAGGACCTTCCTGTACATAAACAATCTTTAAATGCCATTTGTCACAATTCCATGTGTGCTGCTTAATGCAGCACACACGGAAAACACAAAATTGTTTTTTTTTAAAGATTACAAATACAAGGCATTTTGCTTTTTCCTTGTGTGCTGCACAAGACAGCACACATGGATGAAGCAAAAATGAGGAGAAATAATGCATTTCTCCTAATTTCGCCTGTTTAAGACCAGGTTTTCCCTGTTCTTAGTTTTAACACTGCCTCCCTTTTACTCTGCCCTTGTAAATCGGGCGTAGCATCAAAATCAGTGCCTGTTGCAGTAGAACGCCCACTGCAACACCAACTGCCCACCCTTTCACGCTAAGCTTAGCATGAAAGGGGGCCTTATTTACAAGGCAGTGTTAAGCCAAGTTAAGTAGCTTAACTCTGCCTTGTAAATGCGGCACTGCCCCTATCACCACCACAACGTCGTAAAAAGCGACAGTGTGGTTTCTATAGGGGCTTGTACATATGCCCCTGAGTATGATGAAACTATGAGTAGCGCTATACGAAAAATTATATGCTTGCCAGAAAGGTGCTATAGAGAGGTGAGGTGCATTGTTGGTGAGTGGTAGTGAGGGAATTCATGGAGAAGGAGGAAACACTCATTGTTTTGAACATTATTTGCTGGATATGGCCCGGGATACGCGGGTGGCGATCGATTATGTGTTGTACCAGATTCCAGTAATTTCTGTCAGGGTGTAGGGGGGGGGGGGGGGCGACATCTAAAAAAATTCAGCTGGGGGGGCTCAACCTTCAAAAGTTTGAAGACCTCTGACATAAGGTATCCACACCAAATTTGCGTCCTTTTCTTCTAACATTCTGAGGATTTTAAAGGGATCCAGGGTTTGTGGATTCCCTGGAGGGGACCCAGAAATTAGCCAAAATACAGCAACTTTTGTTTATTGGGTGGGGGAAGTGTTGTAGAAGAAATCATCTTATTTTTTCTCTGAAAATGGTATTACAATCACCATCTTCCCAGCTTTTAGGGACAGGCAAACTGTCGTCAGACAACCAACATTTTCTACACAGTTTTGGCTTTTTACTGGGACGTAGCCTATTTTTCCTATTATTTGTGCTTTTAACCTCCTTCCAGTTAGTGGTAGAAATGGGTATGAAACCAATAATGGATCCTGGACTGTTATACCGTTCTGAAAAGTAGACAGAATTCTGAATTCAGCCAAAATTCTGAATTCAGCAAGGGGTCATTTGTGAAGATCCTTCAAAGTTGAAATAAAAAAATATTGAAATGATGTTGAAAAAAAAAGTCATTTGTGCCAACGTTTTCACCTTTAACTTCTTCTAAGTATGGCAGATTTTTTAAGAGCAATATACTGTTACGACCACTGGACCCTTCTGGTTGTGGTGAGATATAGGACTTGTAGGTTCACCAAGAACCAGAGGTTCTGAGAGCCAATAACTGAGCTGTGCCTTGCAATGGTTTTTTATTGTCTACAGGGTATATAGCAACTCATTTTGTAAAATATAAAGAGTGAAAAATCGCTATCAAGGACACTTATGTATTTCTGAAATGAGAACAAAATATACAGTTTAGAAGCAGTAGTTATTTGCACATCTCCCAAATTGTGGGTACCCATACTAGCATGTGAATTACGGGACATTTTTCAAAATGAATTCTTTTTGTGTTCCCCCAAGTCTCCTGATAAAAATAGTACGTCATTTGTGTGGGTTGGCCTAGTGCCCATGACAGCAAAGGCCCAAAACACAACTTGGGCACCTAGGGAAACCTAGCAAACCTCTACATTTTTAAAAGTAGACACCCAGGGGAATCCAGGATGAGGTGACTTGTGTGCCTCTCAACAGGTTCAGTTACCCAGAATCCCTTGCAAACCGCAAACGTAGTCCCCCAAAAAATGTTTCCTCCATTTCTGTGATGGAAAGTTCTGGAATCTGCGGGAAGCCACAAACTTCCACCCACCCAGCATTTTCCCAAGTCTCCCAATAAAAATGGTACCTCACTTGTGTGGGTAAGCCTACGGCCCGTGACAGGAATCGGCCCAGAACGCAACTTAGATACATCACATTTTTCCAGTGAAAATTTACCCTTTTTTCGCAATGTGCCTAGCTGTGGATTTTAGACCCTCGCTCTGCCTGAATTTAGGAAAACCTAGCAAACCTGTACATTTTTTAAAACTAGACACCCAGGGAAATCTTGGATGGGGTGACTTGTGTGACTCTCACCAGGTTATGTTCCCCAGAATCCCTTCCAAACCTCAAACTTTGTCCCAAAAACGTATTTTCCTCACTTTTCTGTGATGGAAAGTTCTGGAATCTGAGGGAAGCCACAAACTTTCACACATCCAGCATTTCCCAAGTCTTCCGATAAAAATTGTACCTCACTTGTGTGGGTAGGCCTAGTGCCCGCGACAGCAAAGGCCCAAAACGCAACTTTGGTACATCACATTTTACCAGTGACTCCACACCCTTTTTGCGCAATGTGCCTAGCTGTGGATTTTGGACCTGTGCTCCGCCGGCAAAGTTCTTGGTTAATGGACTTCTCTACAATTTTTAGGCCAGGAAAGGAAGGTGCGAAATAGGAAAATAGGTGTTGGAATCTGTGGCGTCAAGATTTGGCTTCTTGAGTAGAGGCAAGATTGAGGCTTTTTCCAGTGCTTTGGGAAATAGGCAGAAGTGAATTTCATTTTAAAGATATCAGTTAGGTGTACCAATTTGATCTGGTCCAGGGAAGACCTGTCTTGCCAGTCCGGGTACTCACAAGGTACAGAATCAAGACTGATTTGCATACAGCTGGATCTGAACTGGAGTGGCGAAGTGAGCTAAAGAATGTTGATGGATTCAACCCAGATCTGT
The DNA here is from genome assembly GCF_964263255.1 of Lissotriton vulgaris. Classification (NCBI taxonomy): domain Eukaryota; kingdom Metazoa; phylum Chordata; class Amphibia; order Caudata; family Salamandridae; genus Lissotriton; species Lissotriton vulgaris. Next base: position 117,542,046 of record NC_141688.1, read on the forward strand.
GACTAGGGGTGAGTGTCTGAAAAGTTTAGGTGCTCCGTCCATCATATCCATTTGTTATCTCTGGTGCCAGTTGCATAATTTTCAAAGGGCAGGGATCAATGGGGAACCAGATTTAATAATATTGAGTAAGCTTTGGACCTGATCACATGCTCATAGGGAGATGGTGGACAATATCTTAGGGTCATCAGCCGATCAGAATCCTCAAGTGGACCTAGTGATAAATCAGTTAAATCTGAGCCACTTGGAAAGGCATCTCTGCCAGGAGGTTGGGAGGGGTGCTTTTCCTCAAACATTAAATAAGGGAAAACACACTACAAGAAAATACCCACAAACTTTAGTAAATATAGAGAAATGTCAATAAATACAATGACACCAAAACAACATAAATCCAATCAGTAGAGCTAGGGTTATGAATTTGTAAAGTGTTAGTTGAAAGTAGCACCAAAAAGCAATGAACACCAACCACGGTCATCTGATTGCACTTAACTAGGACAAAGTCAAAAGTTAAGATTGACCACGTTTGAGCACAGGCCTGATACAGGTACCAATTTCATCACAATGGAGAGTTTACTCTCTGACTTAGAAATGTTTATGGAGAAACTCTGGTCTTCAAAGGGCAGTCAGAGAGGCAAGCTGCAAACTAGATTCGGAGCTGGGCTCAATGATGGCAGGGTGCTGAATAGCGAAGCCCCGGTCTTACCATTGATGGAGGGTGTCAGCGTTGATTGGGCGCTGCTCCGTGCTGAGTCTCATGAAGTCATTATTTGGCAGCTGTTCGGCATCAAGTCTGGCCAGGTTGTTGATTGGGTGCTGAGCGACATCGAGTCTGGTTTAGCCTTGCAGCTAGGCAGAGAGGAAAAAACTCAGACCACAGCCAATAGTCTAGGAAATTGCGGACAGTTCCAGGTTGTCCAGGACTCACTCAAAGCAACTATCAGAGGGAACCAAGTCAAGTGCAGTTGGGGGTTGGTCAATTGGAAGCAGAAAAGGACACTGAAAGCTTGTTGTGGCCCGTGGTAGCTCAAACTGGAAGTCAGCCAACATCTGAGGTCCTAGGTTTAAGGCAAGTAGGTACCCACTGGGGTAAAAGTTCCTAAGGGTGGCCCTACCCAATTTGTGAGCACTTCCTATGCTTTTACTGTAATCTATCCCACAGTTCCCCATTCTACCTAAATGCAACATGGCAGAACACTTCTTCCCTTGATCAGACTTTCCTGTGTCCACCCAAATGTGTGTTTAAGATATTGGGCACATACTCAATTATGGTCACTCTAAACCAGTTATGGGACCGCCTCCCCTCATCCTCCACTAAGTTTGGAGCCAAGCTGACTAAGAAGACAAGGGGGGCAGGCCTAGATGTGAGTTATATCTGCCAGTTACATGTTAGGAAGTCTTTGAAGGTCAGGAAGGGTCTGGGAGTAGCACCCAGGCTATCCTGCTCAAGGAAGAGAAACAAGCACCACCACGCATAGACTTTTTGTCCACTCTCTGGGAGCACTTCACTTCTCACCACAGGGGAGCCATTTACCAGTCATGTAACACTAAACACAGGCAGAAAGTCACATTTATCTTAGATGGGAAAATGACATCTTTCTAATAGTAATATACACTAAGTTGGATTTAAAATGACTATGAAAATACGTCCTTGAGTAATTTTTTTTTTACAGAGTTTTATATAGCGCAAAGTTGACCCGAATCGAGCATCAGAGCATTTTACATAGCACCAATTGCATGACATGAGGACACATTCATTTTTTATTTTTTTGTTAGGCACGGGGAGATTAAATGATTTGCCCAGAATCACAGGATGTTCAGCGTCATTTCCAAGACTCAAACTCAGTTTCCCAGATTCGAGGTCGACCACCCCAGCCGTTAGGCCAACTCCCATTTTCCTAGCTCCTTCCAAACCAAAATGAAGCATTATAAGTTGTTATACTGTATTGCAGTGTTTCCCTATGGGAGGGCCAGCCTTGCCACACTGAAAAATTACTTTGGAGATTTTTCACTTGCAAGACATGTAAAACATGAAATATACATGCTTACTTTTTAAATACCATGCACACCAAAAAAACATTCGAAGCTGGACTCTTGCTTAACACAGCACCACTGAGCACCACCCCAGCTCATCAGCATGTTATGTTGCTTCTTCTGTCACTATCTCACTCATGCCAAGAATACAGCCAGACAACTCAGGCCCAGACCAGAATAGTGCCACTGGGGCATGGAATGGTGTTCACTAGCTCGCTGGCACGTTTGGGATTGGAACGCCGATCGAACACACATGGTGAAGGGCTGGGAGTTCTTCAAAAGCCATTTTGCGTATGGCCGCCGCAGTGGCCTATCCCTGCCACAGCTGAACCATTTCATCTATAGGTGGAAAGTAGGTGGGCACGTGAATTAAAATGCTAGAGAATGGTCGGGCCTCAGGGAAAGGCAGTCCAGCCCACCTTGGCCCAAAATAATTGAATGGCTACCAGAAAAGTTCTTCCCTATTCTTGCGTGTCCACCCCTAAGATGAAGTGCAATGTGGTGGGTTTTCAACCCTTGGAAGCAGAGAGGTGTAGTATTCCTAGCATACTGTAATACATGGTGGATCAGTGTGAATAGAATAGAATTCACTTCCATGTGGTGTGTAAGCATCCTACAATACAATGCAGTATTTAGAGTTAGTGTCCTAATATGCATGGTAGCATGGCACGTTTCTGCACTTCAAATGCAGTGCTGTGGGTTGTAAGCATCCCTATGGTCAGTATGATGGGTTAGCATGTCTATAATGTAATGCAAATGTGGTGGGTGATTGTGACTTCAATACAGTACTAGTTGGCTGGTTGGAGTCCCTAGGATTCAGGACTTTGTATGGGTAGTACCCCAAGGATACTGTGTAGAGTGGCTGTTTAAAATCCCTAGAATGCAGAAACTGGATCCTGGATCCACGTAAACATAAAGTTCCCATTGTGCATATTGTAGCACCATTGAAATGGCAAGCAGGCATGTTATAAAGATGCCAACCATGATGTTTCCATATCATGAATGAATTCCAACCTAGTTGCGGGATTAATTTTGTTCCATATGAGATGTTTTGGCAAACTGATGGCCAGATGCACAAAGGATTTTTGCAGTTGCAAACCCTGAAATTCAGTAAAACACTGTGTTTGTGTCCCCAACAACCCGATTACATATCTACTGAACCATTTTGCAATTTGGAAACGTTTCTCCAAATCTCTAAAATGGGTTAAGAAATAATGACTGAATTACAATTTGCAAGAGACGTGTTAGGTGCATTCCAAATAGTGATTTGTTGACCTGTGTATCAATAGTTTACAACTACTATTCAAGGTGCAAACCACTGATCAGTTACCGACTCCCAAGTTGGAGTGGTAATTGGTTCGCAAATGGGAAGAGGTCCCCTTGTGACCTATTCCATTTTGGAAATCAGAGCCCAGATTCAATGGGAGTAGGTAGTGATACATGGGACTACTGCCTGCTGTAGCTTTTTAAAATGAATTTTTTTTTTAAAGCAGGTCCGGTTCCAAGGGTCGGACGCGCGGGATCCACCCGAGGCATAAGTGCTCATCTGCGTTGGACAGCTCCAGTGCATCTGATACCATGACACAGGGAATCTCTTTGGTGCAGGCAGCAGAAGGATTCCCCCCCCCCCCCCCCCCCGCAACAGTCTCAGGAGCTGAGGAAGATCTTCCCCTGCTTCAGAGGCTTTATTTTTTATTTATATGAAATGAAGATCAGCACGCACGTTGCGCGGCGTCATTTCATAGAAACCAAACCTGAAATGAGCCGATAGGCTCCTTTCAGTTTCACTTTCTATGTGCTCAGGGGGCTATCCAGCCTCCTGAGCACCTAGAAAGTCAGGAGAGGTATTGTTAGAAAGGGGAGAATCTCTAGTGGATCCCTGCTTGAGGATCACCAGAGGGGGGTGATCTCCAAGCAGGGATCCATCCACCAGCCACAAAGGAGGGGGGAGCGGCCCTTTAGGCATGGGCCTTTGCTCCCCCCAATTAATAATTGGCATAATCAGTCTTTCTGCCCTCTATGGGGGGCAGATGAGGGCAGTGGCCCCCAATCTGTCCCCCAGGGGGGAAGAGAGCCCACTAGATACCAGGTATTTTTCTTTTGTGGAATTTAGGGGTGGGGAATGCCCAAGATGGGCATGCCAATGCCTCCACCCCGCCCCACACAATTACAGTCTTTCTGCCCCCCAGAGGGGCAGGAAGCACACTAGATGCCAGGGATTTTTTTTCATGAAATGTAGGGGTGGCAGCTGCCCAAGTGTATAGTGACAAGATAAATCACTCATAATGGTAGGACCATGAGAGTGCACTGTGTTAATAACTTCAGCAACAAAAATGTTATCTACTATTTACATTGTCCATGTGGCTTGGCCTACTTGGCGAAACAAGCCGTGAGCTGAGTGTTAGGTTAGCCGAGCATAAATCTGCGATTAAGACAAAAAAAAGTAATGCTCCCCTGGTGGCACATTTTCTTGAATTTGGTCATAGAGCAATAGATTTGATCTGGTTTATTCTTGAGAGAGTTACTATTAATAATAGAGGAGGAAACCTAGAGGACAAAGAAAAAAAAGAGAGCAATGGTATATATCAATATTGGATACTATCAGGCAGGGATTAAATAGCAGAGAAGAATGGGAAAGGATGTTATAGGTTGTTCCATTTTTGAGATACATTAGCATACAGGAATGGGCATAGATGTTGGGAGAGATAGCTCCATCTTTTGTGTTTATTGTTGTTTTTATCAACACAGTATCACAATTTGTTTTTAAATGTGTGCATTAAAGTCCAATGATGGTCTTTTTATTTTCCCTTGTGAGATGGACACACAGGGTTTATTTGATAAATAGAATGCCTTTGAATAGATTGCGCTGTCTTACAGCATATTTCCCACATTGTTTATTGAATGTATTTGAGATGGGTTGTAGGGTTATTTAGAGCTGAATTGGATCAAAATTGATATGTATTATATTTAGTAAAAGAGAATGTCTCCCGATTTTGCTGCGATATGGCGACCGATGCACAACAATATAGAGTATCTGATTTTGTATGTTGCCTCGTATTGCGAGCAAGGATAGGCAAGGTGCGACAAGCTAATTCCTGCCTCAAAATGGTTGCTGTTAAAATTCTGTAACCGTCATGTGAAGTCCTCTTTTGCTGTTCATGAGTTAAAAGACCCCATACGCACTGGAGCTTACGTATTAGTCCGTCATCCACTTGTTCACAGTGGTGGATTGTGGATTTTGGAGTGCAGGATGCCGGCGTTTCGAAGGGATATAAAAAGAGACCTCCAAGTGAGGTGAGTCATTTACGCTGTGTGACAGAGGGACAAGCTGTGGCCTGATACTCTCGGAGATTTTAATATCCCGGTAAGTTGATAGACAGGCGTTATACAAAGGATTGTTTAGTTATGGGTAGAGTGCAGTTGCCCACGCGGCAATCGAGTGGTGAGGTTCATTGTATGGAAATAACTGCTCAAGTCCTATGGCACTACGAGTGAAAAGTGTAAGTCGGGTTGCCGATTTGCGGGTTTATTTTAACCATGTTCTTCAATACTTTATTTAACGCATTTTGTGAACGTGTATAAAACCGGGTACTCCATTTTATTTTTGGATATTGCCTGAGATATTATAAGCAGTTTGTTTTATATTCTAAACTACCGGATAGTGACAGATTAGTATGTTTTTTTAAATGTTGCCATTTAACTTAAAGTAGTTTATAGCGAGTTGATTGCGCTACTTGATATGCCCTTCTAGATATCAACTATCAAGACTGAAAGGATATAAACGCTGTTGGCATTTATTCAACAGAATGACTTCTCTGCACCAATTTTAACTATAACTTAGGTAAATATGACCCATTTTGTAAGGCAGCCTAGTTAGACTGTATAGTTTACTTAATGGGAGGTTTTTTGGAACTAAAGATATATTTTGTTTTGCTTATTCTACAGATTATATCCATGGCCTCAATTTTTGACCCATGTTCTTATGAAAATTGAACAGCAATTTAAAAAAAAAGTATGTACTTTGTGATGGATTATGAATAAATAGAATAGCTTTCAACATAAGTGAGAGTATTTCATAAAAAGATTTTTACCTTTGACCCACAGGATATCTTATCAGGATTCTGTAGATACCATTGATGTGTTTTTAACTCGTATTCTGAGCATGAGAGGTATGTGGATAATATAAACACTGCTCTTATGATAGATTGGGTATATCTGGAATCAATAGACCCACAGCCTTATCTCCACGGGCAATTTTATTTTATTTTTCAATTAGGTTTCGAAGAGAACTTTTAAGTTGCGACTGAACAACTTTTTGGAAACAGAGGAGGTGATAGAGGTGGAAGCCCCTTTGCTATGAAATTTACGTGTGGTTAGCTTTGGTGGGTCCTTTTTTATTTTACCTTAGGGGGAAGGGGGAGCATAGCCTGTTATACAAATTCAGCCATCCATTACTTTAATTAAGAGTGGATTTTATGTGACACACATGTTGGTCATTTTGTTCTCATGTGGATATTTATTCACTTGATGTATGTAAATATGAAAACTGGAATATAGAGAGGAGAGTGATATATGTGTGCTTAGATTCATAGGTGACTTCAGCAATGCCATTGGTCTAGTATATGGGTGTGTTATTGATGGAGGATATTTTTATCTGCTTTGTACATATATATGTATTATTGTTCGAATTAGCATCGGATCCTTACAGATATTACTTTTTTCTATATAGATGTTAGGATTTCCGGACACGATTTTTATGACAGCCTGAAGAAGGTGGTTTGGACCTGAAACTACCACCGAAACGTGTTGCTCTCGGTCATGTTTTATTAAATTGTCTTAATCATGTTGTTATAAATTGTATGAGATATTATTTTCTATGTTTGAATGCATTTAATATGCTTTTTAATTGTTAATGCTGATTTAATTTGATAACTGTGAGAAGTTGATTTGTTTATTGAACCTTATAATAAGGAGATTTTTCCTCTCTTTTTTAACAAAAAAACATGTGATTGTAGTTTTTATTTGAATATTGATTTGTGATTTTAGGCTTTACACTGAATAAATGTTTATATATTTATTACTATCTTTATTGGGCATTTATTCAGTTAATAAAACATTTATATACTGTTCCTTGGCGATTGCTATGGTTTGTACAGGAGTGAAGAGTGAGTGTTAACTGTGTATACTGGTATGCGACTAAGTGAATCCCAAAGGGAAGTTACTTTGACTTAGCTGCCCAAGATAGGCATGCCAATGCCCTACCCCTCCAACAAAATTACAGTCTTTCTGCCCACCCTAAGGGGCGGATGGGAGCAGTAGCCCCTAATCTGCCCTGCCAGGGGGGCAGAAAGCCATTGAATTTAGGTGTAGGGGCTGACCAAGATGAGCATGCCAATGCCCCCACCATCATCCCACAAAATGGTGGCAGCAGATGAGGCAGTAGCCCTCAATGTGCCCCCCCTCGGGGGCAGAAAGCCCACTAGAAGCCAGGGATTTTTTAAAAATTTGATTTAGGGTTGGGGGCTGCCCAAGACAGTGCAATTCCAGTCATTCTTCCCCCACTAGGCACCAGGGATATGTTTATGGGCATGCCAGACTAGGGTCTCATCTGGATCCAAGCGGGCAGAAAACCTCTAGAAACCAGGGACAGTTTGTGTGTGTGTAAACTGGAGTTTGGCTGACGGTCTGCGTGTACTGACCTTTGACTGGGATTTAGCTGGCGGTGTGTTTGGACCTGCACTTGGCTAATGTTGTGGGTGGATTTGCACTTGATGACGGTGTGTGTCAATTGGCGCTTGCCTGGTGGTGTGCGTGGAGTGGTGCTTGGCTGGCAGAGTTGGTGGACTGGGGCTGGGACGGCTGTGTGCATGGATGTTGCTTGGCTGTAGATCCGGACTGGCTGTCGCGGGCACCGTACATTTACCCAGTGGGCCGGAGGGGTGGGGTTGGTTTTCTAGCCGTTGGGGGCAGTTTTGTCACTGGGAGTCAGTTTTGCATCAGTACTGCAATATTGGTCCCCATTAACAAAAGCCAGAGCAGTGCTTTTTCCAAGCACGCCTCCCCCCTGCCAGGGCGGGTCGAGCAGCAATCTGCCAGGGCTGGTTGCTGTTCCCAGTCCGACCCTGCTTGGCTGGCAGTGTGTGGAAATTGCACTTGGCTGGCGGTGTGCATGGATATTGTTTGATTGACTGTGTGCATTGATAGCATTTGACTGGTTGTGTACGTGGATGGCGCTTTGGTAGCTGTGTGCATGAATGGCACTTGGCTGGCGGTGTGTGTGGATTTTGCTTGGCTGACGATGTGCACGGATGGTGCTTGGCTGGCAGTGTGGGTGTTGATAGTGGTGTACGTGTACTGACTCTTAGCTGGCAGTGTGGCTTGCATGGATCCCCCTGCCTTTTCTTACCCAGAATCCACTGCAAACTTCAAATTAACTTACAAAGTCACATTTTCTACACATTTCTGTGTGAGGAAGTTGTAGGATCACCACACACGCACACATTTTACCTACACAGCATTCCACTTGGTCTCCCAAGAAAAATTATACCTCACTTGTATGGGTGCCCAAAGTAGCGTCAGCCTAAAAATTTATAAACAAACTGCCCTTTTGGACCAGCTTTGGTCCCCCTCAATCTCTGCATTTTTTTAGCATTTCCATGCTATTGGCACTTGGCCCATCCACACAAGTAAGGTATCTTTTTTATCGGGAGACTGAGGGGAACGCTGAGTGGTGCCTGTCTGTGCCAAGTACCTGTGGTACTTGGCCCGCCCATGTGAATGAGGTATCATTTTTATCGCGAGACCTGGGGGAGCTCTGGGTGGCAGGAAATATGTGTCAGTCAGGTGATCCCACAAATTTCCCACACAGAAATTTGAAAATTAAATGTGATTTTTTCCAGCTGAATTTCAGGTTTGCAGGAGATTCTGGGAAGGAAAACATTGGCGGTTCCACGCAAGTCATATCTCGCTAGACTCCCCCGGGTGTCTAGTTTTCAGAAATGTGTGGGTTTGATAAATTCTCAAGAAGGCAGCTGAGCACGGGGCCAAAAACTCAGGTGACCCCCCGTGCAACACCAGGTTGTTTTGTGATAGGTAATTTAGATGTCTCCTCAACAAGTTTTGGGCTCCTGCCTGTTGAGGGAACTTGACCCACCCACACAAGTGAGGTACCATTTTTATCGGAAGACTTGTGGACATGCTGGCTGGTAGGAAATTTGTGTCAGCCCGGTGATCTCACATCTTTCCCACACAGAAATTTGAGAAAAATTTGATTTTTTCAGGTAATTTGAGGTTTGCAGGAGTTTCTGGGTAGGAAAACGTTGGGGGGTCCATGCAATGCCTTGCTGGACTCCCCCGGGTGACTTTTTTGCAGTAATGTGTGGGTTTGGTAGTTTTCCCAAGATGGCTACCGAGACCAAGGCCAAAATTCCCAGGTGACCCCCCCACTCACAAAACCAGGTTGGTTTTTGATAGGTAATTTGGATGTCTCCTCAATACGTTTTGGCTCCTTGCCTGTCTGCAGGGAGGGTGGAATTTTGTGGATCCACACAGATTCCAGAACTTTCCATCACAGAAATGTGAGGAAAATTCAATTTTTTGACAAAGTTTGAGGGTTTGCAGGGGATTCTGGGTAACATAACCTGGTGCAAGCCACACAAGTCACATCTTCCTCGAGTCCCCTGGGTGTCTAGTTTTTAAAAATGTATAGGTTTGCTAGGTTTCCCTAGGTGCCGGCAGAGCTAGGGTTCAAAATCTACAGATAGGCACTTTGCAATAAAAAGGGTCAGTTTTCACTGTAAAAATTTGGTGGGTCCACGTTGGATTTTGGGCCATTTCCTGCCACGGGCACTAGACCTACCAACACAAGTGAGATACCATTTTTATTGGGAGACTTTGGGGAATGTGGGGTGGGTGGAATTTTGAGGATCCACGCAGATTTCAGAACGTCAAAAAAATGTGAGGAAATGATTGGTTTTTTTTTTACATTTTTGAGGTTTGCATGGGATTCTAAGTAACAGACCATGGTGAGAGCCACACACGTCACCCCTTCTGGATTTCTCTGGGTGTCTAGTTTAAAAAAATGTATAGGTCTGCTAGGTTTCCTTAGTTGCCGGCAGAGCTAGGGTTCAAAATCTACAGCTAGGCAGTTTGTCAAAAAAGGGTAAGTAGTCACTGTAAAAATTTGGTGTGCCCACGTTGCTTTTTTTGGAGGGCTATTTCCTGTCATGGGCACTAGGCTTACCCACATAACTGAGGTACCATTTTTTATCTGAAGACTTAAGGAAATGCATGGTTGGGTGGAATTTTGAGGATCCATGCAGATTCTCAAACTTTCCATCACAGGAATGTGAGGAAAATGTTTTTTTTTTTACAAAGTTTGAGATTTGCAGGGTATTTTTGGTAACAGGACCTGGTGAGAGCAACACAAGTCACCCCCTCCTGGATTCCCCTGGGTGTCTAGTTTTAAAAAATGTATAAGTATGCTAGGTTTTCCTAGGTGCCGCCAGAGCTAGGGTTCAAATTCGACAGCTAGGCTCTTTGCCAAAAAGGGTCCGTTTTCGCTGTAAATATTTTGTGTGTCAATCTTGTGTTTTGGGCCATTTCTTGTCACGAGCACATGGCCTACCCACACAAGTGATGTACAGTTTTTATCGGAAGACTTTGGGGAATGTGGGGTGAGTGGAATTTTGTGAATCCACGCAGATTCTAGAACTTTTCATCACAGGAAAATGTGTTTTTTTTTTTACAAAGTTTGTGGTTTGCAAGGGATTCTGGGAAACAGAACCTGGTGAGAGAAACACAAGTCACCCCCTTCTGGATTTCCATAGGTGTCTAGTTGTAAAAAAAAATGTATAGGTTTGCTAGGTTTACCTAGGTGCCGGCAGAGCTAGGGTTCAAAATCTACAGCTAGGTACTTTGCAAAAAAAGGGTCAGTTTTTGCTATACAAATTTGGTGTGTCCATGTTGCGTTTTGAGACGTTTTCTGTCCCGGGAACTAGGCCTATCCACACAAGTGAGGTACCATTTTAATTGGAAGACTTTTGGGAATGTGGGATGGGTGAAATTTTGTTGATCCACGCATATTACAGAACTTTCCATCACTGGAATGTTTATTTTTTATTTTATTTTTTAAAACATTTTTTAACCAATTTTATGCAAGGAAAACAGAGTATGCAGATTGAAAATTGTCACAGTATTACAAATTCATAACATCTGTACCATTTCCTAAATCCAAATCGTAATAGGTGCCCATATCTTTGCTCCCATAGCCTTCTTCCTAGTTCCTTTAGTTTTATAAATGGAAAGTTCCAAATTATACATCATCAATAATCTTTCACGCCAACTAAAAAAAGAGGGTGGATCAGGATTAATCCAGCCTTTTGTAACGCAAGCCCGTATTACAGCCATACAAATGAAGAAAAAGCATGTCGTAGCCTTAGGTCCACAGTTCCCAGACCACAACCAGTTACCACCAATTCGCCAATTATGCTGATCGGGCGCGCCAGAATTGCAAACAGAAACTGTTCAATAAGAGAAAAAAATTCAGAAAGTTTTGGGCAAAAAAAAAACATGAGCACGGCATCAGCAGCGAATTGTCCACACCTATTATATTTTGTCCCTGTGGTCAAGCTCCATTTAGAGATCTTCCTGGGAGTATATTATAGATCGTGTATAGCCATGAAATGCTGTGAACGCATCCTTCCTGTAATGAGCACTCGATTGGCCAGCATGACGGATTCAGCAATATTAGTTTCGACTATCCCAAACGTAGTTGCCCATTTCATTTGGCAGCTTTCCAAATCATCTGAGAATTCATGAATCAGATAAGAGTAAAATTGGCCAATTTATGGTTTTTTCGCCATGCTCTCAATGAGAGGAGTTTTAATCATTTGATGTTCTAAACCTGGTCCTAAAGTCTGTAAAAAACTACGGATTTGAAGGAATTTAAAAAATCATTTTTCTGTAAACCAAAATTATTCTGCGAATCGATAAAAGAAACTAGATGTCCCTCTTGAAACAAGTCCTCTAAACATCGAATTCCTCTAGTACTCCATTCTGGTCGCGAAAAATAAAAGGTAATAAATCAGATGAGGTAAATGGTGTATACACATTTAGTTTTAAAATTCCCATCTGACGCTTGACCAATTTCCACACTGTGTAGGCGGCTTTTAAGATCTTGAATTTGGTCTTCTTAAAGTAGCTAGGCTCGACTACCTAAACCAAACACCCCTTTCTCTCTTCACCCATCGCGAGCTCATAAATAGATGGAGTGTTACACAACGGGAATCGCGCTCTATCCCCAACTACAAGTGGATTGATAAATTGTAGAGATGCGGCAACATAGTAAAACCAGAAATAAGGAATGCCCCATCCACCCCGCTCTTTAGGAAGAGCCCTCTTTTTATAAGATCTACGTTGTCGCTTAGAGCCCCACAAGAATCTAGAAGACGCCCTCTCTAATTTTTTTAAGCAGACGGCAGGGAATTCAATGGGAATTGTACAGAATATATATAAAAATGTAGGTAAGATCAGCATTTTTAATACATTAGCTCTGCCATATAAAGATAAATGGAGGTGATCCAGTCTCTCTAATGTCGCATTTATTTTAGCCAATGCGGGATTATTATTTAATTCTGGAATATTAGAAACTGGGAGTGAGATCTTAATTCCCAAATAAGTAACTTCAGGAACAGTGGCTATATTAGCCGGCGGATCACCTCCAACATGCAGGATCTGAGTTCTGGATAAATTCAACTTGTAACCTGAGAATGATCCAAACTGTGCCGCTAGTTCATTTATAACAGGAAGTGTAGTGCCTATATCTGTTGTGACTACAACTATGTTGTCTGCGTATGCTAGTGCTCGATAGTCTATGTGACCTAGGTGTATAGGTTTGATATTTTGAGCAAGATTTAGCCGGTTCAAAAAGGGGTTTATGTAAAAAGCAAAAAGTAATGGTAAACACTGACACCCTTGCCGTGTCCCACGGGAGATTAAAAACGAGGAAGATGTTTGACCACCCAAACGTATAGAAGCAGTGGGGGAGTGATAAATAGTCTTTAAAGCTGTTATAATACCTGGACTGAATCCTTTTCTGACTAACGATTCCCACATATATGCCCAAGAAACCCTGTTGAATGCTTTTTCAGCATCCAAAAGGGTTACACCGATGGTGGAACTAGTTGCTTGAGCCCAATCCACAAAACGACGTACATGATCAGCTGTGTCACGTGAAGGAATAAAACCATCCTGGAATGTTGACATCAGCGGTGTAATAATGCTGGACAGGCGTGATGCTAGAATCTTGGAATATACCTTACTGTCCGCATTGATGAGCGATATGGGCCTAATGAAGTAGGCATTAACGGCAACTTATCTTTTTTAAGAAAGATAGTGATTATTGAATCCCGCCCTAAAAAATTCCAGAGAGATGGCATCAGGCCCAACAGCTTTGCCCGAGGCTAATAACATTAAGGATGTCTCAATTTCTTCCCAGGTAATTGGAGTATCTAATTGCTCAGACTCCTCTGTTGTTAGGATCCTCTTTATATAGTTTGCTATAAAATTCACAAAAGGTCTCCAGTATTTCAGCAGGTTTGTCGTGCAATTGCCCTGAATCATCCAAGATCTTATCTATTCTTGCAGCCACCTCCTTCTGTCGCAGTCTTTTCGCTAATAGTCTCCCTGAGTTTTCTCCCACCTCATCCATCTCTGATCTATACGCTGCGATTTGTAGAGCTAATTTTGTAGCAAAGTTCTGATGTAATGTTTCTTTCTGTATGGCTAGATCTTTTAAGATTTGATCAGTATTTAGCCCTCTACTACAAGCTGTCATCAGCTGAATTTCAATGTCTCGCAGTTTTATCATCTCAATATCATCTACTTTCTGAGTTTCGCGCTGCTTATCATTTGAATAGCTTAATGTTTCTCCCCGAACCCCTTATTTAAAAGCATCCCACACCATCTTTACCGTAGCAGAACCATGATTAATTTAAAAAAACTCAGGAATCCACTTCCCCATCTGCTCAACATATAGAGGATCAAATAGTAGTTTCCGCTCAAAAGTCCAAGGCCTGGGGGATGGCCTGAAATTAATATCTAAGTCAAGAATGATAGGGTTGTGGTCAGAGATTATTTTGGGGAGGATCTCAAACCTAATATTTTTGGCAGTGTTAATATATCCAGCAGTTACAAAAAAATAATCTAGGCAGAAGTGTTTCTGATGCGGGGCAGAATAAAAGGCACCCCTTCCCTTTAAATAACCTACATCTATTAACCCAAATTCTTTAATAATCCCTTTGGTAGCCCTGAAAAGATTTTTCTTCTTTCCCCCATAAACATAATTACTAGATATGTCATCTTTTCCATCTAAATGTAAGTTAAAATCTCCGCATAAGACTAGAGGGGACGGCCACGTTGCCAGCTCTATACTCAGCTGATTCAACATATCTGGATCATCTGAATTGGCGCCATAGATAGTGCAAATAGTCAGCAGTCAATCCTCCAAGCATAGTTCACTAATTACCCACCGACCCAAGGGGTCCTCTTTAACGTGCTTACTTGTCCCTAGCCCATATCTTTTTAATATGGCAACGCCTCTTGTAGTTGTACCTTCCCGAGTACAGCCTACTAGTTCAAGGCCTAACTCTTTAAACCAGTTCTTGTTCTTCCATGCTAAATGAGTTTCTTGTATTCACACTACATCAATGTTCACAGCTTTAAGCATTTGGGCCATTATTCCCCTTTTCCTCCTATCATTTAGCCTACAAATGTTCCAGGAACATATAATGAATCTACCCATTCTCAAAATAAATTAGACCACAGAAAATCAGACAAACAATGATCACACTGGCTAATACGACAAAAGAACAATACATGCTTAAAGAATCCTTATTGACTAAGTCTCGGCTGTAATTTGTAGAAAATATTTCTTCTCTGTTATTCCTTGCCCCACACACCACCCCCCCACCCCACCCTTCCTCCCCTGAAAACCCACCACACCCACCCATATGAGACAAAGGGACTGACAAGTCCCCATAGGTGTGGGGAGAGAAAGGCTAACTGCCCCCCACCGATCACCCCCACCTTCTAAAGCAAAAAGAAAAGAGATTGAAAGCATAGCATAACATAATTAGAGCTAATTATACATTGCTCAAGAAAATCAAACAGAGTCAATAAGCTGCATTGTATCTAAGAAATCTCTAGCAGCAATCTCTGATACAAAAAAGAGTTTTTCTCTTTAGAGACCACCTTTAGCTTGGAAGGATTCAATAAGAACGCAAAGGATCCCTTGGCTTAAAACTGGGGTATTAGCTGTCGAAAATGCCACCTCTGTTGAACTCTAGCCTGGCAATAATCTGGGCGAACAAAAAACTCAATCCCCTTCCTCTTACGATCTGGTCTAGCTAAGTCATAAAAAGCTTCTCGGGATAGAAAGTTATTTAAACAGATCAAAATTGCTCTAGGTTTCTCATCAATAGACCTATTGCCAGAGCGTTTGTGGAAGGGGAATCGATGTACTCTTTGTAGTTCGAGTTCCCATCTCCATTGTGTTAATTCGGGAAAAGCTTCTGAGAATAACTCTTGGACATACTGCCGGATATTACTTCCTTCAGACCCTTAAGGGATGCCTAAGACTCGAAGATTGTTTCTTCTTGCTCTATTCTCAATATCGATTAATTTCCAGTTGACATCATCTCTAAGAGCGGTTAATGAGGCGACTTCCGCCTTCTGTTGCACCATTTCATCTTCAACTGAAGAAATTCTGGCCTCTGCCTCGGCAACCCGTGTAGACAGTTCATTAGTTGACTTAATGACCCGGCGTACTGTATTATGAAGTTTGCGGACCGCTCCTTGTGTGCGCAAAGCCTCCGCTTTTGTTTCTTCCCGATGCAGTGTAATTGCTTGAAGATTTGTGGCCAAAGTGATCTCAGTCTCGATCTCAGACACAGTCTCAATCTCATGGCCAGCACAGACATTAGAGACATTGGAGGAAACATGCTCAGAGAGCCTCTCAGATTCGATAGATTCAAGTGCTATGCCGGTTGATCCAAAAGACCCAGGTTCAATCGCGGGAGGGGCCAGCATGGGAGATCCGTCATTTTCAAAGTATTCAGTAGCAGACGATCGTGGTCCAGGCAGGAGCGCTGCGGGGGTAGCATTACACACTGTATTTCCCTCTGTGGGGCTACCTTCATCCTCCTCCAGAGGCACTGAGCTTGTCAAGCTTCTATCATCAGCCCAATCAATTTCATTGCTCTCAGTGCCCGATAGATTAGATAAATCCGACATGGAATATAATTTGGCAGCAGAGTCCACTGAGTCTACATCAGAGATAATTTGTTGCATATCCATCTGTAAAAGGTTATTTTCAGAGAGGAGGGAAGGACTATTACCATCAGTTCCCGTGACTATCACTGCAAACGCATTTTTGATCACACTACTAACTGGTGCCTCTATAATTTTTTGTTGTAAAATATCAGGCTGAATATTTTGTGGATCAACAATCTCTTACGCTTGAGCTGGGTCTTTAAACATCCCTGGAATTTTGGGCTTAGTACCACCGACCTCACCGGCAGTTTTACCCAAGTTCAGGGAGGGAGATTTGCCTTTTCGCGTCGAGCTGCTGATTCCTGGTCCACTCCCCCCCACACCAATGGAAACCAAATCCAAACAAGCCTCGTCCTCGAAGACGCCTCCGACTGTGCCTGTTCTGTCTGCCGTAGTGGCCGCTGCAGCTGACACTGTGGCTGCTGCGGCCCGAGTGCATGGACCTGTTCCTTTCCCCGCAGTGCCGGTGCCGGTGGCGTTCTTAGGAGCCAATGATGCCTTTTTGCATCGGATGCAGTAGCGGAGCCGCAATCCGGTGCGGGTCTTTCAGGTAACCTACTGCTGCCTGACAAAGGTGTATCGGAATGTGGTGAGCGGGCGAGAGCAGGGACCGGAGACAACAGTCGCGTCTCAGTATCCGTGAGCGGGCAGTAAAATGGTAAGCCAAGCGTCGATATGTCTGTTGTAGCCACCGGAGCCGCTCATATCAGGAGAAATCACTCAGCATCACTCAGCATAGCCTATGAGCGAGGTATAATCCAATCTCCCAAGCATAAAGAACCAAGAAGGTGGGGGAAATTTGTCAGCAAGGAGCAGCAGAAAGCCTGCCTCACTCGGACATCACTGCGTCCACCATCTTGCCTCTAGACTTCCATCACTGGAATGTGAGGAAAATGTGTTCTTTTTTTTAACAGAACCTGGTGAGAGCAACACCCCATTCTGGATTCTCCTGGGTGTCTAGTTTTGAAAAATGTATAGACTTGCTAGGTTTCCGTAGGTGACGGTGAAACTAGGGTTCAAAATCAACAGCTAGGGACTTTGCAAAAAAGGGTCAGTTTTCGCTGTAAAAATTTGGTGCGTCCACGTTGCAATCTGGGCCATTTCCTGTCATGGGCATTAGGCCTACCCACACAAGTGAGGTAACATTTTTATAAGAAGACTTTGGGGAATGTGGGCTGGGTGGAATTTTGTGAATCCACCCATATTCCAGAACTTTCCATCACAGAAATGTGAGGAAAATGTGTTTTTTAAGTTTGAGGTTTGTAGGGGATTCTGGGTAACATAGCCCAGTACGAGCCACTCTAGTCACCCCATCCTAGATTCCTCTGGCTGTCTGGTTTACAAAAATGTATAGGTTTGCTAGGTTTCCCTAGGTGCCGATTGATTTAGGGTACAAAATCCACAGCTAGGCACTATGCAAAAAATGGGCCTGTGTTCACTGTAAAAATGTGGTGTGTCCACGTTGCGTTTTGGGCCGTTTCCTGTTGCGGGCATCAGATCGCCCCCACACAAGTGAGTTACCATTTTAGTCAGGAGATTAAGGGGAACTCAGAATTGTGGAGGAACTGTTATTAACTATTGACTTTTTATGCATTTATGCCTTCCTAATGTAAGACAAAGCCACTTTGAAAAATGTCCAACAATTCACAGGCTAGTATGGGTAACCACAATTTCGGAGATGTGCAAATAGCTACTGTTTTTAAACTCTATATTTTGTTCCCATTTCAGAAATACATAGATGTCTTTCACACCTATTTTTCACTCTTTATAATGTACTAAATTAATTGCTATGTACCGGGTACACAATGAAAAATCACTGTAAGATGCTGCTCAGTTATTGGCTCTGGGTTCCACTGGTTCTTGATGAACCTACAAGTCCTTTATATCCTCACAACCAGAATGGTTCACCGAATGTAACTAACAATATATTACTCTTAAAAATATACCATACTTAGAAGAAGTTACAGGTGAAAAAAATGTTTCAACTAATGTTCAATTTTTCTTATTTTCAACTGTTAGTTTCTGTAAAAAAAAACCTTGAAGGATCTACACAACTTACTCCTTGATGATTATGGAATTTTGTCTACTTTTCAGAAATGTATAGCTTTCCGGGATCCATTATTGAATTTTGAATGAAAATACTTTTATTTGATTTTTTTTTAATCTTAAAAGGGTGGAACCTGCCACCAAGATACATAAGACATCAAAATGATTAGTCCAGTTAAAAGGCATTAGAAGATGTAAACACTTCAGGATTCATATGTGTGGAGGAGAACAAACATTCTAGACAGATAAGTTAAAAACTGACTTGCTTGCTTCTCCAGGATGTAAAGTGTTGCAAGTGCTAAAAGAGATTGAACAATGAAGTTAAAAAAGTGAATATGCAAAGCAGTCCCCTCTTGAATAGTTCGGTTCAACATTCGTTCTTGTCTAGTTCTTTTGTGGCTATGTTCCAAAGTTTTACTGCTCTGCAGGACATTTGGACCAACAAGCCTCCAAGACATTTTATGACCACTGCTCGGCAGGTCCTTATTTGTTCTCTTCTCAATATTTCTCGAAGGAGTGATTTCCGAACGTCTAGCAGCGCAGGACAAATAGATAAGAAGTGTAATAGTGACTCATCTCCTTGTCCGCAGAGGTGGCTTTCCTTTACGATCCACGTCTGTTATAATTTTGGAGTGGGATCTTTGGAAGGGAATGATCCCAGCTTAGTAGGGTCAGGTTCCTGTTTTTTTGGTATGAAAAGTGTTCTGACGGGTATGGTTCGGGTTTTAGCATTTTGGAGGATTGCATCATGGCCCCTGCGTGTGGTTTCTCGGCCAGAGCAGCTTTGTCTATTAACAATGAGTGATTCTTGATGGCTCTGTTCGCTGCATTTTTAAACTCAGAGTCGGTCATTGTTGTGTGCCAGACCGTGTCAAGCTCGAATGCGGAAAGCGATTTCTTTCAAGCTGGGAATACGGATTTGCTTAGCCGGGATTGTTTTGCGATCTCCTGCCAGCAATACTGGGCTAAGGTATTATCTTCAGCTGCCGTCATCATCCAGTAGTATTTAACCAAGGCTTCTTGTCTTGCGGGTATCTGGTTTTTAGACCCTAGTCTAGTCTTATCTGTGCTTGTGAAATATGCGGTGGAATTGAGAACAGTTTATTGAAGAGACTGGATTGTGCTGTGTGTCTGGATCCATTATTGTTTTCACACCCATTTCTACCACTAACTGGAAGGAGGTTGAAAGCACAAAAAGTAGCAAAAATAGGCTATGTCCCAGTAAAATGCTAAAACTGTGTAAATAAGTTGGTTTTCTGACAAAAGTCTGCTTGTTCCTGAAAGCTGGGAAGATGATGATTTCAGCACCACAAACCTTTTTTGATACAATTTGCAGGGGAAAAAGCAGACGCTTTCTTCTGCAGCACTTTATCCCCATTTTTCCCCCAATAAAAACCATGTTGCTGTACTTTGGCTAATTTCTGGGGTCCTTCCAGGGAAATCCACAAATCCTGGGTACCTTTAAAATCCCTATGATATTGGAAGAATAGGGCGAGAATTTGGCATGGATACCTTATGTCTGTGGTTCCCAAACTGTGTGCCGCGGCACCCCGGTGTGCCGTTATGAGTTGCCAGGGGCGCCGCGGCACGATGTGGGAAATTTGCAGTGGCAGCGCTAGAAATGTAGAAATGCCACCTGCATAATCGTGTAAAATCCGCCGCTTTAAGGAAACAGGAATGCAGAGTGGAGCTGCAGGGGCTCTTGGAAGGGGTGAAACAACAGCAAGGCCTCATTAACATGCAAATGGTCTTGTAAAGACCTGTGAAGTGGTCAGGGTGCGGCTGCGTGTGTGTGTGCGAGGTCCTATCCCCAGGCTGCCACACACGACTGGGGGAGGGGAATGGGGGGGCTGAAGCCCTTTGAGTCCAATGGGTGTTGCGCGCCTGAGTCTGAGGGCACAAAGAGAACAGGCATGGAGAATATGGATAGAGGGCACGAAGGGAGCAGACATTGAGAAAAGGGGCAGACTTACAGCACGAAGGGAGAAGGCATGGAGGAAAGGGGCAGACTTAGAGCATGAAGGGAGCAGGCATGGAGGAAAGGGGCAGTCTCAGGGTACGAAGGGAGCAGGCATGGAGGAAAGGGGCAGCCTTTGGGCACAAAGGGAGAAGGCATGGAGGCAAGGGGCAGTCTCAGGGCACGAAGGGAGCAGGCATGGAGGAAAGGGCCAGTCTCAGGGCACGAAGGGAGAAGGCATGGAGGAAAGGGGCAGTCTCGGGGCACGAAGGGAGCAGGCATGGAGGAAAAGGGCAGTCTCAGGCAGTCTCAGGGCACAAAGGGAAAAGGCATGGAGGAAAGGGGCAGTCTCAAGGCATGAAGGGAGCAGGCATGGAGGAAAGGGGCAGTCTCAGGGCACGAAGGGAGCAGGAATGGAGGAAAGGGGCAGTCTCAGGGCAAGAAGGGAGCAGGCATGGAGGAAAAGGGAAGTCTCAGGGCACGAAGGGAGCATGCATGGAGGAAAAGGGCAGTCTCAGGGCACAAAGGGAGAAGGCATGGAGGAAAGGAGCAGTCTCAGGGCACAAAGGGAGCAGGCATGGAGGAAAGGGGCAGTCTCAGGAAGTCTCAGGGCACGAAGTGAGAAGGCATGGAGGAAAGGGGCAGCCTCAGGGCTCGAAGGGAGCAGACATGGAAAAGGGGCAGACTTACAGCACGAAGGGAGAAGGCATGGAGGAAAGGGGCAGACTTAGAGCATGAAGGGAGCAGGCATGGAGGAAAGGGGCAGTCTCAGGGTACGAAGGGAGCAGGCATGAAGGAAAGGGGCAGTCTCAGGGCACAAAGGGAGCAGGCATGGAGGAAAGGGGCAGCCTTTGGGCACAAAGGGAGAAGGCATGGAGGCAAGGGGCAGTCTCAGGGCACGAAGGGAGCAGGCATGGAGGAAAGGGCCAGTCTCAGGGCACGAAGGGAGAAGGCATGGAGGAAAGTGGCAGTCTCGGGGCACGAAGGGAGCAGGCATGGAGGAAAAGGGCAGTCTCAGGCAGTCTCAGGGCACAAAAGGAAAAGGTATGGAGGAAAGCGGCAGTCTCAAGGCATGAAGGGAGCAGGCATGGAGGAAAGGGGCAGTCTCAGGGCACGAAGGGAGCTGGAATGGAGGAAAGGGGCAGTCTCAGGGCAAGAAGGGAGCAGGCATGGAGGAAAAGGGAAGTCTCAGGGCACGAAGGGAGCATGCATGGAGGAAAGGGGCAGTCTCAGGGCACAAAGGGAGAAGGCATGGAGGAAAGGAGCAGTCTCAGGGCACAAAGGGAGCAGGCGTGGAGGAAAGGGGCAGTCTCAGGAAGTCTCAGGGCACGAAGTGAGAAGGCATAGAGGAAAGGGGCAGTCTCAGGGCATGAAGGGAGCAGGCATGGAGGAAAGGGGCTGTCTCAGTGCAAAAAGGGAGAAGGCATGTAGGAAAGGGGCAGTCTCAGGGCATGAAGGGAGTAGGCATGGCGGGAACGGGCAGTCTCAGGGCACAAAGGGAGAAGGCATGGAGGGAAGGGGCAGTCTCAGGGCACAAAGGGAGAAGGCATGGAGGGAAGGGGGAGTCCGAAGGCACGTATGGAGATGGCATGCATAGAAGGGGCAGTCTGAGGGCGCGGGGGCAGGCATGGACAGAGGGTCAGTCAGAGTGCAACAGGAAGTACTCCAGAGGTCGGGCTTACATCCCCACCCACCCATCCACCGGTAAAAAAATGGGGGAGAGCCACGTCCAACTTCCAATTAGGTCAAGGGAGCCACGGGTCAAAAAAGTTTGGGAACCACTGCCTTATGTGGACATAAAGTTACAGGGGCCTAAGCGTGAACTACCCCAAATATATTAAAAAGGCTTCGCACAGGGGGGAAAGGCCTAGCAGCCAAAGGGTTAAGGAACTCTGGCTGCGTTTAAAAAACGTTTTTATTTTGGAATGCAATCCCAGGGATGGTGCTCCACTGTCTCTTGCAAGCCCCCAAGCCCCCCATCCCTGTGATTGTAGCCAATAAATATTAATGAAGAACGACATTCTGTGAACTCCTGCATAGGTCAGTTCGAAAAATAAAACAGGGGTTGCTAAAAGTAGGTACACAATATTTGAGACCACTTAAATGGTACATATGGCCTTAAAGTTCTCTTCAGCCTTAAACACAGAAGCATGTGTCACACTGGTAACTGCAAAGATTTTGTGCACTGGAGTATTCAGTGTCACTCTCGGAGACAAAAGGCTGCCTCGTGACTAATCAGTGAGTTAATAAATAACATGTATGCAAATTGATTTAAAACCCCAGTTGAGGACTTACTAAAAACAGATTTTCAACATGTCTGAGGCGGGTGCAAAGCATGATTTGAACAGTAACAACCTGTGGAAATAACTGCTTATCAGACACATATGTAGCAGCTGAACAAACCTGCAAACCACACCGGCAAAACCATTTATCGCAAAGTACAAAGGTCAGAACAAACAGGAAAAGAAAACGGCCGGAGCGTAGCACGGTAAGGAGACACAATCAAAAGAAACACTGTTTTAAGTACATATTGTTACTATAAAAATAGTCTATGTGGTATGCTCTTGACTGTATATTTAAATAACAAAAATAACATGTTGAATTTAACATGGATTTCATTTTATTGTAGCACTATGTTTAAAATTAATGGAATGGAATGGAAAGGAATGGAATGCATCCATGTTTCATTTTTTTTATTCATATATATTCTCTAGTGCCGCTCTGATGATGCTTATCGTACATTTTACACGGAAAATAATTTGCTTTGCTAACAACTTTAGAAACAGTTTGTCGAATTTGCCATACATGTTGCAGAAATGTCATTCACTTTAACTGGAGCTTGCAAGTTTTGTCTAGATTTGTCTGGGGCAAAGAAAAATATTATATTGCGGGTCGCAAAATATAATTTCGGTGTTTCCGCTCCCATAGCGAAAATGTTGATGCAGCTACATAAACACCTTTGAAAGACTGAAAGCATGCCTGACCAGCCATTTTGGAGTCAGTTTTCTCTTTATTGAGAACCCATTCCAAGATGGCAGAGGATATGCATGCCTGAATCGTGAGGAATGCACACACGTCTAGTGACAGGTGCATAAACGTGCATCGGGAAACATAGCGGTTATTTTTAATTTACCATTCTAGCATTAAAAGTAAAATGTTATCAAGAAACATAGAAGGCTGCAAAGCACAAAAGACAAGAGACTAAGCAACACGCTGCCAGACCATTTCCAAAAATAATATTAACAAAAAAAAGTAATGTTACATAGAGAGTGGAACACTGTGAACCCCAAATACGTCTGTGTGAGATAAGGACACAGATAACGGTGGAAGCCATTGATTCAAGAGCAGATACCCTTACCGAAGTGGAATACTACATTTAGTGGTTAACCTGTGGTTTTATAGCATTCGAAGACTATTTTATGCCAATTTTAGTATTCTGTAGTATTCTTTTTGTGAAGGCTAGTGCATGAAGACTACTGATATGTGAGTGATTATTCTTGAACACTAACTGAATACTAAGCAAATACTTCTTTGCTAACCGTATAGTCTTCATTTACAATGCAGAACTTTTACTGAATACATACAATTTGAATACTACTGCACTTTACCCAGACTACTATTCAAGCTGCTGCTGAATACTAAGCAAATACTTCTATGCTAACCGTATAGTCTTCATTTACAATGCAGAACTTTTACTGAATACATACAATTTGAATACTACTGCACTTACCCATAGCGGCCGATTCTATAAAAAGTTATGTCCAAAGCATTTTGGGTCAATTGCTAAACCAAAAAGGTATGGCTAGGCTAATAATCACAATATTAACAAATAAACAGGTACACTAGTAGATATTTCCCAATTACACATGCATAGGTGGGAGGATCTTACATTCCTCAATAATATATTTGTTTGAATTAATGGTCAAAGTATTCCAATACTCGGTCGACTTTTTGGTTTATTTTCAACAGTCCAAAGATAACAAGTAAAAGTATAAGGGGTATCGGTAAGACAATGAACAATATCCACAATCAATGACAGAAGCCCATTCATTTATCATTGAAAACTCTTGGAAAACTATATGGTTGAATTTAATTTAATTTTCTTAAGTACATTTGATAATAGCACACAACAGTGTGAATTCCTATGGTGTTAAAACCTAGCTTTTACACAACATTTAAAATGTACTGTACTTCTAAAAACATTTGGTAAAAGTAAACACATGAAAAGTAAACACATAAAAGTAAACATATCCTTACCGGTGCCCTGGCAATTACCGGTTTACAGTGGGGGAGAGGGTTGCCGTTTAAAGTGATGTGTATCATTTCCGATCACAGAGGATTGTGTATCATTTCCTAGTAATTCCAGGGTGAAGTTTGCTAACCCCCATATCAGTTTTTCAAATCTTCCGAAATGTATGGTACCTTTTAAAGATCTGGGCATGTAGATTTTGGCTAATACAACAGCATCCACTAATCTCTCTCATAGTGATTTGGGAATTTGCATACAAATGACAATTTTGTGGTACAAACAAAGCAGAACTTCCTACTATTTCCGAAATATATACTGCTATTATCTTGTTCCAACTTGGGACAACTTGATGGACATTGCAGTCACTGGAATATGTGTTTACACAAGGCATTGGATTTAATAGTGCCAAGTTGTGAGTTTTTCTATTTATGTCTGTGACCTGGATAAATTTCAAAACTTTTCCAAACTGTATTTCTGAATTATCTAAATATTTTATTGTACTTTGGTGTAGGTTAGTGTTTTAGGGTTTAGGGTAGTGCTGGGGGGTCGTGCACTGTAGTGTTTGAGTGTGGGTACTGGACTGGGGGTCGGGGAGGGTCGTGCTGGGGGTAGTGTTTTAGGGTAGTGTTCTGGTGTTTGTGTAGTGTAGGGTAGTGTTTTAGGGTTTAGGGTAGTGCTGGGGGTCGTTCAGGGTAGTGTTTGAGTGTGGGTACCAGACGGGGGGTCGAGGGAGGGTCATGCAGGGGGTAGTGTTTTAGGGTTTAGGGTAGTGTTGTGGTGTTTGTGTAGTGTAGGGTAGTGGTTTAGGGTCGGCTTGGGGGGTTGTGCAGGGTAGTGTTTGAGTGTAGGGACCAGACTGGGGGTCGGGGAGGGTCGTGCTGGGGGTAGTGTTTTAGGGTTTAGGGTAGTGTTGTGGTGTTTGTGTAGTGTAGGGTAGTGTTTTACAGTTTAGGGTAGTGCTGGGGGGCCGTGCAGGGTAGTGTTTGAGTGTGGGGATCAGACTAGGGGTCGGGGTAGGGTCATGCTAGGGGTAGTGTTTTAGGGTTTAGGGGAGTGGTGTGGTGTTTGTGTAGTGTAGGGTAGTGTTTTAGGGTTTAGGGATTTGCTGGGGGATCATGCAGGGTAGTGTTTGGGTGTGGTGACCGGACTGGTGGTCAGGGGAGAGTCGTGCTGGGGGTAGTGTTTTAGGGTTTAAGGTTGTGTTGTGCCATCTGGCTTTCCTCTCTCGTCATTAATGCGCATCGCTCGCCACTCGCCAGACGTGCCTTTTAAAAAAAAATGTACTTTTAGTGCGAGGCGTGCGCACGCACGTGTGCTTGTTTATGCTGTTTGCATGCCCTGGCCTACGTGAACCTACACATAAAACTGCTGCTTACCTGTGTAATTGCTGTACACCAACTAGATTATTGCATGTATGCAATGCAGCAACAAAGTAGTTGTTCCTACGGTCGAGCCTTTGTTTAAAATATTTGTGTAAATAGAAAGCTACACTTTTGTGAAATAAATATAACACAATTTACTGTTCATATATCATGTTCACTGAATTTGCACTTGTTAGCATTGTTGTTATGAATAAACCACATTTTATATATTATAGTGGTATGCTAGCGCAAGACAGCTGGGTAATACAAATGGACATTTACGTATGCTCATGTGATGTGAACTTATAAATTAAACAAGCAATATGACCTGTCTCAATATGTTTATATATTTGTAATCCTCCAATTAATTCTGGAATATCTATATACATTTTTCTTGAAATTTCATGGTCAATTTCAATGTAAATATACATGTAGGTACCCGGTGGCAGACTCATTCTTTTAGCAAGCACAAATCCAGCATTGAAGAGCAAGCCCCGGGGACACACTGTCAACCAATTGAACAGACGGAGTAAGATTCAAAAGGAATTCTTCCAATAAGCGATATCACGGGGCGGGTTAAGGATGCAGGTGACCCGGCTCGTCTTCCCATAGTGAAGGGAAGTCAGTCTAATCATTTCAAAACCTTCCAATCAGAAGTCCTCTTTCATTATCTCGTATGCTTTCATGGCTGGCTGACTAATCCACTGCTTCAGCCCTCCTGATTTTTAGGTCGATGCCTGCGTAGGCTGGGCATGCGCAGTCTCGCTGGCGAGATCTTATGATCTTGAGGAGCTTTCACTAGCGGGTTTTAGGCCCCGCCCCCGTTCCCATTGGCCGGCATCACCGTTTATGCTAAACAGTGGCCAGCCATTGGGAAAGAGCATCCTCTGACACACACTTTTCTCTCTTTTTGCCGTCCTACTTGGACGGACTGCCCTGACTTCCTGCTGGCGTAAAAGGTCGGTTATCTTTATGGGGCTAAACAGATGACCCCATAAAGAAGATAATAAACCTTTTACGCCAGAAGGAAAGCATGCTGAGGCCGTCCAAGTGGGACGGCAGAAAAAGAGACAAGTCTACGTGAGCACTTGTTTATCCAGATTACTTGTTACAAGTGTTTGAGGGTATAGGCCAATCCAGTTTACCTGTCACACGTATTTTCTGGTCCATGTTAGCTTGCATCCCCTGTTTAATATATTTCTGCATTCTTATTGGTCTCAGTTACCCATCAATGGCACTTTCTTGTTGCTACAGATTACCTGTTACAGGTGTTTCCTGGTCTGTTTAAGTGCCGTTCGCCCACCAACGGTTTCCCTGCCCATTCTCACACTTAACTACGTCGAAACACTTTCTTTGCCTTACTTCTGAGGCTGGTACCTATACAGTGCGCATGCGTACTATTTTACCATGTGAAAACTATAAACCCCAAGTAGTCAAGCGTATTTCAGTATGTCCTATAGACATGCTGACGTCAGTCACTGCTGGGGAGTGAAGCAATCGTTCGGCTGTCTTGTGAACTCGCCCACTGTTCCGT
This sequence comes from Lissotriton vulgaris, assembly GCF_964263255.1. Classification (NCBI taxonomy): domain Eukaryota; kingdom Metazoa; phylum Chordata; class Amphibia; order Caudata; family Salamandridae; genus Lissotriton; species Lissotriton vulgaris. The sequence goes on from NC_141688.1 coordinate 117,569,552, forward strand.
GGGTAACAAGGTGGCCATCTTCTTGTTTAGAACGTTTAATTCTTTTTGAATAGTATATAGTTAAATGCTGGATGTACGATTTATTAGCTAATTTTTTTTAATAAATATTTTTTTCTTCTGCTAGTGTCATATTTATGTTGATATGTCATGATATTCCTAAAGCAAAGCGTGTGATTTTCTACAATTCAAATCCTAAATGGAGACGTTAAAAGAGTTTCTAGTATCTTCTGCATTTGATATAGTGACCAACCAAAACTCCAAGCACTCAAAACTGTATTTCTACTACTAGAGTCTTTGATTGTGAATATGCATACCACTTCCAATGTAGCCAGTAAAATACCCCGTACAAAATGGTCCCGATACTCTAGAATCTGTTTTGTGTTATAGTATCCCGTTTCAAGATGGCTTTCGCGTGTACATGTGCAAATGGTTACCTCAGTCATCTATCTACATTTTATATAACATTAAGCATCTGAGAGACGTCGCTCCCGCAGCCACTACGATCCAAAACCACCTATAAGAAGACCCGTCGACTAAAATGGGAGTGCTCATCATCGAGGCGTTCTATGGAGGTTCGCACTAGGTACTGGAGGATCTCCTCTTGGAAGAGCTTGAAAACTCTGCACTTTGCAGCTTGCCAGCCAAGAAGTGGCACTGGAGGGCATGCATCTCTGCCTTCACGTTCATGCAGACCGTGCCAGCCAGTGCCCAGTATAGCATCCTGTTTGCCAGGTCAGTGCTTAACCTAGCTGAGCTGGTCGCCTTACGACCTGACCTCGGCAAGCTCAGAAGGTCCTCTACTTCCACGAGAACCAGCTGGTGTACCCTGTGTGCAAGGGCCAGGAAAGGACTTTCAGTATGGCTACAACCAAGTTCTTTCCTGCCTGGTGGCCGACGTGGTGGTATTAAACTCGCTTTATAACATGGAGCCATTTCTGACCGGTAACCGTGGCTTTTTGAGGCTTATGCCTGATCACAGTCCCGATGACCTGGAAGGACTGATCAGGCCAAGGTGCCTGGTCCTCCACTTCCCTGTAAGGTTCCCCGATGTTAGTAAGTTCCTCTTGCCATATTGCAAGCATATCCATTTGGAGAGCAGGTCTGCAGTCAAAGGGGAACTTTTCCTGGCTCCGAGCTTGACTACTCCACAGCAGAACACCATTGCTGGGAATTTGATGGAAAACAATGCCCAAGATCGAGAAGGTGTACCTTTTCTCGCACAACTGTAAAGACCACAAAACCTAGTGGCAACAGCCGATGAACTAGAGGTGTCCAATGTACCATAGAATGCAAAATCGGACCATACATTTGGTGAGCACTTTGTAACTCCCCATGGTAATAGCAGTGAAACTGACAAAGAGCAAAGACCACTACACATTGTCTGGCCTCACCGTTGGGAGCACGACAAAGACCCAGAAAACTTTTTTCCAAGTTCTGCTTAAGCTTAAAGGCCTCTCCTTGCGATTCAATGTGTCTGTTCTTGGAGAAACCTATACAGATGTGCCAGATGTATTTCTGAAGGCCAGGGAGGCGTTGGGCAATTCTCTGTTGCATTGGGGCTACCTTCCTAGCAAAGAGATCTATTTCCAAGCCCTGTGTATGGCTGATGTTGCTGTCTCAACAGCCAAGCATGAGTTCCTTGGTGTGGCAATGCTGGAGGCCATACATTGTGGATGGTACCCACTGTGTACCAAGGCTCTGGTGTATCCAGAAATCTTTCCAGCTCAATATCTGTATTCGACTCCTGAACAGCTGTTTAAGAGGCTTCAGAATTTCTGTGAAAGGCCAGACATTGTGAGGAAGCATCAATACAAGGGTGACATTTTTAAGTATTTATGGGCATCCCTACGCAACAAGTACCAGGACCTACTTGAACCAGAATCAGTTGTTAGTTGATGACAGAGGGAGCAAAGGCTACTGGTTAGACTGCAGCTCTAGATTATAGAAAACATGATATCATAATTAGACACTATGTTATTACAATGCTATTAGTTGCAAATGACTCAGCAGTCTTAACAGAGGATTCCTATGAAAACAATGCATCTTTTTTATTTTTGCGTTAACTTACCTCCTCTCCCCAAACCACTCTAAGATCTCAAATATGAGTCATGTGGATGAGGAGATCAATGATAAAAAGTGTCAATAAAGTGGAACGTTAATGGCTTATCATTCCTGGTGTAGAACTGTCTTAAACTAAATTACAACAGAGCACGTTAATCATTTCCTTCCATCACTCAAATCCCAAAAGAATATAGATTTGTAAAGATCATTCACATATAAGGCACTTCTAGATGCATCACTAAATATGTTAATTTCCTATTTTATCTTTCTTCTCCTTAAACATTTTTAAGATATAAGTTTATCTGACTTACAGATATCTTTAAAGTAACACTGAATGAATGATTTTTTTTTAGCTTTGACTTGGAAGTGCTAACGAAGATGGCATGCCCAAATCAAAATGTCTGTATTAAGATGTGATGCTTATTCCTTAATTCTTGAGTGAAACATATGATAAACGCCATAAGTGTTTACATTTTCAGTCATTTATATTTGGGGCAGAATTATAATGTTGTTGTCATTGTCATATTAATTGATCACACCGAGTCAATGTGTCCTTTGATTTTGGAAGTACACTACCTAACAGGTGACTAAAGTTTGTACGGTATTACCCCTTTGTAAGGATTCTACTTCAAAAATAAACATGACATTATAATAACTTTTTTAATTAGAAACCACAATCATTGTAACTGTATAACTCCAATGTACCTAATTTTCTGAACACGATGTTAAAGATCACAATTTTATTTGGGATTTAAAACACACCGTGTGGGAAAATGTTACATTTCACCAAAACTCAAAATGTTTCCTAGGCATTCCTGTGTGGTTTTTTTAAATACTTTGTAGATCAAGGCAGCTTTGGAGTTATTGTCACGTATGTAACATTGGGGGTGTTAAATGATTATATTGAAAGGCACTGGTAAGCTTATATGTGGTTGCAGCTACGTTTGCTTGTTGACAGTGTTTTAAAGTCTGTCTTCTCGTTTGCGAAGATTCAAAACAGTGGCAATATTATTATTATACAAATTTTCAAATTTTATTTAAAGCAACAACACAGATCTAATTCTAACCACGTGAAAATTATGACATGGTAGCCTCTATCGATTGCAATGCTCTCTTTCTTGTTATGACATTACTACTGCAAATAGTTTGGGCTTTAAAAGTTGTTTCTGCGTTTTTCATACAAATTAATTTAAATATTTTACATTCATATTTTTATTTTCATGCTGCAATACTTTATTAAGTAAACTACATAAAAAGCTGTTTGCTTTACAGCGGAAAATAAATGTTTCTCCTCGATATGCTTTTTCACTTTTGTAACCTATTTTACTCGTTATGTGGAGCTCCAGTTCTTTCATGCTTACCTCCTTCTTCTTTTGGTCTTCTGTTGATGGGCGTTGGGCTTGTTCTGTCGAGCAGAGTTGAGTTGTGCTCTTTTTGGGCTCCATTTTTTCTGACTTGGGCTGCAAAGTTTCTGTCTGCGCCTGCGCAGTGTTTTCAAATTAAGAGCGCCAACGTGGAACCCCGGCCCAGGAGCAGCGGTGCAGACTCGGTCACTGGTCAGGTAGCTTTTCTTTTATTTTAATATTAAATCCCCCCTGACCCCACCCCCCGCTCCAACAAGGATTGCGAGCAGACTGGGTGTTACTTCCTTGCTCTCCACCTGCAGCGCCAGTAACAGCATTGCGCGTAAGTGTCTGAAAGCTCTGCTAATTCCACAATAACAAAATCGAGGGGCAGTTGAGCTCATTTCCTTCACACTTGTCTCCAGAGTCGATGCTTGAAATCATGTCCATGGCTGTTTGCAGGACTACAGATCCTTTGTCTGCTCGTAAACACAGTTGGTTGCATCGTGAGGATGCTGGAGATTTTACGTTTTGCAAATAGAAATGTTGCATTGGTTTGCTTTAAACTGGATGACTAGGCATACTAAATAGAAGCCAGGTTAGCGACAAGCACTTTCTCATATCAGTCCGAGCCATGGCCAAGTAAAACAAAACTACGGTTCCTAATGAATGCCTGGGCCAATTAGAATCTGAAACATATTAACAGCCTGCTGACGTGTGGAAACTGCATACAGGATTTTAAGTCTTGTAAATAGTATGACTTTTTCAAAATAAGGATGACGCATACATGTATTTTCAACTCTCAGGCCGTTTTTTTTATCTTGTGCTTCACATGACGTTCATTTCTGTGACAGCAACTTTTCAATACTTTTTTTTTAAAGATCTTTTTTATCGTGAGACCCGAGACATCAGAGCGCTTTACTTGAGCACCAGTTTTGTTATAGGAGGACACATTAATTTCTGTTAGGCACGGGGAGATTGAGTATATTGCCCAGAATCACAGGTTGGTTGGTGAAAGTCGTTGCCGAGACTCCGACCCTCGAGGTCGACTGCTCTAGAGGTATTGCTACATTTCCACCGTTGCACAAGTATGAAACCTGCTGCGTATGATAGGAGGTATTTTAACACGACATAGAACATATGATCCAATAAAGGGGTCGCACTAGATGGAGACATTTGATTGATATAGGGCACAGTTTGTTGTGTGTCCCCATTTTGTGTATCATCAGAGTCCTTTCCTTTCTCATGTATTATGATGAATATAGCACATGAAATGACAATTTGATCAAAACAACGTAGAAAAATCCCTGCGCCATATGGCCAGTACTTTCATGACTGTTATGACCATAAAATGTACAGTGACGCCTGTAAATATTGTGGAAACCATAATGAAGTCCTATTGCATCTGCAGGACCATAGTCAGTGACATAATATCGTAAATGGCAACACTTGCATGCAACTAAATGCTGAATTGTTTCATCATTGTTGGTGTTGAATAAAACATGATCGTCACATTGATGGTTGTAGATAATCCTCTGTCAATAATTCTGCACAACCAAGAAGAAACTCAAAAAAGAAGGTGGATTTGCTTCAACCATGCAAACACCTGATGCAAATCACAATAATAGAAAGACAGGTCCACAGGCACAGAGAATGATGATACAGACAACAGTGCAAATTGAAAGATCTAACAGCAGCAATCTAAAACGTCAGAGATACAAAAAACCTAAACAAACTGCCCTAACTTTATTACTGATAGACAGGCACTTAAGTATCTTCCACGTCCAGGAATGAAGCATGGTGCACCCAGAAACGAGAACATGGAGCCACCACAAATGTACTCAAATAATGGATCAGCACTAATACAGTAACAACATCACACCCAAACCCAATAAATAGTGTCCCCCCCCTGATTACTTGCCCAGTCCCAAAATGGCAACCAACCTTCACCTCATTAACAATGCCTTTTTGCCATTAACAACACCAAGAAACTAACACTATCCACCTCTCTTAACACATTGCTAAACCTAGTTTTCCCAGCTAAACTACTGACTCAAAACATCTCTCACAGTACCATTTGCCGTGGAATCCTATGGCTCACTCGGTGCCACTCACATTTGATAAAGTGTTATTAAGAACGCTAAAATTAATGCCCTCTTGCCTTTCTGCTCATGATCCAACCAAACAGATCTACTATCTTTACTCCGCAGCTATGTACAGCAACTCCACATCAACTCCACGAATCAGTTCATCTTATTTTTGCATCTGCTAGGGCACTTACATATAATTATCACTGTGCCTGCTTATACTACCTATGTATGTGCTCAGCCTCACAGTTGATGTTTCTTGCAGTGTTCACATATTTTGATTAGTGTGCGTTTTTATGTAGGGGAGACTGGCCATTATCCTTAGACTCAAAGTTAACCTTCAGTGATTAAAACAATTCTGGTCACTTCTGCGTGCATGGAAAATATATTGACCACCCCTCCCACGATGTATGGAATACAAGGGGCCCTTGGATTCTCCCTGACAAGATGATATTCAGCAAGTTCCCCTCTAGAGATGCCAGTGCCTCGCAAGATAAAGAAGCGCCCACCTTGCCTCATGACTTTGTTCACACACAGATGCGGAGCGCCCTTTTTACAATAGCATCTCTAGTATGCTGGGCTTACAATCAACATAACTGTGGTAAGAAGAGCTGTGTGGCACTTAATATTACACTGCCACATCGAAGTGGCAAGTTGCATAGAAATCTATTAATCGAGTACATTTTAACAGGTCCTGCGCCACCAAATTAACTATCAGTGCTTGCCTACATCTGCACTACAACCGCAGTGCACACTGACGCACAATGCATCCATGTATTAAAGGTGTTGCGCTTTGTGGCTTCTGCTGCTTACCTCCCCTGAGATATGCCACTCATCCTGGGCAAGTGAATAAGAACAGACTTTACTAGAGCACAATAATGGCACTCAATTTACCTACCCCAAAGGGTATAGAGGATGTGGCTTAAAGGCTAGAGGCCGACCATGAAGCGGGGGAAGTAAGTTTGTGTCTGGCGGGAGGCAAAAACATCCTGTGATTCTGGGCAAATCGACTAATCTCCCGTGCCTAAAAATGAATGTGTCCGTCTTTAATGCAACTGGGTGCCTTCTGAGAATAAGTGGGAGAAGAAGCCAGAAGGGTGAGATGTCACCAAAGGAATATTGAGGGCCAGATGTAGGTAGGCAAAGACCGGTCGGTAACAGACGAAATTTGGTAATTTCAGCCGTTACCGACCGGTATTTGGAAAATGAGATGTAGGTGGGCATTTTACTGATTCGGTAATTTACCGATTCGGTATTTTAAGGAATCGGTAACTTAGCGATTCCTTAAAATACCGAATCAGTAAATTACCGATTTTGATATGTAGGGAGCACTCAAATGAGTGCTTTTCCTCTTTTAGGATTCGTTATTTACCACCAACTACAAGTTGGTGGTAAATAATGAAAACCTTGGAAAAAACATTTTTTTTGCTTTTCCAACAGTGCCATGTTGCAGACATCCATGCCCTTGGGGCATGTATGTATGCAACATGTGCACCCATACACAATTGAGGGGTGCAACAGGGTGTCAAAGTGACACCCTGCCACCCTTCAATGTTTCCCCCTTTTACCGAATCGGTAAATACCGATTCGGTAATTGGCATTCATTCCTCCAGGCCCAAAGGAATGAATGGCAATTACCGAATCAGTATTTACCGATTCGGTAATAATACCTACATCCCATTTGCCTGTTCTTAAATACCAAATAGGTATGATTCGGTATTTAAGAATAGGTAATATGGGATTATCTACATCGGGCCCTTAATCTGTTAAGTGCGTTGTTTGAAACTACAGGCCTGATTCATATGTTGGCGGGAAGGGAACTCCGTCACAGCGACAATGGTGTTCTGTCTCTGCAAACATAGTGGTCTGCCCACGCGACCTATATGCGGGGGGGACCTTAAGTTTGGCCATGGCATAGACTATTACGTCTCTGCTGTGGTAAAAACCTCTCCGATGGCCCTGCAGAGTAAGGGCCATTGGAGAAATGGCTACATGTCTGCAAGCACACTCACTCAGGCCACATCACTATCACTCGGGCCACATCAGTATCACTCAGCATCGCCTTTGCACTAGTACACCACCACATCATCATCACTCAGCAAGACCTGAGTATCATTCAGCATCACCTCAGCATCGTCTCTGCACCAGTCACCACCACTTCCAGACAGTGAACACAGCAACTGAAAAAAATTTGAACTTGCCTCCCTCACCCAACCAGCATAGACCACAAAACGTAGAATCACTCTTTCATGATGACCCTACTGCTCAGCAACAGTCACAGTGAGGCCAAAAAGTGACACGCTGGGCAGAATCTTGTGTGCCTTGCACTGGCGCCATTCCTTAAAAAAATGGTTGCCAGACCTACCATCACTGCCTGACTCCCCCTCAACTGTGTGACATGCTGATAATGTTTCCAGTTGTATACTGACGTCACCCTCATTTTGATCTTGAAATATGTACATGTATTTAGCTGCTTGAGTACTTTTTGTGATCTTGACTGGGTTTGAATGTTCTAGAATATGAAACAAACAATGGCAAAGCTAAAAGGCGTTTTGGCTTTGTTATTGTTTGTTTTCTCACAGTTTTTGCAAATCTTTATTGATGTGGAACCTACCGGCCGCACATCCATATTTTAAAAAAAACTCTCTAAAAGCAAATATCTTTTTGATCTCAGAAGGACACTTTGCCATAGTAGTCACTGACTCTTAAGGGCACTACTTTGTGTGTGGATTTACTTCTTGTGAAGGGGAAGAACGCCATCACACACAGTAAAGTTAACCAATAGCTTGGCTCACTGTCCTGTCCCAAGCTGTACGCTGCAGTGGATGGATGAAAAATGGGAATGACACAATAATAGACCAATTGATGAGAAGGTTGGCTGAAAGCCTCTATAGCTAATTGTGTGTGTGTGTGTGTGTGTGTGTATATATATATATATATATATATATATATATATATATACTGCTTATGACCTGACATATTACATCACTCATGACATCACTGACATCACTCATGACATCATCCTGTGACTGACTGTTTTTATAGAGTTTAAGTGTTAAATATAAATACTAAGGTGTTTATGGTGAATCGCTGGGTGTATGAGTGCCTGTGTGGATGATTCAGTGAGTGTGTGATTGACTGTATACGTCTGTCAGTAGTTGGTGTCTAAGTGATTGTATGGGTGTGTGAGTGGGTACATGAGTGGCTGTATGGGCGATTGATTAGTTGTCTGAGTGCCTGTCTGGGTGAGGGGGTGTGTGACTGCCTGTATTGATGAATGAGTGGGTGAGTCAGTAGCTGTATGGGTTAGTGAATGCATGTGTGAGGGGCTGTATGGGTGAGTGTGTGTATGGCTATGTGGGTGAGTGAATGGATTTGCCAGTGGTATATGGGTGAGTACCTGGGTATGTAAAGGTCAGTATAGGTGAGCAGTGGGGTGGGTGAGTGTGTGCATGTGTCAGCAACTGTATGTGAGTGAGTCCCTGTTAGTATCTGTATGCATATGAAGTGGTGCGGGGTGTAATTGTATGGGTGAGTAAGTGACTGTGTGATTGATTGTATGGGTGTGTGAGTAACTGTCAGTAGCTCTACAGCTGACTAACCCAGTGTGTGGGGGATAATATGGGCGGATGAGTGGATATATTAGTGACTGTATGAATGAGTGGGTGTATGTGTGGCTGTATCGGTGAGTGGATGTGTGCGTAGATATATGAATTTGTGAGTGGGTGTGTAAGTAGTGGTATTGGTCTGTAAATGGGTTTGTGAATTATCATGTGGGAGTGGGTGTATGAAAGGTTCTATGGGGATGTGAGTGGATGTGTTGGTGATTTTGTGGATCATGTCATCAATGATGTCACTGACCATGTCATGAGTGTTGTAATACATGAGGTCATAGGTGGTGCATTGCGGGGGCGTAAGTTCACTATAACAGCTGAATTTCACTGGTTTTGTTCAAGTGAAACCTGAGCCTAGCTAAAACGTCCCTGTGACCTTTGGTTTTTTCATTGAACTACTAACGTTTTTTCAATCTCTGTTTCCTAGCTATAACGCCCCTGTAACCTTTATTTTTTTCAGCGAATGTCTATAGTTTTTTAAGCAGTAATGGTGTTTGCAGAGTGGTGGAGAAAGTTGGATGGGCCTCCAACCAGCTCTCAGGAATCCCACTGTGTAGGACTTACAGGAGGTACAAGGAGGGCTTCTTAGCCTCCAAAGGTCCCTCCGGAGTAAAGTGGACTTCATCCCCAACCAGTAGTGTGCCAGATGCCACGTTTGCGGAGTGGTGGAGAAAGGGGACATGGCTTCCAAAGACCTCTTAGCAATCTCGCTGTGTGGGACTTACTGGAGGTAAGGTTATTATTTTTTTATTTCTAAAGTTTTATATAGCTCAGTGTCCCCTTGATCACCAGCTCCACCCTGATCATCCTCCCCCTGGGTAGCAAGTGATGCTACAGCAGGGGTTGCTGCAACAGGGGTTGTGGGCGCCTGAGAACTGGCCAGGAATGCCTGCTTAAGATGACTGAACGCATCAGTGTCGACGCCCGAGTCTCTGACCCTACACCAGGGAATGTCATGACAGATGATCAGCCATCATCTGATCATCTGTCATGGCTGATCATCTGTCATGGCATTCCCTGGTGTAGGGTTTGGCACAAATAGCGCAGCTTTAGCCAATAGCTCACAAGCCTTATCAATCTTACGTGTCAGGCGATCCTCTAACGGCACCAATGCCTCCGTGACCATGGAATTGTCCACTGCGTCATAAAAGGAATCCTCCCATGGTAGGGCGTTAAGGGGATCCTCCTCCTACTGGTCATCCCGGTAAGTCTCCTGATAGGAATCCATGACACCAGGCAGAAAAACCCTTCAAAAGGTAAGTGGGTAATTCGGAGGTCAGATATGGGGGGCTGGGTGTCAGCCTACAATTTGGGCAAGCAGAGCCTACGTTTAAATAGGGCTACAGCCCAGGACCCAACAGCCCAGGTGCAGGAAAAATATTAATGGGCAGTCTGCCTAACAGAAGTGGGCCTTGGAATTGTAAAATTCCTACATAACAGACTCCCCAGGAGCAAATACCAAAACGGCCTATTACTGACCCCCCTGTTGTGCAATAACAAACTGCCTAATGGCAGACTACAGACCCGAGGAAAACAGGCGTTGGAAAGGGCGTCCACAAAGACAAAATTCCTGCCTAATGGCAGAGTACAGACCCAAGCAGGTGTGAAAATCAGCACAGGAGGAGTTAGAACAGTTAAGCTTTTATATGGCGACTAATTCAATTTTGCACAATTATTCCTTCTGGGTAGTCTGAAAACAAACACATGTTCCAGGTACACATCATAAAATGTTTGCTGAATGTATGACTAATGAGTTTGTAACAGGCAGATTATAATCATTCACTACGAGAACATGTAACAAATACAATTTTGTCTGAAAGGCCCATAAGGCATCATTCAGAGAAGCCCTGTGCAAGCAATCAAAACAATCGCATTACTATAAATTAATCAGAGCAAATGTGACTAGTGTTCAATTAACAATCACTTTAAATTCTACTAGTCTTACTTGAGTCTTCACAATCGTTGCCGTTAGTATTCAGATATTGCTCACAAAGAATACCACTAGTCTTCAAATAGTGGTCCGTTAGTATTCAGATATTGCTCACAAAGAATACCACTAGTCTTCAAATAGTGGTCCGTTAGTATTCATATATTGCTCACAAAGAATACCACTAGTCTTCAAATAGTGGTCCGTTAGTATTCAGATATTGCTCACAAAGAATATCACTAGTCTTCAAATAGTGGTCACAATCAAGGAGACTAGCCTTCATTTTGCTCTTTAAATAGCACAAGAGCTGCAGAAAAACACTAACAGAATACTACTAAGCTTCAAATACTATTCTTCTAGAATACTACTAGTCTTCTTTTAGCAATCAATTGAAGTGTTCCTCATGTATTTGAAGGGTAGTTGAGTAGAACTAGTATTCCCTCATTAGCATATTTCGGCTCGTGGGCATACTACTTAGTCTTCACGCGTACTAAATGAATACTACGCTTTAATGGTAAATGAATACCACTGTAAACACTGAAATCACACTAAATGAAGAGCTTCCATTTTGGTGAGGGTAACCAAGGCAACATAGTCATTCAATCGTGTACATAAGGCTGCCCCTGACCTCAAGCCCACTTTAAGTACATGGCAGACATTGGAAACAACAGGTCTAGTCTAGCAAATAAACAGATACGTCTATCGGTAGACGGATTGGAACAAGATTTGTCTTTCTCACAGTGCTAGATTTCGGTGTACTTTTTTTTAATTTGGTGCTAAACGAGGTTATACCACGTTTGCAATCTGGGTAGGAAGGTTCAAGCTGAATCAGGTCAATGGACAGGAATGGGTGCTAGATTTTGAAAATGAGCTAAGAATCTACCATGATTGTCTGTGAGGTATTGTTCAATTTGCATTTTGCACTCTACCTTTTTAAAAAACAAAAAATGTTGGGCCTCATTGTGGGCAAAGGGTAGCAGGGTTGAAGGTTGAACCGAGCTCCGTAGGGTTACAACGTAGCTATTTCATGCAGACAACAATTCTGAATTTGGTTTGGCCATAGGATTACCAGCAGTGCACAATATGTACATAGAGTCCTTCAAAGCCACACAGTGATGGATGGAGTTAATGTGCCTCTAAATTAAACCCCTTAACTCAACCCTCACCTGATCTGTACTTTGCACTAGTAGTAGAATAAACCGAGCATAGCTAAAGACACATACTTTTTGGAGTGATTATCACTTGAGTACTGTATGATGAATCTTTGCAAAATATTCCAAAAATAAACAGCTTCAATAAGGTTCAATATTGGAAGGTTTTATGCAGATTAGTCAGGTGAGAGGAAGTCTTGTGGCGGGAGTGGTAAAAGTAGAATTTTTGAAGTTCTTATAGGGAATTCTTGATAATTGAGAACTCAAAACTGCTGCATAAAAACCAAGCACAGTTAGCACTCCTGCAGAGATAGTGACCACAGGACAAAAGGCACACTTTCTGCCCACTCGGAATAACTGCACATTATACCCAGTTGCTGCAGACGCCAAATCACCGAGCACATTGCATCAACCAATATCCACCGTATCGCCAGACTGGGCGTAACAGGATTGGCCCTGAAATGGCTTACATCTTTTTTGAGTAATCGTTCTTTCAGAATCTGGGAAGCTGGTGTACTGTCCAAATCTACCCCCCTCCAGTGTGGTGTCCCTCAGGGCTCTTCTTTGAGCCCTACTTTATTTAACGTATATATGGCCCCACTGGAGGAGGTAGTGGCTCCCTTTGGGATCAAAACAGTCACTTACGCGGACGACACCCAACTAGTCGTCTCGCTAACCCAACAAGAGGGATGTTTGGATAATCTTTCCGCCTGCCTTGCCGGAATATTCTCCTGGATGTCTAGTTCGCGGCTCAAACTTAATGGAGCAAAAACAGAGATCATGCTCCTGGGTCATCACTTTAGATCTCTCCCCAAAACCGCCTGGCACCCTTGTTTGGGTGAGTTGCCCATACCGAAGGATAACATTAAAATCTTAGAGGTGTGGTATGAGCCTGACCTAACCTTTAAGACACAGGCACAGAAAGTTGCAGGCATTTGTTTTGGCCTGCTGCGTTCAGTGCAGAAAGTTCTCCCTCTTCTGCCCCCCCAGTCCAGGATACTTTTGATCCAGGGGCTAATACTATCCAGACTGGACTACAGTAACGCCCTGTTTTTGGCAGCTCCTGAAGCTACCATCAATATCCTTTAACGGGTACAGAATGCTGCAGCCAGGATGCTAGCGGGTACCTCAAGAAGATCTTCGGCTAGACCAGTTTTGAGAGCACTTCACTGGCTGCCAATACGCGAAAGAGTCATTTTTAAATCGCTATGCATCACCCATAAGGCTCTTCAGGGTAAAGGACCTCCGGTCCTCAGGAGCCTGATTTGCCCTTATAAGTCATCTCGGGCTCTCCGGTCGGACCTTGGAAATTTTGCTAAGGTTCCCAGAGTTAGGAAGGCACGAACAGGGGGTCGCCGCTTCTCTGTAAATGCGGCAAAAAACTGGAACTCTCTCCCCAGTCGGATTCGGACCGAACCCTGTTATTTTAAGTTTCGAAAGGCCCTTAAAACATTTATTTTTCCCAAGGACTCCTAATTATCGGTTCCCTCTTCAGTTTGTTCTCTGTTTCCATTTTCTGTTAGCGCTGGGACGCTTCCGGGCAGCCATGCGCTTTATAAATCAAATTTCATTCATAAATCAAATTTCATTTCAATATCACTTTGTGCCCATGAACTACTGAGTATGACCTCAGATCAACTAACCTTGTGCTGCATCTTGAAATGTCTAGCAGTAATTTAATCTGTGCCGATCTGGATCTGATGGTTGAAAACGGTGCTTTCTGGGTGTTCCGGGGAGTGGTCTGAACCTTTTGTAGTCAGGGGCAGTGAGATTAAGAGAAAGACATAGTTAAAGCCCAGTTGTGCACAGTTGAGGTTGGCTGTCCATAGAAAGTTGGTCTCCCGGGCCAGAGGCTAGACCAGGCACTTTATCAACCCCAGATGTGCCCAGCTAAAGGCCATGTGCTACAAGTGTTGCCTGCCTCTGTAGAGTTGGGTGTGGAGCCTGGAGGCCAGGCTCTGAGGCCACCCCCTATTGTGTCCAGCTGGCGTTGGTCACCCCTTGAGAGTTAGGACAACGCATTACATCTGGCCAGGTCCTGAGACCATCACTACTGTGCATGCATAGCAGAGGTTTGCCACCTGCAGAGGATTGGACTAACTTTAGAAATTTCCCAAAACACAAAAATACACAAGTTATACTTATGTGAACGATCTATAATTTGCACCCCCATCATGCACCCTTTTGGCCTCACATATTACTTCACCCAGTATGTTAAAGTATATCATTGTTAACATTACTGTTGGCAATGGCTCTTTCTGAAGGGTCACCCCAAAAAGGTTTGCCTTCCCCCTCCTCTTTTTCTGACCATGATTTTGTTGGCTTTGGGACTCAGTGCACTTTAGCACTGCTAAACAGTGCATGTGCCCTATACCTAAAACATTGTAACATTGGCTTATCCATAATTGGCATATTTAATTCACCTATAAGTTCCTACTGAGGTGCACTACGTGTGCCCATAGCCTGTAAATTAAATGCTACTAATAGGCCTGCGAAAAGGGGAAACAAGGGAACCCTACTCACAGCGGAACCAGGGCAATATATTTATCCAAAGAACAATGGTTCCTGTGGCATAATTATTTATACAATATATAATATATGACAGCTTAAATTAGCACTATTAATTTGTAGCATAGAAGGGTTTGACAAGGAAAGAAGCACACATATACCAATTTATAGGAAATACTTCTTATATTTCAACTTATGGAGATTTTCATATTTATAACAGCGACATATATACAAAAGAATATATATACAGAAAAGTGCAGTGTGTCCCCAGTGATTTTGTGAGCAAAAACAGAACAAACAACAATAAGTGATCTGTACAGTTTTTTGTTATGGATATTTACAAAGGGAATGACCAAGCACAATAATAAAGCAATTACTATCAGTGACTATCTACAATCATAGACCACTGTGCTTAAAGGGTTCTTTCCCCATGGCGTCGACGGCGTTTCAACCTGCTTGATGGAGGTCTCGTCAGGACTAAACAGTGCGGGACATCTCGTGGTGTCTCTAATAAACGCAACCCATGCGTGATGAAGTAAATGAAAATAACTTACAGTATACCCAGCCGGGCACACTGTGAATAGATAGCGTGGTAATCGCGTTACAGAGGTGACTTTCACTACAGTTGCAGCGGAAAACAGGAAGATGCCTGCTCGCAGAACAAGGGTTAGCACGGTCGCGTATCCCCGGTCGTCTGTTTGGTAACAGTTTGGTCAGACGGCTGGGTATACTGTAAGTTATTTTCATTTACTTCATCACGCATGGGTTGCGTTTATTAGAGACACCACGAGATTGCTTTATTATTGCGCTTGGTCATTCCCTTTGTAAATATCCATAACAAAAAACTGTACAGATCACTTATTGTTGTTTGTTCTGTTTTTGCTCACAAAATCACTGGGGACACACTGCACTTTTCTGTATATATATTCTTTTGTATATATGTCGCTGTTATAAATATGAAAATCTCCATCCCCCACATGCATCATTCATACATTTTGCATTTCTTAATTTGCGAAAATTACCGAATCGCAAATTAAGAATTGCAAAATGCTATGCATCATTTTTTTCGGTATTTATTTGTGATTCGGTAAAAATCGCAATTTTTACCGAATCGCAAATAAATACCGAATTCCTAACTGCTTTTTCGCCAATCCCATTGATTCCTATGGGCCGAAAGGCCCATAGGAGTCAATGGGAAGGCATTTGTTGATGCATTCCAAGGGTGCAGGGGGGGTCCAAAGGACCCCCCCTGCACCCCTGAAATGTATTTGAAAGTGCATGTTTCAAACACACATGTCCTAAGGACATGTGTGACTGTAACATGACAGTGTAAAAAATGCATTTTTTTGCATTTTGAAAGATTTTCGCAAATTAACACGAGGGTCAACCTCGTGTTAATTTGCACTTCCAATTTCAAAATTCGCATTTTTTTTTAAATTGATGCATTGCATTTAAGGAATCGCACAAATGCGATTCCTTAAATGCATTCGCATTTTTAAGAAATGCAAAAAAATGTGAATATTGAAAAAGTGTTTGCTGCATCCCAAAAACGTATTTAGGAAGTGCAAACGGCCGAATTTACCGATTCGCACCGTTTGGACTTCCTAAACACGTTGATGCATGTGGGGGCAAAAGTTGAAATATAAGAAGTATTTCTTATAAATTGGTATATGTGTGCTTCTTTCCTTGTCAAACCCTTCTCTGCTACAAATTAATAGTGCTAATTTAAGCTGTCATATATTATATATTGTATAAATAATTATGCCACAGGAACTAATAGGCCTGCAGCACTGATTGTGCCAGCCATTTAGGTAACCCCTTAAAAATGTCTCAGGCCTGTTACTGCAGAGCCTGTGTGTTCAGTGTTAAACTGCCATGTCGACTTGGCAAGTTAACCTACTTGCCTGGGCCAAACCTTCCCTTTTATTACATATAGGTCACCCTAAGGCAGGCCCCAGACAGCTCTTGAGCAGGGTGCAATGTATTTAAAAAGTAGGATATGTACTTTTAAGTTTTACGCGTCCTGGTAGTGAAATACACTTAAATTCGTTTTTCAGTACTACAAGTCTTGTATATCCCATAGGATAACATTGTGTTGCAGAGATTCTGTTTGGAAACAGAACTGTGCCTTGGGAGAACAGTAGTGGTGGTTTCTTTATTGGGGTATTGGGGCATTGTTTTAGTGCCACGTTGACCACGGGCCCCATATTAAATGTTTTCTCACTGCTCAGCATGGCCTGAGCAAAGTTTACCTTTCAGGAGAGTAACTAAGGCAGGCCAATGTGGGTGGGGGTAAGCCTGCTTGAATGAGTGACAGTGAACACCAGGCCTCTTTGGGCTGAAGTGCGCATGTCAGATTGGATGGGTGCCTTGCTCCGACCAGCTTGGAATGCGCACTTGTACCTTCGCCTACCCGAGAAATTCAGCAGCCCAGGGGATTGCTGCCACAGCCCCAAAGGAGCACTGTTGGCGCTTGGCCAAGCCAATCCTCTTGCTGCTCTCTAACATAAACAGAAAGGTAGCAGCGCGAGGAATGGCTCAGGAGTCATGGGGTGAGACAGAGACTGGAGAGCCGAGCTTGTCGTCATAATGTCACGCGGCAGGCCAGGAGGCAGTCACGAGTGTTCGCTGATAGGGCCTGGGCTATGAGTGTTTGTAAATTTACTAGCGAAGTCTGAAACTTCTCTTAGTGAGAGCAGCTTTCCTGCTTAGGTGCAGTTACTACTAATGTTCGAGTAACTCTGAATGTGATTTTCTAGGGTGTTACAATTGCATCAGGATCAGCGTGGATTATTTTTTTTCTTCGTATTGGATGACACTACACACATATTTTTCATGGGCTTCAGCTTATTCATAAATCTGTGTGTCTTTTTATTTCCCTTATATGTACTTTATAAAACTGCATTGTAATTTTTTCTGTGAGACTGCATTGTAAATGGGAGACTCTTTCGTGCACCTCACTTGGCAAATTATACTGTCCTCACAACTGAGGAAGGGCTGGATGTCAAAGCAACGGTACAACACATTGGGTAAAGTGTTGGCTCACGTGATCTGACATCCCATAAAAGCAAGACAGAGAGGAATCTCAGGGGATTGCCAGGGGCTAAACCTCTTTCATCTTTTAGTGGCCTTTCATCTTTCAGAAGTCAATAACGACCCCCCGCCCCATAGGGGGTAGAAAGCTTATTTAAATGTAAATGCAGCACAATAGAGTTAAGTTAGCCAGTGGAGGGACATAACGCTGAATAAGGCCCTTCTCCACCCAGATTATATCGAGGAGCCCCTGAGATCTGCATCCCTCATGCATAACTGTGCAGCCATTAGTGCATGATGAACAAACCATCTTTGTTAACGACGACGCAGCTATGGCTAGTTGCATTTCAAGTTTGGGCTCTAAAACCAGTAGTATAAAGAGACAAGCAGATCTAGATAGACTATAAAGGGATGTGGATGAACTCTAGTAACAACAAGCATTTGCAGTGCAATAGGTCTCGCATTAGTTAAAGTTTGAGCTTTTGAGGTTGCAAATAATACTGCAACACCAATAGCTCTATTTTTCAGTAATGCGAGACCTAAGTATGCGACTATGGCACAAAATGCACACAAAAACAAAAGATATGTGATTACGAAGTAGGCCATAGAGACAACACATACCCAAAAATACACCATAATGGAGTGTAACGCTTACGTGCACTGCATACACAAATGCTGTTTATCACTTTAAAGCCTACGCTCCTGACTTTGCCAGTGCTGGGAAGAAAACAGTAAAAATGATTGTTTTTCTGGGTAGAATGTCTGTAGTAGGTACAGAATTTGATGTGTCAAACCGCATGCTGATTTCAAATCTAAAATAGCCCTTATGCAATAGAATCACTTCCTGGAAGGTGGAATGGTATATCAAATAGTCAACAACATGAGAGGGCATACTCCTTAGGATGGAGCCAATGCCTATTTTTTACAATTGCCAACAATATTTGCTGCAGACAGCTGTGCAGTTAAAACAGTCCTCATAAATGTAGACATGTAGTACTACAGTTCATAGGTAAAATCACATTTTCTTACTATACAATAGCATTTTGTCTGTACCAAACCCTTACTTACTAACATAACTAAACACTTTCTTTATTTCTGAGAACTGAACAGCATGTTCAGTGTTTCCTTGTTTTCAAGAAATATGTCTTATTTTATTCCAAACTGCATCAAAATAAATATGAAATATTTAAAAAAATCCATAACTAGCATCATGCCAACTATAGTCAAATGAAGCTTCCTCAGGTTCCTGTGAAATTTACAATCTAATTTGCCCTCCGCCATGTGGTTTATTTTATCAGCAGAATCTTTCTTTCCATTACATAATGGTACCATAATGCAGTTACAATTGTGTATCCTCCATTCATCTAATGGCTTCTATGTGATTCTATATTAGTGTGACGACGCCTGGAGCGAGTACAGGCTTATAAGCCAAGAACACTTATCTTGGTGGAAGTCAAAGGGGCGTATCTGAAACTCCAGTACCCAGAATTCAAATCAATGTTGAATAGAAAAAAAAGGCCTGGATGAGGGGGAGCGGAGTGGATAGGAAGGGAAGGGGGTATATACTCGTTCCTAGGGACAGCCAAATAACACTTACGTGCCAGGATACTTGAGCTATGGGTGGATACCCACAAGTAAGAACTGTTTCAAGTGTGGGAAAAAAACAATCTCAATCAGTCCTTGATCGGCCGATCTTAGTGATCTTGTAGGTTTATACCACTGGAAGAGCGGGGTCATGCAGTGGGGGCCCAGTCCTTTTAATGCTTTGAAAACTACACAGAGTGTCTTAAAAGCTATTCTTTTGCGTACAGGTAGCCAGTGTAGCTTTACCAGGTCCTGTGCTACTGAAGCAAATTTAGGTGTGCCCGTGATCAGGCGGGCAGCTGCGTTCTGTAGGATTTGAAGTTTATTTAGCAGCCCCTGTTGGGCATTCAGCAGCAGGCTGTTACAGTAGTCTAGCCAGGACATCACTAATCCCGTTACCACTGTCTTTCTATGTTCATCAGGGAGAAAAGGCAGAACTTTTCGTATTGTTTTTAGGACATAGTGGGTTGATGAAGACAGGGTGTTTACTTGAGGTCTAAAGGAGAGTGTATCGTCCATCAGTACCCCCAGCTTTTTGACCTTCGTAACTGGAGAGGGGGGTATCCCCATTTCCTCAGGCCACCATCTTGGGGACCAAAAGTTATCTTTGGCCCCGAACAGCAAGACTTCAGTCTTTGACGAGTTCAGCTTAAGACAGTTTTCTGCCATCCAGTTACTGACCTTGCGCATGCAGTCCTTAAACCTGTCAGCTGTGTCTTCCGCTCCACCCGGAAGCAGCGACACTACAATCTGCGTGTCGTCTGCGTACGATGTTAAGTTAAAGCCGAAAGATCTAATAACTGGCGCCAGGGTAGAGACATACACATTAAAAAGAGTCGGACTCAGGGACGAGCCCTGAGGGACTCCACAGGAGAGTACAAAAGGGTCCGATTCAAAGTTTCCCTGTGCCACCACCTGGGTCCTACTGGAAAGAAAGGCCTGCAAGATCTTGAGGGCTTTTCCTTAAATCCCGCAGGCCCCCAGCCGGTCCACCAACAACCTGTGGTGGACCGTATCAAAGGCCGCGGAGAGGTCTAACAGGATCAGGGCGGGTCTGCCTCCTGCATCCATCACTGATCTTATATCTTCGGCTGATTTTATCAGGGCCGATTCTGTACTGTGCCCTGCCCGGAATCCATGCTGAGATGGATCCAGGCATTGTCCTGTCCCCAGAAAAACGCTCAGCTGAGTGTTTATTATACCCTCTATAATCTTGGCTGGTAGCGGTAACCTGGCAATGGGCCGATAGTTGTTCAAATCGGCCACATCTAGATTCGTTTTTTTTAGAAGGGGTAGAATGGATGCTTGTTTTCATCGTATAGGGAACTCACCACTTTCCAGCATGTTATTAAAGAGTGGGGTGAGTCCCGATGCTATAATAGATGGGGCTGCTTTTGCAATGGTGGCTGGGCAGGGGTCACGAGGGGAGCCTGATTTAATCCTCTGTATCCGGTTCCTGACCTCCTCCTCAGTAATTGGGGAGAAGTTAAGTAACCTTTCCGTATGCCTGTTGGTCTCTGAGATTTCTGGATTAGTCTCTGGGGAATTGACCTTAACTAATTGATCAAGAGAATAGAAAATCTTCTCGACCTTACCCTGAAAGAATTTGGCCAGGTCTTCACATAGTTCCCAAATCAGGGGAACCTCCACTGGTTTGGGGGCTGGTAGGGATGACACTGTACGGAATAGTTCTTTAGAGGAATTACTAGCTTCCTTGAAACGATTGGTAAAGAAGACCCGTTTGGCCATTCTGATCATCTCTTTGTAGACTCCCAACTCTGCATTGAGTAGCTTTTTATCAGCCTCCCTATAATTTTTCTGCCAATTTCTTTCCAGTTTTTTACAAGAGACAGATCCTTGCCGAGGATTGTGATTCATTTAATCCCGATAGACAGTCACTTTTTGAGCACGGGTGTGACCTCCCAAATAAAAAACGTTGTGTGACACGTTATAACAATACAGATTTATTGTGCACTGGCAAGTACATGCACAGGCAGTAAACTACGCCAGGGGTTGTCGTTAACCCTTACCTGTGGAGCTACTAAGGAGTGTTTGGTGGCTAAGATTAAAATTATAACAGAATATATTGAATTACTCAAAGATGGAGGAAGTGTTTTGAGTTGCAGATGGTCGACAATCGCTCAGTAATCGCTAAAGATAATACTGAGATTTGAATTTGCCTAAAGGTATTGACGATATACAAAACCTGTTGGCAGTGTTGTCTCAGAGTACCCGTTGCATTGCACTCTGGAGATTTTCATATGCCCAGAACTAACAGATGTTTTCTTTGATTGGGACTTTTTATTACATTTTCAATGCTTTTAGGAGAAAACCATCTAAAATCTGTGGTGACAATTGTTTCAAATTACAGCATTTTCACAAATTAATTATTGCTGTCACAATTGATCCTTGTACGATTTACTGGCTTTCTTTTGTAATAGGAATTAGTTTTTCCTTGTATGTTCCCAATGTTTCATTATAATAATGTGTTGTGTGTATATATACATGTGTGTTTTTAACAGAGCTTACACCGTGTTGTAGACTGTGCGGTCTAAGGAGAAAAACATTTTTTTTCTTTCAGTCTAGGACTGGAAGTGTTACGAATTTGATATGTATTGGGATATGTATGGTGTTTTTAATCATCAATAGATGTGGTTATCTTTCTAGATCTGTATTCTTTTAGATTTTTTCTTCTTTCTTTGCTGCATCCCTCGTGTCCACAGCTATACTACTGCTGAGAGGCAGTTTGTGTATGAATGTTGTGTGAAGTGTGCATTTATCCAAATGGGTTTCTTTTTTGACTTTGGTCTTTGTGGAACCCCTCCCTTTGGATGGTGGATCCCTCTCTCTGATTCTAGACTTGGTACCCACATCATATAAGACTAGGCTATCAAATGAATATCGGAGGGCTTTAGCGTTCGAACCCTCTACATTTAATAATCAAAATTAATAAATGGCCAATTTTGGCTTTCAGGATTGGTGTCAGCTCTTCTGTGGATGTGATCATTGACACCCATGGTACTTTTGAGTTGACCAGTTTGTTTAATGAGTTAATTAGTGACACTACTTTCCACAGCAAATGCATCTATGTCACTTATGTCACCGTCCAACATTACCATGTTAATTGTTGTGATCCTCTCAGGAGCTGGGGTTCACAGATTCACTGCTGATTACATCCTTGGCTCTGAGGTTCAGTTTTCATCTGGAAGATTTCACCAAAGCTAGTATCTTAGCCCCTTGGTTGTGTCTCATTGTGCGCGGCCCTGCCACTGTAACCACTACCATGTCCCAGGCCTCACTACACTTCATGCTGGGCAGCCTGGCTTACTTTAGTACGGATCCTTGAAGGGAGCGGTCCTGTCTGATTAAATAATGGTGAACACTGGGGTCGCGCACATTCCAAGGAGTAGAGCCACATTAAGGGTGAATACCTCTAAGTGTGGAAAGTCTCATGTTCAACTCAAATTTATCAATTCTATAACCCTTTGGCTCCTCTTCATACCTTATCAATCACACTTTAGAACAGACTTTAAGGGCTTTATTTAGGTGTTTTACCTCATTTTGTAATACCTTATTTTCCCTTTGTGTTTTCTCCAATGTTAGTAATTTTTCCTGCTGTTTTAGCTGATGAGGTTGTATAACTTATGTAATGCTATTTTGTAATTTTTATTCAGGTCTGACACATTGACAAGGTGTATGCTGCCAAGAAACTGTAAGTGAGCCACAGAAGTGTTTGGTATTGTGTGAGGCCACATACCCCACTTCTATACAGGCGCATGTGATCACCTGATTACAATATGCTGCTCACCATTGTGATTACTCATACCATGCCACTAGCGTGCATGACTCCTATTCACTAGCTGGTTTCCGCTTACCTAAGACCCATTGGTGCCCATCAGGATGCAGTGTCATGCCTAGTAGTAGAGGCAGGCATTAATTTCCAGGAAATCACAGGAGGTGAATTTCTACTCTGGAATTTCCTGGTGGTTGGATTATTTCTGTATGAAAATGAAGTGCCCAGGTCTCCGCTTACACCTGCACAGGTGAGTTGTAATGGAGCAGCACTGATGTGGCCTCATTAAAGTGCAGACACGTCAAAGCGGCAAGTGATAGTTAACGTGAAGGGAAATTATAAAATGTGAAACATTTCATTAAAAAAGGCTGCAAATTCTGATCGCTGTGCAGTCTGGCCAACAGACAGGGCGGTACCTCTAGAAAGCCTGTAGGCTGGGGCCAAGGTCAGTTGCATGGCAAACTGGGCCCACACTCTGGCCACAATCACGCCATGTTCGGGTGGGCTCGTGCAGTGCAAGAAGTAATTCCTAAAGACACCCCATTTCATACTCAGTCCTGCCTAGAGAGCCCCGACGTTGCAAAAAGCGACCCTCCAGAGGGATAATCAGATTTCAAAGTGTTTACATAATAAGTGCTTTGATATTTGCTGAGGGAGCCAAGGACCACACGTGACGTCACCACCCAAGGGAGATGCCCTATATACAAGTGGCCTAACCGCCTGCACCAAAAAACAACACATGACTATAAAAGTTCTGCTTTCAGAAAATGCCTACTCCTTAAAAGTAATTACAGTGTGGGCTGCGTGTCTTCGCGAACAGCAGCAGTGCCAGAGCCTGGCTAAAAGCAGTCAGCGTGCCCACTGTGCGCTGGTACCGCACTCTGTACCTCCAAGAAATTCAGACATATGCGGCAACAGTGGCGTCTCTGGAAGGGAAGTGTAAGGAGGGGGCACACATATCGTGCTCCAGATAAAAGTAGAGGGGCCACCTACAAAGGAGCTTTAGATTTATATACACACATACATACATATACACCTAGGCACACATTTGATTAACCAGATGAAATATAACTTTGTATGCATGTCTGAATACATACATACACATATGCATTTTTAGGCAGTCACACATACTTATAAAGTCAGCTTTGAACTTTTTCAGCAAATACTGCTTCGCAATGAAATGTGGTTGGACACATTAGCATGGACCAGCATTGGCACCGCTGGTCATCAGAAACATACGCATAGACACACTGGCACAGAAGCCATCAAAATAACCAAAGTTACCTCAATTGGTTAATGAACCTGCTGCCGAGATCTGCTACTGCCTGCTGATCCCCATTTAGAATCTCCTCAAGGACCGATCAATGTTTGTTTTTAAATAAATCCAAAAATAAATCATATTACTAACAATATTAATAAGACTAATAGTGTTATGAGTGCATAGGAACCGCACCGTTTCACTATCAGCGAGGCAGATTGGGTGTTCATACAAATGGGCCATGCTCTCATTGAACAGCTGCATTTTTTCGGTGATGGAAAGAGGGTCAGGCTGATGCCGTACTCCTGTTTGGACACTGAACACAATCTCGTCCCAGCACTTCCCAGCCAGGACAGCTGTGCCTGCTAGGACAGTGCAAGCATTTCATAGCAGCCTTTTTCTTCTAATGGGACAGTGTTAACACCTCATCAGGGAAGCTGTGCGCGTGCTAGGACAGTGCAAGTATTTAGTATAGTTTTTGTCCTGCTAGAGGGACAGTGGCAGGCAGCACCTCACAGCAGGACAGCTGTC
This sequence comes from Lissotriton vulgaris, assembly GCF_964263255.1. Classification (NCBI taxonomy): domain Eukaryota; kingdom Metazoa; phylum Chordata; class Amphibia; order Caudata; family Salamandridae; genus Lissotriton; species Lissotriton vulgaris. The sequence goes on from NC_141688.1 coordinate 117,594,442, forward strand.
CATGCTAGTAAAGTATAAGCATTTGTTAGAACTCTTGTACTTCTAATGGGACAGTACCAGCTCCCAGCAGGGAAGCTGTACATGGTCGAGAACCGTACTCATTTACTTCAGCTCCTGAACTTCTAATGGGGCAGTGCGCATGTCTGAGCAGGACAGTTTAACATGTGATAAATGGTGTATACATTTATTAGAGGAGCTCCGATTGGGCCGCCCAGGCACATATCAGCAGGGCCGCTATAAACTACTAGGACAGTGCAAGCAATTATTATCACTATTCATCATCTAATGGGGCAGTGTCAGCACATCTCACAGGGCAGCTGTACATGTGATATGGCAGTTCAAGCATTTATTGTTACCCCTGTGCTTCTAATGGGACAGTGCAGCTGTCCTTTGCAAGGACGGTGGAAGTATCAGAGCTGCACTGTTTCCTATGGGGCATTTCCAGCATTTGTGAACATCGCTAGGTGTACATGTACTAGGACAGTGCAAGCATGTTTTCGGGTTACTAGATTTCTAATGGTAAAGCACCTGTACTTTTCAGCCAAGCTGCTGCGTACTTAACTGCAACTGTACCCGCAGAGCAGGCCGTGCACTGAACAGTTTAGTTTCAATCGGGCAGTGTCAGGCGCGTTGGAAAGGACAGTAAAAGCACTTAATAGATTTTGTATATTTGAAGGGAAAAGTGCAAGCATTTCTCAATTGCCAGAAACGAGAAAGACTAAATTAACTCATGTCTGCAAAGGCGCAGGGATAGGTGCTCTCTGTCATTGTATGCTCCCTGTCAGACAAAACAAGCGGCAGTGAAAGCAATCGCAAAAGCGATTGCTGTGGTAAAAAACCAAAAAAATACGCCCGCGAGTGGTGCGCGCGCCACAGCGAAACATGTGCTTTCAATTTTCGTGCCCGTGTCTGGGCACGATAACTGAAACCACATGGCGTCCATGGCGTTTGGTGCGCGTAATAGAAACCAATAGGCCATGGGCGGAGCAATGCGCCTGCCTTTGGCCTATTGCATGCTCTCCTGCTAAAAAATATGCACGCAAAGTCCAATAACGGGGCACAAAAAGAAAAGCACACGCACGAGCATGAGCGATTCCTAGGTCACTCTCCTAAAGCCCATTTGTAGCTACTAAATGTCTCGTGCTGCGCGAGCAATGCTGCACACTGCACTGCTAGGTGCGAGACCTAAAGACAAGTGCATTGGGCAACCTTGGAAAGACGTTGGGTGCTGGTTCAGCGCCTCGCTGTGGTCACTAGCTGAGGGGACTTAGGCGTCCTGAGGAAAGAATGTTGTCTCCCTTCCACAACACCTCTCAAATCCCTCAGTCCATGTCCCTTTTGTCCCATCATAATGAGTAGCAATTGTGTGCAGGCAGCAATATGGATCCCATGTTACCCAGAGGTTGAAGGCGCTTATAGCTAAATGTTGCATTGTGGAATAAGGGCAGGTACTACTGAGTGGCCTTTGTCAGCATACTTTATGCACGGGGGATCTTGGGAGTTGGGGTGGTGCAGGCTGTGTTCATGCAATGGAGATTCAAAGGGTCTTAGTAACATTGAAATATTTCTATGTAACCAGTGTCTCCTTTGTTATTCTGAATACCGTCAGGGTGGGTAAATACCTCTTTACATAGTTTTTTGTTTATTTCTTAAAGAGTGTAAGGGGTACTGTTGGCTCTCAGACTTCAATGCATACAGGTGCATCAGAGGGAAACCTCATTTACCACCGTTAAATAAAGCTTGCATGTAAATTTTATGACCTGCTATAGAAATAATTTATGTAGGAAGGTAACATCGTGAAATATTAACATTTTCCATACAAGTAAGGGAATGTGACATTTTGCTGACCTTTATTTTGGAAGGGGCCCGCCCTCTCTTGGTGGAACTTCTGTTCGGATTACTGTGGATATTCTTATTCATGGAGATGAAAACGAAAAATGTGTTCTACATGCATTTCATGGGTGTCTGTGGTGCGTGGGGGAATGTGTAACATGCTGTTTTTGACACCGTTTAAATGAGCATTGTGCCAGAGTCACTGCTTCTCAATGTCGCATATCATTGTTACCATCGGAGTCTGTATCTTACCTGATCACTGATTCCATATGCGCTGGCATTACCACTTCTTGGCACATCCAGAGGTTGTATCACTACCACAACTGCAGAGCTCTCCCTGGGAGATCTATACTCAGGTGGCACCCTTGTGCCCTGTGATGGATGAGAAGCGCCTACCTTTGGGTTAGTTTATTCTACACAACTCATTACTTGCAGCTTTAGGCGACAAATAGGGTGACATGATGCAGGAGCATTCAATGCACCTTGCTATACAATACTTACATGTTATGGGGACAGGCAGACATCTCACATGTTGGTTGCAGATTCGCTACACCACCACACCGAGACCCAGTTTTTGCCTTTACGATACCACTGGGAGGAGGATCTGGACAAAAAGTGGGCTACCATGTTAGAGAGTTCAGTTTGAGTCCTTTGCAACGCTCAATCATTCAATATTACATTGCCCAAAGGCTTATTTCATTCCTGCTGAAATTAACCACCACTTTCACTGTACAGACGTGGATTCTCCTAGATGTCACCTGCCCGAGGCAGACCTTCTTCACATGCTGTGTGCCTGTCTGCTTCTCACTATTTACTGGCGAGGCGTCACAACCCAGTTGTCCCCCTGCACAAGGCGCAGAGTAATGCACACATGAGAAGTATGTGTCTTGGGTATCTTTCGTAGGAGCAAGAGGCAGAGTGTCACCTCCTGTGTCTTTGATTTGGGCATGTTGACAGCTAAATGTCTAATCAGAAGGTGCTCGAGTCACCTGAGCCTACGCCTCTGTTGGCCTGGAGAGGGTTGTAGTGCACCAAGAGGATAATTTATGGCTGCGTAAGTTCCCTATAGCTACCACGGGGTCGCCATACTGCATGACTTTAAAAATTAAATGCACCCCGGTGCAGATTCCCCGGATACCCCCACAGGAGAGTGCGAAGTAGAGACCTGACAACTTAGTTTGCATCAGCCACATGGGGGGATGATTGGTACCTACATGCTCACCCCACACAATTAAGGTTTGCTGGTTTGGTGGTTGAAAGCATGAGTATTGGTGGCAAATAAGGGTGAATGGTTGGGCAGAGGACAGTTGGGAGCTTTAGTTTGGGCCATTTTACTTAGTTCACTGTCCCCCTTTGCTGTTGATTTTATATATTATTTTTTACCTTTGCCAACATTACACGCACTGGGCCTTACAGTTGTCTCCACACGAACGAACAGTCCACTAAGACGCCATTGTGCTGAGGTGTGCATACACTCTATTCTCCATGAATTACCAAATGCTTGTTTATCTGTTACATGTAGCAATGTCATGTATCAAACACTCTGTAGCATTATAATGCTGACCAACATTTTACATGCTGTATTCATGTCTGAATGGCACTGTATTCTGTCCTGAAATGTCAACTCCTTACTCTTGTTTAAAATTCAATAAAAGATTAAAACAAAAACAAATGAGGTGGATGATTAAAGCCATTCCTTCAACAATGCAACCATAAGGACCTTAGATATCCCACCTCAACCCCACCCTCCACCTCCAGGGATGGAAAGGGCTTGTTTGCACTTACCATGATGTCTGCCATGCCTATGTACTGGGCACCCATATTTCTTAACTTATTCAGACCCTACTAATTAATGGCCTGGCAGAGGCTCTGCTTCACATCAAAGCAGGTGTGCCTACACTTGGCAAAACACACAAGATGATGGACGAATGTTGCACATTCGCAAAACATCCACCCCAGTCACAGATCTGGGTTTAATCCAATGTTATTTTGCTCATCACGCCACCCCAATTCAGACATGGCCATATGCAAATCAGTCTTGAACCAGTGCCTCATGGGAATAGTCCAGCCTGAACTGCCAAGCCATGTTTCCCTGGACCGGACTCAAGCATCCTAGGACCGGTTTCTAGCTATCAGCCGTCATCAGCCAGGATAGCTTGACTCCAGTGGCGTAGTCAGCACGGGACCCACGTCTGGGCATACCCTTCCCACATAGGGCGTACAGCAAAACACACAAGCTGGTGGACCGAATGTTGCACATTGGCAAAACATCCACCCCTAGTCACAGATCTGGGTTTAATCCATTGTTATTTTGCTCACCATGCCACCCCAGTTCAGACATGACCATATGTAAATCAGTCTTGACCATGTGCCTCATGGAAACAGTCCAGCCCGAACTGCTAAGCCTAGTCTTCCCTGGACCGGAGTCAAGCATCCTAGGATCGGTTTCTGGCTATCAGCCGTCATCATTCAGGATAGCTTGACTCCAGTGGCGTAGTGAGCACGGGAGCCACGTCTGGGCCTACCCATCCCACATAGGGCGAACAGCAAAACACAAAAGATGATTGACGGAATGTTGCACATTTGCAAAACATCCACCCCCAGTGACAGATCTGAGTTTAATCCATTGTTATTTTGCTCACCATGCCACCCCAGTTCGGACATGGCCATATGCAAATCATTCTTGACCCTGTGCCTCATGAGAATAGTCCAGCCCGAACTGCCAAGCCATGTCTTCCCTGGACCGGAATCAATCATCCTAGGACAGGTTTCTGGCTACCAGCCGTCATCAGCCAGGATAGCTTGACTCCAGTGGCGTACGGAGCACACGACCCACGTCTCGGCATACCCTTCCAACATAGGGTGTAGTGTGGTTTATGGGCCTCTTTCTGCATGCATGTTAAGTTAGCATGGCTTATTAGAAGTTTAAAAGCCATTTTTCCTTTTTGCTGCTTTTTGCACATGACACTGCTTGGCTGTTTTTGCTGAGTTAGCTTTCACGAAGGTCTATACATGTGAAAAGGTTTGTTTTCTGACATCTCTAGACATACATTGTGTCCCCAGTCTGTACAGCGAGTGCTGAGCTGACAAGGCTATCATAACGTGCGAGCCTGTTTATCGGCATCTCCCTGTAACACATTCTAGACACAACAATTTGGCAGCTGCAAGCCAAGTAGGATTCTGGCGCCTTTATCATAGCACACTTGCCAGAATTGAACACACTTGGAAGATTTCGGGCATGCAGAGAGACTAACCGATCCTGATGTAATTTACACTTACTGAGCGGACAGGTAAATGGGGTCCCCCTAAGAAAGCTCAAGAGACCTTCTATAGTTTTATAATACATAGTTCCTAGAAAGGGAGGGTGCTTTAAATAGGCGCTTTTATCACCTGTTTGCACTATCATTGTAATATGATTCCTCCTTTTGTATTTTATGGAATTGTAACCATGCTGACTGTATTATTCTTAATATTATGTATGCCTAATGTTGATTAAAATACTGCGCTTGAGATCACGTCGTTAAACTAAAAATTTTACCCTTACTGTGTCTCTATTATACTCCTGTTGTGGACTGGTATGAACGTATAACACAAGAGTGTTCTCACTTACCACCATTCCTGAGATGATCCTAAGTCGCATGTTCTGGGTTGTCTAATCATTGGTTTCTTTGCTATAGGACGAAGAGCTAATGTGACACTGATTGCTAGTCTGGCAGGGGATTTTGGGTACTAAGGTGAGTTTTGGAACACCCTAATTCAATGAGGTCCTAAGTCTCTGTGCCCAGTTCTGTGTTTGCGCAGAATCCCTGTTACATGGCACCGCTAACAAGTGTGGTCTTATTGTGAGACACTTGAGTAGTGCTTATACCAGTCTACGGCCCCCTCACTATCGTTTCCGGTTGACGGTAGTGACGGATAAAAAACCTACCTATATTTGCATAGGTTGTTTCAAGCTTGATATTTCTCAAAGGTTTCTTCTTTAAATTGCTAGCCAGTTGTGCGTAATAGTATTGTATAGTAATTCTCTATTAGTGTTTCGATATGGCTGCAGTTAATATCCCGGCTCACAGTCTGTAGCTGTGAATAATTATTTGCAGGAATACCTCGTTTCTCTGGAAGGACAAGCGGTGATCTTTGTAGTGTCTGCTGATGTGGCGTACCCATTTGAGTTGTATTACTCTTGGGTCACATTTCCCGCGGTAGATGCTGTTTCTGGTGTTTTTCACACTTACACCCCCGCTGATGCTCCTGCAGTGTGCGCTTCATATCGCATGGTAGAAATTCAGATTTCTGTTTCGCAGCATGCCGTTTGGTTTAATGGCGCCCTCCCACACGTTTATACAGCAGTCAGATAAGGACTGTTGTCCATTCAGGCTCTACTTGGCCTGTGTTGGCTGCTTACACCCCGCATCCCCAGGCGGGTGCTATGACAGCCCAACAACTGCGACCCCTATATGCCTCTTTGGTAGCAGTTATTAGGGGTCTAGTTCACTACATTACCCACAACCTACCGGGTGGGGCCCCGGGTGGTGCAGCACATCCAGTTGGCGGTGGCGGACTCAAACTTAGTCCCGTCATGGTTAATGCGGTCATGGGCAAGCATCCCCAAGATAAGGAAGAAATGCCTTTTTGGCTTGCCGAGAAATTTGACCAACTGAAAGCAGTGCTCCCAAATACTAATCCTGTTGAGAAACACAAGATTCTCACCATGAGTTTGCAGAAAGACTTAGTGCCTGGTTAACTGAGTGTACAACTTGGGGGGTGATTTTTGCAGCAGTCTATACTAGGTGCTTTGGCACCCCGTCAATGACTGTGTTGCCCACTGTGATCAAGCGTGTTCAGGATGAGCACGGACCAGAGGCAGCAGTGGAGTTGGGAATGTGCCTCCTGGGAGCGTTTGAGATGGTACGTGATCTCGTCCTTGCTAATGTCAAGGTGGATGCTGCAAGTTTCCAGGTAGCTAATGCTCTTTGCGAGGTCCCCGACTCCGATAAACCCTGTCAGTTGCCAAAAATTATTACGGAGGCTTATGAGACCGTAGGCCATAATAGTTTAGGTGTTAAGCCTTTCGTGAAAAAAGAGAAGCAACAGCAAACTCAGCAAGGATCGTCCGATAAAGAGGACTGCCCGAAAGTTCAAAAACAAATTTGGAGAAAGAACAAAAAACAGGGGGGCAGCCGCTGCAGAAACAGGGTTCCCGTCCCACTTCGCCTACACCTGCCCCTGTTGAGCGTAAATATGATTTGCGCGACCGCAGTAATATTAAATCGCCGGATAGGTTTCAGGTTCCTGAACAACGTTCTCCTCGCTCTTTGCAGGAAACATCGGTAACAACCACCGGTGGACAAGGCGGCGGCAGAGGTCAAGGTGCCCAACAGAGCCGTGAGCAGCCTCGTAAGGCTGGCGGAAAAGACAAGCAGGACGAGTCACCGTGTCAAAGACTCCAGTTTCAAAAGAAGAAAGTTGCTGCTGTAACAGCGAGATATGCCACAGATAGTGAGAATGCAGCTTCGGAATCTGACATGGGCTCTGACCCTGCTGGACAGCGCGGCGGAGATTACCATCATTCAAGAGGCGCTGCGTCCACTACTGAAGGTGACAGCGACTGACAACTTTGTTGTAGTTGAAACAGCAGACAATAGAGTGGCTTCCCCTGAAAGACTTTATGAAATAGTCCTTGTAATTGAAGGGGACATAGATTTTCCCAAAAAAACCCTTTTATGGTACGTTCTAAGGACTATTTATGATATTTTCTTGGTGGAGGTCGACTGGCCCCCACTGTTTGTCTTAGCCACTCTTCAAGGGGAGGAAATGATCCTCCCCGCTTTCGCGCACACTGTCCCGAAAGAGCAGGCGCTGTAATTTGCAGAAGATTGGGCTAAGGCGCTTGCGACGGCGTTGTACCGTACTCACTGTGGATGGGACAAATTTTCCCCTCGACATGAGATCCCTTTGCGGTCAATGCCACAGCCACAATCCCAATACCCCATACGGTGTGAGGCGAAAGCTTCTGTGGCCGAAATCCTTGAACAATTGGAATATCAAGGTGTAATTGAAACATCTGTGTCTCCGATGAATAACCCACTTTTTATCGTGACCAAGCCAGATGGCTCGTACTCTTTGGTATTGGATTACCGTCACTTAAACTCACATTTTCGTTCGTGTGAGGTGCAGAATACTAACAGCTCTGCTCTAGTGGATGGTCTTGTGCGTAAAAGGTTCAAAACCAAGCTTGACATTTCCAATAGCTTCTTTCCCCATAACTTGTCCCCACTTTGTAGTCAGTGGACGAGTTTTACCTCTGGCAGCAAACAACACCAATTTCTTTGTTTGGCCATGGGCTACAAGAACAGTCCAGGCGTTTTTGCTGACCGAATAGTCTCTCTGCTTGAGAGGCTCGACGCAGATGCATGTCCGTATGTGGATGACATTTATCTCACAGACGACGAATTATGGTCGCATCTGTGCCGTGTTGACCGCATCATTTGCCATTTTGCGGACTTTGGCTATAAATTCAAATTTGCGAAATTTCATACTGCAGAGTACACAGTGTTGTTCCTGGGCTACGAGCTCAACAATGAAGGTAGAGGCTTGGCTCCTCACTTCTTGGAGAAATGCGCACTTTTGCGCGCTCCCACAACGCTGAAAAATCTACAATCCTTACTGGGCTTTCTAGATTTTTGACGAACAAATATTCCGGAATATGCGCAGCGTACCAAACCGCTCTATGCATTGATACAACTACTTTTTCCAAATCGTGCTGGCTGCCAGAACATTCAGCCATCTTGCAATCTTTGCAGGCTGACCTGCTTGAATCTAAGTTCTTGTCGACTCGTGATAACCACACAAACCTGGTAATAAGAATCGTACCAGGGGCGGTGGGTTTCATATACCTCACTTTTAATGAGGGAGACACAGTTCCTATTGCTTACAAGTCACACCTGTACACTTTGGCCAAGTTGCGGTTTTCCACTGTGGAAAAAGTTTTGACAGCAATGCAAATGGCGATTCTTAAGGAACGTGGACTGTCGCAAGGAAAATGCAATGTGGTTGTTACTCAGTATCCTGCCTTGGAGGAAGTGACGAAGGCCAGTGTACCAAATTCCAAGGCTTTGCACCCTCGGTGGATACAATGGGCTACATCCTTGACATCTCCGGATGTAACGTTCATTTTCGATTCCTCTTTGCAGACTCAAGAGTTTTTGTAATATGAGTTTGTTCATCCTGCTCCTTTGACTATGCGCCCACTTGAGGATTTTCATTGTATCATTTACACTGATGGTGGTGCGCAAGTGGCTATGGGTTGTAGACACGCGTATTCTGCGGCCTGTCAATTGTGGTTGGTACAATGGTGGATGGTGAATTCAAATCCGATGTCATGCATACACAGACATTAGGGGACTGTACCACCAAGTTAGCAGAAATACGTGTCTGATGCTTGCATTAGAGTACGCGGACCCCAGTGTGACTTCTCTTATTGTGAGTGATTCTTACTACTGTGTACAGTCTTTCAATGACAATCTACCCTTTTGGACTCAAAATGATTATCGTGACTCCAAAGGTCGCACAATAAAACATAAAATGATCTGGGTTTGAGTGGCGGAGCTAAAGAAACGTCTCCCACTTGTTTTTGTAATTCATACTCTGGGTCGTCAGCGCATGGGAGTTCCCGCTGTTGGCAACTGTCACGCGGACGAGGCTGCAAAGACAGCAGTAACAACATTTGCAGTGGCATCGGTTACACGTTCCAAAAGTAAGATTGATGATGACATCTTGGCAGCTATTGCTGCGACTGAAAAGGGGAGGTAATTGTCCTAAGGGTTCCTCGAAGTACACTTATCACTTAAGTCCCGATAAAGTTCCTTATGTGAGAATTAATGACATTGGTGACAGACTGATTCCCAACGCGGACCGCAGACAGGCTTTGATTACAGCAGCCCACACTGGGATGGCTTTGGCGCATGCCGGCGTGTCAGCTACTGTATCTCTCCTTCAACAAAGATATTGGTGGCGGGGTTTGTATAAACATACATGTGATTTTGTCCTTCAATGTGGCATTTGTCAGCAAATTAAGCCTTCTTCTGCTGCACGCTTGCCCCAAACTCAGTTGTACATATCTAATAAGCCACTTGCGTGTGTTTATTTAGATCACTGCGGTCCTTTCTGCTCTGATACTGCGTATAAGTACATCTTAGTAGCAGTTGACTCTTTTACGTGCTTTGTCTGGGTGTGGCCTCAAAGGAGTGCTGATGCCAGAACTGTCATAAAAGATTTGTGTGTCTTTGTAGGAATTTTTGCATGTGGCACCTTCCATTCGGACCAGGGTCCAGCGTTCGCCTCTAAGGCCATGGGTTCATTGGGGGTTCATTGGGGGGTCCAAGTCAAATTTGTGTCTCCATACAGGCCTGAGGGGAATAGTGTTCTGGAGCAGATGAACCATGATATAAAGCAATCATTCACAGCGAAGGTGTTAGGTGCTGGCAGAGAATGCCTCACCCACCTGAATATAGTACAACGTGCACTTAATAATCTCCCTAGAAGGTCTCTGGGTGGGCGGACCCCATACAAAATTCTCTTTGGCATCAATGTGTTTGTTCCGGACCTTGACGGTCTAGACATGGCGGCGGGACCCGTATCCTTTGACGTGGATGAACATTCTAATGTTTTGCAGAACCTACAAAACACCAGAGACAGTCTTGCAAAGGAACACTTGCCCTCCACGTCTCAAACTGCTTTGCAGATTCCGGTAGTCGGCTGGCTACCCCAGGTTGGAGAACTGGTACGAGAGAAGATCGACAATAAAAAGAATTTGGTCCTTCCTATCGAGCTCCAGTTGCCGTGCTTGGTGTGCTTCAAACTCCAGAAGAGGATAGTCTGTATAAAATTACAATGATACTATTGAGGCAGAAAAGAATAACATGTTTCCAGTGTTTGATCGTGAAAGAATACCAGAAGAATTGAAAGAGGTAGTCAAAGATCACGTCTGGAATTTTACAGGAGAAGATATTGGTTTGATAAAAAATGTAGATCCTGTAAAAGTTTCTGTAAAAGAAGGAGTAAATTGTAAAATATCCATATATTCCTCAATACAAAATGACAGCTGAGATAATTGAAGGAATAACCCCATTTATAGAAAAAATGACTGAGCAAGGGATTTTGAGAGAAATAGAAAGAAGTCCTTGTAATTCACCGATAATGGGATTGAAAAAGCCAAATGGAACGTTCAAAATAGTGCAGGACCTGAGAAAGGTAAACAAAATAGTTGTTGCATGTTGTCCGATTGTGCCAAACCCAGCAGTAATTTTGTACCAAATTCGACTTGATGCAGAATGGTATACAGTCATTGATCTATGTAATGTGTTCTTCACTGTTCCATTACATCCTGAAAGCCAGCCAATATTTGCGTTCCAATTCAAGAATCGTATTTTAGCATGGTGTCGAATTTCTCAGGGGTATACTGAAAGTTCCTCAATCTTTAATCAATTATTAAAGAAATCATTAGAAGATTTAAGTCTACCTGGAGAATCAGTTCTAGTCCAGTATAATGACGACCTGTTATTGGCATCAAAAACAAACGAAGCATGTGTTACAGTCACTGTTACCCTGTTAAATCATCTGGCAGATGAAGGACATGAAGAGACAGGTGAGAATGTTTCTTAGAATGGTCTGATATTGTCGACAATGGATTAGTGGGCTTTCACTAATAGCAAAACCTTTACAGACATTGACAAAAGCAGATGTAAAAGACCCAATAACTCTGAATAAGGCAGAACTGGAAGCTTTCAAACAGTTAAAAACAAGTCTATGTGAAGCACCAGCTTTGGGAATGCCAGATTATGAAAAAGAGTTTGAGCTATATTGCAGAGAAAGGGAAGTATGTGCATTGTCAGTTTTAATACAGAGACATGGAAAACTGAGAAAACCAATTGCATACTTTTCTGCTGTTTTGGATCCCGTTGCAAGGGCATTGCCGGGATGTTTAAAAGCAGTGGCTGCTACAAGCAAGAGTATCGAACAAAGTGAAGGTATAGTGATGGGATTTCCGTTGAGAGTATATGTACCTCACTGAGTGGAGATTCTCCTCTCAAGAAGTAAAACGCAGTATCTAACCAATAACAGAATGACAAAATACGAGAAGACAATTCTAGGTACAGACAATGTTACAAATTCAAGATGCGTAAATTTAAATTCATCTACATTATTACCTGATGCCATGAATGTCGAAGTTAAAGAAGTGGATTATAAATGTCTGGATGTACTAGAATATTTCACAAAACCAAGGTCTGATATCAAAGATGTACCTTTACCTGAATCCGACTATGTGATGTTGGTGGATGGATCATGTCTGAGAACGGATGAGGGTGTATTGAGTGCTGCATATGCTGTTTGTACAGTAGTAGATGTCTTGGAAGCATCTTGTCTGAAAGGAATTCGTTCAGCTCAAATTGCTGAATTAATTGCTTTGATTCGACCATGTGAATTGGGAAAAGAAATCAGGATCACCATAGTGACTGACAGTCAGTATTGATTTGGGGTTGGCCATGATTATGGTCAACTGTGGTGCCAAGGAGGTTATATGACTTCGGCAGGATCCCCCATCAGAAATGCTTAATTTATGAAAATGTTGATTGATGCCATACAATTGCCTGATAAATTAGCAGTAGTAAAATGTGCTGCCCATAAAAAGGGAGATAATTACATTACGAGAGACAAAAAATATGTTGATTCAATTGCAAAATTTGTGCTAAAAATCAAACATCCATTAATCGGGATAGACAAACTGACCTTGTTTCAAGTCGTTTGATGCTAAAAACTGTGGTAGAGGCATGGCAGGAGGTAAAACAAATGCAGGAAAAGGCTAGTGAAGAAGAAAAGGATAACTGGTTAAAGGCAGGATGTAGACAAAGAGAAGAGGATGACATCTGGGTATCCAAAGATGGGAGACCGGTAATGCCAGATAACATGATTTCAAATATGCCCGAATGTATCATGTTCAAGCCCATATAGGAAGAGACGCAATGATCAGGCTGTTTAGACAGACATGGTACAATCCAAAGTTTAGGATGATTGCTGAGAGCCTTTGCCAGAGATGCCTTGTTTGTCAACAACTGAACCCAAGAAGAAAAACTGTTGTGAGTCTAGGAAACATAGGATGGGAGAGGGGTCCATTCACTAGAATTCAATTGGATTTCATTGAGCTTTCTCCATGTAACAGACTTAGGTACATGCTCGTAATTATTTGTCTATTCTCATGATGGGTTAAAGCATTCCCCACTAGGAGAAACGATGGAGTAACTGTCGCCAAACTCCTGTTACAAGAGATAAAACCATGCTATGGTTTCCCAGTATCTATTGAAACAGATCGTGGACGCCACTTCCACAATGAATTAATGCAAATGATTTGTGAAGCACTGGGCATTCATAAAAAATTGCACTGTGCTTACAGACCAGAAGCCTCAGGGGTGGTTGAACAAGTAAATGGAACAATAAAAAACAGAATTGACAAAATGTGTTTGGCCACAGGACTAAAATGGCCCGATGACTTGCCACTTGTTCTAATGACCCTGAGGAGTACTCCCGACAAGAGAACAGGATTAAGCCCACATGAGATTTTGATGGGAAGAATAATGAGACAAGCATTTGTACCAGTTGCTATCATACTGGATTACTGCAAAAAGTATGAAAAGAAGTGTGGTGATGCAAAATCGACTTGCTTTAGATATAATACTGGCAAAAGAGAGAGGAGTCTGTGGAATTTTAAAAGTCCAACACTGTTGCAACCATATCCCAGACAAGAGTCAGAACATTGAGAAATATATTACGAATATTACCCAATTGCATAAAGAAATAGAACCGCTAGAAGTAGAAAGTGTACTTAAAAAATTGGGTAGAAGTTTATCCGCAGTTAGAAATTGGTTTTATGAGATAAGTAGATCTATAATAGGTAAGATACTAATTCCAGTGACCATGATCATAGTAGTGATTTTAGTTTTAAGACTAAGTTGTCAATGTAGACAGAGAAGAAACACAAAAAGAACTTTGAAGAAAAAGATTGAAGAAAAACAAAACAGGGAAAGAGAAGAGGGTGATATTGAGATGTAGCAATATAAAGAGAGGATTTATCAAGATACAAAGAAACTAGAAGAAACAGAATTATAACAAGTACTAATTAGAAGAATTTGAAACATGTTGAGTTAAAAAGTTTCAAAATTTTGGGAGGTGTTTGGTGATAAAATCACCAAAGGGGGAAGTTGATGGAGCAAGGTGGAAGACAAAAATTTTTGTATACCCCTTGTAAAATTAACTCTCCATAACAGTAATAAGTACTAAATGTGTGATTTTGAAATTAACCAACATAGAATAAAGTGCATACACAAATACAAGTGGGATACTAATTTGCATGGTTTTGCAATAGCATAATTTACTAATTTGTCATATATTGTGTCATAAAGCATACGCATATGTTATAATCTAAAAAAGAAAGGCATGAATGTGATTTTGTCTGTTTACTTGTGGCATAAATCATGAAGTTTAGTAAGTAAAATTACGCACATATGTTGCTTAAAGCTAGGTAAATGCTAACCGGGTTATTATAGAAAAAGGGAGGTAAACAGAAAGGGCTTCATTTCGTAAATTTACACCTATTTGTGTTTGTTTGCGTGATAGTTTCTAAATTGAGGCCTATGCGAGCAAATGAAAACGGAGGCTGATTGAAATTCCGAGATGGCGGCATAAGTGTGCAGGGCCAGATCAGAGATGCAAGCTGCCTGTGACAGAGCACTATGGGTCAAGTACAGCGTGGCCATCTGGTGGGGCCTAAGCCAAAAGGCAGCGAAGCCAATAGTTTGCCCGTGGGAAAGAAATGACAACTAACAATTTAAAGGACACATCGAAGGAAGTAGAACATTTAGACAATAGCACCCCAGTTGCGGCAACATGATGATGACTGCAAAAATTATAATAAAAGATGATGAGATGATGAGATGATGCTCATCCGACTCCAAATTGACCAATCACTGACATTTTAGAACTTAAGGGTTACGAATTTAGATAGATAAGTTAGTGAAAAAGGGTATAAAAGGACATTTTGGACATTAAAAAAAGCTCGATTTTTGATTTGATCTTTGCACCCTGAGATGCTGTTCATCTGTGCAATTTTTCCTTGAGGCACAGGGACTTTGAAATTTTTCTCAACTTTTGAATGGGTGCGAAGTCCAGAGAGGGAGAGAGAGAGGCAGCGAGGTTCTCGTTTTGGGATTATTACATTCTATACTGATGTCTTCGATTCTACATTTAGGTAATATGACACAGTCTTATTTCTTTCAGACTTTCATGTTAATAAATGAATGTTATTGAAATTTAACTTTTCTTTCAGGATTTATTGCATAACTGAATTATTTCTAGTTTATTAAACGTAGTGATCATGCTAGGAGATTGAAATTTCTAAAATAAAAATTAAATAAATGGAGAATTAAGCTGGACTATTCCTTTTCGTCAACTTTTACTAGCAGGTCCAAAATTATTTATGAATAGTAGGATAATACTATTTTCTTTATTTTAATGAAAACTCTGGTATTCAGAAATAAAACTGCAGTTGTAAATAATGTATACAGTTTAGTTCAGGCACTCCACTATAGGACCGCGACTCCCTTTTTGAACCCATACTGAATCCTCAAAACAGAATAAATGTGTGTATGAATGGAAGGTTAGAATGATGGGCGCAGTTGTAAGAATTAGTAAGTAGATCCTTGGCTTTAAATGTGATGATTTATGAAGAATTTTTGGTCCGCGTTACACCAGTGTATTGGGACCAGGTAGGTGCCAGAGCTAGAACGTCTGCATGAGGGGCACACTTGGTGTCCCTGTGCATAGTTTAGTTCAAACCAGTTCTGGAAGCCATTAGCTCCTGCTCTGGCCTGAAACTGGATAAAAGACATGGGAGTAACCTCCCCCCTGTCCAGACAATCCCCTGGGAGCGTCATCTGAATCTTCCCAACCCTTTCCCCAGGGTACTTAAGGGCTTACCTCGGTGAAGGTCCCTAGATTTGTCATGGGATAAGGTTCAGATCAGACACCACTGCACTTCTATCGTCTGGGCATTCTGGACTTCACTTGGGCTGACTTTGTCTCCTTTCCAGTCTGCTGCATCGTCTGTGACTGTGCATCATACAGGAACTTTCCAAGGCCTGTGAAGCATTAAAGACACCTGGAGTAAAGGAGGCGTTCCCATGCATTTGCAAGCACTGCAACTAAGTTGACCGGTCTGCAGATCCCAAGCTCCTCCAGACTCTGTGGGCTCTGCAACACAGGTGTTGCTTTTCCATAGCTCCCAAGGCCGGCCCTGCCCTCTCACCAAGTTTGAGGCCAGTATCCCTAGTGGGGGTTGCAGTAACCAAACCCCTCTGCATCGCATCCAACGTGCAGTTGGAAAGGCATGTTGGCTTCTTTGCAAGAAGATCTTCAGGGTCCAAGTAGCCCCAACCTCGAGTACCTCCAGTGACCAGAATCTTCAGCCACACCGCATCGTGTGCATTGTGGCTTGCATCTTTTGGTGAGCTGCTTGTTGCCTCTCGCAACTCCAGTCCTCCAGCCTGAGGGTTTCACTTGTTACTTTAGGGCTCCCCTGATTGCTCGGGGCTCAACCTGACTCCCCTGCCTTTGGTGAGCCCCCTGGACCTTGCTGGTTCCGACATTGCTCCTTCTTTGATTCCTGCTTGACTTGCCTTTACCAAGGCTTGTTGGTACTCCTGCCAGACACAATCCCTCAGTACGTGACATCCTTCATGGGACAGCCGTACCTAGGTCCTGGTCTTTCTCAGCGTCGCCTGGTCCTCACAGCTGCAGAGTCAAGGTCATCCTCATCTTCCCTAAAGCACCCAACATCAGAGAGCATTCGTCTTCCAAGTCTCCTGGTCACTCCTTAGTGGCAAAGACTCTGTCCCTTCTGCTTTCAGGTACTCCTATTCAAGGATCCAAGTTTGGATTCCCACGGACACTTTTTCCTCTTCCAGCAGCAGTATTTTCCTGAAGTCCTCCATTGGGTTCCAAGGCGGTTTCTGACAGCACTTCACACATATGCACCTGGCTACCCTGGTGTAAGTAATGTCGGTACAAGGTATTCCCGGGTGAAGTGGCTCTCCAACCTTCTGTCTTCCAAGGGGTTTCTTCAGGTTCCATTGGGAAGGGTCCTTAATCTTTAGAAATCCAACCGCGACTTGCACATAGCGTTGTACGGTGCACGCAGTCGTGTTTCCACACTGCACACGCTCTCCGTGGTGTCCCTATCTACTCACCTTGGGTGGTTCATTGGGGTTACAGCACTTCTACGTCCTCTCAACACTGTCTTGACTCAAGTCCTAGTTCTTATGCCACTTTCTTAGTATATGGTATGGTCCCCCCCCTGGGGCCACTGTGTATTTTATTTTATTTACTGTGTTTCTTTGCTAAAGTGTTGTGTGCAACGTGTTTATCTCCATGTTGGAGATATTAGGATGTACTAGAGAATATTATATAATGAATACATATTCTTAGAAATACTTGGTGTTGTTCTTTTTCTCTTAAGATATACTATAAGTTTGCATTGTGGTAAAACAAGCTCCTTTACACTCCTGGAGTAAGCCTGAAGGCTGCTTTCCACAGCTACCACTTAGAGAGCTTTCTAAGTTTGTCTAAGACCTCTTAAAACATCATAATGGTTGTCTGGACTGTTGCAAGGTGCCCACTTACATTAGTGGACATCATATACCAGGCCAGCTTCTCACATTGGTGTGCAGAGGTTAAGATTCAAGCTTGCATCGTTTTACCAGCTAAATCTTTCTATTGATTAACTGAAAAACCATAACTACTGCTAGGCACATATAATTTAAGCTTAGAATAAGTAAGTTCTACTGAACTTGGGGTTGGGTAAGTCAAGGGGCTAGCACACACTTTCTCTAACCTAAGAGAGTTTAGTTCCCACTAGTTTAGGTAGGTACAACACTACACCACACTTAGGGGGTCAGCATTGTGGCGGGCAGGGCTCTCAGCACCGCCCGCCACAATGCTAAACATGCACAAATGCATTTGCATTAACAAAGCGGCAGCCACCGCGCGGTGCCTGCTGCTTTGTTAATGCAAATGCAGGGGGTACCACAGGGACCCCCCCCCCCCTCTGCACCCCCACCTCTCCTTCACTCCGGGGGCCCACAGGGGGCCCCCGAAGTGAAGACCGCATGCCTTTCTGTGGCGGCATCTATCCTGGGCCATCCTAATATGGCTGGCGGTGTCAAATAGACACAGCCACCATGTTAGACCTTTTCCGCCCCGGTCGCAAGGCGACCTGGGTGGAAAAGTGGAGGACGGTCTTTCCGTCCGCCGCAGACACCCCACCATACTAATATGGTGGTGGCATTTAGCTGAGTATGGCGGGCGGATTGCCCCCGCCAGGCCGGCGGTGGCTACTGCCAGCCTGGTGGGGGTAATCCGCCCGCCATCCTAATGACCCCCTTAGTATGTCTTCCTAAGGAGATGCCAGTGGCTGTCTGGCTGCTAGATACAGTGAACGTTTGTTCCAAGAACTGAAAGCACTCTGTGCCTCTAGAAAGCTGAAGACAGGGAAAGGAGCCACTACTCAATGCCTCTTAGAGGTGTTACTATTAGATGACCGCAGGAAAGCCTCAGGCTCCGATAAACAGGAGAGAGTCGGAGGGTCTGGGACAGAAGATAGGCCAGATGGAGGACCGCTCTTTCACCTAGAATCTAATCCTGACCAGGTGGAGCCTGATAACTCCCACCAGGACAATTCAGACCTCCCAGAGAATAACACAGAGGACTTAGAGGATGCCCCCTTTGATCATCCTGGGAAGGTGCAGAGTAGGCCAAGGACATCTAGATCCTTCTCTGCAGAATCCAATGACTCAGGTCAGTCAGTAGGGACCTCCATTTCTCAGAGAAGGGGGAATACTTTGGATAGGGAGTACCAATTCCTTGGGCTTGAGAAAGCTAGGCGAAGATTCAGGCAAGAGCAGTTTGCCCTTGACAAAGATTCCCTAGAAGTCTAGAGAGAAAAAAGGTGGGACTAGAGTTTCATGGTAGCAGCAACAGGGCCCCTAGAGTTAGAGAAACTTATTTTGACCATAGGAACCTAATCATGATAGTCCCACCCTACCATGTAGGGGATTACATCCACAAATGGATAACTGCTTTGGAAAGGGCCTGTAAAGTTCTGAGGGCACCCCAAGAGCACTGGACAGCTATCTTGTGGCTCTCCTTTGCTGACAAAGATAATCTCCTCACTGTTAGAGAAGAGGATGTTGATAATTACTCAGTTTTGAAAAGTGCTCTCATTGATGGGTTTGGCCTCACCACTGAACAATACAGGATTAAGGTCAGAGACACCCAGAAAGCACAGACCCAGGACTGGGTAGATGTTGTGGATAGTGCCACAAAGGCTCTGGAAGGTAGGTTACATGGCAGCAGAGTACATGACTACTTCAATTTGATTATTAGGGAGCAGATCCTTAATAATTGTGAAAAACAGCTTTTGCACCAGTGTCTGGTGGAGTCAGATCTGACTTCTCACCAAGAATTGGGAAAGAAGGCAGATAAATGGGTCAGAACCAGAGTTAAACAAAGGAACCAGGGTGGTGGTGACCAGAACAAAGATACTTCCAAAACCCAAGAGAAAGGTGGGGATAAATCTAAAAAGAAGCCCTCTGAAGGTCCCCAAAACTCCTCTGGGGGTGGGTCACAAACTTCTTCCTCCCCTGACAAGAAACTTATTGATTTGTTTGTAACAAGCAAGGCCACAGAAAAATTATGCAAATTGCCCCAAGGCCAGCAATAAGGAAAAGGTTCCTCCTTCTACTACTACAACACCCCCTCGTACCACAAGTACTAGCCCCCCAAGTAGTAGTATCACACCCAAAATATTTGTAAGGTTTTCATGGGGCACTGAGGTGGATACTGGCTTAGCCAAATCCCCCGCACAGGGCTCCTTAGTTTGTGATGGTGGCTTGGGGTTTGCCACTTTTAATGTGAGTCCCAATACTTTGGGCAAGTGCAGGCAGGAGCCTTTGTTAATGGTCAGAAAGCTGTAGCCTATATGGACATAGGGGCTAGTGTCACCATGGTGACACGAAATCTAGTGCCCCCGCTTCAGCTTTTACCTGAATACAAGTACCAGGTGACCAACACTGATGGTGTTAGAACCTATCATCCCATGGCAATAGTCAATCTCAGCTGGGGAGGGGTCAATGGTCCAACAAGAGTTGCAGTGTTTTCCCAAATTTGCCAGTGGATTTCCCCCTGAGCAATTATTTGGGAACTTCAGCCTGTGCTGTAGTAGAACTAAAGGCCCATCTGGAAATGTTAGGCATCTCTGAGAAGGTTGGTGTGACCCTGAGGGCCCAAGTCTGACCACAGAGTGATGGAGGGGCAGTGGAGCCTGAAAGAATGGCCCACTCTGCTCCACAGAGAGCAGAGGGGAGAAAGAAAAGTATCCTCCCTTGTTTATTTCTTTTATTAATTGTTCCTTTTTTCTTTTCATTATTTCCCTCAGCTTCTTGCTAGTCTAATTTCCCAGCACTCACATTCCTGTTTCTGGAAGTCCAGTCCAGCACTCTGTCTAGGATGCATGTGGATGGGGATATCTCTGGACCCATTAAGATTTTATTCCAGCAGATAAAAGGTTAATGGTGAAAAATTAACATACCTTTGTGCTGCTGTACTTATCTGAGAAATGACATAAACCAAATGAATTAAAATGTTCTACTTTTGGACAACAGATCTCACACTATCTTGCTCTTTGCCTCTAGATACCAATAAATGGGATAATAAATGTGGTAGTATATTATCTGATCCAGGTATACCTCTGTTCTACATGGTCATAGGAGTGACGTCTGCTTAGGAATTAATATGTGGACTGTTAGCTATACAATCTTTTGTGACATCAAACTCTGTTGCTGTACAGGATGCCTTGGATGTTTGCATTTGCAGTTCTCACCATGAATGATGTTTACTAAAAATGGATTGATGTGAGACTTTGTGTATTTGAAAGCAGTAAGGGAACTGTGCTCCGTTCAGGCATGTACAAGAGTGAGCCCAAGCATTTTACCTTTGGAACTTCACCTTTTGGCCACTAAGAGATCTGTGCACTGACAGAGGCCAAATATGTAATTAGAGGCAGAAGGCTTTTGTCTCTCTCATGACAGGTTGAAGAATTTAGTTAAGGAGTAACTAAAATACCTATTATTGCTAAGACTGGTACGAGAAGGAGGAAGGCTGTCTAATGTGGTGAGGATCTGCCTTTTTTAGCCCAGAAATACAGACCCTAATATGCCAGATGCAGCCAAGAGGAATTCTACCAGCAAGGAGTTGCCTCAGGTTGGAGACCTGTGCCCATGCCCAGGGCAGCTCAAAACCATGGTCATCATCAAGAAAGCTTTCCATATCATCTCCATATCTCTCAGGTACGCGACTTAAGACTCACCTACGCTTCATGGGTTGAGGTAGTCCCATAATCTTGCCTTTGGGAGTACGGTTGAACAAGGTCTTTGTCTTGCCCCAAATGACCTGCTAGTGGCACATGATGAGCCAGGCCCATCACGTGATTCCGCATACCATTACTCTGCAAGTCGGAACAACGGCTTGCGGAGGAGGGGGGGGCGCTGGATGTTGGAATAGTATAATTTACTATTCCAACTCCAGTCTGTGCGGACAATAGGGAAGGTGTTGAATTACAAATCCAACACCTTCCCTCCCTCCTCCGCAAGTCGTTGTTCCGACTTGCGGAGGAATGGTATGCGGAATTCCAATGCAGTCGTTGTAATGACCGCGTTGTGATTCCCTGCGGTGAAAAAGATTGTTTACCCATCAACACACCTTGTGTACCAGGCTCAGGAACCTGTGCTCCACCTCCTTCCAGATGGTGTGCTCCAGGTCGTTGGCTTGCAGACAATCCAAAGGTATGGATGGACTCACAGCTACCCTCTACATACATGAGACACCCCTTCCCCACTCAAAGGGAACCGGAGCCACAAGGTAGTGACTCTCCTAGTTGTCAGCAGCAACAACTTGGTGGAACGTGTTAGGGAGTACCTCCTCTAAAGACACCCGATGACACATGATGATAGTCATACTGGCTTCCGTGTTTCTCAATGCCTCTGCCCATTGATGGATACCCACTGACTATACTTCCTAGTATTGTCGGGCATGTGGGTTTTCTTTACCACCTCTCCATCACCCAGGGACACTAGGGTTAACTGCACACTCTCCCCAGAACTGTCTAGAGCCATCTCTTTCCCAAACGTTAAACTAGCCAACCCACTGACTGTCAACTGCTGAGGGGCTTTGCCAGCTTGAGACACTTGGCATCCTCTTTATAGTGCACTTCCCGTTGGCACTCAGCAGTTCACGAGAGCCTTCCTTGCAGGCTTTCTGGCAGGGAACAATTTCTTCTTTCAGCAGGGGGCTGGGAACCCTGATCCACAGAACTATTTGAGGCCCCTTAGAGAACTCTTTGCTCTTTTTGTTCCCTCCTTTTTCTGTTGAGGACCTTACCCATGCTTATGGTGATCCCCCCAGATAACTTCCTTTGGACCCTGGTGCTGACCCAGTGGTCTTCCTCCTTACAAGATCTCTGGGGTCAGTGAACTTACTATCAAAGAGATGTTGGCGCAAATCTGGAAAGCAAAGATTGAACATATGCTCTGTAGTGAACAAATTATAAAGCCCCTGATATCCTTTTACCTCACTGCCCTTGATCCAACCATCCACTTCCTTGCATAAAGAATCTGCACAATCCACCCAGGTCTGTTGGGAAATCTACTGACTATTCCTGAATTTCTGTCTGTATTTCTCTGGGGTCAGACCAAACTCCCTAATTAAAGCCTCCTTCGTGGGGTGATACCTCCTCCAGTAGAGGCCCCTAATCTGCCTAGGGACCTTGTGCATTTGGATTGAAATTTTGTAAGCCTCAAACCATCAGTCTAAGTCATCTGCCGCCACAAAATCAGACACCAGCCCCTTGAGTACGGGGGGGGGGGTTGTGCCCCCTGGGCGGCACGAGTTTTGGGGGCGGGGAGGCTCGCCTTTCCTATCTGAGGGCATAGAAGAATTGATTCCCCATCACTGCTGGACTCAATCTGTCTGACCTTGATGTCCAGCTCTCTCAAGCTCAACTCCTAAGTCAACTTAATCTTCTTGTCACATATGGACAGTTTTTTCGCCTCAAAAGCATGTTTCTTTTCCCCTAAGGCCTTCTCCTTCTCCAATTTAAGCTTAGCCAGCTCCAATTTTAATTTCATCTCCTCCCTCCTCTCTGCCAGATCCTCTGGGGACAGGCCTTTAGAGGACTTGCTGCTTCGTGGCCCAGGAGGCACCACTGTCCCTTGCAAGGTATAAACTCCCTGGCACACAGGTAGTCCCAGACTCTCGACCAAATCTTGATCCTCCTCCTCCTCATCAGCCTCTATCTCTTCTTCATCCTTCTCCTCGGGGACCTCATGTGCTTCTTCCTTAGCTTCTATCCATGCCCTATGTGCCTTTTGGAGCTCCACCTGCTTGGAGAAGGCTTTGGTAGAAACTTCAAACTTCTTGCAAAAATCCTTATTGTACTGTTGTACTGTGTACTTCTCCAAAAGGGACAACTCAAAATCCATGCTTGCAGGTGCAGTTATGGGACCTCCAACAAGAGACATGATTTAGAATAAAGAGCAAAAATGGCAATCAGGGAGAATCAAAAGATAAAAAAATGCAAATGGGTTTTGGAGACAATTGATTCAAATTAGTCTAGATGGATGCCAGGTCTAACAGTTATGTAGTTACTGCCTGTTTGTATTTACCAACTGTTCGATTGCGTAGAAAACAGAGACAAAGGGACCTTTGATAATCAGAGGAGTCAACCTGGCATGGATCATCGACGGTGAGAAGGGCAGTTTTGCCAATGATTACATCCAAGATGGCACCATTTTGTGACCAGGTTTTAGGCTGTGTTGTGTGAAGTGGTTTCTGGAAAGAACGACGAGAGAGCATTAGCAGCCGTGTCAGTAGGACTGCCCTAGTGAAGTTTAAAATCACCAATGAAAATACAGGATTCAGAGAGACTGAGATGCGTGGCAATGTGATCCATACATGCTTTAATGAGGGATGACTTGTGCCCTGGTGGTGGTAGATGACATTTAGCCTTACTGGAGGAGCATGTCAGGCTTAGATTTCCATGAGCGGGCACTAAAACCTCGAGGGGAATCCAGCACCTAATTGGTTTGAGTGTAGGAATTGTTATGTATGACTGCAACCCCTCCACCTAGTGTGCCTTGTTAGTACGTAGAGCAACAAGTTAGCTAGTTGGGAGGGAGATGTAAGTGATGATCTATGATGTGTCATTAATCTACCTTTCTACAAGAATGATCAGGGGAAGATTTTGATTTACAAAAGTGTTGGTTATTTCTAGCCTGCATTTAAACGCTGACATATAACTGTGTTGTACTCAACACTGGGAGGTACTCACACTTCTGGAGAAAGATGTGGTGATCGGTTCTGATTGAAAAGGGTTCTTGTGATCGACCCACACCTCAGGCCTCCAATCGTGCGGGGAAGTCTGTCGCCAGGGAAGGACAGAATCCATGGAATGACATGAGCTGCACCTGAAGTGCGGGAGTAGAGGGGTTTGCACCATTGTAGTCATCCAGGAGTGCACAAATATCACCAATAGGTAAACTCTGGTCTATGGGCGACAGGCTCAGAGCTATTCCTTGAAAAGTGTAGAACATTCTTCACCATTTTGTTCATTTCTAAGCATACTTAAGAGATTGTCTTTTTAAGAATGTTGAAAAGTACACAACAAAAATATAGCAGAATGGGAGGAAGACAAATGAGCTGGTAAACCATTAATATATAAAATAAATAATAGGGGTGCCAGTATACACCCATACCTCACTCCACTCTTCAGTGGGAAATCAGAAGAGAACTCACCATAAGAATTTAAGAACACTCTGGCTGAGAGATCTGTATATAGGGAGTGTTAACCTTTTTAAAAAGGAAGGTCCACATCTTGATTCATTTGCCAAAGTTTGGTTCTGTTCACTGAATCAAAGGCAGTGGATAAATCCATAAAAGCTAAGTAAGTAGGGGAGTGCCTAGCCTTAGTATACTTGGAAAATATCAAAGCCAGGTACAGACACTGTTCGTTAGTTCCTAACTTCAACCGGAAACCAAATTGAAAGGGGGAGAGTATGTATGTCATTGTCAGCTGCCCATTTCACCAAATCGTCATAAATAACTTCAGTCGACCCACACCTCAGGCCTCCAATCGTGCTGGGAAGTCTGTCGCCAGGGAATGACAGAAACCATGGAATGACATGAGGTGCACCAGAAATGTGGGGGTAGTGGGGTTTGCACCATTGTAGTCATGCGGGAGTGCACAAATATCACCAATAGGTAAATTCTGGTCTATAGGCGACAGGCTCAGAGCTATTCCTTGAAAGGTGTAGAACATTTTGCACCCGTTTGTTCATTTCTAAGCATCCTTAAACAATTGTCTTTTTAAGAACGTTGAAGGGTACGCAACAAAAAAATATAGCTATATAAAATCTTTTTTTAGGTCTCGCCTAGCATTGCTGAGCACATGCAGGGCTCACTCAGAGAGATTTATTGTTAATGAAGACTTTGAGAGAAGGGCTTGAAGCCCCGCCACTCATTTCCATTGGGTAGCGTCAGTGTTTATGGTAAACGCTGGCTTCCCATTGAAAAGGAGGGTTTTTCGCTGCCTCCCTTTGACTTTTTGGTCCTGGTCTGGCTCCCCTACTTCACGGCTGTCGTGAAGACTTTTCTTATCTGCTTATTTAGTTAACAGGCAGATAAGAAAATTCTTCACAACAGCTGTGAAGCAGGCACAGAGCTCAGAGGCGCACTGGGTCACGGGGAGGACAAGGGGATGGCGAGCCCTTGTTCTTCTAAAGCTCAGGGGGCGTAAGTTAGTGGGTATAATCAAGAGAGTGCTTGTAAGACACAATAAGTAGGGGTAATATGCAAGTAGTTTGGTTAAGCCAATGCTTGACTTTCCGATCCATGTTTCTTTTCTTAAGTATGCATACATTTTTTAGAATTTATTTATTTATTTTAAGAGTTTTATATAGCGCTGGCTAGAGCGCTTTACATGAGGTTCCACAAACATTACAAGATTACATCAGTTTCATTTTACATCAGTTGCTAGACAAACATTGCAAGAGCATAGAAGACGGGATAAGTGAAGTGTAGAGGGGAAGGGGGTAAGGGTAAAGGGGTAGGAGGGAGAAACGTCAGAGAGACGAAGGAAGGTCTGCTCAAAGTCTGGCTGGGTAGGTGACGGTTGAGGGGGAAGTCCCAAAAACCCATCTCCTCTATAGCTATCAGGTAGCTCTACCGGGCATTGGACAAATAGCTAGGTCGAAATGGGAAAACACTTAAAGAACATAGAGGGCAAAATAATTGGAGCATAGAGGGGTAATGGGGTAGGGTAAAGGAGTAGAAGGGAGCATATGACAAAGAGACGCAGGAAAAAAATCTGTCCAACGCCCAGCTGGGTAGGTGACGGCCGAGGGGGAAGGTCCACAGCCCATCTCCTCTTTAGCTACCAGGTAGCTCCACCGAGCATCTGCCAGAAAACTAGGTCTCAATGGTTGGGGGTAAGTCCACAGATTCAATGACGGGATGAGGGAAAGGTCAATGTCAATTTAAATATCCCATAGTAGGAGCACAACGTGGATATGGACCACTGTGGCAGTCATCTTGGGGTCAGGCAAGGGGTTCTGACCTTGGTATTAACATTCAGCCGGTCCCCAATTTTTATCTTTTGCTCAACAGGAGGGGGGGTGGAGTTTTTGTGCAGAGGAGCAGCTTCAGGGTAGAGCCAGTGTTCGCATTGTCTCCCGAGGTGAGTATTTATGAGTTTACTTTTCTATAGCATTGTTACCCGCTGGCATTTGACTGAGTAAGGGTGTCTAAACCAGTAATAATAAGGCGAATGCAGTTAGCAGTCTCTGTCCTTTCCTTGTTACCGTCAGCCTTATTTCAATATGGCGACTCCTATGTTGAAATAGGATAGTCCGTCGTCGGTCTTGTGTTGCGCTGCCGCTAGGTGTCGCCGCTGCGCACACACAAACTGCAGCCAGAGTCAGTTGCAGGGAGTTCATCTCCGGCTGTCTGACGTTTAGTGTCCGGGCATGTTCTTAGCACCCGGTTCTCCTCCCCACACTGGTGCCTCACTGCTTTAGGATGGGGCTGCTCTCCCGGCTCTTGGGTTGGCTACACTCGCTCTTCTGGCGGGAGGAGATGAAGCTGACCCTAGTCGGGCTGCAGTATAGGGGCAAGACCAACCTGGTGAACATCTTAGCGGTGAGTGAGGGAGTTGATGGGAGAAATAGGGCTTTTGGAAGAGGCAGGTGAGAGAGATGGGTGGAGGCTGGAAGGGAGCAATTGGAGGCGTATGCAGTGCTTTGAGCAGGTGGGAACGGGAGTGCTGCTTTAAACAACCAAAACTTATTTTATGTTGGTAAAGAGTAGTGTTTGCAGATGTGACTGTGCTTCTACTTGGCGTTTATCAAACCAGCGAGTGCATTCTGGGGGGTGTAGTCATGGTTTAGTTTAGTTGGAGCAGCTCTCATGGAAACATTTATATGCCTAAGGAAAACGCTATTGGAAAACCTGTGTCCTTGGCGACTGCCATCTGGTAACATCAGTGAAGAGTAGCTCATCAGTGCCTGTTCTCTCTGTGTTCTTTCTTTGCTTTTTAGTATTTGTAATTGATGACACGATGAACCATTCAAACCTGACAACGGCAAAGTGATCTCACTGTGCATATAGAAACTTACCCCGGATGTAAAAATAGTGGAAGTTGCCAGCCAAGAACAAAATGTTAATGCTGGTTGAGGCAGAATGTATTCAGCTCCAAAACATAAATAAATGGATTAGGGATTCAGGGAAGAACAGCCAACATCATGACAATGTTTTTTAGGTCCTGCTTACGCAGCATGCATGCGCTGCATCGGAGACCTTTAGCCGCCGGTGAGCTCTTTTTCGAAGCACATACTCGTGCTTGTGGCGGCATATACTTTGCGGGAGCGCACAGCGGCGTGCCACAAGCACGAGTATGTGCTTTGAAAAAGAGCAGACTGCTCTCGTTGCGTGCAGCGGCGGGCAAAAGCACGCACGCGCGTGCGCACCACTCCACTACTCTTCCGTTTCTCCTTCTCTCTTTTCGATTCCGTTGGTACAACTCATATATTTTGGCTTGTTTTTTCATTACTCTTGAGTGCATGTTTAACTTTCTGCTTTCATCTCCAACTGTTATTAACCCATTACAATATGGAGCCTGTTTTTGTATGTACCTTGTGAGACATCACAGTTCCGTTTCTATTTAATTACACATAATTGGCCACTCTGATACTGCTCCTTTTGTAAGCCAGAGCCATTCAGATCGCGGTCTGCCACAGACCTGTCACTTGTTTCAACCAGACTTCACGTTTTCAACAGATTATATTTGTGTCATGTACTGTCTTCCTGACCTTGTTATCATTGCCTGGCTTGGTTACAATAACACCTTGTTTGTCGCTGCGATGTCGGGATCATTGCGCATTCACATTCTACAGTATGTTCAGATCCCTTATAATTGTGTTATTGGCTGACATTAATGGCACCTCACGGCTAGTTGTTAATATATCCCCGTTTGCACTACTCTTTCTTGCCTCTTACCACTTTATTCTATTTCTGACTATAAACGCCACTCACTTTTGGTTCTAGCCTTCAAAAATTGTCACCATCCCCCACCCCAGGTTAATGCGGTACATTATGCCTACTATTCTGATTTTTTTCTCCTCATTCATTTCCTCCCTTACTGAGAATGCAATAGCTAGTGGTGTACTTTTATACCCCAATGTGAACCGCTACTATCTGCATCTTTTTCCCCCCTCATTATTCATCTCGCAACGCCAAAGAAGCTCTCATGGAAAGAATTCTTAGTCATTTGTTACAATTGCATACTGGGCAGATGGCAGCAGAACATACATGACCCAGCCAACTACAGAAGTGTGATTATAGCTCTGTGCTATGACTTGTTTGTAGTGATGAGCACTTCAAACAAGAGCCGAGGTCCTCAGTAGTCGAGAATGTCTAAAAAAAAGTGGGATGCTTAGAGTTCAAAACGAAGTGAGGGCTGCTGAAGGACAGGAACTGTGGTTTTTAGGAGCAGATTGCATCAGCGAAGAACTGGGGTCTTTTGTAGCAGAGTTTAATCTGATCAAAACTTATGTCTGGTGGAGAATAGTACCACGAAAAATAACTGAGGCTTGTACATAACAGTGCTTCTGAAAACAAGCATTAACCCCTTCGATGCTGATGACGAGCTCAGCTCGTCATCAGCCACAGTGGTCGTGCGCTGATGACGAGCTGAGCTCGTCATCTAACGCGGCTTTTAGAAAAAAGCCGCGCAGGGGAAAAATAACCGCCGCAGCGATGCGGTTAAAAATGCAATAGCTCTCGCCTTTGATTAAGTTAAAGCCATTTGCTTTGCTATACAATACCATTAGCAAAGCAAATAGCTTTAACTTTATCAAAGGCGAGACCTATTGCAGTTTTAATGCTTATTTTAAATAGGTCCTGGGATGGACTGGCACTAAGGTGTGTTTAGAAATGCGTTTACTATGTGTACATCACATGCGGGTGTGTAATGTTTCTAGCATTAAGAGAGGCAACCAATCTGCTCCCAAGCCTTCCAGTTAGTTCAAGGCCCATGGAGGAGGGAGGGGAGGCTTCGCACATGTCCAGCTACAACTGTTTTTCTGTCTTCTAAGATTCGCCAGAGAGTGAGCCGCGTGAAGTGGGCCTGACTCGGCGTTTGCTTATTTCCGACAGGAGCCCCTCGACAGGAGGCCAGCGCGTCCAGCAGCTGCAGTGAGCTGGTAAGACGTTTCTTTTCTTCTTTTTTTTTTTTAAAGGAGAAACAGGTGACGTGAAATGCATTTTAGGCGATTCTTCGAGGTCAGAATTAATCATGTGTTTTAATAACTCCATGGTGAGCAGTTTCTAAAGCGTGCAAGTACGAGGCGGGAGGGCAGTCTAACAAGAGAGAAAGAGTAACAGTTTCTCATCCGCGAGTTCACGAGGAAGAGGCGAGTTGGCAGGCCCCAGACTGGCCGTGTGATCGCCCCGCCCCCCTCCAGCCGCCCCTGTGAAGAGGGACCGCTAGGCTCGGGGTCAGGCGGGGGAAGGCGGGTTTGGAATGAGGAGCTCGCGAGGCGCTTTCTTTCCGCAAGAACACTTTGTAACTGTGAGGGGTCGTGGCGCGCTGGTGTAAAAGGGAATCTGCGCAACTGTTGGAGGGAAGAAATTCCGGAGGTAAAAAAAAATCAGCCATTGCTCGTAGATTTACTTCTCACACTTGCATTGTCAGGATATCGACATCTGAATCATTAACGCCTTGCCTGCTAGGGGTTCCCCCTAAAAACCTCCATGTTGGGAGCTGAGAATACCTGTTTTGATTGGCAGAAGATGTGTTTTTCCACAAAAAAGTACTTCTCCACACAGTTTAGTTTAGTAGTTTGCTTTATTGGTGATTGTAGGAAGGTAGGATACTTCTGCATGGTTACCCCCACGTTTTGCCCGGTGCTATGCTGGTTTATGACTAGTTTGACTGAGATCCTGCTAATCAGGACCCAAATCTATTTGCTTTCTCCCTAAACGGGTTGTATTGAGTACACTGCAGATTGGATACTCGGGTACCCCTATCAGTCCCTATTTATTTATTTATTTATTTATTTATTAATGCATTTTTATATAGCGCGGACTTTACCCGAGGGCGTCAGAGCGCTTCACATTAGGAACAGAAATGAAACATAATGAGAAACATTACAAAAGAGCAGATTACAAAAGCATACGTTGCGTTACATAAAGTAATAGTGACAATTGTGAGCAAACAAAAACATGAGGTAGTAAAAATTGTGAGCAACCAAAAATACATGAGGTAGTAAGGGTAATAATGACAATCGTGAGCAAACAAAATACTTGAGGTAATAAAAATTGTGAGCAACCAAAAATACATGAGGTAGTAAAGGTAATAGTGACAATTGTGAGCAAACAAAATACTTGAGGTAGTAAAAATTGTGAACAACAAAAAAATACATGAGGTAGTCAAAAGTGCACAAGAGGAAAAGTGACAAGTGTGCAGTTAAAAGAGAAAACAGAGTATAATTTGAGGTATAATACTGCAATAAGTGCTAGGCACAAGAACAGGCATTACGTAGGCAAGGTGGCACTTGTGCAAGTATCAAAGGTAAAAACATGTGAGAGGTAGCAACCGTGTGTTATAAGGGCAAAGTGTTATGTGCACGTTACAAAAGGGCACCGAACACAAGTACATGGAGAATACTGCAAAAAGGCAGACACTCCCACCACAGGAAAACACTGGGAAGGCACTCCCATGGTCATGGAAAGTAGAAAATATCAGTAGTGGGAAGTCTTCCTCCGAATAGCAAGAGGACGTGCATTACTTTTGGAGGTGTCTCTGGAGGAGGAGAACTTTGAGGTCCCTTTTGAAGGCCTGGGAGGAGGCGGTGGTCCGGAGCTCAGGCGGAAACGAGTTCCAGATTCTCACTGCGTTGCCTGAAAAGGATTGGGCCATTGTTCTTTCCTTCTTGAAAGTGGGAGGTTCAAGCAGTAGATTCTCGGCATTGCGTGAAGGTCTAGAGCCTCCAGAGAGTTTCAGTTTATTCACCAGGTAGCGGGGAGAGGAGGAGTGCAGGGCTTTGTGGGTGATACAAGCGGTCTTGTAGATAGCTCTAGCCTCAAAGGGAAGCCAGCGGAGGGTGGATAACAACGGTGTGATGTGATCGCTTCTTTTGGCCCCATAGATGAAACGAGCTGCTGAATGGAAGACAGACTTAAGTGGGGACAGGTGAGATTTGGGGAGGCCAGTAAGAAGAGAATTGCAGTAGTCTAGTCTGGAGAGGACCAGCGATTGCACCAGGGTTATAAGGTCCTGCTCCGGGAAGAAGCGACGGATTCCCCAAAGAAGGCGCAGTTGGTAGCGAGCAGATTTTGCAATAGAATTGATGTGGGGAGTTAGATTGAGTTTTTTGTCTAGAATGACACCAAGAGATTTTGCGCTGTCGACAATGATGGGTTTGTTGTTTAGTAGATTCATCTGATCCATCCATGATTGAACCGGGGGAGGAGAGAGTGAGGAGGAGAAGAGGAGGAATTCAGTTTTGGAGGGATTCAGAATTAATTGATGAGATGACATCCAGTTTTGAATGGAGTCAAGAGTAGATCTTAGGATGGAGAGATCATGAGTGGAGGCAACCTTGAGGTAGAGTTGAGTGTCATCTGCATAGAGATGATAGTGAATCCCGGATTTGCTTAGGAGGTTTCCCAGTGGTTCTAAGTAGAGATTAAACAGTGTGGTACTAAGGTACCCAGGGCATAGGTACCACAGAGGTCTCCCATGGACGGAAGCATGCATTATGCCACCCATGGGAGACCATGCAACATAGAACTACAGGCCTGCCATTTGACCACTTGCTGAAGATATAGGTTTACTATATCTAACAGTCACTGCACTTAAAACCTGTAAGTCACCCCTATAGCAGTCCTTTGTAATCCTGAAGGCAGGTTGCTTAGTTCTAAGTGAGAGGGTGCCCCTGCATGAGAAGGACACCCCTTCAGCCTACGGAGTCCATTGTCCCGGGTTGTCAGTGCATAGCTGCCAAGGTTTCATATTGCTATGTGTGACATTTTCATAAGTTCAGTGTAATTATGAGTGACATTTCAACAACTAAGAGTGACATTTCCCAATTGTGCTAACTTCTTGCACCAATCACAGAGTTCTCAGGGTAACCTCACCAACAGACAGAAAGAACTTGTCTACCTATAAACAGTCTATTTTTGTTTTTGGGCTCAGCACTGCTTCCCTGGTCAAACCATGCACCTATGACCCTATGTACTCACCATATTACAGAGGGAGCATGTTCCGGATAGTCAGTTATGGGGTAGAGGTTGCAGGGATCCTGCTACGCCATTGTTACAAGGGGATACTAGCCATTGGTCCGAGGTGGAGGAGTGCAGGGTGGTAGTGGTGGAAAGTGCTGATACTACAGACATAGATGGAGTGCGAGACTGTGCTTGCTGGCTAGTGGTGGGCAGGCACCGGAGAAAGGGCCAGGGATGATTAAACGGCAGCCCGCTAAAATGATGGTTGAGCGGGCTACCTCTCACACCTCCCGGGTCTGCAGTCCCAGCCCCAGAGCTGCTATTCACCCTACCTGGTACAAAAGGGGGGTGGTGATGGACATAGCATCTGAATCAATCAAACACTCACACCCAGTCAAAAGATCTGGGTTTAATCCATCACTGTTCTTTATCCCACTCTGCCACCCCAGTTCAGACATGGCTATATGCAAATCAGTCTGACCCTGTGCCTCCTGGGAACAGTCCAGCCGGAACTGCCAAGCTATGTCTTCCCTGGACCGGAAACAAGCTTCCGAGGACCGGTTTCTGGCATTCCAGCCATCTTTAGACCGGCTTGCTTGAATCCAGTGGCAAAGTGAGCAAGGGACTCACGTCTGAGCATACCCTGCCACACTTATGGCGGCCAAAAGCGGTACAAAAGGGGGGTGGTGATGGACGGAGCATCTGAATCAATCAAACACTCACACCCAGTCAAAAGATCTGGGTTTAATCCATCACCGTTCTTTAGCCCACTCTGCCACCCGAGTTCAGACATGGCTATATGCAAATCAGTCTGACCCTGTGCCTCATGGGAACAGTCCACCCCGAACTGCCAAGCCATGTCTTCCCTGCACCGGAAACAAGCTTCAGAGGACCGGTTTCTGGCATTCCAGCCGTCTTCAGCCCGGCTTGCTTGAATCCAGTGGCAAAGTGAGCAAGGGACTCACATCTGAGCATACCCTGCCACACTTATGGCGGCCAAAAGCGGTACAAAAAGAGGGTGGTGATGGACAGGGTCAGACTGATTTGCATATGGCCATGTCTGAACTGGGGTGGTGTGGAGTGCAAAAAAACCGATGGATTTAGGTCAGATCTCTGTACTGGGGTGAATGTATGACATTGTTCTGCATTCTGTCCATCAACTGTAGTTTTTGCAATTGTTCACCCTACCTGACAGCTACTCTCAGGGTGTCAAGGGTCAAAATGACAAGTGAGGGCCTGTGAGGTTAATGTGGCTGCCAATGCTTGTTGGATGTTTTGTGCTTAAGCCTTCATAAATGTTTTTTATACAGAAGGTGTCCAGGCTAAAGCTGCTTTTTTTCGGTTCAACTTTCTTGACAGCACAGCTGTCTGGTTGCAAAAGATATACTGTGGACTTACCAAGAACATAGAGAGGGTTGGAACCCGTCTGTTAGTTATCATAGGGTGGCTTTCCTGTTACCTCATTTTACCTGCTTGTTATTCGTGTCCCAACTTGTCATTCTTGTTTTTGTTGCTCCCATAGAGCAGAGCCTCTTTCCCATTTCTTTTGATTGGCTGGCTTTTTATGCTTCCACTGCTTGCTTTTTTAAGCGCTTCTTTTTTCTTCATCACTGAACGAGAGGGGATGTGTTTTTCAGCTGTCTCCTTCATGTACTACTCTCCACCTGCACTCCTGGTTTCTCACTGCTACCTGTGTGCTTCTTCTTGCCCCTGTCTATGTAGCACTTGCTCTTGTGCCCTCCCCTGTTGCATTTTCACCTGTGCTCTTTTCCTCTGCCTGTTCAATGTTCCTCTTGCACCCGTAGTTCCTCCTCCCCACCCTGCCCTCATTGTTGCTTCCATCCGCTGGACATCTGTGTTCCTGTAGGGGCAATTCTGCGGTATAAATGAACACTGGAGACACTTGTGTGCAACAGGTTCTTTGTTGGTAGAGAGTGCGCTGAGGTCAATCGCCCACCGCTAGCACTCTTGCGCAGAAGAACGCTTGCGGCCGCTCCCAGCATGCACTTCGCCGGATACATGGTCTAGCTACTAGAGCGCTACACCACATATCTCCCTCCTTTAATAATCTAATAATAGAACTGTAACAATCAGGGGTGCCAGGGGCTTTCTTGACACAGTACTATAACATATTTACTGGGGTGCTGTCCGGGGGGGGGGGGGTAATGGACACCAAGGTGAGGAGGCATACCCAACCTAGCAAGAGCTTACATGTCCTACTCTCTGTATCCTTTAGGTTGTATTACTGCTCTGCATGTGCGGGTGCGTGGAGCGGGTGTTTGTGTCACATGTTTCTCCTCTGTGTGTTTTCTAGTTTTCTTGGACTCCCTTGCTGATTACCGTTGGGAGCTGTGGAGGGTTGTCGCATGTTGTTTGACTCGCTGATGTCTTGGTCTTCCTGCTGCTTAAGTTGTCGTGAGGTCTCTGCTCCTTTGTCCTTGTGTATTATCGCTTCTATCTTCATTGTCTCTTGTTGTCCCAATTCTCTGTGTGTCTGTCTGTGGGACGAACTCTTCATTATCCAATTCCCAGCCAGGGCTCGACAAATCCACTCGCCCGCTCGCATTTGCGAGGGAGAATGGATGAGGACGAGCTATTTTTAGGTCCTACTCGCCCTTTCTGGCGAGTAGGAAGTCAAACTAACTTTTGTCCTCTGTCTTTGAAAACAGAGCAAAAGTGACAAGATAACATGATTTAAAGGCATTTTTATTGCTCATTAAGGGAATGAGCAATAAAGATGCCTTTAAATCTTGTTAACTTGTCACTTTTGCTCCGTTTTCAGAGACGGAGGTCAAGTGGGTTGCAGTCAGGGCGAGGGGATTTTCCATGGTACTAGACCAGCAGGACTAGTACCATTTTTCGGATTTGTCGAGCCCTGCCAGCTGGTGTTGCTGGTACTTGCCAAGGCTTCTCCCTTTTCCCATCTGATCACTTTATTGCACCTGGCAATTCTGCTGTAGGACCATATTTTCCCGTCACTGAACAGGGCTGTTCGTGTATATACTTCTTTGACTTGCAGAGGTTTTCTGAACTTGCTGTCACCTTTCATTCGCAGTTGTGCTAGCTTTACTCGGACCCACTCCCCCTCTTCGAGCAAGACGTGTTTCACCCTGTGCGTTTTGTTGTAGTGGTCTGTGTACATTTTCTGGGCCTTTTCCAAATTACTCCGGACTACAGCAGGAGACCACTTACTCTGAAGCGTCATTTTCTTCCAAGCTGTGTTGTCTCCTGTAAATGGGTCTCAGCCCCATAGGATCTTAAATGGGATGTATCCCGTGGCTGCGGGAGTAATGTGATAAGCCCAAATGGTGTGTTTAATCTCCGTCTCCAAATCCTTCCCTCACTGATGTCTGCTTGCACAGACCCCATGATGACTCGGTTGAACCTTTCTGCGAGGCCGTTCCCGGCTGAATGGTACACCGGGGTGTGTCTGGTCTCGATGCCGTTCATTTTCATGAACGCAGTCCATTTGTCGGATGTGAATTGGAGGCAGTTGTCACACATGATGATTTTCAGAATTCCCTCTCTCAGAAATGTGGTTGTGAGGAAGGCCAGGATTTTGTCTGTGTCTGCTTTTTCACACAGGTCCACTTCCGGCCACTTTTAGTACTGGTCCATTAGCACAATGGCAAATTTAGGGACTCCCCACTTGTCGAGAATGGGTCCTAGTATGTCGACCGACAATTCCTCCCATGGGTTGGTGGGAGTGGCGAACGACCCCAGGGTTGGTTGGAGCATGGTTTGTGTCTTGTCTACGTTGCCGCATTGTTCACAGGCCCGTACATACTTCTCCGCATGGCTGTCGACAGCAGGACACCAATAAGACAGTTTAACTCGACTCTTCATTTTCATGATTCCTAAATGGCCTTCACGCAAGATAGTTAGCAGGCGTTCTTCTAGTTGTGGTGGAATCACTTTTCTCACTGATCGACAGCACCTCCCGCACTTCCCAGAATTTTCGGAGGTCGGTGTCCAAGTGCTTCTTCTCTGGCCAAACCTGCGTGACAAACCTTTTACCACTCTTGAGGAGGAGGTCTCCTTTGTATGCTGTCTGCCATTCCTGCGCACTTATGACTTCCTCTTGATCACTGGTGAACGCAAGCATGTATTCATCCCATTCAGATTTCTCAGGCGCATCTTCCATTGCCGCCGATTTGCTAAGGTAGTCCGCCACCTTGTTCTTGGTGCCCGGGATGTTTTCCACGTCATACACAAAGTCCAACAACGTGAGAGTCATTTTCTCTATGCGTGGAGTGGCACTGGCATGTCCGCTAGACGTGAGCACCTTAACAAGCGGCTTGTGGTCTGTCCGAAGGAGGAACCTGGAGCCCCAGAGGAACTGTCTAAATTTTTCCATCGTCCAGATGGCTGCCAGCATCTCCTTCTCCACCACCCTGAACTTTTCCTCGTTGGCGAACAGGGAGCGAGACGCGAAACTGATGGTAGTCACAATGCCCTCTTTGGACATTTGTGCTAGGACTGCACCCAGTCTTTTGTTGCTGGCGTCCGTGGTAAGGATGGAGAGTGCAGATAGATCAAATCCATGTAGAGGAACAGCGTCGCAAATGTCATTCTTGATAAGTATCGCATTCGCATCGGCAGGCCAGTGGAAAGAGTTCTTTTCTTTGAGGATCTGACGCAGATGGTGTGTCTTGGTGGCAACGTTTTGTACGAATTTGCTATAAAATTCAGTCAATCTGAGGAAGGAACGCATTTCTTCCTTGTTTTGCGGCATCAGTGCTGCCTTGACTGCTGCCACGTTGGCACTCTTGGGTGAGATCCCTTTATCGTTAATTTCGTGCCCCAAATAAGTGACGGTGTGTAGGCCAACTTTGCATATGTCCAATTCTGCCTTGAGACCGTTTTGGGACAATATTCGCAATACCACGGAGAGTTTTTCATCATGATCGTGCTTGGTCTTTCCCATGATCAGGATGTCATCCTGGAAGTATTGCACTCCACTGATGTCCTTAAACAGCTTGTGCATCGGCTTCTGGAACACTGCTGTAGGGGATGCCAGGCCAAAGGGCATCCGCCTGAACCTGTAGCATCCAAATGGTGTAATGAACGTTGTCAGTTTCCTGCAGGAGGGGTGCAGCGAGATTTGATGGTACGCCGCCGTGAGGTCAATGGTCAAAAACCATTTAATTCCTTTGGTCTGGGCCAACATTTCATTGATTTTGGGCAACTGGAATTTGTCAACTATGATGTTCTTGTTGAGTTCACTCAGGTCAATGCAGAGGCGTACTTT
The DNA here is from genome assembly GCF_964263255.1 of Lissotriton vulgaris. Classification (NCBI taxonomy): domain Eukaryota; kingdom Metazoa; phylum Chordata; class Amphibia; order Caudata; family Salamandridae; genus Lissotriton; species Lissotriton vulgaris. The sequence continues at coordinate 117,632,462 of NC_141688.1, forward strand.
CCCATTTGGCTTACGTGCGACCACCAATGGCACCAACCCTTCCGCGCTCTCGATTGGCTCAATCACCCCGTTGTCCTCCAGGCGCTGCAGTTCCATCTGCACCGCCTCCCTGCAGTTGAATGGGATGTTCCTTAGTTTAGGCATACTGGAGTGGCTCCTTCTTTTAGGCAAATTTTGTGCGTGAACTTGGCGAATTTGTATATCGTTCCTCCGAAGACCGCTGGAAAGTCGTCCTTCCAAGCTCCGCCTTCGCGCATCTAGGAGTTGTCTGTCATGAGCACTTGCGTAGCACCAGCTGGATTTAGTTGAATCCCTAGTGCCCCTTGGTCTGCCCACCCCAATACTGAGGGGCCTTTTTCCGCCACATACAGTTTACCTTCTGAGAACCTGTCTTTGAGCTCGAAGCGGAGAGGGCAGAAGCCTACCATAGGAATCTTCTCTCCTGTGAATGTCACGGGGTGAACATTTGTGGGGTGTAGGTGAGTGCCTAAGGTGCATGTAAAGTCTCTCTCCCAGATGTTGCGTTGAATGATAGTGTATGGCGACCCTGAGTCTGCAACCATGGAGACCTGTACGCCTCCTATAGTTAACAAGCAAGAGGGTTTCTTGGTGCTAGTACAATCAATACCTAGAACTTGGTCCTCAATGCAAAGAACACTGTCCTCCTCAACTTCTCACTCCACTCCATCTGTGTCGGAATCCTGTAGTACACATTTAACAGAGGAGTTGGTGGGCTTGCGTCTGCATACTTTCCCAAAATGACCCATCACCCCACAATAGGAGCATTTAACTCGGAAGGCTGGGCACCGTCTGTCATTGGCTGCATGCGTATGGCTCCTGCACCTGTCGCAGGCACTCTTGTGGTCACTGGGTGTCCTGTGGGGTCCGGCCGCTTTGGATAGTGGCTTCTTGCTGTATTTAGCCCCTGCTGTGGTTGGGGTTTTGCTGTACTGGGGTTTGGAGTCAAAAACTTTGCACACCGTAGTCGCACTGGCGCAATCCTTCTTAGCCGCTACAGCTCACCGTTTAGAGAGCTCTGCCTTCTTGACCAGGGCTATGATCTAATTGAGGGGGATCATTGAATTTTGGGCGCCTGGACACCTGCACCTACCCGTGGGGAACTGCACCTGGGACGCTGCTCCCTCTGTATCCTGACAGGAGCCCCTTCGCCACACCTTGCCGCACCCGCTTCGCGGGTGCCGCTGCGCGGTGTGTGACGCCGCCCGGGGCCATCACTCCATTGACTAGCTGCTCTGTTTGGGGAGAAAGAGCTGTGAGGGAATCAGGGGTGGAGCGCTGCAGGGACTCGCATTACCAGGAGTCCCTGCTTGACATTTGTCAGCTGGTCTGCGCCCCCTGACTGCCCCGCCTCCCGGACGGCAAAGACTTAAAAACCAATTGGCATCCCATGCACTGGGGGGATCAATGAATTTTGGGCGCCTGGACACCTGCACCTACCCGTGGGGAACTGCACCTGGGACGCTGCTCCCTCTGTATCCTGACAGGAGCCCCTTCGCCACACCTTGCCGCACCCGCTTCGCGGGTGCCGCTGCGCGGTGTGTGACGCCGCCCGGGGCCATCACTCCATTGACTAGCTGCTCTGTTTGGGGAGAAAGAGCTGTGAGGGAATCAGGGGTGGAGCGCTGCAGGGACTCGCATTACCAGGAGTCCCTGCTTGACATTTGTCAGCTGGTCTGCGCCCCCTGACTGCCCCGCCTCCCGGACGGCAAAGACTTAAAAACCAATTGGCATCCCATGCACTGGGGGGATCAATGAATTTTGGGCGCCTGGACACCTGCACCTACCCGTGGGGAACTGCACCTGGGACGCTGCTCCCTGTGTATCCTGACAGGAGCCCCTTCGCCACACCTTGCCGCACCCGCTTCGCGGGTGCCGCTGCGCGGTGTGTGACGCCGCCCGGGGCCATCACTCCATTGACTAGCTGCTCTGTTTGGGGAGAAAGAGCTGTGAGGGAATCAGGGGTGGAGCGCTGCAGGGACTCGCATTACCAGGAGTCCCTGCTTGACCTTTGTCAGCTGGTCTGCGCCCCCTGACTGCCCCGCCTCCCGGTCGCCATTTATCATCTATAATACAAGCACTTGGCCACGCTGCGCGGGAGCGCGGGGCTAAGCCCGGGCAAAGGGCGGGCCCTCTGTGGCCCTCAGAGGCACAAGGAGGCCGGGTCGGGCTTTCCCACCTGGCTCCATCGAAGGAGAAGTGTGTGCACTGAGCACATTCCACCCACCAGTTGGCCAGCCGAAAGACCGGGCAATCTCAGGAATCCCAGGATCCCCCTCCCGCCGCCGCTGTCTCCATCCCGTGGCCGCCGAGTGGAGGGGGCGGGGGGTCCACAGCCCCCAGAATCCCCAGTGCCACCTGTCCCACGCCATTCCCGCACGGTGGCGGATTCATTCAGCTGCATCGCGCGGTCAGAGAGAAGGTAAAGAGACTCATACACTAACTGTGTATATCATCTAACATTTGACTCTTCTCCCGGACATTATCTTTGTGATATCTACTCGCTCAAACAGTCTGGTTGCTGTATTGCATTGCATCACACGCCCCTATATATATTTTTGTTTTTGTCAGGGTTGTCGACCTTCAGGGAGTAAATCATAGCATGACTCGCAAGGGGGTTAGTAAAAGAGTCAATAAAAAAGCTACGCTGCAGAGAGGTTTGTCCCTTGGGTCTCAAGTTCGCGCGCTGAATATGGTAACTCCGCCCAA